>NC_064631.1:414875207-416125207 GCF_023864275.1 Schistocerca cancellata
GACTTCTAAACGACCAGACAGAAATGAATGGGTAGACCCTATTCCTAAAATACAACACCCAGAAGTAACACTAGGCGACACGTTGAGGAAAACTCTCATATCTTTAACCCTCCGTTACTCGTGCGAAAATTCGTGACACTGTCACTCGCGCTGATGACAGGTGTCATCCACAAAGCAAGCGGTCTATTTTTATGCTTTGAACGGTCTTTATGACTGATTTTATGATTTTTTTATTAAATCTAAATATAATAATTTAATATTCGTACACAGTACAATATATTCTAACGTATGAAACAGTTCGACCATTCGAAGAGCAATATCTTCAGCTTAATTACTGGCATTACGTGGTCCCTCTGGTTGCTTGCCGAGGTAAGGCTCTAAATTCAAAGTGTAAGCTGTTTTTACATCAACCAAAGAAACACTTTTCACCCATACTTTGCTGGTTTCCTAGGGATATATTGCCTGAATGGAAGGGGCCGTTTCCTCTAAAGGCCAAAAGGTTTTCGCCAACGGTAAGATATTCATTAGGTGAAAAATATCTTTGGCAATTGTTCGTGAAAGGTTCAAGTACCTCTCTGATAGGAGCCAACTTGTCAGTCTCTCTGCAAACACCTCTTTCACGGATATTATCTGGCCTAAGACATCCCAACAGATACCTGAATCGGTTTTCACTTACGCATAAATAACGTGATTCAAGTCCGTTTCCCTCTGTGTTATCCCACAATTTCGATATATTCTTCCTAGAACATCTCAAAGATCCACACAAATATTACAAACTCTGATCTCTATAGCATCTGTTTCTTTAGCATCCATTTCCCTATAGAAGTTACCATAAACTTCACTGATGTATATATTTGTGAATGTTGCGATAATGCTTATTATGTTTTCATCCAAGAACAAATTCAGAATTTCTATTTCTGTCGTTTTTACACGAGCTTGATGTTTTGGTACACCTAAATGTGTAATAATGTTACAAGGACTGCTTCTAACAATGGTAGGATATTTATTTTTCCTCCGTTTAGTTATTCCATATTTCCCTAAAAGAAATGTATCTCCTTGAGTTACTTCTTCCTGTGACTCATATTCATCACCCTCTGGCACTTCTTGTTCTGTTCCTGAATCATGACCTCTTTCATGAACACAGTCTTCAGTCTCTGAGTCAGCGCTATCACTGTGAACATCTTCATCACTCAGCTCATTGAATCATTCCAACCATACATTAGGACCTCTACTAAATTCTGTCACAATTTTTTTTTCCTTTTGACATTTCTTCCACAATCTAAAAATACCGAGAGTTCTAGGTAAGATTGAAGGGTAACTGCAGTCAGTTTCAATAAGTCCAAATTTACGCACATGAAAGATCGATTGAATCTAGGAAAGCAATAAAGTAATACAAACTTACTTTGTTTCAGAATGTGGCAGCAGAGCTCGCGCGGATGATTGGTGTCCTCCAGACTATAATAAGGTTTCATAAACAATGTATCTTTCGTAACTGAAAGCCAACAATGATTAGAGCTAACTGCTGGACAGATAACAGAAAGGTACAGAAAATGGCTCGATCTCAATCCTGGCCTATCAGACAAAATTGAGGGGAAAAGTCATGTCGATGAGAGGATCATCCGCGCGAGCTACGAAGGATTAACCACTCATACCAGCTTAAGAAAAAAGGCTCATGACAACCACATTCGTAAAGTGTTATCGTATCATGTAAATGAGCGAGTGCTATTAAAGACCCATTTCAAACCATATTTGATTCACCACAAGAATCACAAGTGGCAGCACTTATATGAAGACCATTTATCATTATAAGAAAGCCACACATTGATTGTTATTTGTTAGCCGATCCTGTATCCGGACGAATAAAAGGGCTGATCACCATGCAGACTTAAAGATATACCGATTAAATCATTGAAGATATCTGCTATGTTGAGTTGCTAAATGTATAAACATAATTATAAATTGTCACAATATCTGTAACGTACAAGCATACACAAAATGATACACAAGATTAATACGCTGTCGACACGCTTCAACGAGAGAATTAAATCGTGTGAGCATCTGAAATGAAATGCATTTATCAGTTGGAAAGCTAGTTTTGCCTGAGATGTAATTGTGCCATGAACGGCCGCACCCAAAGAGCTGACAAAATAAGTAATATAGTTTCTTCTATTCGTCGATTCAGGGACGTGCTAAGTACCACCTGCTACAACTGGTTTTAAGAATAATTAAATTGATCATTCGGACCAGAATGGCTGCTCATATACGAACATTGGTTATAGTTGCCTACTCTAACGAGGTTAATGCTATTTTGTGAATATGGCGTGTTTGGCGACAATTTCTTTAGGATCAACAGTGGAACACAGCAAATAACGGCAGCAACTTAGCAAGTAAGATTCAAGTAAGTCATTAACAATCCAGGTTACAGGAAAGAATTGATCGACTTAAATTTTGTTGCTACAGCACAAATAAGATCATATGTGCTCTTAAAAAAATATGTCAAGCCTTTGAGACGAGATGTTTGTTTTCAAAAAACTATTTTACGATATACGGAACAGAGAGTAGCCAATAGACTCTGTTTACGCTTACTGCTAACGCACGCGATAAGTAGTTTCAAATGTGTGTACAGTGATGCCTAGTAAGCTGAATCATACAATATTAACACTGCTGTATCGATCCTATGATACTAACTACTTGTTATGAAAAAGCTAGGGTGATAACGAACAACTTGTGTTAAGCTCATCATTTCATACACCACTATATCTGTGTCTTGTAATTCTTTAATCTATTCAATTACATTATGTTATCCTCTATTCTGAATCCATAGCTTCCTACCTTACCAAGTAGAGAACCAAATTTTTAGGGCTAATTGAGTGCACGATACGTACAGACTGTGAATATGGATAGTAGTGACACATTGGTTGTTGAGAGGCTAAGCTTATTTTTCTTTCCGCGAACCGCGAATTCAGTTATGATTTGTTGTTTTACAATTGCACGTTAGGGAATGACTTGCTTCCTAATTTCCCATTGGTGGAAGCTGGAATATAAACTGTTCGCTACGACAATTAGACTAGACTAACTTTGTCTATATTAATGGAGAGAATATAAAAGAGCTAAAGAGCAACTATTGTAAAAAGAAAAGAATCAAAGGTTTTTGAACTAGGTATAAGCCTAACGTGCCCATGGAAGCACTACTTATGAATAGGAGACACGTTTTTCTTCAGGCCTTGTAGACACAGAGATTATTTTCCTTTTTTAAATTATTTCTAGGCATGGTACGTATACCAATGGTTAATTGTACTTTGCAGGAATGAAACGGTTACTATTTAATGTACAGGTATGAATTGCCGTGTGAACTGACTATAGACAAGCAGTTAACGGACACGTATAAAAATCATGCGTGTGAACCTTTAAACATGACGACCAAAAAACATGTGGACACAAATTAATAGTAAAGCGTGAACTGAAAAGGGTGATAATTACATGGACACGTGTGGAATACCGCATGTGAAGTAGTGTTATGTGGTAGGTGTCCATTTTCAGGTACATGACTTTGAACCCCGGTATATTTTGATTCATTCATCTTTTTTAACAAATTTACAGGATGGTGGCACAGTATTTAAACACATAAGCCAGGCTAAAATTTGTGATATACTAAACACCAAGACAGACAGTAGTTTGGCAAAAGACCAGGTCCATAGCGCACTTTCTCCACTTCGTATGCCCCGTTAAACTATGGGGCAAATTTCTCGCGACATGATTTGTTGCACACTTTGAACTGAGATTATGCCAATTGCTTGCTTTCTGAATTGTACTTGCAACATTTGTGTGCAGAGCACACAAAGTTTTACCCCTATACCCAGAAGCAAGAACATTAGGAACAGTGGAATGCCGATTTCTTTACGACTTTTCGTTCTCTGTAAAAGTGGTCTTCGCGAAAATGGCTCTAGTTTCTCAACCAAGTTACAGGAGAACCTGGCACTTTGCATAAGTTCATGTAGGGCTATCAGGTACATCCTGTACAAATTTCATCAAAATTGAAGATGGTCGAGCTAGATTCATCTTCTAAACTGGGACACTTGTCATGGAATAACCCTGTAAGTACTTGTACCGCGTAACAGTGATGTGAAGCAGAACAGTGCAAGTGAATAAGTGTTGTACTTACCTGAACTGATACTGTACACCTTTCTACGGAAATATTCTTCGATAGAGTTGCGGAAGTTGCCGTGTCTGGCTGCTCCCTTATTCCCGAGTCGATGAAAGTGTGTAAAATTTATAATACGTTTGGTAGTCACCAAACAGTCTACCTCGGGCGGAATACTTGCTCCCAGCGCTGTGAAACCTCCATGTTATTGTCACGTGACGATGATGCACGGTTCTAACACTGCGTACACTGTGCCCTCAACAATCAGCATTTCTCTGTGCAGCGGGCGCGAGGACCAGATGTGTTTGAAATGCTTTCAATGTGAAATACGAGTATGATGAGACAATGAGTTAAGCACTCATATACTTTATAAAATCACTAAGACACTAACAAAAAATCTTAAGTCCGACTTTGAAAATTGCTACAGAGATACTGACAGAATCAGATTGAAGACCAGGCCAAGTAATGACGAAACTTGTCAAACTAAATAAAACAAGAAAGTTAAATCCATACGACAACTAAGCATTCATAAGAGAATAAGACTTTATGTACAGAAAAATTGTTATCCTTACCTTATCCTATTTCCTTTTGGGCTACGTTATTAGTAACTAAGCGCACTCTAATACAGATTTTCTCTCTGTATTTTCTATGTACGGGAAAATGAATGGAAGCTCGAACATTTGTCAAGTGAGGTAAAGACCGCCACCAAACGGCTCAATTCGCTACACAACCAGCCTTCCATTTCCTGATCGACGGCGTAATCCTAACGTACAATGACGTCCAGACAGCCACTTCAGCCTACACAGTCAAAGTGATGCCCAACTTATCCTCCACTGTGAAAGTGCAATCAATTCCCCAACTTACGTGTAGTGCTACCATTTCCACCAGAAGTTCTGCCACTCCCAGTGAAAATCATACCTACCCAAGTGTAGCGATTAATTTTTTCTTTGGGGGGGGGGGGGGTAATGAAAGCAAGAAATCAGTAAACTGCTACGTCTTTACTGCAAGGAATCTTCGTTGAAACCACATTGAAAGTATTCATGTAATATGTCACTGTAGAACACAAATATTAATTATTTCTAATATATTTTGCCAAGAGTTCACATTGCACCAAGATTTCATGTGAAGTCAAATAATCTATTTCTTCATTATATTGTATATTTGTTATGACATGTGTAACGTACCTATGTATGTATATTTTTATCCTAATTTCAACGTCTCTTACTACGAAATGAATATCTGTTATCCTAGTGAAATACGTTAGAAGGTGTACGACTGAACTTCATGTATTTACACTAACAAGTCATAATCACCCACTTGCGTACGAATATGTACCTGTTATCCCTTATATCTGCTACTTTGTTTAATGCTATATGTGAGATAGAAAATTTAATCTGTTGTAAAGAATTTTAAAGAGTAATCCCTATTTGTTTGACGAAAGCTATAATATTACGACTGCGCATGAGTCGTGATGATTCGCTCGGAATCATCCCTCCTCACGCGATAAGCAAAGTAATATTATTGGGTTTCGGATGCTCTGTACTTAAAATATTTGTCGTAAAAGAGAAGAACAGCCCTCGAGGTGTAGTTGGTAAAATGTTATATTTTTTGTAATGTGCGTCTACACAAAGACCCGCGTTCAGCATTAACTACTTCAAATTAACAATATGACCCGCTGTGTCCAGATATTTAAATCATTGCCGCAGCACTCGATCGTAATATAATGCGAAACATATGAATGATAAAAATCTATCTTTTGTTATGTATAGTTCTAGAGACTTGATTACTTTTTACTGTTTCGTTGCCGACATGTGAAGCAGGGCAGTGTAGCATCGCTACAAGTTATACCATATTTTGTGTACTAAAAAATGTAAATCTTCGATCAAACGCTTTGAAAAACCGTGTGACGCAATGAAATACTCACGCGCACGCAAGGACATCTAATTTCAAGAAAATATTGGACAGACAAAATAGGACATTGTTGTAGCACGCGATGTGTGAACGAAATATCAAAGGTAAGATTTATGTTCCTTAGATATTTGTTCATGTTCAGTGGTATGGATTCTTTTAGAATATATTGATGAGTCATAACGAAATCTTTTTCTTTCACTCTTTTCTTTAAGAAACCTCAGTGTTCTTTTGATGTATGCTAACTATGTTACAGGTCAGCACTTTGTAGCGGTACCTCGGTTGTTTTCGGTAGGCTACTAATGTATTCAATCTTAGACTTGATAACTATTACCAAAACTCAGTTTCGTGTATTCACTTCCTTTTTCATATAACATTCAGTTAGGTCCCTTAGGCGCTTGTATCGAAGAATCTGATTGCTTGAAGGCAATCTGGGTTAAATGTCACGGTCTAGCCACCGTTGCGTAATCAGACATTATTACTCCTGAACACAATCGTGAACCGACGCAACGCAATTAACTCTGTCTCTCTCTCTCCGATCTGCACCAAAATCTGCTACGAAATTTCCGTGAGTGCAGAATCTAGTATAAAGTGAATTATCAGTATTATTTGTAATATTATCTGTGTCACGTTACTATCAATTGAAACGTCCCCTTAGAACAATTTATACAAGACTGTGCTTAAACTGACACACAATATTTTTAGCGCAACGCAATCTGACAATCAAAAATCCCTACAAAAGAATGGCCCTGACTAACATTAAACTATACCTTTCACAAATCACTTACCTCACAAAAATCTCCGTTACTCGAACTACTGCAATACGGCGAGCGCCACTACTGCCAGCTAAATAAAAGATTCAAACTACTGAAGGCACTAACTACTGATAGGGAAAGTTAGCAAATGAAAGATTTTAATAGAGAACAAACAATGTATTTACCTTAATATTCGTAATTGACATCCAGTATTACAAATTATCAAAACTCCGCCATCTCTCTCCCCACATCCACCACTGCTGGCGGCTCACCTCCAACTGCGCAACGCTACGCGCTGTTAACATCCAGCTGCCCCTCTACAATGGCAGACAACAATGCAAACTAGCCACAGACTGCACACAGCACAGCCAGTGATTTCATTTTCATACAGAGACCGCTACGTGGCGGCGGCGTTACCAATATAAAAATCTAAACAGCCTACTTACATAAAGAAAACATAAACAGCCTACTTACATAGCCCCCATGCTCCCCACAAAAAAATTTTACAAATGGTGTTGGGCACTGGCCAATACAAATTTGAAAAAAATTTTTCACAATTACAGTAACAAAGATATAAAGTGCACACACTTATTGATTATGTAAGTAGGCTGTTTATGTTTTCTTTATGTAAGTAGGCTGTTTAGATTTTTATATTGGTAACGCCGCCGCCACGTAGCGGTCTCAGTATGAAAATGAAATCACTGGCTGTGCTGTGTGCAGTCTGTGGCTAGTTTGGATTGTTGTCTGCCATTGTAGAGGGGCAGCTGGATGTTAACAGCGCGTAGCGTTGCGCAGTTGGAGGTGAGCCGCCAGCAGTGGTGGATGTGGGGAGAGAGATGGCGGAGATTTGTTAATTTGTAATACTGGATGTCAATTATGAATATTAAGGTAAATACATTGTTTGTTCTCTATGAAAATCTTTCATTTGCTAACGATCCCTATCAGTAGTTAGTGCCTTCAGTAGTTTGAATCTTTTATTTAGCTGGCAGTAGTGGCGCTCGCCGTATTGCAGTAGTTCGAGTAACGGAGATTTTTGTGAGGTAAGTGATTTGTGAAAGGTATAGTTTAATGTTAGTCAGGGCCATTCTTTTGTAGGGATTTTTGGTTGTCAGATTGCGTTGCGCTAAAAATATTGTGTGTCAGTTTAAGCACAGTCTTGTATAAATTGTTCTAAGGGGACGTTTCATATGTCGACCCTTAGCCTAGGATACCTCACTGGAATCTTCTGATTTTTTCTTGTAGTTTGTGTATTTAGTGTAGCTTATGTTTATTGCTAGCGCGTAATTGTAGAGAGAATCTCCTTTGTAGTTGCAGTCTTTCATTGTTGTACTGTAAAACAGTTGTGGCATGCATGTAGATTTGCACCAAGTATTTCGCACCTGCGCTTGTAATTAACTACATATTATTTTCAGTGCTATGTTAATGTGTTCTCTTATTTTTGCTATTCAAATTGTGGTTTTCTGTGTTATCGTGTGAAATATTGTGACAATAATGGCGTGTGAAAAACGTAACACTCGGCTCCAAAGTAAACTGAGAAATGACAGTGAAGACGAAAGCAGTGTGTTGGCCCCACCATGTAATGAATTAACTAATATTCAAAGTAGTAATTTGGTAACTGTGCATAGGGAAATGGAGCGGGCGTCAGACAATGGCGTAGGCAGTGAAACAGGTAGTGAACAGGGAAGCATTATCGATCGATCGGTCGGCAACAGCTCGCCTCAGGAATCCGAAATGATAGGACACAATTTTGCAAATACTGTAGATTCAGGTTTTGCGTCCTCACTGTTTTCTCAAATGAGTCAAGACACATTTTCCGCTTGTCAAAATGTGAATGTTGCCGGTGCAAATTCACTGCCGAAAAGCACTGAGGAACATGTTTCAGACACCAGTGCATTGTTATTACAGTTAATGCAACAAATGGGACAAAGGCTACAAAAGTTAGACACAACGCTTGAACAAAATCAGAAACAAATGGGACAAAATCTTCAAAAGTTAGACACAATGGAACAAAATCTTCAAAAGTTAGACACAATGGAACAACACCAGACACAAACACAGCAACAGTTACACACAATGGAACAAAATCAGAGACAAACACAGCAAAAGCTTCAAAAGTTAGACACCACACTTGAACAAACACGTGAAGATTTAACTACTGAGTTACATAACATTGAATCGAAATATCAGAAAGTCTGTAATGACGTAAAAACACAAATTTGTGAGCATTTTCAACCTATTTTTTCGCGTCATGAAAATGCATTACAGAATCATGAAGCGGCCATAAAAGAACTGCAAACTATTGTTCATGAAAATCACGACACCTTGCAAGCTAAAATTGACTCAGTTGCATCTACCGATTCGGTTACGCAACTGGCAAAACTCAGGAAAACTTAAAGAACACAGTAGATTCGATTTCAACACAAATGGACACTCTGAAACTTGGTTCAGAAAAACACACTGAGGAAATGTGTTCACTATCGGAGAAAGTAGCTGAACTTTCGGATCAGGTAACTAACTTATCTACAAAGGTAGATGATGATCTGAATGACACAAGACCCGTAGCCTTCACTGATACGGAAGAGTATGAACAAATAAGAAAATTCAAACAACATCAAAATCAAATCAATACACAGTACAAAAGAGAAATCCGGGGAGTACAAGATCAGTTGACACAGGTAATACAAGAATTACGTATTTCAGAGGACACTCGCGCCCCAATATAATAACACAGGGCATTTCGGTAATTATGAAAGGAATTTGCAAGGTGCACCGAATTTTGAGATGGAACCGCCGACACGACGTAACAATGACCGATATGTGACTCGCCGACATGATGAATTTGACTATAAGCTGTTCATTACTACACGTAAATTCAAAACATTTAAGAATTCTGGCAACGACATTCATCCACAAGCATGGCTCCATCAATTCTCTCATTGTTTTCCTCCCAACTGGTCATTGGAGCACAGATTAGAATTTATGTGTGGCTACTTGGAGAATGAACCAGCTGTAAGAATGCGATCGGTCATTCACGATTGTCACAGTGAAGGAGAATTTTATCATGCCTTCCTCTCAGCATATTGGTCTCAAGCCACACAAGACCGAGTAAAACATGGCATCATAATGATGAAACATTTCGAACAATCTGAATTTTCCAGTCTTGTGAAATATTTTGAAGATATGTTGCATAAGAATCAGTATCTTTCAAACCCATACAGCCCCTCAGAACTCATCCGCATTTGCTTAATCAAACTGCCTGAACATTTACGACATATTATTTTAGCAGGACGTTGCAAAGACGACATTGAAGCATTTCAGGGACTCTTACAAGAATTAGAAATTGACACAGACAGTCGCGGGATGCGAAAACGGGAGAACAATCACTACAGGTCACATCCGTCACAATTCCGTGACGACAGAAACGATAACTGGACGTGACAAGGCTATTTTCACCACACAAATCGTGACCAAAATAGACACCACCCGTATGACAACCGTTGGCAGAGTAGTAATAATTACAGGGAAAGATCACCTCTCCGCAGTAATGACTATCACAGAGACAATCAGAGAAACAGACAATATGGGAACCAAAATAATTATTATCAAGGAAGACAGTGTATGTTTAGGATTAGGAGAAAAGTGGAACGAAAATGGTGAATACTATTAATGCGTGTTACATTATTTACAACATAATAAAAATTATGTATAGTGGATGGAGCGAATAGTAGTATTTACTCACACCTAATTACTACTTAAGTTCGTAAGATGCAGGATTGTAAGTTCTATATAAGAAGCACAAATACTGACTTTGTAGAAAAGCAGCGAAACATATTAAACTTAATAAACGTATTTGATAAGGAGAAACATGAAAAGGAAAAGGAAGATCCTGACAGGAGTTGTGCGGAGTCTATGGAAGTCGACAGCACATGTGAAAGAGTGTCACTAAAGAGGAAAAGATCAGAAACGAAACATTTCAGAGGTAAAGAGAGTATTTTTAAGAAGCCAATCGACTTCCCTCCTCGTTTTCGTGTTAGAGATATACCAGATCATCAGAGAAATCCGCACAAATGGGTGAAGTATACTCTCGGGGATGTGTCGCCAGACGATATGACAAATCAGTCTAATACAGCTGCTGCTCTGTCATTTCTTCGAGAGTTGGAAGAAAGGAAACAGAAACAAACTCCAGAAGGTAACAAGGAGGAAGTCAGACGAATCATTTTCAAACCTTCACATCAGGTCGCAAAGAAAGCAAGTGAACAACTGGTTGAAGAAACTTCGAATGCAAGTAGAACGGAGAGTTTAAAGACTTCAGTTTTCAGGAGCTCCAAACTCGTGATGCCAGAATACGTTGTTGGGATGGAAAAGAAAACTAGGCCAAAAAAGATCAAAAAAGACAGTTCTCAATCGACTCTATGAAAAGTGTCACTTAATCACTTGTATGAAAATGAAGATGAATGAACAGAACATAACGTGTAATTCCTTGTGCATGAATTACGCATTCAGATTGTGTGTGTGTGTGTGTGTGTGTGTGTGTGTGTGTGTGACATGGATATAGTCAATATGAAACGTCCCCTTAGAACAATTTATACAAGACTGTGTTTAAACTGACACACAATATTTTTAGCGCAACGCAATCTGACAATCAAAAATCCCTACAAAAGAATGGCCCTGACTAACATTAAACTATACCTTTCACAAATCACTTACCTCACAAAAATCTCCGTTACTCGAACTACTGCAATACGGCGAGCGCCACTACTGCCAGCTAAATAAAAGATTCACACTACTGAAGGCACTAACTACTGATAGGGATAGTTAGCAAATGAAAGATTTTAATAGAGAACAAACAATGTATTTACCTTAATATTCATAATTGACATCCAGTATTACAAATTAACAAAACTCCGCCATCTCTCTCCCCACATCCACCACTGCTGGCATCTCACCTCCAACTGCGCAACGCTACGCGCTGTTAACATCCAGCTGCCCCTCTACAATGGCAGACAACAATGCAAACTAGCCACAGACTGCACACAGCACAGCCAGTGATTTCATTTTCATACAGAGACCGCTACGTGGCGGCGGCGTTACCAATATAAAAATCTAAACAGCCTACTTACATAAAGAAAACATAAACAGCCTACTTACACAATATATCACATTATTGCTATTTGACCTTTTTCTTTTTTGTGCGATTTATACTAGAAGTTACAGAGATCACGAACAATAACTCCATTTCTGGCCAGGATCAGATAAAAGCTGACAGTACCTGAGAGTAATTTCAGTGCTGAAGTTATTAAATAAGCTTTGGATGCTCCGGAGATCAGATCCTCATCGGATTCAAGATATGAATGATGGAAGACCGCAGTGGTTGCTGCCGTACCATGTGCTCCAGCCTGCAAACCGAGAAACGTGTAGTTTTAAACGGGGTTAGCGATGAATTATCGACGTAAGAGAAATTGATACCTTTTTTCTGTTAGATCTTTCTTCTTTTGCAGAACAGTTAAATAATGTGATTATTTAGAATCATTATTTCGTTTTGCGTGAGTTTGCGGTTTCTCATTTCAAATGGAATTTGTTCCAATAGGACCATCATGTTATTAACCACCGAAGATTTAGGTGAGCTGTAACTTGCTTGCATGATCAACAACCGCTCCAGTTTGGTAGCCACTTACTCATTCTACAGAGTGTGCCCCACGCTAACCTTTTCCTCTTAGTTTTCACTCTGTTGCGAATTGATATGGAAGAATTAGGTGAAATAATTTTCCATTATTTTACTGTCAAATTCCATGTGCATTGGTGAAGAAAGTGTCAATAAATGTTGCTTTGCGCTATGCTTCTTTTAAATTACAAAATTCCCCGTCCCACGTAGCTGTATCGGTAGTACAAATCAGAAAGATACCAGTTACATGTAAAGGCCTAGTAGTCGCCTCTTTAAGGCTGTAGCGAGTTAGAGTTCCCTTTTGCAGGGTTAAATTAAGATTTTTCTTTGAAATTCAGAGCTCAAATGACTTATTTTTCGGTGGATTAAACTCGTTAGGACTATTCTACTTGTGCTTCGTGAAAGATGTAAAATCGTTAAAAAGATGGTATATCTGATATGGGAAGGCACTGATATTCTCAGACAGTACAGGAGTAATCAGCTATTAGCTGTTGACAAGTTTTGTCCCTTACAAACTGTGGTGTCACCGCCAGACACCACACTTGCTAGGTGGTAGCCTTTAAATCGGCCGCGGTCCGCTAGTATACGTCGGACCCGCGTGTCGCCACTATCAGTGATTGCAGACCGAGCGCCGCCACACGGCAGGTCTAGACACATTTCCTATCACTCGCCCCAGTTGTACAGCCGACTTTGCTAGAGATGGTTCACTGACAAATTACGCTCTCATTTGCCGAGACGATAGCATAGCCTTCAGCTACGTCATTTGCTACGACCTAGCAAGGCGCCATTATCATTTGCTATTTATCTTGTGATGCATGTACCGTCAGACCGATGTTCACCAATTATGGATTAAAGTTAAGTATTCCAACAGCTACGACCTTTTTTGCTAAAGTATAACTTCCTTAAATGTTCCAGACCTCACGCCAGCCTGCGTGAGCTTAACGTGTGCCTTTGGGCTACCAATAATAGTGGTTTGGCTGTCTTGCCAAGTCACAACACAAACCCGAGAATTTCCAACAATTTGTACTACCATTATTCTTAACAATTCAACAAGTTGCTTTCAACAGTAGTCATGATCGTTCTTTGTTTTACACACACACACACACACACACACACACACATATATATATATATATATATATATATATATATATATATATATATATATATATATATATATATATGTAAAAGGCTGACGATTTCAACGCTATGAAAATAAACCTCATTGTTCTTAAGTTTGATAGAAAATTTGGAAAGATTTGACACTGACTTTGAACAAAACGACATTTCTATTTGATGACTTATATTCCTGATCTCACTGCTCGTCAAGTATACAGAAATCAAATATACAGGCAGTGTACTTGGTCAGTTCAGAGCACTATGTTTTCGCAAACAGTTGCCCTCACAACTTTAAGAAAATGTAGCACATTGCATTCTACACATGAAAGTGCTTAACACAATCAATAAATTTGAAGATTAGGGACGTGTTAGTAAGAAAAGCAAAATATTTAAACGTTTTCGTTGCATATATTTATTTGGTTATGAATTAAAAAGAAGTTTTAGAGATTCTTACGCAACTCTCTTCAGCCACAATTACCTTTGTGTAATTCCAGTAAGATGACCTGGTCACATTCACTCAGTATTGTCATATGGAATTGTGTTCTGGGGCAACTTATATTACACAAGAAAGTCTTCGTAGAACAAAAACGTCTTTTTAAAATTATATTTGGTGTTCAGTCTCAATCAATTTGGAGACAAGAGATTATGTAGTCTGATATTTTCACTGCGACATCAAAGTACATGTATCTTTGCACGAAATTTGTTTTAATAATCCGTTATATTTCAGTGGGAATGCTATATGTAGTTACTATACTACAAGAACATGTAACCCTTGAATAAAATCTATTTCAGCTCCAAAAATGATGAATACTTCTGCTACCAAAATATTACACGACTTATCGCTTACCTGAAAGATAGCTAAGCTAAACCTGAAATAAAGCTCAAAATTATCCTTCTGGGAAGCTATTTCTATTCCATAGACAAAAGTTTATTTAGTAACTTGTAGCTTTCATAGTGCAAAAGATTTACATACTCCTGTTATTAATCTATATATTGCTTTCTGTTATCTGTACTCATCTGTAAATAGTCAGCATGCGGCTATATTTAAAAACTGGTTATGTTAATATTTTGAAACCGAATCGTCCCACGTCATTATGATACCTTGTGCAATGTGTAACTAACTTAACACTTCAGAGAAGGTGACGATTTACGTGAAGTTATAGAAAAACAAAGGCTGATTATGTCAGATATATAGCAGAAAAGACAGATGTGAGAAGCTGAAGGATCAGACAATAGCGTTTTTGGGTCTCTTATGAACGATGCAGATCAATCTGTGAAATAATATGCGCGGTTTCCTCCACTTCGAGGCCGTACAGAAAAATTTGCCTCCGAATTTTTATGTGAAAACTCTGTTTTTAAATGATACAGACTTTATTAAAAGTCTACATCTTTATTCTTTATGTCAACACATTTATTTCTCAACATAGCCACCCTGGTGACGGACAAATTTGTCCCAATCAGAGACCACAACGTCGGAACCGTCAGAGCAGAACGTTCGACATTTCTGATGGCGCCACAACCTCAACTCCACCTCTACCGCTTCATCATTATCAAAACTAAGACCCATAATGCTCTCTTTAAGTTTTGAAAACAGATAAAATCGGATGGGGCCGAGACAGAACCGTATGGAGCACGATTGATGAATCAAGGCGTCGGATGATTGCACGAAACTCGATTACAGACCGCTGTTTCCCATGCACCAGCGCAGTTATGTTACACAGCGCCATGTTACACGTTACAATTCTGGCCTTCTAGCGGCAGAGCGTTGCAAATAAGGAGACACGAAGAATGAAGACGTAGAATGGTAATAAGGTTTAAAAAGCTTTAAGTTTGCACATAGAAAATCCGGAGGAATTACTTTTCAGCACGTCCTCGTCTGTTTCTCCTTCTCACCTAAATGCAGACGTAAGCTCTTCCTGTTGGAGTTGTGGCAGATTATACTATCGCTTGCAGCATTATACGGAACACCAACTGGTAACCATGAAGAGCTGTATCTCTCGCTTCAGTAATGGCCGCAGTTCTTGTTATTTACGCTGGATATTCTACTCCACAATCCGTACTGCCGGTCTCCCAAGGGAACGCCGCCATTGTGAGGGCGCAGCTTAACACACAGCGCGTCGCGCAGAGATCAGTACCAAATCCCGCACCTGGTTCCGTTTTCCGCTTGTCCCGCACGTGCTTCTCACAGCACTGCTTATTTCTCTGTGTGCATGTGCATCAGAAAACAGAGAGAAAATGGGGAACAGAAAGACTTGAGGAGAGAAAGGGAGAGAGGGAGAAGAAGACGTGGAAACACGATGGGAGAGAGAGAGAGGGAGAGAGAGAGATAGAGAGAACGAGATATTGGGAGCGAGCTGCACAAGGACAACACGGACTTGGAGAACATGCAATGCGATGAGGGATCAAAAGGCAATGAACGTGTTTCGCGCGATTAACTCGAAAATGGAGGAACCATCCCAATTTCGGCAGAAAACCGAGTGAGCTGGTGTGGTCAGCATATGGGACTCTGATTCTGGTGGAGTGGAATTCAGATCTCTGTACGCCTGTTGCGGTTCCGGTATTCTGTGGTTTCCCCAATTCAATTACATGAATATGAGCATGGTTTCTTTGAAAAGGACATGGCCGTATGCAGCAGCCATTCTTGTCCTATCAGAGACATTGCTCAAATGCCAGAACATTCGTTCATAATCTTGCGTCCTCCGCAAAGATTAGATTCTTCCGCACACGTCTGACTTTACTGTCCACTGTGTCAGCTGTGTCACCCGTATAGCTTACATAAACATACTGCATGGAGTCGGATATGAACGAATCATTAGGCATAAATGTTCATCTAGTATTACAAGATAAATCAGTACTGGGTATATCGGAAAAAAGCAACCACGTCAATTAAGACATTACTGACACCCAAGAGACACGTCGCTAATATCACAGACTAACACACACGGTCACGACACTCCTCCACATTTTTATAGTACACTGCGACATCAGCGCTCCTGGAGGACAGAAAGTTACGCTTTCTGAATGATATCGGATGAGAGCGACAAGTATAATTTATACAGATTTGTAACTTAGTGTCTACAGTAAGGAGTGTACGTAGTGCCATAAAATCTGCAACAACTAAAAATTACACATTTGTCTTTGTATGAAACTGGTACATTGCCTCAGTTTCTTTGTGATTCTTTTGAAACCCACTAAAATTTACCAAATGAGGTTGTTTTGTTCTAAAAACTAAAAAATGCCTAGTAAACAACACAAGAGCTTACCTTTTGCAGAATGACGTCATATATCCACCCAACAACTTGAGGCTTTAGTCTCTACACTTACATCCCAATCACTGAATGTGAAAAGTGGCGAACTTGCATGGAATGCAATTCCTAGATTGTTCAACACGTCATATAAGCTAGCTGTCTCTGAAGAGAAAAACCAAATAGACATGATCATTAAACATCACAAGCAGTAAAACTGTTTTCCAACACAGAAGAAACCGGTTACTCAATTGTTGCAATGTTTGAGCCACAAATGGATAGAATCTAGAACACGATCACTTTTAAAGCAAAACGCACTATATTTTTAAAAAATCACGGATGTACATGCAGAATGTTGTTGGCGTTGTTTTGCTGTTCTTGCAATGGAAGGTGATACTTTTTCCAGCAGGATAACGCTCACCCACACACTGTCCGTGAAACTCAACATGCTCTGTAATACGATCGACTGGATGCCAGAGTCGTTACCTGCGTTGCCACCCATGGAGGCTTCACCACTTACCAATACTTGGTATCTCAGAACCGCTTGTGCCATTTATCTGCAAATATAATCATTTCATGTACTCCATCTTTACTGTTGCAGCAATAAATCTTGAGTGAATTTGAAACCTCTAAAAACGTGTAGCTAGTTTACCTTTCTTTGGATTCATTATTGTCTTCTTGAAGCGTTGTGGCATTATGAAACCCTAAACACCACTCACGGGTGGGGCATTAGGCCTGTTCCGTCTGGCCAACTGTTGTCAAATGTAAAAGTGAGTGAATCATTGGACCCCATACCAAATTATTAGGTGTCACGCAAAGTGCCTATCAAAATAACCATAGCAACAAGAGTAACATATTCTGATGATGCACACAGCGCAGTAAGCTGTTATTATACATATATTCTAAAGTTATTCTCCATGAATAAACTGCTGCTTATGTCACTGAATCAGTGAGATTAATCTGTTTTTACGTTTATTTCACTATCATTCACCTGTCTTGATACTTTACTGACGCCTGGAACGCCGAAATATAACTACTGTTTTATTAAATAGGCAGAAAAGTAATTGAAAACAAACGTTTATCCTATAACTGAGTTTCTCACCATTAGGAGCGCTAGTGTCGTTCCAAATGACAGACCGTAACAAGTTTCGAAGCAGTGACTTTAGCGACTGTGTGTGTGTGTTAGACTGTGTTAATACCGTAGCCGAGATAATTTCTTCAGTTCGGCGAGGATGAGAGTTAAGTTTTTCCTGGTATGTCATGTCTAGCTCGAGTTATCAAACTCCGGGTACTTGAAGAAAATAAGTGTCGACAGCCGTAATTTTATTAACTGTTGTGTTGGACTGCCAGTTTCGGTGCCTCACTGGTACCATCTTCAGGCTCCGACACACGTAGCTAAATATGTGTGGTAAAACATACGATGAGTAATGTTACGCAACGTCCGTTATGTATTTATTTCTCATCCTATGTTTTACCTCGCAGTTTCAGAAATCTACGGAAGCCAGTTGAAATTAGTGATCCGCAAAATAGCGTAGACTTTAGATGACTTACCTAGATACGTGTTTGGGGGCCGGAAGATTGTGCAATGGAACACCGGAACTGGTGGACAAATAAAATAGTTAAGAAAATTACGGCTATCGGAACTTACTTTCGTCAAGTCTTTGACCAGTCGCAGTCCCACTCCATTAATAGAAGACCGAAATACAGAATTTCTGAGTATGTTGATCGCTATGTTTCACGCGATGTTTCAGACTAAGGATTTTTCTATGTATCTGATTTAGATGATCAGTCGCGGTGATCAAAGTTACTGAGTATTCTTCGAACTAGAAACGTAATTACGCAGTTATGTGAAAACAGCTAATGTAATCTATGCTGCGAAAGACAATTAAGTGATCACTCTTTCGAAAGGCCGTAATTTCATGCCATTGCGAGGCAGGACTGGAATTTAGCTCAAAGGTGGCCGTAACATTCCTTCGCAATGACATAAAAGCTTGGCGCTCTGTGAAGTCACCCTCGGGCTCACCGATGCTTCACCCAGGAACGTACTGAAACATGCGAAATGGAAGCCAGAGCTCTGAAGTTGATGTGATGTATAAGGTGGGTTAATGGTGTCACAGTAGCACCCAATTTCACAACAATTACGCCCAAAGGAATCGTGGACGTGCCAAATGATGGGAAGGTCGCCACACTCCCGCTTTCCCAGATTTTACGCTTCCTTTTCGTGGCTTTGCGATGGAGGTCTACAGCACGACGCCCAGTGTTGAAATTACAGGTTTTTCTTGTGGGTATCGAGGAAACATTTCAGACTTACCACCCCGCAGAACCAAACGACAGGGCTTAAGGAGCAGCATAAAGTAGGTCAATGAAATTATCCCTTCCATTGCGGCGTTGATTTCCACATATTTCGCGGTCGAAAACAACAGCTCTGAGTGCGATGAGCAATTTGACAACGTTCTTCACAAACCTCAACACTGCCGACACCTCCATGATTTTTGAACATCTTGGACCAGATACACCAAGGAACGCGATCGTGCCCATTTGGAGAGCACTGTGACCACAGTCGTTGCTCTGGTGTACAGGGTAAAACCAATAGGGACCATTCCAAACTAATCGACGACATTTGATCTTCATCCGAAGTAGCAGGGAGTGCCTACAGTTTATCAGCCATCCTGTTTAAAGCCCTCCTGTGTCGTTATCACAAAGGGTTACGTCATCGACATATGCTTCAATAAAAAGGGAAGGGGTAAATCTACAAAACGTAGTAGGTAGATAAAACAAAACGGACCTCCTATAAATCTGCGGAGATTTAAATGACAGAACAAGATAATCCACTGCATCTAATATTCAGAACGTTTGGTGTTTAACACATAAATAACAGTGGACGTTCTCTTATACATTTTGCTTCAAATAATGGAGTAAAAAATGACAAAATCTTTTTTATTAGGAAGAAAGACATACACAATTGCACTTGGAGAGCGAGGTAACAGGAATCAATAAGAAATTATGTGATCACCAACAGTAAAATATGCTAACAAATTCAGCTTATCGTGTTCTCAGAGATAGTGACATTTACTCGGATCACTACCTAGTAGTAGCAAAAATAGCTAAGCTCGCTAGATGGAAGAGGACAAAGACAGTTGAGACAAGGAGAGGAGGTGGTTTTAAGGTCTAACTAATACAGGATGAGAGCATAAAACATCTGTTTCTCTTAGCGTAAAACAGACAGACACCAGTTATAGTTTAATAAACCGATTGGGGAAATACAGAGCATTCTAGTGAACAGGCCGCCAATTAGTCACTAGGAAGAAAAAATAAGAAGTAAGAAGTTACTTAGAGTATGGAATGAAGATATCTCAAACTCAGTTGAGGAAACGAAACTAGTGTATTGGGTATATTTTCCTGTGAAAACAGAGCCACCGGTGACAACAGAGCCGCGAAACAAGAATATAAAGAGAAAAGAAATAAAGTAAAAACCATTATCAGGAAAACAAATGCAGAATCGTCTAATAACTTCGTGAGCGAAAATGAACCTGATATTCATGAAAGACAGTCTATAGCTAACAAGACGTACAATACAGTTCAATAAAACTGAAAAAGAGAAAACAAACCTGGGTATAACGCCAGAATATAAATGGATTGCACATTATAAACAGCTTTTCTGTAGTTAAAATCAAGCTTTAGAGGAGGACCCCACTGAAATGTATGAACCACATGACAACGATGTCATAATGATCCAAGAACTAAACGAGGCCTTGAGTAAAACTAAAGACCGGAAAGTAACAGACTGGGACGGAATAAGGGCTGAGATATTTAATACTGGAGGATTGTTTCGAAACATAGATTTCTTCGTTTACACAGTATCTGTTTGCAAAGTCACCAAATTCAAAAACCTGGGACAGTTGCAGATGTATTTCAATCTTTAAAAAGAGGTAAACGAAATGAATGCAATGTTTATTCTGGTATAACAATAGCGGCCACAGCGTATAACATTTACGTCAAGATAATAAATCAGCGTCTTCAAATATAATTGCCGAAAACATGTTATCTGAAGAACAAAATTGTTTCAGAAAAGCAAAATACTGTACTGATAACTTTTTCACACTTAAACAAATTATAGAACAACAAAGACAGTTCAATAGGGAAATACACATCGCATTTAGATTGAAAGGAAGGAAAATGTAATGGAACATATTACACAAGACTGGATATCTTCAACAAATAGTTGAGGTGATAGAACGTTTATAAAGAGGTTCAAAAATAAGAATAAAAACTAAGCATGCTACATCGGAATACATACCGATAAGCCATAGGGTTTGACAAAGGTATCTTTTTAATATATACGCTGACGATATGATTGAAACATGGAAACAACAAACTGATACAGGCTTGAGATTATCACATAACATATCTTTTAATACGATTCACTTGGCAGACCACATTGCAGCGGTACAGGATAGCGAGACTTCGCTACAGAGATCCATCTGTAGACTGAACCAAATTTCTAAAGAATAGTGTGAAAATACCCACCCCCCACCCAAAAAAATAGTCATCACTTTCAAAGGGACAAGATCGCTAAGAACTTAGATCGTAACAGGACACAAAACGATTCCACAAGTTAGTCACTTCAGTTACCACGGAAATATTGTAAGCTACCAGCGGGAACTCTACACTAACTACAACTGCAGAAATATCATATTATATGCGAAGCAGTCAGTATAACATTGCGTAAAATAATGAAAAAAGATAAAAAAATGAAGTTTTAGAAGATGATACCCACTCCGACATTGCCATTGGGAAGCGAAACATGGACAGCTACTTCACACGTTCGCTGCGGCCACCAATGCTGGCCTCTAACGCTCTGGGCGGACGCTGAGCACGTGAGCTGAGAGCTGAAATCATACCCCCGCGAAACCTGTAAGTTAATGTTGCGCACGTACGTAATATTGACAGCGAATATAACGGCTGCGCAAGAGGTGGTGCCAGATATAGAAATACGAGTAGGCTTTAGCAGCACGCCGATCATGTGATAAATGCTACATGCTGCCTGACGCTTATAAGCATCATATGCATTTATTGCAAACAATTCTAACAAGAAAGAAAATCCAATTCAAACAAGCGATAAATCCACTCCACTGAGTCAGAAAACACCAAAAGATTTGTCAAACGGAGAAAAAGAAGCAGGACTCATCTGCAATGTGGTGCTATTGAAACCCAATCCCCTATAACAAATAATTTTGCAAGGTGCAGAGGTGATGTTTTTAAAGCAAACCACAAATAAGTCCACAAACTGTACAGAAACCTCATGTTCTGAGCAATAAATGTAACAACATTGTAATTGGCTATCAAATAAAACAAACCCTTTACAAATCAAATCCGAACACATCTTCTTCTGAAGTTACGACATCCCATTACATTACGGATGTCTAATTGTGCAACAGGTCAAACAGAATCCAGGTTTGTTTGGACACGTTATGCACCCTTATGGTGTATCCGTACACTTGCCCCGTTCCGCACACGTTGTACATCGCTGCCTCATAACTTGCTTCTTCCCTTCCGTTGCGTCCAGCTTTTGCACAACATGTCTGTCTTTACGATTTTTGTTACGCACCCCTTTTGTAACGTCCATTGGTGGATGTACTCCCTTAATTATTTGTATTCTATAATCATACATTGTCATTTTACGCCCTGAGTATTTATGATCTAGGTAATGTGAATTGAACATTAGCATTTAAGCTACATGGAAGAATAGTTTCTTTGCCCAATGGATAGTATTTCGTTTACATAACTAATACGACAACATCTGGACCTGCGTATCGGTCTCAGACATACATCTACTATATTTGATAATTGGCAGTGGTTTCTAGACTATTTGCTGGCCTGCATTCGGCACTCGTCCCATTGTATTAGGATATTCTGTAGAAATACAGGAGACGTCTCGTCTATCCTTCCATTTGCAGATCATTACGCAGCCCGAATATCATGCAATTTTTCCCCAGTTTTGCACATACCACGTCTTTAGGGGTATTTCTAATATTTACCCTTAGTGACCCGGTGCAATGTGTTTTTGAATTCAACAGGCTTTTAGCTAAAGCAGAGCTGTTGTAAAATTTGTCCATGTAAACTTGATGGCCGACATGCGGCTTCTCTTCCAACAAATGTAATGCCATCTTCCCACCTTGCGCTTTTCCCCCATATCACCACGCATCCTCGCGCACACAGTGCATTTATTTACGAAACCGTCTGGGTTATTTAGAATGTACAATCTGATGCCATATTTATACGTTTTGCTCTTTATATATTGTCTAAATGACAATCGCCCCCTCCAAAGAACCACAGATTTATCTAAAGGTAGATCCCTCCCAGGATAATACACCTGGCGCATTCTGTTGTTAAAATAATTCAATACAGGGCGTACCTTATATAGACGATCATCTGGTTTCGGATCTCCTGACTCTGGATTTTTCGCAAAATGCAGTGAGTGTGAACAAATATCTGTCTCTGCCCGTACTCATCGCTACTCCTCTATTTTCGAACAGAGGGTCTTTCTTCCAGTAGTCTTCCAGTAATATGATATGAACAGGAAGACTAGTATTTCTCCTATAATTACAGGTTTCTAATTACCAGTCCTAGAGCCCTCTTTCGTATTTTCGCTTTCAAATATATTGCGTGTGCTGCCGTTTGTTTCATCAACTACGAGCTGCAGTATGTCATCTGCAACCAGTAACCTAAAGAAACCCATTGGCGTATTGCCAATGCTTTGTAAATGGCTGGTACTGCAGCCCATGTAGTTCTTTATGCCATGTGGCACCTAATTTGCTTGCTTCTGCTAGCGCGGGTTCTTTATGGTCGGCGATTTCCTCCTCATCGTCGTCCGTATTGTCCGATTCCGAACTGTCGCGAAACATATTCGACAGTTCTTCTTCCACACTGACATCACTATGGTATGTTTCTGCAGTCTCCAAATTCCAGCCACCCTCGTCTGATTCGTCACCTCTGAACTCAACATCACTATCTTCTAACACATTCATTAACTCATGGTCAGTATATTCTTCACTCTTCCTATTCTTTTTCGGGTTGGAAGACCCGGTGTCGGTTGATTTGCAGCCATTGCAAACAGTGCACAACACAGACGACTATAGACGAAAACACACAACTGCAGACAGGAAAACTTTACATAAAATTTCGTTCCCAACTTGCACTAACACGAGTGCACATGCGAACAAACTAAACTGACTACTCACCTAGCGAACGTCCCGCCTATAAAAATTACCGGCACTGGCTTGTTGACCGCCGAAACGCTTATAATTGTCGGCCGCACTGGCGTGTTGATCTTCTAAACGCTTACAAGCGTCAGCCACAGTGAACTTGTTAATGCAGGAAACTAGAGCCCAAAAGGAAGAAATAAAATTTCTAAGAGGAGTTAAGTGCTCTACAATTTCAGATTAAGAAATGAAGACATAAAAAGCAGAGCTATAAATAAGATCAAGTTTAATCGACAATGCTGACTAAACATCTACAAAGAATGATAGATTGAAAACTACCACAACAAGTCTTAAATTTTCAAACTTCTTGTACAAGGTCCGTAGCTACTTGCAAATATATTTTGTTAATTTTCACCTTCATAGTAAGGAACGATCATCGTAATAAAATAAGGGAAATCAGAGTTCACGTGGAGAGATGTAGGTGTTCGTTTTTACAAGAATTGTTCGAGGGTGGCACTACAGAGAATTACTGTGAATGTGGTTCGATGAACCCTCTGCCAGATGTAGATGTAGACGACCAGGGGAAAGAACGGCTGGATACTCTGAAGGCAGAAGAGGCCTGTATCCGTATTAAAAAATGTAAGGTGACAATCTCAAGGTCGGATCAGTTTGTTGTTTCCATGTTTCAATAATATCGTCAATGTATATTTAGCCTTATCTTTGGAACGATTAGAGTGTCGATTTTTTCTCGCTCCCTTGCTTTGTGACGGTAGGATTGGCCACGATCGCTTATTTAGGCGCTGCGCGGAACGATTCAAAGAGTGTCCTCTCAGGAGTGAGACGCGGTGGAAGTTACGCTGGTTACCGAGCGAGGGCAGTGATACTGTTAGTCGTCGTCGTTGCGGTACTGGTCGTGCCGTGGTCGGTGGAAGGCCGTGACGAAAAAAGAAGAAGAAGAAAAAGAAGAAGGGTCCATCTAAGACGCCCTAGCTGGACAACACCCTCGGTGGAACAGACTCTCTTTACTGGGAATTTTAAAAATGTACCTGAACAGAGAAAACCAGTGGCGATAACCGAGGACCTTGGAGATGGGCAACCCCTTCGACACGCCTGCGATTCCAGATGGCCTAATAACAGGCTTAAGAGCGTAGGCGTAGTCTGCCGCCAGTCGCCTAGGACTCTCGTCAGGGTTTCTAGTTCTACAAATACATTTTGTAGGTGCCCAGCAGAGAAGGGTGAGTCGCACTGGTGGGTTTTAGAGACATGTGTCAACGTCGTACCCCTTTGTGGTCACGTCACAGGAGGTCGCCAAGCAGGAAGTCTGTTAAGCCATAATCACCCTTTGCTGGTTCGAATCATTCTCAAAGTTCGTCGAATGGTTACGAACGATAGCTAGTGACTAATCCCTATACGCCAGAGGAAAGCAGTGTTCGCACTGCTCTCCAAAGAGTGTGAACAAGTTCTGTGGGGTTGCTGGCGCACGATGCACGTAGAGAAAGATTGAATCATTAGGGAGTTGTCAGGAGTTATTTTGAATAACTTCATGTTGCTCATCGCACTGGGAACTGTTGTTTCCGACGGCGAAATGTGTAAGAATCAACGCCCCAAAATTAGTGGCTGCACTGACGAAGTTTATCCCACACACTAAGGCCTCTGGGCCGGTTCTGAGCGCCGGTGTGTCTAAAATGTTTTCCTCACCACCCATAAGAAAACCCAATGATTTCAACGCTGGGCGTCGTGGTTCAGACCTCCATCGAAAATGCGTTAAAAGCAGGTATGAAATCTGGGAAAGCGGAGGTGTGACGACTTTTCCGTTGTGTGATATGTCCGTGATGCCTTTGGGCAGAATTGTAGTGAAATTTAGTGCCAACGTGACATCATTAACCCACCCCACATTTCACATGAACCTCTGAACTCCAGCCTTCTTTCCCTATTCGAAGCGTCGGCGGGCCCGTGGGTGTAATCTCAGAACGCCACGCTTTTACATTAGTAGGCACCTTCGAACCAAATTTCGAACTTAAATATCGCAATGGGAGATAATTACGTGGTTTCCGAAAAGAAACTCATTATGAGGTTGTGGAAAGAATGGCAAAGCCTATCAACCGTCAATGCTGAAATTAAGAACCTGGTTCATGCTAACGGTAACCTGAATGTGTGGTCATAAGTCAAACTGCCAAGATAAACCCAAAATACCATGGAATCGCTCCTGTCATGAGCAGCATCTTCCACACATAGTGGTTTCAACGCCGCCTTGGGCTCTCTGTACGTCCGACATCCTGCACCATCTGGAGAGTGGCAATTCGTGCTTCGTCGGACCTCCCCACAAGCTGGCAGTCACCTACTGTTCCCTTCCTGTCTTACTTAGCCATTGAAGACGAGCAGTTTTAAGTAAATGTCCTTTAGCGACGCGTCGTGTAAATTAACCACATACGTAGAATGCGCCGGACACGAGTAGCTAGATGCACAGGTCCCTACAGTGTTGTAGCATTTGGCGATGAACACATTTTGTAAGCAACCCCCAAACAAAATACGAAAACAAGTGAAGAGAGGTACTTTTCCATAGATTCCACAATGTTCGGCGGAGGCTAGCTGATTGCCAAGATGAAAACATACATTTTAATGCTGGATCTCTGAGAAGGAGCGGCAAAATAGTAGTTCAACAGAGGAAATGCAGAGAGTACGAGTACCTACAGTTAAGGTCCGATCTCCAGAAACGGTGAAGCAGTGGCCTGTGTTTACGGAACGAAAATGGTTCAAATGGCTCTGAGCACTATGGGACTTAACATTTGAGGTCATCAGTCCCCTAGACTTAGAACTACTGAAACCTAACTAACCTAAGAACACCACATACATCCATGCCCGAGGCATGATTCGAACCTGCTACCGTAGCGGTAGCGCGGTTCCAGACTGAAGCGCCTATTACCGCTTGGCCACATCGGCCGGCCTGCGGAATGAGACGGAACGTTTCAAGTACGCTGTCTCGTAGGCCGGTCAGATAGCAACGAATACTGATCTCTGAACCGCTCTCGCTATGTCTGTAGGTGCGTGCACGTCGACTCCATAGTTTTTTCTCCAATTAGAATAAACACTTTTTGAAGCAGAAGACAGTTTCACTTCTGTCTACCATTGTCCCAGTCTGCCTCTTCATAGGGTTCAGAAGATTTAGCTGCTCCAAAGCGTATGACAAAATAATATTTTGTCCAGCAATACAGCCTGCAACTGATAGTGTATTCTTTTATTCAACGAGTTCTGTTGAACCTAAAAGAAAGTCCTCGTAGAACGTCTGTACGCAGTCGATCACCAGATGGAAAAATCCCGAAACTGTGTGGTAGGACCTCTAGCTGGACACACAGACCTTCCAGTTACAAATGTTGAATTACATGCAGTTCTCTTCAAAATATTTGGTAGGCTACTGGTTGAGATGAACCTACATCCAGTGACAGCAGCAATTCCTGTCAGCTGTTTTCTCCATTTGTCACGTCTTCTTGTGGACACATGTTACTGAGATTATTCCTCACAATCGACTAGCATATACACTGAACTCCGCTGCTACGACTTTCATCTGAATTGAAAGTTCAAATGACAGCTTAGTGCCGGCCTTACCCCGCCTGTAGAGCTTCCAAGTGACCTTTGTGATCTCGTAAGGCGTGACTAATATCTTTTCATTTGAGTTTACAACATGAAGCTATTGGAGTTTGGCTTTATACTGGTAAAGCGCCCTCGAAATTACATAACTTAGGTCCAGTGCAAACGTGTGTAAATACGTAAGAAATTGCTAACACTGTAGTAAAGACAGAGCTTTTACGACAGACTTTGAGAAACGTAAACCAACTGCAATGGCTGTGGATGACTAATATGCTTTGCACAAGATGCCAAGTGAGATAAGCCAAGGAGAATCAAAACGGTTTTTACGAACGGTTTAATTTGGTAAGTGCCTCATAATATCTGAAAGTTCTGAGGACTACAACGGCATTACGAAGTGACATAAAAAACACACGTAAGGAAGAAATAACATTTTTGACAGAGATTCACGAGCATGTGATACCAAAGAAGCAAGCCTACACAGAGAATTAGAAGCAGTACGTATCGAAATTTATACCAGATGTGGACACGTTTATGGGTACGTAGACGACGGTAACACATACTCCGGGGAAGGTATTACGCAACGTACAGGGGAAAATTAAGTGTTGCCCTTACGAGTTTGCAGTAGTAGTACGAGCAGTGTGTAAAGACTATAATCATAGCTGCAAAACAATAAATTAACAAATAAATATGATTCTATTGCGTGTTACAGTTATGTAGGTAAAGGGGTAAATAAAGCCATAGGTAATACGTTTAGTTGTGGACAACAAAGCCGAGTGGTAGCTACCTTTTGGAACTAGACGCATAAAAATTGGGAAAATCATGACTCACAACTGCGAAATAAGCAGTTTCCCAGGCAATGGTCGGCTAAAATAAATGCAGAAAGGAGCAGGGTATCACTGTATAAAGTTCTAACCAGCATAGATTTTTTTCTTCATTGTGTCGCACCAAATAATCTTAACTTTTGCTAGCGGTTTCGGAATTATTATGTCAATAGCATTTTCAAACTAATATACGTAATACCTTAAAAACTGGAATAAAATACTGAGAAAATAAGCACCCGATTAGTTGTGAGTTGATTCACTCAGTGCCTTAGTAAAGTGTTGACACAGTATACCGCAACTTCCGTTCAGAATTAGATGACAATATTCAGAAACCGTCAGCTGGAACCAAAGTTTCCCAATCACGGCGAATGACGTGGGTTAACACTGATATTCCAGAATGAGATTTTCACTCTGCAGCGGAGTGTGCGCTGATATGAAACTTCCTGGCAGATTAAAACTGTGTGCCCGACCGAGACTCGAACTCGGGACCTTTGCCTTTCGCGGGCAAGTGCTCTACCAACTGAGCTACCGAAGCACGACTCACGCCCGGTACTCACAGCTTTACTTCTGCCAGTACCTGATATTAACACTGATATTGCTGCTTACAGTCCACAGCCGCGGCACTTTAGTACAAAATGAAGAAAAGAACGCGAAGGAAGTAGTGTTTACCAATCACTGACTTAGGAATCCGAGTAGTTGCATAGCAAACAACGCATCGTCTCCCAGATTGTTATAGCGCAGAAAAATAGTTGTAAAGAACGAAAGAATTATACCACATTGTAATATGAAATGTACAATGTAGCTTAAGAGCAAGTGCCCTATTGCAGTTACAGAAGAAGTCAAGAAACAAAATACTGGTAAGAAAGATGCCAGATGCGGAGTGTCTCTTTAGAGCAGCAAAATAAATCGGTCTCATTTTCCTATAAGAAAACATTTCTACATTCGCCTTGTTCGATTGCATGAAACCTAGAGCAGTATAACCAAATATGGAAATATCGGCATAAGTTCTGAATTCTGCATAACCAAAAAGGCTGGTAGAAAAAAAGAGATATCAAAGCTTTGGAAACAGTCGAAGCTATATAGATCTACGGAAATCGAAATACAGTATCGCATATAAACAGAATGAAGTGAGGCTCCTCAAGAAATTGTAAAGGAGAATTACAAATCTTGTACAACATACACTAAAGCATAACACACAAATGATAAGCAAAGGCGCAAACATACCAAGGATAAAATTGTATTAAGACATCCCCCGCGAAATCCAGCTTTTGTCCCTCTTCCGGCCAGCAGGTAGACGGAGCGCGCTCGGTCCTACAGGCGGCCACAATGGGACGGACCGGTTCCGGCGGCGGGCTCTTTGTGGTCCACGCGAACGCTCAGTCGCTAACGGCTCACTTCGACGAGTTCTGTGACCTGTTCTGCCAATCGCTGTTCCATGTTATCCTCATCTCTGAAACTTGGTTGAAACCAAACATTTCTTCCGACGCTATCCGAATCACTGGTTACTCTCTCCTAAGGGCAGATCGTGAAACACGACACGGGGGTGGTGTGGGCGCCTATGTTCGCTCTGATCTGAGACCTACTGTACTATGCACATCGGATGCAAAGGGCGAAGGAGAAGCAGAGTTCTTGTTTTTCGAAATAAATACATCAAATCAGATACTGGTAATTGGAGTAATCTATAAACCTCCAAACGTCAGTGCTATGTCCTCCTTTCAGTCTGCCCTGTCCTCGCTCGTGACACTGTATGAACACATAATCATTATGGGCGACACAAACATCGACTTACAGTTAAAATCTCCCTCTGCAGAAAAACTAAGGAGACTGTTCCGCTCCAATGATATGAGTTTAACACCGCTGGACCCAACTCATCACACGCCATGCAGCCATACACTCATAGATATAATAGCAACAAAGCGACCAGATAAAATAATTCGCGCCAATCAGACATCTGCTCCAGGACTCTCTGCTCATGACGTGATATTCTTAAATTACTCAGTGCATACTACCAAAGAAAAATCTCACCTGGTAACCTACAGAAACCTAAAAAATGTTAACCATGACGCTCTTCAAAAAGGATTGCTCAGACATCCCTTGGCATGATATAAGCAATGAACCGACTTTAGACGGAAACATTCGGAAATTATGTCGCAAAATTATTGCACTGTATGATAAACATGCTCCTCAACGCACTGTTAAGGTAAAGAGAGCTCCCGCTCCGTGGCTCACCACTGCATTACGCCAGTTAATGAATAAACGTGATGCTGCACATAGGGCCTTCAAGCGTAACCCAACTCCCGAGGCGTACGAAGCTTATAGGAAACTCCGAAATAGAACCAAGCAAAGCGTGAGGAATGCCAAAATCAGACATGCCCGCTCTGTCGTATGCGGCATAACAAAATCTGCTGCACTGTGGAAAAAGCTGCGCAGTTTCGGTATAGGGAAGCGAAGATCTGACGCTGATTATCAAGCGTCTGCAGAAGAATTAAACGATTTTTTCTCAACAGCTGTAAACTGCCACGCAGCGACAAATTACCAGCCCCAAGATATCAGTCTCTCGAGAGACAAGTTTTTCCTAAAACATGTAAATACCGGCACAGTACACAAGGCAATTATGAGAATCTCTTCCGAGGCAGTAGGAAATGATGGAGTGAGCATTGGCATGATTAAGAACGTCGTAGACACTATTACTCCAGTTATCACAGACATCTTCAACCTGTCTCTTGTCAGTAGTACATACCCTACTGAGTGGAAGCAAAGTTTAATTCAACCTATACCCAAGACTGACAACCCTAAGTCGCCAGGTGACTACAGGCCGATCAGCATACTGCCTGCAGTATCTAAAGCCCTAGAATACATCGCCCATGAACAGCTGGCGGATTACCTCAAAACTCATAACATCCACAACAAATATCAGTCAGGCTTTCGAAAGCACCATAGTACAACAACTGCATTAATCAAAGTAACTGATGACATTAAACATGCTATGGACAGACGTGAAGCTACCATCCTAACACTGCTTGACTTTAGCAAGGCTTTTGATACAGTTGACTTTGATATATTACTAATTAAAATGAAGCAGCTGAATTTCTCAAACAGCGCAATACACTGGTTCGACAGCTACCTCAAAAACAGAAGTCAACAAGTCATTTGTGGGTCGGAAAAGTCATCATGGAGAAACGTGCGCTCTGGAGTTCCCCAAGGCTCCGTCCTTGGTCCATTACTATTCTCACTGTACATTAATGATATTTCTTCAGTGATTCACTCCTGCAACTACCATTTATACGCTGACGACATGCAACTGTACATAAGTGCAAGCCCCAAGAACATTGCTGACGCAGTAGCGAGTATGAACGCAGATCTTTGTTCTGTTTCTCGATGGGCACAGAACCTAACTCTGAAACTAAACCCCAAGAAATCCCAGGTCATACTTATATCTCATCCAAAGTTAATCAGTCGGTACTTTCGCGAAACAGTCCCTCAAATACGCCTCAACGGTACCCAACTACCATACCAAAAAACAGTAAAAGACCTTGGAATAATCTTGGATGAACACCTAAACTGGGAAGAACGAACAGTCACAGCTTGCCGGAAATCGCTCTCCTCCCTACATGCAGTTCAAAAATTTAGAAAAATATTTCCAACCCATGTTAAACAAAAATTAGTCCAAACACTAGCCTTGCCTAATCTTTACTACTGTGATGTTGTTCAACACGGCACAAATAGTGAAAATTCGAGATGCCTCGAGTTAGTGTTGAATGCTTGCGCCAGATACGTATGCAATATACGGTTGTATGATCATATCAGTCCTTCATACTCCCAGCTAGGTTGGATACGCCCACATAAGGCACGCGATCTCCACACGATGTGCTTACTTCATCGATTTCTTAGCCACTGGTGCCCCCAATACTTATCTTCTCACATTAAACACCTATCATCATTCCACAACCGCAATACCAGATCGGATACGTCTAGCATCTTGGCTGTACCTTTACATAACACAAAATCTTTCTCCGTGTCATTCTCCATCTCAGCCATACGACTATGGAACGCGCTCCCCTGTGATCTGCGTCTTATCCAGAACCACTTAACATTCAAGAGGGAACTCAAGACTTACATATTAGGGACGGTATAGTCACCATTGTTGTGCCCCTCTCATCTTTTTCTTTCTCCTCTCCATCATAGCTTCGAATTTTACCATTCTATTTCTCTTCTTCTAACCTATCTACCTCTTCTATATCTCTTTCACCCCACTCTATCGTCTTATATCTCTGCTTGATGAGAATAACTCACTAGCTGCAAGAATATAACGAGAAAATTCCCAACTAGCAATAGGACTGACATTCATAAAAGAAAAAATATGTTTACTTTCATATACATAGTCATTACTTTTATTATTATTCTTGATTGTTATAATTATTTTTTGATTGTTATAATTATCATTGTACTACTTTTATAATCTCTATTTTTTTCTGTAACATTAATACTGTATAACATGTTATATGTCCTTAATGTTCTGCAGAAACTGAAATTTGTTGTATCTGAGTATGCCTGGTTAGGTGTAAGAGAGGGCCTGAAGGCCCTAATCTTGCCAGGTAAAATAAATGCATAAATAAATAAATAAATAAATAAATAAATAAAGAGGACGCTGTCAAGCACTTTCCAATAAAACAAAGTGATCCTAGAGATCCAAGTGTTTGAACTTACAAGATTCATCTTTAATTCAGTATTTATGGCGCAGATAATGAGCTGTAATTGACAAAGAATGTAAAGAGATCGGATTATCCGTCCAAAGACTATGTATGTATTTACGCCTCCGTAGTTGGTACTCTAGATGTTAAAATACTTTTGTAAGTAGAACTTAAGAAAACAACTGACTCTTAGGATATCATCAGCGTTGTGTACAGTCGCCATAGTGCAAAACAAAGGACGTTTATCACACCAAGAACATATTTGTTAAAAGAATCAGAAATGACTGTGCCGGAACTCGAAACTGGGACCCTCTCACGACCTACAAGAAATAAGCAGCGGGCGTAGCTGAAAGGCAAGACACAAAGCCTCAACAAGACGTCGGTATATTTCTTTCATTTACATGTGATTGCTGGTGAAACATTGTAGTCCGAACGTTTTGAGGCATCTTGCACTTCGCTCTTTTCTCTCACCGTGGATCCACGTTTGAATAATTAGTATGTCACTTCACCGTAATGTGAAAATCCCAAATAGTATAAACGGCAATACTGAGCTTCGCACTTGGTAGAAAATAACTGAAAGTAAAAATAACAAAAAAGACGAATAGTTAGATGCGACGAAACTCAGATCACATTTAAATTAACTCTTTGCCTTGAGACAAGTTTTGAATTAACGAAACTAACCTCCTGACTGGGTGAAGTCGTGAAGGATCTAACAGAATGTTATTACTAATATTTACGGAAAGCCGCCAACATATCCCTGATAGTAAAGTCACTCAATCAGGGAACAAATTCTCTCCACAGTTGGCCTTAAGACTGTCGAATGAATGCTTCTGCAGCATGATAGATCAGCTTTGCGATATGATACACCCATTTCTAAACAGTCATGAAATTGCGACTTTGCGAGTTGGCTGTACAGCATGCATTAGGTTCGACTGAGCACCTGCCGTCGCGGTTTCTTTTCGAGAACTGCTCTTTCCGGCGAGTGACACCGGTTCATGAAATGAGCACCAGATAGCAATTCGTCGTCCACTTCCCAATGTGCATTGTGTAAAGGGGCTTTCGAACACATCCAGTTCAGGAAGTTAGCAAGTTGCATATCAAGGTTTCTGTGCTTTTATACTTGATTCTTATTAACACTGTGATGGGTAGGATTTCTGCTTGCTGTGTGGGGGCACAGGAGGGGGAGCTGGCCAAAGTTCGCGAACAGCTGAATGTGCTTTTGGCTATCTACATCAACAGGGGATAGGCAAAATAACGTGAACAGTGTAAGTAATGGGATGGTTGTGTTTGACGATCAACAACGCACGTAAGGTACGTGTCGCGCTGTACTGTGGGTGTTCAGTGCGGACTAGGCATTAGTGCAGGTTGCTTACGAGTAGTGCATACTTCATATTTGCATTCAGAGGCCGAGGTCGACGTGCAATGAAAGACCTAACAGAGGTCCATAGAGGACAGATTGTTGGGGCTCGATTACCTGGAGCTTCAGTAACCAAGACAGCCAAGTTACTGAATGTTTCAGGAGCAACTGTTTCAACAATCATGAGAGCCTACACAAAACATGGAAAGACGTCATCGTTTAAACGTAATAATGGGTGAAATCAAAACTAAGTGACTGAGATTGTCGTACGCTAACACGAATTTCGTCAAAACAACACAAAACTACGACGGCTAAAGTGACTGCAGAGCTCAATAGCCATCTTCGAGACCCCGTATCTATCGATACTGTCCGCCGAGAACTCCATAAAGCGAACATTAATGGACGAGTTGTTATACCGCCAACCAACGCAAAGAAGCTTAAAACGTGGTGTCAGGAATATAACTCCTGCACGGCTGATCAGTGAAAACACGTCATATGGCCCGACGAGTCAAAGTTTTCGTTATTTCCAACATCGGGCTGGGTTTACGTCTGGAGAACGCCAAAAGAAGCCTACAATATTGATTGCTTGATTCTAACGGTTAATCATGGAGGTGGAAGTGTGGTGATGTGGGCAGCCATATCGTAGTATTCTGATAGTCCCATCAATATTCTCAAAGGCCGTGTTGCAGCCAACGATTATGTGAACATTTTAGGTGATCAGGTACACCCCATGATTCAAATTTTGTTCCCCATCAATGACGTCATATTTTGGGACGATACTGCACCCATTCACACAGCCAGGATTACAGTTGTGGTATCAGGAGGATGCAACTGAAATGCAACGTATTTTCTGGCGGGCACAGTCCGCGGTCTTTAACGTTATCGAACCCTTGTGGGCGGTATTGAAGTGAAGACTCCGGAGCAGATTTCCGTGTCCCTCGTCACTACAGGAGTTAGAAGAGGTTCTGATCTAAGGGTGGTAAAACATTCCGTTGGAGACTATACAATCATTATATGTCAATATTCCAAGAAGAGCCGCAGCTGTGTTATGGGCAAATGGGGTCCAACCCCTTATTAATAAACCATTCCCAAGTAGGTGTTTACATTATTTCGCCCATTCTCTGCGCATCTACATGGATGGCTTCTCGGCAAAGTACACTTAAGTCTCTGGCAGAGCCTCCACCGAACCACCTTCACAATGTATCTAAAAGACAGATCACACACCTAACGAGTGCCATCAGCGAGCATGCCAAACACGTTAACCTCCGGTCAGGCGAACAACCATGCCACATTTTGGCACTGAACTTGACACAAGTCGGACTGTACGTTTCAGAGATTTGTCTTTCTGCACTGAAGTAAGAAGTGTAGAGCCAGTGTAGCCTCGTCTCTCCGCTGTAAGACAAAGAAGCATATCCGTCAACCTAATACTGGCCACTAGATAAAATTACCTTATCTCACGGTACTGAAGGGGGTATCAATTTACCTAATGTGAATATATTCTAGTTGATCCATGTCTTATACGAATTAATTAGACGTCCATCCATAATAATGAATTAGAAATCCAACGATTACTAAATGAGATAAGAATAACAATTAATTCCGTTTATTACGTCACAGTGACACATCCGCCACCCATGGCGTAGGGTTAGAGTCTCTGATCAGTAATCGAGAAGTCCTCGGTCCCAGGTTCGAAACCCGTCAGCATTGGCGGGCGAAGATTTCCTGCATAAGAAGTCACCCTCAAGCTGCCAACGCCCCTGTCAAATAGAATGCTCAAACATTAGTCTGACCACAGATTTGCTGGTGTTATTTGCCATTTCATTAATGGCAATGATAAAACAATGCACAATGTAAGTTAAAATTTCTCACAGTAAAGTTACTAGTACAATCAGTTATACTCGTTGTTGTTACATAAATTACATCACGATTTTGTTAAAATTTATTCATGTGGTATTCGAATCTCGTGATTATTAATTTATATGATACTTAAAATATTCTCCATAATGTCACCAGTATATTAAACCATAACTGTTGTTACTACATAAAACATAATATGGTATCATAACTTTGCCATAAGTCTTGATGTTACAAGTAGTCCCTAGTGTTTGTTAGTTCATATGTTACGAAAACTATGACTTCAGTTGCTCGAACATCGTATACTCCGCAGTTGGTTAAAATGACGACACTAACGCAGTCAACTGCATTCGTAACTGCTGCACAGAGCTCAATTAAATCACCACTAAACTTGGTATAAGAATCATAAAAGAAGGCTGTACACGTTGAAAAGGCATGGAGACTCTGGAAGGCTTCCGATTGATTATATAATCGTACGACAGAGATTTAGGAACCAGATTTTCAGTGGTGGACGCTGAACATAATTTATTGGTTATGAATTGTAGGATGAAACTGACGAAATTCCGAAACGTGGGAAATGAAGGAGGTAGGACCTTGTTAAGCTGAAAGAACCAGAAGTTTTTGAGAATTTCAGAGGGAGCATTGGGTAACGATTCAAGAAAGTTTCTAAATGGATTACAGTGGAAGACGAATAGGTATCTTTGAGATGCGAAACAGTAAAGACAGCTGAGGATCAAATAGATCAAAAGGCAAGATCTAGTAGATCTCTTTGGGTAACACAGAAGACATTGAATTTAACTGATGAAAGGAGGAAATGTGGAAGTGAATGAAGTGAATGAAGTGGACGAAAGGGAACACAAACGTCTAAGGAATGAGACCGACATGAGGTACAAAATGGTTAAGCAGGAATGGCTAGAGGTCATACGTTAGGATTCAGGGCATACATCACTACAGTAGAGATAGCTACCACGTACAGAAAAATTAACGATGGCTTTGGAGAAAAGAGAAGCAGACGTATGAGTACCAAGATCTCAGATGGAAAACCAGTCCTACGCTAAGGAGGGAAAGCTGAAAGGTGGAAAGTATATAGAAGGTCTATACCAGGGAGATGTACTTCATGGAAATGTTATAGAAAAGAGGAGGACGCAGTATCATACTGCGAGAAGAATTTGATAGAGCACTGAAAGACCTAAATCCAAACAAAGGCCCGGGAATAGACGACGTTCCATCAGAACTACAAATGGCCTTCGGATGGCCATCCACGACAAAACTCTTCCATGTGGCTTGCAAGATGTACGAAACAGGCGAAATACCGTCGGACTTCAAGAAGAATATAATAATCCTATTTCCAAAGAAAACAGGCAATGACAGGTGTGAAGATTACTCAAATATCAGTTTAATAAAGTCATTGTTGTAGAATACTAAAACGAATTCTTTACAGAAGAGTTCAAAAACTTATAGAAACCGACATCGAGGAGGATCAGTTTTATATTCTGGAGAAATTCAGGAACACGCGAGGCAGTACTGATGTTATGACTTCTCCTAGAAAGTAGGTTATGTAAAGGCAAACGTAGGTTTATAACATTTGTATACTTGTGGTCCAGGCAATAGTTACGCCAAGCGCGTGTAGCGAGTAGGTTGTTCGTAGTTCCGCCTGTATAACAGTGCCGTGTGTGTCGAACATTTGTAATCTGTCTTGTGTGCGTATCGGCCGGTGTCGCACCGTTCTTGCCTATGCGTCCTGTGAATATAGGCTTTAGTGCACGATTCTATCCGCTTATATTTGTCAAAAACAAAAAACCTCGGTTTCTACTTCGTAAAACTAAGATGATCGCATGGGTGCGCGCACGACTAATTCCCTTTTGTAGATCGTCTTTTCTTTAGTAATTTCCCATTTAAGTGAACTGTAATTGCACGATAGCAGTATTTGAATCAGCGCTTATGTGTCGATGATGTCTGCGTTGCCGTATTTTAATTACTTGCTCTTGGTAATATTTATCGTTTCTATTCCAGGAATGCTTATATTAAGGTTCATAATCTCACATGAAGCAGATCTGCCTTTAATTGGAATTTTAATATTTTTAATCTAGTTCGCTAATTCTTGGGAATTTTTACCCTGATTTTAGTTTTAAATATATACAGTTTGTTAATTAAAAAACTGTACTTTCTGATTAAAATATACGCAGGGCTAATAACTGGATGAATCGGTGTGTCTCCCTTATGAAGCTTGAGCTGGACCATACTATTTCGCGTATAGGTATCAAATACTACGAAGTCCGTAACTTCCTTCTCCCTGAGACCGGAACATCGTCTTTCAAGCATCTTCTTGATTAATGCGGAACATTTATTATTAGGGATATATCACGTTTAGTAATGCCGTTCATTACAAACGAAATTTATGTTCTTTGATTTTCGTATTCGTCTTCGTGAATGACGACCAACGTATTATGCTTAGCATCCTTAACAGCTATCGTGTATATCCCTTTGATTTTGGTATTAATCTTTTAGTTTTTCAGTTTCGAGACTTTATTAGTGGGTTAATTCTGCTCGCAAACTGACAGTTGTGGCATGTCTTATATAACTTTAGTCCTGGCAATCACTCAGAAATTAAGTCGCCACTGATGTTTCCGGTAAGCTTTCATTGGGCGGCTTAACGTACACTATCTGATCTAAAGTATCCGCACACCTCATTGTAAAGCGGAATTGACCACTGCATGTCACGAGAGGTGGTCCTGCTAGAGTAAGAGGAGGAGGGGATATTGTGTTGTCTGTAGAGAAGCAACAGTATCAGAATGGGTCGTCAGGAAATGGCAGTGACTTTGAACATACACTAGTCACTGGCCATCGCTCGAGTTGTACATCCATCAGGGACATTTCAGCATCTCCAAAGACGCCCCAGACAACTTTTGCGAATGTGGCTGTGAAGTGGAAAACCGAAGAAACAACCGCACCAAAACCAAGACCTCATGTACTTGGGGACAGGCACCATGGAGCACAGCGGTTGGTGGTTATAAGAAATCGCATGAAATCAGCGGAAGAAATCTCTGGGGGTTTACATCTGCCGCCAGATGGCATCTAGCACGATGACGTTCAGTAGAGACTTAAAATTTTGCTTACAGTGCTCCTCATAAGGCTTCCATTTCTGATGTCAGTGCTAAGCATCTCTTTAGATGGATGACTGGAAATGAGTGATGAATCGCGCCATACCATCTGAGAGTACCAAGGAAGGGTTTGTGTTTGGTAAATGCCTGGAGAATATTACCTGGTATCATGCGCAGCGCTAACAGTGAGGAAAGGCGGGGGTGGTGTGACGGTATGGGTGTTTCTTCTTGGTGAGGAGGAAAGCATCTTACACCACTTTTGGAAACGCTAAATGCTGGACAATGTGACACTTTTACAGCATCGAGTATTGCGTACAGTGCTGGAACAGTTTCGAAGACGGTACACTGTTAAAAAGAAGCACATGTGAGGCACTTAATTTGTATTCGCAGCACGTCACCTGCTGTCGAAAAAGTGTCTTGATGATCTCTCAATGGTAACGTTCTACAAGTCACGGCGTAAAATGCCAGAAATCTGAACAGGGCAGGTAAGCTAGAAAATTAAAAAACGAAAATGTTAAGGCTCAATTTAGATACAAGGGAGTTTTGAAATGAAACGAAAAATGGTTAAAAAAAATGGCTCTGAGCACTATGGGACTTAACATCTATGGTCATCAGTCCCCTAGAACGTAGAACTACTTAAACCTAACTAACCTAAGGACATCACACAACACCCAGCCATCACGAGGCAGAGCAAATCCCTGACCCCGCCGGGAATCGAACCCGGGAACCCGGGCGTGGGAAGCGAGAACGCTACCGCACGACCACGAGATGCGGGCAAATGAAACGAAAGAAGATAGGAATTTCTGGTCAGACTTGAATACGGCAACGTCAAAATAAGCAGAAAATGATACAATGGGAATAGCATTTGTTACAAATAGAAAGTTAGTACAGGGAATATGTTACTGTGAACATTAAAGTGATAGCGTTGATTTCATCAAAAGCGACAACAAACCGACATCGACAATGATAGTTCAGGTATACATGCCAACGTCGCAAGCAGAAAATAAAGAGACACAGAAAATGTAAGAGGGGATTGAACGGGCTATTCAGTACGTAGAGTGAGATGGAAAACTAATACTCATTAGCGTTTGGAATGCGTTCCTTCGTGAAGCAGTAGAGGAAATGGTTACAGGACAATATGGGCTCGGTACCAGGAACGTGAGAGGAGAAGGACTAATTAAGTTCAGGAATAAAATTCAGATGGTACTGGCAAATAATCCATTCAAAAATCACAGGAGGCGGAGGTATACTTGGAAACGTCCGAGAGAAACGCGGACATTCCAGTTAGAGAACATCATGCTCAAGCAAGGATTTCGAAATCAGATATTGTATTTTAGAGCGTACCCAGGACCTTACCTTGGCCCAGATCAGAAATTAGGAATGATGAAGATGAGGCTGAAGCTTACGAGACTAGTCAGGAAAGATCAATACTCAAAATAGTGGGACAAAGATACGCTTGAAGTTCTCAGGTATAGGTATGGAGTTAATTAGTAGCTTAATAGATAGCTCAGATGAACAAAAATGGACATCTATAAAAGAGGCGAGCACTGATAATGTATATAAAACCTTACGTAAACCCTGTGTTCAAAAGTATCCGAACACCCCCCTCCCCCCTCGTGCAAAACATACGTTTTGCATATTAGGTGCATTGTGCTGCCACCTACTGCCTGGAGGTACTCCATATCAGCGATCTCAGAAGGCATTATACATCGTGAGAGTGCAGAACTGGGAACTACGCAGAACTCACGGACTTCGAACGTGGTCAGGAGATTGGGTTTCACTTGTATCAGACGTCTGTACGCGAGATATCCACACTCCTAAACATCCCTACGTCTACTGTTCCCAATGTGGTAGTAAAGTGGAAACGTGAAGGGACTGGTACAGCACAAAAGGGCACAGGACGACCTCATCTGTGCACTGACAGACACCGCCAACTGTTGAAGAGGGCCGGCAGGAGTGCCCGAGCGGTTGTAGGCGCTTCAGTCTGGAACCGCGCGACCGCTACGATCGCAGGTTCGAATCCTGTCTCGGGCATGGATGTGTGTGATGTCTTTAGGTTTAACTAGTTCTAATTTATAGGGGACTGATACCCATGAAGTCCCATAGTGCTCAGAGCCATTTGAACCATTGTTTTGTTGAAGAGGGTCGTGGAGTGTAACAGGCAGAAATCTATCCAGAGGATCAAACAGAAATTTTAAACTGCACCAGGATCCACTGCAGGTACAATGGCAGTTAGGCGGGAAGTGAGAGAACTTGGATTTCATGGTCAAGCAGCTGCTCGTAAGCCACACATCACACCGGTAAATGCCAAAAGATGCCTCACTTGGTGTAAAGAGGGTAAACATGGGACGATTCAACAGTGGTAAAGGCGTTGTGTGGATTGACGAATCACGGTACACAATGTGGATATCCGATGGCAGGGTGTGGGTATGGTGCCGGCCGGTGTGGTCGAGCGGTTCTAGGCGCTTCAGTCTGGAACCGCGAGACCGCTACGGTCGCAGGTTCGAATCCTGCCTCGGGCATGAATGTGTGTGCTGTCCTTAGATTAGTTAGGTTTAAATAGTTCTAAGTTCTAGGGGACTGACGACCTCAGATGTTAAGTCCCATAGTGCTCAGAGCCATTTGAACCATTTTTTGTGGGTATGGGGAATGCACGGTGAACGTCATCTACCAGCGTGTGTAGTACCAACAGTAAAATTCTGAGGCGATGGTGTTATGGTGTGATCGTGTTTTTCATGGAGGGGGATTGCACCCCTTGTTGGTTTGCGTGGGACTTCACACCACTGACCTAAGTTGGTGTTTCAAACACCTTCTTGCTTCCCACTTTTGAAGAGAATTCGGGATTGGCGATTGCATCTTTCAACACAACCGAGCACTTGTTCATAATGCACGGCCTGGGGTGGAGTGGTTGTACAACGATAATATCCCTGTAATGGACTGGCCTGCACAGAGTCATGACCTGACTCCTGAATATCACCTTTGGGATGTTTTGGAACGCCGACTTCGTCCCCCTCTCCTCTGTGCAGCACTCCATGGAGAATAGGCTGCCATTCTCCAAGAAAAATTGCAGCACCTGATTGAACATATGCCTGTGAGAGTGGAAGCTGTCACCTAGGCTAAGGGTGGGCCAACACCATACTGAATTCTAGCATTACCGATGGAGGGCGCCACGAACTTGTAAGTCATTTTGAGCCAGGTGTCCGGCTACTTATGATAACATTGCGTATAAGGAATGTAACTGTGAAGAAACCAAGAACCGATGGGTAACAGAAGAAGCACTTCAGTTGATCGGCGAAAGAAGGAGACACAAAATTCTCAGGGAAATTCAGGAATTCAGTCACTTAGGAATAAAAAAAAGGAATTGCGGAAAGTTAAAACGAAATGACTGCATGAAAAATGTGAACAAATCGAGAAGTAAATGTTAGCGAAAGGACTGACTTGCGAATAGAAAAGTCAAAACAACCTTCGATGTATTTAAAGACATTTATGAGGGAACTATTTCTTTTATGGCGTGATGGAAGAAGAAACGGGAGCCGATAGGAAAACGTGATGGGGGATCCATAGTCTTATGGCGTGATAGAAGAAGATACATAACTTGATAGAGAAGAGATAGCGAATACAATATTAGAATCAATATTGAAATTAGCCTTTTTAAGACTTGAGAGCAAATAAGGCGGAAGGGATTGATGACAGTCCGTTGGAAATCCTAAAATAATTTCTGGAAACGTCAACAAAACGACTGTTCACATGGTGTGTAGCAATATGATACTGTCATTATACCATCAGACATTCGGAAAATCATCACCTGTAGAATTCTGAAGATAGCAAGAGCAGACAAGTGGTTGAGAGTTTTAGGGATTTCGTCCGATCGCGGCTAGACAATGGGTGCACAGTGTGTGGATCAGCGAGGCTTTCTTTTTTCAAGGTCGTAGACGCTATCCAACACGAGGGGATGAGACTGACCACTGGTTCTTACAGGACACACCCCGTTCCTGTGCTGGGGTGAGAAACTTCTACTCAACACCCAGCAGCAACTCCTCATGTTTGATCAGCCCTTTAAGTTCCTCGCCATTCCCATCTCAGTGGCATACCATGCTCTTGCTGGTCCATTCACGGAACATCTTTTCTCCACTAGCCCACGAGAAAAAGTACTTTTGGGATCTGCATGGAGCAAATGCCACCCCATATCCAGGGCTTTAAAGGACTGCCACTCTGATGTCTTCAAAGGCCAACAGCAACTTTCGGTTTTATTGCAGTACTGGAGAGGTTGCACCACTGCGTGTCTTGTAATACAGTGATTTATGGCATTTAAACTGAGCACCTCAACTATGATGCTGTGTTTAAAGATCAATCTAAAAAGTGGCGCTCCACTGATTGCTCTGTTGTTCTCCCTGCAGTCACTGTCTCATTTCTTGCATAGAGCTTCACCCTGCCTTGTTCAACAGTCTCACGGCATATCCGACTAACAGCACAGTGCTCTGTGGCCACTTCCTCCGTGCCGTGGTCCTCCCTTCGACCCCTTACTGCTTTGAGCTAGCTGTCGCCCAGCAGAGGCGCACTCGGTGAGGGATGATCACACAGCGGCACAACCGATAATCGAGAGATCGAAACGAACCGTATGGTTCATCACCCCTCACTAAAAACCTAACAAGTTCCATTTTTGACTAAAAGATAGGCAGCCAAGGCACCTAGACTACGTTCGATCCTTAAATTGTGAACATTGTTAACTTGTCCGTTCGTGTGTTCCGAACTAACAGTCTGAGCGTATGGAACATTCAGATTACCCAGAAAGCACCCAGAAAACGAGGCGCCAACTTGCTCGAAATGGCACCTTTACGCTGGCCACCGACAGCAAAATTGCGGGCGGAAACCTTGTCGCCCAGCTGTACCCTAAAAGCAGGCCGCCTCTCTTTACATAGCCGCACCTGTCTCTGGTGTGTGAGTTCTATGTGTCTGTAGACCCATCTTCAATTCTCTTCGACAACCTTCGGTGCTACTTTTCGGAAAAAAGGCCATTCATTGACCACAAGTTAGCTAAAGGCGAGTTAAGGGGGAGCCCAACATCAAGAATGTAGGGGTAGTCCTAACAGCTTCATGACTTGCAAAATTAAAAGCTAAGTTCTACCAGAGAACCGATAAAAATGAATTGAACATATGGCAATGTTGGCCGGAAGGCCCCATCCGGGGACGTTCGGCCGACAGGTGTAAGTCTTATCGCCGGTCGTTGTGGCCGTGTGGTTCTAGGCGCTTCAGTCTGGAACCGTGTGGCCGCTACGGTCGCAGGTTCGAATCCTGCCTCGGGCATGGATGTGTGTGATGTCCTTAGGTTAGTTAGGTTTAAGTAGTTCTAAGTTCTAGGGGACTGATGACCACATATGTTAAGTCTCATAGTGCTCAGAGCCATTTGAACGATTTTTTGCAAGTCTTATCGCAGGTGACGCCACACCGGGCGACTTGCACGTCAGTGAAGAAGAGATGATGATAAGGACAACACCACACCCAGTCCACAGCCGTAGAAAATCTCCAACCCGGCGGGGAACGAACTCGGACCCGCTGTATGGGAGGCAAGACTTTTTTTTTTTTTTTTGTCATCAGTCTACTGACTGGTTTGATGCGGCCCGCCACGAATTCCTTTCCTGTGCTAACCTCTTCATCTCAGAGTAGCACTTGCAATCTACGTCCTCAATTATTTGCTTGACGTATTCCAATCTCTGTCCTCCTCTACAGTTTTTGCCCTCTACAGCTCCCTCTAGTACCATGGAAGTCATTCCCTCATGTCTTAGCAGATGTCCTATCATCCTGTCCCTTCTCCTTGTCAGTGTTTTCCACATATTCCTTTCCTCTCCGATTCTGCGTAGAACCTCCTCATTCCTTACCTTATCAGTCCACCTAATTTTCAACATTCGTCTATAGCACCACATCTCAAATGCTTCGATTCTCTTCTGTTCCGGTTTTCCCACAGTCCATGTTTCACTACCATACAATGCTGTACTCCAGACGTACATCCTCAGAAATTTCTTCCTGAAATTAAGGCCGATATTTGATATTAGTAGACTTCTCTTGGCCAGAAATGCCTTTTTTGCCATAGCGAGTCTGCTTTTGATGTCCTCCTTGCTCCGTCCGTCATTGGTTATTTTACTGCCTAGGTAGCAGAATTCCTTAACTTCATTGACTTGGTGACCATCAATCCTGATGTTAAGTTTCTCGCTGTTCTCATTTCTACTACTTCTCATTACCTTCGTCTTTCTCCGATTTACTCTCAAACCATCCTGCGTACTCATTAGACTGTTCATTCCGTTCAGCAGATCATTTAATTCTTCTTCACTTTCACTCAGGATAGCAATGTCATCAGCGAATCGTATGATTGATATCCTTTCACCTTGTATTTTAATTCCACTCCTGAACCTTTCTTTTATTTCCATCATTGCTTCCTCGATGTACAGATTGAAGAGTAGGGGCGAAAGGCTACAGCCTTGTCTTACACCCTTCTTAATACGAGCACTTCGTTCTTAATCGTCCACTCTTATTATTCCCTCTTGGTTGTTGTACATATTGTATATGACCCGTCTCTCCCTATAGCTTACCCCTACTTTTTTCAGAATCTCGAACAGCTTGCACCATTTTTTATTGTCGAACGCTTTTTCCAGGTCGACAAATCCTATGAAAGTGTCTTGATTTTTCTTTAGCCTTGCTTCCATTATTAGCCGTTACGTCAGAATTGCCTCTCTCGTCCCTTTACTTTTTTTAAAGCCAAACTGATCGTCACCTAGCGCATTCTCTATTTTCTTTTCCATTCTTCTGTATATTATTCTTGTAAGCACCTTCGATGCATGAGCTGTTAAGCTGATTGTGCGATAATTCTCGCACTTGTCAGCTCTAGCCGTCTTCGGAATTGTGTGGATGATGCTTTTCCGAAAGTCAGATGGTATATCGCCAGACTCATATATTCTACACACCAACGTGAATAGTCGTTTTGTTGCCACTTCCCCCAATGATTTTAGAAATTCTGATGGAATGTTATCTATCCCTTCTGCCTTATTTGACCGCAAGTCCTCCAAAGCTCTTTTAAATTACGATTCTAATACTGGATCCCCTATCTCTTCTAAATCGACTCCTGTTTCTTCTTCTATCACATCAGACAAATCTTCACCCTCATAGAGGCTTTCAATGTATTCTTTCCACCTATCTGCTCTCTGCTCTGCATTTAACAGTGGAATTCCCGTTGCACTCTTAATGTTACCACCGTTGTTTTTAATGTCACCAAACGTTGTTTTGACTTTCCTGTATGCTGAGTCTGTCCTTCCGACAATCATATCTTTCTCGATGTCTTCACATTTTTCCTGCAGCCATTTCGTCTTAGCTTCCCTGCACTTCCTATTTATTTCATTTCTCAGCGACTTGTATTTCTGTATTCCTGATTTTCCCGGAACATGTGTGTACTTCCTCCTTTCATACATCAACTGAAGTATTTCTTCTGTTACCCATGGTTTCTTCGCAGCTACCTTCTTTGTATCTATGTTTTCCTTCCCAACTTCTGTGATGGCCCTTTTTAGAGATGTCCATTCCTCTTCAACTGTACTGCCTACTGCGCTATTCCTTATTGCTTTATCTATAGCGTTAGAGAACTTCAAACGTATCTCGTCATTCCTTAGTACTTCCGTATCCCATTTCTTTGCGTATTGATTCTTCCTGACTAATGTCTTGAACTTCAGCCTACTCTTCGTCACTACTATATTGTGATCTGAGTCTATATCTGCTCCTGGGTACGCCTTATAATACAGTATCTGATTTCGGAATCTCTGTCTGACCATGATGTAATCTAATTGAAATCTTCCCGTATCTCCCGGCCTTTTCCAAGTATACCTCCTCCTCTTCTGATTCTTGAACAGGGTATTCGCTATTACTAGCTGAAACTTGTTACAGAACTCAATTAATCTTTCTCCTCTTTCATTCCTTGTCCCAAGCCCGTATTCTCCTGTAACCTTTTCTTCTACTCCTTCCCCTACAACTGCATTCCAGTCGCCCATGACTATTAGATTTTCGTCCCCTTTTACGTACTGCATTACCCTTTCAATATCCTCATACACTTTCTCTATCTGTTCATCTTCAGCTTGCGACGTCGGCATGTATACCTGAACTATCGTTGTCGGTGTTGGTCTGCTGTCGATTCTGATTAGAACAACCCGGTCACTGAACTGTTCACAGTAACACACCCTCTGCCCTACCTTCCTATTCATAACGAATCCTACACCTGTTATACCATTTTCTGCTGCTGTTGATATTACCCGATACTCATCTGACCAGAAATCCTTGTCTTCCTTCCACTTCACTTCACTGACCCCTACTGTATCTAGATTAAGCCTTTGCATTTCCCTTTTCAGATTTTCTAGTTTCCCTACCACGTTCAAGCTTCTGACATTCCACGCCCCGACTCGTAGAACGTTATCCTTTCGTTGATTATTCAATCTTTTTCTCATGGTAACCTTCCTCTTGGCAGTCCCCTCCCAGAGATCCGAATGGGGGACTATTCCGGAATCTTTTGCCAATGTAAAGATCATCATGTCACTTCTTCAAATACAGGCCACATGTCCTGTGGATACACGTTACGTTCCTTTAATGCAGTGGTTTCCATTGCCTTCTGCATCCTCATGTCGTTGATCATTGCTGATTCTTCCGCCTTTAGGGGCAATTTCCCACCCCTAGGACAATAGAGTGCCCTGAACCTCTATCCGCTCCTCCGACCTCTTTGACAAGGCCGTTGGCAGAATGAGGCTGACTTCTTATGCCGGAAGTCTTCGGCCGCCAATGCTGATTATTTATCAAAATTTAGGCAGTGCCGGGGATCGAACCCGGGACCGAAGACGTTTTTGAATCAAAGACGCTACCCCTAGACCACGGGTGTTACCAAGCTGGCGGACTAGCGAACCGACGTGTACCATTATGCTGTAAATGGGCTTGGAGAATAATTGAGGTGGATTTAAGAGTTTGGTTAACCCTTTCTGCGGAAGATGGTTGCGGTAATACAGTATGATTGTGGAGTCGTATATCGCATTCATGAAGCAGAATTTCTTACATTCTCGCGATGCAAATGCGGGGCTATTATCACTGACAATGGTCCGCGGAGAGCCAAAGATGGAAAATACGAGGCCTGTTCAAAAATTTCCAGAACAGTCGTAATGTTGCGCCTATGGTGCGTTGGAACGAGATGCGGTTGGCATCCCTGCACACGCCTGTGTTTAATGTGTAACTGCCAGAAGTTTCATTGTTGTATTTCTGTTAAATATTGTTCAGTGCTGATTAGTAAGCTGTGTCGCACAGTTTGCAAATATAGGGATGGCAGTGTTAGGGAAGCAAAGCGTCTGCATCAAATTTTGCTTGGAACTCAAGAAAACCTCTACAGAAACGCATCAGATGATACAGGAAGCGTACGGAGGTGAGTGATTAAGCCGTACTCGGTATTACGAAAGATTGACACAGTTTAAAACTGCTTGGACGGGAGTTATAGATGGCCCCCTTCAGGATGCCCTTCGACGTCTACCGATGACGCTCATGTCAGGAATGTCTACGAAATTGAGGGTTCCAATTGAAGACTGACCGGCTGAGAGACTGCAGAAGCATGTAACATCTCAGTTGGATAATGTCATGAAATTCTGACACAGCATCTTGGGATGCACCGTGTTGCCGCCAAGTTCGTCCCACGCCCTTGCCATCAGTGAAGCGCTTTTGGATGGCGCAAAAGACAACAATATGTTGCCTCAGAAAACCATAACTGGTGATGAGACGTGGATCTACGGCTATGCTGATGAGACCAAGGTTCAATTTTCTCAGTCGGTCGGGAATGGTTCTTCAAGACCAAAATAATCTCGTCTTGTCAGGTCAAATACAAAAAGGCATCCTGTTGATTAGTTCATCGTCAATTCGTGCCAGAGGGAAAAACTGTTAATCGATGGCACATCGGGACGTGGCGCGGCACCTGGAGAATATGTGAGAAGGAAACGGCCTGAAATGTGGAGAGACAATTCATGGCTCTTGCATCACGATAACGCACCCGAACGCTCATCCCGTTGGTGCTTGACTATTTTACACAAGACGAAAACACTGTGCTGCCTCATCGTCCGTGCTCTCCACACCTGTCCCCTGCGGACTTTTTTCTTTATTTCCAAAGTTGATAACCCCGATGAAAGTACAGAGATTTGCAACGATAGACGAGATAGCAAAAAATTCGCAGATGGCGCTTAGCGCGATCCAGCAGGAGGGGTACCAAGACTGTTTCCGGGAGTGGAAACAGCGTTGGAAGGGGTGTATCAATTATGGAGGAGAGTATTTCGAAGGAGACCAAGCACAATAAGTAAGGGTAAGCGAAGAAAAATTGTGTAAACAAAGTCCTGGAATTTTTTGAACAGATCTCGTATATTAGATAGGTGATTGATAGTCAAACCTTGCATGGGGGCTTAATTAAATGTTATGCAAATAATTTTAGTAGCTGTCCGAGTACGCTGTCTCGTAAACGGTTGGCCCTGACTAGTTTTAGTACGCAATCTGACTGCATAGAATAACAACAAAGAATGAAAGAAAATTTCCATTAACACAATTAATTAATTAAGTCCCCAGCAACTATAAAACGTACGAAACCAAAGCACAAGTGTAACTGTTCTGTGTGTGGAAGTGTGATTCAACGTACACATCTGGCACGGTTCTTCTTCAATAAGACAAGAAATTTTAAGTACCGTTTATATTGAAGTAATTAAAAAAATAGAAATACTATAATTGCGCAAGAAAACCAGAATTACACTCTAATACAAGAACACAAGCCAGATGCTTTGTTGACTGACCCTGTAATGACGCATTATTTAAGACATTGAAATAATAAAAAGAAAAGGGAACTTTTTTACCCTCATTTATATTGACGAAAAGCACTCTGATCATTACAATATCTCCATACGAACAACATCTGCTGTCTAGCCCATCAAAACTGCATAAAACATGGAACAAGCCCTCCCTACTACAACATCTCAACACCGACTCACTACTACCACATCTCGATAAGCACTTTCCACTACGACTCCTCGACAAGCACTCTCTACTACATCTGAACAAGAACTGCCTGTGGAGGCGACTGAATAATACTCTTTGGCGCAATCTCTGGCGCTGTGACTCAGTGTAGCCACCTTTCATATGCCCCTCCTCCACGGGCTAGAATTTGATGGTATTTTTGCCAGCGTTGGTGGTGAAAATACAACCAAATTCGTCCAAAAAATTACAGACAAAAATTAAAGATAATATTAATATGTAAATATCATATAATTAGATAAAATTTTGGCTTTGCACTGACCTTTCAATAACCTAATATATAAAATACAATAAGCAATACAAATTGTTTCATACATGTGACTTTACATAATAGTTTACACAATACACAAAAAAATCAGTTTTTACAAAGGTTCACATAAAATGCTTTCCATCATTCAAAAAAAAAAAAAAAACAAGTAGTTGATAGTTCCAGCAGTAGCACCCTGCAATGGTCAACAGGTGCAAATACCAACAAGTGACATCATTTTAGCAGAAGCAGTTCCATCAGTGGCACCCAGCAATGTTAAACAGGTGCAGACACCAACAAGTGACATTATTTCAATAGATGCAGTCCATCAGTGGCACCCAGTAATGTTGAACAGGTGCAGACACCAACAAGTGACATCATTTCAGTAGAAGCAGTTCCATCAGTGGCACCCAGCAATGTTGAACAGGTGCAGACTCCAACAAGTGACAACATTTCAGTAGAAGAAGTCCATCAGTGGCACCCAGCAATGTTGATCAGGTGCAGACACCAACAAGTGACATTATTTCAATAGATGCAGTTCCACCAGTGGCACCCAGCAATGTTGAACAGGTGCAGACCCCAACAAGTGACATTATTTCAATAGATGCAGTCCATCAGTGACACCCAGTAATGTTGAACAGGTGCAAACACCAACAAGTGACATCATTTCAGTAGAAGCAGTTCCATCAGTGGCACCCAGCAATGTTCAACAGGTTCAGACACCAACAAGTGACAACATTTCAGTAGAAGCAGTCCAACAGTGGCACTAAGCAATGTTGAGCAGGTTCAGACTTCAACAAGTGACATTATTTCAATAGATGCAGTCCATCAGTGGCACCCAGTAATGTTGAACAGGTGCAGACACCAACAAGTGACATCTTTTCAATAGAAGCAGTTCCATCAGTGGCACCCAGCAATGTTGAACAGGTGCAGACACCAACAAGTGACATCTTTTCAATAGAAGCAGTTCCATCAGTGGCACCCAGCAATGTTGAGCAAGTGCAGGCACCAACAAGTGACATTATCTCAGTAGAAGCAGTTCATCAGTGGCACCCAGAAATGTTGAGCAGGTGCAGACAGCAACAAGTGACATCATTTCAGTAGAAGCAGTTCCATCAGTGGCACCCAGCAATTTTGAACAGGTGCAGACACCAACAAGTGACAACATTTCAGTAGGAGCAGTCCAACAGTGGCACTCAGCAATGTTGAGCAGGTTCAGACTTCAACAAGTGACATTATTTCAATAGATGCAGTCCATCAGTGGCACCCAGTAATGTTGAACAGGTGCAGACACCAACAAGTGACATCATCTCAGTAGAAGCAGTCCATCAGTGGCACCCAGCAATGTTGAGCAAGTGCAGACATCAGCAGGTGACATCTTTTCAGCAGAAGCAGTCCATCAGTGGCACCCAGCAATGTCGAGCAGGTGCAGACAGCAACAGGTGACATCATCTCAGTAGAATCAGTTCCATCAGTTGCACCCAGCAATGTTGAACAGGTGCTACAGCAACAAGTGACACCATTTCAGTAGAAGCCGTTCCATCAGTGGCACCCAGCAATGTTGAACAGGTGCAGACACCAACAAGTGACATCTTTTCAATAGAAGCAGTTCCATCAGTGGCACCCAGCAATGTTGAGCAAGTGGAGACACCAACAAGTGACATTATCTCAGTAGAAGCAATCCATCAGTGGCACCCAGCAATGTTGAGCAGGTGCAGACAGCAACAAATGACATCATTTCAGTATAAGCAGTTCCACTAGTGACACCCAGTAATGTTGAACGGGTGCAGACAGCAGTCCATAATATTCACTAACACTAATCACACTGTTCATCAGAGTTTATCAGCAGAAATTAAACATGTCCTAGTGGCACCAATCATGTAGAAAAAGTGCAAGTAACAGTCCATAATATTCACTATCACTAATCACACAGTTCATCAGCAGAAATTAAACATTTCTAAGTGTCCCACATCAATGTTGAACAGGTGCAGGTGTGAACAACAGTTTGAATGCACACACAATTGCTTTTACAAAATTATTCTCAATGCTCTTACACTAAACATACAAATTATAATAAACATACAAATGATATCAGATAATTGTCATATTAACTATTACAAATGCATAAATATCAGTAAACCTATAATATTTATGGGTGTCAGTGCAAGCCACTACAAACAAATAAAATAATATTTAGGAGATAGGTGGGTAGGATTAGGAAAGGAAAACACACAAAACACACTCACTCATCTTTCATCCACATTAAGTACTACTGTGTAATTGAACAGTGTTAACTGTGTACATGCACTTCTGTCAAAATTTCATGTTCATCATGTGTATCAAGTAGTAGCGGCCGGCAATGTATAACAGTCAATAATAGTTAGTCAACGTCATAGTCATCATGTCAAGACCAATGTTTGCCAAGCCAAATCAACTGAACAATTGTCAGTGTGCCAAGATATGCAAATGCTTCCTCTCTCCAAAAAAAAGTATATACTGCTTAGTGATTTAACAAAGTGTGTGTGTAGACAATCTTCTTTCTACTTGAGTGTTCTAGTCTGCCAACTTCATCTTCCTTGTTCCATATAAACCAACAAAAAAAAAAATGCTCCTCACTTACTTTACCTCTTATCCACCAAAACTCCAATAATCAGTATCATCACATAATCTTAATACTTCAATAATACCTCTTACGTCAATACATATAAAACTTGTCATCAATATCATTTATCTTACCTCTTGTCCACCAAAATTCCAATAATCATCAACTTCACACAATCTCAATACCTCAATAATACCTCTTCAATACGTCGATACATATAAACCTTATTACCAATATCATTTACCTTACCTCTTGTCCACCAAAACTCCAATAATCATCAACTTCACACAATCTCAATACCTCAATAATACTTCTTCAATACGTCGATACATATAAACCTTATTACCAATATCATTTCACTTCTATAACAACTCTTTCCTCTAGTCAGTCTCCTCGAACAAGTACAGATAAAATTCTAGTGCAAACTTCAATTCATCATCCCATACAATTCGAAGACACAATGTCCACACACAACCTCTGTGTAGTCCACCTGAGCCAAATCTTCTACTCATTATGAATTATAAAATATATTTTGGTTACCTTGCTCATTATTAAATAGAAGAAATGCATACATGACCTCTAACAGACTTTAGTTCGAAGAACTCTCAGTAATTAAGTATGATTACGGAGTGTGAATGATCATAATATTTCACAGTGTGTACACCACTTCCAGAATCATGGCAGAAGCAAACATGTGGAGTATTTTTTGTGTCAAGTGTCACTTGCTATTTCAATTGCTCACGAAGAATGCAGTGTAGTAACTGTCAATAGTCTAAACCTAGTGTTGGTATGTCATGTCGTTAGCTTCCTTCCTATTAGCATAAATTTATACAGCTTCCATAAAACCTCCAGCTCATGGCAGTTCATTTTCTTATCTTAAAATATAAAGCACTGAGCGTAAGCAAAACATGCAATAGCGAGTAAATATACCAGTAGAGAACACAATGTCAACAAATGGATGTAGCACAATCCCTACAACGAGGCTCTGCCAAGCGAACAATCTATAATTAATACCATAGTGTGACCTAAACTCCATGTTCGTACACCGTATATCAGCATTTCCATATACCAAATTAAAGAGTAGTTATGACAACAAACAAATGTGTAAATATGCAATCCATAAGCAAAGCAGCAAATATATTATCTTACATAATAAACAGGTCATTAGCATCATATCAGCATAAGTAAATAAATGTTCATATGTAATTTTAATAAGTAAACATGAAGGCGCAAGCAGATAAATCACAAAGTGTAACCTACATACATAACCACATCAGCACAATTAATCAAGTGACAATTATAATTTAAATAAATAAGCACAGCAGGCACATAATAGAAAAATATGACATCAGTGAAAAAGCAGTGCAGCCAAGCGCTGCATAATATACACAAGTAACAACCCTGTTCATTAATCAATCATTGTCAAATCAGTTAATGTACGCAAGCACGTCGCTTCACAAGTAAATTCATAGAACATGAAATTGAGCACAAAGTATGAATCACGTAATCGGGAGCAGCAAATTACGTCTAAAGTACGTACCTAAGTGGAAATATGTTACCTGAAAAATAAACTCAATTAATAGTTACCTCTTTGGTTTATTACTTTTTTTTCGAAATTATATTCTTCCTGAAAATTTCTCGATCGCAAGTCCTCTTAACGTCAGGCACACACAGAATTTACCTGAAGGTCTTAAATATTTTATACAACCGTATCCTGAAAAATACTGAACGTTAATAACATACTTTATCAAGTCACTATAGCTTTATACTGAATTTAATCGGAGAAATTAGACTGTGTATTTGTTTACGGCTGTCAGTGCATTAGCACTGAGCGCTCGATCAGCTGTAGGTACGCGTGACGTAGGAAGTAATTGTTTGAGGTCAACGACTGCCTTGTGCGGCGTGCAGACTTCACTGTTGCTTTGAGTATCTGCCGCCGCCAGAACACGGCGCGGTATCCTTTGAAACGTCCCCTTAGAACAATTATACACGAATGTGCTGATAAACCTCTTACACTATTTGCTTTTCAAACAGCTGAGCAAAACTGAACATACTCAAACATTCACTAAAATGACACACAATATTTTTAGCGCAACGCAATCTGACTTTCAATAATCCCTACAAAACAATGGCCCTGACTATCTTTAACCTATACCTGTCACAAATCACTTACCTCACAAAAATCTTCGTTACTGGAACTACTGCAATACAGCAAGCGCCACTACTGCCAGCTAAATAAAAGATTCAAACTACGGAAGGCACTAACTACTGATAGGGATAGTTAGCAAATGAAAGATATTAATAGAGAACAAACAATGTATTTACCTTAATAGTCATAATATATATAGCAGTTCATGACAAATTACAAAACTCCGCCATCTCTCTCCCCACATCCACCACTGCTGGCGGCTCACCTCCAACTGCGCAGCGCTACGCGATGTTCACATCCAGCTGCCGCTGCCTAACACTACAATGGCAGACAACAATGCAAACTAGCCACAGGCTGCACACAGCACAGCCAGTGATTTTCATACAGAGCGCTACGTAACGTTGCCAATAAGAAAATATAAACAGCCTACTTACATAGCCCCCATGCTCCACAAAAAAAATTTTACAAAATATATTTGGGCAGTGGCCAATAATGATTTGAAAAAGATTTTCATAATTACAATAACAAAGATATCAAATGCACACACTTATTTATACAATGCTGGTCAAAAGCTAAAATTTTCTCACAGTCCATAAAGACAGTCCAGATTGTTCATCACTGTAAAATTGCAGTGTTTTTCTCAAAGTCTGAGCAGTAAAAGAAAATGCACATGGAAGTAGTGGATTTCCATGGAGTCTTGAAGAAGCAGTGTTGTCCTTCCAACGGAAAGACAGTGCTGACTCTTGACATGCTGACAGGTAATGGGCCACAACAGAGCAAACCCACAGCAGAGTCAGTCAAAGTTTTGAAGAATATTGGTAGGTAGGTCATCACAGAGCAGACCCACTGTAGTCCTGGTAGAGAGTACGGTATTGGTGGGCCACCAGAGGTGCAGACCCACTGTAATCCTGGTAGAGACGGCCAGCAGCCATCTGTTGTGACTGTGCGGGTGCACAATCACCATTGAAGAGTCTTGCAGTTAATATACCAAGTCCATAAACCACCACTTGTCCACTCACAAAAAAATTTGTTTGAAATGTCCTTAGAACCAGCAATGCTGTTATCCAGTCCCTTGCTGAATTATTAACACACGTGCAAACACTAACAGTCCCAACTTCTCACATTTTGTCCATATACTATGACCAACAGAAACGTGTGCAGTGAAATGTAACTTACAATTTACTTAATTTGATGAACTGGTGTCAATTACAATATTATAACATGAGAATACAATTACAAAGGTACAAAATACATCATTAAAAACATAACAATGCAGATAAGATTGGTAGTAATACAGGCTTTACAAAAGAATAGAAATAAACATATACATCAGTGTTACAGGAATTATGACATAAGTACATACATAAAAGATCAGAATAACTTGCGAAACATCAACTTCACACATGAGCATTAAAACAAAACAGAATAAATAATGTCTCAACATTTTTACAAAGTAAATAACATAGAAAAATTCTACAACATAGCTCTCATCAGCTAAACACATAAAGGCAGGAAAAACACATATACACAAGGGTACACAAACATATAGAGGGGTGACACAAAAGGAAAGGACAGGGTTTGTTTTACTGCAGTATTTTGCATGGAGATCTCCCTTCGTTCATCATTATTCGCAAAAAGTCCTATCTAAGCCTGCTTTCTGTATTCTGTTCACATCCTCTGTCAAAGTAGTTTTTCTCCACTGTACAGTATCCTTTTTTTTTTGCCCAAACCATTTTCGTATAGCTTATCAAAACATTTCTTCCAAGTCATCATAGTTAGTTTCTTATATAGTCTACCCCTCTTAAGCTAACTTAAATCTACTGAGCTCAGGTGCTAAACTAAGGAACGAGGCAATGCAGCATCACATAAAACAATTAATACAAACATCAATGACAAAAAATAGAAATGGCAAAGCAAGCAGCATAAATTACAACTAATATAAGGCACTGTGCAGGAAACAAGAAAAACTAGCTTAGAAGAGTAACACAAAGTCAAATTCAGTAACACTATGCCTGGCAAACAGCAGCAGCAACTTATATCTAAACATGACAAAGCTCAAGCAGAAAAAATATTACACTAAAATGGCCATGTCTAATACCTATGTCACATCTTAACACTAGAGTGATGCATCACGAGAACTTACACTAGCAGATAAGTTACCAAATCGTAAAGAAATTATTTATGCAATTCCTGTGAAGGGAAATGTCTATTTATGTGCCCTCGTTTTCTTGGAAGTAGATCATAAATTTCTTATTGACTGGATCTGTAGGCATAAAATAACTATATTACTACATATATTAAATTTTATTTTAACCAATGCTGCAGTACAGCTAGAAACTAGATATTAAAGAAAATGAGCAAATATGTAGAAAGGACAGCATGAAACATCATTCATTAGCCATATGGCATTTCATAACGCAGTAAAAATTCCCTCAATTCTAGAGAAAGACGCTTGTCATAATCAGGTGTGCAGATGTAAGCGTGTCGTGTTTGCGGTGCCTTCTACAAAGGTATGTCAAAAGCGAGGATAATGGCCTCGCTTTGTTTTTTCTACCTGTGCTTCCGGAAAGGCACACCCTAATGGCTTGTTCTCCAGGTGTCTGACACAGCTGTGTGCCCACGACGCACGTGCAGGTGGTCACTTAACTTTCTTACGGAAATATTTACGACAGCAGTTTCCGCTACAGTGGCAGTCTCATATAAAAATATTTCACAGGTCAAGAATTTGCGTTGCAAATGTGTAGAAACAAAATCTTACAGCATAATACACATCGTCATCGTAAAAATATCATAACATCTCAGTCAATTCTCAAAATCGTCGTAGCTTCCTCCAATAATTTCAAAACCTAAAAAAATTCTCTGCTCATGTCAAAAGTGTCATCTGCCTCAAACGTACTTTAGAAATCGTGATCCCATACCAAATATATCATTCAAAGCTCTCATTTTATCACAATGGTTCCGAAAAAATGTGAAGAGTTCACACAGTACCGAGAAAATACAATTTCGTAAATGTGGAATTATCCAACGGTGTAATAACGTAAACATCTGTCACTGACGTAGTAAAAAACATGTTTATCTCTCAGTTAAATGATCAGATAGCTGTGTAATTTATGTTTTAGAGAAATATGGTACCGATGTGTAAAGTTGTATAAGCAAATACCATATTAGCTAGGGTTCCTTGTGCTTGCCAAACACATGGTACACAAAGTAAGCGTGTACCCCTCTGAGGATTATTGTAATTATACCCTCAGATGTTACAGATTACAGCAATGGAATGAAATGTATCATGGAAAACTTTCTTTGTAATTCAAAAATCTTTAAAAATAAATGCTTTAAGTACAAAATTAATCACTCAAATACATGTCCTGTAGCGCTAAATGTGCGTCTTGCTGTAAGATCATCTCTGTGGAAGTCTCGTAGTTATTGTCCTCCGAAAGTCCCTACAAAACAATGGCCCTGACTATCTTTAACCTATACCTTTCACAAATCACTTACCTCACAAAAATCTTCGTTACTGGAACTACTGCAATACAGCGAGCGCCACTACTGCCAGCTAAATAAAAGATTCAAACTACGGAAGGCACTAACTACTGATAGGGATAGTTAGCAAATGAAAGATATTAATAGAGAACAAACAATGTATTTACCTTAATAGTCATAATATATATAGCAGTTCATGACAAATTACAAAACTCCGCCATCTCTCTGCCCACATCCACCACTGCTGGCGGCTCACCTCCAACTGCGCAGCACTACGCACTGTTCACATCCAGCTGCCGCTGCCCAACACTACAATGGCAGACAACAATGCAAACTAGCCACAGACTGCACACAGCACAGCCAGTGATTTTCATACAGAGCGCTACGTAACGTTGCCAATAAGAAAATATAAACAGCCTACTTACACCTTGCATTCTCCGTGTGTTTACGTACAACTGTTAGTTTCTCAAAAGTATGTCATTCCACAAAAATTTTAACGTTAGATATATGATGTATTCCCTTAGAGCGCCGAGATTTAAGAGTTTCTACTTCAACAGTGTTATCATGAATAATTTTGCGAATCCTATATGGACCGTTATAAAGCAGAAAAAATTTGCGACACAAGCCTTTTCCTTTGTGAGACAAACGGTGAGACTTAATTAACACCTTTTGACCAACTGACAAGGTTTTTAAACGACCAGGACGTTTAGCTGATATCTCTCTTCTAGCAGCCGCAAATTCAATATTTTGCAGAGACATGTTGACAACTTCAGAATGCCGCAGTTTCCATGTAGGCGGAAAAGGAAAGATTTCAGAAATGCGATTTGTTGGTGCTTTATTTTTTAATATCAATATAGGCGGTAAAGAAGTTGAATCATTAGGGAGTTCATTCAGAATGTTTTGAAAAATATGAAGATACTGATCCCACGTTCTGTGATTCTGATGACAATAAAGTCGACACAATTTATTGATTTCCTTCATCCATCTCTCTGAAGCGTTAGATTGAGGGTGAAATAGTGAAATGAAAATTGGTTTAATCTTACGATGCCTTAGAGTACGAAGCCAAATTTTAACACGAAACTGTGATCCATTATCTGATATAACCTTATCAACATGACCCACTTCTTTAAGAAAATGTTTGATGAAAGCGTTAGATACTGAATGAGCTGTTGCTTTGCGTAAAGGTGTAAAACACACATATTTTGATGTCAGTTCCACTGCTACGAAAATGTACACAAAACCATTAGTAGAACGAACCACTGGACCGAACAAATCGACTGCAGCCATGTCCTTTAATTTCGCTGGAATGATAGGAATCAACTGTGCTCTGTGAGAAATAGTTAGCGGCTTAGCCTTTTGACATAATTTGCATTTGGCAAGAACAGATCGAATACGTTTTTCCATATTACTGAGGTAGCAATTTTCTCGTAATTTATGAAAGCATTTTCTGGGACCAAAGTGTGCATAACTGAAATGTGTGTACCAGATCAATTTATTAACCCACTCATCAGGAATACAAACTAACCAAACTGTGTTGTCGACCGATTTCCGTTTAAAAAGAATATCATTGCGAGCTAAATAATGCTGTCTAATCGCTACGCTTTCCTTTCTCCTCCACTTCTTCTTAATGTCCTTCCAGATTGGATCCTTATTTTGCTCCTTAGCGATGTCCTGGAGCGAAGACGAAATAAAATTCTCAAACGCAACGGCTTGAATATACATCAAACAATAATTGTTTTCTTTGCAGTCCTCTTCGGCACTTTGTTTCAAACCCATATGTGCACGTGATAAATCATCAGCAATAATATTTGAAGATCCCTGTATGTAAACAATACTAAAATCAAATTCCTTTAGGTACAGCACCCATCGTGACAATCTTCCATGAGTAAATTTTGTTGACATAAGAAATTCCAGAGCTCGATGATCGGTGTAAACCTTAGTATGTCTGCCAAACAAAAATGTCCGAAATTTTGTAAAAGCCCAAACAACAGCCAAAGCTTCATGTTCCGTAATCGAATAATTCTTTTCTGATTTAGAGAGAACACGACTTCCAAATGCAATAGTTTTCTGTACTACAACGCCGTTTTCTTCTATCTCTTGAAATAAATGTGCCCCTAGGCCTTTGTATGATGAGTCCGTCGCCAATAGATAAATCCGGGTGTGAAAGAAGTGGAGCAACAACTAAAGCATCACGAAGTTGTTCAAATTCTGCTTGAGCTTCCTCATCCCAACACCAATTAGAATTCTTTCCAGATAGTTCACATAAACGAGGTGTGGCCAAATCGTCCAATCTAACAAAGCGTCTAAGAAAATTACAGACACCAAGGTAATTACGAACATCACGTTTTGTGGTAGGAACATCATACTTACGAATTGCGTCTAGTTTCTCTGGATCAGGAAGAATACCTTCTGTAGAAATAATATGACCAAGAAATTTCACATGAGAATGACCAAATTCAGATTTTTTCAAGTTCACTGTAATGCCAACTCTTGCAAAAATACGTAATAATGAATCCAAAATTTTGTTGTGCTCACTCCAAGAACGTTTAGCAATAAGAATGCCGTCAACATATGAAGTAATATTGTCACGAAGATAAACAGGTAAAATTTCGTTTAAACTACGAATGAATGCTGCTGAAGATACAGTAAGTCCAAACGGTAATTTCCGAAATCACTTTTGGGTAAAATAATCATATCCGGTTATTTTTTACTCGCTCTCTAGATAGATTGATAGTCGAAGAGTTGTTTCGATAGATGCAAAGAATAGTAAAAGAGTAGGCAGCAGTGCAGAAAACTAAAAGGGAAATAGCACTACTACGGCTCAGGGCCCTGTGCACGCTATGGCACATATTCACTTAGTGTAGTGAATCCCCTGAGGACTTTAATAGCCGCACATAAATTCCAGTTTGTGACTTAGTCGCCAATTTGGTGGAAGTGTGTACATTAATTGATCTAACCATGAACGTGGATGTATGTCATTCTTAGAATTGCGAAAGATCTTAAACTTCCGAACAGTTAAGAAGTGTTTATAGTCAAAGTTTTCTCCTCGTGGCGACAAAGACCTACCGCGTCTGTCCCAGTCCCAATGTCGATTATTGTCAAGTTCGCGCGCCTGGCGCTCTCTTGTTGCATCTCGTAAATGAAACAAATTATTTTCCTCAAACCCCTCTGCTATCTGTGATTCTAAATTTCTTCTGCTGTCTTTTCCTACGATTTCACCTTCAATTTGTTTGACTTGCTTTCGTAAGGCCTCAAATTCCCTTTTAACGCGTTCATTAAATTTTCCTTGATTTTCAACATGTTTATTTATGTTCTGATACTCTTCGGTTTCTGCAAATGGCAATGGAGCTGTATCATCTGAATCTCTGTCCCCATTTAAACTAAGATTTGTCAATTTATCTGAAATTTCCTCAACTCTTTCCGATAAGTCACCTATTTTTTCTTTCTGTTTATTTACGTCTTCCGTAAGTGTCGCGACTCGAGTTTCAGTATTAACACATTTAGTAGTTAAATTTATGTTGTGTTAGGTTATATAATCTGTCATTTGGTACTGATTCCTCGATTCTCTCAAATATTTCTTCCTTATCGTGTGCACGTTGTAAATTTAACTCTGAAAATTTTTGTACTGTCACGCGATCTCTTTCTTCCTGTTCTCTATCCTGTTCCTTTTGTCTAATCTCTACTGCAATTAATCTATTATTGTGAGAATTCTAAATCGGTTGTACTTCTTCTCTAATTTCTTTCTTTAATTCATTTTTCATGTTTTTGAAACATGTCCCTATTCGTGAATCTAACCGTGTTTCCATTGTTTTTAATTCAGATTCTAACTGTGATCCCAGTGAGTCTAACCGTGTTTCCATTGTTCCCCTTTGTGAGTCTAACCGTGTTGCCACTGTTCCCATATCTGTCTTTGATTCAGATCGTAACTGCTCCATTGTTCCCATTTGTGAGTCTAACCGTGTTGCCATTGTTCCCATATCTGTCTTAATTGTTCCTATTTGTGATCCCAAATTTAATACTGCACTCATTAACTGCTCCATATTAACTGGTTCGAAATTCTTTTCGCCCCTAACATTTCCCGTAAAACTAACTTCCTTCTCATAGCAGTAAAGCTATCTGTGTTCGATACTATTCCAGAATCTTCTGTCGTTAATCTCGAATTCTGAAAATTTTTAGATTGTGAAAAATTTTGAACTGTTTCCGGACTATTTTCCCGACTAATTAAATTGTTTTCCACTTCATTATTCATCATCCTGTTCTCCTCTGTTGGCGAGTTTGCCATGTCAACAATTTCGTCATTCTTACGATCCATCATTTTTGCCTTTTTCATCGATCGCGTAATCATTTACAAAACATACAAAACTCGTCACTATATGATAATTACACACAATGAGACTTTACCTCCAACAATACCATTCACACGAAATGCTTCCCGACAAACACGCCTAACGAACAATTAATCTTCACAATTGCACAAAATTGTCAAACCCGCATACAAGCCATCAAAAATTAAATTCTGCAAAAATACCATTAGAAGACAGACAAGACAACTACAAATGTTCAATTACCAAATGTACACATGCAATATAGACTACAATTACTAAACTACAAATTACTTCAACACTACTACTGTCTGCTATTTTTTCAATCAGAAGAATTCCAAGGGACAATCCGAAGCAGCGGTCGCCACGTGCATGGGGGCTTAATTATTATAATGCAAATAATTTTTAATTTTAATAGCTGCCTGTCCGGTTTCGCAGTCTCGTAAACGGTTGGCCATGACTAGTTTTAGTACGCAATCTGACTGCATAGAATAACAACAAAGAATGAAAGAAAGTTTCCGTTAACACAATTAATTAATTAAGTCCCCAGCAACTATAAAACGTACGAAACCAAAGCACAAGTGTAACTGTTCTGTGTGTGGAAGTGTGATTCAACGTACACATCTGGCACGGTTCTTCTTCAATAAGACAAGAAATTTTAAGTACCATTTAAATTGAAGTAATTAAAAAAATAGAAAAACTATAATTGCGCAAGAAAACCAGAATTACACTCTAATACAAGAAAACAAGCCAGATGCTTTGTTGACTGAACCTGTAATGACGCATTATTTAAGACATTGAAATAATAAAAAGAAAAGGGAATTTTTTTACCTTCATATATATTGACGAAAAGCACTCTGATCATTACAATATCTCCATTCGAACAACATCTGCTGTCTAGCCCATCAAAACTGCATAAAACATGGAACAAGCACTCCCTACTACAACATCTTAACACCGACTCACTACTACCACATCTCGATAAGAACTTTCCACTACGACTTCTCGACAAGCACTCTCCACTACATCTGAACAAGAACTGCCTGTGGAGGCGGCTGAATAATACTCTTTGGCCCAATCTCTGGCGCTGTGACTCAGTGTAGCCACCTTTCAACCTACAGTTGCCCCCTACTAGACACCAGCCATACGGGAACGTGGCAATGGCCTACATAATCAATAAAGACCTTATTCGTGGGACAATTCTCGCTAGAGGAGTGCCAAAATACATTTCGAGTTTTCGTACTTCAAGTCCCCTAAACATTGTGTAAAAGTCTGGACAGGACGGCTGCTCCGATAGACAACCCGAATGGAAAACAATCGAACTCGAATACACTACTGGAAATTGAAATAAGAACACCGTGAATTCATTGTCCCAGGAAGGGGAAACTTTATTGACACATTCCTGGGGTCAGATACATCACATGATCACACTGACAGAACCACAGGCACATAGACACAGGCAACAGAGCATGCACAATGTCGGCACTAGTACAGTGTATATCCACCTTTCGCAGCAATGCAGGCTGCTATTCTCCCATGGAGACGATCGTAGAGATGCTGGATGTAGTCCTGTGGAACGGCTTGCCATGCCATTTCCACCTGGCGCCTCAGTTGGACCAGCGTTCGTGCTGGACGTGCAGACCGCGTGAGACGACGCTTCATCCAGTCCCAAACATGCTCAATGGGGGACAGATCCGCAGATCTTGCTGGCCAGGGTAGTTGACTTACACCTTCTAGAGCACGTTGGGTGGCACGGGATACATGCGGACGTGCATTGTCCTGTTGGAACAGCAAGTTCCCTTGCCGGTCTAGGAATGGTAGAACGATGGGTTCGATGACGGTTTGGATGTACCGTGCACTATTCAGTGTCCCCTCGACGATCACCAGTGGTGTACGGCCAGTGTAGGAGATCGCTCCCCACACCATGATGCCGGGTGTTGGCCCTGTGTGCCTCGGTCGTATGCAGTCCTGATTGTGGCGCTCACCTGCACGGCGCCAAACACGCATACGACCATCATTGGCACCAAGGCAGAAGCGACTCTCATCGCTGATGACGACACGTCTCCATTCGTCCCTCCATTCACGCCTGTCGCGACACCACTGGAGGCGGGCTGCACGATGTTGGGGCGTGAGCGGAAGACGGCCTAACGGTGTGCGAGACCGTAGCCCAGCTTCATGGAGACGGTTGCGAATGGTCCTCGCCGATACCCCAGGAGCAACAGTGTCCCTAATTTGCTGGGAAGTGGCGGTGCGGTCCCCTACGGCACTGCGTAGGATCCTACGGTCTTGGCGTGCATCCGTGCGTCGCTGCGGTCCGGTCCCAGGTCGACGGGCACGTGCACCTTCCGCCGACCACTGGCGACAACATCGATGTACTGTGGAGACCTCACGCCCCACGTGTTGAGCAATTCGGCGGTACATCCACCCGGCCTCCCGCATGCCCACTATACGCCCTCGCTCAAAGTCCGCCAACTGCACATACGGTTCACGTCCACGCTGTCGCGGCATGCTACCAATGTTAAAGACTGCGATGGAGCTCCGTATGCCACGGCAAACTGGCTGACACTGACGGCGGCGGTGCACAAATGCTGCGCAGCTAGCGCCATTCGACGGCCAACACCGCGGTTCCTGGTGTGTCCGCTGTGCCGTGCGTGTGATCATTGCTTGTACAGCCCTCTCGCAGTGTCCGGAGCAAGTATGGTGGGTCTGACACACCGGTGTCAATGTGTTCTTTTTTCCATTTCCAGGAGTGTATGTTCCAATCGGCGCATGGAGCGGAAAGGCGTTTAGGACCCTCATTCTGAGTAATCTTGTAATATGTTTTTCGAGATGGAAACGTGCACAAGGGAACCGAGTAAAGCAGCGATGCAAGTACTGTAGTGGAATCGATTCTAACTAAGAATTCTGGCTCAGAATTCTATTGTCCACCACTGGGAAACAACCAGACCCCTGACCACTAGGGACGACTAACATCGGCGAATAGTAAGGACAGGCGGAAAGCCTTATCACACAATCTTAAACGTCTACATGCGTAAAACTTAAAGGAGAAAGTTCTATCGCCATAGTTCAATACCAATCATGTATTTTCGGTGAAATCGTAGCGCAATAATACCCTAATAAATAGCTTCTTATAGACCATTGAGTCAATGAGCCATGAAGAGCCATGTGTAGAAAAGCTCATTCGACGGCAGCCAACAAGAGACAACACCTTTCCTTTGTCAGTCCAACGTCACTGTAAACTGGCATAGGGGTAAACCTACAAATGCCGCTGCTGCTTACATACCACTCATAATCTAGCAGAGAAATACTACTGCCCGAGTCTGTCATGACATACACAGGCTCATAGTTCAAAGCCGCACAGACGAGGGGTAAAAACTAATTAACTACTGCCCTAACACGATTACATCGCCCAATGGGTGAGCGCTTGTGGTACTTACCCTGCTTCAGGCGTCAGCTGGTCGGACATGGATTACGCTGTTTGGGACAGTGACGGACGAAATGCTCCTGACTACCTCAGCGAAAATATGCCATGGCATTATGCAGACCGGAAATCCCGTCGATTTTCTTCTGCTGGCTAACAAGTGATCGTTCTATGGACGTAGCGATGCCTTCACGGTTGGTATCCGCAAAACGCGTACTCTCAAAAGTAAGGATCAACTTACCCAATTCAGCAAAGGAGGTAGGTTTGCGGGAGAATATAAGTCGTGACGGATCTTCCGGCTTGAAACCTTCCTTGGTTTCAATGGTCTCGTCCTCTGATACACCCGAATCCAGTACCCACATGGCAATGCGCATACCCTCGATGTACTGTTCGGGGGTCCCAGTGTGCATATGTATACGAATTAAATGCTCGATGGCTAATCATTCTTTACATGGGGACATATTCTATACCTTCAGTAAAGTTACCGAGCGAGATGGCGCAGTAGTTAGCACACTGGACTCGCATTTGGGAGGACGACGGTTCAATCCCGTCTCCAGCCATCCTGATTTAGGATTTCCGTGATTTCCCGAAATCGTTTCAGGCAAATGCTGGGATGGTTCCTTTGAAATGGCACGGCCGATTTCCTTCCCAATTCTTCCCTAACCCGAGCTTGCGCTCCGTCTCTAATGACCTCGTTGTCAACGGGACGTTAAACACTAACCAGTAATGCTCTCCGGTAAGATAACCGAGATATTTACACTCAATAAATCCTGCTTCTAAAACTACACTGATTGCCCCAACATAACATGCCTGCGGTAGCTCTCAATCATCAGAGCATTTAAAACTTGAAATAAACACCAAATAGGGTCGGCACCACCTGGTCCACAACTGAAACTAGATTGCACAATTTCAGGCTGATGAACATACCATGCAAACTATAGTTAGAAGGAAGCCTAGAGAGGAGCATGGTAGTAAAATGGCCAGGCTCAATTGACAAGGACTCGTCCGACAGAAGTCCTATTAAGATCTGTCAGTAGCCACAGTAAAATTGACTTCAAGGGATCATTTCATAACACGCCAGAAAGTGATGGGATTAAATAAGTGCCCCAAATATTTCACCAACTGGAAACAGTATTATAATTAGTGCTTGGGCGATTTTTCAGGGAACTGTACCAACTTATATGCAATTAGAATAATTCGGTCTGCAACTAATGAATATTGAACAGGTTAAACAATTGACCTCCTAGACGTTGAACTTAACACTATGCTTAGGCTCAGGTCGTAGATTACCGACAATCACAGTCCTGCGACCTAACAAGCAGATTACTTAAAGCTCCTTATACAATAAATGAAAAAGATTTCTAAATTTGAAGACTCCTAAAAATAACCCACAGTAAGACTGTCGTTACGGCCTGTAACGCCGTACCAATTAAAAAGCAGAATAGTACTTTCCACTCATGAATTCACTCGGGAATATTGCAATTTACAGCAGTTTTTGACCCACTCTGGTAGAACGCTTTGCGACCAAACACACAATAATTACACACAATTTGACGACTGAAAGATTGATCTAAAAGGTCAACGTCTTACTTCACCTTCACAACAAGGCACCAAATGTCCACAACGTAAAACGGAGTCTCAAACTGCTCACCAGCATTTGTAAAATTCGTTTTTCACTACCCAACAGGAACCTGTCACTCGCATCTGGCAGCGGATGGCCGAAAAATCCATGTTTCAGGTTTCCCTCATAAGCTTGCTTCCCGAGACATAGCCCGCCAGGCACAACCAACGGACGTGGCTCAGTCACGGTCGCGTGTGTTGCATACTACTCCAATGGTTGACCAAAACACCCACCTGCCCCAACAGGCCTTACGGCTTCTCCAACTAACAACACAGTGTTTCGTGGCCACTTCACGCTGCAGTCCTCCGCCGGCCTCTTACTGTTTGGAGCCTACCTTCAAACTAACGATACACGTCTGTCCCGCCACAGAGGCACAACCGACAACCAAGAGATGTAAACAAGCCGCACAGCTCATACCCCCCCTCGCTAAAAACCAATCCGATTGCCTATATACATTACTGTCTTCGACAAGAAATTATAGGTGATCTTACGAAAACTAGAATACATTAGATGTATTGTGATAGCTAAATTCCTTACATGTTTCATTTGACTCTCTCGTATGCTTGTATCCAGCGGATAAATTGGTCCGGAATATCTAGCACGATCTGTATTTGTTATTCGGAAACAGGGCCGATACTCATTACTCAAACGATTTTCTCTCTTTTTAAGTGGCTATGTCACGAATGTGGTACGTCGTTTTAAGTTTTATGTTTTGTGCAATGTTTAATTCCTTAGAATTCCAGGCCAAAAATGCCAATGTGTTATAAGCGTCGTCGGCTCGTTTTTGTATCTGATCAGACAGTCAAAAATTCGTGTGAATCTACGAGGGCACTCAATAAGTAATGCAACACATTTTTTATATCTGACAGCGAGTTGGTTGCATTCAAGATTCAAATACACTGTATTATTTCCTCTTTTTTTTTACAAAACACTATTTTTCAACATATTCTCCGTTCACTGCAACTGTCTTAGGCCGCTGTCATGGGAGGACCTGTACGCCCTCATGGTACCACTCTCCCAGTCGACATCGGAGCCAAAGTCTTGTTGCATCAATAACCTCCCCATAACCCTTGTACGATACACGCCTGTTCCGCCACAGAGGCACGACCGACAACCAAGAGATCTAAACAAGCCGCACAGCTCATACTCCGCCGCTAAAAACCAATCCTGCACGCACAAAGCTTCACCGTGTCAGCACAATCAACAGAAGCATCCAACTGTGCAGTTAGGTGACTGACTGTGATCGTAGTTCACCTCGGATAAGAGTATGTACACGTTCCATCATTGTAGGAGTCACAGCTGTGTGTGTGGTTCAAATGGCTCTGAGCACTATGGGACTTAACAGCTATGGTCATCAGTCCCCTAGAACTTAGAACTACTTAAACCTAACTAACCTAAGGACAGAACACAACACCCAGCCATCACGAGGCAGAGAAAATCCCTGACCCCGCCGGGAATCGAACCCAGGAACCCGGGCGTGGGAAGCGAGAACGCTACCGCACGACCACGAGATGCGGCCTCACAGCTGTGTGTGGTGATCCGGTACTGGGAGATTGGACAGGTTTTCGCGACCTTGTTTTGATGATGACAGAAGCCTCGCCAAAGACTCACCATGATTTGGTCACTTCCAGGTCTATGTCGACATTCTGCTGGCGCCTATGAATATCTGCGATGCTCTGATTTTCCGATAAAAGGAAACTCAATGACAGCTCTCTGTTTGGAACGCACATCCGCTATAGACGCCATTTTGAAGGATACACGTAGGGCCGCCATCTATCAGAACTTCATGAAATTATTGGTGCTGAAGCGGGAATACGCTACCATATCCGACAGCAAATTTAGAATTTTTTCAACCAAAACTGGCCGAGAAAAACTTCTTGCATAATTTATTGAACGCCTCTCGCATTTTCTATTTTCCTTTTTTCTTATTTTTGTATTAATTGCAAGTTTTAGAGCATCCGATATTTATAACACACTCGTACACTATGTGAGCTAGTGTGATTGTGAGGGTGATCATAGGTGACTTTGCGTTAGAGTGAGGGCGATCTTATCTCAGATTGCTTTTGATTTCCTTCATCTCACTTTCACATTCGTTCCTGTAACGTTCATAGGGGCGCTGACAGCCACATCATTGAGAGCCTCTAACACACAAACACTCACTCACACACACACACACACACACACACACACACACACACACACACACACACACACAAAGTCAAATATTATGTATGTTATTTTGCTGGAGACGTATATCTCCACTTCTTGGAACAATATGAGTATACTTAGTAGTTACTGAAACGTACCACGTAATATTTTGTAGCAGTGAACTGTGTACAACTCATGTACAGATTTTACAGTACTAGACATCGTCTTCAAGCTGTTCTCCGAAGCCACGACATAATGGTCGTTACCGTTGGCAAGCCCTCTAAATATGTGGGTATATTTCACTTTTGAAGTCATTCGTCTATTAATTGTTATATAATCAAACTCTTATTTTCATCCGTTTGATGTTCATATCAGTTTGAATATGAACTTGTTTTCTCAAAAAATTATACAGATTTCTTCGTTATCTTAAATTGACTAAAGTTAGCAAATTATCTTAATCTCACGCAACTCCCGTTACTGTGTCTACTTTATACCCCGTATTCAACATTGGTTTCGAAACCAACGCACTGAGGTCTCCTGCTGTTATAAGATGAACTTTTTGTTGGATATTGTAAAGTGTTGTTGCAGTTATTGACATTAGAGTTTTCCTCCTAACAGCTGCACTATCAGAAGAAATCCGTCTCTATCTGCATGTAAAGTATATCGCAACGCACACAGTAGCAGTCGGTTCGCTCTTCTTCGCTAAATGAAAGCCTTCCCGGAGTTTCTAATAGCCTACTGTAACAGTGCCGGAAATACTCGTTCGGATCTCGGTAATCGGTTACTCTTAATCCAATAGTAAGCTCTGCTCTGACCAAATGGCCATCACCTCTCTCTTTGTACTGACCTTCTTCAATTCTGCTTGTTCGCTCCAACTATTTGGAAGCTCCGATTCTCTCCCTGGTTAGCAGGCGCTACTGATAAGCTACTTCTCCTTGCCACCCCTCGTGTAACACAAGGCAAACCTAGAGTCCAGTAGCGGCAGGAGCACGAAGGGGTATATTCCCGACAACCTGAAGCACTAATAACTAAATGACCGGAAGTACTAAATGCAAAGCGCAGGGCTACTGCCTGCTTAGAACTAGAAGTGTGAGCGCGATTTGTGGAAGCCTTAGTAGTAGGCAATCTGCGTCTCATTTCGTTTCCATCACTATTCTACATCTAAATCTTCATCTACATCAGTGCTACGCAAGCCTCCCGACGGTGTGTGGTCGAGGGTACTTCTCATACCACTGATTCCCTCCTCCATCTCCCTGATACATTCTAATGGCAATGATTGTCAGTAAGCATATGTATTAGTTCTAATATCTCGAATTTTCTAGTTGTGGTTTTTTCGCGACACGTATGTGTTCGACTCTTCCCGGAATGCACTCTCTCGTAATTTCAGTGGCAAAGCACTGCGTGATGCAGAACGCCTCTCATGTTCCACTGCCGCTGGAATTTGTTGGGCATCTCTTTAACGCCCTTCTGCCCACTAACCGTCCTGTGACGAAGCGCTCCACTCTTCGTTGTACATTCCCTGTTCTATTGGCCCTACTTTGTAAGGGTCCCATAGTGATAAGCAGCGATCAAGAATGGGTGGATCAAATGTTTTGCAAGCCACTTCGGTTGCGTTTCAGTTACATTTTCTTTTCTTCCTGTCAGTCTCAGTGTAGCATCTGTTTATCCTGTTATTTGTTTTATGTGGTAGTTCCACTTAAGGTAGCTCCGAATCGTTACTCCTAGCCATTTTACTCTAGATACTGTATCCTGAAATTTGCCATCAATAGTAAGATATACGGTAGTGGATTTCTTTTACCACGTGCGCTCAATGTTTTGCATTACGTTCATGGTCAACTGCCCGTTAATACACTATTAGCCAATCCTCTGAAAGTCCTTTTGGAAATAATTACTCTTCTAGCGTTACTGCGTTGCCACTGTCTAATCTGCGAACCGCAGTATGGCATTTTCTACTAGATAACATGTACACATATTCTAAACAGTAACGAACCTATCACACATCCTTGGGGTACTCCTGATATTACCTTTAAATTCGCCATTTTTGTTCTATCCTCAGGGAATTCCTCAATCCAATCGCAAGTTTGGTCCGATGCTCCGTAAGCTGATATTTCACTCTCTGAACTGCAGTGAAATGGTGTCAGATGTCTTTCTGAAGTCAAAGATCATAGCAACCTGATGTCTACAGCGCTGTGGATCTCACGGAGGGACAGAGTGATCTGATTTCATTTGAGACGTCTGGGCGGAGAGTGCGTGGTTGATGTACAGAACCGCTTAATAACGTTTCGTTTCCGACTGCAGGAGACATCTTCCGAGGTGAAACGGCTGTCAGGAAGGGGTGTTATACATCGAACACGACCTCGGCCTCCAAGCTGTCACTGAAGAAGACGCCTGCTGTGAAAGCCAGCATTGTGTGAGAGTAATCTTAGTTTCACAAGGTCACTGTTTACGGAATCCCTGTCTGTTTTCATAGATGAGATTTTATTTTAAAAAATAGCATAAAACACAACCATGAAGTATATTACATGATTCTGCAATAGACTGAAGTCGGCGATATAAGTTTATAATTTTGTGCATCTGTCTTACGACCATTCTACAGAACGAGAATGACCTGCGTTAGGCACCCTTCGTTGCTCGAACGACCTACTATACACTTCTGATGGAAGTAAAAGGTACAATTGTCCCAGTGTACTATTGTCGCTTAGATTGCATTCATTCCTAAATGAACTGAAATTATTAACGAAGCTGAAGGGAAACCAACACCCAATTAAATGAATCCGCTATAAAATATCTATTGTATCTGTTAAGCTTTGCAGTGTTACACCAAGAGTACACAATACATTACAGTTCCAAGGAGGATATCATAAGTTTTTAAATCCCAAAGTCTTAAAATTATAAGAGTGGCTAAACAAGCACGGAAACACCGAATACTCCAGAGACAGTGAAATCGAGTGAGGAGGTGAAGAGACTCGTTGACTGAACTAGTAATAATATAGTTTGAGTACAAAGAACAAAAGCAAAGTATAAGAACGTAGTGCTGCAGACTCTTTTACAATGCGCAACGTCAAACATAACAATTTTTGTAGTACTGAACATGATAAACATTCCGAAAAACACAGTACACTTAAAATAACATTTCTCTTGCATGCGCAATAAGAGAAATATTATGCTAATGATAACTGTGTTAAATTAAGAATACTGTACGCAGTACCTTATAGCACGGTTATTAGCAGCTGAAAACTCAAAACGAAACGACCAATATCTCTACTCTGCGCATTCTTTTTTCAGCAATATTAACCACGAATCTAAAGTAAGATTACTCAACAGTTTGTTGGGTTAAGTTACGTAGAAATAATGCTCCAATTCAAGCACTTTCAACTTTAGCGTACAGCTATTTTTAAGAATGTAAGGAAAAAGAGGTAATTTAACTTTCGGGATTATTTACAGTTTGTACTAGAGTTACAAGTTACTGCAATGATTCTCCCAGCACAAATTAATTTTCTACTGTTGCAAAACATGGCACAGCAAAGAAATAAAACAAGGGATTTGCATTCCTAATTTACATACATTGTGGAGCTCATGCAGGCTCTAGGGACTGCCCAGTCCGCTACAGATCCCCTGTGTTCTTATTGCTAAAATTATTCAAAGAAAAGTAAGATATGTTTTCTTTATTATAGCATGAGAATGTTAAGACGTTGAGTGGCCCGCTCACAACGCTGTAACATGAGCCTGCAAGTAAGTGTTGCTCCCACCTCCTCAACGCTTTATGTAATTGTTATTTATAGAATCAACACAGACAGTGTCCCGTGCACGTATTAGGCACTTTACAGCGTACCTGAACATTAACATCCTGTCCTCTGTATACTTACTTCAATGAACAGAGCTACTATTGGTTGGCTCCAATGCAGCATGATGTTAACTTTTCATTAACAGCCGTTTGAAGACATGCTTTCTGAACCATCAAAATACAAACTACAGTTTCCCGAAAAACTTCTTCGTTATTAAATTTTTTTATCAGTTCAGGGATATTCAGTATTCCTTTATCATGCAGATAACAAAAATTCTGTCTTTTGACACTGAATGTTTTATTTGTGTGTACCAATCCCGTTTCACCTTACCATGCTAGGCATCTTGAGTGTTCTGTAGCATAAAAATTGTTATTTAATATTACTTATCGTGATATGAGATCTGTAGCAATTCTTGGGAGCTCATTTAAATCTAACTGTTTTGTTTACAATTATATGTTTGTGTCTTTCTCCGGCATTCATTATGTCTCCTGTATGAATTAGATGAACACAGCATGGGTTTCTTCCACTTTACGTGTCACATTTAAAAAATTTTCTGCACATAGGCTAGGCAACAGCAAACTGCACAAGTTGTTGGTAACGTACTTTAGGGCTGACTGAGGGAGCACGGGAGCTGCAGAGACAATAGAGTGGTGGGGAATGCGGGTAGGAAGAAGGTGGTAGGGGTGTGTGTGTGTATGTGTCTGTGTGTAATTTTCTTTACTTTCCTTTGTTATTGTTGTTGTCTTCAGTCCAGAGACTGGTTTGATGCAGCTCTCCATGCTACTGTACCCTGTGAAAGCTTCCTCATCTCCGAGTAAACACTGAAACATACATCTTTCTGAATCTGCTTCGTGTATTCATCTCTCCGTCTCCCTCTACGATTTTTATCCTCCGCGTTTCCCTCCCTCACTAAATTGATGATCACCTGATGCCGCAGAATGTGTCCTACTAACCGATCCCCTCTTGTAGTCAAGTTGTGCCATAAATTTCTCATCTTGAGAAACTTTTTTTTTGTCATTGGTAGTCTACATTTTATATACTCTCTACTTCGACCATCATGAGTTATTTTGCTCCCCAAATAGCATCACCTGATTTAATTAGACGACATTCCATTATTCTTGTTTTGCTTTTGTTGATGTTCATCTCATATCCTCCTTTCAAGACACTGTCCATTCCGCTCTTCCAGGTCCTATGCTGTCCCTGACAGAATTACAATGTCATCGGCAAACCTCAAAATTTTTATTTTTTCTCCGTGGATTGTAATTCGTACTCCAAATTCTTCTTTGGTTTCCTTTACTGCTTGCTCAAAATACACATTGAATCCATCGGGGACAGGCTACAAACCTGCTCACTTCCTTCCCAACCGCTGCTCACCAGATGGTAGTGCTTTGTCATGGCTGGCTGTCCCAATGTAGTAGTTCTAATGGAATGTTGTCTAATCCCGGGGGCCTTGTTTCGACTTAGGTCTTTCAGTGCTCTGTCAGATTCTTCACGCAATATCATTTCTCCCATTTCATCTTCACTTACGTCCTCTTTTATTTCCCGAACAGTGCCCTCAAGTACATCGCCATTGTATAGACCCTCTATATACTCCTTCCACCTCTCTGTTTTCCATTTTTTGCTTACAACTTGTTTTCCATCTGAGCTCTTGATATTCATACAAGTGGTTCTCTTCTCTCCAAAGGTCTCTTTAATTTTCCTGTATGCAGTATCTATCTTACCCCCAGTGATAAACTGCCACTACATCCTTACATTTGTCGTCTAGCCATCTCTGCTTAGCCATTTTACACTTTCTTTCGATCTCATTTTTGAGACTTTTGTATTCCTTTTTGCCTGCTTCATTTTCTGCATTTTTATATCTTCTACTTTCATCAGTTAAATTCATTATCTCCTCCTTTTCCCAAGGACTTCTACTAGCCCTCGGCTTTTTACCTACTTGATCCTCTGCTGCCTTCACTATTTCATCTCTCAAAGGTACCCATACTTCTTCTACCGTATTCCTTTCCCCTGTTCCCGTCAATCGTTCCCTAATGCTCTCTGTGAAACTCTCTACAACCTCTGGTTCTTTCAGTTTATCCAAGTCCCATCTTCTTAAATTCCCACCTCTGTGCAGTTTCTTCAGTTTTACTCTACAGTTGCTAACCCATAGTTTGTGGTCAGAGTCCACATCAGCCCCTGGAAATGTCTTACAATTTAAAACCTGGTTCCTAAATCTCTGTCTTACCACTAAATAATCTATCTGAAACCTTCCAGTGTCTCCAGGCCTCTTCCATGTATACAACCTTGTTTCCTGATTCTTTAACCAAGTGTTAGCTATGATCAATTTACGCTCTGTGCAAAATTCTACCAGGCGGCTTCCTGTTTCATTCCTTATCCCCATTCCATATTTACCTACTACTTCTGCTTCCCTTACTTTTCTTACTATCGAATTCCAGCCTCTCAGAACTGTTAAATTTTCGTCTCCCTTCACCATCTGAATAAATTCTTTTATCTGATCATACGTTTCTTCAATCTCTTCAACAGCTGCGGAGCTAGTTGGCATATAAACTTGTCCCACTGTGGTAGGTGTGACTTCGTGGCTAGCCGGCCGGAGTGGCCGAGCGGTTAAAGGCGCTACAGTCAGGAACCGCACGACCGCTACGGTCGCAGGTTCGAATCCTGCCTCGGGCATGGATTTGTCTGATGTCCTTAGGTTAGTTAGGTTTAAGTAGTTCTAAGTTCTAGGGGACTTATGACCACAGCAGTTGTGTCCCATAGTGCTCAGAGCCATTTGAACTTCGTGTCTGCCTTGGCTACAATAATGCGTTCACTTTGCTGTTCGTAGTAGCTGATTGGCGCTCCTATTTTTTTTATTCATTATTGAACCTACTCCTGCAATACCCCTATTTGATTTTTTATTTATAACCCTGTATTCACCTGACCAGAAGACTTGTTCCTCCTGCCACCGAATTGCACTAATTCCCACTATATCTAACATTAACCTATCCATTTCCGTTTTTAAATTTTCTAACCTACCTGCCCGATTAAGGGATCTGACATTCCACGCTCCGATCCGTTTTCTTTCTCCTGATAACGACATCCTCCTGAGTAGTCCCCGCCCGGAGAAGCGAATGGGGGACTATTTCACCTCCGGTATATTTTATCCAAGAGCACGCCATCATCATTTAACCATACAGTAGTGTTGCATGCTCTCGTTAAAAATTACGGCTGTAGTTTCCCCTTGCTTTCAGCAGTTCGCAGTGCCAGCACAGCAAGGCCGTTTTGGTTAATGTTACAAGGCCTGCTCAGTCAATCATCCACACCGTTGCTCTGCAACTATTGAAAATGCTGCTGCTCCTCTTCAGGAACCACACGTTTGTCTGGCCTCTCAACAGACACCCCTCCGTTGTGGTTGTACCTACGGTACGGTCATCTGTATCACTGAGGCACACAAGCCTTCTCACCAACGGCAAGGTCCATAGTTCATATTGTTGGTAAATTGCGAATTAATATGGATATTGTTCTTCTGTGCTCGCTCTTTTGGTTATTTTTCATATTTACGTTTTGAATTATGGTTTTTAGTGTGAAATGTTCTTGCTGTAGGGTGAGCACCCCTTTCTTTATTGTAGTGGCATAAGACTGCTGTGTCTGCTTTTATCCCATTGTGGTGGTGATTTCCTTTGTGAAATGTTATGCATATAAGGAGTAGATAAACTCACTGTTCAGTACTGTTACGTGTTCTCTATGTCTCATACTAAAATATCTCTTTGTTGTACCAGTATGTTTAGAGTTGCAGCTATTGCCTATTAATATACACGTTACTGATCTATTATATTTATGTTTCCCTCTGTCACAGTTCTTAATTTCTTCAATATTGTTTTATTTGTCATGACGAATATATTAATTTAAATTTTTTGAAGGTGTTACCAACAACTTTTACTAATCTTCTGCAGGGATTAGTTGTGATACTTTACGGTGTGCCAGTTTGTGTTAGTGTTGGGCGACATGTTTTCTGGTGTAAGCGTGCATCGTGTGTTACTGTTACGTATTGGTATATCTAATCTGATTTTAATTTTGTGTCTTCTGTTGGTATCTTTTTTTAATGGAGAAATGTAGTTTGTGCACTGTCTTGTTGATGTATCCATTGTTTGGTGCAATGTTGATGATCATGTTTACTTCTTGTTGCTCACTCTCCGGGGAGAATATTTCACACAGGTCAGAAATAAAAACGAAAAAGTACCGAAATAGCAAAAGCACAATAACTGAAGTACAGTATTCAAACTAATTCCCAGTTTAATATCAATAAAAAGATTTAAACACACGCACACACACACAAACACACAGTGTCACACCAGTCACCTTCATCCCAGCCCCACTGGACCACTTCACTCTACCCTCACTGTCTACAGTGCCCGTCATCCTTCAGTCTACCCTACACCTTGTAAGCAAGAAGGTGTCCAATAAGCTACAGTACAGGTTATATACAGAGTAATGCGTAATCGTGATATGTGTGTTGGAAGAAAATTGTGCGATATCCATTTGCATCATACAGAACAGTACATGTGTGCACGAAGAGACCGAAAGTGAAGTAGCCAGCCGGTTTGGCCCAGCGGTTCTAGGCGCTACAGTCTGGAACCGTGCGACCGCTACGGTCGCAGGTTTGAATCCTGCCTCGGGCATGGATGTGTGTGATGTCCTTAGGTTAGTTAGGTTGAAGTAGTTCTAAGTTCTAAGAGACTGATGATCTTAGAAGTTAAGTCCCATAGCGGTCAGAGCCATTTTTTGAACCTAAGTAATAAACATAATCGTACAGGTGTACTTGAAATAGATGTAAATGAGCTGCCAAGAATCACTACGGACCTCATATCAAAATATGTATTATTAAATAAGTTTTTGCGCTATAGAGTAATTAGATACTTGGCACGAGTGGGCGAAACGTGTTTGATATACACAAATAAAAGTTTCTATTGAAAAAGACGGAATTTCTCTTCACTATCTGCTAAAGCATAACTGACGTAGAATTTAATTAAAATGGCTACACATGTTAACGATGTTTATCAAAAGGCACCATTATTTTGTCCCAGATACCTGAAATGTTTTCGACTATGGCCACAAGTTTATCGACACGTATCATTGCTTCCAGTTTCAACAGGCTGTTACTTAATATTGAAACTGATCTTCCAATGTAAGTTTTGTCACGTCTCTAATACTTTCTTTATTCCCAGGGACCTCTTAGCAACGAAAAGGTTGTTGTTGTTGGTGTTATGGTCGTCAGTCCGAAAACTGGTGTTATGTCGCTATTGAATCCAGTGCATCCCATACACTCTCACATCTCACATTCTTTCGAAACTGTAGCTAAATTATATCATGCGAAACATCACTCAGTTTTAAAGCGTTGTACTTGGACGGAGGCTCAATGGAGACAATCCACTAAGGAGCACTTAGAGAAATGTGCGAAGTTTCTGACCAACTACAACAGAAACTATCACTTAGCAGACAATGTATGGGTAAGGTTCTCCGGCTGAGTAGTACATCTACAATGGGATTTAAAATTAGACCGCACGATACAGCGATAGAGTTCAATAAAACGACAACCTTATACCTCGTAAGCAAAGATGACGTATAATACATGCCAAACAGCAGCTCATTGCATCTTGGTAGTGTAACACCATAGCTCAACTGCTGTATCGATCTATTTTGCTTTTGTTTTATTTAATGTTATAACATTGAGTATTTGTAAATGTGTGATTGAATCGATAACATAAAATTGTATACTCCTTTCTTTGTAAAAACTTTGGTGTCCTGATTTGATTCTATGCAAAGTAGTGTATCTGTAATTTAAAATCTTTGTCCCATTTGGAGGGAACAAAACTTACTGTATATAATTGTAATTTTGTGTGAATAATTTTTTGTAGACGTGTCAATATGTGAAAATGTTCTGTTTTATTTAATGTGTTGTTTGCTGTTATGTAAACTGCTGACCTTCACTTAGGGCTCTTAGTTATTCTGTATGTAAAAGGTGTAGTGGTTCCCCTCGGGAACGAAACTGTGTAGCGCGCGCAAATTGTGGTTGGCCTAGGTGGAAAAGGTGGAACTGATAGTCAGTCGGAGACGAGCTACCAGTCGGGTACAAGCTACGAGTCGGAAACGAGCACTGATATGTAAAAGATGCATATTGTGCTGATTCCGAGAGAGGCTTTTCCTGCTTCTTTCCAAGGCCTCGGATGGATGGATAAATAGCTGGAATTATTCTGGAGTTTGTATCTATCATCGCCACCAAGAAATGACAGAATCCAGCAATTCTGCCTACAATTCCACCTACCAACATGCAGTTGCCACCACATTGCGCAATCATTGCAACGTAATACTATAATGAGGTACAGTGAAGGATGTGCTGAAATATAAGGTATTTTGTATCTGAATTTATGTACCTACCTCGATTTTCTCCTCATCATAACACCTCTCAGGTTCCTCTCCGTTTGAGCTAAAGTGACATCCGAGTGTCCTTACTAAAGGAAATTAAAGCCTAGAGTTTTGCTAATTAATGCCTCTTGAACTTAGTAAAAAGAAAGTTAAAGTTAATGTGGCAACAGAGTGGGTTAAAGTAAATGTTATTTGCTCAAAATAATTTTCCTATTAAAACTGCTATTTAAAGTGCTGTTGCTAACTTCAATATTAAAAGTTCTTAAGACTGAGGCTTATAAGGCAAATGATCACATTATTGTCTGTAGTAAATTCTAAAAGGTGAGTCAGTTTCTTGCAATTTGGTCAGTGTTGTGTTTCGCTGTAGTAAAAGTGAGAAAGCTGCAGCTGTGAAACATTATATATTCATGTTTGCTAAGTGTTTGTGTATCTTGTGTATTAGAAGTGCATGTTAATAGTAATGTTATAAAGACCATTCACTTTATGTAAGCCTGAAAGTAATAGGGTGTTCCGGTATCTCTTATAATTTCGCAAATAGTTTGTGCTGCTCTAGTTGTTAGCTTCAATCTTAAAGCATATGTGTGTCTAAGTTCATTGCACTCGCGTGTGGCTAAGTCTAGGTTGTGTTTGTCCGTTATAGTTTTCTTATACCTACTTTCTTAAACGAGAACGTTAATCTTTCTCTTGCCTAATTAGGCTGGCGACCGTTTCCCTTATTCTATAAACAGTATAGCTAGGCAAAATTTTGTTTGTTACTAGTCAAATATTTACGTAATTCTGACTTTCATTTCCGATAAGCCACCTCCGTAAGGAATAACACGGTCAACATAACAAAATTCCTCTCATAGGGTAACACTGCTCTGTTGCTTTGTGCCATAGTTGCTTTTACAAAATAGTTTTATGTCACAACCTGTTTCTAGCATTCAGGTTAGGGTACTGTAGTATCAGACAGGAGTGTTATAAGTGGCGCCACGTGACAGGACGTTGTTCAGTTTGCATCAACAGACGGAAAAAAATTATAAGTAGTTAGCATTTTACAAACATAGAGTGAACATAAAACGTCCAGCGGCACGAACCTGTACATTAGTTGACAGAACGGATAGTGAAAGTTCAGCTTAAATTGAAAAAAATGGCATCAGTACTTAATAGTAACTAAAATGGACAGGAAACTAGAAATAAATCCAGACGAGCAGGAACAGATTGTAGCCGGTAGCAGGTTTGACTGCTTAACAATAGATGGCACGACGCGCGACGTGCATGTACAGGCGGACGTAAACAAACCTATCCAAGCTATGAACATTGCACACACTAAAAAGGATGAAACAGACGATGTTGCTAAAGACAATGACTATGCTAACGAATCGAGGGATATGTTCGAATCACCTGAAACAGCAAGGGACGTAGGACGTGAACACGAAAATGCAGTAGAAACCGAAAGTGAAAAGACACCAGATGTGATTGATTTGTTCAGGATGTTGTCTGAACAAATTACAACACAAATTGCAGCAGTGGGGCAACAATTGGCAGCGTATTATGATGATATGTCTGCACAAATGGTAGCACAAAGTAAACAAATCGAAATGCAATGCAACAGAGTTATCGAAAAAATTGATATGTCATTCAATGATGATCTTTCAAGGTCAGAATCGTGTGAAAAGGTATTATTACAAAATGAAATTGAGCCAGAAAATGCGAGTGAAAAGGAGGATATTTCTACTGTTAATGATGTGTATGAGGTCAAAGACGTAGATTTGGGGCAGGTTATGATGAAATATGCCACGCAAAAGACGTGTGCACAACTAATAATAGGTGAAAGTGATGTAAAGGAGGACGTTAGTAAACATGACATTATGAACAGTACAGGTGAAATTATTGTTGATGGAAAGGTGTTTTGTGGCTCTGATGCAGAAGGGTCTGGTAGGGATTTCGCACAATTATCTGAAACTGATAGTAATGGAATCAGTGAAACGAAGGTTATCAATGTATATGACGAGTATACTATGTACGAAACTAAGACTGAAATTGTCCAAAGTGCTACTACTGAAGTGCTTACGTGTCCAAATGGTGTGCATTGTGCAGAGAGTAATTCAAAAAACAAAGTAGCCGAAACATCTAGTGATAATCTGCTCCACTGTCTAAAAGTTGCTTTCCTGCTCGAATCCGATGACGAAAATGAAATCAGTGTTAATTCAGATGATGAAGGGTATATGAATACAGATAAGAATGACTATACTAACTTCCCCCATTGTTCAAAAGTCAAGTACATAAGTAATTCTGATGGTGAGGAAGAGAGTAGTGATGACTCCAGCGAAGAGGAATTTTCAGGTGTAAACGAAAGTGAATATACTTTTACTGAAAGAGGGTATGAGAAAATTAGTGACATTTTTCCAAAGCAAGACACAGAAAGTAAAACTGGGCCAAAACCGAATGAATTATTTAGTAATGTAACACAGGCGCATAATTTGCAGGAACCTCCAGATGATACTATACTGGGGCAAGCCTTAACAAATGTTTTGAAGGGGTGTGAATCACAGGAACAAAAAGAACCATCTGATAAAATAATAGCAGAACAGGAGATGTTGCGCTTTGCTAAAGACTCTGAAATTACCAAAACCCAAAAAGCCGCCTGATGAAACAAAACGTTGGCAAGATCTGAATAGCATAGTGAAAGATTTAGAAGATAGGAGGCCTAAAAAGCCACCAGACTTAGTAACTGTTTTATGAACCATAAAAGACTGCCTTGTTCATAAAGTGACTGGGGGCAGGATGCTGTATGTATATATGTTGTTAATATAATGCATGAGTTTATTATTATTGTATCTGAGTGTTACCTGAAAATGGATTATTGTTTTGTTGATCTTGAGGCCTGTGGCAGGTTGTTGCTTATTTATTGTAGTGTACTGTTTAACTTTCCTTAGAAACTGTTTATTTTCAATTGAATACTTACTGTTGCCAGTCTAATTATGAAGACAGGGCCATGTAGTGTGAGAAACCTGAAAACTTTATGAATAATGATGATTATGGTAACTTTATGGAAGTGCAAAGAACTCCACAAGATAATAATTAATTTATAATATACTTAAAGACTAGAAATGGCTTATGTTTGCAAAAAGTGGTTTACTCAAAGGTACATGTCCTCAGATGAAATGTATTACCCTCAGGGGACATGCACTCTTTGCATTGTCAGGTGCCTGACGAGCACCAGGGACCAAAGTCGTTGCCAGCACTACTTCAATTTCTTTTCGTGCTGTCAACCTTCCTTTTCATCATTCAGAACTTTTACTATCTTCTTTCCGTCTTCTCTATCAGAGTGTATTGAATAGTGTGGAAATAATGTAGAATACTGTGTATTGTTTGTGGACAAGTAAATGAATAATTAAATTGGGTACACTAGAAAATGACCAAGAATAATGAGAGTATGGTGAGTATTGTTAAAGAGAAAATGTAATGGAAAAGTAATTGGAAAGAGAAATATGGATGAGAAAAGAATAGCTTACTGAAAAGAAAAGGTAAGTGAATGCCATAATATGACTGAATGTAAATGTTTTTTTTTTCTGAAAATAGGGATAATTATGATATTGAAAAACTGTATATGTGTTTAAAACTGAGGAGATGAACCTGACTAATGGATGTGAAAATATGTATGAGAGGCATGTGTCTAGTACCACAAAAGGTAGGCAGATATCACTTACAGTAGGGTGTAAAATTATTGTGCTGATCTTGACATATTTGATAACCTAAATGCGTAATTAAACTTGATATTGACTATAAAAGAAATATTGATGAGTAAGAATGTGGGGAGAAAAACCACAAATCTGGGATTCTCAAGTAACTCCTGAACATTGTCATTATACCTAAAATGTCATTTAAAATTTACTTGATTAATGTATATGTTACCTGATGTTGTCATTTGAAAAAAAAATGGTTTTGTTACCAGTGTCTAATTGCTGTTTCAAAGTTGCAGGTTTTATGTTTTATACCATTATTGCAAATTTTACCAAAGATGTGACATAATGATGAAAAATCTTAAAGATGATGACAATAAACTGCTCAAAAATATGTTGTTGGGCAGCAAAACAAGACAAAAGAATAAGAAAGCTGTGGTCCTGAAGCTAAGGACTACAAAATATGCTTTTTGAGCAGTAGCCAAAGGACTTGCCATTGTGGGGCAAGAAGTTGATAAGTGGTCACGAACTGCCAAACCTAGAGGATGAGGCAGTGTGTCAACTTAAAAAGGTGTTTTTTTATGTTCTTAACCTAAACTGTGTTTTTGTGCCTAAATGTTTACATACAAAGACTGTCACACCAATAATAGGCAGAATGAGTAACATGGACTGCTAGTGCTGAGGCAAGCAGTGAACTAAGTTAGGTTTTTTGAGCAATATGTTATGAACTGACTATTCTTTTTGAAGTCAGTGACAAGTTATTATAAAAAGTATATGGATTCTTATTCAAATGGATGTAGATGTTCTGATAATAGATTTTTTTTTTTGAATAACTTAAAGTTTTGGACTGCCTTGTTTAAAAACACAGCAGTGATGATTAAAGATAGGGTCTGAATAGGTTAGTGCGTTATTGTGCAACAAACATTTTGGACTGTTATAATGAAGAGCAGCTTTAAAGTTAAAAACTTTGAAACAAAAACCTTGAAATGTTAATTTTGTGTTTAAGGAATCAGTTGGAAAATGTTCTCATAGCTGTTTTGTGTAGATATTGGTACATCTGTGGATGCAAAATGAATTTTTTTTAACATTCCATTAATTGCTGAACCTTGTAAAATGTACTATGATCATTAACAGGCTTGTGTGTCTGTGAATATTTACATTCTTCAAAAACATTGAAAGACAAATTTCTGCTTTGTTAAGTTAAAATGTTCTGTGTTATTGTATAAGTGTTTATTCTTTTACTTTATGTTGAAGGCTATACCTTTTCTACTAATATGCAGATTTATTTGGTGTATTGTTTGTCTATTATTTGAACTGTGTGTGTATGAAATGAACATGCTTAAAAATATCTTGTGTAATGATGAAAATTACTATCCTTAAACAAGTCTGAAAATGAAAATTACTGTAAATGCCTTATTTAGGAAAATGTTTTGGAAGAAATGTGTGCAATTTCTTAGTGTATATACTGTATGTTTGTAATGTGTGTTTTTTTTTCTCCCAACTGAAGTTGGATGGAATAATCTTTTTTGCACCCAACACCACTTAGGTGTTATGGATGTTTCCTTGAAGTATCCCTGACGGGAAACTTCAACGAAACATGGGGCATGTCTAACACCATAACTCATCTGCTGTATGGATCTATTTTGCTTTTGTTTTATTTATGTTATAACATTGAGTATTTGCAAATGTGTGATTGAATCGATAACATAAAATCGTATACTCCTTTCTTTGTAAAAACTTTGGTGTCCTGATTTGATTCTATGCAAAGTAGTGTATCTGTAATTTAAAATCTTTGTCCCATTTGGAGGGAACAAAACTTACTGTAGATGATTGTAATTTTGTATGAATAATTTTTTGTAGAAATGTCAATGTGTGAAAATGTTCTGTTTTATTTAATGTGTTTGTTTGCTGTTATGTAAACTGCTGACCTTCACTTAGGGCTCTTAGTTATTCTGTATGTAAAAGGTGTAGTGGTTCCCCTCGGGAACGGAACTGTGTAGCGCGCGCAAATTGTGGTTGGCGTAGGTGGAAAAGGTGGAACTGATAGTCAGTCGGAGACGAGCTACCAGTCGGGTACAAGCTACGAGTCGGAGACGAGCTACGAGTCCGTGCACTGCCATGTAAAAGATGCATATTGTGCTGATTCCGAGAGAGGCTTTTCCTGCTTCTTTCCAAGGCCTCTGATGAATGGATAAATAGCTGGAACTATTCTGGAGTTTGTATCTATCATCGCCACCAAGAAATGACAGAATCCAGCAATTCTACATCTACATCTACATCTATACTCCGCGAGCCACCTTACGGTGTGTGGCGGAGGGTACTTATTGTACCACTATCTGATCCCCCCTTCCCTGTTCCATTCACGAATTGTGCGTGGGATGAACGACTGCTTGTAAGTCTCCGTATTTGCTCTAATTTCTCGGATCTTTTCGTTGTGATCATTACGCGAGATATATGTGGGCGGTAGTAATATGTTGCCCATCTCTTCCCGGAATGTGCTCTCTTGTAATTTCGATAATAAACCTCTCCGTATTGCGTAACGCCTTTCTTGAAGTGTCCGCCACTGGAGCTTGTTCAGCATCTCCGTAACGCAATTCTGCCTACAATTCCACCTACCAACATGCAGTTGCCACCACATTGCGCAATCATTGCAACGTAATACTATAATGAGGTACAGTGAAGGATCAGCTTAATGGACGTGCTAATGTGCTGAAATATAAGGTAATTTGTATCTGAAATTATGTACCGACCTCGATTTTTCTCCTCATCATAACACCTCTCAGGTTCCTCTCCGTTTGAGCTAAAGTGATATCCGAGTGTCCTTACTAAAAGAAATTAAAGCCTAGGGTTTTGATGATTAATGCCTCTTGAACTTAGTAAAAAGAAAGTTAAAGTTAATGTGGCAGTAGAGTGAGCTAAAGTAAATGTTATTTGCTCAAAATAATTTTCCTATTAAAACTGCTATTTAAAGTGCTGTTGCTAACTTCAATATTAAAAGTTCTTAAGACTGAGGCTTATAAGGCAAATGATCACATTATTGTCTGTAGTAAATTCTAAGAGATGAGTCAGTTTCTTGCAATTTGGTCAGTATTGTGTTTCGTTGTAGTAAAAGTGAGCAAGCTGCAGTTGTGAAACATTATATATTCATGTTTGCTAAGTGTTTGTGTATCTTGTGTATTAGAAGTGCATGTTAATAGTTATGTTATAAAGACCATTCACTTTATGTAAGCCTGAAAGTAATAGGGTGTTTCGGTATCTCTTATAATTTTGCAAATAGTTTGCGCTGCTCTAGTTGTTAGCTTCAATCTTGAAACATATGTGTGTCAGAGTTCATTGCACTCGCGTGTGGCTAAGTCTAGGTTGTGTTTGTCCGTTATAGTTACTTATATCTACTTTCTTAAACGAGAACGGTAATCTTTCTCTTGCCTAATTAGGCTGGCGACCGTTTCCCTTATTCTATAAACAGTATAGCTAGGCAAAATTTTGTTTGTTACTATTCAAATATTTACGTAATTCTGACTTTCATTTCCGATAAGCCACCTCCGTTAGGAACAACACGGTCAACTTAACAAAATTCCTCTCATAGGGTAACACTGCTCTGTTGCTTTGTGCCATAGTTGCTTTTACAAAATAGTTTTATGTCACAACCTGTTTCTAGCATTCAGGTTAGGGTACAATAGTAGCAGACAGGAGTGTTATAGTAGGTCCAGCTCATAATTCACAAAAGTGAAGTTGCTTGGTTTGCTAGAACTCTAACAAAACGTAACGTAGAAGGTAGAGCACGCTAAACCCACAGTTTCTCAATCCTTTGACCTAACAGGTGCAACGCTAGCTTCAGCTGACATGCCGCCTGGAGCACCTGCTACTTCCATGGGCTTTTATATAACTTTTGGCACTAACTCCGACCACAACTTCTGTAGATCTGCGATAAAACTTCGCGTGGCACATCACTACCGGATATTTTAATATCACTACCGTGGATATTAACTGAGGGGATCACCGTCCTTGTAGCCAAACGGGCCAAAACGAGACTTTTATAGCGTTATAGACCCAACATGTGCCTTATAGCTATCCTCCAGTTGTATAACCAGGCATTTAATGCACTAATACGTACGGACACTCCTCTAAGTATCAGTCTAGTGGAGTAATGGGTGGATCCATGGGAGAGGTTCTTACATTACAGAGAGACGTTGTCTCAAGGGCGTGACATATCCTTTCTCTTCGCAGTTTTACACTTTAAAAATGCGTATGAATGCATGATGTGTTCATACGTCAATGGCTTCGAGCTCCACTTCGCTCTGAGGTGGGGATGCATGCTATAGGGGACCTTACATGTGCCAGCCATTGAATCACTTCTGCGACGCCTCAAATTAAACCTCAAAATCCGCAAGTTACACAGACATAAATATGGAGTGCAGGCGTTTGCAGATGACATGAGCGTTATCCTTACGGCGTCTAGTGCAACAACTAATCCAGGAAAATTAAGAGAGCAGTGACGCCGCAATCAGTAGGCAAAAATTATGTTACTACTTGTGGGCCATGAACTCTCCATGCATCAACCGCATCGGCTCCTGAACTCCATGCTCTGTAAGAAAATGAGTTAGATCTTAGCTAATCCCAAGCATACAGCAGACAAGAACTAGAACAAACAGCAATGACACAAAATATGGCCCATTTCATTAACACCTATGTTTTACCCAAGAACATCCGTTGCATTAGTTCCCCCAACCTCGATCAACAAAGCAGTAGAAACTCAGAAAACCGCTGCTCTGGCAATATGGTCAACTAATATCGTTAGCTTACCCTTTGCTACAACCACACCAGTTTTGGAAGGGGGTTTGGGTTTGCGGGATTCTTTAATGCATTTCACAATGAAAAATACCAGTCCAGATACAGTCTACAGATCGCATTCCTTTATGTTCAAATGACCGGTTTCGGAGCAGCTGCCAATTTTCAGATCTATTACGAAAATTTAAATTACATTTGTGTTCAAACTATAAATGATGAGCCGTGGCAGTTCGTTTCCTCTTCCCGTATCGATAGCTTCTAGCTGGCGTCTCACCACGTGGCGCATATTACTCCCAGGTGCTGCTATCGCTGCTGCATCTAGGTTTAAATAGCGGCAGCTGAAGCGCCGTTGGAGGGCCTCGAACGGCGCAGTGCCGCCAGTTTACGAGTAGTCTTCGCGCAGTGTGGAGCTAGGGCCAACGGCAGTGCTTGGAGCAACGGACAGGAGCGGACTGGCACGGCGTGTTTCACGGGTCGTCATACCTTCTTCGCCAGGACTAGATAGAAGGCAAAAGGTTGGGTTCGCCTGGCCGAGCGGATCTGGCTGTTCATCTCTGTACACCGATTACCCGCTCTGCGAGCTGTTTGAGAAGATCTTCGTGTTTACATTCACTGAGGCGTTATTCTAGGACCAATTTGTTGCCCTGTCTGCTCTGTGTGTTTCTGAAGTGACCTGTGTTAATCTGCTGGCCAGTGTTTTCTCTAAACATTTGCCACGGTTAATGGTGCTATGGTTCTGTGATGTGCCCAGCTTTCACGCATTATTTTATTAGGGAGCTATGAATTACCTTGCATCTTCAAATTTTGTCTTTATTTTTAATTGTTTTATCCGAGCGAACAAAATTTTGTAACTTTAAATATTCGTTTTAACAATGTCTTAAGAAGCTGATGTGCTATCTGGTATAGTATACACCCCTCTAAGTTTTGTGTAGACCGTTAAGAGATGTTATTCAAATTCCTTCCTGGAAGAATTTACAGCTCCCTTTTAAGTAGTTCCCGTTTACACCTTAAAGTTTTAGCGAAGCTTATTTCCTTCGGCGTATGCCCATAATGGAAAGGCTCTATAAGTGTAATCGGGTTTAACAATAACTTTTGCTTGTGCCTTAAATCAATGAAAAACTTTCGTTCGATGTCTGTTAACAACACCTACTATGTTTCTGGGAGAGTATTCCATACCGGCAGCCTTTTTTCGGCGTGGGCCTGGTTTGCTTGCTGCCGTTTGCTTGCTGCATGTGCAAGTTCGGCTTGCTACTTGTTTGCAGTCGCGCGTTCTGTCTATCTGTACTCAAACTGTGTACCTTACGTTATCTGACTTACACTGTAAATGAAATTTTGCTGTCGGCCAAAAGACCTTTCATTAATGGTCTTTTCACAGGAAATTTTCCCTTTAATGCTACTGTTTTGTATAATACTTACTGTAACTTCGTTCCAAACTGTATTTCAACTATTTGGTGTAAACCTTTTGGGTAAGCCGTAAAGGGGAATTTTTATGTCTAGTTTACTAGTTAACCTTTGTCTATCGATGGTCTGCCTAAGGTCCTGGATTTGAGCTTACTTGCAGAAATTTATCTAGGACTCAGTTTTAATTAATTTTTTTATTTGCAAGTTTATTTAATTTTATTATATTTAAATTTTTTAATCGCTAATGTTGAGAAAGTCTTATCTTCTTACATCTTGTCTGAGGCCATTATTATTGTAATTCAGTGAAGGCGTCATTTTGAACTCCTTCAAGTCTCCACTTGCAAATTTTGCTGCCTGGGTAGCAGAATTCCTTCAGTTCATCTACTTAGTGACTATCAAACCTGATGTAATATTTCTCGTTGCTCTCATTTCTGCTACTTCTCATTGCTTTTGTAGTTCTTCTATTTGCTCTGAATCTACATTCAGTACTCATTAGGATTTTCATTCCGTTCAGCAGATCATGTAATTCTTCTTTACTTTCACCGGGGATAGCAATGTCATCAGCGTATCTTATCATTGATGCCCATTAACCCTGAATTTTAATTCTACTCGTGAAACTTTCATTTATTTCCGTAATTGTTTCCTCAACTTATAGATTGAACAACAGGGACGAAAAAGCACTGAGAAGTAGCAGAAATGAGAGCAACAAGAAACGTAACATCAGGATTGATAGTCATGGAGTAGATGGAATCAAGGAATTCTGCTACCTAGGCAGCAGGATTGCCAGTGCCGGACGGAAAAATAAGGGCATCAAAAGCAGGCTAGCATGACAAAAGGGGCAGCCCAGGCCAAGAGAAGAGTAGTTCACTAGTATCAAACATAGATCTTAATTTGGGGAAGAAATTTCTGAGCATCTACGTTTGGAGCACAGCATTGTATGACAGTGTGACATGGACTATATGAAAACGGGAATACAAGAGAATGGAAACATTTGAGACGTGCTACTACAGATAAATGTTCATAAGAAGTTGACTGATATGTTAGGGAATGAGGAGGCTCTCTGGAAAATTGGCGACGAAAGGGAAATACAGAAGTCGTTGACAACCTGAAGAGACACGATGATACGACTTCTGTTAAGACATCAGGGAATAACATGCATGGTACTAGAGGGAGCTGTAAAGCGTAAAACCTTTAGAGGATGACGGAGATTTGGGTAAATCTGGGATATAATGGAAGTCATAAGTCGCAATGGTACTCTGAGATGTGGGTATAGCAAATGCCTGGTGAATGTTTATCTGCCAGCGTGTGTAGTGCCAACAGTAAAGTTCCGAGGCGGTGGTGTTATGGTATCGTAGTGTTTTTCATGGAAGGGGCTTGCACCGGTTGTTGTTTTGCATGGCACTATCACAGCACAGGCCTACATTGATATTTTAAGCACCTTCTTGTTTTACACTGTTGAAGAGCGATTGCATCTTTCAACACGATCGAGCACCTGTTCATAATGTACGGCCTGTGGCGGAGGAGTTACACGACAGTAACATCGCTGTAATGGACTTGGTTGCACAGAGTCCTGACCTGAATCCTACAGAACACCTTTGGAATGTTTTGGAAAGTCGACTTCGTGCCAGGTCTCAGCTACCGACACCGATACCTTTCCTCAGTGCAGGACTCCGTGAAGAGAGGGCTGCCATTCCCCAAGAAACCGTCCAGCACCTGATTGAACGTATGACTGCGAGAGTGGGAGCTGTCATCAAGGCTGAGGTTGGACCAACACCATATTGAATTCCAGCATTACCTATGGAGGGTGCCACGAACTTATAAGCCATTTTCAGCCAGTTCTCGGGATACTTTTAATCAAATAGTTATATATATAGTGTCTCACCTAACTCTGCCACCTGAAATGTCTCTTTAACAACAATAGATATTCGAAAATGGTTTTCACGAGCATGAACGTAGGGCAAGGGCTTAGGAAACCAAATACCATGCGAATTTTTGAAATGTAGCCAAATACTATTTTCAACACAAAATTGTGTATTTTTAAATGGACACCCCCTATTATTTCGTATGCAATCAATAGCATGAAAAATGACCAAAATATTGGCCTTGTGATTGGTACGAAACAGTTTTGGGGCGCTTGCGTGAGTGCTTTTGTGGAGTTTACTGATATTTGATGGAAAGTGAGGATAGAAATGGGATCTTATGATTCAGACTCCTGTCTGAAGAGGATTCTGGTCTTCACTCTTGTTAAGGGTGGGTTGAACTTGGGTCACCTGTCCTGAGTGTGTCTTTGATAGCATTGGTCTTGACTGAGGAGCCTGTGGTGTGGACCTAGCTACATGGGCAATTTAGATATCAGTCATCTCAGAAAACTTGCTGTGCGGATGGCAGTCTTATTCGTGATAGGTCTGCCGCCTTGACGTTTGACCTTCTCATACGCCTGCCAGAACTGAGGATTAGGAATTTGTAGAGGGGTCATACGTGGGACATGACCTACAAGACTATAATACAGGAAAATAAGAAAAAGGATAGATGAATGCAGCAGATGGTATACTATGTGAGAAATTTATCAGAGTATTCAGACACATGAGTCGAATCAAGGCCCTAAAAATTGAAGACAATCTTCCAGAATTATTGAGATCCTTGTGGGAGCTAGCCAAGGTAAAAATTTCAGAGTCGTTGTGCAAGATATATGAGACAGGCGAATTACGTTAGACTTCAAGAAGCATGTAGCAATTCTCATTCCAAGAACTCAAGATCTTATGAATGTGACTAGTATCGCACACTGATTTCGATAATTCATGGGTGCTATACACTGGCACGAATTATTTGCGCAATAATGGTAAAACAGGTGAATATCAGCGAAATATATACGAAGGCGTGCAGAGAAATGAATCCTCCGTTTTTTATGCGAAATCTTTTTAAGTAAAAGAAACGTTATTGACACTCATAACTTTATTCTTCAAGTCTAGACTTTTGCAGGACTCCGAATTATAGCGTGTAACATGGCAGTGTCTAACACAACTACACCATTGCCTGAAAAACCGCGTGCCCTTATCGAGTTCCTCCACACATAGCACACACTCTCCTTCAGCACGACAATGCCAGACAACACAAAAGCCCTGCGGCGCCTGCAGCATTACGACGCTTTGGCCTCACTGTCACCGAACAACTTCCTTACAGTCCCCACTAGACCCCATCCGATTTTCGTCTGTTCGCGAAATTTAAAAAACTTATTCGAGGAATTCCCTTTGATAATGATGAATGGATATAAGCAGAGGTGAGGTTGTGGCTCCGTCAACACTGTGAAACATTCTACAGTGACGCTATTAACAAATTGGTCTCTCGTTGGGAGAAATGTGTTCATCACCAGGAAGAATGTGTTGAGAAATAAATATGTATACATAAAGAATAAAGATCTAGAATACCAATAACGTTTGCTTTATTTAAAAAGCTCTGAAGAATATTCACATGACGAATTTTGATGGATTACTTTTCGGCATGCCCTTATGCATGTTTGAGGCAATGCTAACTTTACACCTCACCGTACAAGATAAGTTGAAGAAAGATAAACCCAAATTATAGTGCCTGTAGATTTAAAGGAAGATACTGACAATGTTGACTAAAGACATTCTTTGAAATTCTAAAAATAGCAGTGATAACGTAAAGAGAGCTAAAGGCAATCCACAACTTGTACAGGTAGCAGTCTGCAGTTGTAAGAGTTAACAGACATGAAAGGAAAGTAGCAGTTCCGAAGGGAGTGACAGGATTGTAGCCTACAGTGTTCCCCTCTACTAATTGATCTGCGCTCTGTGCAAGTAGTAAAGGAAACCAATGTGAAATCTGGAAATCGACAGAAAAAAGAATCTTTGAAGTTGATCGCTGACACTGTAATCCTCTCACAGATGTGAAAGGACTTGGAAGAACATCTGGACAAATGGAATATAGTCGAATTGATACTAATAAAATGGAGACGAATTTTGCTATTTATGCAGAAAAATAACTGATGATGTTCGAACTAAAGATGGTGTAAAATGCAGACTAGGAACAGCAAGAAAACCATTGATGAAAAACAGCTGTTTGTTCACTTTGAATACATGTTTAAGTGTTGGGAAAATTATTCGGAAGGTATTTTCGATGCTACAGAAAATGCTGAAAATTGGATTGGTGAATTGAGTAATTAGTGAGGATAAAGGAATTTGTGACACAACTAACTAAACAAAGCGATCGACTGATAAGACACATCCTGAGCCATCAAAGAAATTTTAATCTGTCAGTGGAGGAAGTATAGCAGGGGGGAGGAGTGAGTAAAAGTTGGCGAGAGAGACCAAAGCTTGACTACAGTATGCAAATTGAAATGGATATAGATTGCAGTTGCGGCCTACCAAAGTTACGGTGTAGTACATAAATGACGAAGTAAACGGTAGGATTACCTGTAGTATTGATAACATTGGCAGACAAAGAAATATAAATGGATTTTTTAAAGATAAAATCAGTTCAGCTATAAGTACGTTATATATAAGCACGACAGATTTTGCAGCATTTTAGTGGCATCATCACGTGCAATCTGTATGTCAGTTCACGGACATACACGAGAGTATGCACGTATTACATCTGGAAAATAAGGGTAACGACCTTAATACTTTAGAGTAAATAGCAACTTCCTGAGCCTTATGAAAATCTCCTGAGCTCACCTTGAATACCCATAGCAATATTTCAGGAACTTTTGACTGCCTATTAAGAGAGTCCGCTGTTCTAATTATCAACAACTTGTTTTACTGCGAGTAAAATCCTTTAGTGTTTTTAAATTCTCCATTGTGTCTCACATTTCGTGGAATAATATCCGTTAAAAATATTAGTAGACTACATCACACGGGGTTAACCGCGTTAATTTTCTATCAACGCATCATCCCTGTTTTATATGAACTGTCATTAAAATTGTAATTTATTTTATGTACAACACCTACCTCTCTTTCTCGCTTCGCCGTTCGATGCACTAATACCACTTTCCCTAGCGTAATCTGGATGGGTTTTCGGATACCACGGCCAATGCAGTTTTCTTTGTGGCTGCTTGCACAGAGCTCTAGCTAATTCAGTGTTCCTTATGGCAGTGCCCGCATCGCCTCCAGCTGATATTATATTTTTTTGTTGGTGTTTATTCGTAATGGCACACGCTTTGAAGGGTTTGTTTTACTTACTCTGCACCAAATACTCGTTTTCTTTTATTTTAAGGACACCCCTTTTTACCAGATTGACAAACGCGGGTTTTAATTTTATCAGTGGTGTGAAAGACGCGTCGAGATCTCGAGAAAGCGTTAAATAATGGCGTGAAGACGAGGAGAGGTTTCAAGAAAAGCATTAAATAATGATGTAGAGACAATATGCAAGTACCTAATCAGCGGGTCTATTCTACTTCATACAACATCATTCGCTAAGCCTGTGTATGAAGGAGAATTGTAAAACGCTTGCCTTCTAAACCCTGTTTAGATCACATGAGGCTGCGCCTAAACTTGCGTGAAACCTCTTGTAGTTTTAATAAATTTTCTACAGCCAGAGCGGTGTTTGTTGCGTTCATGTAAAAATCTGTACAAAGTAATGGACAAAAAAAAACATGTAAATCAAGAAAAGTTAACTAAACCGAAAAGATATACGGAATGAATATACTCATAAAATCAAGTCATGTTCTGACCAAGATTACTTTTGTTCTTTCTAGGTATCACGAAAGTGTTCGATGTTGTTTTATGCTATTCTATAATTGATGTCCGCTACTTAGCTTCAAATTGCGGGTTGCGAAAGATGGGTAATCCCATTCTCTCTTCTACGTCAGAACATGATTTGACTTTTTATGTGCGTCTTGTACATAATTTAATTTCAGTTACGTTTTCTTCCCTTACATGATTCCTTTCTATTTCTGTGTGCAAACTGCACCTAATGGTGTAGCTAAAATGCTGCGAAACCGGTCGTGCTTATAAATAAAGTACTCATAGCTGAAGATATTTTATCTTCAAAAGGGTACATCTAGGCTGTGGCTGCCCTCGCAACTAAATCCTCTCCGTAAATGAATGTGTAAGAGAGAGACTGGCAGCCGACGACTTCCCTTTGTTTTTCGGTTTTAATGTTTGTTTTGCACATACTTAGAACCGCACATCACTCAGTGTTAGTCCATTCAGTATTTTATATCGTTGGAGAATGTAAATTGAATTTTATAAATTATAAAAGTTAGTTGATCAATTTATGTCTGCACTTCTATACAAGCAAAGCAATTACTTCTGATGCAACTGCAATTTACACACACCAACAATTTTTTTAAAATAATTATTAATATTTTTAATTATTAATATTTTCTAATGAATTGAACGATCATTGTGATCAAAGGCAAGAGTGTTCTGTTATTATTGATAAATGTAGAAGTTGTTATGAATAACGGAAATATTGTTTTATCTAAGTTCGGCGAAGTATTGAATCGAAGTCCAATATACTTTTTTTTTAGTTTTTTGTCTTTTTTGCGAAAATTGCGTCTTCTAGTGCTGTATGATAAATCTTTATTATTCTTTTATTTTTACTAAATCATTCCCCATTTTCACGTTAGAAATGAACAATTTTCAAAGATAAGTTGAATCAGACATTGCAATTTTGCTATAAATTTTGTTTATTTTAAAATAAAAAGCAAGATATAGGAGGACAGCTATGTAGCTCAAAAATGTTCGTTAACTTAGCCGTCCCTTTAGGTACTCCAACTCAGTTTCTTGATAGCTAACTGCTTCTCGTTTTTCTATGGGAATCTGCTGAGACACTAATCGCTTGCGTAAAGAAAGCCCACAGTAGATTTACAACTCTAGTTGCAATAGTTAGGCGGAGAGGGAGAAGCCTGCTCACGATAGACTAGCGCGGAGAACTGCATTAAACCAGTCTTCAGACTTAAGACCACAAAAACATGATTTGTATTGACAGCTTCAGGCATCTTTCAAACATAATCACTATGCATACAACTTATCTGTCGTTTAATCTAATAATTTAAATTAATTTTCTGAGTGCTGTGCAACTTGCCAATACCGAGAGACCTCACGATTTTGTGCAGGTAACCTTCTATCCTCTTGCTAATTTGTTACAAATTATTATTATTTGTTACAAATAATTGAACACTTCATTCGCCGCCGTCGCAGTATAGGTGCTTTTATTTCTTCAAGATTACCGGTTTCAACAGTCTTATACTGCCATTACATGACGTCAGACTAGAAAAGGCACTCCGCACGTATATGTGTCCTGATAAAAATCCAGACGGTAAGACGCATGGAAATAAAAAGCTCGTAGTTAATATCCTCATATCGTCGATGCAAGCTGGTGGCCTACATGATTCTAACAAGGATTGTTCAGTAAGTGCTTTTTATCTTTTGTATGAATTTTACGAACTGTGTATTTCGTCAACTGGATCTTCATCAACACATGTTTAAGCGGGGAGTGCCTTTCTTGCTTTAGTTTAGTGTAATGTAACGTGGCAATTTTATAGCAAGTCCCAAAAGGTACGACGAATATTCTGCATATTATAAGTCCATCATACAAACTGTAGTCTCACTCCATCCCCCCCCTCCCCTCCGCCCCCCTTATTATCTTTGTTTTCCCCTTAGAGCAGATGATGGCAGCATAAGACTGTTGTAGCCAGTCATCTTGGAGGAATAAGTGTCTACACGGCACATGGAGGGAGGGGTTTATTAGTGATTGAGAGCTCCACTTTGAGCGTCGTGGGCAGTTCTGCCACTGGGCACAAGAGAAATTACGGGAAGATGACACATTATTTGCACGCGTTCTATTTAGCGACGAACCGTCATTCATCATTAGTGGTAACGGAAACCGGCATAATATACACTATTGGGCAACGGAAAATCCACGATGGCTGCGACAAGTGGAACATCAGCGACCTTGGCGGGTTAATGTCTGGTGCTGCATTATGCGAGGAAGGATAATTGGCCCCCATTTTATCGATGGCAATCTAAATGGTGCAATGTATGCTGATTCCCTACGTAATGTTCTACAGATGTTACTACCAGATGTTTCACTGCATGACAGAATGGCGATGTACTTCCAACATGATGGATGTCCGGCACATAGCTCGGGTGCGGTTGAAGCGGTACTGAATAGCATATTTCATGACAGGTGGATTGGTCCTCGAAGCACCATTCCATAGCCCGCACGTTTACCGTATCTGACGTCCCCGGAGTTCTTTCTGTGGGGAGAGTTGAAGGAGATTTGATATCGTGATCCACCGGCAACGCCTGACAACATGCGTCAGCGCATTGTCAATGCATGTTCGAACATTACGGAAGGCGAACTACTCGCTCTTGAGAGGAATGTCGTTACACGTATTGTCGTTACACGTATTGCCAAATGCATTGAGGTTGACGGACATCATTTTGAGCATTTATTGCATTAATGTGGTATTTACAGGTAATCACGGTGTAACAGCTTGCGTTCTCAGAAATGATAAGTTCACAAAGGTACATGTAGTATTTGGAACAACCGAAATAAAGTGCTCAAACGTACCTACGTTATGTACTTTAATTTAAAAAACCTACCTGTTACCTACCTGGTCGTCTAAAATTGTGAGCCATATGTTTGTGACTATTACAGCGCCATGTACCACAAAGCGAAAAAAGTGGTCCAACTAAAACATTCATATGTCTTTACGTACTACTTCCTCAGGGAGTCACACCTAGTGATACGTTGCTGGTGACCACGGGTTCCCGAGCTGAGTCCTGGCATTGCTTCCACTTACTTATGCCAGGCTCCTCACTTTTATCTTTCCTATCTGGCCACCCTCGGCCAGCTCTTGTTCTTTTCCGACCCTGACGCTATTAGGTTTCGAGGGCTAGGGGTCTTTCATTTTCCAGCCTATACTTCTCATGCAGCGTCTGACCCGGAGCGGGCGGCTGCAAAAGGCGTCTGTATCCCATGTTAGGGGCGGCCTCCATAACTGCGGAAGGCAACGGAATACCGCCGCAGATTATCTTCCCTGCATAATGCAGTCTCCATTTTATGCACAAAAAATGGCTTCCTCTCATGTTAAATCAGTGTCCGGAGGTAAAATAGTCCCCCATTCGGATCTCCGGGGGGGGGGGGGGGGGACAACTTGCAAGGAGGCAAAAAACCAAAACGAGAATTGGTACTTGGAATGTCAGAACTCTGCTACAAGCAGGAAAACTAGAAAACCTTAAAAGAGAGATGGAAAAGAATCATATGGACCTCGTAGGAGTTGCTGAGATAAGATGGAATGGACATGGAGAGTTGCAGTCAGATGAATATGTATTCTACTACTCAGGAGGAGAAATGAAAGGAATTAATGGAGTTGGAATGATTATGACAAAGGAATTGGCTAAATGTGTGGAATATGTAGACTACGCAAATGACCGGGTTATTGGTGTAAGGCTGAAAGGAGCACAAAAAGATTTACTGATTGTCCAGGTGTATATGCCAACTTCAGAATATGATGACCAAATTGTAGAGGAAACGTAGAATGTAATAGAGAGAATAATGGACGAAAATAAAAAAATGCTGCAAAATAGTAATGGGGGACTGGAACGCCATTGTGGGAGAAGGGAAAGAGGGAAACATAGTAGGCAGTCATGGTCTTGGAAAGAGAAATGACAGAGGTGAATGGTTAATTGACTTCTGCAGGGAAGGGCAGCTGATAGCGGCAAACACATGGTTCAAGAACCATAAGAGGAGGCTCTACACTTGGAAATCACCAGGAGGTAAATACAGAAACCAAATCGATTTTATACTGGTAGAAGAAAGATAGAGGAATGGAATCAAGAAGGTGCACACATTACCAGGTGCAGATATTAATAGTGACCACAACTTACTTATGGCAGAAATAGAAATAAGAATGAAAAAACTGAAAAAGGCGACAATGGTGAAGAAGTGGGATCTAGAGAAGATAAGGTCCAACAAAGAACAAATTACAGAAATGCTGTCTCGGACTTTCTAAACACATTACGAGACAAAGAAGCACCTGATAATGCCAAAGAGTACTGGAATATGCTGAAAGAAGGAATCATTAAAACAAGACAGCAAAATGTAGGATATGTAAAAGGGAAAAGGTCAAAAAAACCATGGGTCACAAAAGAAATAATTTCCGAGATGGAGGAGAGAAGAAAATTGAAAAACAAGAAGACTGAAGATGCAAGAAAGATATACCGAAGGTTAAATAATGAACTGCGAAGAGAAACAGAGCAGGCTAGGAAAAAATGGCTAAAAGAGGAATGTGATGAAATTGAAGAACTGGACAGGAAGGGAAGATACGACTTACTATACAACAGAGTAAAGATTATGACATGGGAACAAAACAGAGCAGGAAGTGCTACTATGGAAATTTTGAGTAAAGACGAAGAGGTAGTGTACAAAGATCGTGACGATGTCCTCCAGAGATGGGAAGAATATATAAAAGAGCGATATGACTCAAATAGCAAACCAGAAACTCTGGAACTTGAATCACACAACAGTGTAAGTGATGAAGAGAAAGGACCGACCATCATAATGGAAGAAGTAAAGTCTGCCATTGCTGCAATGAAAAATGGCAAAGCAGTAGGTACAGATACAATACCGGGAGAAATACTAAAATGCTTGAACCACAATGGAATAAGAGAAATATTGAGGTTATGTAATAAAATATATGACAGTGGTGAATGGCCTGAGGACTTTTTGACAACAGTAATGATTCCATTACCGAAAAAACAAGGAACCAAGAAATGCAGCGAGCACAGGACTATCAGCCTCATTTCACATCCAGCCAAAGTGATGTTAAGAATAATTAATAAAAGACTTGAAAAAGTAATGGAGGAGAACCTCGGAGAGGAGCAGTTAGGCTTTAGACGGAATATGGGCACCAGAGATGCAATAGGGCTCCTACGAATCTTGGGAGAAAGGTTTATTGAAAAAGGAAGAGACCTATATATGTGCTTCATCGATTTAGAAAAGGCATTTGACAATGTGGTTTGGGACAAGCTGGCGACTATTATGAGGGAAAAGAGAGTGTACTGGAAAACCAGAAGACTTATAAACTCATTATACCTTAATCAAAAAGTTTCAGTTAAAGTGAGAGGAGAAAGTACAAACTGGATCAGACTAGGGAAAGGAGTAAGACAAGGATGTTGTTTATCACCTACTCTTTTCAACATGTACTTGGAAAATATGATTGACCAATGCTCATTAGATGACAAAGGAGTAGAAATTGGAGGAAGAAGAGTAGGATGCTTGAGATTAGCTGATGACATGGTCCTTCTAGCCACAGGGGAAAAAGAATTACAATATTTGGTGGACACCATTGCAACTAACGGGAAAAAATATGGAATGAAAATTAACACAAATAAAACAAAAGTATTGGCAATAGGAGGAATTAAGGAAATAAAAAATTGTGCTGAATGGAGAAACACTAGAACAGGTGCAAAATTTTAAGTATCTTGGAAGCAGGATAGACACCAACTGGAAGTGCACCACAGAAATTAAAACAAGGATAGCAATGGCAAAAGAGGCGTATTATAAGAAAAGGAGAATCTTCTGCATCGGTCTGGACAGATAACTCAGAAAGAGACTCATAAAATGTCTCGTATGGAGTGTTCTTCTATATGGCGCTGAAACATGGACTATGAGGAAAAAAGACAGAGAAAAGCTGGAGGCTTTTGAGATCTGGACATGGCGGAAGATGGAAAGAATAAGTTGTATGGACAGAGTAAAAAATGAAGAGGTACTGAGAAGAGTGGGAGAGAAAAGACAGTTACTAGATGTAATAAAGAGAGGAAAAAGAAATTGGATTGGGCATATATTAAGAAAGAATGACGGACTGATAAAAACAGTTTTAGAAGGTTATGTAGAAGGGAAATGGAAGCGAGGAAGGAAGAGATTCCAGATACTGGATGACATGATGGACGGTACAACATACAGCAGCCTTAAGAAGGAAGCAATGGATCGCAGAAAATGGAGAGGCAAAGGACCTGCTAATATAGCAGATAACTGATGATGATGACTACATGAATATGTAATAAAAAATGGGGGTTCCTATTTTTAAAAGAACGCAGTTTATAACCGTTTGACCTATGGCAGCGCCGTGTAGCGGGCCAACCATAGCGCCATCTGGTTTCCCCCTTCAAGCTAGACAAGCATCGTTCTTTGTAGTTTTTTCGTTTGACGCTTATTTCGTGAGATATTTGGCCCGGTCACGATCAATGGACCACCCTGTATACTAACGCGCAGGTGTACTTGTGTGCGTGTGTGTTTGTGAAACTTCGTTTTGAAACATTTCAATTACGTTATTCCCACATTCCTGCCCTGAGATGCTATCATCGTCATTATCACAACGATTTTAGAGAAAGAGATTCTACACAAAATAGTCTGTAATGAACGAGGAATTTATTCTTATGGTTCGAGTCTAAATTTGTTCACACCGAAGGTAGAGATTACCATTCACATCCATCTTATTGTAACCTTGCTCTATTACAAAGGCTACGATAAATGTCAGTTGTGAATGGAGCTACAAATCCGTTTATTTTCGATAGACAAGCTAATGGGAATTTCGCCAAGTGCTGCCATTGGTCCCTTTTCATTGATTTCGATGGCTTTCCAATACGAACTGCGTCCTGTTGTACGTCGTCGTTTCTGTTTATCTGACAGAATATTTTAACACAGAATTGAAAATCTGAACTGTTTTTAACTTCACATGCATTAACAGCAATTTGTTGTGTTTAATTTATTATCTGCAGTGTTGCTACGATATTTTTGGCAAAAAATCCTTCGTCAATAGCAGACGAGAACTTTTCCACTGTGTCAGTTACTAATTACGTTATGCGACTGTTCGCAGTAAGGCTTGACACTGTATGCAATGTCTTAACCCATTTCTAATAATCATACGGAAATTCTGTTTGTATAAAAGTGACTTAAAGCAGACATTTCAACCCCTCCAGGTCATAACCTTTGTTACGAGAGAGGCACCTGATGATAAGTACCCTATTCTAAAAGCAGATGAACTTCATTCCTGAATTTGAAGAAGCGTCTTCATTAAAATAAACTGTCAACAACGCAACACACACACACACACACACACACACACACACACACATACACACACATTCACACCAGTATGTACAGCGCAATTCCAAAATGGCATTGGTAAGTTGTTGAAATTGGGCCACTGCCTACCAGAACTAACATATAATACGTTTCAAGTAGTTAACAACGTCACTTTGGAATTATAGTGTGCGTCAATTTTTTACGTTGAGTCGTTGACTTGCTTTCACGTTTATCACAAACTTTAGCGTATTGGTGATCCGTCTCGACAAACTACGTCGTGTCGCCGTCAGATCTTGTGGAGAAACAATGAAAAATCTTGGTAACTTAAGTATAGCGCTTTTTGGGAAACTCCATACTGTATGGATTGGTAAAGCTATCATACTCTGTACTGTTAATGAAAAGTCTTCCATAAGTGATATGAGTTATTGCCTTGCCAGATTTAGGTTTTCAGTGGTTTTATTACATCATTTCAGGTGAATGACATAACAAATTCTTAAGAAAAAGCCGCAGTTCACTTCATTCCCCATAGTCATACACTCCAAGCCGTTGCTTCCTTCCGTTTGACATCGTCATCACGGGGACATTAGACGCTACTCTCTCTTCCTGCCATGTCGAGGCAGGCTCGAGGTGTCAGTCAGTTACCGTCATTCGTATTAGCTAGTATAGCTGCAAAAATCTTTCCCAGTTCCCTTGCACGGGGAAAAGATGTGCATTTCAGCTGTACATTTTCGATGAATATAGTCGGTTCATGCTGAGCGAAGGAGTGTGAAGAGAGTATCAGATTGAAGCGTCACACGAAACAGTCAGTAAAACAGAGGAGGATGTAAAACGAAAACTTCAGGAATTGTTGAAATCTATATTACACTGCGTAAACTACTGGATACTTATAGTATTATTTGGCGTTATGCAAAGTCAATGACTACAACTGTAATTTCCATTTAAAGTATGGCATGGTGTGCACCCGAATACGGTGGAAGTTCACTGCATTAATTATGGTATAACTATTTCCTACAACAAGTGGAAGCTTTTCTTATATAACCGCACAATTGCAGCAATGTTAATAAATTGGTTACAAATATTAACAGACATTGTGGTAGCAGCAGAAATAGTTTTAAGATTTCTTTCTTCAATACACAGTGTTACATCACTCGTGGAACAGTTCCGGAGAGATAACGGTCCAAGGCTTCGAACTTGCGAGCAGTGTGTGTGTGTGTGTGTGTGTGTGTGTGTGTGTGTGTGTGTGTGTGTGTGTTTATGCAGTTTACTTGCGGACTGAACGGAAAGAAGTTCAGCTACCAGAGAAGCATATACAGTCACAGTTCTCATATTTATTCTTCTGTTTACATCTCTCACACCTACGCAATTGCTCTGCGGTTCACACTTAAGTGCTTGCCAAGACTACGACAAACCGTGTCGAAGCCACCACGGAAATCTGTCGGTTTACTCTCCGGCGGCACCTCTTATTAGTCACCCGCGATGCACATCTGCCCATTCCTATCATATTCTTACGGAGCCTATCCTGAATGATGTGATCCACTCGACGCCACTGAAGAGCTTGACCACACCTTCTCCAGCAGTTCATCCACTCTATGACTGTACAGTAGTGATAGACGTCCCAGCAAGTACAAGCTATAATGTTAATACGGATCAGCCACCAATTTACAAAAAAGATCTTGTAATGGTTACAGATTAATCATTGCAAGTAGACTGACGGATACAAATCAGTAGACAAGTAGCTTTCGTTATTCTTCTATTCTGCACTTATCCCTGCGTTTGCTTACTAATGTTCTAAACATCCATGACCAGCCCTTGAGAACTCTATACTAAGTGCTGACTGGATAAGGTAATGCTTCTTTAAGGGGACCAAAATTCAGATAAGGGGCTGTTCGGTGAAGGAGAGCGTCCACGAGTTTCTTCAGGCATGTCGTTGCAATTTAACTGTTCATTAATTACCATTAATTACTGGATACTGTTAAGGTATCAGACAGCGAGGATGGTGATTCTTGCATCTCACACGCTGTTCCAACGGTCCCAAAAATTTTACATGTGATTAATAGTAGGTGATTTAGCAGACGTGGTGATAACATTCCTGAATGTTCATCAAAGCAAGAAAATACGAGTGTGTACTGGAAAGTAATCCATTCGAATTTTATAGGAGAAAACTCCTTTGGCTTTTAAATAAAACGTCCTTTCTACATCTGTATTCATCATGTGTACATATTTCAACTTGTCTGATGTTAGAGGGCTCCGAACTGAAGCCTCAATTTCAAAGAAAGCAGTTCCTGACAGTTGTGAAAATTACCGAACTATTTGTTTGATAGATGATGGCTGCAAAACACTGACATGTATTCTTTACAGAAGAATGGAAAAAATTGGTAGATGCCTAACTCGAGGAAGATCAGCTTGGATTCCGGAAAATGTAGTGACACACGAGCCAATACTGACCCTCCCACTTATCTTAAAAGACATGCTTAGAGAAGACAAACTTACATTTTTAACTTTTGTAGACATAGAGAAAGCTTTTGATAATACTGAGCGGAATCTCTTTGAATATATTATTATTATATTATTAATATATTATCGAAATGGAAGAGGATATAGATGAATATGAAATGGGAGATATGATACTGCGTGAAGAGTTTGACAGAACACTGAAAGACCTGAGTCGAAACAAGGCCCCGGGAGTAGACAACATGTCATTTGAACTATTGACAGCCTTGGGAGAGCCAGTCCTGACAAAACTTCACCATCTGGTGAGCATGATGAATGAGACAGACGAAATACCCTCAGATTCAGGAAGAATATAATAATAATTCCAATCCCAAAGAAAGCAGGTGTTGACAGATATGAAAATTACCGAACTATTAGTTTAATAAGTCACAGTTGCAAAATACTAACGTGAATTCTTTACAGACGAATCGAAAAACTGGTAGAGGCCGACCTCGGGGAAGATCAGTTTGGATTCCGTAGAAATATTGGAACACGTGAGGCAACACTGACCCTACAACGTACCTTAGAAGAAAGATTAAGGAAAGGCAAACCTACGTTTCTAGCATTTGTAGACAGAGAAAGCTTTTGACAATGTTGACTGGAATACTCACTTTGAAATTCTAAAGGTGGCAGGGGTAAAATACAGGCAGTGAAAGGCTATTTACAATTCGTACAGAAACCAGATGGCAGTTATAAGAGTCGAGGGACATGAAAGGGAAGCAGTGATTGGAAAGGGAGTGAGACAAGGTTGTAGCCTATCCCAGATGTTATTCAATCTGTATATTGAGCATGCAGTAAAGGAAACAAAAGGAAAGTTCGAAGTAGGTATTAAAATCCATGGAGAAGAAATAAAGACTTTGAGGTTTACCGATGACATTGCAATTCTGTCCAAGACAGCAAAGGACTTGGAAGAGCAGTTGAACGGAGTGGACAGTCTCTTTAAAGGAGCGTATAAGATGAACATCAACAAAAGCAAAACGAGGTTAATGGAATGCAGTCGAATTAAGTCGGGCGATGCTGAGAGAATTAGATTAGGAAATGAGACACTTAAAATAGCAAAGGAGTTTTGCTGTTTGGGGAGCAAAAGAACTGATGATAGTTGAAGTAGAGAGGATATAAAATGTAGACAGGCAGTGGCAAGGAAAGCGTTTTTGAAGAAGAAAAATTTGTTGACATCGAGTATAGATTTAAATGTAAGGAAGTCGTTTCTGAAAGTATTTGTATGGCGTGTAGCCATGTATGAAAGTGAAACATGGACGATAAATAGTTTGGACAAGAAGGGAATAGAATCTTTCGAAATGTGGTGCTACAGAAGAATGCTGAAGATTAGATGGGTAGATCACATAACTAATGAGGAGGTATCGAATAGAATTGGGGAGAAGAGGAGTTTGTGGCACAACTTGACTGTAAGAAGAGATCGGTTGGTATGACATGATCTGAGGCATCAAGGGATCACCAACTTAGTATTGGAATGCAGCGTGGAGGGTAAAAATCGTTTAGGGAGTCCAAGAGATGAATACATTAAGCCGATTCAAAAGGATGTATGTTGCAGTAGGTACAGGGAGATGAAGAAGGTTGCACAGGATAGAGTAGCATGGGGAGCTGCATCAAACCAGACTCACGACTGAAGACCACAACAACAACAACTCTTTGAAATTCTCGAGGTAGCAGAAAGCATCTGTTTTCATTCTTATTTTTTCCCTTAAGTTATTGCAACGAATGGCAGGCAGTAATACTACACCCGTATTTTACTTGCATTGGGAATCCGCCCTCCAAAGTGTTGGATCGGTATCTTCTTGCAGCTCGATAGGGGCGTTACGAGATAGTGGCAGATGAAAGATTACGGCGCTGTTTCTGCACTGTTCTGTAAATGTTCGTCTTGAATAAAGTACAGCGCCAAATCCGCACCATTCGTTTCTGTGAAGAGCTCCTAGACAAAGAAATTGAAGATATGTAGTGACTTCGAAGATCACAGTATAATTCCACATCGAATTCGAAAATGTTCATTATACAGTTTAGTACAATCGCTCTCATTGAAACACATATGCAGTGAATAAAAATCCTTTATACAGATACCTTGACGGAAAACTGGCCCATCTCGAGTCTCTAATGCGCCTGGTCACGGTCCGCGCGGCTCCCCCCATCGGAGGTTCGAGTCCTCCCTCGGGCATGGGTGTGTGTGTTGTCCTTAGCGTAAGTTATTTTAAGTTAGAATAAATAGTGTTTCAGCTTAGGGACCGATGACCTCAGCAGTTTGGTCCCATAAGATTTTACCACAACTTTCCAACTTTCTTAATGACCAGTGCAAAAATGTGTATGATTTTATCACTTTACATCTTGTAACTAAAATGTGCACATGCAATATGAGACCTTGGACCAAAGTAAATTTTATGACCAATTGTCCGTTACCCCTCAGCCATTCACTTACACTGATAAAATACTTGAACTCCTATTCTTTGCCGGCCGGAGTGGCCGTGCGGTTCTAGGCGCTACAGTCCGGAACCGAGCGACCGCTACGATCGCAGGTTCGAATCCTGCCTCCGGCATGGATGTGTGTGATGTCCTTAGGTTAGTTAGGTTTAATTAGTTCTAAGTTCTAGGCGACTGATGGCCTAAGAAGTTAAGTCGCATAGTGCTCAGAGCCATTTTAGCCAATCCTGTTCTTTGAGTATAGATGTAAAAATTACGAAATATGGCCTAACGATTTGTTGTTAACGATTATATATAATGTTATTATAAGTACTATGGTTTCTCGCCTGTCTTCTGTGCTTTCGTATTTGTTAACAGTTAATTGAAGTGTAATTTAATTTCGTTAAATTGACATATTTAATGTGCGTCTTCTGCTACTTCTAATACTATCAAGCCGCCTTGTGTATGCCACTTCGTCAGCAAATATTTAGTATAGATGGTGGTTCAGTGCCCCTACCGATGGGGTTCATGCAACCTGCAACGCCTTCAAAATACATAAAAAACATGAACAGGACCTTTCTGTAGGAAGTTAAATGTAGTTAGATTTTGTACTGTGATGAGTTTTTGCACGAGGCCACAGTTTTCGAGTTATTCAAGAAAAACGCATTTGAAGGTCATTATTGTGGGTTTTTCTGGAATAATTCGAAAATATGGCCTCTAGCGAAAACGTATCCTAACACAAATTTTAACTACACTATATTCTCTACAAAAACGTCCTGTTCATTTTTTCTGTAGGACTAGGGGCTTATGTACAGTGAGTGAGAGAATATGAAAATCTTATGCATGGTGTTTTAAGGCATTACACGTTGCAAGGAACCCCTGGGTACTGCCAACTGATTCACCCTGTATGTTACACTTTCGTTTTATATAATTAATTTAACTGCTCGCTAGTTCTGCTAACAAGGGGCCCATACATACTTGCCGTTACCGATCTGATTCATATTGATAAGGCGTGCAGATCATGGCTAGGACTTCAGTACATGTAAAAAAGAAGGCACAACTATCAATCGTTTTCGAGAAAATCGAGTTCAAATGTTCAAACGTTTCAGGCATGCTTATACACTAATGTGTCGTCGCTAGCGGCCAAAAAGTCTTTAGCCGACTGAATAAGCACTTGGCTTCGAAAGATGGAGCCCTCTGGATCGAATTTCGCCACTGTTTTTCTGTTCCTTTTTTTTCATCTAATAACAGGTTTGTTATGGTTGTGTAGATTATCAATGTCTAAGGAATCATTTATTGTTAACGTAATCTTAACCTTTAACGTTCCTGTTTTCTCTGACATTTTGGCACTAATTTACCATCGTAGCAGTAATACTGCAGATACGCTTCAGCTCTGAATCAGCTAATTTTCCCAGTACGACTTACAGTATGAATCCATTTTCCTCGTAATCCTGCAGTTAGTTTTGACCCACCAGAAACAGTTGCATGTGCACAAAGAATGTTGGTGGAAGGAGAAAAGGTAAGTACATGTGAACGATCCAAGATGCCTGAATTTATGACTAAATGAACTTGGACAGCAAGAAAACGTGAACATTTTGGAATCGAATCACAGTGAAGTTTTAGGAGTATGATTAAACACAGCACTTCTGTACAGTGAGCAGCTCCTTATCCAAAACAATCTCATCGTTTCGAAACCTTCTGCAGTAATAACGCTACATGGAAATTGGAGAAGAAATGTTCTACACAAATTTCTAAATACTAGCAGAGAAACAACATATGGCATAAGACCAATTATTGCCCACAAAACATCGTGAATTGGGTGCGTCTGAGGAGACTGAAGAAGTCGATTCATCTTCATCAGACGATTACAAGGCCGAAGGGAAGCAGTCGAAAATGGACAGAGGTTCCGTTCTGTAGTATTACAAAATTAGGTTCGGCTCTCTTGCGACAGAGTATGAAGGTTAGAGTTTGGCGACTCTTCGTGGAAGGGGAGCTTCAAGCCTCAAAAGCATGAAAGATTCGAAGATACGGGAAGAACATATAAAATAAGGTGGAACATCACATGAACAACTTAAGATCATTGATTCGCTGACTTGTGATCGTTTCATAGAGGTTCGAGAATGTGATCTGCAGGTGACGACCAGAAACCTGCAGCAATGTGCTCCTGCTGCTGCTAGCCAACTTTTATGCAGCTTCAACACGATGAACACGATACCACAGTTCATCAAAAGTAGTGACTGGAGTATTGTGACGAGCCAGATGCTCGGCTACCATTGACCAGACGTTTTCAATTTGTGATAGATCTGGGGAATGTGCTGGTCAGAGCAGCAGTCAAACATTTTCTGTATGCAGAAAGTCCCGTACAGGACCAGCAACATGTGGTCGTGCATTACCTTCCTGAAATATAGGGTTTCGCAGGGATCGAATGAAGAGTAGAGCCACCGGTCGTAACACATCTGAAATGTAACATCCATTGTTCAAAGTGCCGTCAATGCGAACAAGAGGTGACCGAGACATGTAACCAATGGCACCCCATACCATCACGCCGGGTGAGACGAGAGTATGGCGATGACGAATACACGCTTCCAATTTGCGTTCACCGCGATGTCGCCAAACACGGGTGCGACCATCATGATTCTGTAAACAGAACCTGGATTCATACGAGAAAATGACGTTGGGCCATTCGTGCATCCAAGCTCGTCGTTGAGTACACTATCACAGGCGCTCCTATTTGTGATGCAGCGTCAAGGGTAACCGCAGCCATGGTCTCCGAGCTGATAGTCCTTACTGCTGCAAACGTCGTCGAACTGTTAGTGCAGATGGATGTTGTCTTGGAAACGTCCCCATCTGTTGATTGAGGGATCGAGGCGTGGCTGTACGATCCGTTACAACCTTGCGGATAAGATGCCTGTCATCTCGGCTGCTAGTGATACAAGGAAGTTGGGATCCGGCAAGCGTTCCGTATTACCCTCCTGAACCCACCGAATCCATATTCTGCTAACAGTCATTGGATCTCGTCCAACGCAAGCACCAATGTCGCGATAAGATAAAACGCAATCGCGATAGGTTACAATTCGACCTTTATTGAAGTCGGGAACGTGATGGTACTCATTTCTCCTTCTTACACGAGGTAACTTAACAACGTTTCACCAGGCAACACCGTCAACTGCTATTTGTATATGAGAAATCGGTTGGAAACTTTCCTCACGTCAGCACGTTGTAGGTGTCGCCACTGGCGCCAACACTGTGTGAATGCTCTGAAAAGCTAATCATTTGCATATCACAGCATCTTCTTCCTGTCAGTTAAATTTCGCGTCTGTAGCACGTCATCATCGTGGTGTAGCAATCTTAATGGCCAGTAGTGTATTTTCCAGTAAGGAATCTCGCGTTCATCTCGATGTACTAGAAGGTGCCTACTCTGCTCACGTCTATCAATGTTGCTTGTACCTCACTTGATACACTACTGTTAACTGATCTTTCCTTCATTTAATAACTTGTTGGCAGCAGCTTCCCTCCGGCCTTTAACACCTGTTTTGGCTCTAGTAATTCTTGACAATTTACTTCTAATATAGACAGCTGTAAATGAAAATGACCAGTACCCTACAAATCAGTGAATAATTACTATACACAAATAATTACAGGACATCACAAATATCTTTACAAGAACACTGAGAATCAGTACTAGCACTGAAAACGCTAGACTACCACTGTCTCAAAATATATACTTTCGAGAAAAACGTAAACGTGTTTTGCTGTGTGAATACCAAGAAAGAGGAACATCTGCATTACAATAAATAACACAATAGTAAATTGTCAGTATAAGCATGTACCATAAATCCGTGTCTAACTCTACAACATCACAAGTCTAGAAAAGTTTTCATTGGGAACAAAATTTTCTTCTAAAAGTGAAAAAATTCCAATAGAAACGAAAATATTGACAAATTAAATAATTTACTCTAAATAAGTGCATAATAGAAATATCGTATCAAATATAGAAAACTGTTCCACAGTCGATGCCTATCTTACAAACTAAATGGCAGTTCAGAAAATTACGCAATAATCTTGTTATCGCTGTACTACAGTATTACTTTCCATAAACAACATCATGTGTCCCAACTAGAAATAGAAAATCAGTACTTTTCATCTCACATAGAATAACTTCAAAATATTTCCCAATGTTCCTCACAGAATACATTACCCAGCAGGAATAAATTATCAGTACACTTTACGAAGAGAATTGTTATATGCAGTTAACTGGCAACGAACAGTAGAAACCTTTACACAGTGCTGTCGCAAAAAATTATGCTTTCTCTCTTATAAATGTGTGTGGTGTGTAAATACGTATGTTATAAATAATACATGAAATATTTAGGCAAAAACATCAAGGCGCACAAATATTATTTCGTCGTAGATGCAGTTGCAAGGCAAGCTTTCATCTGACTGCTGAATCAGAAGCTACCATCGACATCGTATGAAGAAAAAAAAGCGACAAGTGCAAGTTTTTCTTGGTGAAAGTTTTAAGTTTTGTAACTTGCTGTCTGCATGACTTTGCAAAATAGACTTATAACTTTAGCATCTGAGCGAAATATTTAGACTTTAATCTGACTGTGTGGGTAATATAGCTTTATGCTCACTAGCAGCTGTACGTAATCATTCCTTGCAGTGGGTAAAATTGCGCTTACGATATCTGTGGTTTTCCTGTGAGTTGTATGTGCTGGTAATGGCGTGATGAAGAACAGGAAGGGAAGACGGCCAATCAGAAGTCTGATCCATACAGACAATGAGATTCGGTATCCTTATCTGTATCGCTTCGTAAACGAATCTGTGTTCTACAATCTGATTAAAATTACATGATAGTTGACACTTCACGCATTGGAGCTGGTTTCCTCCAATCAGAGCTCTGAACGTCACGTCTGAAACGCTCGCCGCTGCCAAACTGCCACAGCAATTGGTCAGTTCACTTCCAAATCCCTTGTCCGGCACTCTGTCGTGATGTGTTTGAATCCTGGATCATGAGCTTACCACTTTTACTTCGTATTTAATCACGAATGAGAACCACCCCAAAAACAACACACGCACACACACACACACACACACACACACACACACACACACACATAGACACACACACAACAATGCTAATGAAATACGTTTCATACACAGCACTAACTAACATTACATCCACAGCACTAACATTACTCGATACTTCCGCACAAGCCGTTATTCAGTGTCATATATACAGTTTGCATCATTACCAAGATCGGCTTATGTTAAATAAGCTTCTCACGAAATTGCGTGAAGCTGAATTTTTGAAGACTGAAATTGATCGTTGCGACTGGGTGACCAGTTTTAAATATAACAACTTACCTCCATCCTGTTGTGTACCGCAATGGGTATCATATTAACACATTGTGTTCAATCACGCTAAATGCAACAACTTTTTTTGTTTCTAAATCTAATAAGAAGTCTCTGGCTAGTATTTTTATTCAATTAATTGGTTTAAAAGTAGAGTTTTATATCTGTTTCTTTGACACGTCATTTTCATCATCGTACTGACTGTTTTATTTGCTCTTATTTTTCTTCCTATAGCTCTTCTTTTGTCTGGAATTTGCCTGTGTCGCTCGTAGTCTGTAAGTAAGCATGAACAAGGAATGCTCATTGGTTGGTAACGCGGAAATTCGTGTAGCCAGTGTGACAACACTCTCAGGTAACCAATGATAGCGCAAACTTACGCTTGCTTTTAACGCTGAAACTGAGTTTTTTCTGTTTTTAATTTGCTCGTACACCTAAGCTTTAATCGCCGTGGACAAAGCGATCGTGATTTTTGAGGCACACTGTTGGCCACAGTTTTCTCGGATACATATCACGAGCTTGTGGTTAGTTTAGGCCGTGAGGTTAAATTCCCTACTAAAAGATGCGTCGTCCACTGATCAATTAAAATCAGCTGTCGATAGACCATCTCACATTCCCGACATACCTCGCGGCGCCCACTTCCAACATTGCTTCGCATCTGCATCTACATCTACGTCATACCCCGCAAGCCACATGCAAAACGCCACATACACAACGCCGATCTCCTAACGTCTGCCAGTGGAGTTTGTTTAGCATCTCCGGAACGATCTCTCGCCAGGTAAACAATCCCGTGACGAAATGCACCGCTCTTCGTTGGATCTACTCTGTCTCCTCTATCAGTTCACCTGATAGGTATCCCTGATAGAGAACAATACTCAAGAATCGAGCGTACAAGAGCCTTATAAGACACTTCTTTCGTGGATGAGTTACATTTTCTTAAGATTCTTCCGATGGATCTGAGTCTGGTGTCTGCTTTCGCATTATCTGTTCTATATGGTCATTCCACTTAAGGTCGCTCTGGATAGTTGCGCCTAGATATTTTACGGCAGACGATGTCTCCAGCTATTTTTCCTCTGCAGGTCGTTCTGCAATTTCTTACAAACTTCTGGCTTTGACACTTTGGTATAGACAACTGCATCATCTGTGAATAGCTTTAAAGAGCATCCGTCACGTTCTACTAGATCATTTACATATACTGTAAACGACAACGGTTCTACCACAATTCCCTGTGGCACTCTGGATATTACCTTTATAGCTGTCGATTTTGTTCCGTTAAGAGCGATGTGTTGAGTTCTATCTGCAAGAAAGTCTTGAATCCAATCCCAAGTCTGCTCCGACACTCCGAAACTTGTATTTTTTTCATTAAACGGCACTGCGGGACGGTGTGAAATGCCTTCTTGAAATCAAGGAACACGGCATCAACCTGAGCGCTGATGTCCAGTTCGCTGTGGAGCTCATGGAGGAACAGAGCGAGCTGAGCTTCTCAGGATCTCTGTTCACAGAATCCATGTTGACTTTTATAGAGAAAATGTTCATTTTCCTAAAACGTCATAATTTTTGGGCATAAAACATGTTCCACAATTCTACAACAGATTGGCGTCAACGATATAGGTATGCAACTGTGTGGATCTGTCTTACGGCCTTTCTTAAAAACGGTAATGACCAGTGCTTTCTTCCAGTCGTTAGGTACCTTTAGTTTCTCAAGCGATTTACGATAAATTACTGCTAGAAGGGGAGCAAGTTCTTTCGCATAAACTTTATACTATCTTATAGGTATCTCATCTGGTCCTGACGCCTTTCAACTACTAGGCGATTGTAGGTGAATTTCAGTCCCACGAACGGTTATCTCAGTATCTGCTATTTCAACGTTCGCACGACGATTGAAAGCAAGGACGGTGTTACGATCCTGCGCGGTGAAACAGCTTCGGAAGACCGAATTCAGTATTTCGTTCTTCTCTCTGTTATCTTCCGTTTCGGAACCAGTGTGGTCGCTTATAGAATGAATACATGATTTTGACCCACTTACTGATTTTACATACGACCAAAATCTCTTAGTGTTTTTACAGGTCGGTTGAAAAGGCCTTACTTTCAAAATCGTTGAATGTTTCTCTCATTGCTCTCCTTACACTCAGTTTCGCTTCATTCAACTTTTGTTTGCCAGCTAGGTTTTTACTTCTCTTGAATCTGAGATAAATGGCTCTTTGTTTACGTAGCGCATTTTTAACATGGCTATTAAACCATGGTGGATCTTTCCATCCTTTAAAACCTTAGTCGGAAAATACTTGTCTAGGTCATATTGAACGATGCCTTTGAATTTTTTCCATTTGTTCTCCACGTCTTCGTCCTCATCTCCGAATATTTGACTGCTGAGGTATTCTGAAATTTGTATCCTGTCACCGTTGCTGAGCAAATATATCTTCCTACCTTTCTTAACATTCCTTTTAGGACCAGTTGTCATAGATGCTGTCACAGCCTTATGAAGACTGATGCCTTCCTCTACCATAACTGATTCGATAAGTTCAGGTCTGTTTATTGCCAGGAGGTCTAAGACGTTGCCCTCACGAGTTGGTTCTCCATCTGCTCAAGGTAATTTTCGGACAAAACATCCAGAACAATGCCACACGAATCCCTGTCTCTGTCACCAGTTTTGATGGCACAACACTCCCAATCTACTCGTATAAGTGGTAAGTTGAAGTCACCACCTATTTCATCCGCATGATCAGGAAAATTGCTAATGATATTCTGTAAGTTCTGTTTGAAGCGCTCTACAACTATAGATCCTGACAAATTTGGTCTATAGAAGCATCCGATCACCTTTTATGACCGTTCTTCGCTGCCCAATTTCACACAGATTAATTCAAATTCGGAATTAGTGATAACCTCGCTTGATTTTATAGAAATTTTTACTGATATCAACGCGCTGCCACCATTGTCGACTAACTTATCCGTGCGGTTAAAGGCGCTGCAGTCTGGAACCGCAAGACCGCTACGGTCGCAGGTTCGAATCCTGCTTCGGGCATGGATGTTTGTGATGTCCTTAGGTTAGTTAGGTTTAACTAGTTCTAAGTTCTAGGGGACTAATGACCTCAGCAGTTGAGTCCCATAGTGCTCAGAGCCATTTGAACCATTGTGAACCTTAAGATAAACATTCCAATCTGAACTTAGGATTTCGTTTTCATTGACGTCTGGTTACAACTAGCTTTCTGTTTCCAATACCATCCGTGAATTATAACTTTCAGTATGCGATACTAATTCTGGGACCTTTCCTTGGATGCTCCTGCAGTTTACTAAAACCATAGTAATCTTTTCTATCTCTGATCTACGAGGACCAAGATTCTCTAATGTCACTGTGGCTGATTTAACAGGCAAATTGTTTTCTATCCCAAGGGAGGGGTTCTCTAACCTAAAAAAAAACCATGTGTACGCCACACGTAGTCCTCTACCATAGTAGCCTCTTCCTGCGTGTAGTGTACTCCTGACTTATTACCGGGAACCCTACAATTCTGCACCGGATAGCGTAGGTCGAGAAATTAGCAACAGAGACCGTCGCAGAGGCGTCTGAGCCTCTGGTTTAAACCTTCCACTCTGCTCCAAACCAGAGGATCGGGATCAGCCCTTGGTACAATGCTACAAATAGACAGCTTAGACTGCACCCCGCATGCGTTGCTGGTTGCCTTCATCAAATCAGCGAGCCACCGAAAGGAGCCGAGGATGGCGTCAGAACACAACCGGAAGGCATCATTCCTGCCGACATGTGCCACTCCATGCAGCCGGTTGCACCCAGTGCGCTCGATAGCCACCGGCACGGCCTGCTCCACATCACGGATGAGACCTTCCGGCAAACATACCGATTGCACACCGGAACTCTTTCCCGCCTTGCCTGCTATCTCCCTGAAGGGCTCCATCACCCGCCTAACATTTGAACTCCCAATGACTAGCATACCCAACCTCTGTACTTGTCCGGAGTATGTAGCAAAATCAATAGCTAGTCCAACAGGAGAAGCACGCCGTGCTGGCTCACAGATATCATCAACACTGGGTAGCACCTCGTACCTATTGCTAATGCGTAGGGAGCCAGCCGCACGGCCTGCTTCCTCTTTCGACTTCCGCCCAGTGACGCGCGATCCCACCATTTGTCTGCCACCCACTCTGGAGTGAGAACAGATAGAGAGATAGATGCTGCGTATTTGAATCCGTAGCGGCGTCCGGGTCACCATGAGATTACAGTGGCACCACGGGTGTCGCAGGTCTCGTCACTGCAATTTTGAACATTAGCCAGAAGTTTGTCGACGGTAGCCAATGGAGCTTCAAGCTGTTTTCGGACTGCAGCCAACTCTCCATGTGTCCGCTCACAACAAGCACAGTACCTAGCCATATCGTATTGCTTATAAAATAGATATATGGGCTCAAATGGCGCTATTGAGTTTGAAATGTATATCAAGTATACCAAAGGAGAATAAAGTAAGCTGTGGCCGAGCGGTTCTAGACCCTTCAGTCCGGAACCATGCTGTTGCTACCGTCGCAGTGAAACTTCATTATTTAAATGTGTGTGTCTGTACTTAAATGGCTGAATGACTGGGAAAATGAGAAAATCAAAAGGCTCTGAGCACTATGGGACTTAACTTCTAAGGTCATCAGTCCCCTAGAACGTAAAACTACTTAAACATAACTAACCTATGGACATCACACATATCCATGCCCGAGGCAGGATTCGAACCTGCGACAGTAGCGGTCGCTCGGTTCCAGACTGTAGCGCCTAGAACCTCTCGGCCACTCACACCGGGGGGAAGATGAAACTTCTACGTTATTTGATTCTGAAACAGCTGCGTAAAACTGAACGTACTGAGCCTACTTTCTCTTTACTTTTTCTTATCATGTCAACACTGATCCACAATATTCTAGGCCAACGCAAAGGAAAGATTTTGTTGCAAATCAAATAATGTACTTTTCTTACCATAATATTGTGACATCCAGTTCAGACACGAAAATAAGTCATCATTGACTTCTAGTACAAAGGTATATAATCATGAGTAATATTCAATGTCCAAGTCGAACATGTACAGATCTTTAGCCTACGCTAACACTTCAGACCTCTACCCTCCATCAATGCTAACTCCTCACATCTAACATCCATCACTGCTGGCGACTAACTTCCAACAGCTAAACACTACTGGCGATTAGCTTCCAACGAGTCCAACCAGCCACAGAGTCTCTTACAAAGAAAGCGCAGCCAGAGATCCAATGCGAAGCACTATACAGCGCTGCCAACACAGAAACAGTCCACTTGCAGCAGATTCGAATCCTGCCCCGGGCATGGATGTGTGATGTCCTTAGGTTAGATAGGTTTAAGTAGATCTAAGTCTAGGGGACTGATGACATCAGACGTTAGGTCCCATAGTGCTTAGAGCCATTTGAACCATTTTTTGAATAAAGTAACACTAAAAGTTGCTGTGCAGATTCCTCACTGTACTGTGAGACCACAAGCTATTAAACAGAAATAAATTTCTCTACTGAAGTTGATGTATATACAGATACCTGTTACTACAATTTTTGTTTACCGAAAAGTTACTGCACAACATAAATATTCAAACTAGAATGTACTGATCTAAATTGCATGCTGTCTACTAGCACAAAATTAAAACTTTGTGGCGTGACGGAGTTTCTGGCGACAGGAAAATTTACACTAGGTAGCAGCCCTACACGAGGATATTCACAAGAATTACGCGAAAAGCAAAACTATAATTAATTTTCTAACCACTAGTCTACATAGTAAAATACACACGTATAGTTCACTTCTTTACAGAAGCACGTGAAACAAAACAAAGACTAAATTAATTTACTGTTTATCGGCTCGGCGGCTGCCGCTCCACATTAACACCATTAGTGGAGTGACCCTACGTGTTGTTTGTTACCGATAAACGAGCGCTAGCTGGCAACCGATGTAGCATCACTGTAGTGGTCAGACACAGACCTCAACTATCAAGTAATTGTAATAGGGCTGTAGTCACTGATTCTGCGTTGTAGTAATATTCGACAATGTAACTGTTGTAAGTAGACTGTGTAGGTGACTGGTTTGCATTGTTGTTGGTTATTGTAGTGTTGGGCAGTTGGATGTTAACAGCGCATAGCGTTGCGCAGTTGGAGGTGAGCTGCCAGCAGTAGTGGATGTGGGGAAGTGAGATGGCGGATTTTTGAGAGCAGGTGATCTCGACGTGTGGTCATCAGAGACAGTACATTTGTTAAGACTCGATGTCATGAACTGATATATATATATATATATATATATATATATATATATATATATAAAATGACTTTTGAACAATATTAAGGTAAATACATTGCTTGCTCTCTATCAAAATCTTTCATTTGCTAACTATGCCTATCAGTAATTAGTGCCTTCAGTAGTTTGAATCTTTTATTTAGCTGGCAGTAGTGGCGCTTCCTCTATTGCAGTAGTTCGAGTAACGAAGTTATTTTTTGAGAGGTAAGTGATTTGTGAAAGGTATAGGTTATGTTAGTCAGGGCCATTCTTTGTAGGGATTATTGAAAGTCAGATTCCGTTGCGCCAAGAATATAGGCTCTCACTTTAGTGTTGATCGGAATAGGTAAAGAGCGAAATGTCTGATTACGTTCACTTCTGCTCAGCTGCTTGAAAATCAAATAGTGTAAGAGGTTTATCAGCACAGTAATTCACTAATTTTTCTAAGGGGACGTTTCATATGTCGACCCTTAGCCGAGGATACCTCACTGGAATCTTCTGATTTTTTCCTTGTAGTTTGTGTAATTAGTGTAGCTATTGTTTATTGCTAACGCGTAATCATAGAGAGAATTTCCTTTGTAGTTGTAACTTTCATTCTTGTACAGCAAAACAGTTGTGGCATGCATGTAGATCTGCACCAAGTATTTCGCAACTGCGCTTGCAATTAACGAGATATTATTTTCAATGCTATGTTAATGTGTTTTCTTATTTTTCTCTTCAAATTGTGCTTCTCTGTGTTATCGTGTGAAATATTGTGACAATAATGGCGTGTGAAAAACGTAATAATAGGCTCCAAAGTAAACTGAGAAATGACAGTGAAGACGAAAGCAGTGTGTTAGCGCTACCGTGTAGTGAATTAACCAATGTTCAAAGTAGTAATTTGGTAATTGAGCATAGGGAAACGGAGCGGGCTGCAAATAATGGTGTAGGCAGTGAAACAATTAGTGAACTGGGAAGCATTATCGATCGATCGGTCGGCAACAGCTTGCCTCAGGAATCCGAAATGACAGGACACAATCTTGCAAATACTGCAGATTCAGGTTTTTCTGTCCTCGCCGTTTTCTCAAATAACTCAAGACACATTTTCTGCTTTAGAAAATGCGAATATTGCCGGTTCAAATTCATTGCCGAATAGCACTGAGGAACATGATTCAGACTCCAGTGCATTGTTATTACAATTAATGCAACAAATGGGACAAAAGTTTCAAAAGTCAGACACAATGGAACAAAATCTTCAAAATTTAGACACAATGGAACAACACCAGTGAGAAACACAGCAACAGTTTGACACAATGGAACAAAATCAGAGACAAACACAGCAAAAGCTACAAAAGTTAGACACAATGGAACAAAATCAGAGACAAACATAGCAAAAGCTTCAAAAGTTAGACACAATGGAACAAACTCAGAGACAAACACAGCGAAAGCTTCAAAAGTTAGACACCACACTTGAACAAACACGTGAAGATTTAACTACTGAGTTACATAACATTGAATCGAAATGTCAAAAAGTCTGTAATGACGTAAAAACACAAATTTGTGAGCATTTTCAACCTATTTTTTCGCAGCATGAAAATGCATTACAGAATCACGAAGCAGCCATAAAAGAACTGCAAACCATTGTTCACGAAATTCATGAGACCTTGTGGGTTAAAATTGACTCAGTTGCATCTACCGATTCGGTTACGCAACTTGCAAAAACTCAAGAAAACTTAAAGGACACGGTAGATAAGATTTCAACACAAATGGACACCCTGAAACTTGGTTTCCGTGAAACACACTGAAAAAATAAGGTCACTATCGGAGAAAGTAGCCGAACTTGAGGATCAGTTCACTAACTTATCTACAAAGGTGGATGACACTCTGAGTGACACAAGACCTGTAGCCTTCACTGACACAGAAGAGTATGAACAAATTAAGAAATTCAAACAAAATCAGATACAAATTAATACGGAACACAAAAGAGAAATCTGGGAAGTACAAGATCAGTTGGCACAAGTAATACAAGAATTACATATTTCAGAGGGCACTCGCACTCCCATACGGGAAGAGGGACATAGAAATACGGAACAGCCACAAAATAATAACACAGCGCATTTCGGAAGTTATGAAAGAAATAGGCAAGGTGCACCGAATTTTGAAATGGAACCGCCGAAACGACGTAAAATGACCGACATGAGACTCGCTGACACGATGATTTTGACTACAAACTGTTCATTACTACACGTAAATTCAAAACATTTAAGAATTCTCGCAATGACATTCATCCACAAGTGTGGCTCCATCAATTCTATCATTGTTTTCCCTCAACTGATCATTAGAGCTCAGATTAGAATTTATGTGTGGCTACTTAGAGAATGAACCAGCTGAAAGAATGCAATTGGTCATTCACGATTGTCACAGTGAAGGAAAATTTTATCATGCCTTCCTCTCAGGATATTGGTGTCAAGCTACACAAGACCGAGTAAAACATAGCATCATAATGATGAAACATTTCTAACAATCTGAATTTTCCAGTCTTGTGAAAGATTTTGAAGACATGTTGCACAAGAATCAGTACCTCTCAAACACATACAGCCACTCAGAACTCATCTGCATTTGCTTAATCAAATTGCCTGAACATTTATGACACATTATTTTGGCAGGACGTTGCAAAGACGACATTGAAGCTTTTCAGGGACTGTTACAAGAATTGGAAATTGACACTGACAATCGCGGAACGCGAAAATAGGAACACAACAATTACAGGTCACATCCATCACAATTCCATGATGAAAGAAATAATAACTGGACACGACAAGGCTATTCTCACAACACAAATCGTGACCAAAACAGACACCACCCGTATGACAACTGTTGGCGGAGTAATAATAATTACAGGGAAAGATCACCACTCCGCGGTAGTGACTATCACAGAGACAATCATAGAAACAGACAATATGGCAACCAGAACTATTATTATCACGGGAGACAGAATAACTTCAGACGCAACAGTTCGTCGCCCAGTTACGATTCAGGGAGAAAATCTCCACCACGTTCCCGACAAGAAAGATTCTACAGGAACTACTGACATGACGACAGACGATATAATCATAACGATAGACCTGAATTTCATCAGAACTGGCGGGATTCAAACAGGGCAGGGCCCTCTCGACAAAGTGAATTTTAGAAGTTAGGTCTCAAAATCCTAATAACGATGCGCGCCAACAAAGAGGTAGCAGACAATGACTCGCAGCCAGGCAGCCACGTGCGCCAGCTGGCTCAGAGAAAAATAACATAGATGCTAACCTTGAGAAAAATTCCAGTTTTCTTTACCGACGTATACCGCATGATAATTGCGTTTAAGTTGAAACTCTGAGTACTATGAAGAGTAAAGGATTGCACAACATTTCACATGTAAAACCGTTTATTGAGAGATAATCTGCTTTTTAACTTTGTCTATGCCATACAACTTGTCACTTCACGTTATTAGTATGCTTTGTCAGACTTAGAAACTGTTAACATGCAATAATGTTTGAAGTTAAACATCCAGTCAAGAACCAAGAGAACTTAATTAAACAGAAATTACGAATGCATTGTTATAGTGAACAGACGACACTGTGTTATTGTGTGTGTACATTCTTGCTTGTTAGTTGCACGATTACGTAACGACCATAAGGCTCACATACTTACAACATGTACCCGTACTGCTAATGAGATTCTAATGCATCATTTTGGTTCACTTGAAAATATATTTTGGATTTAAAGTACTTTCTGAGAGATATGAGATGACACAGTGGTTACTTTACTTGACAGCTACACGATTATATCATACTCTACTAATGAGTGACACAATTTATATTATTGCTTCTGTGCTGTATCTGTTTTATATCTGCACAGTTTTTCTGAGTTCTTCTGGAAAGGAAAACATGTTTTAGTAGTAACTTTTGTGGTATAGCTACTATGAGTCAGTCTTTTCTGTAGTACAACAATACATTACAGTACAGTACTTACTTCATTATGGCAATAAGCGTAACAACTACGATATCTATATGCATAGCAATTTACTTCGTTTTTTACGAGGTATGTACATTGACTTCTACAGAACTTTGCTTACGGAAGACGATAATTACAACACATAGCACGTTTTTTACCCCCAGGTAATGACAGAGATTATGTTACAACAAGACGCACAATTTAGCGCCGCAGTACACGTATTTCAGTGATTAATTTTGTACTTAAAACATTTATTTTTAAAGATTTTAGAATTACAAATAAAGTTTCCCATGATACATTTCGTTCTATTTCTTTAATCTATCACAACTGAGGGTATAATTACATTAATCCTCAGGGGGGAACACGCTTACTATGTGTATCATGTGTTTGGCAAGCACAAGGAGCCCTAGCTAATATGGTATTTGCTTATACAACTTTACACATCGGTACCATATTTCTCTAACACATAAATTACACAGATATCTGATCATTTAACTGAGAGAGACAAACATTTTTTTTTACATCAGTCTCAGATGTTTACGCAATTACACAGCTGAATTACTTCACACTTACGAAATTATATTTTGTCTGTACTTTGTGAACTGTTCATATTTTTTCGGAACCATTGTGATACTATGAGAGTGTCGAACGATGTATTTGGTAAGGGATCATGATTTTTGAATTATGTTTGAGGTAGACGACTTTATTGAAGGTCTTGAAATTACTGAAAGAAGCTGCGACGATTTTGAGATGTGATTGATCTGTTATGATATTATTACGACTTTGATATGTATTATGCTGTTGAGGTATGTTTATGATCAATAAGATGATGCTACCGTATATGAGGAATTTGATTACGCTATGTATTTCTTATTATGAAATATTGAAGAAGTGTCGACGAATAGGTATATGTATAATAATGTAAGGAATAATGAGTAGCGGTTAGGGCCTCTGATTTGTGGAGAAGGGTGTTGGAAACCAAGAATCGTACTTTAGAATTGTGAAATGTGTGTACATATGCCACTGAATAGTTTTTGGACACTGTTGTATTTATAGGATTTTGTTTCTACACATTTGTAACACAAATTCTCGACCTGTGAAATTTTTTTTGTATGAGACTGTCACTGTAGCGCCAACTGCTGTCGTAAATATTTCGGTAGCAAAGTTAAGTGACCTTCACATAATGCATGGTGGGCACCCAGCTGTGTGATAGTCACCTGGGAAAAAGCCATTAGTGTGTGCCTTTCAGAGGCACAGGTGTAGAAAGAAAGAGACGCTATTGACATGCCTTTGTAGAAAGCATCGCAAATATGACATTCTCATTACTTGAAAAAATATGATTACTCGTACTTTGTGCTATTTACTGAAATGGTTATGAATTGATGGGAAATATTCGTACATCTGCACATTTGATTATGACAGATGTGTTTCTACGGGAATTGAGAGAATTTCTACTAAGTTATGAAATGCCTCATGACTACTGAATGATTATTTTATGCTTTACTTTGTACATAGTTGCTAATTTTATTTGATATCTGTTTTCCAGGTGTGCTGCATCATGGCTTTTTTAAAATAAAATTAAATGCATTTGCTAATGTGAACACTTTTTGTCAACATATCTGTTAGATAATAATATCATCATCCACAAAACAAGGAGCACTTGGAATGTAAAGAACAGTAAGAAGAGACTAATAACAGTAACTGCATACATAATTTACTTTTGAAGTACTTGGTCATTTTTATGGTAGAATAATTGTTGTGGTGCACCACTTTAATTACATAGACATTTAGATGTGATTATATGTTTCCCTTATCTGCATTGTTGTCTTTAGTGTACTATTTTTTCTGCTTGTGGGTTTGTCATGTTTAGATGTAAGTTATTACATTTACTGCTGCTTGCTTTGCCAATTTCCATTTTTTCTCATTGCTGTTTGTATTAATTGTTTTGTGCTGCTGGATTGCCTTGTCCCTTAGTTTATGCATCTGAACTCAGTAGATTTAAGTTAGCTTAAGAGGGGGTAGACTATATAAGAGAATGAGTTGCCATGAATTGGAAGAAAAGCATTGAGAATTTATACAAAAAAGTACAGAAAGCAGGTGTAGATAGACCGTTTTGGAAATAATGAAGAACAAAGGAAGTCCTTCGAGAAGCTAAAAAAATTTTGTTTGCAAAATACTGCAGTCAAACGAACCCTGTCCTTTCCTTTTGTTATCCCACTATGTGTTTGCGTACCCTTGGGTACTTGTGTTCCTCCTGTCTTTATGTGTTTTTCTGATGAGAGTTACATTGTAGAATTTTTCTGATAATATGTTATTTACTTTGTAAAGATGTTTAGACATTATTTATTATGTTTTGTTTTAATGCTCAGGTGTGAAGTTGATGTTTCAAAAGTTATTCTGATCTTTTATGTATGTACTCATGTCATAATTCCTGTAACACTGATGTATACATTATTTCGATTCTTTTGTAAAGCCCCTATTACTACAAATGTTATCTGTATTGTTATGTTTTTTAATCGTGTATTTTGAACTTTTGTTATTGTATTTTTACGTTATAAAATTGTAATTGACACCAGTTCATCAAATTAAGTAACTTGTAAGTTACATTTCAGTGCACATGTTTCTGTTGGTCATAGCATATGGACAATAAGTGAGAAGTAGGGACTAATAGTGTTTGCACATCTGTTAATAATTCAGCAAGGGACTGGATAACAGCATTGCTGGTTCTACGGACATTTCAAACAAAGTTTTTGTGAGTGGACAAGTGTTGGTTTATGGACTTGCTATATTCTCCGCAAGACTCTTCAATGGTGATTGTGCACCTGGACAGTCGCAACAGATGGCTCCTGGCCATCTGTACAAGGACTACAGTGGGTCTGCACCTTTGATGACCCACCAATACCATTATTTCTACAAGGACTGCAGTGGGTCTGCACCTCTGGTGGCCCACCAATACCATACTCTCTACCAGGACTGCAGTGGGTCTGCTCTGTGATGACCTACCTACCAATATTCTTCGAAACTTCGACTGACTCTGCTGTGGGTTTGCTCTGTTGTGGCCCATTACGTGTCTGCATGTCAAGAGTCAGCACTGTCTTTCCGTTGGAAGGACAACGCTACTTCTTCAAGACTGCATGGAAATCCACTACTTCCGTGTGTATTCTCTTTTACTGCTCAGACTTTGAGAAGAAAAAAAAAACGCTGCAATTTTACTGTGATGAATAATCAGGACTGTCTTTATGGACTGTGAGAAAATTTTAGCTTTTGACCAACATTGTATCAATAAGTGTGTGCATTTGATACCTTTGTTATTGTAATTATGAAAAATTCTATCAAATCATTATTGGCCACTGCCCAAAACAATTTGTAAAGTTTTTTGTGGGGGCTCTGTAAGTAATCTGTGTAGGTTTTTTTATTGGTAACACCACGTACCGCTCTGTATGAAAATCACTGGCTGTGCTGTGTGCAGTCTGTGGCTGGTTTGCATTGTTGTTGGCGATTATAGTGTTGGGCAGCTGGATGTTAACAGCACGTAGCGTTGCGCTGTTGGAGGTGAGTTGCCAGCAGTGGTGGATGTGGGAAAGTGAGATGGCGGATTTTTGAGAGCGGATGATCTGGACGTGTGTCCATCAGAGACAGTACATTTGTTAAGACTGGATGTCACGAACTGATATATATATATATATATATATATATATATATATATAATATGACTTTTGAACAATATTAAGGTAAATACGTTGTTTGTTCTCTATCAAAAACTTTCATTTGCTAACTATACCTATCAGTAGTTAGTGCCTTCTGTAGTTTGTGAGGTAAGTGATATGAGAAAGATATAGTTTAATGGTAGTCAGGGTCATTCTTTTGTAGGGATAATTGCGTTGCGCTAAAAAATATTGTGTGTCAGTTTAGTGATGATCAGAATATGTAAAGAGAGAAATGTCTGAGTACGTTCATTTTTGCTCAGCTTTTTGAAAATCAAATAAAGTAAGGGGTTTACCAGCACAGTAATTCACTAATTTTTCTAAAGGGTCGTTTCACTGTGCTTATGTAAATTTAAGCTGTGCTATTAAATTCCTCCTTATCGACTGTCCCTAAGACTGTGATATAATCGCAGAAAAGAGCTTTCCTTTCCAAACAGTACTTTAAATAAGTCTGCGAAGAACAACATTGTTTAAAGAAATTAAACATTAGGGTTGTCTAGAGGGAGTCAGCGATGAAGTAAACGAGGGGTCTTGCAGAAATAAATACGTACCGAGAATGGAGCGAGATAGGTCCCCGCCAAATGTGCAGGTGGAGAAGCGGTGCAAAGAGACGGTTTCAGAATTAACCAGGAGAGGTATGTTAGTTATGGAGACTCCCTGTGTTCGTATCTTATTCCCCTGACCAGGAGCCTTTCCTCTGTCCGGGACTACAGTGCCGTTTCGTCGTGACACCATTACAAGGAATCGGTTTCTACCTAACATACGTCTTGCTAACATGATATCTGTGGCAACACTGTACTCGGTTCACACGGCTTGCTTCTGTTCTACCACAGAATTATGTGGATGGAGTTTCAGCAAATTAAAGGTAATAACACAACTATACTGCCTGGCAATTTCCAAGGAACAGAAACATTGGTGGACAGGATTAATCACAGGCAGTGATGGGCGACATACCTAAGAGAGGTGGAGTGGAATAATTATAACGAAACATGGTGGGAAAGCAGTATAACAAACATAAATAACGTTCATGTTTGACGCAGGTCAGACTCCAAATTATGAAAGTCAGTATCGGATATGCCCTCCTCCGACAGCCTGCTTACATAACCCCCATGCTCCCCACAAAAAATTTTACAAATTGTTTTGGGCAGATGCCATTAATGATTTGATAAAATTTTTCATAATTACAATAACAAATATATCCAATGCACACACTTATTAATACAATGTTGGTCAAAAGCTAAAATTTTCTCACAGTCCATAAAGATAGTTATGTAAGTAGGCCGTTTATATTTTCTTATTGGCAACGTTACGTAGCGCTCTGTATGAAAATCACTGGCTGTGCTGTGTGCAGTCTGTGGCTAGTTTGCATTGTTGTCTGCCATTGTAGTGTTGGGCAGCGGCAGCTGGACGTGAACAGCGCGTAGCGTTGCGCAGTTGGAAGTGAGCCACCAGCAGTGGTGGATGTGAGGAGAGAGATGGCGGAGTTTTGAAATTTGTTATACTGGATATTATGAACTGCTATGTATATTATGATGTTTCAACACTATTAAGGTAAATACATTGTTTGTTCTCTATCAAAATCTTTCATTTGCTAACTATGTCTATCAGTAGTTAGTGCCTTCCGTAGTTTGAATCTTTTAGTTAGCTGGCAGTAGTGGCGCCCGCTGTATTGTAGTAGTTCGAGTAACCAAGATTTTTGTGAGGTAAGTGATTTGTGAAACGTATAGTTTAATGTTAGTCAGGGCCATTCTTTTGTAGGGAATTTTGTTAGTCAGATTGCGTTGCGCTAAAAATATTCTGTGTCAGTTTAAGCTCAGTCCTATATAATTGTTCAAAGGGGACGTTTCATATGTCGACCCTTAGCCGAGGTTACCTCACTGGAATCTTCTGATTTTTTCTTGTAGTTTGTGTAATTAGTGTAGATTTTGTTTATTGCTAGTGCGTAATTGTAGAGAAAATCTCCTTTGTAGTTGCAGTCTTTCATTGTTGTACAGTAAAACAGTTGTGGCATGCATGTAGATTTGCACCAAGTATTTCGCAGCTACGCTTGCAATTAACTAGATATTATTTTCAGTGCTATGTTAATGTGTTCTCTTATTTTTGCTCTTCAAATTGTGCTTTTCTGTGTTATCGTGTGAAATATTGTGACAATAATGGCGTGTGAAAGACGTAACACTAGGCTCCAAAGTAAACTGAGAAATAATAGTGACGACGAGCGTAACTTATCAGCACCACTGTGTAGTGAATTAACAGACATTCCAAGTAGTAATTTGGTAATTGTGCATAGGGAAATGGAGCGGGCGTCAAATAATGGTGTAGACAGTGAAACAGGTAGTAAACAGGGAAGCATTATCGATCGATCGGTCGGCAACAGCTCGCCTCAGGAATTGGGAATGACAGAACACAATATTGCAAATACTGTAGACTCAGGTTTTGGGTTCTCACCGTTTTCTCAAATGAGTCAAGTCACATTTTCCGCTTGTCAAAATGTGAATGTTGCCGGTGCAAATTCAGTGCCGAAAAGCACTGAGGAACATGTTTCAGACACCAGTGCATTGTTATTACAATTAATGCAACAAATGGGACAAAAGCTTCAAAAATTAGACACAATGGAACAAAATCAGAGACAAACACAGCAACAGTTACACACAACGGAACAAAATCAGAGATCAACACAGCAAAACTTCAAAAGTTAGACTAATTGGAACAAACTCTCGAACAAGCACGTGAAGATTTAACTGCTGAGTTACATAACATTGAATCGAAATGTCAGAAAGTCTGTAATGACGTAAAAACACAAATTCGTGAGCATTTCCAACCTATTTTTTCGCGTCATGAAAATGCATTACAGAATCATGAAGCAGCCATAAAAGAACTGCCAACTATTGATCATGAAAATCACGACACCTTGCAAGCTAAAATTGACTCAGTTGCATCTACTGATTCGGTTACGCAACTTGCAAAGCTCAGGAAAACTTAAAGGACACAGTAGATACTCTGAAAACTAGTTCATAAAGGCACACGGAGGAAATTAGTTCATTATAAGAGAAACTAGTTGAACTTTCGGATCAACAAAATAATTTATCTACGAAGGTAGATTATAATCTGAATGACACAAAACTGGTAGTCTTTAATGACAGAGAAGAGTGCGAACAAATTAGGAAATTCAAACAAAATCAGAATCAAATTAATACGCAACACCAAAGAGAAATCCGGGAAGTACAAGATCAGCTGACACAGGTAATACAAGAATTACGTATTTCAGAGGACACTCGCGCTCCAATACGGGAAGAGGGACATAGAAATACGGAACAGCCACAAGATAATAACACAGAGCATTTCAAAAATTATGAAAGAAGTTGGCAAGGCGCACTGAATTTTGAGATTGAACGCAGATACGGAGTAACAATGACGGATATGCGACTCACCGACACGTTGATTTTGACTATAAGTTATTCATTACTACACGTAAATTCAAAACATTTAAGAATTCTGGCAACGACATTCATCCACAAGCATGGATCCATCAATTCTCTCATTGTTTTCCTCCCAACTGGTCATTAGAGCACAGATTAGGATTCATGTGTGGCTACTTAGAGAATGAACCAGCTGAAAGAATGCGATCGGTCATTCACGACTGTCACACTGAAGGAGAATTTTATCATGCCTTCCTCTTAGCATATTGGTCTCAAGCTACACAAGACTGAGTAAAACATAGCATCATAATGATGAAACATTTCGAACAATCTGAATTTCCCAGTCTTGTGAAATATTTTGAAGACATGTTGCACAAGAATCAGTACCTGTCAAACCCATACAGCCCTTCAGAACTCATACGCATTTGCTTAATCAAAATACCTGAACATTTACGACATATTATTTTGGCAGGACGTTGAAAAGACGACATTGAAGCTTTTCAGGGACTGTTACAAGAATTGTAAATTTGCACTGACAATCGCTAAAACAGGAGCACAACAATTACAGGTCACATCCGTCACAATTCCGCTATGAAAGAAATAATAACTGGACACAACAAGGCTATTCTTACAACGCAAATCGTGAACAAAACAGACACCACCCATATGACAACCACTGGCAGAGTAATAGTTACAGAAAAAGATCGCATATCCGTAGTAATGAACATGGCAGAGACAATCATAGAAACAGACAATATGGCAACCAGAACTATTATTATCACGGGAGACAGAATAACTTCAGACGCGACGGTCCACCGTTGAGTGATAATTCAGGGAGAAATTCTCCACCACTTAACCGACAAGAGAGAAACTACAGTAACTACCGACATGACAATAGACGATGTAATCATAACGACAGACCTGAATTTCATCAGAACTAGCGGGATTCAAACAGGGCTAGGCTCTCTTGGCAAGGTGAATTTGTAGAAGTTAGGTCTCCTAATCCCAATAACGACGCACGCCAACAAAGAGATAGCAGACAATGACTCGCACCGCAGGCAGCCACGTGCGCCGGCTGGCTCAGAGAAAAATAACATAGATGCTAACCTTGAGAAAAACTCCAGTATTCTTTACCGACATATACCACATGATAATTGCATTAAAGCTGAAGCTCTGCATACTAGGAAGAGCAAAGGGCTACACCACATTTCACATGTGAAACCATTTATTGAAAGATAATCTGCTTCTTAACTTTGTCTTTGCCATAAAAAGTTTCACTTCACTTTACTAGTATGCTTTAGAAACTGTTACAATGCAATAATGTTTGAAGTTAAATATCCAGTCAAGAACCAAGAGAACTTATTTAAACAGAAATTACGAATGCATTGTTACTGCGAACAGACGACACAGTGTTGTATTCGTACAATCTTGCTTGTTAGTTGCATGATTACGTAACGACTATCAGGCTTACATACTTAGAACATATACTGGTACTGCTAATGAGATTCTAATGCAACATTTTGGTTTACTTGAACATACATTCTGGATTTAAGGTACTTTCTGAGAGATACCAGATGACACAGTGGTTAGTTTATGTAACAGCTACAAGATTATATCATGACGTTACTAATGAGTGACAGTTTACAATGTTGCTTTTGCGGTGTATCTGTTTTATATCTGCACAGTTTTTCTGAATTATTCTGGAAAGTAAAACATGTTTTAGTAGTAACTTTTGTGGTATAGCTACAATGAGACAGCCTTTTCCGTAGCACAACAATACGTTACATCACAGTACTTTCTTCATCACACCATAAGCGTAATAAGTAAGATATCTATACGCAAAGCATTTCACTTTTGTTTATCATGAGGTAAGTACATTGACTTCTGCAGAACTTAGCTTTCAGAGGCCAATATCTATGACACTTCCACAGAGATTATCTTACAACAAGACGCACATTTAGTGCTACAGGGCACGTATTTGAGTGATTAATTTTGTAATTAAAACATTTAATTTTAAAGTTTTTTGAATTACAATGATACAAAGGTTTTCCGTGATACATTTCATTCCATTGCTGTAATCTTTAACACCTGAGGGTATAATTACATAAATCCTCAGTGGGGTACACGCTTACTTTGTGTACCATGTGTTTGGCAAGCACAAGAAGCCCTAGCTAATATGGTATTTGCTTATACAACTTTACACATCGGTACCATATTTCTCTAACACACAAATTACACAGCTATCTGATCATTTAACTGAGAGAGACAAACTTTTTTACTACATCAGTGACAGATGTTTACGTAATTACACCATTGGATAACTTCACACTTACGAAATTGTATTTTGTCTGTACTTTGTGAACTGTTCATATTTTTTCAGACCCATTGTGATATTATGAGAGCTTTGAATGATGTATTTGGTATGAGATCATGATTTTTAAAGTACATTTGAGGTAGATGACACTACTGAAATGAGCAGAGAATTTTCTTTAGGTTTTGAAATTATTGCAGAAAGCTACGACGTTTTTGAGATTTGACTGAGGTGTTATGATATTATTTTTACGATGACGATGTGTATTATGCTGTTGACGTATGTTTATGATCAATAAGATGACGCTAACGTATATGAGGAATTTGATTATGCTACGTATTTATTATGATGAAATATTGAAGAAGTGTCGACGAATATGCACATGAATAATGAGTAGTGGTTAGGGACTCTGATTTGTGGAAAAGGATGTTGGAAACCAAGAATCGTACTTTAACAGTTATGAAATGTGTGTATATGCGTGAATGTATCACAATGCCGACGAAAATTTTTTGGGCACTGTTATATCAATAGCATTTTGTTTCCACAGATTTGTAACGCAAATTCTTGACCTGTGAAATATTTTTATATGAGACTGTCACTGTAGCGGAAACTGCTGTTGTAAATATTTCCGTAAGAAAGTTAAGTGACCACCTGCACGTAATGCATTGTGGGCACCCAGCTGTGTCAGACGCCTGGAGAAAAAGCCATTAGGGTGTGCCTTTCCCGAGGCACAGGTAGAAAAAAAAAGGAAGGCCATTATCCTCGCTGTTGACATTCCTTTGTAGAAAGCATCGTAAATACGACACCCTCAAACTTGAAAACATGATAACACTGTGGAGCTCTTAATTTATGATATTTACTGCAATGCCTAATGAAATGACGAGAAATATTTTTATGTCTATACACCTGATTATGACTACCGTCTTTCAAGTTGAGAGAAATGCCATATGCCTTGCTTTATGTATTTATTTGCTCATTTTCTTTAATATCTAGCTTCTAGCTGCACTGCAGCATTGTTTAAAATAAAATTTTATTAATGTACTAATACAGATATTTTATGCCTACGGATCCAGTAAATAATAACTTAAAAAAAGAAATGAAGGTTAAAAAAAACTCATTTCCCTTCACAGGAATTGCATACGGAATTTTCTTTTCAAGTACTTGGTAATTTTTTGTAGAATTAGTTTTTGTGGTGCACCATTTTAATTACATAGATATTAAGATGTGAATAGACATTTCCCTTTTCTGCATTGTTGTTTTTACTGTAATATTTTTTCTGCTTGAGCTATGTCATGTTTAGGTATAAGTTACTGCTGTTTGCCAGGCATAGTGTTACTGAATTTGACTTCGTGTTACTCTGCTAAGCCAGTTTATTATTGATTTATTTTTCTTGTTTGCTGCTCATTGCCTTATATTAGTTGTAATATTGTTGCTTACTTTGCCAATTTGAATTTTTTGTCATTGCTGTTTGTGTTAATTGTTTTGTGTTGCTGCATTGCCTCGTCCCTTAGTTTAGCATCTGAGCTCAGTAGATTTAAATTAGCTTAAGAGGGGGTAGCCTATAAGAGAATGAGTTGCGATGAATTTGAAGAAATGCACTGAGAGGGTATACGAGAAAAATACAGAAAGCATGCTTGGATAGGATTTTTTTGGCTGGAGCAAATATCGAAATAAGACAAAAGATCTATGGAAAGAAGTTTTGGGTTGGACTGCAGTACCAAATGTTACACTGAAAACGAACCATGTCCTTTCCTTTTGTGTTATCCCACTATGTGTTTGTGTACCCTTGTGTATTTGTTTTCTTCCTGTCTCTGTATAGTTTCATAGAATTTTTTCTTCTTCTAATACCAAGCTACATTCACTATGATGAGGAATACTGTTCTCCTCAAATGTAATTGGCATTAATAATATGTTATTTACCTTGTAAATATGCTTAGACATTATTTATTCTGTTTTGTTTTAATGCTCATGTGTGAAGGTGATGTTTCAAAAGTTATTCTGATCTTCTGTGTATGTACTTATGTCACAATTCTTGTACCACTGATGTGCATGTTTATTTCTATTCTTTTGTAAAGCCTGTTTTACTACAAATGTTATCTGTATTGTTATGTTCTTTAACGATGTATTTTGTACCTTTGTAATTGTATTCTCATGTTATAAAATCGTAATTGTCACCGGTTCATCATATAAGTAACTTGTAAGTTACATTTCACTGCACACATTTCTGTTGGTCATAGTATATGGACAATATGTGAGAAGTAGGGACTGTTAGTGTTTGCACGTGTGTTGATAATTCAGCAAGGGACTGGATAACAGCATTGCTGGTTCTAAGGACAATTCCAAAAACTTCGTGAGTGTACAAGTGGTGGTTTATGGACTTGCTATCTTCTCCGCAAGGCTCTTCGATGGTGATTGTGCACCTGCACGCTCGCAATAGATGGCTGCTGGCCGTCTCTACAAGGACTACAGTGGGTCTGCATCTTCGATGGCCCACCAGTACCATTATCTCTACAAGGACTACAGTGGGTCTACACCTTTGCTGACTCACCAATACCATAATTTCTACAAGGACTGCAGTGGATCTGCACCTCTGGTGGCCCACCAATACCACAATCTCTACCAGGACTAAAGTGGGTCTACTCTGTGATGGCCTACCTACCAATATTCATCAACATCGACTGACTCTGCTGTGGGTTTGCTCTGTTGTGTCAGCATGTCAAGAGTCAGCACTGTCTTTCCGTTGGAAGGACAACACTACTTCTTCAAGACTGCATGGAAATCCACTACTTCCGTGTGCATTGTCTTTTACTGCTCAGACTTTGAAAAAAAATTTTACTGTGATGAACAATCTGGACTGTCTTTATGGACTGTGAGAAAATTTTAGCTTTTGACCAACATTACATAAATAAGTGTGTGCATTTGACTTCTTTGTTATTGTAATTATGAAAAATTTTATCAAATCATTATTGGCCACTGCCCAAAACAATTTGTAAAATTTTTTGTGGGAAGCATGGGGGCTATGTAAGTAGGCTGTTTATGTTTTGTTATTGGCAACGTTACGTAGCGCTCTGTATGAAAATCACTGGCTGTGCTGTGTGCAGTCTGTGGCTAGTTTGCATTGTTGTCTGCCATTGTAGTGTTTGGCAGCGGCAGCTGGATGTGAACAGCGCGTAGCATTGCGCAGTTGGAGATGAGCCATCCAGCAGTGGTGGATGTGGGGAGTGAGATGGCGGAGTTGTGAGAGCAGATGATCTGGACAGAGACAGTAAATTTAAAAGATTGGATGTCATGAACTGATATATATATATATATATATATATATATATATATATATATATATATATATATATATATATATATATAATGACTTTTGAACCATATTAAGGTAAATACACTCCTGGAAATTGAAATAAGAACACCGTGAATTCATTGTCCCAGGAAGGGGAAACTTTATTGACACATTCCTGGGGTCAGATACATCACATGATCACACTGATAGAACCACAGGCACATAGAGACAGGCAACAGAGCATGCACAATTTCGGCACTAGTACAGTGTATATCCACCTTTCGCAGCAATGCGGGCTGCTATTCTCCCATGGAGACGATCGTAGAGATGCTGGATGTAGTCCTGTGGAATGGCTTGCCATGACATTTCCACCTGGCGCCTCAGTTGGACCAGCGTTCGTGCTGGACGTGCAGACCGCGTGAGACGACGCTTCATCCAGTCCCAAACATGCTCAATGGGGGACAGATCCGGAGATCTTGCTGGCCAGGGTAGTTGACTTACACCTTCTAGAGCACGTTGGGTGGCACGGGATACATGCGGACGTGCATTGTCCTGTTGGAACAGCAAGTTCCCTTGTCGGTCTAGGAATGGTAGAACGATGGGTTCGATGGCGGTTTGGATGTACCGTGCACTATTCAGTGTCCCCTCGACGATCACCAGTGGTGTACGGCCAGTGTAGGAGATCGCTCCCCACACCATGATGCCGGGTGTTGGCCCTGTGTGCCTCGGTCGTATGCAGTTCTGATTGTGGCGCTCACCTGCACGGCGCCAAACACGCATACGACCATCATTGGCACCAAGGCAGAAGCGACTCTCATCGCTGAAGACGACACGTCTCCATTCGTCCCTCCATTCACGCCTGTCGCGACACCACTGGAGGCGGGCTGCACGATGTTGGGGCGTGAGCGGAAGACGGCCTAACGGTGTGCGGGACCGTAGCCCAGCTTCATGGAGACGGTTGCGAATGGTCCTCGCCGATGCCCCAGGAGCAACAGTGTCCCTAATTTGCTGGGAAGTGGCGGTGCGGTCCCCTACGGCACTGCGTAGGATCCTACAGTCTTGGCGTGCATCCGTGCGTCGCTGCGGTCCGGTCCCAGGTCGACGGGCACGTGCACCTTCCGCCGACCACTGGCGACAACATCGATGTACTGTGGAGACCTCACGCCCCACGTGTTGAGCAATTCGGCGGTACGTCCACCCGGCCTCCCGCATGCCCACTATACGCCCTCGCTCAAAGTCCGTCAACTGCACATACGGTTCACGTCCACGCTGTCGCGGCATGCTACCAGTGTTAAAGACTGCGATGGAGCTCCGTATGCCACGGCAAACTGGCTGACACTGGCGGCGGCGGTGCACAAATGCTGCGCAGCTAGCGCCATTCGACGGCCAACACCGCGGTTCCTGGTGTGTCCGCTGTGCCGTGCGTGTGATCATTGCTTGTACAGCCCTCTCGCAGTGTCCGGAGCAAGTATGGTGGGTCTGACACACCGGTGTCAATGTGTTCTTTTTTCCATTTCCAGGAGTGTACATTGTTTTTTCTCTATCAAAATCTTTCATTTGCTAACTATGCCTATCAGTAGTTAGTGCCTTCAGTAGTTAGAATCTTGTATTTAGATGGCAGTAGTGGCGCTCGCTGTATTGCAGTAGTTCGTGTAACGAAGATTTTTGGTGAGGTAAGTGATTTATGAAAGGTACAGGTTAATGTTAGTCAGGGCCATTCCTTTGTAGGGATTTCTGAAAGTCAGATTGCGTTGCGCTAAAAAAAATATTGTGTGTCAGTTTAAGCACAGTCTCCTATAATTTTTCTAAGGGGACGTTTCACTACCTAACAGACGTCTTGCTAACATGATATCTGTGTCAACACTGTACTCGGTTCACACAGCTTGCTTCTGTTCAACCACGGAATTATGTGGATGGAGTATCAGCAAATTAAAGGTAATAACACAACTACATTGCCTGGCAATTTCCAAGGAACAGAGACATTGGTGGACAGGATTAATCACAGGCGATGATGGGCGACATACGTAAGAGAGGTGGAGTGGTATAATTATAACGAGACACGGTGCAGAATTCTTACATGGGAGAGCAGTATAACAAACATAAATAACGTTCATGTTTGACGCAGATCAGACTGCAAATTATGAAAGTCAGTATCGGATATGCCCTCCTCGGACTCTAACGCACATTTTGCACCTGCTGTTCATGCCGAATGCCAAACTTTTCAAGAGTGGTTGGAAAAGATTGTACCACTCCAAGACGATTTTTAGTCTTTGCGTGATTCACGGATGAGGGGTTAGTTTGAAGAAGACCTCTGCCAACAGTATTCGAGGCAGGCTCTATAGTGGTTATGTCTGGGGTACGTAGGCCATTCCAAATATTCAATATTATCACTTCCCAGTGTGACCGACAGGTCGGCGGTCCTGTGTGGGTGGGCACTGTCGTCCATAAACAGAGTCTTGGCCCACCGCACCTCTAAACAGATGGACATGACGGAGAATAATCTCCCTGCCGTACCTCTGTGCTGTAACGGTAGCTCGTTCATAGATACCCAGTGGTGTCCGACAATTGTGTATAATGTCTGTCCACACCATAACGCCTAGGCCGTACCGATGACGTTCATGAACATTCTGTGGTACGCAACGTGTTCCCCCCTCTCCGTCTCCCTACACTAAGTAGTAGCTAGAATAAACTGCCAAAATGCCTCGACCACTGTTGCTGGGCCCAACCAATATGATTGCTACGCCAGCAACCTCTTTTTCAAACATGACTTGCTTGAAGTGGTATGATTTAACGGTCTTCCAGCCAGACAAACCAGCCTGATTTAATGACCGCGGAATGATTCAAGCAGCGGTTGCAAGGTGTGTATCGATCTGTCTATAAGTGAAATATCTGTTCCTTTTCACCACTAGGTCTACGTATCGATTCTACTGACATGTGGTAGTCCGTCTAGGACCACTGGCTCACTTTTTCACAGTATTTCCACTTCAACGTTTTTTTATTCGAGCGTTGACAATTCATGGCATGCTATTTGCTGTGGCCCCAGGAGTCATACGCTGACCGGCTTCGAGCCGTCCAACTGCTCTTCCACGATCGTAAACACTCAAAGGATCTCTTGCAGGCACACTGGCGAACCACACGGAGTGTCGCACTAATCGGTCGTCAGGCACTGCAGTGCATGAGCTGTCGGATGCATACAGAGTGTTCGTGCACCGTCTTCAGTGCAGTTAATGCGTCCCGCCCTCTACATTTCCTTTTACTGTCAATGCTTGGGCGTTCTGCTGCAGTTGTAGGTTATTCCCTAGCGACTGGCAGTCCTGCTTCAGCAAGTGTCAATTGTTCCTTACCAGTTGTCAGGCAATGAATGGGTGAAAGCAGATCGTCAGTTTTAGCTATCTTATAACAACGCAGCTCTTAAACGCAACTTCAATGACGTAATCAGTGAGTGTGGCCAGCTGAAGAAGAATAAATGTAAAGTAAATTTGAAGTAAATATCACTTCCTTGTAAGGGATATTTTCTCAACTCTCAATTATAACGATTTCTCTTTTACTTCCGATTAATAACATGTGACTATTAATTATTTATTAGCAACAAATGATATCTAATTTTATGCTGGGAGGAGGGAGGAGACGCGGGTGGGAAGCTTTCGTAGTTCTGCCAGGGGCGAAGGATCACCTCAGTATGGCTCTGCGTATATCCTCGACTATAGAAAAGTTAGAAAAAGTAGATTCACATGGTGCTTCACAACTATCTTAAACTCGATATCAGTGAGTTACTTCAGCATTTAGTTAGTTATAACACATATCAGACGTAAGTTTAACAAATCCACAGCTGTAGGAGATCCAAAACTTACCTCTTTTATCTCGAAAACCTTTCGTACTCTCTGAGTCCCAGCCAAAATTGTTATTTATCATCAATTTTATCATTGTTAACCTAAATAATTATTGTGCTTAATGTTTGCAACACGTCTCCTGACTACGTAAACGAGTATGAAATTTAAGCTACATAAACATGACAGAAAATAACACTAGTTAACAAAATTTAAACATTATTCTGGATCTGGTTTGTAAATGCGTGGATTTACCTAATTTTGTGGTGCTCAATACACTGGTAAAATCAATTTTTCTTTATAACGTCACAATTCCTACATAGACAGCAGAAACAAAACGGTAATAGCGAAAATTGACGCAAGTAAGTCACACAGAAATACCTATTGAGAAAGTTTGAAATCAATACTATTTTGTTTGTATATATGGGCATGATGCCAATAAAAGGTCCAGATTAAATCAAAAGATATTTTCACCTTTAATCGTCTTTGGTTTTTGAAAAATGCGACGACGGGGCTCCTCTTTTGTTTGTCGTTTCATCACTCTCCCTAACAAGATCCCAGCAGTAGTCATCCATCATGGAAGAGTTCCAATGGCTTTGGTAATGGTGTTCCATGGTAAGAATGTCTTGGTGAAAGCGTTCACCATGGTCATCGGTTATGGCTCCCAAATTTTCCAGGAAGAAATCAAGGTGAAAATGTAAAATGTGAATTTTAAGCGATAGTCTACACCCCACGTTCTTACAGTTGTCCAACAGGTCATTTACAATGGTAACATAGTTTTTGTCTTTTCTAATACCCAAACAGCCCTTCACAATTGCTTTAAAAGAAAACGAAGCAGGTAACTGGATATCTGTGAGTTTGGTGTCAAAGGTAGGATCTTTCAGGAAATTTTTTATTAGTGGTTCAACAAATATACCCTCTTTCAGCTTTGCGTCACTTAATTTGGGAACCTTTCCTTTAAGTGATTGAAGGCCTCACCTTCTTCATCCAGAGCCTTTACAAAGTTCTTGATAAGGCTCAACTTGATATGAAGGGGAGGCTAAATGATTTTATCAGGCTCAACCAATGGGATATTGTACAAATTTACGTTTCCAGGACATATGATTTCCTTGCAGGCCGTTTATTGACTGTATAGTGGTTCTTGGTGTCGCGACTGTCCCGAAAACAGCAGTATTTCGTGAATCCAGCCTGTAAACATGTAAGGAGTGCAACAGATTTTACATCACCACAAAGCTGCCATTCATGATCCTTATATTTGATTGCCACTAGCAGCAAAGACATGGTTTAATAAGTTTCTTCCATGTCCACTGCGTAAGCCAAAGGAACCGATGGAAATGCATTGCCATTGTGCAGTACTACTGCTTTCAAGCTGGTTTTAATGGAGTCAATGAATAGTCGCCTCTCCTGTGTATTATGTTGTACACCTGCTGCATCATCAGACCATTGGCGTCTCTACATAGACACATTGAACTCTGCGCATCAAAATACTGAACGTAGGAACACCTCTTGATCTGAAACAGGAAATTTTTGTCACTGGAGCTAGAAGGTTCCGTTGTTGCAGTCTCGACCCCAAGAGCTCAGCTTGCTGTTTCGAAAATTTTAGAAGGCGAACCAAATAGTTCAGTTCCTTCTGATTAAAGAGCTGAGGCGAAGTGTCGTGATGTTGACGGCAGTACTCTTTTATATGTTAAATACTTTCTGATTCACTTGACATGGTGTCTGGTTCCGTGGCTTTCAAGTGACAGACAGAACAGGCAACCCCTCATCGGCCACAGGAAAATGCACTGAAGATACATTTGGATATTTTATTTTATGTCTAACTTTCTTGAATCTCCCGAAATATTTTTAAGACAGAGGTAGCAGTCTGAATAATGGTCTTTAGGCTCACACCACACCATCGGAGCAGCGAATGGCATGGATCGGCGTTCGGTTATGGCTGTTGTACAGATTATGCAGGCAATATGAGGTGAACATTTTTATCTTGATCACCAACAGGACAATCAATTTACAGTTAATATGCCTTCTTAACCAAATGAGTGATTGATTTTCTTTGTGCTTTTGGATTGAATTTCCCACACACATAACACAAGTTGTGGGAGTGGTTTAAAAAGCAACGAGATTTACTAGTAGCCATTTTTCTTAGTGTAAGTTATAAACACAAAAATATGGCACTATCTTTGACAGGAAACACTCACTGAGGATCTCTTTCACACCACGGGATTACCACACCAACCACCTACTGACGATTTTTTGATCTTCTAGCTCTCCTTTGCAACCAAAAACAAACAATTAAACATTAAAACAGAAGAACAGCAAAAAGCAAAATACCGACGACGAAATATAAAAAACCTTTAAAAACTCAAAAATAGTATGTGCTAGAACATTTTGAAAGGTACATTCGGATTCTACGCTGCAAAATACATGCTAGTTGATGTATCACATCCCAGATACTAGATAGCTGTTGACTAGTGTAATTTGTATACTACCTGTAATATTTATTCTAACGCATGTATTCATCAACTCAACCAAAGATCGCACAATCTTTTAAAACTTGTAATATTAAATAGTGTTGTTTTTCTGTGTATCCTTTGTACTTCCTGATAATGTTTGTTTTGTTTTTTTATGTGTTCTTTGCATCTAATAATTTCTGGACACCACATTTTTTACAAAGTATGAAAATTTTCACGTGAACCACAGCGAAAGGAACCTGTGACCACTGGAGGTATTCTATTTTTGGTATCTTACTTTGAAGTTTAGACAGACGTTTAGTTTTTAGGCAAAAACTTGCCCAAAAGCATGTTTTGAAATAATGTTGTTCTTTCTTCACTAGAGAGTGCCCGAAGATACTTCAAGTCGTAACGCAACACACTTATGCCATACTAACATATTTAAATCCACTTGATGTTGTAGTTTTAAACCTTCGATATGCGTTGTTGGTTTTGATAAATAATGACTGCTAGCAGTAAACTTATTGTTTCTTTCGATATCAAAAACAGTCACGGTAAAGCAAAACCAATAATATTCACATTTAAAATTATTTTGTCACCGCTAATCGCCGTAATTCGGAAACAGAACATAATAAAATTAACTTTATTAAAAAAGTCTAAACAATAGTTCTGGGTAAATTACGGCCTGTGTTGTTCTACGTAGACGTATGGCAAGCGCTTTGCTTCATCTGGTGGGAGGTAAGATAAGAAGCATCAGCCCTACTTACAATGCGCAGACGTATTTACACTGAATTTACTGCAAACAAAGGCCTTTGTTTTCGAGGGACGTTAGGTAATTAGAGGCGAGGACGGATATTAAATTACCAGCACCAACTCGAAATCACTTTGTGCGACAGAACTGTAGGTTGCCTGTGTATTTAGATAAATGATATCTAATTACTTCGTAACAGTACTCTATTAGCGTTCGTTATATGCGAACATTTACGCAAGTAAATGAAGCTCTCAGATGCAAGTTTTGACAGATTCATTTGTGTCGCCTTCAAAGCAATCGGATAGCCCCAAAAGTAATTGGTGCTTCTGAGAGAGTTAAGCCGTGTGCTTAGCTACGAAACAAGCACCGTGATTTGCATATCTTGGCCAACACACACGGCCACGCAATCTCGCTGAGGGGTTAGCACGCTGAACTCACTTTCAGGAGGACAACGGTTCAAATTAGGGAGGCAGTTATCAATGGGACGGCAGGTTCTCGGTTATATCTTTTTTTTTTCATTGTCACTTTACCTTGACTCGTAAGACGGCTAAAAAATTACCAGTTACTGAAAAGACCAATCGTTTGTTTCTTATTCCTATTATTTCCTGTAATAAACGTAGAAATCGAACAAAGACTGAAAAATTTTGACTCCTTCAATTTTAAGATACATACATTAAAAATACTAAAGTATACAGACAAATGAAAGAAACTGTCTATCCACCGTTTGCTACTATTCTCAGAGAGTGGTAAGTAGCTAAATGTTATAAAAAATCGCCAGTATTCTGTTGATTCTAATTTTTTCAAACTCTGCTGAGGAATCTATTGTTATCGAGGGTAATACCACTAGTTGGGCAGTGCGGATAGTCAGTGTTAAAGGGTGAAAACTGAGGTTGAAGAACTCTATTTTTCGAAATTAATGTGACCATTTTGAAGGCTACAAGGAGATAATAGCATATTATGTAGACGCAAACAGCAGATCAGTTACGTTCTGTTGTCATTGAAAACTGTGATTTAGTTGTCAAGTTTTAAGTTTTCTTCTTATATGATCTCGCAACTTGGTCGTGACTCCTTCCGTTTTTAATCTCTTAAAACAAACTGAGCAATGTACAGTACTTCATTGATATTGTAGCTAGTAAAAATACTTCAATACTAGGGACGGTGTCAATCTGTAGTAAAACTGATGTTTGATGGCGACAGCAAGAAACTATCGAATAGACAAAATGGAGCAGCTCTTACACATTGCATGCACATCTGATAGGCCACCCCATGTGGCAATTCTTAAGACATGTGTCTATTGCTCGTCTGTGTCGGCATTGCTATTAAAATAACACTGATCGTTTTTGCCTTTTCCTCAATAACGCAATATTTCAAAGCAGCGGAAATTTTACGATTAAAAACTACTCTTCCTAAAAAAAAGATTTGTTTAAAATCCAAAAAATTTAGCACTGTTGCAATGATAAATTGACATTCCTTTTTATAGCCACTGACTAGTAAAGAAGAGAAACAGGTGTTACAATCGGGACCAAACAAATACCAAAATACACCGGTCACTCAGAACTAAAATACCGGCATCGGTTTTTCCATTCCGCAATTGGAAACCCCAGTCCGGGCATCCATTTCTCGTTTTTTCGTAAATTTATTAAATCCTTGTAACCTCCCCCTCACTTACCGACCTTAATGACAGTGAAAAATGAAACCGCGTGTACCTAATGGGAGTTTTGGAAAAGCAATCGTTACCGAAGTTAACCTGTCGGTAAAGAGGGAGGAAAGGGTTACATCTAAATGAAAGGAAATGTGCTAATGAAACTGGTGGAAATTAATTTTGAAAAGGGGTAAAGTTAATAAAGAAAGTAAATGTGCAGCCGTTACATTAACAATTAACTAGCGGTAATTAGGTATTTGAGATTTGGGGGAAATCACAGTCGCCAGTCCTAAGGACAATTACTATAGTAACTGAAAAAGAAAGGTTATTACACATATAATTAGCACTAGAAGCGTGGCTACTGAAGGTTGACACGCGTAGTGTGAAAACTGAAAGTTTGTCAGAAGTAATAAATTTCGCTACACCCTGACTTAATTTAGCAAAAGAATTAATAAAACCGGAAAATCGAAAGTTAATTTAGTGACTGAAGTTAATAGTGAGCTTTCTTTCTGAAGCACATCGAAATTCAGTAAAATACGGTTAGTCTTGGACTACCTCAACAATCATTTCAAAAGCTACTTGAATCTACGCAATTTAGAAAGAAGAGATTTAACTTTGAGCCTGAATTAAATGATTCTGAACAATTAACAATAGTAAAATTTAGTACGTACCAAGCTGAGCTGCAGTCACAGGTAAGCTAAAATATGGTAACAAAACTCGCACTCTTAATTTGTGCTTGTGTAATCTGAATATTGTAGCCAGCTAACTGAACTTTGAAATTAAAGCAGTGAAATAGAATTAGCTATATTACTTTAGTGCTGGCGTTTAAATTTCAACGACACTCGGGTTCATTTCAGAAAAGGAAGGGACTCTGCTTGGTAATGCAATTGGGACAATGAGCAACAAACGTTCATGCTAAGTTGCTGTAATTATAGTGACGAAAATGGAACAAGATTAAAAGCTGAGGTCTGCCATACAGCTCTAAAACTTTACGTGCATCCAGTCTTCCTTGTTGGTTGATTGAAGGTTTGAAGCCGTCGGTCGAGGAGGTGGCGACAGTCACTCATTGTCGGCCGTCGCTGTTGCAGAAGCTGTATGTTGGCGCGCCTTCTTCTCGACACGGTCACCAGGCGAAACGGGCTCTTGATGTGCGCCAGCTAATGCTTCCCGTCCGCGACACCATGTCAGAAACTATCATCACAAGTCGAGCGCAATTACATGCTGCCAAACCCCGAAAGCGCGGCAACTCGCGGGAGCGTCACACAACACACCTGCTCCACTCGCTACTCCAGCCAGACTCCTTCTCTCAGCCCGCGCTCCACGCGGCAGAGTTAACACTACCAAAGATCCTACACACTTTGATTCTTCACACGACCTATCGACGTAATCGTTCGATAGCAGTTTTCCCTAGGCAAGACCCAGCGTAAAAATACAAATAATATTTACGAAACAAACCAATTATACTTCGACATAAATGCATAAATATACAAATAGTAAAACAATTACAATATACAAAGAGACAGAAATGTCATATCTTGAGGTAACAAAGCAAGGAAAAAAATAGTACAATAGATGGAAATAGGAGGATATGCATTTCCGGCGTTACATACTGAGATGAATTTTAAGAAAGGGAATCTGCGTAATTTGTTCGATTAGACATTAGTCCTACAGTCCTTCCTAGAGTTTTAGACATCATTTACATGAAACAGTAATCGCTACTGGCTCCACACCATTAAATTTTTAGCTTTTAAAAATACAGATGGAAAAATTATCTTAATTATCAGATCATCGACTGTTCTATAAATCGCGTGAGTATCAATGCTGACAGTTATGGCGTTCAAGACTTCAGTGAGCAGCACCGTTCCTGCTTGAGCGACACCAAGCACCCAAGAAAAGTGCGTTGTTTACTGACGTGTTTGTCATGTGATGTGTGCATTAAAATATTATTATTTTTTTTCTAATTGTTTCATGTCGCATCGGCAAGATGTTGGCAAAGTGATCCAACAGGGTTCTGTCGAACTGACGCAGCAGCCGACAGTGCTGGTCACTAAACGAAAAGGTGCTGACAGTCTCATCGTTACTAGATCTCCTCTGGTTATTCTTATTAAACGGATGTTTGATATCGATTTATATTTAATGGGTTACTACACGAGACATCCTGAACACGTAATGACCACTGTTACTTATATCAACATGCTACAAGAAAAAAGCCTGTTAATTTAACTGTGTGTAGACTACATATGTTGAGTAGCACAGTGATCCTAGGAACAAGCCAGGAAGAGATTGCTTCTATTTTATTGATTACTGAATACCATTTAACAGCCTATGACAGATGTCTAATTACAGGGGAAGACATTAATTTTGAATTTTTGTTGACCAATATGTAACTGCATGTACATATATAACTGCAGGAGAACGCATTAATTTTGGATTTTTGTTTACCAATTGACGCTCTTGTGCAGGTTATTAGAGAGCATTCTGTTGGTACATGTTAGGCATCTCGAAACATAAACAGAAAATATCATCTATTTTAGGGGAAGTGTTTGAATTGTAATTCTGAAATATTAGAAACAGGAAACCTTAAATTCTTTAAAGTGACTAAGATCGAATAATCTCTTGAAATATTTCAATTAATCCCTTGACCTGAATTCTGACCTTGGAGATAACGCAGGAGTTAACATCAGAATATTAGCTATGCAAACTTTGCCTCAAGTCATGGCATATGTGGTAATATTTTAAATAACAGTTCAGGTCTCGATATTGATTCGACGTCTAAGTGAACTAAATAACTTTGTTGAATGAGATCCTACATTCTCACCGAAAGTAGTATTTTAAATTTTGGTAGAAAAGCAGTGTGAAGTGATATACTTCAGTATCATGCGGGCGTACACTCAAATTGTACCTGTATTTGACTTAACTTTTCGGCACAACGAGATATTGTTTTGTGAAGCAGCTAAAGCAATTCTTGCACATCGCGAACGTTTGATATGACGTTTTAGGCACACTACGTTCTCTGCTGCCCTATTGAATATGAGAAGAAATATAAATCTATTTTCTGTTTAGAATAACATAAAATAAATACGAAGAAATATTCGTATGTGGTGTAGCCCCACCTATTAACAAGGTCACTTACACTGAAAACAGATACACCCGCATAATGTCGTGCAGAGTCCCCGCGAGCACGCAGAAGTGCCGCAACACGACGTGGCATGGACTAGATTAATATCTGAAGTAGTGCTGTAGGGAATTGACACCACGAATCCTGCAGGGCTGCCATAAATCCGTAAGAGTATGAGTCGCTCTGTAGCAATTCTGGACGTGCATTGTCCTGCTGGAACTGCCCGAGTCTGTCGGAATTCACAATGGATATGAATGGATGCAAGAGGTCAGACAGAATGCTTATGTACGTGTCATAGTCGTATCTAGACGAAAAATGGGTCCCATATCACTCCGACTACACACTTCCCACATCATTACAAAGTCTCCAGCAGCTTGAACAGTCCCCAGCTGACATGCAGGGTCCATGGATTCATGAGGTTGTCTCCATACACGTACACGTTCATCCGCTCGATACTATATGAAATGAGACACATCCGACCAGGCAACGTGTGTCCAGTTATCAACAGCCCAATTTCAGTGTTGGCGAGTAGTGGGAAAAGGGTGACATCACGCCACGTACCATTATGCAAGATGGCGGCGATGACGTCATCCGAGATGGCGTCTGTGATGTAATCTGATGACATCATTCAATATGGCGGATTTAGGCGGGAAGCTTGAATTTTGACGGGGAGATAAGTCAATTGAGCTACCTCCACTAACGTAAACCCTCCTCCCCTCTCCTCCCCAGAAAATGGCAGGAAGTTCAAGTTCAAACTGAACAATGCACCACACATAAGAAAATGGCGGGAAAGAAAGGGCACTTGGACTACCTCCACTAACCTAAGTCACCTCATCCTAGGAGTTGGTCGAAAGTTTCAATTTTGGTGTATATCTACAACAACAACAACAACAACAACTACTACTACTAAGAAAATGGCGGGAAAGAAAGGGCAGTTGAACTAACCTAACTCACTTCCTCCTATAAACTGGAGGGGGAAAAGGAAAATGACTGAAGTCTTTATTTCATGCAGTACAGCCATCCATTGTATGCGCTCACCACGAGCTCTAGACTCCAACTGACTTAGTACACACTACCACCAGCAGAGGGCACTGTCGTCCGTGACGTCATCTGATGACGCGACTACCGTTATTCAACATGGCGGCATACATTGTGTTCACCACGTGGTTTGGTACTCAGAGGACGCTATCGTGACGTCAGCTGATGACGCGGTTACCGTTATTCAGGTGGTGACAACCAATGTGTTCGCCACATGGTCTAGGACACAGCCAGCACACGCTCCCATTACGTAATCCAAGATCGTCGCTCGCAGTACATGAAACACGCGTCACCTCTCGCCTCACCTGTAGTCAAGCGCCATCCTAACATACCGCGCCTGGCGTGTATAGCCCTCCCGCGCGCCTACTGACGTTACAGCGCTTGTTGACGTCACAGATCATGCTCTAGAAATCTGACCCCGATTCAAACGGGGTATGTGTAAGTCATCACGCGTTTATAGCTACATACCACCGCAAGCGGATGTAACAAAGTTCCCAAGTAACATCGCTATGTAGATGGACAAAAAAAAAAAAAAAAAAAAAATCGAACTCTCTGAAATTCTATAGTGTCCCACAAAGACTTAACGTTCGCTTTCTTGATGTCTCCATACAAAAATTCATGCCCTATCATAAACTTTTTACCAAAACAGACCAGAATTTCATCTTTTCTGCTGTACGCCATGCCTAAATACCCAAAACTCTCTATTTTATCATCTCAAGACTTTCGAAATGATTTGCTTCAGCGTTTACAAAGCTAAACTAAAGCTAACAAACACTTGTCTTAATACCAGCAACCTAAAATTACATCTATATAGCACCACGTTCGAAAAAATCACTAAGCTCACAGACTTTGAGCGAGTTGCAATAAATCCTTGATCAAGAATGTATCTAACTGCATCCACTTCAGATGAGTTCATAATATACACGCATCCCTTCAGATTCAAAGGCTAAATTCAGTATCACACAGGGTGTATACCAAATAGCATAATCACTCGTAGTATGAATTATTTAGCTGTAATTTTATAAATTATCATAGGCTCAGTGCTCCTGGAGGTACTGGAAGCATCTGACTATTTCAGCTTTCAGTCACTAGGCGTGCTAGTGAGTCCTTCCCCAAAATCCGCAACACCCATTGGTTCACGCTCAGATCACGTGATACTACGACATCAAATCTATATAAGGAGTCACTCTGCAGCACTCTTTCTCAATCGTACTTTGTTCGTCGCATCGTTCACTTGTTCGTGTGTGAGGCAGCTATTTCGTTTTCCCTGTTAAGATGAAGAGAGTTGACAACAGCACCTCGGAGTCTACTGGGAAGAGACGTAGAGTGCAGGATACGGGATGGCCAAGTGAGTAAATAATTTCTATTTTGAGTGCGAATTGTCGTGTTTATGTTAGATTCCCTTATTAATTACATCTCCTTGTTATAGTGAAACTCGTGGATTTCGTCCTCGAATATGAGGAGCTGGCTGGACTACAACAGGCTATGGAGGTCCAGTCTCTTGTGCTCGATGCGCAGTCGGAAATGCCTTGCGAGTATAATTTTCATTCTAATTTCTACTTCATCTTTTATATTAGCCATTCAATTTTTTTTCCTATTTCGTACTTCTTATTTTTTAGTTTCTAGATCACTTAAGGCAAATTCAGATTCAGTTGGAGGCAGAGCTGGGGGAAGTTCGACGCAGTGCTGCTACACTACGTAACTGTGTTCAGCCCCCACCTCTAGATAACTGACAACAGCACTCACATAAGTATAGAGAAAAATATCCATGTGTATGATCTTTCAGTGTCACTAAATATTCAAAATAAATAAATATATATCTCATCCTGTTACAGGAACAGCTCTAGACGATTTGGATTTGGTGGATAGGCAGCTGGAGGCTGTTCATCGACGGATGCGGAAGCAGCCTCCAGCAAATAATAATGAGATGGCCAAGCAGCATACTTGTAAGTTTAAAAAAAGATTGCTTCTCTCTAGTAGTAATAGTGCTAGTTGTAGTAGTATAGGGAGGTCTTTTTCTCTAACAAATTGATTTACTTATCTTGTTTGTTCTAGGCGAAGATCCACATGATCAATCACTACTATTCGACCATTGTGACAATTTTTTTGACTGTGTGGTGGAGTTGCCTGAGGAATTGTTTGTGCCCTGGAGCCAGAGCGAAAAAGATAATTACTCTCTCCCTTATATAGCCATGTGTGATCATTAGAATTCATTTTCCTCACCACGGCAGCAGAGGTAGACAATGTACTTATTTATTTTATCTCTATTTGTTCTTCATCTCTAGCCGTCGAGCCTCAACATGGCTTCACACGCGTATCGGCGGCAGCTAAACCCTCATCAAAGCAGCGTCCGGAAAGGCCCGAAAGGCACGCGTCACCTATCAGGGCACCGCTAGTCGCTGCGCAGGAAGCTTGCTCCACAGCGACCAGGGCCCCTGCACCGGAGCCCGACCCCGCTCCAGGATGCTCTCACTGGGGACCGGCTGCCACCCCATCGCTCAGGCCTCCACGGGCCGCTGCTCGCTCACCACCAGTCATTCGCAAGTGTCCTCTCCTGCACCATCATGCAAGGGACAGCACGTACCAACTAGCTTTCGCTCTAGTTGTAGTAGTATTAGTGATGATCCTGTGGCTAGTGGTAGTTCTCTCCCACGTGCTTTTAGTGAAATTTAGATAAGCAAGACAAGCATATCATCGTCGGCCCCTCCATTTCTCACAATTTGCCAGTGAGCACAAGCTGCATGTAAACATGCTGTTCTTCTCTGAAGGTGATAATTATGACTATGTTTGGATCAAGGAAAAATGTTCCGCCTCCTTTGTTTCCAGTGAAGTGTAAAAAGCATATTTGTTTAAGGTGCCTCAATTACTTCTCCTCAGACAAGTTATTAGCGTCACATCTAGTAGACTGTGCTTCCAAGGATCTGGTAGGTGTTATTATGCCTATGGAGGAAATAAATTCATAAAGTTTAAGAATGCTCACCACCAGGAGCGATTCCCGTTTGTAGTGTACGCCAATTTTGAATGCCTCCTCGCTTCTGTGACCCACTGTGAAGGCGACCCTACAACCTCACACACCACCTTTACAGAGAAACATGTACCATATGTGGCAGCATACCAAATTGTATCGTCATATGACTACCACCTTAACTGCTACAAATCATACATCGGGGATAATCCCGCTGTTTGGTTGCTCTGTGAGCTTGAAAAATTTTAATGGGAGGGCTTTACAGCGGCAAAGTTTCCTTGACCAAATCGAAGGAGAATCAAGATTTGTATAATAACATCACTGATTGCCATATTTGTGGGCTGCATTTATACAGAAAAGCGGAAACTCCTCATAGGGACCACTGTCATCTTATGGGGAATTTCTGGGGCGCAGCTCACAACCTATGCAAATTGAAGTACCAGTTACCTAGACACACACCAGTTTTCTTCCACAATTTAAGTGGGTATGATGCTTACTTTCTAGTTGAGCACTTGCCTGATTTCGGTTTGGGGAAAGATCAGGCGAGTGTCCTACCTGAGAGTGTCGAGAAGTGTATTTGATTCTCCAAATGAATGACACCAAGAATTACTTTCCGCTTCCTCGATACGCTACGTTTTATGCTGGCACCACTCCAGAAACTTCTTGAACCTCTACCTTGGGGGATATGCATATCACTATAGCTGCATTTCGCGATGACGAAAAGTTTTAACTTGCAACTATGAAGGGGGTTTTCCCACATGAGTATGTGGACAGTATGGTGAAACTCAACTAACCCAGGCTACCCGACATAATTGCATTCTCCAGCAACCTCACAGGAGACGCTATAACGAATACAGGGTATGAGCATGCCGTAAATGTCTGGAAGAAATTCAGTATTTCCACTTTAGGTGAGCACGGCTTTACATGGACACAGACGTGCACTTGCTTGCGGACGTTTTCGAGAAGTTCCGGAGTCTATGTATGACCATGTATTCTCTGGATCCCGCCTTTTATTACAAAGCTCCTGGGTTGTCATGCGACGCAATGCTCAAGAAAACAAAGTGCAGCATCGAATTATTGACTGATCGTGACATGCTTCTTTTCTTTGAGTGAGGGATCCATGGAGGGTTTTGCCAATGCGTCCATAGGCACGTGAAAGCAAATAACCCACTGATGGGCGACAGGTTCAACGCATCCCTTGGTTCAAGGTGTATAATGTATCTCGACGTGAATGACTTATACGGGCATTCCATGCAGCAATCACTGTCGATTCGCGAGTTTCGATGACTGTCCAACGAGGAATGCAAGGGATTAGGTGGAAAAATCGTGGGGGTATGGCAGATGATTCTGATGTAGGGTATGTGGTAGAGGCAGAACTCACATACCCTATGCATGATGTGCATACAGATTTGCCGCTGTGTCCAGAGCAACTAGTTCCATGAGGAGGTTCTACACCAAAACTAATGACTACGCTGGGGGATAGGCAGAGGTATATTATTCAGTATCATAACCTCCAGAAATGCCTCAGCTTGGGTATGGAGTTGGGTAGAATCACCTGGGCTATTTGCTTCAAGCAGTTCCCCTGGTTGAAGGAGTATGTATATTGATTTGAATCTGAGCCAGAGAGCTTCCGCGATGTGTGACTTTGAGAAAGTTTTTTTTAAATTATTGAATAATTAAATTTTTGGTAAAGCTATGGAGAATTTGAGGCGGCGACGAGAAATTTTTATTAGAGTCGAGTGGAATGGGCGTTATGGCGTACGAAAATGCACTGCCAGACCAAATTTTAAGCAGTTCACCATATTCAATAAGAACTTGGTTACTGTAGAGGTGGCGAAGTCTGCAGTAGAGTTCATAAACTTATCTACACTCCTGGAAATTGAAATAAGAACACCGTGAATTCATTGTCCCAGGAAGGGGAAACTTTGTTGACACATTCCTGGGGTCAGATACATCACATGATCACACTGACAGAACCACAGGCACATAGACACAGGCAACAGAGCAGGCACAATGTCGGCACTAGTACAGTGTATATCCACCTTTCGCAGCAATGCAGGCTGCTATTCTCCCATGGAGACGATCGTAGAGATGCTGGATGTAGTCCTGTGGAACGGCTTGCCATGCCATTTCCACCTGGCGCCTCAGTTGGACCAGCGTTCGTGCTGGACGTGCAGACCGCGTGAGACGACGCTTCATCCAGTCCCAAACATGCTCAATGGGGGACAGATCCGGAGATCTTGCTGGCCAGGGTAGTTGACTTACACCTTCTAGAGCACGTCGGGTGGCACGTCCTGTTGGAACAGCAAGTTCCCTTGCCGGTCTAGGAATGGTAGAACGATGGGTTCGATGGCGGTTTGGATGTACCGTGCACTATTCAGTGTCCCCTCGACGATCACCAGTGGTGTACGGCCAGTGTAGGAGATCGCTCCCCACACCATGATGCCGGGTGTTGGCCCTGTGTGCCTCGGTCGTATGCAGTCCTGATTGTGGCGCTCACCTGCACGGCGCCAAACACGCATACGACCATCATTGGCACCAAGGCAGAAGCGACTCTCATCGCTGAAGACGACACGTCTCCATTCGTCCCTCCATTCACGCCTGTCGCGACACCACTGGAGGCGGGCTGCACGATGTTGGGGCGTGAGCGGAAGACGGCCTAACGGTGTGCGGGACCGTAGCCCAGCTTCATGGAGACGGTTGCGAATGGTCCTCGCCGATACCCCAGGAGCAACAGTGTCCCAAATTTGCTGGGAAGTGGCGGTGCGGTCCCCTACGGCACTGCGTAGGATCCTACGGTCTTGGCGTGCATCCGTGCGTCGCTGCGGTCCGGTCCCAAGTCGACGGGCACGTGCACCTTCCGCCGACCACTGGCGACAACATCGATGTACTGTGGAAACCTCACGCCCCACGTGTTGAGCAATTCGGCGGTACGTCCACCCGGCCTCCCGCATGCCCACTATACGCCCTCGCTCAAAGTCCGTCAACTGCACATACGGTTCACGTCCACGCTGTCGCGGCATGCTACCAGTGTTAAAGACTGCGATGGAGCTCCGTATGCCACGGCAAACTGGCTGACACTGACGGCGACGGTGCACAAATGCTGCGCAGCTAGCGCCATTCGACGGCCAACACCGCGGTTCCCGGTGTGTCCGCTGTGCCGTGCGTGTGATCATTGCTTTTACAGCCGTCTCGCAGTGTCCGGAGCAAGTATGGTGGGTCTGACACACCGGTGTCAATGTGTTCTTTTTTCCATTTCCAGGAGTGTATGTGGGGACGAGCGTACTAGACTATCCAAAGTCCACATGTACCACTGTCATTATGAGTTTGCGAAAACTCATTTCGCAGATCCTAAATTACTTTATACGGATACAGATGGCTTCATCTACTGGGTGAAGAACTGCGATCCATATGAAGTAATTAGGTGCCACGACAATGAATTCGACACGTCCTCATATGTGGCCGGTAGTCCTTTGCTATTATTCTGTAGAACAAGAAGGTTATCGGTCTTATGAAGGATGATGCAAATTAATTGCTGATTGTGGAGTTCGTAGGGCAACGGTCAAAAACGTATGCATATCACACTTTTGAAGGTGCCACCCAGATGCGGGCTAAGGGTGTGCATAGCATGGCACCGAGAGCTCTACCTATCGAAGACTATTTGCAACGCCTGCACGGAGATGTTCGTGGTGTTGCACCACAGCCACCGAATATGGTATGGCAAACCAGTATTCGATCGATAGAAGTGTACATTGTACAACAGTCTAAAATCGGTCTGTCGCCTCATGATGATAAAAGGGTCAATTGTGATGATGAGACTGATACTCGCCCATACTCACACTACTCACTTGTAGTGTGAGATGGGGGACTCTCATTGAGATAGAGAGGGGGGGGGGGGGGGAAGAGTGAGAGGGAGAGGAGATAGAGAGTGAGTGTCTGCAGAGTAGTAGCATGACTCTTTTATCATAGTGTGTGTGAGTGATTATGTGAGTGTGTGTGTGTGTGTGTGTGTGTGTGTGTTTTGGTAAATACTTTTGTGTACAATGTACATGTGTATATATGTAGAGAATGTGTGTGGAAGAGAAAAGTATACAGGGATTGTTAGCGAAGAAAATTATTTTATTTCTCATCCAACTTAAAACGAATCCTACATTTTCATTAGCAGGTTCAACAGCACTTTTCTGATACATGTTCTTGAGTCAATGGATAGAAGGACAGTCGTAGAATTCCAGGTCTTGAATTGTAGCAAATTTAAGTATTCGATGCGTCCACGAGATCTTCTCCTTTCCGTTGACTTAGACGATGGTGACCATGTGATCAAATAATTTAAGCACAGTCACCACATATTTATAGGGTATGCCAGGATCATCCCAGTGAATCCCATGGTAGAAATGTTTTAACAACTTTGCGCTTGTCCTTGTCTTAGCATACCTCACTTGCTTGAAAGATCTTGGTGATGCAATGTTGCGGAGAGTGTCTCTATTATTCCAGACTCCTTTGTGTGCGCTACAAACGTGACATCTTTAAATACAAACCTTCTACACTCACCGTCATAGAAACCGTATGCATCTGCAATGATGTTCACACCATGAGATGTTTGAGTTGGACGCTTTATAGCCACCCAATTAATTGTTATTATTAAAGTATTTCAGATGTCTGTGGTAGAAAATGTCTAGAGCCACCCAGTTCGAAAAAAAGTATTTAGAGCTGCTCAGTTAAGTTAGAACCATGCAAATAAATGTCCATGTTATTAAAGTATTTCAATGAAATGCTCTAGGTATGGAGCTGTACCTATTCATTTATACAGCTCGCTGCACAACACCTGTGAGCGAACTGTAGTTGATCACACGGTCATGTAGAACTAAAGTATACACGGTGGTGTGTTGTGGGAAATTTCTCGATGACTCAAATTCAATCCGAACATCTATAGATCCAGACTTAATTATCTCATTCTGTTTCGAGCAGTCTTTTACGATGATCGGTGAAAGTTCCATGAACTTACGCGGATCGAGTAGACACCATCCTGTCTCTCCTTCAGCAATTTCATAGTAAGAAGCGCGAAACCTTGCATACATGTCATACGCGAGACTGAATACATTTTGATTCCACTGCTGATGTAAATTGTCATATGGGTAGAATTCTGAATTGCGGTAGACTTTGGCATTAGTTAACTTGCAGTTATCGAACACGGTGGAATCATTTGCTATATTGCCTCTTCTATCAGTTTGAAACGCAAGTATGATGAATCTAGGTGTCTCTAAATGGCTGGAAGTTTCAGTAGCCCATGATAGTCTGTTTGCTGTCGGTAACACTAGGTACTTGAAAATCTTCCAAGAGCAAATTGTCAGTAACAGAAATGTACCTGAATTCAGGACTTTTAAAAGCTTCGAACACTCGTCGTCGGATACACTGATGTGAGGCATTTTCCATACTATCTTGATGATTGCGATCATTTTCTCCTCTTGAGTTCCTTGAATGTATGAGTTATTGTCCGTTTCACTCCACACCAGTATGAGTTCTTGTTTAGCGTCCATAATAATCTGTCTGATGTCCTCAAAGTATCCCATAAGCATTTTTAGAGCTATGCATGCAGTAAATCACTTGTAGTCGGCAACTGTTCAAAAAAATGGTTCAAATGGCTCTGAGCACTATGGGACTTAACGTCTGAGGTTATCAGTCCCCTAGAACTTAGACCTACTTAAACCTAACTAACCTAAGGACGTCACACACACCCATGCCCGAGGCAGGATTAGAACCTGCGACCGTAGCGGTCGCGCGGTTCCGGACTGTAGCGCCTAGAACCGCTCGGGCACTCGGCTGGCTCTTGGTGCTGAATGACAATCCTGATTTCATCATTCTTGTAGAACACGGCTGAAGTGTAAGGTTTATGAGAGAAGTATTCCTGACGTATAATTCTCTCACCATACACTACTGGGCTGGTTATATAGAGTGAGGACGTCACTGCACGGCTTCAGGCCAACTGATTTAAGAAACTCGTAGTTTACACGTGTTATCACTTTGCTTTCTGGTAGCGAAGTGGCATGCTGTAGATTGCGTGCTCTTGTTTTATACCGTACGCCCATCTTGCCTTAGATGCAATTGTACAATGATTTCCTCACCACAAAAGTCAACAAGATGATTATTCTGGTCAACAATATGCAGCTCCAAATAGTCCAATGTCTCAGCTGTCACTGGAAGGTATAATGCATTGTCAAGGGTCTCCACAATCTTATACCACGTAGCAACTGAGGGGAAGAATCCGTAAATTGTGTGAATCCCACTATCGTTGAGATAGGAGTTCGTTGCAATCTTACACTCGACACAGATTGTGCTGATGGGGAGTTTGTCCACTGCCTCATTTGACTTGTAAAATTTAATTGGATCCTTCTTCAACATGTGTCCTTTTGTGAAACCCAGCAGGCGTCATACTGAACCTTTCTGGTTCAAGTCAATCATTGCATTTACAGTCCTTATTTCAGATTTAAGTGTATTGATGTTTGCACGTAGTTCAATACCTTTTCCAGACTGTTCTAAGACTTCATTTAAAATCGACGATATTGTATGCACCCAGTTCTATTTCCACAATATCTTCTTCACCATTAATATCCAGATGCAGTTTAATGTTAGTCTCAGTGATGCTGTTGTATGTCTTCAGTCCAATAGTAGGTAGGCTGTTTATGTTTTCTTATTGGCAACGTTACGTAGCGCTCTGTGTGCTAGTTTGCATTGTTGTCTGCCATTGTAGTGTTGGGCAGCGGCAACTGGATGTTAACAGCGCATAGAGTTGCGCAGTTAGAGCTGAGCCGCCAGCAGTGGTGGATGTGAGGAGAGAGATGGCGGAGTTTTGAAATTACATATATTATGACTTTTGATGATATTAAGTTAAATACATTGGTTGTTCTCTATTAAAATCTTTTATTTGCTAACTATGCCTATCAGTAGTTAGTGCCTTCCGTAGTTTGAATCTTTTATTTAGCTGGCAGTAGTGGCGCTCGCTGTATTGCAGTAGTTCCAGTAACGAAGATTTTTGTGAGGTAAGTGATTTATGAAAGGTATAGGTTAATGTTAGTCAGGGCCATTCTTTTGTAGGGATTATTGGAAGTCAGATTGCGTTGCGCTAAAAATATTGTGTGTCAGGTTAAGCACAGTCTGTCAGGTTAAGCACAGTCTGTCAGGTTAAGCACAGTCTTGTGTATAATTGTTCAAAGGGGACGTTTCATATGTCGACCCTTAGCCTAGGACACCTCACTGGAATCTTCTGATTTTTTCTTGTAGTTTGTGTATTTAGTGTAGCTTTGGTTTATTGCTAGCGCGTAATTATAGAGAGAATTTCCTTGGTAGTTGTGGTTTTTCATTGTTGCACAGTAAAACAGTTGTGGCATGCATTTAGATTTGCACCAAGTATTTCGCAGCTGCGCTTGCAATTAACTAGATATTATTTTCAGTTCTATGTTAATGTGTTCTCTTATTTTTGCTCTTCAAATTGTGTCTTTTTGTGTTATCGTGTGAAATATTGTGACAATAATGGCGTGTGAAAAACGTAATACTAGGCTCCAAAGTAAACTGAGAAATGACAGTGAAGACGAAAGCAGTGTGTTAGCGCCACCGTGTAATGAAGTAACTAATGTTCAAAGTAGTAATTTGGTAATTGTTCATAGGGAAATGGAGCGGGCGGCAAATAATAATGTAGACAGTGAAACAGGTTGTGAACAGGGAAGCATTATCGATCGATCGGTCGGCAACAGCTCGCCCCAGGAATCCGAAATGACAGGACACAGTTTTACAAATACTGTAGATTCAGGTTTTGCGTCCTCTCCGTTTTCTCAAATAAGTCAAGACACATTTTCAGCTTGTCAAAATGTGAATGTTGCCGGTGCAAATTCACTGCCGAAAAGCACTGAGGAACATGTTTCAGACACCAGTGCAGTGTTATTACAATTAATGCAACAAATGGGACAAAAGCTTCAAAAGTTAGACACAATGGAACAACACCAGAGACAAACACAGCAACAGTTAGACACAGTGGAACAAAATCTTAAAAAGTTAGACACAGTGGAACAAAATCTTAAAAAGTTAGACACAATGGAACAAAATCTTCAAAAGTTAGACACAATGGAACAAAATCAGAGACAAACACAGCAAAAGCTTCAAAAGTTAGACACCACACTTGAACAAACACTTGAAGATTTAACTACTGAGTTACATAACATTGAATCGAAATGTCAAAAAGTCTGTAATGACGTAAAAACACAAATTTGTGAGACTTTTCAACCTATTTTTTCGCGGCATGAAAATGCATTACAGAATCACGAAGCAGCCATAAAAGAACTGCAAACCATTGTTCATGAAAATCATGAGACTCTGCAAGCTAAAATTGACTCAGTTGCATCTACCGATTCGGTTACGCAACTTGCAAAAACTCAAGAAATCTTAAAGGATACAGTAGATACTCTGAAAATTGGTTCAGAAAGACACACTGAGGAAATGTGTTCACCATCGGAGAAAGTAGCCGAACTTTCGGATCAGGTCACTAACTTATCTACGAAGGTAGATGATAATCTGAATGACGCAAAACCGGTAGTCTTTAATGACACAGAAGAGTGCGAACAAATTAGGAAACTGAAACAAAATCTGAATCAAATTAATACGCAACATCAAAGAGAAATCCGGGAAGTACAAGATCAACTGACACAGGTAATACAAGAATTACGTATTTCAGAAGACACTCGTGATCCAATACGGGAAGAGGGACATAGAAATACAGAACAGCCACAAAATAATAACACAGGGCACTTCGGAAATTATCAAAGAAATTGGCAAGGTACACCGAATTTTGAGATGGAACCGCCGAAACGACGTAACAATGACCGACATGCGACTCGCCGACATGATGATTTTGATTATAAGCTGTTCATTACTACACGTAAATTCAAAACGTTTAAGAACTCTGCCAACGACATTCAACCACAAGGGTGGCTCCATCAATTCTCTCATTGTTTTCCTCCCAACTGGTCATTGGAGCACAGATTAGAGTTTATGTGTGGCTACTTGGAGAATGAACCAGCTGTAAGAATGCGATCGGTCATTTACGATTGTCACAGTGAAGGAGATTTTTATCATGCCTTCCTCTCAGCATATTGGTCTCAAACTACACAAGACCGAGTAAAACATAGCATCATAATGATTAAACATTTCGAACAATCTGAATTTTCCAGTCTTGTGAAATATTTTGAAGACATGTTGCACAAGAATCATTACCTGTCAAACCCATACAGCCCCTCAGAACTCAACCGCATTTGCTTAATCAAACTGCCTGAACATTTACGACATATTATTTTGGCAAGACGTTGCAAAGACGACATTGAAGCTTTTCAGGGACTCTTACAAGAACTGGAAATTGACACAGACAATCGCGGAACGCCAAAACAGCAGTACAACAATTACAGGTCACATCTGTCACAAATCCGCGATGACAGAAATAATACACGACAAGGCTCTTCTTATAACGTAAATAGTGACCAAAACAGACAGCACCCGTATGACAACCGTTGGCAGAGTAGTAATAATTACAGGGAAAGATCACCTCTCCGCGGTAATGACTATCACAGAGACAATCAGAGAAACAGACAATATGGGAACCAAAATAATGATTATCAAGGGAGACAGAATAACTTTAGACGCAACGGTCCAGCGCGCAGTTACGACTCAGGGAGAAATTCTCCACCACGTGACCGACAAGAAAGAAACTATGGAATCTACCGACATGACGACAGACGATATGATCGTAATGACAGACCTGAACTGCATCAGAACTGGCGGGATTTAAACAGAGCAGGGCCCTCTCGTCACAGTGAATTTGTAGAAGTTAGGTCTCCAAATCCCAATAACGACGTGCACCAACAGAGAGACAATAGGCAATGACTCATACCGCTGGCAGCCACAAAACGTACGTATCAAACTGACAACGCAGCTGCCGTAGCTAATAATTACGTAAGAATGGAAGACATTAGAGACATCTTACTCCAGGAACATGACGTAAAACATAACAACATTGCATATCCTGCGATTCACATTACAGTAAATGACGTAAAATTTACGGCAGTACTTGACTCTGGCAGTCCCATTTCAGTAATTAGTGAAACAGCTTTTAGCAAGTGCAACAAATCGAACGATTGCCCCACACTTCCGTTACGTAAGATTAAATTACAAGGTGCAATCTTTGGAAAAAGTGTAGATGTACGCCAACAAACCAATTAGAATTCTTTTGTCAAAGCCACAGCTTCTCTATGAACTTTCTTATTGTTCCATTATTGTCGACGGAAATTATACTGGGAGTAGACTTTTTGAATGAATACAAAGCAATCTTAAGCTTCCACGATGCTGAAATAAGTTTAGAGAAAGAAGGTAAGTCGATAGCTTTGAAATTGGAAGACTGGCTCTCAAACCATGACGAGGAAATTAATCGGCTTTACCTTCTGTTAGACAACAGTTCGGAATTTTCTACGGAACTAGACACTAATAATCACTCTGCACGTACTGACAGGGATGATATCGACAAAATTTACGGCAGTACTTGACTCTGGCAGTCCCATTTCAGTAATTAGTGAAACAGCTTTTAGCAAGTGCAACAAATCGAACGATTGCCCCACACTTCCGTTACGTAAGATTAAATTACAAGGTGCAATCTTTGGAAAAAGTGTAGATGTACGCCAACAAACCAACTTAGAATTATTTTGTCAAAGCCACAGCTTCTCTATGAACTTTCTTATTGTTCCATTATTGTCGACGGAAATTATACTGGGAGTAGACTTTTTGAATGAATACAAAGCAATCTTAAGCTTTCACGATGCTGAAATAAGTTTAGAGAAAGAAGGTAAGTCAATAGCTTTGAAATTGGAAGACTGGCTCTCAAACCATGACGAGGAAATTAATTGGCTTTACCTTCTGTTAGACAACAGTTCGGAATTTTCTACGGAACTAGACACTAATAATCACTCTGCAAGTACTGACAAAGATGATATCGACGGCATATTTGAAACTAATGAGTTAATTCAGAATAAAATTCAAACAATTGAGAATTGTAATGATACTGATAGGCAGGACCTTTTTGAGATTTTACAAGCACATTCCACAGTTTTTACTCACAAAACAGGAACAATCAAGGGATTTCAATACCAATTTCGTGTTCGTGAGGAAGCAGAAGGTAATATAGCGTTATTCTTCTTCTTTTTTGTGAGCTTCAAGATAAACATGATGCATAGGTGTCCACAGAAGTGTGTATTAAAGTCCTGATATCGTCGATAATTGTAGAGCACATGTCTTCTGTGGGTGAAGTACCGTTATAATTCAGGTCACCAAATGAGTTGAAATAGTAGATGGTATGCGCAGTTTTCATAACATATGACACCCATGGGTACCAGGGCCTCCAGCATTATCTAAATTCAGAATACTGCATTAACCAGTTTTCCACATACTCTTCGGTAATCTATCCTGCAAAACAGACCACGGAATCCTGGTATCTGGAATTTATCTCTAAAAAACTTAAGAATATCTTTATTTGTGAGTTGTTGATCTGATAGAACCGCTAATTATATTTTTATTTATGAATAGAACAAACCCTTTCCCTTTTCAAGTATAGTCCTCTTCCAATGGCTGCGGCTTCGATCATTCGGCTATGTCTTCTCGCCTCTTCTAACTGTGCTTGGTAGTTTTTCGTGTTCTTGACTGTTCGAGCAATTGCTGCAGCACCACAAGCAAGGGAAACTACAGCTCAGAGCGCAGAGAGGGCCTGGATGAGAAATGGAATAAATCCACCGCATGTCTTGGATATTGGTAGAACCCGAGGTGCTTTAACTGATCCTCTTCTTCTTCTTCCCGCTTCTGCCTCAGTGCGAGTTTAGCTGCTTACATCACTGTCAGGACACAGTTCGTCAAACAGCACTGCTTCCCGCCCTTCTTGTTCTTTTTCTTGTTTAGTGTACAACGTGCAGCATTCATAACTCGCTTGAAATTCATCACTCCTACACCTAACTTAATTTTCCCATGCATGGTTTTATCAACAGAAAATATTGCAATGCATTGACCTATACCAATATCCTTTCTTCTCCGTATCACCTTAGCCTTATCAGCTAAAATCCTATCTGCAATATGAAGACTTGATAGATCTTCATATACAGCGTATGCAATGTCGTGTTCCATACACACTTCGTCGAGCAGATTAACTTCCTTATCACCTCGCGCCAAGCGTTTCTGAAGCTTTGTTTCAGGTCCGCAGCAGATATACCCAGGAATGTGTAATTCCACTGGCAGTTTCTATAGAATACCACCACCTCCTCTAATGCGTCTCCCAGTAAACATGTTATGCTACTGTCGTGGTTGTGGACAATGCACGCCCATTATCAGCAAATCGCCAGCATCAGTCCAAATGTTTTGTGTAGCAGGAAAACAAAGCCATTTTACTAGTGCTTTATTACCCCGACGTTATATCACCCTCTCCACAAGAAAAACATCCGGTTCTGAGCTTTTCTGCATCTCCTCGGTCTAGAAGCAGCCTGCAATTTCTTCACCTTTACTGTACTTCAATATACAAGTTCTAGGATTCGTTCCTTGCACCTTTGAAACTGTAAATATATCAGTTGACTAGTTCGGTAGGTATAATTTCCCAAATGCCATCTTGTGTTTTGAGATAAACATCAAATCACCTACATAAAATTTCTTTTTGTGTGGATGCAGCATTTTAATGTGATAGTACACCATATCCATGAGTCAATTATCACAAACATCGAATGGTCTCATTCTTATTGTGCTATTTTTTGTTCGATTATACTGAGCAGTATTTCTGGGAGAATATCTATCCATTAGTATGAGCTGCGATGCTTAAAAGTCGTCCACATTGGACCTGTTATTGTTTTGTTCGGACGCTCCATGATACTTGCCTTCAGGTGAGTGAATGTCGATTAGTGATGTATTCCACACCGCAGTATCACGGTCTTGAAATACCTATTGTAGACCTCCCCACAGTGATCGGTTTGGAGGTTGTCTGGGCATCGATTCGTTCCTGTCTGCAGCAAACGCTCAAAAACATCGACGCCATTTCAACCCTTTTTGTTTTGACAGGTAATGCCCAGGCAAATTTGGAGTATGTATCAATAACCATTAACATATATTTGAATCCATTATTCTCATGTGAATATTCCCTCTGTCTAGAGGATGAGTTTGCCATAAGTCATCCAACCCTTTAATCATAACATGTCAGCGGAGGTATGTTCTGTGTGCTAATTTGTGCGGTTCCCAAAATACTGTCTCCATACTTATTCGATGATACCTCTCTCTCTCTAAGCTCTGAGGTTATTGATACAACCTCATTCGAATGAGCTGTGTATTACCTGCAGCAGCTGATGCCATGAGCAGCCATAATCGCTGTATTAGTTCGTTGGGGTCGTCAGAATATATATACTGAGGGATTATGCTCAATGCTTTATGCCCAATGTCAATACCATCCCCGCCGCTGCTGTTGTTGTTTTCGCCTTTAAGTATTGATTTAATAATGGTTTTATATTTCTTGTTGCTCAGACTTTTAGTGATCTTGTGTACACCAATCATGTGCAGCATTTCACGGTACATTTCCCTATCATTAGATGAAAAATTTATAGGTTTTTGGGTAGGTCTTAAGAAAATAAGATTCATTAAGCAGGGTGTTCTCTCAAACGGAATATCACCAATATATATTGTTTCTTCAGTTACAATAATAGGATCCATACCGAATATGTATGGTCATCCCCTGCTAACTCCGAATGTTCTATCTATCTGACAGGGGTGTGACGAATAATGAATTCATCAATGGCAACACCCTCGTTATCGTGTGTTTTTGCTTTTGCTGAAAGCTGTCGGAGAGATTCAGTAACTGGCTTAAAGGTCTCTCTTAATGTTTGCTGTCGATTCATATCCTCTAACCTCAGCAGCCGTAATTTCTCACGAATTGCTTTATGCACTTGAACCACTTTCTGCTTCGTCAACATCTAGGTGAATGCTAATCAGACACATCCGCAGCGTGAGTCTTTATATATCCGGTCATTTTTTTCCTCCTCTTACTATGATCCTGATCGCCTTTCTTACAACAAGAAAGTCTATATCTATTTTCCCCTCAATAGCCCCCACCTTTCTTTCTAACTTGATTAACTAGCTCATTTAACGCATTCACCATTCTCAGAAGAGTCTGGTAATACGTCTCTAGTTCATTGCGCATACCTGAAAATCTATGCGTAATAGCCTGAATTTTTGCATCCATGTACAGGCGAATGTTCTGTCTGTGCACACCCGTCCTCTCGGGTTGAGAGGTAGACATACGCATGAATTTGTGGTTCAAATGGCTCTGAGCACTATGCGACTTAACTTCTGAGGTCATCAGTCCCCTAGAACTTAGAACTACTTAAACCTAACTAACCTAAGGACATCACACACATCTATGCCCGAGGCAGGATTCGAACCTGCGACCGTAGCGGTCGTGCGGTTACAGACTGTAGCGCCTAGAACCGCTCAGCGACACCGGCCAGCTGGAATATTCTAGTGGCACCACCGTTCAGGATAGGGAAAGTTAGTTTTGTACGATATTTGAAGCACAAGTTACAACCAGGTGCACGCTGGATTGCATTAAGTTACGCATACCAGCAGTCGCGAAGGCAAATAGAGGCCACGAGGGCATAGAACTGCAAGAGGGGGCGCACACATCAGTCTCCATGGCCCAAGTCACAGTCAGAAGACGGCCACTGGCCAACCTGTGTTATGCATACACGAAGCGAAGTGGCGCACTTGGCAAAACAGAAGTGCAGAGCCGAGTATAAATAGGTGCCGTTTTCTAACGAGATTCATTCAAGTGTGGCAGCTCTCCTGGAAGGCGGAGCGTGTCACACCGCCAGGCTACACGCAGCATCAGATGGAGCTATAGTGTTCCAGTCCATGGCGGCATGGTTCGACCCTCTGAGGCCGTCGCGGGGTCTGCAGACAGCCAGCGGCGGGCCACTCTTCGGCTCGCTACTGTGGGCAATCGTCTCGGCTCCTGACACATGTTGGAGACTATCGAGGCGAGGGCCGCAGATTCAGACACCGGATCGTGGGTGGTCGTTGCTGCCATGTTCTCAGCTATGCCAGTGAGGAAGAAGCAGCAGCAGGACCGGTCTATGGCTCCAGACAGAGCTGCGTGGAAAAAACCAGGATGGTGGCCGCTAGGTTGGCTGCTGGCGCAGCCATCCTGACGTAATGGGAACTCTGCAGCTGGCGTACCGGTCCGGCTCGACACAGCAGGTTGCACTGGATCGCTGGGGTGGTGGCCTCAGCATTGGGGGACCCTGCAATGAGGACCAGGGTGAACAGGGCACTGTAGTGGAAGCAAATGAATCATTTGAAAAGCTCAGATGAGTTTTGATACGGCACCTCCTGCCACCCATCCACTACATTTGGTGTCTTCCCACTACATTTGGTCATCCTGATACATTTGGCAGCTGACACACTACAGTTCTGAGTTAAGTAAAATACATCACCACCCAGATGACGACCGAAGCAAAAATATTTTGGAATTGGGTCCTGGTTTTCCACAGCAACATCGTCAAATATGTAGATGGTGTTTGGTTTTGCTTTTTATGGTGGAGGGATATCACCATTTTCACTGAGTGTCGAGTATGTAACACCATCTACACTACGCAATATCTCCTGCAATAGCTGATACTTCGGTTGAAACAGTGTTTTTGAGAACCCACGAACATGTTCATATCTGACCCCATGTACAGGTGATAGCAGAGTTATGAGGACATTAGTCTTTCCACAATTGGATGAACCTACAATAATTGCTCATATATTATCAGGAAGAGAATTCTGTTCTTATTTTTCTTCATCAGGTCTTCATTTGCATCTTCACAGGATGAGTCACCAACAACGAAGTCCTTGTGGTGTGGGTGCTTCACTCGGCCCACCATGATACTAATTACACCAGGTACAGACAAGTAGGACATATACAGAAAATTACACTTGAAAGGATAATAATTGTATGTGTAGCCAGTAGCATTCCATCATTTAACCAACTGAGCTATATCGACCACACAGAGAAAACACCTATATATCCCACCCATGAAGAGTAACTTGACCGATGATCACCTCAGTAACTCATATAGCACTGAAAAAATATTCATAATCGTAATACTTTGATTATAAATAAAACACAAACACGGTTTGAGATTATACGTAAATTATTATTGATTTAAATATGATACATGGGGTGTAGTATTTCAGGAATATCATTACAATCTGTATATATCTTCTTCTTTGCACCTGTACAGTATTTACCAAATAAAGTTTTATGACAAGCAATGAATTCAGCATGTATGTCACTCAAGCCAATAGATGAATCACAGTACTCAGGTTTCTCACACACACACACACATTTAATCTGTTTCTCTTTGGGTTTAGCGTTCATGTGCGAACAAAGGTGTTGCTTAAGATCATCAACATGCATACTATGAACACTTAGGGAGTTTACATCATTATATGCAGAGTCTATCCTAGGCAACCAACGATTTAGTCTGTCCAGTGCAAGACATATGGCAGTGTCTAGATCGTATAACTTCATAACTGAGGCATGTCTTAGATAAATGCAGTTGTCATCCGATTTCACACATAATGCCCAGTCATCATACACTGTTGTAATAGAAAGTGCCACACCAGTAAGGCGAATGTCTGGGGGAGAACGAGTTAGATAATTCTCTGTAGTCATCTGCTGATTGATGTAGAGCTCTACATGGCATGTATCATCCCAGTTGAACTCAGAAAGTTGCACTTTAACACACTTGGAAACATTTTCAATCTCAATTCTCGCATGCAACGCCCAGACATGATGTGCTTCTATGGCAATGATCACACACTTCGATCCACTGGAAGTTTAATTGTATGTGGAGTTGAAAAGCGTGGGTACACTCGACGGCTGCTTATCCACAGTATCTACACTCTGTGGTTGCACTATCACAGGGATGTTATTGTGGGATGGGTTATATGTTGGTGACCAGTACTGACCTCCATCGTGTTGTTTCACACTGCCAGCCAGCATTCGGTGTGCTGGAGGGGGGGGGGGGCAGGTCTCATGTCCTCATCACACAAATCATGATGGGGATGGATAACAGCAACTCCTAGTCCTGTTGCATCAAGTGTGCTATGTGCGCTACCGCATCCCACATGGTCGCTAGAGGTTCAGACGAGGTGGGTGCTGTTGCTGCAGGTCTCGACGAGATGGCATCCGAGGTTGCTACAGGCCTGGACGTGGCAGCAGACCTTGGCATGTTGGCGTTCGACCCTGTTGAACAAAGATGAGGAAGCATCAGGCATGGACCAAGATGTGATATTGGATGCTTACTGTTCCGTTTAATTATGTCCTCCATGACTGTTCTGGAGTGTGACTGGTGTTGGCGCATCATGATTCTTCTTCTTCTGCTGACTGACGGCTGACTGACTGGATAAGACTTAGGTCCCAGAGCTGCTGAGCCTCGCCTATATCTCCTATAATGACATCACCAGATATGTCCAGCCTCCTGGCTGAAGTCGAGCACGTGACTGGATGAAGGGTTCATATTGGTTCCCGCCATCTTCTCCCACCATCTTGGATTACATCATGGAGTGGACGACCGTGCCCTCTGCTGGTGGTAGTGTGTACTAAGTCAGTTGGAGTCTAGAGCTCGTGGTGAACGCAATGCATGCCGCCATCTTGATTAACACATCATCAGATGTCATCATGAATGACAGTGCCCTCTGGTGGTGATACTGTGTACTAGGTCAGTTGTGGTCTGGAGCTTGTGGTGAACACACATACCAGATGGCTGTACTGCATGAAATAAAGACATCAGTCTGAATCCTTTTCCCCCTCCAGTTCCTAGGAAGTGGTGAGTTAGGTTACTTCAACTGCCCTTTCTTTCCCGCCATTTTCTTAGTAGTTGTAGTGATACACCATAATTCAAACTTTCCACCAGCTCCTAGGATGAGGTGACTTAGGTTAGTGGAGGTAGTCCAAGTTCGCTTACATTCCTGCCATATTCATACGTGTGCTGCAGTGTCCTGATGGAACTTCCCGCCATTTTCTGGGGGAGGGGAAGAAGGGGTTAGGTTAGTGGAGGTAGCCCAAATGACCTATCTTACCATCAAAATTCAAGCTTCCCGCTAAAATCCGCCATCTTGGATAATGTCATCACATTACATCACGGACGCCATCTTGGATAACGTCATCGCAACCATCTTGGATAACGGTACTTGTGGTGACGTGCCCCTTGTCCCATTACTTTGTCAGGCCCAGCCAAGGTGTGAAGCTTCGTGGCGTTTAGTCATTAAGGTTACACGAGTTTGCCTTTGGTTCAGAAAGCCCATATCGATGATGTTTTGTTGAATGGTTCGCATGATGACACATTTGGCCCAGCATTGAAATCTGCAGAAATTTGAGGGATTGTTGCACTTCTGTCGCTTTGAACGATTTTTTTCAGTCGTCTTTGGTCCTGATCTTGCAGGATCTTTTTCCAGCGACAGTGATGTCGTAGAGGTGATGTTTTACCGGATTCCTGATATTCACAGTACACTTGTGAAATGGTCGTACGGGAAAATCCGCATTCCATCGCTACCTTGGAGATGCTGTGTCCTATCGTTCATGCACTGACTATAACATAACATGGAAACTTACTTAAATCTTGGTAATATGTCATTATAGCCGCAGTAACTGATCCAACAACTGCGCCAGGCACTTGTTCCCTTATATAGGTGTTGATGATGGTAGTGCCGTATTCTGCCTGTTCACATATCTGTGTATTTCAGTATGCGTGCCTGTACCAGTTTCCTTGGCCCTTCAATGTATATCTATGAAAGAAGGTAGTTGAAGAATATTAACTATTTTGTAAGACGTCTGAAGGGTGTAAGAGGTCAATGACTAAAGAATTTATTGCTAAAGCAGTCGAGCAGATGTAATTGCAATGGATTGCTCACATACTTCCTGCGATATGTAAACTATAAGAGAATCTCAGAGCAAAGAGCAGTGTTGACTGCAGTAGGAATTGTGTAGCAGTAGGAGTAAGTAGTAGCGAACAGTCTGGTGTATAGAGTTGGCTGGGCCGGTCGTGGGGAGCGACGACGGTGCCTGAGCATTGTAGTATAGGGTAAAAGCAGCTTTCCACATATGTAGTATTATTATATGAAGTCCCATGTAAATGTTTTAAAAAAATTTCTTGATAATAATCTTTCTCATAAGAAGTGACTTTTGAGAATCATTCATCTCAATTTAAAGAATTTACTACTTTCTCCAATCCATGGTCATCCCGATTATCGTAAAGAAAAGTAGGTTGTTTCTTTTTATACATGAGAAATCTATCAGCCAGAATTGCACTGGGCTGTGCCACAAAAATTTCTTATGGGAGCAGATATATATGCGTTATCCGGCGACTTCATGGAGGTAAGATTTTTCAATTTATTCAGAATTCATTTTCAGGGCCATGACGCAGTGCTGCTGACATCCAAAATTTTACCAGTTTAAATTCACAGTCAATTATTGAAAGGTTATAAGTGAGCCATAATTTTATCGACAGATTAGTCACGTTATTATTCCAAGCTTACAGAAGTAAACAGTTGCGTAGTTACACTGAATGTGAATTATATATATATATATATATATATATATATATATATATATATATATATATATATATATATATATACTTTTGGGAGGTTGTTATATTTTTTCTGTTGGGAGGTTACACTAAATGTGAATGTTATACATAATCATTATTTTTTGTTGGGAGGTTATAAGGGAGAACACAGCAGATGTTTATAGCACAGGGAAATCGACTCATATTAGTGGCATTTATGCAGTGACGGATATCAGCTGTGTGGGAAGCTGAAGAGTGGAAAGCACAATACAGGTTTTTGCTCTGTAGACTGTGGCAACTAAAACAATGCGTTACAGTATGTTTGAAAAGCAGTGATTAGTTATATTGAGAACAAGTAAGAAAGTACGCAGCTAGTGGGATAGGATACATCTTGGGATACCAGAGAATAACTCATTTCATAAAGCAGAGATTTGAGAGGAATAAAATTTTTAAACTGAGAGAAAATCTTGAATCCAACAAACAGGTTCAGTATTGTGTAGGTTTCAGTAGATATGCAGATATGATGAGATAGATAAATGATAGATAAATGTGGAGAGCTGCATCAAATTAGTCTTTGCACTCAGTGCAAAGACTGTGGTAACAACAACAACACCAACAACAACAATACATCTTTGAAAAACTGATTAATTATGTTGAGAACAAGTATACTATAAATGTTCTGTCGGAAATGGAAACTGTTAACCGTGAAACTTCTTTCTGATACATATATCACACACTGAGAATATTTTCGTATCGTAACTTGTGTTAAAGGACTAAACTTCAATTGCAGTGGGAACTGATACTTAGTGGTAAGTTAACTGAGGTGTTGACCCCCTTCCTCACCACCTCACATGAGTGTGAGGTGTATTAGTTCCACCATGGAAGCAAATAGCCGCCAAATATCATCAGGAACCAAATCTCCTCTTGCCTGAAAATCATTCTTTGTCAGTTCTGAAGACTGCTCGCTAATAGCTACTGAGAAGTAGTAAATTTTTCCGTGAGTGCCTTACATGCACTATGAGTACAGTTCAGGAGACTGTACATTTACGTTCGTAAATGCAGTGTCTATCTGGAATATGTTATTTTGTCAATATGTACCTGAAAGTTATAAGTGGCGGTTTCAATATAAGGGCATCAGAGTTTATAGGAAATTTTAAACAAAGAAATATAAATATCAGCTTAATAAAAGAAACAAGGAAAAACTCAGAGAAACAAAAGATTTAAATGATTACATATTAAATGAATGGATATCAATTGCTAGATTTAGGACTAAAAGAAAGCATTTATGCCTCATACCAATATATGAAACTGAAGAAGGAAAACGCCAGATTCTCGTATATTGTATGAAGAACTGCAAGAACCAGAAAATAAATATAATGAAACTGATCATTAGTTAAAATCTGGAGACTTGATTGCGCGATTAGGGGAAAAACCAATTGTTGACTCAGTAGGGACCTTTACAACAATATCTTTAAATGAAAATGTTAAGACTTTAAGAGATTTTGCTACATTTAATCAATGGAAAATTTTAAACACGTCCTTTAGAAAGAAAGTCAAAACTAAAGACAACTCAGATACAAGAGGTCTGCACTACATAATGTTTCACGTAATTGCTCACAAAAAAATAAGGTCTCAAATTTGAGGTACTCATGCATTTTGAGATTATGATATAGACTCCGATCACTTCCTAGCGAAAATTTAAAGTCCATCTTCTATAAAAAGAAAGCATAAGAAATTTAGATGAACGAAGGCTCACACAACAACTGCAATTGGCTGAAACTAAATATCATATTCAAGAAAATTGGGAAAGATTACAATACACAATACTGAAATTAATTAGTGAGGTACTTGGAAAAAAAGTATCAGACAATGAAAGTGGTCTGGAAATATGGAATATAGATATAGCCAACAGTATTAAAGAAAAACAAAAAGCTTATATTGTCTATTTACAGCCATGGGTAACGAAGTTTGCAGAATGTGCAAGCAGAAAAGAACTCAAGCACAGAATTAATAAACAGATATTATCTTAAACGCTGGGAAAGTTTCATTCCTAATCTTAAAAATGGCACTGATGGAAGGTGTAAAGTAGTGTCTAAACTTACGAAACATACGAGTAAAATGGAGAAAGGTACTGCAAACATTGTTATAACTACTGAAAACCAATGGATACAACATTAGAGAAATTAATACTTAGATGAAGATAGTGAATAATGTTGTTAAATAAAAACTAACACTAACATGTAGATAAAACAGACATCAAATAATTAATACAGCCATTAATGTTAATAAGAAATATAAAAGTTACAGGTGTCGATGGAATTGCTGCTGAATTAATCAAATATAGAGTAAATATTTTAGTATTTTTCTTCTAAATTTTTGTAAATTTGTGTTTGAAGGACTGTTCCATACCTGAAGAATGGAACAAATCTAAATTTGTTTCCTTGTTTATCTCTCCAGTGAGCAAATACGTGACTAGGCACTTTGGATCTTCAGTGCCTCAGTTCATTCTACTAGAGTAGTTTACTTCTTTATCGGTTTATTTGAAATTTGCTTGTTACAACATCACAGTGCTATAGTCTGCACTGTTTTTATTATTGGTGGATCATACACATCAAATGAGGATTTGTGTGTTATGTGGTGTGGCAGAAAATTCAATATTATTATATACTAGGAGACATTTAGTTTTCCATTGCTTCTTGTTACTGTAAGGTGGTTAAATTTAATGATGTACATGTTGTTGTTATTTTTACGTATCAAATATTTTCAGGACACATGGTTTTAATTTGTTTTTCAAGGAGAACAAACTTCAATACAATGAAATACTTACTCTAGTCTTACTGTGCTTAGAAACGGTCACGTCAACACAATATGCTTTCTCATTTTTATCTCAGTTAACTGGGATGTGACCTGCAAACAAATTTTCCACAGTTATTACAGTTTTTTATTTTTTGTGTATATCTCTTCGACACAAAGAAAACGATTGTCTTTCATTGTGTGCTGGTGATTGAGATGTGCACTGTATCCTTTAGGCTTGTAGTCTTATCCAAGGGCGAGACAATCACTTTTGCTCGCTTCTCGAGTCTTTTCCTCACCTCTCCTGATATCATGTCTGGCTTTGTGGGCAGTGCTACAACCGTATAATCATTGTAAACAGACCAATAATACCAGTCACATGCAAGAATAGTTCAACGTTTGCTGTTGCATTTCCTGCTATAGCTGCCCACAAGGGGATCCATGGCGTCAACACCCCCTTGTATTTACGGGTAGCTTTATTACTTCTGGCTTCTTTGCATCACAAACTACAGTTCTTGATGAGTGTGGTGAGGATACAAGTTTTACTGCTGATGATTTCTTTACTACATAATATGATGCAAGTCATAAGGAACAAGGAAATCCAAAACTGATGAATTTACTTGTGTAGAAGGATGTTGCTTCACCTCCTTAGGAATTCCATCCATATATCTCCTTAGGGTTCCCACAACATGGATTTCACTGTCAGCTTACTGATGGTATGCTACTGAAAAAAGTGTCAGCTATAATACTGCAGCCCAATTTAAACATTTGTGGTTAGATCTTTTACAACTCGGAACCATGATTCACTTCACATTGTTGGTTGGATTGTTTCCCCAAGTAATTCATCCATTCGATGGAAAGGAGTTTCTAGATTTTTATGCTCACCATACATTTATATCATATTTAGCAGACTTTCTGTTCGAGTATTGTCGAAATGGACATACACCTAGTGCTGATGAACAGCTTGTTACGTATAGAGGTAAAGTCTATTTAGATAATACATGACCAGCAAATCTGGTGAATATGATATAAATGTATACTGAGTGTACGAATCTAGAAATGCCTTTCCACTGAATTGACAGATTACTTGGGAAAACTATAGACGAAAATGGAGACTGGAATACATCTGGCAAATAATTGAGGACGTAGGTTGCATTTAATAATCTGAGATGAAAAAGTTGGAATAGAATAGGAATTCCGAATACTGATAACTCAAATAAATAAATAAATAAATAAAAAAGTTCGGATAAGCTTCATTCCACTAGGTGTGCACTCTCTGAGCCTCTCTGTTAGTTTCCCTTACCATGACAGATACTATTTCTGGGGTAATTAAGAGCTTTATGGCCTCTGTTATTGAACTAATTAGGGGTGGCGCTTTAGGACCAGGTTTATCCCCAATTAAATCATAAAATGGAGTTTGGTTCTTAGATGGAGGCTTTTTATACCATATCATTCCATTTTTTTCCAGTGAGATAATCTTACATAGTGTTGTCATTATTTACCATTACATATAATCACAATTAATGATGTCATACTCATTACCTTCCTCTTCTGTTACGTCACTGCCTTCCCTTTCTTCGTTATCTGAGGACAATTATTCATCATCATTCAGGTCAACAATACTTTAATTTTTGACATCAGGATTATTTCACATATGAAGGAGAATCTTATTGACCCCTTTACCCCAAACATGTGTCCCACCAACCCCTACCAAAAAATTAAACGGTTATTTCAATTCTAACCCAAGTTAACAGACAATAGATCTTCTTGTAGTTCCCACAAATTTCGTTATTTATGACTTACTTACGTTATAATGAACTGACATGTTTTTCTTTTTGTGAACTGTATCATACATAAATGAATGACATACTGAGCATACCTAACAAAGCCAGTCATCATCTGCTTCCTTCACAACAATAATGCTGTCTAGAGTTCAACAAATGTGTAACCTTCACTGTTAATAAGTTTTGCCAACTTCAGCCATTTGCTGGCAGCACTGAATCGGTTAAATCAGCTGTGGACTTTGAAGACCCCAAGTTCCCAATTTCATTCACTCTTGAACTAAGGTATCATAAATTGAAGATATTAGTTAACTTCATTTGTTTCTTTAGATAATAGCTAGGGAAGAGACTTCAGGGACTACGAACTCAGCAGGACCAACTAATAATGAAGCACATAAAGTATAAGGTATAGGGGTTCTCGAAAAAGCTCCATGTGCTCAGCAGAGGGCTCAAAAAGGCAATAGTGAAAACCGAGCAGATCATGGGGGAGTAAGTTTACTAAATGCAGTAGGCTTATATAAAATTTATGTGAAAATTCTAGATCAAAGTTTGAAAATTAACACTGGGACAGTAATTTCAGAACAACAATCAGGGTCAGCAAGGGACGTTTGTGAAATAATATACTTACAACACATCGAATTACTGAAAAACATTGTGGGATTAGAGAGGCATTTATCATTTATTGATTACGAGAGAACCCTTGATAAGCTAAAAACATCCCCTTTCATTGATAATATTTGAAATAAAAGGTTGTCCTAATCACCCCATTGATGCTATGAGTCGATATGGAAATACAAAAACAGTTATAAGTTAAGGTTGGAATATTTCAAATGAAATTTTAATGAACCAATGTGTTCAAAATGAAGTAGTCTGCCGCTCATATTATTTAATTTACAATTATTGTTGACCTCCTTATGAAGTAGAAAGATGAAATACGGTTTTGAATTAAAATAGGACCTAGCAAACCATTAAATATTCTGTTATATGCTGATGAGCAGATAATTACACAGGAAACTGAAGGTAATTTACAAAGAGCAGTACATAGATTGAGCCAAAACGCATAGTACTATAATTTAACTGTTTCTGCAGGTAAGACGAAGATAATGGCGTTGTACAGAAAGAATCCAATCGGATCGAAAATAATAATAAACGAGAAAATTTTAGAAAAAGTGTCCCACTTCAACTATCTGATATGTGACATAAAGTTTACCTATGACAATGAGATAAAAAAGAAGGTTAACAATTTTCAAAGCATCTGCAGAACAACTGGGAGAACTTTGGGAAGAAAAACAAGAAAGGAAGCATCAATTAAATTCTGTAAATTTATGAATCTACATGAGCTTGCATACAACATAGGCAGTCAGCAGAGATGAAGTTAAACAGACAGGTAAGCGACTGTAACAAAATGGATCAAACAAGGAATGTAACAGTAAGATGAGATTAAAATAAATTTCCAGTTAATGAAAAAATGGAAGAAAACAGAATGGTATGGATGGATCACCTTGGTAGGACAGCAGAAAATAGGGTGACAAAAAAATTGAATTATCGTCAGACTGCAAAGAGAGGACTAGGTAGACATTATAAGAGATGGAAGTGCGACAGAGACCAGAAAATGTAACTATAACACCCAATCCATGGAAGGAGTAAATGACGAAGTGACCTTGTTGAACTTTTTCGAATGATGTTCGACATGTAAGTGGCATTTCAGTTTGTTACAAAGAACAGTGCCGAACTATGGAGATATCCGAATTAGCGAAGCCTAAGTTAGTTAGGATTTACACTATAATTAAAGTTAGATCTTAACTATAACGTACATTCTACGATCAGCAGTCAAAGAGATCCATTATGTACTTGAAATGTTAAGGTACAATACATTATTCATTTTTTGTTTGTTAACTGGTAAATCTTCGTAGTCGCGGTGCACAGTGATATCCCCGTGCCATAGTATCGTAGCACGCCGCTAGAGGAGACAAAACAACATGGTGTAGCCCATCTCTACTATGCCAGTGTACTATGCCTTTATGTTTCGTTTCTCTTGTAGTGCTGTGATACAATGGCGCAGGAATTTTAGTGTATAGGGGAAAGTAGGGCAGAACTGGGTATCCTAGCTTCTAATTCATGCAGGCTGTTTATAATGATAGATAAGGTTGCAAATGAAGGCTATTCAGATTCTCTTCAGTTGCAAATAATATAATAGTAAATTGATACTTTCTACCTTGGGACTGTTTATTAATTTTTACGCTGCTATGGTTTATTTAAAGCTGATACCGAACTGGTATCACGTTGTTGAATATGCAAAAGAACTGAATAAGATTACGGTTTGTTGATAATTTTTACATTAGGTTTGTCTAAACATAACTGAATGAAATACAGTTTTTGTGCCATACACGTCCGCCTTTATTCCTTGAGGATTTCATGGATGAGCTACATGCTTTTTTGTTCCTGTGTTGCAGCTGTTTTCCTTATAACTGCCATTTGAAATTCAGTTTTCATGCTTCACAATTATAGTAACTGAACACTCGTTTTGGTTTTAATCACTGATGGCATGTAGATCAACATCCACGAAACCCGCCACCGAAGATGTCTTGTAAGGAACAAAGGAGAAATTCTGTTTCATTCAGTTGCGACGATACTATCCCAAAGCAAAAATTATCAGCATACCGTAATGCAATTCATATTTCTTAAACGTTCAACAACATGAGTCCAGTCTAGTATCAGCTTAAGATAAACTGTGTCATCATAAAACATAATAACCTCATTAGTTAAGAAATACTTGGTTTTGCCTCACATGTGGTAAAACGAAAAAAAAACTTGGCCAACGGAAAAATGTATGAAATATACAGAAATCCTTAAAAATACTACCAAGCGATACCATGAATTTATCTGAAGTACCGTAGTGGCCCAGGATGAATGGCACCTGCTGTGCAGGTTCAAATGGCTCTGAGCACTATGGGACTCAACATCTTAGGTCATAAGTCCCCTAGAACTTAGAACTACTTAAACCTAACTAACCTAAGGACATCACACACACCCATGCCCGAGGCAGGATTCGAACCTGCGACCGTAGCAGCCCCGCGGTTCCGGACTGCAGCGCCAGAACCGCTAGACCACCGCGGCCGGCTGCTGTGCAGGACTGGGTTGCTGAGGTGAGCTGTAACGAGGGTGTAGGCCCATGGTGGCTCACACGAACAGTATCACAAAGTAAGATACATTATTGGGGTTGGTGTTACTACACTTGTAGCGCCGTGACTTCATAGTCACGCCTTTTAGTAGGTGGTGTGGATTATCTGCGGTGAGCTGAAGTTGGTGCCAAGTGTTGCTGATGCCCAGCCCGCTCAGTGGCACGTGACCCTTCCAGGCGCCGCGTGGCTCCTTGCGGTGCGGAACTGCACTAGAATTCTCACATGATATGATAGACTCTGGTGGTTGAACTCGGCCCATTGGTGGAGGCGCGCGGCACCGGGGACGCCCACACCAGCATAGGAGGGAGATCAGCCAAACCACCCTGTACACGATCTGCTGCCCCCCCCCCCCCCCCCTAAAAGCAGGAATTATGAGTGGTTTCTGCTGAAGTAGGCCCGGAGGCAGATCACCAGTAAATATATACCAGGACCAGGGAAGAAGACTTGGTAGCAGTGGAGGTCCAAACTCGTGGCTGCTGTTTGCTGACCCATATCATTCCAGCACCTGGTGTAGTCCTCTTTTCATATTTTCGCAGGTGGTTTGGCCAGACTGCCAATACCTCTGCTAGAACCGACGGGTGAGTCAAATGAAAACCTTAAATTTGTAATAACAAATCGAAATTTCGCGCCGTTATACTGTAAGTTGGTAAGCGTGCTACAAACAGCGTTCAGAATGGCCTGTAGGTGGCAGCATAGTGCAGATAGTGCAGATGCACACATACTGTCGCAGTATCAGTATAAAGATGGCCGCCCCACTTGCGACTTGCACTAGGGAAGAGCAGCGTTCTGTTATTCGGTTTTTGCGTAGTGAATGTGTAAAACCTATTGAAATCCATTGGCGAATGAAGGTTCAGTGCGGTGATGCATGTCTGTCACAGCAGCAAGTCTACAAATGGATTAGGAAGTTCTCGGATGATGTGATTTCAGTGGAAGATGCTCCTCTTCCAGGTCAGGCACAACGAGCTGTGACTCCACAGAACATTGCAGCAGTTGAAGCCATAGTGAAGGAAAACCACCGAGTGACACTGAATGACATTGCAGCATGTTTACAGATTAGTCATGGGTCAGCACACCACATTGTGCATGATATTCTCCAGTTTCACAAAGTGTCTGCAAGATGGGTGCCACGGCAGCTGACTCCTGAAATGAGAGAACGACATGTTGATGCTTGTGAAGAACTTCTTCGGTGCTTTGAACGAGAAGGTGATGGCTTCCTTGCAAGAATCGTTACTGGGGACGAAACCTGGGTTCACTTCCACCAACCGGAAACGAAGAGAGCGAGCAAGGAATGGCACCATTCTTCATCACCAAAACAAAAGAAATTTCAAACAGAACCATCAGCTGGGAAGGTTATGCTGACTCTCTTTTGGGACGAAAAAAGCGTCATTTTGGATCATTACATGCCTAGAAGGACCACCGTCAGCAGTGCATCACACAGATCTCCTAAAATATCATCTGCGGGCTGCAGTCAAATCAAAGCTACGTGGATTGCTGTCAGCAGGTGACCTTTTGCAACATGACAATGCAAAGCCACACACTGCCAGTACAACGGTTGCAACAATCACCGACCTGCATATTGAGTGCCTTCCTCACCCACCATACTCACCAGACCTTGCGCCAAGTGATTTACATATGTTTGGACCACTCAAAGACGCAATGGGAGGAAAGAAGTTCCGTTCTGATGAAGAAATACGCCACACGGTGCTTGAGTGGTTGCGCGGACTACCAAAAGAATTTCTTTCTAGAGTCATTTATGCACTTTGTAAGCGCTGGAGGACTTGCATTGAGCGTGGGGGAGATTGTGTTGAAAAGTGATACAGATTTGTACCACTTCTGCACAATAAATAACATTTAAAAAATATTTAAGGTTTTCATTTGACTCGCCTGCTTATATTGGTTAGATGTTCTTTTGTTGTGGTCATGTACTGCTTTCTGCAGCGTATGGAATAACAAAATCACGCCTAGATGGTGTAGAAAGCTCCACAGTATGTAAACAGGCTTCTAGCTACAATAGGTATGTTGATGTCTTAGCGCCTGTCATCTGTTGGTGGCTTCTTCAATTGTTGTGACTGACCTGCCATTTTCCAAAGTAACGCCAAAAAAATTATGAGATTGCTACAGTACCTTCCTCCTTCGGATCACACAGCCCCCAGTTCTCAACACTGGGGCAGTCTGGGAACAACAACATACAGTATTTATAATTTTCTTCCAATGTATTAGGCAGCTTGAACCGCAAGGTACAGAGCTTTGAACTTACTCTGCAGTTAAAGCTCTCTGGCTCCTCATTCATGCTCGCTCAGTAACTCTCTCGAAATTTTCACCCAAAGAAACCTGTCAAACTTTCTAGTACCTCTCTTTGTACCTTACGAACAACTGGTGAGCCAGTCTGCATCTATCTGGAACGCTGAGGGTCGCATGGCTGGATTGACTCTCTGCCAAAGTTAGATTAAGGCTACAAAGAGCACAGTCAGACATAACAACGCAGGATATTTAACAACCATACGACGCTTTCTTTCCTGGTACTGCTACACATGCTGAAGCATCCATTCTGCAGAAATGTGCCACCCTTGGCCTCTACATGCTATTTAAGGGAGAGGACAGGTTAGGTTTTAGTGTACGATTAAGATAGGTCAAATTTTGTATTGGGGGCACTTGTAGTGGGTTATGTGGTCAGAGTAACTGTGGCTGCATCGAGTGTAACCTGGTAATTCCTGTAACAGTGGCTAACAGGTGGAATCTCGGTCTTATTATGTTAGAAACTGTTCCATTGTTTAACAATCCACTGTTATGCAGTTCGTCGTCTTGGCACTGAGTATCTATCCTGATCATTGCTGCTACGGCCACCACAGTCCTATAAACGATGTTGCTCCAGTGCAGCTCTGTTTTTCTTCTTTTTTTTCTTTTTAAGTAGAACTGAGGATACAGGAAGTCAGATGGACAACCCTGGCCGATGTGACTAAGAACAATCGAGCTCACATGAGTCCACGCCGGTATGAAAAGTAAAGCACCTGGGAGTAAACGATCGCGATCAGAAACGGACCTAGCCAGGTATGGAATTACAAATCCACGCCTCGGTAGTGTAGAAATCCCCACAGTATGTAAACAGCTCTTTAGCTACAATAGGAATGCTGATGTCCTAATTTGCACTATTGATATGTGAGTCCTGCTCCGGCTCTGGTGCCACTGCCAGGTTGGCATCGTGTGTTGGGATTTTCACGTCTCTTATTCTTAGACTATTCACTGGCGCCACTACGAGTGCTCGCTTTGTCTGTCCGTCAGTGGTAAAAGCAGCTCTTATCGATAGCAACTACTTCCGTACTATCTTTGGAGCGAGTCATCGTGAGTCAGGCAGTTCGCTTAGGACGGAGGAGCAGTGAGGTCCTCACAGCGCCAGTACTCGGCTGGACATCTGGCGATACATGCATCTGCTCGATCGAAGGATTTGGTCGCTAGAGTGCACGACCACGTCGAGGTCTGGAATCAGCGAGTTTAAGTTGAATGCATCGTTATATTCTAATAGTGCAAATTTCACTCGTGTGTGTGTGTGTGTGTGTGTGTGTGTGTGTGTGTGTGTGTGTGTGTGTGTGTGTGTGTGTGTTTCTGTGTGTGTGTGTGTCCGTCTGTAGAAGTGACCTCTTGGCAAGAAGCTGTCAGTCGTCGATTCATGCTAGCATCTTTCCCCTCGCGTGACTCGAGTGGGGACGACCATTGGTTGGTCGTTCCGTCGGTCGCCTCACCGGACGACGTGTTTTGTTCTTCCGACCGCTTCTGTGCCCTCTGTGTTGTTGGACTTGTGGTTCGTGCTGGTTGTACCACAGTGACTGGTTTTAGCATCGTTTGAGTTGCTGGTGGAATTGTTTTCGCGGGTCCGTGTGTATATAGTGTGTTTGAATGAGGAGTTATTTTAACACTGTCTGCGTACTGTATTGGTGGAGTGGTTCCATCTGCCTTTTGGTGTTTTAAAAGCCAGATTCTGCAGCCGCAGTGCTGTCTGTCATTTCGCCGTCGCCTGAATTATTCCATCGTTGTACTGGTTATCATACGTTAGGTGGACTTGGTAAGAGGGTTGGACGGCGTTTAAACTGTCCCTAGTTTGAGTTGGCATCCTGTTACGTGAGCATAACTGTTGGCTGCCTGTCTCATCTCTTACGCAGCTTTATGGACTTTTCCCAGGTCGATCCAGGGAGCAGTCTGTGTTTCACTCCGTCTTATTTTGTCAAGTGGTTTTAATTGTTTATAATTTAGCCTAATTTTATAACGTGTAATTGCCTTCATCACTTGTAATTCAGGCCTTCAGCCGTTTATTGTTTGTATTACTGCTTGTGGCTTTCAGCCGACAAATAATTTTCAATTCTGTTCCAATAAGGCCTTCAGGCGTCGCTGTAGCCTGTTGCAGTTTGTTAAGATGGTTTAAAAAAGTTTTATTAGTTTTTTAACATGTAATTAACTCCTTACTTGGAATTCTTAAAAAAAGTCAAAATTATTTGTCGCCTGAGAGCTCCCACCAACTTCAAAATACTCAATGGCTGAAGGCCTGAATTACAAGTAAGGAGGCAATTACACGTTATAACGTTAGGGTAAATTATAACCACTTGACCAAGTAAGACGGAGTGATCCACAGACAGTGGTCCCAGGATCGACATGGAAAAAGTCCATAAAGCTGCGTAAGCGGTAAGACAGGCAGCCAAGCGTTATGCTCACGTAACTGGATGCCAACTCAAACTAGGGACAGTTTAAACGCCGACCAACCCTCTTACCAAGTCCACCTAACGTATGATAACCAGTACAACGATGGAATAGTTCAGGGGAGGGCGAAGTGACAGACAACACTGCGTCAGCAGAATCCGGCTTTTAAAACACCGAAAGGCAGAAGGAGCCACTCCACCAATACAGTAGGCAGACAGCGTTAAAATAACTCCTCATTCGAACACACTAGTTACACACGGACCCACGAAAACAATTCCACCAAAAACTCAAACAATGCTAAAACCAGTCACTGTGGGACAACAAGCATGAAACACAAGTCGACACCAACACAGAGGGTCCAGAAGCGGTCGGAAGACCAAAAACACGTCGTCCGATCAGACGACCGGCCGACCGACAAACCATCGGTCATTGGCAATCAAGTCAGCCAAGGGAAAGGTTTCGACTGACAGCTTATTGCCATGAAGTCACTTCCACGGACACACGGACACACACACACACACACACACACACACACAAGTGAAGTTTGCACAATTCGAATAAAACGATCCATTCAACTTATACTCATTGAATCCGGACCTCAACGTGGTCGTGCACTCTCGTGACCGCACCCTTCTGTCGGGCAGTGCATGTACCGCCAGCCGTCCCTGCGAGTACTGGCACTGTGTGGACCTCAATGCTTCTCCATCCTAAGCGAACTTCCTGACACACGACGACCCGGAAATAGTCGAGGTCGCTTCATAGATAGTACCGCAGTACTTGCTATCGATAAGCGCTGCTGCTCCGACCGACGGACAGACAAAGCGAGCAAACGTAGTGGCGCCAGTGAACAGACTAAGAAAACGAGACGTGACAATCCCAACACACGACGCCAACCTGGCAATGGCACCAAGGCGAGCCGGAGCACAGCTCACTATGAGAGCATAGCAATAAATTCTGATTGTTTAGCTCTGCGACGAAATCCAGTTCTGGTGGCAATTCCTCCTGTACCTCCCATAAGCCAATCAGGTGATGTTCTGGAGCTAACAGTGTTTGACTTACCTGTCCGTTTACTGCTTAGTGAACGGCTCGTTATTAAAAGTCGTGTGTGCCACACGCTGAAGGCTGACGATTATACGAGGGTGTGGTGAAAAGAAATACCTCCGAATTTCTTATACCGTTGTAAATATCTGTTGAGGTATTAGACGTCACGCATATTTCTCCGTCGACCTCATCGTGTGTGAAAAAGTTTGGAGTTGGCGACAGTGTATGGAAAATGACGAGACTCGTCGGAATCGGATTGAACCCTTCAGACACAGCTCTCTGGCAGTTGAGAAATGTCTAAGATACAGCGACACTTAATAAATGTCAGTGCTGTCTTCGAAGTTAGATGAATAGTTGCGACATAATTATCTGTGAGGGTTGGAAAATAAATAGTGGCAGCTATTCATTCGCAACCGATACAAAAGAGTTACGTGTTAGCACCTGTTACTGTCCTTCAAAGTAGTCACCAGCGCTGTGTAGAAGCCGTTGCCAGCGGTGTGGAAGGTATAGTATACCATTAGCAGAACCTGTTCTGATGATGGTTCGAATGGAGCGGTCTACTGCCTGTCGAATCTCTGGAACAGTTCTGAAGCAAATGCCACCATCAATGCACAGTATTACTGTCAATTTTTGGAGCATCGCCAGCGACCAGCTTTGCGAAAGAAACGGCGACGCTTTCTGCGCAACCCATCCATCATTTTGCACGACAATGCGCAGACGCATATATCGCAAGCTGTGGCTGCTCTGTTCGTTTGATGGGACTGGGAAGTACTGTACCATCCACCATACTCCCCGCACTTAAGTCCTTGTGACTTTGATTTGATTCCGAAGATGAAGGAATCACTTCTTGGCATTCGCTTGGCTTCGTGTGATGTCCTTAGCTTAGATAGGTTTAAGTAGTTCTAAGTTCTAGGGGACTGATGTCCTCAGATGTTAACTCCCATAGTGCTTAGAGCGATGTGAACCATTTGAACTATTCTTTGTGCTGTAGCTTTCAGGGGCATTCTGAGACGCTCTCTGTGTGCGGCATCCCTGTGCATCTCTGAGTCGCAGCCCCATTGTGTGTCGCAACACTGCACTGTATACCTCGGCCAGTCTAGATCGTGATGCTGCACGGGCAACAGTTTGGAACTTTTGACGAGATGCATCGTTTCAGGTGAGTCGGCGCTCACGCGCTAGTATTTATAAGGCCACTGATAATACTTAGATTACTATTGTGGGAAAAGAGAAAAATAAACTGAAGGTGAAAGGCGTCGGTTTCCATCCTGACCTTGATGTGCTTGTGTTTTTTTAGGTACATTTTTGAATTTTGCTCTCTTAAATAATGATAAGTTTAGCCATGGTAATGGATGGCTTACCATGTTTATTGCCAACTGTGGAGATACTGAGAGTATTGGTGGCTTAAGAAAGTTTTAATAACCGTGACGTCATTTCCTACTGTACTTTCACTATTGGTGGAGTATTTAGCATGGACATTGGTGTGTCATATTATTATTACAGGATGCCATTTGTATTGAGGACCCGTAGAATGAGAACTATTTTCAACTAGGCAAAACAGCAGCTTCAGGTCATGAAACTATGTACATCTACATTTAAGGCACACCTTAAGGTCTGTAAAGAAAATATGCCTATGTTACCAACAGTTGATGGGAGAGGTGGTTCCTTCGATAAAGTTGCCAGGAAATCTCGCAATATTTAAAAAAAAATGTTTCATTACGGTAGGCAATATTCAATCAAAATTGCTGCGATTTGGCGAATAACATTTGTAAGATACCAATATCATCAGGCAGGAAATTTCTGTCGTAGACATTGTATACTTATACATTTATATACCAGTTAACAACAGCACTGAAATCGTTAAAAGGAATCTAATCGATCAGAACAGGCTTTCTACACTCCTGGAAATGGAAAAAAGAACACATTGACACCGGTGTGTCAGACCCACCATACTTGCTCCGGACACTGCGAGAGGGCTGTACAAGCAATGATCACACGCACGGCACAGCGGACACACCAGGAACCGCGGTGTTGGCCGTCGAATGGCGCTAGCTGCGCAGCATTTGTGCACCGCCGCCGTCAGTGTCAGCCAGTTTGCCGTGGCATACGGAGCTCCATCGCAGTCTTTAACACTGGTAGCATGCCGCGACAGTGTGGACGTGAACCGTATGTGCAGTTGACGGACTTTGAGCGAGGGCGTATAGTGGGCATGCGGGAGGCCGGGTGGACGTACCGCCGAATTGCTCAACACGTGGGGCGTGATGTCTCCACAGTACATCGATGTTGTCGCCAGTGGTCGGCGGAAGGTGCACGTGCCCGTCGACCTGGGACCGGACCGCAGCGACGCACGGATGCACGCCAAGACCGTAGGATCCTACGCAGTGCCGTAGGGGACCGCACCGCCACTTCCCAGCAAATTAGGGACACTGTTGCTCCTGGGGTATCGGCGAGGACCATTCGCAACCGTCTCCATGAAGCTGGGCTACGGTCCCGCACACCGTTAGGCCGTCTTCCGCTCACGCCCCAACATCGTGCAGCCCGCCTCCAGTGGTGTCGCGACAGGCGTGAATGGAGGGACGAATGGAGACGTGTCGTCTTCAGCTATGAGAGTCGCTTCTGCCTTGGTGCCAATGATGGTCGTATGCGTGTTTGGCGCCGTGCAGGTGAGCGCCACAATCAGGACTGCATACGACCGAGGCACACAGGGCCAACACCCGGCATCATGGTGTGGGGAGCCATCTCCTACACTGGCCGTACACCACTGGTGATCGTCGTGGGGACACTGAATAGTGCACGGTACATCCAAACCGTCATCGAACCCATCGTTCTACCATTCCTAGACCGGCAAGGGAACTAGCTGTTCCAACAGGACAATGCACGCCCGCATGTATCCCGTGCCACCCAACGTGCTCTAGAAGGTGTAAGTCAACTACCCTGGCCAGCAAGATCTCCGGATATGTCCCCCATTGAGCATGTTTGGGACTGGATGAAGCGTCGTCTCACGCGGTCTGCACGTCCAGCACGAACGCTGGTCCAACTGAGGCGCCAGATGGAAATGGCATGGCAAGCCGTTCCACAGGACTACATCCAGCATCTCTACGATCGTCTCCATGGGAGAATAGCAGCCTGCATTGCTGCGAAAGGTGGATATACACTGTACTAGTGCCGACATTGTGCATGCTCTGTTGCCTGTGTCTATGTGCCTGTGGTTCTGTCAGTGTGATCATGTGATGTATCTGACCCCAGGAATGTGTCAATAAAGTTTCCCCTTCCTGGGACAATGAATTCACGGTGTTCTTATTTCAATTTCCAGGAGTGTAGATATGAAATTAATTATTTCATCGATAGGGTGTGGCTAATACTCGAGTATAAATATTTTAAACGTAACGTTGAATTATTCCTCCAAAACACAGACAAAGTGTGGGAAGCCCAATTTCTGGTCTGCTGGCCGATAATTTTATGAAGTATCTTGAAAATAAGTTTTTCATTGGAAATCCCAGTTTAACAGAAAAGATAGTATAGTATTTCAGATATGTCTACGATAAGCTTTTCTTAGTCAAATGTAACGAAAACCAAATTTATATGTTTAGTGGATCTCAGTGGTCCCATTGATATTTTAGATCTTAATATCAGGAATAAATATGAAAAACAAAGTTCTGGGAACTTCAGACAAAACACTTGCGCTGATGCTATTGTAAGTTATTCAAACCATCCAAGCCAACATAATATTGCATTTTCCAGTTTTGTTTTTAATCACCTATTCAAGCTCCAGTTCTCACACACTGAGTGAGAAATAGAACTAACTACCATTAAATACTTTGCTAACGCCATTGAATATCCTTCACATCGTGTAAATTGATTCTGTAGTAAAACAAGATGTAAAATAAGTTTCAAGACAGAAAACGCAAATACATTTGTTTGCCGTACTACAGTAAGAGCAGCATCAGTTTTTAGGGAACATAACAGTGGTTTTATTGTCGACTACAAATAACACTGGTCGTATTTAAATAACAGTGTTGACAAGAGGAGTATTTATTGCCAGTCAGATGTGTATAAAGTTAAATGTTCAGACGGTGACGCCTCTTATGTGGGCAAGACAGGAAGAAGACTAGAAATTAAATGAACATGTGGTCTTAGACAGGAGAGATGTAATTGAAAAATCTAACTTAGGTGCCCACCTAACTACGGGTGCACATAATATACGTCCTTGTAGTTGCATGCGAAATTGCTTTATAGGCCAATTTATGGACCTTCTAGAGGAAATCGAGATATTTCGCCATCAGAGCTCTTCTGGTACCCGCCTGCTGAATGTGTAGGTGTTGACGAGAAGCAACCGTCTTTGGGAGCTTTTCCATGGCCACCTATTTGGGGGCAGAAGACAACCCAGGAGGGTCGTAGCGTGCCTACTTTCTCCTTTACTGTCATTTCGTTCTCCCATCCGGAGATGAGGAGACAGCACCAATTGAGCCGCTTTCCAGTCTGCGGTTTTAAAAACATAATAGTCGTAGTAATAAACATAGAAAGATGAACAAAATGTGACATTAATGAAGAAATTTCTAGGAGGTGCTGACGTGGTTGAGTTGACATTGTACTGCGAGCTGCTCAGAAGTGACAAGTTTCGGAGGACGGTGCTCATATCGTTTCTGCTTGACGGCCAGCTTCAGGTAATGGGTAAACGGAGGAGATTACGGTGAACGGTGAATGGAGGATGAAGATAGAGAGCTTATGTCGAAGTTGTGGAAAGGGGAAAAGCTGTAGGGTGAGGATGGGAGGGGGCTGTGGTGACGGGAGATACCAAGCTATTCTCTGGCGTGTGGTTGGATGCAATGAGGTTTGAGGGGGTATTCAAGGGTGAGTGGCAAAGCATTAGGCGCTGTTGGCTACTCTGGAAAAGAGGAAATGGGAGTGGTTTTGTATATATGTGGCAGTTCAAAATGGTTCAAATGGCTCTGAGCACTACGGGACTTAACATTTTAGGTCATCAGTCCCCTAGAACTTAGAACTACTTAAACCTAACTAACCTAAGGACAGCACACACATCCATGCCCGAGGCAGGATTCGAACCTGCGACCGTAGCAGTCCCGTGGTTCCGGACTACAGCGCCTAGAACCGCACGGCCACCGCGGCCGGCCTATATGTGGCAGTGCCATTTGAATCAAATACGGAACGGGCTGTCAGCGTAAATTGATAGATGATATGTGGACACTCAAATGGGTAGCCGTTTTTACGGACAGCGGTGAGGAAGCAGATGATGCTTTCAGCTGTAGGAGTAAGCAATAGGGATCTGTTGGGATTAAGTGTTTGTCGACAGGGCGGTTTGGGAAGGGTAGTTTAGGTCTGATGGGAGGGTGTATGATTGTATGATCACAGGGGGAAGTGGATGAGTCAGGTTACAAGAGTTACAGGAGAGACGGCGCTGAAGATCGGTTAGTTTTGGTACAGATGATTAGCTTTGCAGTGGGACCAGCGGGATTTAAATGGTCATCGTCTTGAGTCATTTGTGGCAACGGTGACTCTGGCTTGGGATCAGGAAGTGTTTACATTTGTAAAAAGTTTCGAAATTTGGTCTCCACATGGTTTTCCTTTAGTTCCATAAGCTGCTCATCTTCAGATCTATTTCAAAATTTTCATAATTACTATTAATTGAAATTACAAATGGTTACAATTTCCGTTCAGAAATCTTGAAGGGGCTTAATAAATTAATTGTAATACAAATTTGTGCAACACATCATTTGTTAAAAATATAGAGGTACCTGACGAATGTCTAACTGAAACTTCACTGTCATAACTAGTCACACAGTAACCTGCTATGGATACACAAAAAAATTTTAAATACCTGTTTGGTGTGACACCTAGAGTGCTAGCAAAACGACCTCTATTTCTAGAGAGCAGACTATTGTATGAGTAATTAATAAGAAATGCTCCTAAGTATAGCATGGAACACTTATGTAGAATTTAAAAGGATTAAAATACTTTAAAAACTTCAAAAACTATTGTTCAAATTTGTTAAAATATTTTTACCAAAAATCCGAACTGATGAAAAGATTGTAGCACTTGAAAGGGCCCCTTGTGGACTGATATAATATTAAAGCTGTTCCTACATATAACAAATGGAACATCGGTGAGGACATTGTTGGCACTAAAAACCTTGAAAGAAATCAAAAATATTACGCAATATCTTCAACTACTTTCAGTTGACAATCGTAGAGCCAATAGCGCTTAATAGTGCCACCTGTGGACAGAAATAATGCATCCATGAAACTATATCTATGAATGACATTTACAAATCAGGGATGTAATTTCATTAAAAACTTAAAAGGAACATAGAACAATCCAAAGCTGTCTTCTCTTCCTTTAATTTGGCGATGATAGAGTTACTACTGCGCCAGGCTGAGAAATGCCTCACGCTGAAGTGTAGAATGAAGGCTTTCACGACCGGGTGACATGGCTGTTGATATACTTTCTGGGATGTGAGGTCATGTTCCAATAACTTTTCTGCTCCTTACGTTTCGTCCAGGACTGCGCTGGACTTCCTCAGAGGCGCTCTGAGCAGCGCCTCTGAGGAAGTCCAGCGCAGTCCTGGACGAAACGTAAGGAGCAGAAAAGTTCTTGGACCACGACCTCACATCCCGGAAAGTATATCAACAGTCACGCTGAAGTCTCTTGTGCATTGTCCAATTCGTTATGGTCAGCGTGCTGAGGGCCGCCGCAGCTAATGTTTAGCACAGTTTCACACCCTATTCCACTGTAATGCTATACCAAGCCTGAAAATTTCGTAAGATTAAATATACTTCAATCAATCGTGGTCTATGGATCCTGGAGGGTGGGAACGGGACATGGTTGCCAGGCCTCGGATTGCGACCCCTGACCGCGTTGCCCCCACTCCTTCCATTGGGCGCCGGGAGGATTCCTATAGGGAAAAAAGGGGTAACGTCGTTAATTAGTAATAAAAAGGTCATCGGTCCCCCGTTCGAAACCTGCCACCTCTTAAAATTTTATTAATAATCATCATTGGCGTCCGGAGACTTCCGGCATAAGAAGCCAATCTTATTCTAAACTGCCCATAAAGGCGGAACAATCAGCAATTATCAACGGCATGAGGATGCAGAAGGCAATGTAAACCACTGCATTTAAGACACATGGCGTGTATCCACAGGACATGTGGCCTGTAACTGAAAAAGTGTCTTGCTTGTCTCAACATTAGTGAAAGATTCCGGAATATTCCTCCATTCGGATCTCCGGGAGGGGACTGCAGAGGGAGAAGTAACGATGAGAAAAGATTGAATAACCAACGAGAGGATAACGTTCTACGCGTCGGGGCGTGGAATGTCAGAAGCTTGAACGTGGTAGGGAAGCTAGAAAATCAGAAAAGGAAAATGCAAAGGCTCAATCTAGATATAATAGGGGTCAGTGAAGTGGAGTGGAAGGAAGACAAGGATTTCTGGTCAGATGAGTATCGGGTAATATCAACAGCAGCTGAAAATGGTATAACAGGTGTAGGATTCGTAATGAATAGGAACGTAGGACAGAGATCATTTTACAGTGAACTGTTAAGTGATAGGGTTGTTCTTATCAGAATCGACAGCAAACCAACAGTGACAGCGATAGTTCAGGTATATATGCCGACGTCACGAGCTGAAGATGAAAAGATCGAGAAAGTATATGAGTATACTGAAAGGATAACACGGTACGTAGGGGGAGATCAAAATCTAACAGTCGCGGGGGACTGGAATGCTGTTTTAGGAGAAGCAATAGAAGAAAAGGTTACAGGAGAATATAGGCATGGGAGAAATTGCATTGTAAAGTGTATCCAGCAAGAGATAGACTCAGATCACACTATAGTAATGATAAAGAATAGGTTGAAGTTCAAGAGATTAGTCAGGAAGAATTGATACACAAAGAAGTGAGATACAGAAGTACTAAGTAATGACGAAGTTCTCTAAGGCTGTAGTTACAGTAATAAGGAATACCTCAATTGGCAGTAAATTTGAAGAGAAATGGACATCTCTAGAAAGGACCATCACAAAAGATGGAAAGAAAAACGTAGATACAAAGTACGTAACTGCGAAGAAAACATGACTAACGGCAGAAATACTTTAGTTGATCGACGAAAGGAAGAAGTACAAACATGTTCCGGGAAACTCAGGAATACATAAATACAAGTCATGAGGAACGAAATTAATAGGAAGTGCTGAGAAGCTAAGAAGAAATGGCTGCATGAAAAATTTGAAGAAATCGAAAAAGAAATGATTGTCGGAGTGACTAACTCAGCATATAGCTAAGTCAACACAATCTTCGGTGAAATAAAAGAAAAGCAAGTTTGGTAACATTAAGAGTGCAACGGGAAATCCTCTGCTAAATGCAAAGAGAAGGAAAATAGGTGGAAAGAGTACACTCCAGGCCTCCATGAGGGAGAAGATTTGTCTGATGTGGTAGAAGAAGAAACAGGAGTCGATTTAGAAGGGGTAGGGGATCCAGTATTAGAATCAGAATTTAACAGACCTTTGTGGAAGTTAAGACCAAATAAGGCAGAAGGGAAAGACAACATTCCTACAGAATTTCTAAAATCATTGGGGAAAGTGGCAACAAAACTACTATTCATGTTGGTGTGTAGAATGTCTAAGTCTGGCGACATGCGATCTGACTTTCGGAAAAATGTCATCCACACAGTTCCTAGCCGGCTGGGGTGGCCGAGCGGTTCTAGGCGCTACAGTCTGGAACCGCGCGACCGCTACGGTCGCAGGTTCGAATCCTTCCTCGGGCATGGATGTGTGTGATGTCAATAGGTTAGTTAGGTTTAAGCAGTTCTCAGTTCTAAGGGGCTGATGACCTCGGAAGTTAAGTCCCATAGTGCTCAGAGCCAGCCACACATCTTTCACATAAGCATCTAATGCTGTCAGATTACTGAGACTGCAATGTTTCTTGTATTGGATTTCGAAGTTTCATCCCGACTGTTCCACGTATTACCTATCAGAGCCAGTGGATTTCATCTTGTACAGTTTGGAGTTCTAGAATCTATTTTGCTTTGTTGCAGTCGCTCCTTGCTTTAATCTATGCCCCATTTGCCCTTCAGTTTGAAATTCTACGGGTATATGTTTTGGAAAAACTTTATCAGTTCTCTCCGACACAAGCCCTTTGTATGTCAAAGTGCTGAATTTCTTCTTAACTTCAATTCTAAAATTCTCTAAACTTGTACTGGAAAAGTTACTTTCAATTTTGTTAAAGACACACATGACACCTCGTGTCCTATACATATTAACTATATCAACTTGTTTTACGATATACATTTCTCTTTTGAATTCCTCTTCCTAAAAGGGTAGTTAGGGATCTGTTGCCAGTTAGTGGTCTGTTGCACATTGCATTAAATTACACTCTTTCTAAACTGGAATGGGCGGCGTGAGGTCGCTCCCATAATAGTGACTGAGCAAGCATTATCTCTAAAGACATCGAAAGCGTGCCTTCTTTTCTCCTTTCTTACAGTCAGATATAAAAAGATAACTGCACAATGCCCTTTTAAAATCCTCGTCATTCCCTTTACTCCTTTTGTCTCCCCTTTAAAGAGCAGAGCAGACTCCTCAACACAGCATATGTAATAGACCATCTTATCCTTAATTTCTGGAGAGGAGCTGAAAAATTTTGGCTAAAAGTGATTAACAAAAATCTCAACAATAATTTTTGACAGGAGGCTCTCCATGGCCAGTCCCTCATCTTGCGTACAAACGTTGACGATGAAGATAAAACTATTAAAATCCATTGTGAACTCTAGCATATCCTAAAGCTCAACGATCTCACCGATGCTCATTGACCTCTTTCTTATTAAGTTGTTCCTACTAGTTTCAGAAGTCGATTGCATCCTCTGGACTAGCTACACCTTTCACTTCATTTGCAAAACACAGGTAAGTATGCTGGGAATTCTATGCTTACTTAAGTTTACGATATAAAGCTTTATTCAGGAACTGTTTAACTACTTCCCTACCTTTGCAAATAAAGTGTATTGATTTATTCTATATGTGCAACAAGTGGTGTTTTTGCGTTCATCGTAACCAATCTAGATTTTTCAATCCGAGAGAACAAAAACTGCACTACTTCTAATTTAAATTTCAGTTCCACCTCTAACTTCTTTGTCACATCTTTCCCGATTTCTTTGATTCCGTTTGTCTTGCAAAAAATTGCTTGGTTTTACTTACCTAAATTTCTTATAAATTACGACGGAGATATTACCCTTATCTGAGTTGATCATAGCAGCGTCAATGGATTCCTATTTTAAGTAAATTTCTTTGATAAGTCTCAGCTCTCTTTGAATACAGTTGCCTAATACCTTATCACGTTCAACAGTGTCCTTGGCTTTATCTGTGATACGTGTTAATGGGAATTCGTTTACTTTAACGTCGCCTCCCCCCACCCCCACCAACGTGAACCGTGGACCTTACCGTTGGCGGGGAGGCTTGCGTGCCTCGGAGATACAGATAGCCGTACCGTAGGTGCAACCTCAACGTAGGGGTATCTGTTGAGAGGCCACATAAACGTGTGGTTCCTGAAAAGGGGCAGCAGCCTTTTCACTAGTTGCAGGGGCAGGATGACTGACTGACCAGGACCTGTAACATTAACCAAAACGGCCTTTCTGTGCTGGTACTGCGAACGGCTGAAACAAGGGGAAACTATAGCCGTAATTTCTCCCGAGTGCATGCACCTTTACTGTATGGTTAAATGATGATGACGTCCTCTTGGGTAAAATATTCCGGAGGTAAAATAGTCCCCAATTCGGTTATCCGAGCGGGGACTACTCAGGAGGACGTCGTTATCAGGAGAAAGAAAACTGGCGTTCTACGGATCGGAGCGTGGAATGTCAGACCTCTATTCGGGCAGGTAGGTTAGAAAATTTAAAAAGGGAAATGGATAGGTTAAAGTTAGATATAGTGGGAATTAGTGAAGTTCGATGGCAGAAGGAAAAGGACTTCTGGTCCGGTGAATACAGGGTTATAAATACAGAGTCAAATAGAGGTAATGCTGGAGTAGGTTTAGTAATGAATAAAAAAATAGGAATGCCGGTAAGCTAGTAGATACAGCATTGTGACCACATTATTGTAGACAAGACAGACAAGATGCCCACGCCTACCACAGTAGTACAAGTATATATGCCAACTAGCTCCGCAGATGACGAAGAGGCTGAAGAAATGTCCGGTGAGTCGACAGAAATTATTCAGATAGTGAAGGGAGACGCAAATTTAATAGTAATAGGAGACTACAATTCGATAGTAGGAAAAGGAAGACAAAGAAACGTAGTAGGCGAATATGGAATGGGGGTAAGAAATGAAAGAGGAAGCCATCTGGTAGAATTCTGTACAGAGCATAACTTAATCATAGCTAACACTTGGTTCAAGAATCATGTAAGAAGGTTGCATACATGGAAGAGACCAGAAGATACTGGAAGGTTTCAGATAGATTATATAATGGTGAGACAGAGATTTAGGAACCAGGTTTTAAACTGTAACACATTTCCAGGGGCAGATGTGGACTCTGGCCACAATCTATTGGTTATGAACTGTAGATTAAAACTGAAGAAACTGCAAAAAGGAGATGGGACCTGGATAAAATGACAGAAACACAGGTAGTAGAGAGTTTCAGGGAGAGCATAAATGAACGATTGACAAGAATGGGGGAAAGAAATACAGTAGGATAAGAATGGGTAGCTTTGAGGGATAAAATAGTGAAGGCAGCAAAAGATAAAGTTGGTAAGACAATGAGGGCTAGTAGAAATCCTTGGGTAACCGGAAAAATATTGAATTTGATTGATGAAAAGAGAAAATATAAAAATTCAGTATACGAAGCAGGCAAAAAGGAATAGAAACGTCTCAAAAATGAAATCGAGAGGAAATGCAAAATGGCTAAGCAAGGATGGCTAGAGGATAAATGTAAGGAGTTAGAGGCAAATTTAACTAGGGATGAGATAGATACTGCCTACAGGAAAATTAATGAGAGACTTTGGAGAAAAGAGAACCACTTGTATAAATATCAAGAGCCCAGATGGAAACCCAGTTCTATGCAAAGAAGGGAAAGCAGAAAGGTGGAAGGAGTTTATAGAGGGTCTATACAAGGGCGATGAACTTGAGGTCAATATTATGGAAACGGAAGAGGATGTAGGTAAAGATGAAATGGGTGATATGATACTTCGTGCATAGTCTGACTGACCACTGAAAGACCTAAGTCAAAACAAGGCTCCAGGAGTAGACAACATTCCACTAGAAATACTGAGAGTCTTGGCAGAACCAGCCCTGACAAAACTCTACCATCTGGCGATCAAGATGTATGAGACAGGCGAAATGTGGTTAGACTTCCATAGGAATATAATAATTCCAATACCAAAGAAAGCTGGTGTTGACAGATGTGAGAATTATAGAACTATCAGTTTAATAAATCATGGCTGCAAAATATTAACGCGAATTCTTTACAGACGAATGGAATAACTGGTGGAAGTCGACCTCGGGGAAAATCAGTTTGGATTCCTTAGAAATATTGCAACACACGAGGCAATACTAACTTACTAACTCTACGACTTATCTTTGAAGATCGATTAAGGAAAGGCAAACCTACGTTTCTAGTATTTGTAGACTTAGAGAAAGCTTTCGACAATGTTGACTGGAATACTCTCCTTCAAATTCTGAATGGGGCAGGGTAAAATACAGTGAGCGAAAGGCTGTTTGCAATTTGTACAGAAACAAGATGGCAGTTATAAGAGTCGAGGGGCATGAAAGGGAAGTAGTGGTTGGAGAAGGAGTGAGACAGGGTTGTAGCCTATCCCCGATGTAATTCTAACCATATATTGAGCAAGCAGTAAAGGAAACAAAAGAAAAATTCGGAGTAGGTATTAAAATCCATGGAGAAGCAATAAAAACTTTGAGGTTCGCCGATGACACTGTAATTCTGCCGGAGACAGCAAAGGACTTGGAAGAGCAGTTGAACGGAATGGACAGTGTCTTGAAAGGTAGACAGAAGATGAACATCAACAAAAGTAAAACGAGGATAACGGAATATAGTCGAATTAAGTCGGGTGATGCCAAGGGAATTAGAGTAGGAATAGAGACAGTTAAAGTAGTAAAGGAGTTTTACTATTTGGGGAGCAAAGTAACTGATGATGGTCGAAGTAGAGAGGATATAAAATATAGACTGGCAATGACAAAGAAAGCGTTTCTGAAGAAGAGAAATTTGTTAACATCGGGTATAGATTTAAGTGTCAGGAAGGTAAAAATCGAAGAGGGTAAAAATCGAAAGGGGTACAAAGAGATGAATACACTAAGCAGATTCCGAAGGATATAGCTTCCAGTAGGTACTGGGAGATGAAGAAGCTTGAAAAGGTTAGAGTACCATGGAGAGCTGCATCACACCAGTCTCAGGACTGAAGACCCCAACAACAACAACGCCGCTAATTGGTACATTTTCTTACACGATATCTCTTCTGATGTATTTTCGTTGCATCTTCATCTGCGAATTGTGCTTAAGCCCCTTATTCAAATAAATGTGTGTTTAGTTAACCGCCGGCCGCGGTGGCCGTGCGGTTCTAAGTGCTACAGTCCGGAGCCGCGCTGCTGTTACGGTCGCAGGTTCGAATCCTGCCTCGGGCATGGTTGTGTGTGATGTCCTTAGGTTAGTTAAGTTTAAGTAGTTCTACGTTCTAGGGGACTGATGACCACAGCAGTTGAGTCCCATAGTGCTCTGAGCCATTTGAACCATTTTTTTAGTTAACCACCTAAGCGTAAAAATTATGTACACGCGCTACTTCTCTGTTTCCTTTCCTGCTTATGTTGTTGCGTTACAAATGTTGGCAAACTTTTGTCATTTTATGATTGTCTCCCCATGCTCCCCACTCATCTCCTCACCTTCCTCTTCAATTGGTCTAAACTGTAGTGACGTCGCAAGTTATTTAATAGCAAGTGCAATCCGAATATATGCTTATTAAATGTATCGTTTGTGACGTAACCTCACTTTATCTTCTGTCTTACCCACAATTGTTCCGTTCGCTTCTTAACTTTTCTTGACGAAACAGTGTTATTGCTAATTAATGCTGTTGATTTCCTTGTCACTACACCTAACTGTAAGCAATTTTTATTAATTTGCTTTCTAAATTGACTGCCAAAATCTTTTAATTACTTTTAAAAACGTTTTCACTTGTCCCACACCCTGACTAGGCACTAGTTTCTCAGAATTAGGCGTATTTGTCTTGATGGAGCTACCGCCACAGTTACTTATAAAATAGCGACCTTATCACTTTCGTTTAGTATGTGTTACATCATTCCTCAAAGGGAACTTCAGAGCTTTCCAGTCCCGTTAGGATCCTTTTAAAATATTTTAAACAATTTTATGACTATCTTTTAAAATGTTTTATCCTATTTCATTTCACATCAGCGTTCCATGATATACTTAGGAGCATTGCTTTAGAATTTTATTAGTCCAGTCTCTAAAAATAGGGGACACTTTTCATAGCTATGAGTGTAACGCCAATCAGATTTTTAATTTTCTTATATAAAGCCGCAACACGATAGTGTATGGCTAGTTATGACGAATTAGATTAGTCCACTCTCTACAAATAGAATGCGCTTTTCAGCGCTATAGGTGTTACACCAACCAGATATATCAATTTGTTTTGTATAAAGCCGCAGCAGGCTAGTGTACGGCTAGTTATGACAGTGAACGTACAGATCCATATTCTACAAGATACTCTCTAACTGTAATAAATGGTATGTTGCACAGTTTTGTATTGCAACTAATTTCCTAAGAATATTGAAGCTTTTTAAATTGAAAACCATCTGTAATTTAAACGAATTGAGATTAAAATAATTTCTTAAGCAGATCTAATGATGGACATCCGGTCCAAACCGGCCGCATGAAAATGAAGGAAAGCGATTTCGAGACTAAGTTTGGACTTTTATTGTAAGAGACGTTCGAGGTAACTTCATGAAGACGAGTTGGTTCAGTTTCGATGGTTTACTTTGTGTAGGTGTGATAGATGTAGGCTACATTCTGAAGGAGGTGATATATGGTTGAGAGATCTTCAGGAAAGAAACATATAACGAATGTAAGACCAGAATATTAGTGAATTCCAAGGGATCCTGGAATTCTGGATTGGCGCCATTACCTCACAGCAGTGAGATTCGACAGATGATGGGGGCCAGAGGTGGGAAGAGGAGCGTCTGAGCTGAGTAACAGCAAGGAGCCATGTGGACCAAAGGTGATGGAAGATAGTTGCAGTAGGTGCCTTTGGAAATCAGGCTCAGAGGACCTGATGATTATAGTGTCTTCGTGAGTATGATCTGTGATACTTGTATGTTGAAGTATCAAAGGTACGTGGTATTTCGAGGTATTGCGTTTTAGGATTGAGGAAATAGACATGAGGATGTGATAGGATGAAAGAATGAATTGTATGATATGTTGGGGAAGGGATGGGAGTGGACTGCTTAGGTTCTGGTGTGAGAGGCTAGAGTGAGGGGTTTTGAGTGTTCGTGATGTCAGGGTATCTGTGCTAGGCGGTTTGCAGAGCTTACTTGATGATGAGGAGCCAGAGGATATTGAACGTGGAGTAGGATAGGATGTTCTTATTTTTCTTCCGTGGGACTGGTGGAGTAGGAGGATACATAGATACAGCTGATGCAGTAGCAGATGCAGCATATTGGGCTGGTGCAGGTCTGGTTGTTGCTGTAACGTGTGGTTGGTACTTTATTTTCTGGACTCAGATGTAGTGGAGACTCTGATGGGTAAGGGTTGATGACGCTGCTGGTCGTTGCATTTCTAACTTTAGTGCTGGAGGAGGTGGTGGTGGTCGTGATGGTGGTGGTGGTGGCAGCGGCGCCAGCGGTGGCGCCTTTCGTAAGGAAGCTGCAGCGCATGAGCACATGCCGAAGTGATGTCATCCACAAATAAGGAGTCAATTAAGTCATGGGATGCAGCGTGTGTAAAGGGGTTGGGGTGGGGGAAGATGGCTGGAGTCATTCGAATAGTGGGAAAGATGGGAGAGGTGGGAAAAGCTGGAGGGGACAATGAGTAGGGCGTAAAAGAACAAGTGCAAGGTGGAAGTGGAGTACAGATGTGATTAGATGATTGTCGACATGTAGGTGTGGCCTGATACATCGTTGATTGAGGGCAGCAGCGACAGTGATATGCAGAAGATGAAACAGTCGTCGTTAACCGATGGAGGCGATTACTATAGATGAATCAGCGACGAGGACGTGGTCTGGATTAGAAGGTGATGACTAGCAGCGAGGACTGGTAACAAAGGCTATGACTGGCAGCCAGGAACGGGAGCAAAGACAATGACAGGCAGCAAAGGGACGACTGGCACCAAAGGCAATGGCAGCGAAGACGATGACGAGGAGCGAAACCTGCCGGACTACGTAGACAGCAACGACTGGATACTTGGCCCCACCGAGGTTCCAAACCTGATAGCAGCCCATGCAGTTGATAGTCCCAGGACGAAGATCCCTCTGTTGTAGCATGCCTAACAGTTCTTCATCCCGTTATCTTCCAGTAGGAACGTGGGTGCACTAAACGACTGTGATATAACTTTCAAATCATGTCAGTCTTGAAAGAACTGTGATAGACGCCCGAACAACAGGAGACTGACGTACTAGAACATGCACTGAAACTATGAAATGGCGCATTGATAATGAGTAGGCACTAGCAAAAATCTAAATTTCCCGAATAAAACTTGCAAGAAAAGAAAGACTGATTGCTGTGCTCTATCATTAAAAGTTCTTTTCTTTACATGACAACACTTTTGAATTCATCATGCAAAAACAAAGCTTATTATTGCTTTTGGTTCTTGGTTGTCTTCTAAATTTTTGATAGTATCTTGCTTGTTAATGTGTTACGCATCAATGGCACTCAATAAATCTCAATTGATATTATAATAGTTCAAGTATAAGGCAGTTTTTATATATCATTTCTTGTCTACAGCTAAGGTACTGCAATTCAAAAGATGTGTTTATGTTAATTAAGACGGGCATATTATTTTGACAGTGGCAGTGTAATAACAATAATCATTGTGTATGACTGGTTACTCAAGGTTTTTGTTAAAGTACGTTCTTAAAAAAAACGGTCTACAGTATTCTAAAATATTAATTACTTTTCTACAAACTAAATTTTAATTTTAATAGAGGATACTTGGTCTTAGTTTTTTAATTTTAATATCACTTTTACAAATAATACGCACTGGTAAATTTGAGCTGATGTTACGGGCATAGAGGGGTTACTTTATCCAAATGACAAAAGCTGCTGCAATTTGTATTGCTCTGTAAACAACACCCTCGGTTACAGTCGTACTGTAACAAGTGCTATCAAAATCTTGAGGAGTATATGAATCTGGGTCTGTATCAAAAATACAGATTGAGCTTATGACTGATTGCTGAATTCCTTTTCCCCTTTTTGATACTGAAAGAATATTTGTTACGAATCGCTTACTACACTTCTGTTGTGCGTATTTTCAGTCATCACGTATACAATCTCAAGAGATTTCAGTTTGACAGATGACAAGAAATCAGAGATAGACTCCCTAATTTGAGTTCAAAGCGTGTACGTTTTTGTGATACAATCGGCTATGGAGAAAGAACAAGCGCTTGTCGAAGTACTTCAAGTTATAACAAAACGTGGAAAACTTGTTTCTCATTGTATGAATGAATAACTTTATGGACCGTATAATATAAGTTATCCTTTTTTCGAGCAGAGGTATTTCTGTTTACTTTATGTGGTTTGTTGTAACAATGATGGCGCCGATCAAATAACAGAGTGCCGAGCTGTAATCAGCAGAAAAGGGCATTAAATGGTCCAGTGTTTGCAGCAATGGTGCATATATTCAGAGTGCCGTTCAGGAACGTAAAGTTACGGTGACCCGTAGCCAGGCTACAAGCCACAGATTGATTTACATTCGTTTAAATACCCGATTCGACTGTTACCTGGAATTTCCAAATGGAAAATTAAAGGCCGCGAATCACACTCCCAAAGGCTTTTACGCGCTATTTGTGCTGAGTTATTAATAGAACAGTGCTAAAGCGATGACTGTTTAACAGACGGCAACCAACAAGAACTAAATTTATGCCGGACATACTTTTTGGCGATACGCGCAGGACGACGAACTGCTTATAAAGGCACATTTGCATGCCGAGCGTGAGTTTCCGCGGAAACGCGAAATATTAATTAAATAAATAATCAGTGACAAATAAATAAAGCCTATGGCACACAACTGCAGCGCTGTGTCGCTGATAAAACAAAAGCACAATTACGTTACTCTTATGTTTAATTAAGAAAGGGGGAGAGCTCTGGTTGAAGTGGTGCGAGAAGCACGTATTTTATTTTATTGTCTGGCACACCGCCATATTTCATGTTAGAGAAGAATACTGCGAGTTGCAACCAGACTAGGCACTCGATTCTATAAAGAATTTATATTTATAAAAGTAAGTAGGATTATGAACTGTAGGCTTATTCATTGAATATATCTGATTTAACTAACTGTGTAACTTTTTTATGTTTAGTAGACAGACACCTCTGTACGACGTATTGACATGGCTGGCAAATTATTCTAATATTGAGATTTAGATTTGAGTCCGCACCTACCGCAGCAGTCTTTGGAAACGATTTATTTACGAAGTCCGATTATTTCAGTTTTATTTCACGGTCAACTACGAGTAACATTGCCTTTACGAAAAAGCCATTGTCAAGCGTCTGATACCGAATAATTAAACGTCCACGTTCCAGATAAGCAAATATCAATTACAATTACAAACACCATCATACAGATAGAATAATTAATATATTATTATTTTTAATTTATTTTATATTGGCGACTGCGTGTCGGACTTGTTATTTTGTCATTTGTTACATTGTTCTCTTTGTTTCATGTAAAAAATCAACTTTCTGTACCTGGACGTCAATGTATGAGAGATAACAAAATTGGAAGATATTTTCTAATTCTGAAATTTTGCCGGAAGACGCAATGAAACTTCCAGCAAAATAAGGTAAGACGCAGCATCTTTGCATTAGCAGGCTTGACCAGACGTATAATTCAGTGTATTAGCTTTTCAGTAAATTCTGTAGTGTTTCTTTTCCGCATAACAGTTTCAGTGATAAATTTCGTTCTCAGTACTTTTCCCTAAACAATAACGTATGCAACAATACCAATACACGAGTGTACAATATGGCCGACTTCTGTACGATATCATGTAACATGGCCAGCAGCCATTACCAATAATCTCAAATTCAGTTTATATTTTTAAATTAACAGACAGCCATTGTTGCTACGAGCGATTCATGCTCAACTACATTTTATTTTAAAATCAGTGTCAAAAATTTTCTTGAAACATATATCACGTGTGGCATGGTAATAACTAGAAAACAATACGCAAAAATGGAACAGCAAGGACGTACTATTCAGACGCAATCCGACTCGGACGTGAGACAAGTGTTAGAAAATGACTTTACGACAGCAACCGGTAGTGACGATTCATCAAACATTGACGCAAGTGTTGACGAAAATTTTGACAATAGGCCGTCCACCACAAAAATTTCAAAGTCTCAATCAGAGCCCATGTTAATGCATGACGTCACGTCTAATGACGCGGCGGGGGCAGAGACCTTGCAAACGGTAAACATTGCCGACATGTTACAAATGCTAATGAAACAAAACGCAGAAAATATGGCAACCATAAGGAAACAGAACGCGGAAAACATGGCAACCTTAAAGACACAAAATGAACAGTTAAAGACACAAAATGACGCAATTAAATCTGACCTCATAGCACTCAAGACAGGTAATGACACATTATGTAAACGTGTGGAACTTATAGACGCCACACTGACCAAACAGATGACTGAACTCAGTACTTAATTTTCCCAGCTTAATACGAGACAAGAAAAGACTACAACTGACGTAGCACTTTTACAGACACAAGTAAAAAACCTTAATGTCACGTGTGAAGTTCTTACTGAACAAATTCAAACATATCCTTCAGTACATGACAACCTTGAAAAACGAATTACTGACGTACAGAATAAATTTGACAATGTTGAACAACACCTGACTGACATCTTACAATCTGATGCCACAGCTCATTTTCAAAATATTAATAAGGAATTTAATGATTGGGTAGTGAACAAAGACAAACATTTTGATACATGCTTATGTGAAAATTTACCAACAATTGTGCACGACTCCGTAGCGCAATACATTACTAATAACAAACAGCTGATCAGTGACGCTGTACAATCCGTCACTGCACCCATGAGACAATTCACCGATCGACCACAGTCTGAATGTAACGAAAATATCAGTCAAAATGCACAGTTCAGGAACCAATATACATTCGAGTATGACACACACATACCGCACACGACAAACACACAAGAACAAAACACACCACGACTACAACACATACCACGATGTGCAAACACAAACACAAGCTATTATCATGGTAAACCACAGCAACATTATCGTAATTACTCGCCAGCTGAACATACCAGTAATTACAGTGGAATAAATCCATATCACAATACGAAGGAAGAAGAAAGCTTAATGAAACACAGGCAATTTCAGATTTTTATCCCAGAAAAAACGAACCATTCATCCGGTGATTTTTCTTAAATCCTTTAGTAACGCATTTCCACGCACTTGGAGAGACCGGAAAAAGATTTCATATATTGTCGGTTACATCCAAGGCGATGCAGCTGTCTGGGCATACAGTCAAGCTGACGTATGTACCACGTACAGTGAGTTTGAGCGTGCTTTTCTGAACAAATTCTGGTCGCAATCCGTCCAGGAGCGACTCAGAAGACAAATTTTAGAACCTGAAACTTTTAACAGTAAAAATGGTAACTTACGCAGATATTTTGAAAAATACTTGAACATGGGACACTTTTTAGATGAACCAGTCGCAACGCGTGATATACTCCGTGCGTTGAAGGCCAAATTGCCTTTCAACATTAAAGAAAAACTCCTACATATCCCGGATGACGATTCAGATTATTTTTTAACAGCTTTAGATTCGGTTGACATGTTACTTGAAGACCAGCGCTTCGCGCGGCAAAACAGCAGCCACAATGTTTACACTAGTGGTATGCAAAACATGCAGGCTTGCCAACACAATTCTGGCGCGTCCACAGTTGGATACGCGGTACAACAAAAACAGCAAACTCACATGCCGTCTCAGTACGGAAATCAAAATCAACACGCGTATTCCAATACAAACAATAGTTACAACAGTAATAACACTTCATGCGGCAATCCATACAAAAGGCACCGCGGTAATAACTACAACGGTAACAACGGATACAAAGGCAACAACAAAAACACAAACAGAAATAATAACAACTACGAGCCAAGACAGCATCAAGGTTGGACTCGTAACGATCAGTACCTTCATTCAAACTCTGCTTTACCACAGCAGACACCAGGACAAAATTGGAGCATACCTTACGACCGACAGGTAAGTTATAATGCGCAACAGCAACAACAACCGCAAAAGTTTGGAGATCATAATAGGCAATATCCGAATGTGAATATAATAGAAATGACACCTGATGCACAACCTCAATCTGTGTCAGTACCTAGTACAAATGCTAATCCAACAAACTAGAAACAGTCACTACTATGCCCCAGGTCGTGGCTGAAGAATTCTTGGGGGGGGGGGGGGCGACTTCAATGTTAATCAGTTATTTGACACCACACTTGAACAACAGAATAATGATATGCCGAATAATTCTAAACAAAAATTACCTGTTTTATTTATAAGATACAACCACAATGAGAATATATCAGATGAACTTTTGCAAGACAGTACACAATGTCGTTCAAACACAAATGAAATTGTTTTAGCATCTACTACTGGTGTAGTAGGTGGGATTCCAACTACTATTATCCTAGATACAGGTGCAACTGTGAGCGTTTTGTCTTTTAATTTCTATAAAAAGATGTGTGAATTGGAACCTGTGCCTGAGTTTCCTGCCCAAAACTGTAAAATAACTACTGCACTAGGTAATAAGTCATGTAGGGTTACGAAGCAAGTTTTTGTAAACGTTAAAATAGGTAATGGAACCGTACAATGGCCATTCCTGGTTGTACAAAACCTTGTGACAAATTGCATATTAGGAATAGATTTATGAGCGAGAAGGACTGCATTATAGACTTCTCCAAGGGTAAATGTATTTTAAATGATAAAAGCAGGGTAATTATTATTGATTTGGACAGGAGAACTCTAAAGCATGACAAACACTGTACAGGGTACAAGGTTCAGTTAGTACTTGACAAAGACATTCAAGACATGCAAACACACTCATCTGACACAGAGCTAATGGACTTGAAAACATTGCTTGATCATAAGATAAGTGAAGCTACAGCTCTCAGTGTACATGAACGTATAAAGCTACAGGAAGTGTTATCCAAATATTTACAAGTTTTTACCAAACGATTGGGTGTTATCAACACGTATGTGTACAAGATTGAAGTTAAGCCTCACAAGATCTTCTACCATAAGACATATAACGTACCGTTATCTCAACGACCTGCTGTGTGGCAAGAATTAAAACAAATGTTAGACTGGAAGGTCATTGAACCATCCACCTCACCTTATTGTAGTCCTCTACTTGTTGTCAAAAAATCGAATGGAAGCATTAGGTTAGTGTTAGACGCACGAGCAATTAATGAAATAATTTTACCGGTTCACACAAAACCCGAAAATTTAGAAGAGCAATTACAGAAATTTCTAGATGCAAAATATTTTTCCACAATAGATCTCGCTAATTCGTTTTGGCAGGTGGGTATCACTCCTGATTCACGGAAATATACTGCATTTATGTTCGGGGGGCGAACCTATCAGTTTTGTGTTCTACCCTTCGGACTGAATGTCAGCTCTGGGGTATTCATTACAGCCCTGGATACCGTGCTTGGCGACGATTTAGTTGAGACAGTCACACACTATGTAGATGATATACTGATAGCTACACAGTCTTGGAATGAACACGTTGACATACTTCAAAGAATTTTAGAAAAATTTGCACAAGCTGGAGTCACAGCCAACCTAAGAAAATCAAAATTTGGTTGCAGTGAGATAAAATATTTAGGACATATCATTAATTCACAGGGCATACGTCCTGATCCCAGTAAATTAGATGCTATCAGAAACTTTCCTAGCCCTCGAACTAAAAAGCAGTTAAAATCATTCCTTGGGCTATGTTCATTTTTTAGACGTTTTTTGCCACAACCACTTTTGAACAGTAAACATCTGCTAAATCTACTCAGAAAGAATCAAGTTTGGATCTGGTCGGAACAGTGCCAGAATGACTTTAATACAATTAAACATGCTTTAGTGGGTGCAAACTTATTGAGCCATCCAGATTTCAATTTAGATTTTTGTATGACTTGTGACGCTTCACGAACTGGCTTGGGATGTTGCTTATTTCAAGTTGTAAAGAATAAAGAAAAGGAACAGATAAGAATTATTGGGTTTGCAAGTCGTACTTTAACTGAATGTGAGCGTACATACTCCACTACTGAGTTAGAAACACTTTCCATAGTATGGGCATTCAAGAAATTCAATTATTATTTATTTGGAACACATACCGTAATTTACACCGATCACCAGGCCCTGACATTTTTGTTAACTTGTAAACTTGTACATCCTAGACTATCACGATGGGCAGTTACACTTCAGAACTACTCTTTTGAAATTAAGTACATAAGAGGTAAGGCCAACACCATGGCAGACACTTTGTCTAGACTTCCACAAGGTATGAATGATACCAACAGTGACTTAGAAAATATAAATGACTACAGGATTCTCTTAATGCAAGACAAGCAGTATCACCAATATTATATTGATATGTGCAGAAACATGGCTGAATTACAAAAATCTGATCCTCACTGGTATAAGATAATAACATTACTGGTAGAAAAACACAATCATCCTTTGACTAAGTATTACAAGTTACACAATGATGTGCTATTTTATCGACGACATCCTAATGCTACTAACTGGTGTGTACGCATTCCCAAAGAGTCTGAACGTAATTTAATTTGGCACACACACTTTGTTTGGGGTCATTATGGGACAAAAAAGTGTTTAGCAAAGCTCAGCACATACTGTTATTTTAGCAATATGAGAAGAAAAATTTACAGGGAACTGAAAACATGTGTCATATGTCAAAAATCAAAACCTCAGAATTTATTCACAAAAACAGATTTACATTCTATTTTACCCAGTAAACCCCTGGAAATTCTGTGTACTGACATCAGTGGACTGCATCCAGCAAGCTCTGGAGGCGTCAAATATATCTTAGCTTTTTATGATATATTTTCTAAACATGTAAAACTTTATGCTTTAAAATCCGCCACTGCAAGTGCTATAATACGAAGATTCTCAAGTGATTACCTGACGCACGTGGGAAAACCTAAAGCAATTCTGTCAGATAATGCAGCATACTACTCTGGGTACAAATGGAGAAATTTCTTGAAGGACAATAACATCAAAAGTATATTTATTTCGAGGTTTAGCCCACAATGTAACGCGACTGAGAGACTTTTCCGAGAATTAAATCGATTCATGAGGACCTATATTTCATCAAAACATACTAATTGGGTGTCCTACCTAAGTCTTTTCGAAGACGTACACAATAACTTAAATATTTACGATACAAATTACACACCTAACGAGATCATGTTCAATTGCAAACAGAACGATCAGTGGATAGAACCATTACCTAAGATGTCAGACAAGGAAATCACACCTGAACAGAAAATAAAAGAAGTATTGACTACATTGACACATCACGCACAAATACGAAACAAACATCACAGAAACATAATAAAAAGAAAACAAAAATTCGAGGTAGGAATGCTTGTACTACTTCGTACTCATCATAAATCTGTAGCACTCAAACGACGCAACGCTAAGTGGCGTCTGCTATATGAAGGACCTTATATAATTGTTAACATACCGCATCCTGGTGCGTATCTGTTACAACATCCTAGAACTAACAAAATTATTGGGCTATACGCACACCGAGATCTTAGAGCATTTCATGCTGAATAATGTCAAGGTCATACCCATCAAAATATTGCTAAGCAACTCGAAAAACTCTGTTACAGCACAGATAATAAGTAGTATAGAAAGTTTCATTTCAGCGGTTCCAGTGACGCAGTTGAAGACAGAAGAACTCTTCTTTCAACGCACGGCACCACCTGAAGGACGGAATATTAAAGTAAAATTTATGATTACGTAGCAGTGGATGACATATTAATTTTTCACGGAACATTTGTTACTGAAGGTACCACTGACTTGGTGTGACACCTGACGAACTGACAGACGTCACCTGTGAAGCAATCTTTTACTTTGAGAAATAGATTAGACGCACATCTCTCAACACGAAAAGCATCTATCAGTAGTCAAGGCCACACAGACACTCTACACACACGCACAAAACGCGAGGAATCGAACATTTTCTCTCTCTTACTATTTTGAATATTATTGAGTAGTGAAAACGCCTGGTCTTGTCTACTGATGTAATGAATGTTGTGTCTAACCAATCTTAATTTCAGATGACATCACAAAAAACATCGATAATATCCCAGCAAAACCGCTAAAGAGGATGTAAATATCGACAATTCATGTAATGAAACGTGACACAATGTAATAACCTATAGCTATGTAATGATGATGCAAACATGTTTATGTGCAACTGTATTATGTTTATGCTAAGAAAATATGTGACATGTGTATGTATAATTACTTATTTTTTTAACTGATGTATCATGTAACTGTACTATGTAAAAAATTTGAACAAAACGAGTGCCAAAAAGACATTGCATAGTGAACCTCTGTTCACGGACATTAACGAACATTACTAACTCTGCAACTACGCAGAAACCTATGTGAAAGAAACGGTTAATGCCATTCATTATGCAGCGTATCTATGTAAACGCGATGAATGATTTCTTTGATTAATAACTACGAACGTTTAGGTGAACTATATTCAGCGAAAAACTGAAAATGTGAAGTGCATAATTCGTGCATCGTCTAGTGACATTACTACAGTACCTAACTTCAAGATGTTAACTGGATTAAATGGACACATAGTGCCTGTCCAGAAAACAACACGACGGGTGGAAGAATTTTGGTTGGAACTTCAGGGAATGAAATGTTCTCGAAATGTGACGGACACTCTTACCTGGACTGTCCAAGGATCGACGCCAGCTATGTGCCGTCCAAGGTTCTGCAACCAAGCTTCCACGGAATGTAAAAAAAACTAACTGCACGTGGACCAATTACTCGACGGGTCACGTCTGATCTGTAATAAGCAATGCTTTTAGTCACAACGAACTGCATCACAACGACTATAATGGAGATGAGAAATGGACACGCTTATGTATTAATCACGTTGTTATACAACGATATTACTGTGATCAAAAAACTTTACCACGACGATACTAACCTGTAAAAAATTATTGTGCAGCGGATGAATATGAACTGTAATAACGACACGATGTGTATAGGTCAACGCACCTGAAACATACGGACATTTTTCTTTGAAGTATTTCAAAACAATACTATGTAACTAAGAACATTCAACAATCTAAGTTGTATTGTGTTATAACAAATATTGTAAATTTAAAACTAAGTTACCTGTCATAGAATGTAGTCTTCATATGTAATCTTGGTTGAATATTTTCTTTGTGCAACGACTGAGAAACGCGCGCACACGAACAATATGAACTGCAATACTGTGCCGCGTGATCTAACTGTACGACATAACGGCAGTCACACAGACGCTTCTGCGCATGCGCGCACTCTATCTGCCAACATAAGAACTTTTACGGTGCACCCGCGTCATTCAAATTTTGTATATAATGTGTATAATGTGTATAATGTAGGTCATGTAAATAGTTGTAGATAACTTAGATTTTCTTGTGCCTTTAGGTGAATTGCTCGCCTGCAGGTGTGTCCTTTCGCCTCGCAATTCAGGGGGCAATATAAAGGCACATTTGCATGCCGAGCGTGAGTTTCCGCGGAAACGCGAAATATTAATTAAATAAATAATCAGTGACAAATAAATAAAGCCTATGGCACACAACTGCAGCGCTGTGTCGCTGATAAAACAAAAGCACAATTACGTTACTCTTATGTTTAATTAAGAAAGGGGGAGAGCTCTGGTTGAAGTGGTGCGAGAAGCATGTATTTTATTTTATTGCCTGGCACACCGCCATATTTCATGTTAGAGAAGAATACTGCGTGTTGCAACCAGACTAGGCACTCGATTCTATAAAGAATTTATATTTATAAAAGTAAGTAGGATTATGAACTGTAGGCTTATTCATTGAATATATCTGATTTAACTAACTGTGTAACTTTTTTATGTTTAGTAGACAGACACCTCTGTACAACGTATTGACATGGCTGGCAAATTATTCTAATATTGAGATTTAGATTTGAGTCCGCACCTACCGCAGCAGTCTTTGGAAACGATTTATTTACGAAGTCCGATTATTTCAGTTCTATTTCACGGTCAACTACGAGTAACATTGCCTTTACGAAAAAGCCATTGTCAAGCGTCTGATACCGAATAATTAAACGTCCACGTTCCAGATAAGCAAATATCAATTACAATTACAAACACCATCATACAGATAGAATAATTAATATATTATTATTTTTAATTTATTTTATATGCTGTATCTAAACATTAAAATAATAAAGTAAAATGGAACAGACATCATTTCTCGATACTTAACTGCATAGGATGGAAAGCCACTGAAAGAAATTCCCTACTACACGGCCGCGCGTGCGTTAATTGTTTTTTAATGCGACTATTTTTATTAGGATTGCAACGGGTCAAAATGTTAAGAAGCCAAAGAGAATCAGATGTACGTTAAATGTGGCAGTAATAGGATACCGGAAGAGAAACCTGCATTACGCTGACCAGCCATGTACAGTATGTTCAGTCACAGTTCTGTGTCCGTCTGATACTTGGCCATTGAAAAGATAGATGCATCTCTTTATAAACGAACTATGTTTTCATATTCAACGTTGAACTGACTCATGAAAGGTATGCAATGCGTTGTATTTATTAATTTCCCCCCTTTCTATTCTTCTTGTACTGAAATAACTAATGGAACTGCAGCTCAGTGAAACCTTTGGATGTGGCTCCTCCCCCTAGAAATTATTTCATTCCCTTTGAATCAAGTTACGTGCTGGGAATTTGCAGGATTGACTGATTTTGCTCTGGGAACTCCAGCGAATTGTCTATGTGCAGGTGATAGTCCTATGCGTATTTTGGAATTCATTGGATACACGCAACTGTATAAAATTTTGTAATATAATGGAGTCTTCTTGGGTACAATATTCCGGAAGCATAATACAAACGTAAGGTCAACTCTGTCCCAGAGCCAATGTAATGGTTATCAAATACCAGCTGTGGGCCAACGTGACTCAGGAGGGGATAAAATGGCTTTATGAAATCCATCAGAACCGAATCTGTGGACAAATCCTAAGGTGGCGCAGTGGTTAGCACACTGGACTCGCATTCCAGGGAAGGAAGGTTCAAACCCGCGCCTGGCAATCCAGATTTAGGTTTCCCGTGATTTCCCTAAATCGCTCCAGGCAAATGCTGGGATGATTCCTTTGTAATGGGACGGGCGATTTCCTTCACCATCCTTGACACAATCCGAGCTTGAGGTCCGTCTCTAATGACCTCGATCCCGACGGGACGTTAAACTCAATCTTCCTTCCTTTTAATTGCATTAGCAGATTCTATTAAAGTGTGCTGATTAAAGTTTACTTGTATTATCAAGTGCAACTTCTTTACCTTTCCAGTCCCCAAACTATTCAAATGCAGGTCCTCAGTTTCCTTTCTTTTCTTGTGTTGAACCCCTTTGAATGCAAAGAGACTGTGCTGGTAAACTTCTACGTTATTTGGTACTGAAACAGCCTAGTAAAACTGAACGTACTCAGACATTTTTCTCTTCACTTATTCTGATCATTTCTAAACTGAGACACAATATTTTAGCGCAACGAAATCTGACACTTTTAATAATCCCTTCAAAAGAGTAGCCCTGACTAACAATAATCTATACCATTCATGAATCACTTACCTCACAAAAATCTTCATTACTCGAACTACTGCAATACATCGAGCGCCAATACTGCCAGCTCAATAAAAGATTCTAACTACTGAAGGAACTAACTACTGATAGGCATATAGTTAGCAAATGAAAGATTTTGATAGAGAACAAACAATGTATTTACCTTAATAGTGTTCAAAAATTGTAATATATATGACATCTAATTTGACAAATTTCCTATTTCTGAAGGACACACGTCCTGATCGTCCGCTCATATTAACATCTCAAAACTCTGGCATCTCTCTCCCCACATCCACCACTGCTGGCGGCCCACCTCCAACTTCCCAACGCTACGCGCTATTCACATCCAACAGCCCAATACTACACTAGCGAATATTCCAACAGTGAGGCCAACCAGCCACAGACTGCACACAGTGCAGTCAGCGGTTTTCATACAGAGCGTTACCAACATAAAAACCTAAACAGCCTACTTACATAGCCCCATGTTCTCCACAAAAAAATACCAATTGTTTTGGGCAGTGGCCAATACGGATTCGCTAAAATTTTTCATATTGACGAGAATAAATATATCAATGCATACATTTATTAATACACTGTCGGTCAAAAGCAAAAATTGTCCTCACAGTCCATAGACATTGCCCTGATCATTCATCACAGTAGTAATTACAGTTTTATGTAAAATGTCTGAGCAGTAAAACAAAATTGCACACGGAAGTAGTGGATTTATATGCAGTCTTGAAGAAGTAGCCTTGTCCTTCTAACCGAAAGACAGCGCTGACAGGTAATGGGCCACAACAGAGCAAACCCACAGCAGAGTCAGTCGAAGTTTTGATGAATATTGGTAGGTAGGTCATCACTGAGCAGACTCACTGTAGTCCTGGTAGAGATGGCCAGCAGCCATCCATTGTGACTGTGCAGTTGCACAACCACCATCGAAGACTCTTGTGGATAATATAGCAAGTCCATGAACCATCATTTGTACAATCACAAAAAAAAAAAAAAATTGAAGGGACCTTAGAATCAGCAATGCTGTTAACTAGTCCCTTGCTGAATTATCAACACACATACGAGCACTAACAGTTCTTTTTTTAACTCCTCACTTATTGTGCATATATACCGTGACCAACAGAAATGTGTGCAGTGTAGTGAATTCCTACTATATACTTAATCTGAAGAACTGGTGTCTAATTTTATGACATGGGAATATAATTACAAAGATCCAAAAAACCTCATTAAAATATAATAATAACATTATAAGTAAGCCAGGAATTACAAAAGGGCAGAAATAAGCATATACATCAGTATTATAGGAATTGTGATATAAGTTAATTAGTGAAAAAATGAGAATATTAAGAGCACATCAAATTGACACATGAGCATAAAAAGGAAAACATAAAAGAATAAGTTATATTAAAATATTTTGTAAACTAAAGAACAGGTTGTATTAGAGAATAACAGTACTCCTCATCATAGTAAATGGAGCTTAGTATTAGAAAAATTCTACAACATAACTCTTATCAGATAAACACATAAAGACAAGAAGAACATAGACACACAAGGGTACACACAAACACATAGCGGAATAACACAAAAGGAAAGGACAGGATTTGTTTTCAGTATATAATTTGGTACTGCAGTATTTATCGTACTTCATTTGCAAACAAAACTTTCTTTACTTCTCTGAGATCTCCCTTAATTATCGTCACCAACATAAAAACCTAAACAGCCTACTTAGAGTGTATATTATTTTTGTCAGCAATTTGGATACTTGCTACATTAAGCATATTGTGTGATGGTTTTTACATTTATCTATATTTTCTTTATTCAGAATTGTGTGGTATATCTACAGTTTCGTATCTTCTAGTGTGTGGTACATCTACAGTTTCATAGGTATTGTGTGATGGTTTTTACATTCATCTACATTTTCTTTATTCAGAATTGTGTGGTATATATACTGTTTCGTATCTTCTAGTGTGCGCTATATCTACAGTTTCACAGCTTCTGCTAGGCGATTTGAAGTCAGTAGTTTGCTTGCCACTTCCTCTGATGGAAATATATAGTTAGTTACACAGAACTTAATCAGTGTACTCCTAAGATGGCCTTTGCCAAGAACGTCCTCAGTCTGATTGATATTGGCCCCTCATCCACAGAAATGCGTGTTATAGGGCCTGTTTTATTCTAAGATAATAGGCTGCATTGTTCAAGAATTAATAGATAAAGAAAATAAATATTGGTTTTGTTTGCCTCCTTCCGTTCATACCCTGTATATGTCCAAACGACCTCAGCATACCTTTCTCCGTACTCGATATTACATTCACTCCTCAAATTAACATACTTCTCTTAAATTTTTAAGTCTTAGTGAAGCAACGGCTACGTTGCATAAAGCTTGATATGATCGTTAATAACGATATTATTTACTAATAAAATTAAACTAAAAGGTATTCATAAAATTAAATCCTGGCAGTGACTGATAAACGCTAATGTGAACAGTGGTCTTGGAAGTTGAGTAAGTTTCTTTGTTGTAGTTTTTAATTTTAGGCATGATTTTAGGTACTCATCAATAAGACGACTTCTCAGTTTACTCCTGATAAGGCTTGAAAATGATTGTTCACATTAACATATAGACCTGAATAACGTTAGAGCAGCAAACGCTAGTTTTTTCAACTGTTTATATGCGTTACGAATACTATCCGTGGTGTTAAAAACCAACATTTCCTTCTGCACGTCTTTAAAGAACACCGATTTTACTTTTAACGACGTTCATATTAGTTTTTCCCCGATATTACTATGTCAACACTAAGGCGTTCAGATTCCTAGCTCCGCACTTTTTTAAGTCCAGGAATTTTATTTAAAAGCAATCAGTGTTAGTATTAAAGGAAGAAAAATTTAGTTTGGTTTCAGTACCATTAGGAGTTTTCTTCACGGAGGTTAACAGCAATTTACTATTTCTGAACTCCTGAAACCTGTTGAGAAAACCTACCCTCGTATTTAAAAGGTCTTGAAACAGCAAATGTAAATACCATAGCAGTCTTGGAAATTGGATCAGAGTTTCCCTTTCACAATTTTGAGCGAAAATATGTACTTTGTTTCCTGGTGAGATCTTCTAACATCGAAAAAGTTGTTTCCTTTCCTCTTAAATTTACAACTAAGCTAATTTAGACGAGACTCAACGTCCACCACGAAATGAATTATTTGGATCCATTGATTGTTCGCTACTCTTGTACAGCGAACGCGCTCCTCAGGGAGAAATGCCTTAATTTCTGCTAGCAAGGAAGCAAAACGTTTCTAAATATTTCCTCTTGATAACCAATGTACCTTTACGAGCAGTAGAGAATCTGGGTACTCACTCTCTATGCCAACGAGTAATTCTTTAAACTGTCGGTGGTTACGAGCTTTAGCTGTAATGGAGTTAATAATCTTAATCAGAAATTACATAACCTCTGCATAGCTACACACCGTGTCTGCGGGAGCGCCCAATAGACACTTCCCCAATCTTTCAAAACTCAAGCTCGTCTGTCTTCTGTGTTCGCAGAACTACAGAGGCCCTCCATACGCAAAGATAAGCAGCTTCTCAGCTAATACCACTTCGTCGTTGCTATCGATACATTTAAATAAAGTTCCCTTGGCTATTACCCAGCACTTTATTTAAATTACAATTACAATAAATTATATACACTCCTGGAAATTGAAATAAGAACACCGTGAATTCATTGTCCCAGGAAGGGGAAACTTTATTGACACATTCCTGGGGTCAGATACATCACATGATCACATTGACAGAACCACAGGCACATAGACACAGGCAACAGAGCATGCACAATGTCGGCACTAGTACAGTGTATATCCACCTTTCGCAGCAATGCAGGCTGCTATTCTCCCATGGAGACGATCGTAGAGATGCTGGATGTAGTCCTGTGGAACGGCTTGCCATGCCATTTCCACCTGGCGCCTCAGTTGGACCAGCGTTCGTGCTGGACGTGCAGACCGCGTGAGACGACGCTTCATCCAGTCCCAAACATGCTCAATGGGGGACAGATCCGGAGATCTTGCTGGCCAGGGTAGTTGACTTACACCTTCTAGAGCACGTTGGGTGGCACGGGATACATGCGGACGTGCAATGTCCTGTTGGAACAGCAAGTTCCCTTGCCGGTCTAGGAATGGTAGAACGATGGGTTCGATGACGGTTTGGATGTACCGTGCACTATTCAGTGTCCCCACGACGATCACCAGTGGTGTACGGCCAGTGTAGGAGATCGCTCCCCACACCATGATGCCGGGTGTTGGCCCTGTGTGCCTCGGTCGTATGCAGTCCTGATTGTGGCGCTCACCTGCACGGCGCCAAACACGCATACGACCATCATTGGCACCAAGGCAGAAGCGACTCTCATCGCTGAAGACGACACGTCTCCATTCGTCCCTCCATTCACGCCTGTCGCGACACCACTGGAGGCGGGCTGCACGATGTTGGGGCGTGAGCGGAAGACGGCCTAACGGTGTGCGGGACCTAGCCCAGCTTCATGGAGACGGTTGCGAATGGTCCTCGCCGATACCCCAGGAGCAACAGTGTCCCTAATTTGCTGGGAAGTGGCGGTGCGGTCCCCTACGGCACTGCGTAGGATCCTACGGTCTTGGCGTGCATCCGTGCGTCGCTGCGGTCCGGTCCCAGGTCGACGGGCACGTGCACCTTCCGCCGACCACTGGCGACAACATCGATGTACTGTGGAGACATCACGCCCCACGTATTGAGCAATTCGGCGGTACGTCCACCCGGCCTCCCGCATGCCCACTATACGCCCTCGCTCAAAGTCCGTCAACTGCACATACGGTTCACGTCCACGCTGTCGCGGCATGCTACCAGTGTTAAAGACTGCGATGGAGCTCCGTATGCCACGGCAAACTGGCTAACACTGACGGCGGCGGTGCACAAATGCTGCGCAGCTAGCGCCATTCGACGGCCAACACCGCGGTTCCTGGTGTGTCCGCTGTGCCGTGCGTGTGATCATTGCTTGTACAGCCCTCTCGCAGTGTCCGGAGCAAGTATGGTGGGTCTGACACACCGGTGTCAATGTGTTCTTTTTTCCATTTCCAGGAGTGTACATTCACAAATAAACACAGTATTACTTCTATTACGTATTAAATATAGTTTCTGTAATAAAGCTTACAGATTCAGTATTAGCAGTGTATTACAGTTTATCACCAAATATTGAATGGAGAAAAAATTTGGACGGTGCAGAAGGAGCCCTATTGCATTTCTGGTGCCCGTATTCCATTTAAAGCCAAAATGCTTCTCTCCAAGATTCTCCTCCATTACTTTTTCATGTATCTTATTAATTATTGTTAATATAACTTTGGCTGCATGTGAAATAATGCTGATTGTCCTGTGCTCACTGCATTTCTTGGTTCCTTGATTTGTCAGTAATTGTATAGTTACTGTTGTCAGAAAGTCGTCAGGCCATTCACCACTGTCATATATTTTACTACGTAACCTCAATAATCCTCTTATTCCATCTCGGTTCAAGCATTTTAATATTTCCCCCGGTATCGTATCTGTACCCACTGCTTTGCCATTTTCCATTGCAGCTGTGGCAGATTTTACTTCTTCCATTATGATGGTTGGTCCTCTCGCGTCATAACTTACACTGTTGAGTGATTCAAGTTCCAGAGTTTTGGTTTGCGAATAATGTCATAGATATTCTTCCCATCTCAGGAGGACTTCGTCACGACCTTTGTACACTACCTCTTCGTTTTTAAAATTTCCGTAGTAGCACTTCCTGCTCTGTTCTGATCTCATGTCATAGACTTTACACTTTTGTATAGTAAGTCGAATCTTCCCTTCCTGTCCAGTTCCTCAGTTGCATCACATACCTCATTTAGCCATTATCTCCTAGCCTGCTCTGTCTCTCTTCGCCTTAAAGCATTCGTACACAACTATGCCGACTGTTAATCTGGATGGTAAATTGGCTGGGAAGTTATTTATAGTGATGCGAGAACTTAGAGGTGCTCTGCCCGCTATGATTCTTTCTCGTGTGCTTTGTCTAGTAAGAGGAGTAGGGAATATTTAAGTCACAGCAAACAAGAGCGGGAAAATGGCGGTAAGGTAACTACAGCTCTGATATGAACACCTCAGAAGGTTTTGTACTGTAGCTGGCCAAAATAATTTGCTTTTCTGTGTATAAAAATCATAATCCTTAAGGGGAAACAATCCCTCCTGAATAGTGGGTGACATTTCGGTTCATGCCACCTGGAACCACTGTACAAATTCATCCTCTGGACGGTTGTTTTTTCGGTGTCTATAAAACATATTATGGCACTATCTGGAGAGACGCCATAAAGGACAGCCAGTTTCACGATACGCTCCTTGACAGACTGTTTTGCATTTGGTTGTTTACCATCACATTCCTTCAGTTCTCATCACCCCGTTACACCAATAAGTTGCTGTATGCTTTTTTTAAGAGTGGGGACATAGGTGAATGTCCTGCTCGATTTATTACTACCAAGGAGTTCGCCTTCGATCGTGATGGTGCGAACCTTTCTGATCACTACGGCGCGCCATTTTTCATTCGGTGTGCATGGTGCAAGTTAATAGTTAGTTTTGAACATTTCTTGAATGTCAACGATGTCCATTTTATTAAGTGCAATACATGCATTCCTTGGCAGATTTTTATCTACACCTCCCGGAGCTCATTTTCCATTGCTCTCCCGGTGAACGTGATGAGACATTAGCATCTAATATTTTTCCTGTCGTAACTGTTGACACAACACTTTCAAATGAGCCTTACTAAAGACTAAAATTGCGACGTCGCACTCAAGAGGTCCCATGTTAGCAATCTCTTCACCAACCATAAAAGTTGGATGTCAACATTATTTCGAGATTGCTTCAGAAATTAAGCATAAATACAGAAGTCAAAAGTATTCTTGAGTTTTCAGAAGTTCCCAAGCTGTGTTCTCCCTGGCATTATGGACAGGATATTGAGTACTAAATTGCCTGTGTTCCAGTCCGCCTGCTTAGCTGGGTGTTCCGCATCTCGTGGTCTAGTGGCTAGCGTTGCTGCCTCTGGATCACGGGCTCCCGGGTTCGACTCCCGGCCAGGTTGGAAATTTTCTCTGCCCGGGGGCTGGGTGTTTGTGTTGTCCTCATCATTTATGCCGGTACGGTAGCTCAGCATTTTCGGTCAGAGAGGTGGCTGCCCTCTGTAACAAAAGACTGTGGCGGCCGCTAAAAAAAAGAAAACAGAAAGGTGGTAACGTGCTCGCCCACCATGCAAGCAGGCGCGGGTTCGATTACCGACCGGGTTGTAGATTTTCTCCGCTCGGGGACTGGATGTTATGTTGAGCTCGTCATCCTTTGATCCTCATCACTGGTGCGCAAGTCGCCCAATGTAGCGTCACCAGAAATAAGATCTGCACTTAGCAGCCGAGCTTCCCCGGTTGGGGCCTCCCGGCCAAAGATGCCATGTGCTCCTTTCCTTTTTCTTTTGCACATGTTCCGTTGTAAAGTGTCTATCCAAATCAGATTTCTTGCTGTGAGCCAATTTGCCTGACAGACAACACGTAACCGAAGGGCATTTATGTTGTGAATAAATACGAAATTCATAGCCCATTCAGTTTTAAATTTACAGTTTTCGTCATCGGTTTCTCTATGCTCGTTCTCTGTAACCATGTCACGGAGAGTACCTGAAACAGTGTTTCATTTTGTTACACCAGAAATTGGTATAATAGGTGAAGGATTCGTTAGGTAGATTTCGTTATGAGTAGGTAAGTAGGGTAGAGTGTGACTTACTGTGAACGGTTTAGCGATTGGGTTCTTCTCATCGGAATCGACATCGAACCAAGCAGATGGTGAAGAGACGCAGAAAGTATATCATGAGATTTAATGGGTAATTCTTTAAGTAAAGTCATAGGGAATTGGGATGCTGTTGTAGGGGAGGGAGCAGAAGTAAGGATTACGTGAGAATGTGGGTATGGTGGGAGGAATGAGAGTGGAGACAAATTAGCTGACTTCTGCAATAAATGTCGTCAGTAATAACAAATACTCTGTTCAAGAATCACAAGAGGAGGAGGTACACTTGGAAAATATCGGGAGGTACGGGAAGAATCATTGTAGATTACATCATCGTCAGGCAGCGATTGCGATATCACATCGTAAGTCTTACTCAGGAGAAGATAAGGAATCAGATCACAATTTCGTAATGATAGAGAGTAAGTTGAAGAAGCTTAAAAGACTAGCCATGAAGAACCAGGGCACAAGGAAGTTTGATACGGAAATACTAAATGAGGAAATGAAAAAAGAAAGTTTTAAGAGTAGAATTAAAAATCAGGGTGAAAGGACATTAATGATTAGATTCTCTGATGACGTTGCTATCGTCAGGGAAAGCGAAGAAGAATTACAGGCTGAGCTGAATGGAATGAACAGTCTAAGGATTACAGACTACAGATTGAGACTAAACCGAAGAAAGACGAAAGCAATGACAAGTACAGAAACGAGAACAGCGAGAAATTTAACATCAGGATTGATGGTCACGAAGCAAATGAAGTTAAGGAATTCTGCTACCTAAGCATAAAAAAAAAAACAATGCCAGACGGAGCAAGGAGGACACCAAAAGCAGACTAGCAATGGGAGAAACATCATTCCTGGCCAAGAGGTCTCCTAGTATCAAACATAGGCCTCAAATTGAAGAAGACATCTCTGTGAATGTACATTTGGTGCACAGCATTGTATGGCTGTGGGAAAACTGGAGCAGAAGAGAATCGAAGGATTTTAGAAGTGATGCTACAGAAAAAAGTTTAAATTTAGGTGGACTGATAAGTTAAGGAAAATTGTTGTCAGGCCTTTCATCGAATTCCATGTTTTTATAGCTTAGTCGGGTTTAATCTGTATTTGTTTTCCCTTGCCTCTTACTTTTCAAAGTAACTGTCTCCTCCGACAAGGACTTATTTTTTACTGAAGTTTATGATGTCGACATTCATGTTCAGGAGTTCGATGCCCTCATGCTGGATAAGTATGACGATGGCCTCACAGTTCTCTGCAGCAGCACCTGTGTTGCTGGTTGTTCACCCATGTTTGGCCGAGCAATGCGATTGATCCATTCTCCGTATTGGTCTACCTCCACAATTCAGTGTTCGCTAAGCACGTGTGTCTACACTGAGACAAGCAATTATGTGCACTGCTACTAATCCCTTCTTGGAACTCGAGCGTGCTGATCACAACAGATTGCCACCAACCAAAACAATTACAATTCTTTAATTGATAAGAGAAATTGCTGTAGGAGTTGCAGCTGCTTGGAAATATATAGGTAAATTTATCGTTCGAAAATGTAATATTGCCAGCCACGGCAGTTTTGCGGACGCGGCTAGCAATAACCATTGTACAGTGACTGTTGACCGACTCATTCCAACAGTACTTGAATCGCCTGCGCTTCCCCTGCAAGTACAGACCGACTTGTGAGACTTCGTGGTCCCTAAATGCGCTGAACGGCGCCGTATGGAGAGGAAAGTGCAACTTGTGGGGAAACGTTGGGGGGGAGGCAAACCTCTTCTGACTGAGGCAGGTGGAATTGCCAACCGGAAGAGTGAGTATGGAATGCAACTATAATGCTGGTGTTTTTTGTTGGAACATGCGCTCGGTAGTAATGCTCTGTAGAACACGATCAAAGACACGAGACGATACGTGTTGATATTTAACCTTCCTCGAGATCATATAAAGGTAATATTTTTTTGAAAACTCACACACAAAGGGTTAAAGAGTCGCGTTTTCCCTTTATTCTTCTATTACGTGGCTAGTCCTCTCCCTCGCTTCGGCCGTCAATATACCCTTCCGTCTATCCCCTCTATCTGACAATTCTCTTAAACTGCCGACTTCTCTTCATCGTTAGGAAAATCTGATGTGAGTCTGTATCTAGTACTGGGAACGGCTTTCAATCTAAAATCTGTCTGCAACATTTAACTCATGGGCTGTTCCTGAGAAAACCCGAAAAAACTGTTTTTCGCCGTTTTTCGCAAACAGTGGCAAATTGCTCAAATTTTAGTGGTATATTCTCTATGCATTTTTCTAGAAGTGACATCTTCCTGTTTTCATTAGTCTTAACCCATTATCGAGAATCACTACAAGAAACATGATATTAGGGTACCAAAACGCAGCCGTGGATACCAAGACGGCTACGTGCAGCAAATTTCTGTAATTTGTGATGTACTCCTAAGATGCAGCTCTCGAACAACTTTGAAAATTTTCTTGATTTCTTTATCAGTTTCCGAGATACAGAGGTTCAAAGTTTCCCTACTTATACACGTAAAATACGCACGTCAAATCCGGTGCGAGACGAAGACGTAGTTTATAAAGTAACGTAGCACGGAGAAATATGCAGTAAAGTGTCACTATCACAGCCAGAAGGGATCTGGGAACCCTATGCTGTAGTACTGAAGAACATGCAAAATTTTTGTGCACATTTCAGTTTCAAGTAACGATAACCTATGAAGTTCTCTTCATATGAGCTATGCGCTCTACTATAGCAGGGAAAAGAAGAGAACCAGAGGAGAAATGCTCCTATCAGGGCACAAAAAAGGCGAATATGCTCCTGTTTAACTCTGACTGAAAAGTAAGGTACAAGCTGCCTCATTCTACCTTACTCAGCATGTTCAAAAACTTTCCCAAAAATTTTGGCATGAGAACGTATTTGCACTTTTTTGCTGAGAGGGAAGGAAAGTGGGAAAGAGAAAGAAAAATAATAAATACTAGACGATACTAGACAGTGGTTGTCGCATAGAAAGTGCAAAGGAGACAATGACAGTGTGAGAGAAAGAGTGACACAGTGGCAGTGGAACGCAATTGTGACAAAATATTGCTGTGAGAAGGGTAAGGGAGACAGTGTTAGTGGGAGAGACAGAGAGAGAGAGAAGTGTGGGGAGAGGCAGTTGGTTGGTTGGTTGTTTCGGGGAAGGAGACCAGACAGCGAGGTCATCGGACTCATCAGATTAGGGAAGGACGGGGAAGGAAGTCGGCCGTGCCCTTTGAAAGGAACCATCCCGGCATTTGCCTGGAACGATTTAGGGAAATCACGGAAAACCTAAATCAGGATGGCCGGACGCGGGATTGAACCGTCGTCCTCCCGAATGCGAGTCCAGTGTCTAACCACTGCGCCACCTCGCTCGGTTGGAGAGGCAGTGAGAAGAGACAGCTGCACAGGAAATTAATAATAAGGTAGTAGCAGTAAGAGTGAGCAAGAAGGGGAGAGTGACAGTGAGAGAAAACAGCAGTAGTAGCACAGAACGAAGAATACTGTGGCTGTCAGACAGGAGACGGAGACAGAGAGATACTAAGAGATAATGACATTGAGAAGGACTGAAAGTGTGAGTGAAAATAGGCAAGTTGGAATGAATGGGTATGAGTGATGGATTAGTGAGTGTGAGCGAGTTATGGTTATGGGAGCTTGTGGGAGTGAGAGCTGAACTGCATGTTAGAAAGAACGCAAGTATTTTCACATATGAAGTTTTTTAGAAGAATTTTCTTAAGGGACTGAGAAGGGTACCCCACTTTACAGTCAGTCATTTAATTTAGGCAGGAGTATATTCACCCTTTTGCACTCCGAAACGAATATTTTTCCACTGGTCACTTCATCTTCTGCTCTTAATGTCGTCATGTGAGCCTGAACCATTGCTATTGGCTTTGGTTTTATGGAGCGTCTGACGAGAGCAACTGTATCACTGAACTGTTCGCTAGGTGGAGTTTCAAGCACAATGAGCAACTCCACCTGTGAAGACAGTCTTCATCCATCCCACACACGGTCCTCCTCCCACCACCCCCAAGCGAACGGCTTGCTGATGCTTTGTCAGGGCTCTGATGAACACGCTGTTGGGCGCCCCCATATTTAATATCATCCTCAACATGAAACTTTCACAGTAATTCGCTCTCTGCCCTATCTCCCATTCATAATGAATGCTACTCACGTTACATCATTTTCTACTGGTGTTGACATTGCCATATAATGTCTAGCCAGAAATCATTATTTTCATTCCATTTCATTTCAGTGATCCACGCTATATGGAATGAGCCTTTCCATTTTGCTTGTGAGATTTTATAGCTTCACTATCACCTTCAAACTTCAGATGCACTCTTCCTCGTAGAGTATTACCGTTTGGTCGGTTATTCGTTCTTATTTTCGATACTGTCTAGGTTATCTCCCCCTTCGTAGTTCCTGCTAGAAGTTTGCATGGGAAACTAACCCGGAATCTTTTGCCGTTGGAGACATCTTCATGACAGATGCAAGCCTCATGTCCTGCTGCTATATATTTTTTGACTTTGATGAAGTGGTTTCCATTGTCTTCCGCTCTCTCATACCATTGATCGTTACTAATTATTCCGCCTTTTAGGGTCAGTCTCCAACCGCAACGGCAAGAAGTTGTCCTGAAACTGTCTCCTCGTCCGCCCTCTTTGACAAGGTCGATGGCATAACTAACTTTATCGGAAGTTGTCGCCCAGCATTGCTGATAATTTTTATTGAAAATTCATACAGTGACTGGTTGCGAACCTGTGACCCAGAACGTCTTCATTACTGGTTTAAGATGCTGCCCGTAAACCACATTTTAATTTGTTTTTTGCAGTTTCTTGCTGAAAGTTTTTGTCACTAATTCCTCAATTTGTTTTATGTCCCAACAGTAGAGGCCTAAGTCAAATAAATATCGGACCATAAGCCCCTGGGATGTTCTCTTGTCACTTCAGTTTTCAGAATTTGAAATACCTACCTATATGACCAGTTTATGTTGTCATTACCTATATCGGCCATAGTGAGTGATAAGTTCTCCTTAATTGTTATTACCTGAGTTTGTCCACTTTTGCTACTAATTGTTTTTCTTTACGTAATGATTGCGTACATCTAATACGTAACATTTCTGATCCTTTATTTTCTGTTAGTAGTTAATGGCTGTAAAAGAGTGAAACAAGCATTCTGAAAATATAACTTCTTCTGTATATGACTGTACCAAAGAGACTGATTTTAAATGATTATCATGCCATTCTCAGTAAATCATTATTTTACGCGTTGCTGCACAAGACGTATGGTGTTTGAAATTGCGACCACATGTCACCATTCTGGAGATAAGTATCGAAAAATGTTTCTATTATGTTGGATCTGGTTCTTGTCCATTTAATTTGCTTATAGTTTTTCGAAGTGTGTGGCTTTACCTATGCTTTGGGTCAATCAAGAAGTCTGAGTCTCCATTCAGTATAGCACCAATACTCCATAAATCGAACTTACGGATTTCATCACTGTATATCATGACTTTGACGACTACAGTTAATTCCGAGTATCTGATCCTGAATTTCCCCCTTGTTATCAGGTTCATAGCCGTGTATACAGTCCACGTTGATAAATGAAACTTATTGGTAGTTCAGTATTTATTTTGTAAGTAATCAATTGAAATTGCATATGACTGTCATCAGACATGTATATGCGCTGTTGCAAAACTAAACGTAGTTGGATTTCACATAAGTTAAAAGTTTTGTGTGTTCACGAAACCTTCCACCACATCAACTCACTTTGAATTGATGATAGGCATCTGCACAAAATGTTTTTATAGACATGACTTTCCCTTCCAGTTTAATGGATGGGATGGCAAAAACAACGGATGTATAAAAAAGTATTTTGTAACAGAAATACACTGCCTGAAGGCTCTTTCTTTCATTATATTACAATTATCTTGTGGTAATTTTTCTTGTACATATTAAATCTGTTTGAATGAATATCGCTGTGGTAGCAACCATACTTGAATCCATTACTCTATATCGAAACCTGTCTGTCATTTTAGCAACATAAAATAAGTAAAATTTTAACGAAATCTAGAAAGATTGACAATTAATGTGTGAAGGATCTTACTTTAAAGGAATTTTCCTGCTTATTCCAAAATTGCTCTTAGATTTCGATAGTCTGTTATATTTTGGTAGCTATGGATTATTTAACATTCAGATTTATAGGATAGTACCATTAATTCAGCTGATGCGTTTGTATTACAAATGTATGTATAATTCATTACATTTTTCCTCCAGAAACTGCTCAATAAATTTTTATTTTCAAAACTTAGTTGAATGTAAATATTACACAACAGCTTCACTTGTTCATTTGGGATGGATTCTTGGGATTATCGATATGAGATTGTCCTCCATGAGACCCTTTATCTTACAACAGCCTATAGTTGCTATCGATGCTTGGTTAATGGCAGAAAAATGTGCCGTATCGTGTTAAACTAGTTTCAAAGTTCGAAATGTGGATTACTGAAATACAATTTGGATATGTGAAATACAATTGTACAATTAGGATATTGAGTCAATGAAATGAGGAAGCAGTCAACAATGTTATACTGTTGTACTGAATCTGTTTTATGTAAAAATATAATTCCGTTCATATAGATCCTTTTAGTTAAGTTCCAATAATCAATCATGATACTGGTATACCTAATAGCAACTTGTGTCGAAAATGTTCCTTAATGTCCCTTCACATGAAGAGCGTAGGAATATTGTCATCATTGTAGTTTTAGAAATGGAATGAAAACTTCACAAAGGCGAGAAGAAATCCCCGTTTGTTGCCATCAGACAATAGAGTTGTCTCCCTATATTTAATCGCTTTCTCCTTTGTGAGCAGGAGCGCGGAATTAGCAATATGACTCGACAAACCTCATTTAGGTTCCGAAAGTTCCACCAAGAGATGTAAAGAAGCATTACGGAAGAGAGCCTTGTTGAACGAACTATAGCGATAAGTGGGAACGCAATTTGTATGTGCACTATCAGCGCCTGCTGCTCGGACATGTAGCCGTTGCCGCAAGGGACGTTGCAGTAGCGCATACAAATGTGCAGTAAAGAGGCCCGGATATTGCAAACTACGTGTGCACAGCGCCCATCTGGAGCTGGTGGTTTTCGTTGTTCCAACTTCTGCTACCCGTCGCCCATACGCGTCCACTCCTTCGGCCGCGCTTGGGAACGACGCTTTAAAAGGTAATAGCCGCGACAGTCCCCTCCCAAATCCATAAGAGGTAACACTTGGACGATCTCTCTCACTCTCAAATACACCAGAACATAAACACACACACACACACACACACACACACACACACACATACACACACACACACACACACACACACACACACACACACACACACACACACACACACACTTAGAAATGTGAAGGTTAGCCGTAGTTTCCATCACGAAAACATAGCTTTTAAGCCAATGGCTGCACTAAAAACGAAGTATAACACCTGAACTGCCTTTATAGTAATGGTATATAAGCATTGTGATTTATAGTGATTTCTACAAAGCAAGGAATAAATTGCAAACATGCTGATAACAATCAAACTGATAACACAGAAAGCTAGCTCTCAAATTTAATAAGACGTAGGCGAACAGTAAAGCTTAACTAATAGGTAAACACGAATTGCCATACAAAGAATTTGCGTTGGAACTTAGAACATATTTCAAAAACATAAAATAGATGCCCCAGGTTGATGTAGCATGGGTTAAACCCGTGTGGACTGTGACTACCTCGCTTCCCTGGAGTTTATCGCAGGTTACGCCAAACGACATTCATAAATTCCGAACAAAAGTTCAACACATAAGACACTACGTAATTTACACTCTGATAACAACTTAGAGGGCTCCGTAAAATGTAGTTCATCTTAAAGAGCTGCTCTCGGCAGGGTAAATATCTAGAGGTGAGACTGCGACTAGAATTGCATCTCCCTGGCGGGTTCCAAATACTAGCTGTCACGTGAACCTCTGGAGATAAGGTGGGTATAGGTTACTCGTGCAGGTTTGCTCCGGCAGATTTAATCAGACGACATATATAGGGTCTTACAGAACAACGTTTTAAGAATTTGGGAGAACGGTATTAGGAAGGTTTTCCAACAGGGATCCTACACGGGATATGTTAAATACAGTTTCTACAGCAGTAGGAGGTGTCTGGCCTCGTAGCTCTTGGGTAGCCACTTTCCCAGCCACCGACTGTATGCTGTCGCTGCAGAAGGAAGATTATAGCCGCGCAACGACAGTGGTACACCTCAACCTGTGCCGTGGACGTTGCTTACTTAGTGCTACCCGTCCTTCGGTTCATCTCAGTTTATTAATTTCATTGGGTGGTTCAACATTCTTCAAAATAGCAGTAGGAGATAACATATTGGATTCATTTGGTATAGAATTAATTACACCTTGGAATGAGAAAATGTGTTTGCCCCAATAAATATGTTTCTTAGGGCGGTATATTCTACATAATTTAGCAATATCCTTCATCCAAAGTTTAGAAGTGTTGGAGGAAGCATGATATTTGGATATATAAATCGGAGAAATGTCTCTAGCTTGTAGCATACATGTCCATGTTGCAGATCGAAATTGTGGTCCACTGTCGTAAATTACTTTCAGTACATGACCTACATGAGTTTGAAAATGTTTTACGAATGCATTTGAAACAGATTTGGCAGTAGCTTTGCGTAGCAGAGCAAAGGTAACAAATTTCGAAGTGAGTCCAATAGCGACAAAGATGAAACAAAAACCTCTATTAGATCTAGGAATCGGTCCAAAGATATCTAAGCGGCCATATGCCTTAATTTAATGGGTACAATAGGATTTAACGGTGGAATATATGAAGTAGTGGATGATTTATCTTTCTGGCAGATTTCACATGACGGTAAAACTCGTCGAATACGTTTTTCCATGTTGGCAAAATAACAATTCTGTCTGAGGATGAGAAAATATTTTCTAGCTCCATAATAGGAGTAGCTTAAATGAGTGTATCAGATTAATTTGGTAACAAGCTCTTCAGGAATGCAGAGTAACCAATTGTTGCTGTCAGGGCGAGAAGGGCGAAACAGAATGTTGTTGCTTACAGTATAATTCTTTCTAATGGTAACGTTATTCCTGTCTTACCAAAGTAATTTAATTTCTTTCCATACATTGTCTTTGCGCTGTCCTTTCGCAATGTGTTGTAATGAGGACAAAATGAAATTTGCAACTGCAACTTGTTGAATATACATGAGGCTGAAATTCGTTTGGCAGAAGTTGACTGAGACGTCTTGCTGATTATTGCTGAGAGAATAGGATAGAGCGTCTGCTACAATATTTTTCACACCGGAAATGTGAACAATTGTAAAATAAAATTCCTCTAAGTAAAGTTTTCATCTACTTAATCTGTCATGTGTGAATTTGGTGGAAAGCAAAAACCGTATAGCTCTATGGTCTGTGTAAATGGTAGTATGTCTTCCATAAAGAAAATGTTTAAACCTGCTAAATGCCCTTACAACACTTAATCTTTCGAGCTCTGTAACTGAATAATTCCGTTCAGCAGGTGATAGAATGCGACTTGCAAATGCGATGTTTTTGATTACTGTAGTACCATCTTCTTAGATTTCCTAAAAAATGTGTACGCCTAGAACAGTGCTTGATCTGTCTGCAGCAATGAAAAAATTTTGGTGTGATCTGGGTGTGATAAAGGTGGTGCATTCAACAAGGCATGTTTCAGATTAATAAATTCAAATTGTGCTTAGTTATCCCAAGACCAAATAGTGTTTTTGCCTGTCAACTGGCATAATGTAGGGGTGTCCAAATCAGAGTAATGAATAAATTTACGAAAAAATTAATTAATCCTAGAAAACGAAAGAGTTGTTTCTTAGTTGTTTGAACAGTAATGTCACGTAAAGCTTGAAGTTTCTCTGGGTCAGGCGCAATGCCTTCTGCTGAGATTACATGTCCAAGAAATTTTACGGAGGTTTTTTCAAAGTGCAATTTTCTAAGGTTAACTGTGAGTCATTGTGCACGAAAATTTTGTAATAGTGGTTCAAGAATGAAATTATATTGACACCAGCAAGCTTCTGCTACAACGATGTCGTCTACGCACATTGTAATTCTAACTTTAAGCTATTTTCGAAGTATTGTATTCATACCACGAATAAATGCTGCTGAAGAAATTGGTAATTTGCAAAATTGATAACAATCATCAAAACAGAGAAATGCTGCGTACTTTCTGCAGTTCGGATGGAGTTGAATCTGCCAAAACGTTATTTTAAGTCCAAGTGGTAATAGATAGAAGTCCCATGAAATTTCTGAAGAAGGTCTTCTAGTGTCTGTGGACGATCGGTTTAGTAATGATAATGCCATTAACGTGATGAGAATCAAGTAGAAGGCGAGGTGAGCCGTCTTTTTCTTAACAATGTGAAGTGGGTTTACATACGGACTGACTGCCTGTTCGATAATACCTTGGTCTAGCATAGCTTGTTGTTCTTTCTTGACTTGTTCTTTATGAATATAAGGAACAGGATAATGTTTGGCTTTAAATGTGTCGTGCTGTTTAACTTGAAATTCGAACATAAATCCGGACATAGTAGCAGGGATGTTGTCGAAAACTGGGGCTTGCTTTAAAAGAATATTGCGTAGTTGAATAAGTTCATCATCTCTATTTGCGTTGCTCTGTTTCACGTTCTCAGAAATCGTTTGTATCACGTCGTAGTCAAATTAGTCTGGTTTATCGTAGTTGTGTGCATATGTATCTGTGAAAAAGGTGGAATGACAGTCTATGTTACAGGATGTAGAAATTCCTTCTATTCCTTTAACTGCCTGTTCTTCTGCTGATAATGTGTGCTGATATTTCAATGCAAGCTGTTCTTTTCCATTCTTTAACGTCAAAAAGACTTTTTGAATTCAATGATTGCGTCGTGTTGTACTAAAAGATTGTGCCTGAAATAACGCATGTTTTCAATAAAGGAACAATCTAAAAGTTTGTGTGAAACGCGTGACCTGCAATAAAAAATGGTAAGTGTGTCTGTAATTTTACATCCACTCCTTTACCGGATACTGCAGCTCTTACTTTAGTTTTGCCAAGTGGTAACGTAGGATAATTGTTTTCGTTGTTACATTTGTTGGAAGTCTCTTCTTTTATTGCCGAACTAGGTGATCCAGAATCGATTGCGGCTGAAAATGTGAAAGATCTAATTTTTTACTTTAATAACAGGGTGAGAAATAGTTTTTTATAACAGGTTTTTCATGTAAAATCGTATCTCGGATATCGTGAAAAGTAACAACATTTTCGTGAACAAAATCTTGCGTATAAAAAGTGTTGCTCACTTTGCTGGAAGAAGCAACTCGTGTTGTATCTAGTCAAATTCTTTCTGGCATGGTGTTATCTGCGGGAGGATGCTGTGGCATTTCAGTTATCTGTACTATTCTGTTACTTCGTTCTGACGTACTAGGTTGAGGATGGTATCGGCTGTCTGGTTCATTCATGATAATCTGTGGTTGTGGATGATTCTGCTGCTGATAAAACCTACTGTTATTAAATGTGCGCTGAAAACTGTGCTCATTGCATTTGCGTTTGTCATGATAGTTAATAGTATATGGCACGTTGCGGTGAGAGTTAAAATAGAGGTTTTTCTGTACGTATTGGTTTGTTTGTTGCGGAGCGTTACTGATCGGCGGAGCTGATGGTATACGTGCAGGCGGCGTAACATCAAAGTTTGCTGACCTTGGAAATTGCATTGTTGGTTAGGTATGCTAACCGGCTGCTTCTGTTGATGTTGTAGGGAAAAGCCTCGATTGTTGCCAAAATATGTCTGCAGTTGCTGATAATTTTGTTGATACTGAAGATAAAAATTCTGTCTGTTATTAATGTCGTACTGGTAGTTCTTGTCATTTCAGGAACGTCTATCTCCTTTGCTATTGAAATAGCGTGGCTGTTCGTAGTTGACGTATACCTGTTGGCCTTGGTTATGTTGTGGACACCTTTTATTTATGAATGAATAATCTGACTTCTGGACTTCCAAATCTGTAATAAATTTCTAAATCTCTGTTGTCCAGTTATGAGCAATACTCTTAAAGATCATGGTCATTTCGAAATACATAGCTGGATTAATGTTGACTCGCTGTAGGCTTCACATAAATATTGATTTTGCTATACCATATGTTCAAAGAATTGCGTGATACTGGGGAAATCTGTACGCTGACAGAAAATCAGTTCGAAATTCTTTCACTGAGTAACATTATCCTGCAATCGGTCTAATTCGAGTTGCCTGTTCACCTTCTAAAAAGCTGCAAATAAATTCTAGCTTGTACTTGTAGGCCAGGTTGGTGGAAAAAGCAGAAGTAAATTGTTGCATCCAGTCCAAGGGGTGAATTTGTGTCCTGTCATTCTTAGATATCTTAAAATTCCTAACGGATAGAAGGTGCTTGTAGTCAAAGGTACCGTCTCTAAATGTTTGAGCAAGATTAGGGTTGTATAAGAATGTATCTGTCTGCGTCTGTTCGGAATCTATATCACGTGCTCTCCGTAATCTACCTCAATTGTGTTGGCTGTGGGAGTGTGACATGTTCAGAATGTGGCGTATACTGTTAGACGTTAGAGGCTGAAACGTTTTTCATTTCTCTGACTCCATGCTATAAAGATGTCATTTTGCAACATAACATATTATTGGATGTACCTAACTGACTGACTGTTTGCTGCATATTTTGAAATTTGGGTGTCTGATTGACGGAAACTGGTAACGTATTTAGTGTCATTATTATTCTCGATAATGTCAACTCTGCTGGCTAATTCATCGAATTTTTGGGTTAGTGCTTTTACCTGACTGTTATTTTTGCCGTCACAGGCATCAAACTGTTTTTGCATTTTACACGTGGTTTTGTTTAATTTCTTAAAGTCTGCTGTAATGGCATCCTGATTCTGTACTAATTCCAGTTGTTCAAGTCTGCTAGTAACTATCTGAAAGTCTTCTGTGTATTTGTTTTCTAAGGTCTCAATACTAGTGCCTGTTTTTGTTTTCAGATCGGCATGGTCACCCTGTAGTTCTGTTTTCGATTGTTTGACCGTGTTAATTACATCCGATACTGTAGCAATGTTGGAGTCAACTTTTGTTGTTGCTTTCGCAAACACCTTAAGTTTATCTTCCTGTCTCAGTGTAGTAATTGTTTGCATGTAATGTTTCTTTACTTTGTTCTGTTCTTGTATGAATTTTCGGTAACGCGTTTCACTGTTTTGTACGTGATAATTAAAACGTTCGTCAATTTGGGTGTTCTGTTGTTCAAATTTATCGTCATTTTTCGCATGCAAAGCGTCAGTAAGTTCTGGTGATACTGCTATAATCTCGTCGTTTAACCGTCTTGTGCTTTCTGAACATTGTTTGGCGACTGCATTGATTTCATCACTAAGTATTTTTGTTGTAGCTTCGTATGTGTTGCGTATCTCTTGTGCAATGGATCTGATTTCTTTACTATTATTCCTGCCATAAGCCTGAATTTCCCTACGTAATTGTTTTTTTTATTTTCATTGCATTGCCCAGCAATGGCTGTAATCTGTTCAGTAAGCTGTTCAATTGAGGTGTCAAGTTTTTCGTTACTCTGTTTGAAATTTTTTATCAATTTGTTTGATTAACCTGTTGTGTTTTTCATACGACTAATCAAGGCATTTGTTAAGTTGCTTATAATTGTTGTCTTGTTTTCATTCGAGGATTTGACATTTTCGTTACGCTGTTTGTTCGATTCATTAAGTTGTAGCAATATTGCCATAATTTGATTAACTTCAAAATTAGCGACTCTATTTATTGTGCTGTGTGATAGTGTATCTGCATTTGTTACATGTTCTGTAACCATTTGGTCTGATTCATAAAAAGGTCTGCGGATTGGTTGTGCACAGTTCGTCACTACATCAGAACCAATTAAATCTGACGTATTTTGAGTAAATTGCACCTTTTCACTAGTAACGTTTAGCTGCTCACTGTGTAAATTCTGCACATCCGATGTGTGAAACTGGGCAGCGTTCATTGTAGTGGACTGCGCCGCATCATCAACTGTTGTTACATTTACTGTGGACGTAATTAAATATGTTTGCTCATCGTTTAAATTTGAAATGTTACTGGTGTTTGACACACACTGATCGTCTAAGGTTGAAGGATTAGAGCTGTGAGACTGAATGTCTCTAGTATTGTCAGTTAAACTACTCAAATCGGCGTTTTCAATCACTGCACTTCGCGACGTATCAGTAAGTACAATAAATGTGGAGGTACCCATCAAGACGTCACAACTTAACTATGGTACGTGAAGCACTGTAAGGGGTTCACCACCGTGATGGAGCAAATGTAATTTCGATGTATTGCTCACTTGCTAGAACGACAATTCACAGGCGCTGCCTGAGACATAAAATATCTTTGCCACTGATAAAAGAGAGCTGCAATAGAGTCGCAGGTCAGAGCAGTCTCTGCAGTAGAGTTGGGCAACACGATTCTTTTTCACGATTCGATTCCTACGACTCAATCTCACATTGCGAATCGATTCCTACGATTCGTTCACGATTCATTCTAGTCTGCGATGGCATGATTCTTACGGAATGCAAAAAGTTCTACATCTTACTCACAGATGGCAGGACATGTCTGAAATTGTCAATGTGGTTAGAATCGAACTGTGTCATGATATGCCAGAAATAGTTTATTTACGAGTAAACATGCATATGACGTTACAAGTGTGATTCTCAATTTACACGTGTAATGCCTTAATTGATGAAAGGGCACGATTGATTTGATTGCATCTATTGTTTTATTTCAGTATGCCAGGACAGAGGAGTCGATTTGTGCGAAAGGTGGTGCAAAATTACGTGGTATGCCAGTGTGGTTGTGTGGCTTGAACGTATTTAACTACAGACGTCTGTTTTATAGCAACAAATCTAGCAGTGAGGCAGACATGGTTTGGCTCATATCATCCTATGTTTTTCTATGCTAAGATGTCTTTCCAAGTCCACATCACCCTTGTAATTCATAACGCAGCTGACAGCCCTCCCACACAGTAAATTTTGCTTAACTTTCATTTCTTCTAAATACAGAGCATAGGTATTTTGCTTTTAATTTGTCTGAGAACTTGTCGCTGTCACTACTATTTACGTGAGAAGACGTACTTCTAAACAGTACCATTCAATCGTATACATCGACATTACTTCACTAAAATTTAACGTGAATCAGAACACGATAACATTCGAAAATCGAACTTGAAATTATTAATTAAAAAACTTTTGTTTAAAGACAGTATTACTTCGTTTGTTCGTTCCGAGCTTCCTTTGTGCACACGCATCCTCCATTTGACTGCAATCTGGCGGTCGTAATCATTCGGCACGACTCGGCATGATTCGGAAGTTGCCTTCGAAGCATAGCGTACTAAGAATCGATGAATCGTTGGAACTTGGAATCGTCACGACTCGGAAACACGCAATCGTTCTCATGATTCTTTTGAACGACGATTCGTCTCTATCACAATTCGATTCTTACGATTCTTTATTTAGAGTCGTTCACGAATCGCCACAACTCTACTCTGCAGCAGTTTCAATCGCTCGCCGCTGCAGTGTTGTTGTAGTCTGTCGCTGGTACAGCGCAGTTTATAGTTAGCAGTTTTTGAAGTCACAGTGCAGAACAAATTGTACAATTTTATTACATGTAACTGAATAATAATTGTAGTCAGCCGCAGAGCTAAATGATAGCATCGAATGAGATGATGAGCAACGAATAATTGTTAATATAATGAAAAATCAACAGTGTAATTAAGTCAATTATTCCAGAATTGTCCCCAGATCATAGTGATGTGCTGTTTAGTAATTAGACGACCAGCTGCGCCGTTGTGTCACTAAGTAAATACAGTTTTTGTAGTAATTGAGATGTCAGACAAATGTTATCCAGTATTAGTAGATAGCCCAGCATTGCACTAAGCTTTGCCATTCACGAGCAGATATATCGACAGTGTTATCCAGCGATACCATCACGAGGTAAGAATTTTTCTGTTTATGTCTCACGTACAGATTCAGACTGATTTCACTGCTTACGTCAAAATTTACCAGTTTTTGATGAGTTAAGATTTATCAGTTTTCATACAACAGAATTTAATTATTCAAATTTAATTATTTTTATTTTCTGTTCGGAAAGATTACACATCATTATTTTATATTTTTTTATCCATACGAGAAGGTTACAAACTCCATTTAAACGACGGCCCACTTTCTCTGGAGCTACTGCAAGGACCATATTGACAACTACGTTGCTCAAAATACTTTATGAAGGTACCATATATGTGTGAGCTTCACACCGTTTGTCAGAGGAGAATCGTTTCCTACGTAAGTGCCAGAACAGTGACAGTCTTCACGGCAGAACCCAGGTTCGGCTTCCAGGGTGATAGAGCAAGTATTTCCTCCAGATTACATGGCGTACTTTGAATCAGGCATCACACATGCATGAAACGTACACCTTAAAACAAGGAATCCTCAGGCGAGTGTACGGACCTCTATGATCCACATGTACATCTTTAGAAATGAAGTTTTTATTCCAATTGTAGCCCTTTTGATTTTATTTAGCTTTGTTTTCATACACCATGTCTTTATTTGTCCACTATGCTCTTTTGTCCATCCTGACTTTTGTCAGATTGCCTTCTCAGCAAAATGGTGTTTTCTAATTAGTAGCCCAAATTATGTTTTTCCTCAAATTAGTTCTTCATTAATGCTAATTTCTTCCATGACTTCATTAACTTTTGTTAGTTAACGTGGTTTTCCACCAGAGAGGCTCAGAATATTATTTGAGGGTATCAGCTGTGTGCTTCTTCGTATACAATGGTAAGGAGAGATGGGCCGCACAGTGGTGTGGCAACTGTCACCGTAGGGAAGCTAAATAGGTTGAGAAATGATTGGCGAACAAAAAAACACAACAAACAGATGATTTACTTAATTTGCATTTCTCCGACTAAAGAAGACACATTACAAATAACGCAGCGAGAAACAGAGTGTAGCTACAGCAGTGTCAACTAGGATGAAGCTCGCTGTAGTAAGGCACGAACGATTGAGTTAGAGTTATGTCTAGGTGGCGTCTGCAGTGCTTAGCCAAGTGGAGCCTAGCATGCGTGGGTTGAAAAGCTGCCGCCGGCCGTTCTATATTGTTACTGCAGAGGGCGCTCTTAGTCCGGAGCTATTGTAGGTGTGGCTCAGGTCGGGCACGCTGCATTGGATCCGCTTTCAGTATCTAATGGAATCTTGCTATTCCGTTACCAACCTTGATACGTCGTGTGGTGGTATCAATACATGATACCACAGCATGTTGTTTCCCATTTTATACAATCGCCTTGTTCTGGTGGCATCTGTTATTTTTCTTCTCTAACTGATTCTTGTGACTTCTCTTTCATTCAAATTCAATTTTCACAATTTGGTGCTAAGATTTTCCTGAGAATGATCATTTCTTTCTAGTTCTTCAAGTAGTCTTACAAGGAATCTGCCACCAACTATCACAATTTGTGATATGTAGAGAGTTTCTGTTTCAACAACTTATAATGTGGCACTGAGTCAGATCTGGATAAGATTTCAAAATCTTGAAGACATTGCCAGTTTACTTTAATGTAAATGCTTCTCTAAATTACTACCAATATTAATGAATCACAAACTGAATCGGTCGACTCATAAAAATACCCGGCTGCCGTTGTTTGCAAGGGTACGAAATGGAACTGTAACATAAGGCCAGTGGTAGGAAAAGGAGGTTCCGGTTCACTGATAGAATAGTAGGAAAATGCTGTCAGCCGACAGAACAGATTTTTACAAATTCTCGTGCGACGTATACTATAATACTGCTCAGGTGTTCGGGACCTCTTACAAACGGGATGAAGAGGAGAGACCGAACTTATAGAAACAAAGGCATCACGAATGATCACAGGTTTATTTGACGGGTGTGCGAACGGCGCAAAGATCCTGTAAAAACTTAATTGGCGTCATTTAAGGATAGACGCAAGGTATCCCGTGGAAGCCCACATACAAAGTTACAAGAAACACATCTAAGTTAAGGAATGTTTTAAACCCATATGTGTCGCTCCCGCAGGCATTACGAAGCTTATTCTAATTATAGTGCACACAGAGGCGTTCAAGTAATCCCACGAGCCTTATTTCAATGAAGAGGAAAAGACCTTAACAACTTCATTGTGGTTCGCAGGGTTTAGGCGTATGACTCCTTTCTTTTGAGAGTTGGAGAAACGGGTTTCCATTTGGCAGTGTTCCATACGGGATTCCCCGTTCCGACAAATGGAAATCTACCGAAATATCTTCATTGGAAACAGGTTATAGAAATTATATTTGATTTGTTTCTGCGTAAGTTTGGGTTTGTGTTTTTTTATTTCTATTTTAGCACATTCCAAGACTAACAGGAGGACGAAAATCTAACCACCCAGCTAACTACTTCCATCTTCCAACGGAACATCAGAAACTTGACCTCATATATTAAGAAGAAAAAAAGGATGATTGCAAGATATCAGCCCCCAGTAATTGATTTAGTGCGAGAATTTGGGCCATAATCGTGATAGTACATAGTGCCTCCTAAATGTACAGTTCTTAAACCTTCCAGCGCACCGATTGTTTGTCCGCCCCACTGCAGTCACGTGGTGCCTGAGAGACAAGTAGTGTACCGTGCAGCGAAAAAGATATTCGTAAACTGCTGTTTTGACTTGGGTTATATGTTTTGTTTACTGTGTAAAAATGTGCGGTTTTAAATACTGTAACTAGCGCCATAGATATCTTTACTTCGAATATTTTTATGTTGCCATTTACAAATGCAATATTTAGGTTATTTTTTAGTCCAGTTGGTTTCATCTTCTTGTACTGATGAATATCATCAGGTCTCCCATCATTTGCACCAGTACTTGAAGAAGCAGTGGGGTCAAATCCTGAGTCAAATCCATCAGTACAAGAGGATGAAACCAACTGGACTAAAAAATAACCTAAATATTGGCACCCTTAATATATTAACCCTCAATGGATAAATGGAAGAAATGACAGATGTACTAACAGAGAGGAAGTTAGATATATTGGGATTAAGCGAAACAAAGTGGAAGGGAAAAGGTTAGAAGAATTTGAGAGGAGGAGGAAAACTGTACTGGAGTGGGAATAACAGGTATGGAAGAAATCGTGTGGCAGTGATGGTGAATAAGAATGTACAAAGCTGTATTGAAAATGGAGATATATATCAGACAGGATCATAATCTTAAACCTGAGATTCCAAAAAGAAACACTAAAAGTAATCCAGATTTATGCACCTCAAGTGGGATGTGGCGTAGAAGAGAAGATGGACTTTGAAAATGTGTTAGAAAACCATATAGAGAGTGCTAATATAGTGATGGGAGATTTTAATGCACAGGTAGGCAAAGACAGAAAGGGATTTGAGCAAGTATTGGGTGTTTTGGCTATGGAGGCAGAAATGAAGAAGGGGAAAGACTCCTGGATTTGTGCCAGAGGAATGGAATGAAAATAGCAAACAGCTGGTTTATGAAGAGAGAAAGTCATGTTCTCACCAGATACAGTTGGGATGGAAGAACGAAGAGTGTAATTGATTATATTCTAGTAGATAGGGAATGGGGAGAGAAAGTAACAAATGTGAAGGTATTCCCAAGTGTGAGTGCAGATGGAGACCATAGATTACTGGTGGCACAATGGAAAATGAATCAGTGTGTGAAAAATAGAAAACAGAAGAAAGTGATGAGGATATGGGATTGGAAATTGAAGGAGTCTGAATGTGCTGAGAAGTACAGGGAATTAATAACACAAAAATTTCCAAAAGAAGTTTTCTGCGATGTAGAAAAAGAATGGAGTTTATTCAAAGACACTTTAGTCGAAGCAGCACAAAAAGTATGTGGCAGAACATCTGGAAAGGAAAAAATAAGACAGACAAGTTGGTGGGATGATACCGCAATCCAAGAAGTTAGAAGAAAAAATGGAGCATGGAGAAAATGGTGGAAAACTAAAATTGATGAAGACCGTAAAAGATATATAGAGGAAAAGAAGAAGTGCAAAGAAATAGTGGAAACAGCAAACAAAAAGGCATGGGAAGAGTTACAAAAAAACTTGAAGAAGATGTGAAGAGCAATAAGAAAATGTTCTATAAAATGATGAAAAATAAAAGGAAGGCTTCTGAAGTACCAGTAAAGATGGAAACAGAGGACGGTACCATTATTGAAGATCCAGGGAATATAAATGATCTCTGGAAAGAACATTTTAAGAAGCTGTTAAACGCTGAGGAGCAGGTACATGAGGAAACACCAATTATGAAGAAATGGAGAGAAGTTGGGAAGCAGAATTAGGACAAATTACACAGGAAGAAATGGAAAAAGCTGTGAAGAAGATGAATGGGGGGAAAGCCCCAGGACCTGATGAAGTATCAGTGGACATGATAAGAGCAGCAGGTCCAGTGGGAATGCAGTGGCTGTATAGAGTACTATCAAGTGTGTGGAGAAATAGTAAAATACCTGACGACTGGAGAACGGGAGACATTGTTGCCGTCTTCAAGAAAGGCAATAAAAGACTTTGTAAAAACTACAGAGGAATAACCCTCATGAGTCATACAGCCAAGATTTTTTGAAAGAATTTTACTAAATCGAATAAGTGAAAAGATAGAAAAGGAGCTGAGTGAAGAACAGCATGGGTTTAGGAAAGGAAGGAGCACGATCGACCTGATATTTTCTATCCGTCAACTGATGGAAAAAAGTTGGGAGTATAACAAAAGGGTGATAATGGTTTTTATAGACATAGAAATGGCATATGACTCAGTTGACAGGGAAAGACTCTGGGAAGAACTGAAGAAGATAGATATAGAAGATGGATACATTAATGTTATAAAGACAATGTACAGAGGCCACAATTGTAGAATTAGAACACCATTGGGGAACTCTGAATACTTCGAAATAAGACAAGGACTTAAGCAAGGAAGTATTCTATCTCCTGCGCTTTTTAATGTTGTGATGGAGGGAATGAATAGGGCAGTTAAAGATATAGTAAAAGAAAAAGACAAAAAGACGATTTTTGCAGATGATATAGTAATATGGGGTGATAAAGAGGTAGATGTACAGTTACAGCTTGATGCGTGGAAGGAAATAATGAAAAGGTATGGATTAAAATAAAGATAAGAGTGAAGTAATGGTATTTGGAAGGGAGAAAGGAATCAACGGAAATATTACCTTGAATGGAGAACCCCTCAAAGTGGTAGAAAGTTTCACTTATTTAGGGAGTGAAATATCTAGGGATGGAAGAATAGCTAACGAAATTAATAGGAGGTTACAGAAGGGTGGCAATTTCTACCAAACAATAAAACATCTGATTTGGAACAATGAAGTTTCAGAAAGAGCAAAACTCCTTATGTATAAGAGTTATTACATCCCTATTGTCACCTATGGTGGAGAAACATGGACAATGACAGAAAGGGACTGGAGCAGACTGCAAGCAGAGGAAATGAAATTTCTCAGAGCAGTTAAGGGAAAAACAAGAATGGACAGTGTAAGGAATGTAGAGATTAGAAAGGACCTCAAACAAAAAAGTATGAGAGAAGAAATTGAAAGAAAGAGATCAAGATGGCATGTTAAGAGGATGCGTGGGCAGAGACTCCCCAAAATTATGGAAGAACTAAAAGTGGATGGGAAAAGACCTAGAGGGCGCCCAAGAACACGGTGGAAAATGGGAGTGAGAATATCTGTTGAAAGGAGAGGTGTGACCTGGCAGCAAGTGGAGGAAGAAAAGTGGTGGGAGGACCGAGCCAAATGGAGAGGACTCGTCAGCACCCAGACCCGGCAGTAGCTGGAGCGGGATTCAGATATAGATAGATAGATAGATTTACAAATGCAATGTAAATGAATAAAACGGATTAGTGTGCCGTTATGGAAATTGCGTAGCTCTGTTTAGTTGTTATCGCCGCTGTTGTTCGTTATTTTCTTCAGATTTTAAGCTGGCACTGTTAAAGTGAAGTATATCTGTAGGATATGTGCTAGTCGTCAAGGTTACTGCAAGAACAAATTCTAATTGATTAATTTCATTTTATAATAACTTTTAGTTTCTTAGGTTTATTGATTATGAGTGTTGGTCATATATTTATCTGCAGTATATCAATACTAGAATAATGTTGAACCTATACGCCCGTGGCAGGCCGGAGTGGTCGAGCGGTTCTAGGCGCTACATTCTGGAACCGCGCGACCGCTACGGTCGCAGGTTCGAATCCTGCCTCTGGCATGGATGTGTGTGATGTCCTTAGAATAGTTAGGTTTAAGTAGTTCTAAGTTCTAGGGGACTGATGACCTCAGCAATTAAGTCCAATAGTGCTCAGAGCCATATTTATACGCGCGTGAGGCTGACGTGTTAAGCATTCATATTACTATTGTTCGCGTAGCATAACAGATGTCCTCGAACAAGATTTAAAAACATGTTTCGCTGTTGTATCAGTATCCCCCTGCTCTCCCCTCACCTTAAAATAAAGAGAATAGTAGGGCTGCTGTTGCAACTCCAGTTTACACTACTGGTAACTTGTGCACAAGGCGGCTGCAGTGAGGCGGACAGCGCGGAAGCAAAAATGTTGTAGCTTCAGAATGTCATAACTGCGTACCATCAGAACTAAGGACCAACTTTCGCACGGCGACGACTGCCGAGGCTGATATCTTGCATGCGTGCTTTCCCTCTCTTTAAAATATGAGGTCAAATTGACGATATTTCCTGGTAAGACAAGTATGCTTCCAATCCAACAGTGCTTGTCCGTGGCGCTATTGTGAATGTTCGTTTGTGATAATCGAGAAAGCTGGTTATCCAAACTCTCCCCTAGAAACCTCGCCTTGCCAGTTGCCGCCATTCTTGTGATAAACACTGCTAATAAGTTGTAAACATCACTGAAGTAGAAAAGGGATCCAACCGGACTTTTTGAAAAAGCGAATTGTTTCGCGGTCAGTAGTTTCTGGCCTGAGCACATCGTCACACCGCAGCGACGATTTCTTGTACAAATTACAAGTTTGTGCCTTGAGGAAAAAATTTTCTCAAGTTATTATAGCATAGGGTCTGTGTCATTGATATGGAGCATGCTGAATACAAGCATGGCTAAGACAAAAATGTGAAATCTGTACAAGGGATCCTCCATGCCGCCTGACAATGGGCCCTGGCCTGAAAGTAGTAATGCCCAAATAATCATTATTTCAAGAAGAGTGGCTGGTTGCAGCTATTTATTTAGTGATATTTAACAGCTGTGGTGTCCTTATAGCATCATGGATAAAATAAAAATGTTGCAGAATGAAGTTTTCACTTTGCAGCGAAGTGTGTGCTGATATGGAATCCGCCGGACCGAGACTCGAACTCGGGACATTTGCTCTCGCCTAGCAAGTCTCTATCAACAGAGCTACACAGTCAAGACTCACAATGCGTCTTTATGTCTTCATTCTAGAGACATCCCCCTCTCCCTCCCCCTCCCCTCCCCAGGCTGCGAATAAGCTATATCTCCGCAAACTCCTTTTGCTAGCCTTAGTTCCGAAAATTTCACAGGAGAGATTCTGTGAAGTTTGGAAGGTAGGAGATGAGGTACTGGCTGAAATAAAACTGTTAGGAGGAATCCTGAGTCGTGTTTGGTTAATGCAGTCGGTAGGGCACTTGCCCACGGAATGGAAAAGGTCCCTAGTAGGAGTCTCGGTGCGGCAGAAACTTTTAATCTGCCAGAAACTTTCGTTACTTGTAGTACTTTTTTAAAGGTACACATGCGCAATCAAACTTCTGTGAAATTAGTTGTTTCCCCAGTTTTTACAGTGTCTCGTTCTTCCTTAAATTTTGTAAACGATTAAAGAATGTAGGAGGAATACACAACTTATCTTGTTGAGCTAGGTAAGTCTCCACTGTTACTTCCTGTCCTCCCCTTTGCTTCACTTACAAGTGTGTAGGTAGTTTTCGCTGCAATCAGTTTCTTGAAACCTATTGTCAGACCCCACCAGAAACGTGTTCTATGCATGGTTCTGTCGTCGTTGATAACCTTGCTTAACTTCGGCGTCGGAGAGAGTCTCTGAGGCATGACCACTCAACCAAGAACTGCTACTACACACTTCACGAAAAGTTTTGCGTTACCTCGGTTCCGAGAGTTCCAGAACCTGTACAGAGAATTGGAATAGAGGTCAACATAAACATCATATACGCTCTTTTTACTGTTCATGAAAACCACACATTACATGTAGTACCACCATACAGCGAGACCTTCAGAGGTGGTGGTCCAGATGTTGTACACACTGCTACCTTTAAAGCCCAGTAGACGTCCTTGCATTGACGCGGACCTGTATTCGTCGTGGCATACCATCCACAAGTTCATCAAGGCACTGTTGGTCCAGATTGTCCCACTCCTCAATGGCGATTCGGCGTACATCCCTCAGATTGGTTGGTGGGTCACGTCGTCCATAAGCAGCCCTTTTCAATTTATCCAGGCATCGTCGATAGGGTTCATGTCTGGAGAACATGCTGGCCACTGTAGTCGAGCGATGCCGTTATGCTGAAGGAACACAGTCACAAGATGTGCACGATGGTGGCACGAATTGTCGTCCATGAAGACGAATGCCTCGCCAACATGCTGCCGATGTGGTTGAGCTATCGGTCACGTATCTTACAGCCGTTACGGCTGCTTCCATGACCACCAGCGGCGTACGTCGGCCCCCCATAATGCCACCCCAAAACAGCAGCGAACCCCCACCTGCTGCACTCGCTGGACAGTGTGTCTAAGGCGTTGAGCCTGACCGGGTTGCTTCGAAACACGTCTACGACGACTGTCTGGTTGAAGGCATGTGCGACACTTATCAGTGAAGAGAACGTGATGCCAATCCTGAGCGGTCCATTATGCATGTTGTTGGGCCATTCTGTACCGCACTGCATGACGTCGCAGTTGCAAAGATGGACCTCGCCATGGACGTCGGCAGTGAAGTTACGCATCATTTAGCCTATTGCGCACAGTTTGAGTCGTAACACAACGTCTTGTGGATGTACGAAAAGCATTATTCAACACGGTGGTGTTGGGTCAGAGTTCCTAGGAGCCATAATCCATAGGTAGCGGTCATTCACTGCAGTAGTAGTCCTTGGCGGCCCGAGCGAGGCATGTCATCGACGGACGGTTCCTGTCTGTCTTTATCTCCTCCATGTCCGAACAGCATCGCTTTGGTTTACTCCGAGACGCCTGGGCACTTCCCTTGTCGAGAACCCTTCCTGGCACAAAGTAACAATGCGGACGCGAAAAACAGCGGTATTGACAGTCTAGGCGTGTTTGAACTATAGACAATAACGGCCGTGTACCTCCTTTCTGGAGGAATGGCTGGAACTGACCGGCTGTCCGCGCCCCTCCGTCTAATAGGCGCTGCTCATGCAGGGTTGTTTACATGTTTGAGCGGGTTTAGTGACATCTCTGAACAGTCAAAGGGACTTTGTCTGTGATACAATATCCACCGGCAACGTCTGTATTCAAGAGTTCTAGGAACTGGGATGTTGCAAAACTTTCTTTAATGTGTGTAGTTGGTTTTCGGAGACATCACATCCTAAAAGGTGCTAAGCATTTGATTTCAGAATAGCACTTCAACGCTACGATCTCAATAATTTGCTGGATACGTTCCAGTCTCTTTCTTCCCCTATAATTTTCTACCTTCTACAGTTCCCTCTAGTACCATAGAGATCAGTCCATGATGCCGTAACATATGCTGTTTCATCCTTCCCGTTCTTCTTCTCAGTGTTTTCGATATGTTCCTACCTTTCACGATTCTATGGAGAATCTTCTCATTTCTTACCTAATCAGTTCACGATTCTGTACAGTTCTGGTTTTTTACAACTCATTATTCACTACCATAAAATTCTGTGTTCCAAATGTACACTCTCAGAAATTTCTGCCCCAAATTATGGACTATATTTGATACTATTAAACTTCTTTTTGTCAGGAATACCCTCTTCGCCTTTGCTACTGTGCATTTTTATATCCTTCTTGCCCCGTACGTGATTTTGCTATTTTGCTTCCAAAGTAGCAGAATTCATTAACTTCATCTACTTTGTGATATCAAGTTTAATGGTATGTTTCTCGCTATTCGCACTTCTGCTATTTTTAATTACTTTCGTGTCTCTTCAGTGTACTCTTAAAACATATTCTCTACTCAATATACTGTTTACATCAGATCTTGTAATTCATCTTCAATTTCACTGAGAACACCAATTCATGAAAGAATCTTATCATTCACATTCTTTCATCCTGAATTTTAATCCTATTCTTGAACGTTTTTTTGAATTTCCGTTATTACTCTTCCGATTATAGATTGAACAATGTAGGTGAAAGACTCCATCCCTGTCTTTAAATCTTTCTAATTCAAGCACTTAATTCTAGATCTTACAATGTTATTTTTCCCTCTTGACTCAGGTACAGCCATACATTTTATGAAAGTGTATGTATGTTTGTGTGTATTTGTGTCTGTCTGTGTGTGTGTGTGTTTGTGTGTGTGTGTGTGTGTGTGTGTGTGTGTGTGTGTGTGTGTGTTTGTATGTATGTACCTAATCTCTTACCAAAAATCTAGACCGATTTCTACCAAACATGGTACACATATCCCTTACCGTCAGACAACAACTGCTGTGGGGTAAGAATCACTTATCTATCTTAGTTCAGGAGATATGACGTCATAAGCAATGAGATGCGTGAAAAACTACCGCATCATGCATGACTTTTGAATGTATTACTTCTGTGCTTCTAACAGCATCCCCAATAAATTTTCTCAGGCAGTATCCAGATACATCGCTAAATGCAACTACGAAAGTAGGCCTATATCATGGCACGATGCACAGTTGACGCCTTAAACACTAAGATGCTTGAAAACGTTCCGCATTATGCACGGCGTTTAACTTTATTACTTCTTTTCTTCTGACTCTACTCGCAACATAATTTGTGGACAGTATGCCGCTGAATGTACCTATAAAATTATATCATTGTATGAAACGAAGATTAGGAGGTATGGGCCAGCCGGAGTGGCCAAGCGGTTTCAGGCGCTACAGTCTGGAACCGCGAGACCGCTACGGTCACAGGTTCGAATCCTGCCTCGGGCATGGATGTGTGTGGTGTCCTTAGGTTAGTTAGGTCATTCTAAGGTAGATCTAAGTTCTAGGTGACTGATGACCTCAGATGTTTAGTCCCATAGTGCTCAGAGCCATTAGGAGGTCTGACGTGATACACACGGAGACAGGCAAAAAAATGTCGCATCATACATGAAGTATTAATACATATATTCTTTACTCCTAAGACACTACTGCAGTGAAGTCAACTTTAGAAAATCCTGTGCAGTGCTTTTGGCAGATTTCAACTGCGAAGCGCAAACAGCTGCAGGAGTAAACAATAGCTTCCTTTATAGATATGAAGAGGAGTTGTCATACAGACATTAACAAAGTCGCGCCTAATTTGCAGATACTGTTCGGGATCATATTTCTTAATGTGGCTGCTGTAGTTACACGTTTGTACGTTACGAATATTTCTTTGTACGACCGTTTCATAATTTCATGGGTGTTTCACTGATGCATGGAAATAAAAATTTTCGATGCTTCACTATAATTAGTCAATTTTTAGGATGCGTTTCTAATAGAAATTGGCAAAATGCATACCTGGCCAAGCCGTTTTTGTCACCTAGTATTATACATGATCCGTTTTCCCTACACCTAATTCTTAAATTTTTTTCAGAATTTCGAATGTCGGCACAGTTTTACATTGTAGAAGCTTTTTTTACGCCGACAGAGCCTATAAACGTGTCTTGGTCTTTCTTCAGGCTTGCTTCCATTATCAAGCTCAACGTCAGAAACAGCCTCTCAGGCGCTTTTACCTTTCCTAAAACCAAACCTATAGCCAACTAACAGATCCTGAATCTTCATTCCCATTTCTGTATCTATTATCAGAAACTGGGACATATGAACTATTAAGCTGATTTTTCGACAGTTCTCAGGTTTATCTGCTCTATCTGTCTTCAGAATTGAATGGATGATATTCTTCCGAAAGTCCGATGGTATGTCGACAGTCTCACAGATTGTGTACACCAACTTGACTAGTAGTTTTGTTGCCATTTCCCCTAATGATTTTGGAAATCCCTATGGCGAAGAAGCTATTCCTGTGATTAACAGAACATGGCACACATAAGGACCGGTTCGTCTTCAGACATTTATTAGTTACGGAATCTCATAGACTATTGTCTTTAGTCATGAGTCCGCTTCGAAATTAACCCCGATGTGCAGCGATGATTGTTTGGCGACGGTCCGGACAGCGGTGGGGTACCAGCCTACCAGTCTAACTGCCGCCCGCCATATGACCCGACAGCCAGGAGTGATGGTACGGTTTGCCATTTCTTTTCGTAGCAGGACCTACTTTGTTGACAGCCGCGGCAGCCTGACAGCACAGTTATACGAAGATGTTCTACGGCACGTTTTGTTGCACTTCATGTCAAACTATCTTGGGCTTACATTTCAGCAAAATAATGCCTGCCCGTAAGTGGCGAGAGTTGCTTGTCTTCGTACTTGCCGAACCCTACCTTGGGCAGCAAGGTAGCCGCTTCTATCCTCAAGTGAGGAAATGTGGAGCATTATGGAGAGCACCCTTCTTCCAGCTCGCGATTTTAATGATCTAACTCGCAAATTGGACAGAATGTGGCACTATATCTCTCAGGATGACATCCATCAACTAAGTCAATCAATGCCAAGCTGAATAACCACTTGCATAGAGGCTAGAGGTGGATCAACGCTTTATCGACTGGGTGAACTTTGGAAGCTCTTTCTTTTCTGCATAAATCATCCAATTTATCTGAAATTGTAATCATTTGTTTCGCTGTACATGTGCATCACATCTACTAATTTCCGTCCCACTTGGATAATTCCTTCGTGGTCAGTCATATTTTTGTCTTACAGTGAATTTTATTGCGGTGGTCGTGTGGTTGGGACTCAATAAAATATTTTCGTATTCGGAGGAGAAAACTGGTGAACGAAATTTTGTGAAAAGATTTCACTGCAACGAAGTAAGCTATAGTTTTAATGATTGCCACCTGAGTTCGCCTATAGCACCCGAGACACTTTCTCCCTTACTTCATGACTGTACAAAACACGCTGCCGTTCTTCGAATTTAAGATTAATTAGAGTCTGCATGGGGGCGTTTAAGCAATCATTCTTTCCGCGCGCACGATAAGTGACTGGAACTGGAAAAAGCCTGAAATTTGATCTTAAGTCGTTCAATGCTCATTTAGGTTCTAATTCTAATACCGGATTCCTGATCTCTTCTCTGTTGACCCCTCTGTCTTCCACCACGTCATCAGACCCACCTCACAGTGGCGTCTGAATACACTGTTTCCACGTATCCGCTCTCTCCTTCGCATTTAAGAGTGGGATTCTCATGGCACTTTTAACGTTACCACCCTTGCTTTTAATTTCAACAGGGGCAGTTTCGACTTTTATGTATGCTGAATCAGTCCTTGCGACAATCATTTCTTTTACGATTTCTTCACATTTTTCACGTCGACGTTTTGCCGTATTTTCCCTGCACTTCCCATTTATTTCGTTAACATGTTTCTTGCATACGGGTTTTACTAAAATTCTCTACATATTTTTGTTCTTACGTCTATCAGCTGAAGTACTTCTTTGGTTTGCCATGGTTTCTTCGCAATTACCTTCCTTGTAACTAAGTTTTACTTTCCAACTACCGTGTTTTCACATTTTGTAGATGCCCATTCTTCTTCAACTGAACTGACTACTGAGCTATTCATTATCGCAGTACAAAAGCTGCAGAGTACTTTAAGCGTGTCTATTCACCCCTTAATATTTCCGTATCCGACTTTGTGGCGCAGTAATTCTTTCTGGCTAGTCTCTTAAATTTCAGCCTGCTCTTCATCATTACTAAATTGTGATCTGAGTCTACGTTTACTCCCAGGTACGCCTCACAATTCAATATCTGATTTCGGACCTTTGCCTGATCATGATCTATTCTAACAGGTAACGTCCCGTATCTCCCTTTTCTAAGTATACCTTCTCTTCAAATGATTCTGGAATAGAATATTCACTATTACAAACCTAAATTTAATGGATGACTCAATTAGTCTTTCTCCTCTCACGGTCTTACTGCCAAGCCCGTATTCTTCCACAATCCTTTCTTTTGATCCCTCCCCTACAAACGCATTCTAGTCCCCTATAACTATTATGTTTTCATCTCCTTTACGCACTGAATTACCCGTTCAATATCATCATAAATTTTCTCTCTCTCTTCATTTTCGGCTTGCGACTTCGGCATGTACACGTGTACTATTGTTGTCGATGTATACAGAGGACTGGAAAAGAAATTTGAGCATCAATTAGATGACGAGCAGTTTGGTTTTAGGAAAGATAAAAGCACCAGAGGCAGTTGTGACTTAGTGCCTCATAATGGAAGCAAGAGTGAATAAAGATCAAAACACATCCACAGTAAATGCCATCTGGATATAGCTTTCGACATTGTCAAATGGCCCAAAATGTTTGAAATTCTGACATAAATAGAGATAAATAGGGATTAGTTATGGGAAAAGACGGGTAATAAATATATATTCTAGAAGTAAGTTCACAATGTAAAACACAAAAACGAGTCACGGTACGATCATAGGAGCCATATGGCGTGAAAGCTCTCTATCCCCCATCCATCAAGAAGGTTCCCGTTATTATTTGAAGGGCATGCATTTGAAGATAAAAGGGCTGGGAATTTTCTCCTTCTGGAAATGTTTAGAACATTCGGGAGTATTCCAGAGCATTAAACAACATTACAAAATGTTCCGGAATCTTCCTCAATGATCCGGTGTGTTAAGGAGTGTTCGGGAATAGTCTGGAACATTGTCGAAGATTGCAGTGTGTTCGGGAACATCCCCGAAAGTCCCAGATCACTTAAAACATTACAGAACACTCTACAATCTTGAGGAATGTTCTGGAATGCTGTGGATCATTAGAAACCTTTTTGGTATGTTCTGGAATTCACCACTGGTGGGGCTATCCATTGGCAAAGGTATGTAAAGCAAGACCCGTAGTGAGTTCAAATATTAGTTTCTTATCAGTGACGAAGGGAGGAAACGTAAAAGTTGTGCAATGAGGGAGCAATAGCAAATAGTGAAATGTGAGTAGTCAAACTGAGACAGTGTCTGAATATAAATCGAAAATAACGTATGCAAAGTGTACTTAGTGTATTTTTTAGTAAAAAGATGATTTGATTTATACTTTAGACAAGAAACGGAACAGATGTAGAACGCGAAGCACGTGTACCTTCCCAGCGAATGAGAATGAGCACCGTGTGAAGCAGAGAAACCGAAGAACAACGAAACGAAGGGACTGAAGAATCAAGAATTGCAACAAAATGTTACAATGAAAGACTGCGAACTCAAACCAGCCATGAAAACATCACCCTACGAGAAGAGCGGACGACGACAAGTAAACAGTATAACCCAACAAATGAAGCATTCTGCTAAAAACCCACAAAATAATTTCGCAAACACAAACACGTCGTAATAGGAAAAACTGATAACATCTACTAACTTTGCAACACGAAAAAATTCAGTCAAGAAACACCAGCACATTGTTGCATGAACGGAAAAATTCGGTTACCACCTGTGGAAGCATCTCCGCAGAAATATTTTTTCGTTAGTCGACCGGGAAACTCCGGAATCAAAACACTTCCTTCAGTATGTAAAAGCCTACAACAGTTGCTTCCAGATCTCTTCTTTCAGTGTCACTTGGATCAACACTAACGGAGATGAAACCGATTATGTTTTCTCCATCCAAGGAAAAATCTGTTGCAACATGGGATCATTACTATCACTTCAAAAATTCAAATGGCTCTAAGCACTATGGGACATAACATCTGATGTCATCAGTCCCCTAGACTTAGAACTACTTAAACCTAACTAACCTAAGAACATCACACACATCTATGCCCGAAGCAAGATTCGAACCTGCCACCGTAGCGGTCGCGCGGTTCCGGACTGAAGCGCCTAGAACCGCTCGGCCACAGCGGCCGGCTCTATCACTTCCCAATGAACATAAATTTCTGCAAGTATATTTCATCAGAAATGAAAAAACAGAAACTGATCTACTATCAACGTTCAGTGAATTGAGACGAGATGTAATCCGAAACGTGCATAGTATCTTACACGAATACAATTCGTTGATTTAAATGTTCAAAACAGTACTACGCAGAATGATTTTCGATGACTAAAAAGTTATAATTCATGCCGACAAAAGACAAGATGGAGAACACGAACGTCGATTTAATGCGCCTCAGACACACGATGTCGCCATCGTAACTGAGGACAATGAAAACACAAGCCGTGACGTAATTGTACAACGAAGAAGAGAAGGACTACAAACATTTCAAACACACTTGGCTCATATGGCGCCAGCCAATATCCATTAAGATTTTTGCACGGAGAGGACAGATATCATTTTAATGTGGAACAAATGCAACCTGAAACACGTGTAGAAGGGAACAAAACAAGTCACTTACAAGACTTCTATGCTTACCGCTTAATGAAATATCGTGTGGCTAGGGCCTCTCGTCGGGTAGACCTGTCGCCTGGTGCAAGTCTTTTCAGTTGACGCCACTTCGGCGACGTGCGTGTCGATGGGGATGATATGATGACGAGGACCACATAACACCCAGTCCCTGAGCGGAGAAAATCTCCAATCTAACGGGGAATCGAACCCCGCCCCTTTGCAAGGCATTCTGCCGCACTGTACAATTTTTTTAATACCATTTTGTTCGTCGTTATTTGTCGTTGTATTTATTCGGGGTGAACGTTCTAAGATGCTTGTTCAAATTCATCGTTGATCCGTTCTTTCAGTTGTTTTTTTTCTTTTTTTTTCACACAGGCTAACTATCCCTCTGACCGAACACGCTGAGCTACTGTGGCGGCACCACTAAGCTATCGAGGTGGACACCGCTTAATGATAAGAGACAATGAAACATTCAGTCACATTTTCTACATTCGCCGTTTATTCCAACACTTTCTGGTAGATATGTACAGTCACGTTCAAAAGTATCCGAACGACCTGAATTGCATTTCGCCTGATTCGCATGCAACGCTCATAACGCAGCTGTCTAGCAGGTTCTCCAATCGCTCCTCGGTACAGTCGTTTGACTGTTGAAAATGGTTCCAAAAAGTCACCACTAGAAAACTCTGCTCTTTATCAAATGTTTCAAATGGCTCTGAGCACTATGGGACTTAACGTCTCAGGTCATCAGTCCCCTAGAACAAAGAACTACTTAAACCTAACTAACCTAAGGACATCACACTCATCCATGCCCGAGCCAGGATTCGAACCTGCGACCTTAGCGGTCGCACGGTTCCTGACTGTGGGGCGTAGAACCGCTGGGCCACTCCGGCCGGCTGCTCTTTATCGCAATAACACAATATGTAAAGTAATACTACGATACTACAAATATCAGGAATCATCTTACCACAGATAAGACTGTCCTTAAGGCTTGTAAGCTCACATGTATTACAATAATTGTAATAACATACCTGAAATGTTACCACTCTCACTATTAAGTCAGCTAGGTAATGCACGTAGTACGTTCGTCGTGTTCATGATTTCCTCTTCAAAGTAACATACCATGCTTATCATTTAACACAAAATGACATGAAAAATTTAAGTTATTCACTAGCAGCTAGTTGAGAATATGTATGAACTTCAAATGACACGACAAACCGTCTCGTTCTGCATATGGTTTTAAACCATGGTCATGCAGACTAAGCAAAGATTTCGTGACTGTCGGAAACTAACTGTCATGCATGACTAGGCTTACAGAGAGTGATATATCTCGATTTTAGACAGTATCAATTAGCAAACATCAACTTTAAATTACGTAACGTAAACATTTTTAATGAACGCGAATTCGGAGCGACCATCTATTGCTCATGTTAACGAACTACAACAGATCTTAAATTCTGCTTCTTCACCAGTAACTTACTTGAAATATCGTGAGGTAAAGCTTTGTGTTCGACAGGGATTCGAACCCAGAACCTAATCGAATTCATATCGAAGCACAATCAACTGTGACATACCGGAATTTTTCGACAGTAGCTAGACGTTATAACTGAAATGACGAGACGAAACATTATTTTTTTCCTCCCCAGGACTCCAACCTGGTACCAATCGCTGTTATATTCTAGAGAAAACGAACGTTAAATATGGCTTCTTTTTTACACCAGCAACGACATGTGAGCATGTTTGAGCTAGAAATAATATGACGAAGAGTTCAGTGCTAACTGGGAATCGAACTCTACACATATCGTTGTTGACTACACACAAAGAGACGTCAGCTACCGAATTTTTCTCCACCAGCAGCTAGGAATAACATCCTTCAACTTACAGTGATCTCTAAAATAGTTCTGTCTCTCACAGGGAGTCAAAAATGACAGATATCATTAGTGTTGACAACGAAAGAAAATACATTGAAAATCAAAATTATTATCCACTAGCTGATAGGTGTTCTCATGCTAGAGCTTGATAACACATAATGAAAACTTTAGTGCCGGGCCAGCATTCGAACCCATTCACGCCCAATATGTGGAACTGCTGAGGAATCTGCAGTTGTGAACAAACAAAAAATTGTAGTCGAGCTCTATTGTCACGAAGGGATCAAATTCCGCGTTCATACCGGTCTGTGTTGCATTCCCAGTTCACAACCAATTTTATCGACATACAGAAACTCAAATTAAAGATGCGATATGTGTCCTGTGACCCTACGTAGCGGTTGTTTCGTCACTAGAAATAAATAACTAATATCAGAAATATTACTGATGATAGAGTTTCCACATGACGCCAGTCTTGACTTGTGGTTCAACCTATCGTCTACTTGTTAGAGAAGGAATATCATGTTTAATGTGAATTTCAGACCACAATGCCATTATACTTTCCTCACTTGGCGTAGCCAGAAGAGAATATTGTCTGTGTCTCCCTATCAAAAATCGTCAGCAGAAGTGGGAATTGAACCCGACCATATGTATACGGGCCTATCATCAATCCAACAGGGCGCCAAATCCTCTGTTCTTTCACTTATTTTCTTATCATAACGCCGTTGCACCACACATAACAATTCTGACACACAGGCTACCTGTAGTGGTTTGCAGCGTGTTCAGTACATTCATTTACTACATTTTCACAAATCAGCGAATTACCACACAGCTAGCGAAGAGGTATATGTTTTGCCTCCCTGTTACGAAGCCAATAGCGCCTAGAACTCGTAAATCGCTATTTAATGAACGAGATTAGTTGCGATTTCCAGGTGCTACGACTTTCCTGGGCTGAAAACGGCAAATTTACAATCTTTTGATACACCTCAAGCGATAGTAACTGAGATTATTCAAAGGAAATGACAAGAAAGATCAATTGAACTTTGAGGGTTAATTCCGTGCACACCAGGAGTTGCCAAACATACCTTGCCTTGTTCCCAAATCTTAGTTACAGTTTTTTTTTTTTTTGGTCATCAGTCTACTGACTGGTTTGATGCGGCTCGACACGAATTCCTTTCCTGTGCTAACCTCTTCATCTCAGAGAAGCACTTGCAACCTCAATTATTTGCTTGAAGTAATCCAATCTCTGTCTTCCTCTACAGTTTTTGCCCTCTACAGCTCCCTCTGGTACCATGGAAGTCATTCCCTCATGTCTTAGCAGATGTCCTATCATCCAGTCCCTTCTCCTTATCAGTGTTTTCCACATATTTCTTTCCTCTCCGATTCTGCGTAGAGCCTCCTCACTCCTTACCTTGTCAGTCCACCTAATTTTCAACATTCGTTTATAGCACCACATCTCAAATGCTTCGATACTCTTCTGTTTCGGTTTTCCCACAGTTCACGTTTCACTACCATACAATGCTGTACTCCAGACGTACATCCTCAGAAATTTCGTCCTCAAATTAAGGTCGGTATTTGATATTAGTAGACTTCTCTTGGCCAGAAATGCCTTTTTTGCCGTCGCGAGTCTGCTTTTGATGTCCTCCTTGTTCCGTCCGTCATTGGTTATTTTACTGCCTAGGTAACAGAATTCCTTAACTTCATTGACTTCGTGACCATCAATCCTGATGTTAAGTTTCTCGCTGTTCTCATTTCTACTACTTCTCATTACCTTCGTCTTTCACCGATTTACTCTCAAACCATACTGTGTACTCATTAGACTGTTCATTCCGTTCAGCAGATCATTTAATTCTTCTTCACTTTCACTCAGGATAGCAATGACATCAGCGAATCGTATCATTGATATCCTTTCACCTTGTATTTTAATTCCACTCCTGAAGCTTTCTTTTACTTCCATCATTGCTTCCTCGATGTACAGATTGAAGAGTAGGGGTGAAAGGCTACAGCCTTGTCTTACACACTTCTAAATACGAGCACTTCGTTCTTGATCGTCCACTCTTATTATTCCCTCTTGGTTGTTGTACATATTGTATATGACCCGTCTCTCCCTATAGCTTACCACTACTTTTTTCAGAATCTCGAACAGCTTGCACAATTTTATATTGTCGAACGCTTATTCCAGGTCGACAAATCCTATGAAAGTGTCTTGATTTTTCTTTAGCCTTGCTTCCAATATTAGCCGTAACGTCAGAATTGCCTCTCTCGTCCCTTTACTTTTCCTTAAGCCAAACTGATCGTCACCTAGCGCATTCTCAATTTTCTTTTCCATTCTTCTGTATATTTTTCTTGTAAGCAGCTTCGATGCACGAGCTGTTAAGCTGATTGTGCGATAATTCTCGCACTTGTCAGCTCTTGCCGTCTTCGGAATTGTGTGGATGATGCTTTTCCGAAAGTCAGATGGTATATCGCCAGACTCATATATTCTACACACCAACGTGAATAGTCGTTTTGTTGCCACTTCCCCCAATGATTTTACAAATTCTGATGGAATGTTATCAATCCCTGCTGCCTTATTTGACCGTAAGTCCTCCAAAGCTCTTTTAAATTCCGATTCTAATACTGGATCCCCTATATCGACTCCTGTTTCTTCTTCTATCACATCAGACAAATCTTCACCCTCATAGAGGCTTTCAATGTATTCTTTCCACCTATCTGCTCTCTGCTCTGCATTTAACAGTGGAATTCCCGTTGCACTCTTAGTGTTACCACCGTTGCTTTTAATGTCACCTGAGGTTGTTGTGACTTTCCTGTATGCTGAGTCTGTCCCGACAATCACATCTTTTTCGATGTCTTCACATTTTTCCTGCAGCCATTTTGTCTTAGCTTCCCTGCACTTCCTATTATTTCATTCCTCAGCGACCTGTATTTCTGTATCGCAGATTTTCCCGGAACATGTTTGTACTTCCTCCTTTCATCAATCAACTGAAGTATTTCTTCTGTTACCCATGGTTTCTTCGCAGCTACCTTCTTTGTACCTATGTTTTCCTTCCCAACTTCTGTGATGGCCCCTTTTAGAGATGTCCATTCCTCTTCAACTGTACTGCCTACTGCGCTATTCCTTATTGCTGTATCTATAGCGTTAGAGAACTTCAAACGTATCTCGTCGTTCCTTAGTACTTCCGTATCCCACTTCTTTGTGTATTGATTCTTCCTGACTAATGTCTTGAACTTCAGCCTACTCTTCCTCACTACTATATTGTGATTTTAGTCTATATCTGCTCCTGGGTACGCCTTACAATCCAGTATCTGATTTCGGAATCTCTGTCTGACCATGATGTAATCTAATTGAAATCTTCCCGTACCTCCCGGCCTTTTCCAGGTATACCTCCTCCTCTTGTGATTCTTGAACTGGGTATTCGCTATTACTAGCTGAAACTTATTACAGAACTCAATTAGTCTTTCTCCTCTTTCATTCCTTGTCCCAAGCCCATATTCTCCTGTAACCTTTTCTTCTACTCTTTCCCCTGCAACTGAATTCCAGTCGCCCATGGCTATTAGATGTTCGTCCCCCTTTACATACTGCATTACCCTTTCAATATCCTCATACACTTTCTCTATCTGTTCATCTTCAGCTTGCGACGTCGGCATGTATACCTGAACTATCGTGTCGGTGTTGGTCTGATGTTGATTCTGATTAGAACAACCCAGTCACTGAACTGTTCACAGTAACACACCCTCTGCCATACCTTCCTATTCATAACGAATCATACACCTGTTATACCATTTTCTGCTGCTGTTGATATTACCCGATACTCATCTGACCAGAAATGCTTGTCTTCTTTCCACTTCACTTCACTGACCCCTACTATATCTAGATTGAGCCTTTGCATTTCCCTTTCCAGATTTTCTAGTTTCCCTACCACGTCCAAGCTTCTGACATTCCACGCCCCGACTCGTAGAACGTTATCCTTTCGTAGATTATTCAATCTTTTTCTCATGGTAATCCCCCCCCTTGGCAGTCCCCTCCCGGAGATCCGAATGGGGGACTATTCCGGAATCTTTTGCCAATGGAGAGATCATCATGACACTTCTTCAATTAGAGGCCACATGTCCTGTGGTTACACATTGCGTGTCTTTAATGCAGTGGTTTCCATTGCCTTCTGCATCCTCATTTTGTTGATCATTGCAGATTCTTCCGCCTTTAGGGGCAATTTCCCACCCCTAGGACAACAGAGTGCCCTGAACCTCTATCGCTCCTCCGCCCTCTTTGACAAGGCCGTTGGCAGAATGAGGCTGACTTCTTATGCCGGAAGTCTTCGGCCGCCAATGCTGATTATTTATCAAAATTTAGGCAGTGGCAGGGATCGAACCCGGGACCGAAGACGTTTTGATTACGAATAAAGGACGCTACCTCTAGACCACAGGTACCCCTCAAGCAAGAAAAATATGAACCGATGTTATCCAACAGAGGGCTGGGAAGTGGCCATAACTGGCGTCTGAAAGATGCGGCAGCTATGGCTTGGAGTACATAATGCATCTGATTCGCATTTCTGTAACTAGGCTTAGGGACTGGAGTGTAGTTATTAATAACACTCAGAACTGACTGCAAACTAACAAGGGAACCTCCCCATCGCACCTCCCTCAGATTTAGTTATAAGTTGGCACAGTGGATAGGCCTGGAAAAACTGAACACAGATCAATCGAGAAAACAGGAAGAAGTTGTGTGGAACTATGAAAAAACAAGAAAAATATACAAACTGAGTAGTCCATGGGCAACATAGGCAATATCAAGGATGATATTAGCACAAGAGCGCCGTGGTCCTGTGGTTAGCGTGAGGAGCTGCGGAGAGAGAGGTCCTTGGTACAAATCTTCTTTCGAGTGAAAAGTTAAAATTTTTATTTTCAGACAATTATCAGAGTTCAGGCACTCACACGTAATCAACTTCGCTCTCCAAAATTCCAGGACATGTTCAGATTTGCTTGGACATCTGCCGGATTTGACGGCCTACACACGGAAAAATTTGAAAACGTTAAAAACATATGTTTTGACAGAGCACAGAGAAAACTGTGCGGCTGTGAAACTGTTGCATTCATTTGTTGCAGTTTATGTAACACACTCTTATGTTTACATCACTTTTTTGGGAGTGATTATCACATCCACAAGAAAACCTAAATCGGTCAAGGTAGAAGAATATTTTTACCCATTCGCCAAGTGTACGAGTTAGGTGGGTCGACAACATATTCCTGTCATGTGACGCACATGCCGTCACCCGTGTCGTATAGAATATATCAGACGTGGTTTACTGGATCAAATGTTTCCGGTTCTCTTTGGAGAGACACCTCCTTTCGTCTACTAATCGCACGGTTTTGCCGTGCGGTTGCAAAACACAGACACTAAACTTATTACAGTGAACAGAGACGTCAATGAACCAACGGACAGATCATAACCTTGCAAAAATAAAGTAAGCAAAGTTTTCGCTCGAGGGAAAACTTGAACCGAGGACCTTTCGTTCTGCAACTCCTCACGCTAACCACGGGACCACGGCGCTCCTGTGCTCACATCGTCATTGATATCGCCTATGCTGCCCATGGACTACTCAGTTTGTATATTTTGCTTATTTTTTCATAGTTCCACACAACTTCTTCCTGTTTTCTCGACTGATCTGTGTTCAGTTTTTCCAGGCCTATCCACTGTGCCAAATTATAACTACATCTGAGGGGGGTGCGATGGGGAGGTTCCCTTGTAAGCATCATTAATCAGTAACTCTCATAGTTGTTTTTATATTTCTTTCGTAAGTGTACTCAAAACTAAGAAACTCCTTCATAGACGTTTCCAAGCCTCACCAATAGTCGATCACAACAGAAAAATAAAAATAAAAAAAAGTTGCGCGCACGCGAGAGAGAGAGAGAGAAAGAGAGAGAGAAGAGAGAGAGAGAGAGAGAGAGAGAAATAAAAAACAATGAGCGAGAGAAAGAGAGTAAAAAACTGTTGTAAATAAATTGAATCATGGTATGTAAAGAAATCTTTGATTAAAACGACGCATTCCACATCATTACGAAATGTCGTATTTATTATGTATGGAACAAGTGTTAATCTAATCAAATCTAATCTAACCTAATGATATCACATGGCTGACTAGCCATGAACAGTCATTAATTACCGAAATTTTCGCCTATATCAGTAACCAAATCTAAACTTGAAAATAAAAGGCCACAGTTTTTGTAATAAACGGGGACTCCTACGCTGACCCTTTTTTCCCTGTTAATGAACCACGAAAGATGTCTGGAATACCTCCATTCAGAACTACCAAAGTGTGCATACATTTAAAGATGAAGCTCATGATGTGAAGTTCTGTGTTAACTTTGGAGGATACCTAGAGAAGATTGCAGTCTTGGGAAATGGAACGAAATTATTGAACTACGCTGTTCCCAAAGATTCAGATCCTCAAAAGAGGAGATACGAATTAGAATCACAGTCCAGCACCATATTTTTCAACGTCTCTATTTCTATCAAGTATAAGTAAAATAAGAGCCTTGTTCATTTAAATGGCTATTGGTTCATCAAATAAAATAAAATTTTCTAATGCAAGTAAGTTTACTGGCGACAGTATTTATCTTTACATGACTTCCGCCTACGTCATTTCCCAACGTAAACCGGCTCTGCCCAGTTGGTAATGAAGAAACGTGATGTTTAATGAGGATTCTGCATTATTACGTCTTTATCCTGAGGTTACCAGAGGTAAAGTAAATCTGTTTTTGCCTCTTAGAAGCAAATGCCTGAACCTACGCATTGCACCTGTAATAGTTCGTTCCACCTGATCATTGTGGCCACGTTTCCCAGCCCCAGGAGTGTGCTGTAACGGATGATGTGCTTAGATTACAAAATTAGTCATGGTGGAAAAAATGCGAGTCTATCAAATGGTTAAGTAGAAGCGGAGATCTGATCCGGAGATCATGCTATTCTCATGTCAGCAGGATGTAAAGACTCTTCTAGGCATCATAGCCTCGATGTGAAGCCATTTTGAAATTTTCACTAATTCAGCAAATTTCTTATTTCGAGAATATGGACTGTGAAGTGCAGGCAGCAAACGGTTCCGAGAGAACTCAGACGCATGCGGTGTTCAGACGCAGATGGTTGGCCACGAAATCCGTCGCTGAACTATTGTTGAGTCAAACTGTTATTACCAAAGTGACAGAAAGCGAAATATATTGTAGATTCGCTTTAATTACACTCATAGCTTCAGCACCGAGAGGAGAGGGTCGATAAAATTTTGTCGACGTGTGCTTTCGGTTGCCAGACGTCGTATGAGCTACTCTGGCGTTTAACCTCAAGACTACGGTCATATTGAACAGTGATGTCCTCATACCGCAGTCCAGTCTTCCTCCGGGAACTGCCGCAGTCTACAATGTTGCCAGATCGAGCATATTGCCGGTCATATAATTCTGAGGGGAGAACGACTGTATTTTACACCTTACGTGAACGACTGGATGGTCAATTTTATAATCTAAGACCGTATCCTCAACACATATTTCACGCTGAAGACCCAGAAGAATAAAAAAAAATTAGTTTATGAGAGCAACGTTAACTGTAGCGTTCGAAGTATTCATAGTATTGTATATGTGTGTGTAAACACCTCCCAATGCCCACTCAAGGAAGACAAGGATACACAGTCTAGGTTCAATATTATAAATACGTCTCAGTTTGTGGATGAACTCAGATATAGGTTGATAATCAGTTTGAATATTTAGCAGTACTGTACCCATTGGTGTTAAATTCTTTTTCAACCAATGATTCCCACAGCTACAGGAACACTACTTGTGATACCTCTTACACTAAATACTTACGCAGTGCTATCAGACGAAAAGATCGACCTGACACAAACTGTGGGAAGTTTGTTTTACAGCCTTCGTATCTGGATAAACAGCGTTTCTTATCTGAGATAACTGTGAACGTTGCGGAATAAGACGATTTAAGAAGAAATTAAATTCCTTCAGCTACGACAATGTTTAGAGAAATCGTCTTAATGGCACTAAATCGTGGTTTGTGAATCGTTTAACGTCCGTGCTCTGCTGCATTTCGCTGGTTGGAAGGCAAAAACCTTACTGACAAATTTCACAGAAGGAGAAAGGGGACGAAATGTCTCCCAGTGAAAGGTCATGTTGTTTTATTTAAATGAATACAAAATCACGTAAAACGAACAGTGAGATTGTCAGTATAAGAACTTTACTGTTGTCAGTATAATGTTGCACCGCCCAGGGCCTGTAATGATAGCCGGCCGGAGTGGCCGAGCGGTTCTAGGCGCTTCAGTCTGGAACCGCGCGACCGCTACAGTCGCAGGTTTGAATCCTGTCTCGGGCATGGATGTGTGTGATGTCCTTAGTTAGGTTTAAGTAGTTTTAAGTTCTAGGGGACTGTTGACATCAGACGTTAAGTCCCAAAGTGCTCCGAGCCATTTGAACCAAACCTGTAATGATAAAGGGCCCTTTCAGGTCAGGCATGTTGTACACAGAAGTGGAAGGGAGAGCACCACTAAATTCTACAGAAATTTTGCAGAAATTTTGAACTTGGATAGCTTAGAATCAAAATCGTTCTGTTTACTGCAAAGGAAAACAGCTAACGTTCTAGAACATTCTCTGCCATACACAACTTGAAACAGGTCTCGTCGACCAAATCATATGGAAGAACTGACAGCGACGTATATCGGAAGGCAGTAAGATCCCTTGGCTTTTGGTTTGGCAGAATTTCACAGCCATTTCTAGGCGCAATGTAATGAAGAAAAGGCAGCGCGATTTTTGTTATCAGGTAACGTCTTCGTCAGTTACTTTAGTTTTAATATAATGTACCACTAATTGCTGATGTTTGATATTAACATGAAAAGGGTTCCGTAGACAGGGAAAGAACTTGTCCTTGGGCATCTATTTCTATAATGACCAAAAGACATTAAATCTTCAAGCACATACACTCCTGGAAATGGAAAAAAGAACACATTGACACCGGTGTGTCAGACCCACCATACTTGCTCCGGACACTGCGAGAGGGCTGTACAAGCATTGATCACACGCACGGCACAGCGGACACACCAGGAACCGCGGTGTTGGCCGTGGAATGGCGCTAGCTGCGCAGCATGTGTGCACCGCCGCCGTCAGTGTCAGCCAGTTTGCCGTGGCATACGGAGCTCCATCGCAGTCTTTAACACTGGTAGCATGCCGCGACAGCGTGGACGTGAACCGTATGTGCAGTTGACGGACTTTGAGCGAGGGCGTATAGTGGGCATGCGGGAGGCCGGGTGGACGTACCGCCGAATTGCTCAACACGTGGGGCGTGAGGTCTCCACAGTACATCGATGTTGTCGGCAGTGGTCGGCGGAAGGTGCACGTGCCCGTCGACATGGGACCGGACCGCAGCGACGCACGGATGCACGCCAAGACCGTAGGATCCTACGCAGTGCCGTAGGGGACCGCACCGCCACTTCCCAGCAAATTAGGGACACTGTTGCTCCTGGGGTATCGGCGAGGACCATTCGCAACCGTCTCCATGAAGCTGGGCTACGGTCCCGCACACCGTTAGGCCGTCTTCCGCTCACGCCCCAACATCGTGCAGCCCGCCTCCAGTGGTGTCGCGACAGGCGTGAATGGAGGGACGAATGGAGACGTGTCGTCTTCAGCGATGAGAGTCGCTTCTGCCTTGGTGCCAATGATGGTCGTATGCGTGTTTGGCGCCGTTCAGGTGAGCGCCACAATCAGGACTGCATACGACCGAGGCACACAGGGCCAACACCCGGCATCGTGGTGAGGGGAGCGATCTCCTACACTGGCCGTACACCACTGGTGATCGTCGAGGGAACACTGAATAGTGCACGGTACATCCAAACCGTCATCGAACCCATCGTTCTACCATTCCTAGACCGGCAAGGGAACTTGCTGTTCCAACAGGACAATGCACGTCCGCATGTATCCCGTGCCACCCAACGTGCTCTAGAAGGTGTAAGTCAACTACCCTGGCCAGCAAGATCTCCGGATCTGTCCCCCATTGAGCATGATTGGGACTGGATGAAGCGTCGTCTCACGCGGTCTGCACGTCCAGCACGAACACTGGTCCAACTGAGGCGCCAGGTGGAAATGGCATGGCAAGCCGTTCCACAGGACTACATCCAGCATCTCTACGATCGTCTCCATGGGAGAATAGCAGCCTGCATTGCTGCGAAAGGTGGATATACACTGTACTAGTGCCGACATTGAGCATGCTCTGTTGATTGTGTCTATTTGCCTGTGGTTCTGTCAGTGTGATCATGTGATGTATCTGACCCCAGGAATGTGTCAATAAAGTTTCCCCTTTTTGGGACAATGAATTCACGTGTGCTTATTTCAATTTCCAGGAGTGTATGTTCCAGCAGTGGTATGAAGAAAATGATAGTAATAATGACAGTAATAATCGAATTATCCGGAAACGTCACACTTCACTGTGGATTTTCTCAACTAAGATAATTGCTGAATCAGTGAACATTTAATAATGGTTTCGCATCGAGGCTATGATCCCAAGAAGAGTCTTTACATCCTGCTGACACGAGAATAGCATAACGTCCGCGTCAGAAGCTAGTTTCTATTTAACCATTTATTAGACTCGCATTTTTCCCGTGACTAATTTTGCAATCTGAGCACATCATCCGTTACAGCACACTACTGAGGCTGGGAAATGTGTCCACAATGATCAGGTGGAACGATCTATTACAGGTGAAATGCGTAGGTTCAGGCATTTGCTTCTTAGAGGCACAAACAGATTTACTTTACCTCTGGTAACTTCAGGAGAAAGACGTTATAATCCAGATTCGCATTAAACAACACGTTCCTTCATTACCAACTGGGCAGAGTAGGTTTAGGTAGGGAAATGACGTCGGCGGAAGTCATAGTAAACAGAAATACTGTTGCCAGTAAACTTATTTATATTAGAAAATTTTATTTTATTTGATGAACCGATAGCCATTTAAAGGAGCAAGGCTCTTATTTTACTTATACACTACTGCCCATTAAAACTGCTACACCTCGAAGATGACGATCTACAGACGCGAAATTCAGCCGCCAGGAAGAAGATGCTGTGATATGCAAATGATTAGATTTTCAGAGCATTCACACAAGGTTGGTGCCCGCGATTGCTGTTTATCGTATTACAACATTGCTGCTCCCGTTGGTCGAGATCCAATGACTGTTAGCACTATATGGAATCGATGCGTTCAGGAGAGTAATACGGAACGCCGTGCTGGATCCCAACGGCCTCGTATCACTAGCAGTCAAGATGACAGGCATCTTATCCGCATCGCTGCAACGGATCGTGCAGCCACGTCTCCATCGGCTAAGTCAACAGATGGGGACGTTTGAAAGCCAACAAACGGACAGTGCGACGACGTTTGCAGCAGCATGGACTATCAGCTCGGAGACGATGGCTGTGGTTACTTGACGCTGCATCACAGACAGGAGCATCGGCGATGGCGTACTCATCGGCGAACCTAGGTGCACGAATGGCAAAACGTCATTTTCTTTGGATGAATCCTGATTCTCTTTACAGCGTCATGATGGTCGTATCCGTGATTTCGCGACATCGCGCTGATCGCACATTGGAAGCGTGTTTTCGTCATCGCCATACTGGCGTATCACCCGGCGTGATGTTTTGGGGAGCCGTTGGTTACACGTCTCGGTCACCTCTTGTTCGCATTGACGGCACTTTGAACAGTGGATGTTACATTTCAGATGTGTTACGACCCATGGCTCTAGCCTTAGTTCGATCCCTGCGAAACCCTAAATTTCAGCAAGATAATGCACGATCGCATGTTGCAGGTCCTGAACGGGCCTTTCTGGATACAGAAAATGTTCAGCTGCTGCCCTGACTAGCATATTCTCCAGATCTCTCACCAATTGAAAACGTCTGGTCAATGGTGGCCGAGCAATTGGCTCGTCACAATACGCCAGTCACTACTCTTCATGAAATGTGGTATCATGTTGAAGCTGAATGGGCAGCTGTACCTGTACACGCCATCCAAGCTCTGTTTGACTCAATGCCCAGGCGTATCAAGGCGGTTATTACGGCCAGAGGTGGTAGTTCTGGGTACTGATTTCTCAGGATCTATGTACCCAAATTGCGTGAAAATGTAATCTAAAGTCAGTTCTAGTATAATATATTTGTCCAATGAATACCCATTTATCATCTTCATGTCTTCTTGGTGTAGCAATTTTAATGGCCAGTAGTGTACTTGCTTGAACTAGAGACGCTGAAAAATTTGGTGTTGGACTGTTATTGTCATTCGTATTTCCTCTTTTGAGGATCTGAATCTCTGGGAACAGTGTAGTTCAATAATTTCTTTCCATTTCCAATAACTGCAATCTTCTCTAGGTCTCCTCCACAGGTAAGTATGTGACTACGAATCCTGATCCAGTAAAAAAATATTCATAATTTCATTTCAAGCCATATCCTGTGCAAACCGGCCTCCTAGTGAAAATTAACGTGCATTTCTTATGTCTGTTCATGTGCTGTCAACTATCGCAATAAGTGTCGTTATTTCTGGTCAAACACGCACACATCGTACTGTTGGTGACTAAGCAACCGATGCTTAAGCTATATTCGTGGATGATAAAGAAGGACGGTAGGTGTGTGGTTCGACTATCGCTCCGGCACAAAAAATTTTATCCTTATTTTAGATTCAAACACCTAGCAGCGGGTAAGAAAAAACGATATGTAACATTTGATTTTACTTAGTTAACAATCTTATTACGTGATGGGTTCGTATCTCCGTCACAGAACTAGCACATCATGTGCTTCATCTTTAAATGCATGCACATTTTGGTACTTCTGAATGGAGGTATTTCAGACATCTTTCGTGGTTCGTTAACAGGGACAAAAGGGTCTGCATGGAAGTCCCCATTTATTACAAAAAGTGTGGTCTTTTATTTTCAAGTTTAGATTTGGTTACTGATATTGCCGAAAATTTTGGTAATTAATGACTGTTTATGGCTAGTCAGCAATGTGATATCATCAAGTTAGATTAGATTTGATTAGATTAATACTTGTTTCATACATCATGAATACGACATTTCGTAATGCTGTGGAACGTGTCATTTAAATGAAAGATTTCTTTACATACCATGATTCAATATCTTTACACAATTTTTTTCTTGCTCTCACATTCTTTTTTTATTTCTCTCTCTCTCTCTCTCTCTCTCTCTCTCTCTCTCTCTCTCTCTCCCTCTCTCTCTCTCGCACACACACACACACACACACACACACACACACACACACACACACACACACATCCTTTTTTTGTGCTCGACTATTGGTGAGGCACGAAAACGTCTGTGAATGAGTTTCTTAGTTTTGAGTACACTTACGAAAGAAATATAAAAACATCTATGAGAGTTACTGATTTATGATGCTTAGTTCTGAGTGTTATTAGTAACTACACTCCAGTCCCTAAGCCAAATTACAGGAATGCGAATCAGACGCATTATGTATTCAAACCATAGCAGCCGCGTCTTTCAGACGCCAGTTATGGCCACTTCCCAGCCCTCTGTAGGATAACATCGGTTCATATTACTCTTGCTTGTACTATAACTAAGATTTGGCAACAAGGCAAGGTATGTTTGGCATCTCTGTGAGCGTCTAGTTACTTTCTGGTGTGCACGGAATTAACCCTCAAAGCTCACTTGATTTTTCTTGTCATTTCCATTGAATAATCTCAGTTATTATCGATTGAGGTGTATAAAAGATTGTAAATTTATGATTTTCAGCCCAGGAAAGTCGTAGCACGTGGTAATCGCAACTAATCTCGTTCTTTAAATAGCGGTTTACGAGCTCTAGCCACTATTGTCCTCGTAATAGGAAGCCAAAACACATAACTCTTTGTTACCTCTGTGGTAACATTCTGACCTGCGAAAAAGCATCTGTTACAGTTTGTTGTTCCAGTCTCGTTGACTGTAACGTGTTTATCCATTCTATGAAAGAGCTACAAGCAGTCAGATCAAACATACATAAGGAAATCTCAAGAAAATAGTTTCGGGTCATAGTGCAATGGTGAACAACTCACAATGCTGCTCAACAGGTAACGCCTCTTTCCGCTGCTGACAAGCACATTTTTGGTTTCTAGGAATATATAACTTTATTTATGAAATGCCACATTTGCACACCTCCTGAGTATGATACAGCACACCAATTAAACACAGACCTAATAGAAATCTAAGTGATTAGTATTTTACTAATTCTTGCCGATAGAGTCACGCTAGTGTACTGATACTTAGTTTTATTGAAGCAGACTTGCTTCGTAATTTTATCATGGGTTGTTTTATTTCATTTCTTATAACAGAGTGCACAATTTTCGTAAGATTTCTTTTAGTGTTGTTATAAAAATACTAAACATGAGAAAGAATTTAATCATCAATGATACATGCGAATTCTCTGATGTTATCTATAACAGTCTGTAGTAAATGAATATACTGAACATGTTGCAAACCACTACAAGGAGCCTGCGCGGCAGAATTCTCATCCAGTGTGGCGCAACAGCGTTACGATTGAAACATGAGTGAAAACAAGAGGATTTTGCAGCCTGTTGGATTGATGATAGGTCCGTATACTTATGGTCGGGTACAATTCCAACTTCTGCCAATGATTTTAGTAAGCGAAAGACATACTCTATTCTCTTCTGGCTACGCCAAGTAAAGAAAGTATAATGGCATTGTGGTCTGAAATACATTAAATTTGATATTCCTTCTCTAACAAGTTGAACCACAATAAAATCAGGAGTGGCGACATGCTGAAACTCTGTCACCAGTAAGCTTTCTGATACTAGTTATTTACTTCTAGTGACAAAATAAACGCTATGTAGGGTGACAGGACTGTTATTCCATCTTTTATTTGAGTTTCTGTATGTCGATAAAATTGGTTCTGAGCTGGGAATGCAACTCAGACCGCTATGAACGCGGAATTAGATGGCTTCGTGACAATACAGCTCGACTTCAATTTGTTGATTGTTCGAATCATGGCAAGCCACTAAAATTTTCATTATGTATTATCAAGCCTTAGGTTAGTTAGGTTTAAGTAGTCCTAAGTTCTAGGGGACTGATGACCTCAGCAGTTAAGTCCCATAGTGCTCCTAGCCATCTTTGTTATCAGACGTTTCTGGCTTCCAGTGGGAGACAGAACTATTTGCGAGATCACTGTAAGTTGAAGGATGTTATTCCGAGCTGCTGGTGGAGAAAAATTCGGTAGCTGACGTCTCTTTATGTGTAGTCAACAACTATACGTGTGGTGTTCGATTCCCAGTCAGCACTGTACTCTTCGTCATATTATTTCTAGCTCAAACATGCTCACATGTCGCTGCTGGTGTAAAAAACCCATATTTAACGTTCGTTTTCTCTAGAATATAACAGCGATTGGTACCAGATTGGAGTCCTGGGGAGGAAAATAATAATGTTTCGTCTCGTCATTTCAGTTATAATATCCAGCTACTGCCGAGAAAATCCTGTATGTCACAGTTGTTTGTGCTTCGATATGAATCCGATTAGGTTCTGGGTTCGAATCCCTGTCGAACACAAAGCTTTACCTCACGATATTTCAAGTAAGTTACTGGTGAAGAAGCAGTATTTAAGATCTGTAGTAGTTCGTTATCATGGGCAATAGATGGTCGCTCCGAATTCGCGTCCATTAAAAATGTTTACGTTATGTAATTTAAAATTGATATTTGCTAATTGATACAGTCTAAAATCGAGATATATCACTCTCTGTAAGCCTAGTCATGCATGACAGTTAGTTTCCGACAGTCACGAAATCTTTGCTTAGTCTGCATGACCATGGTTTAAAACCATATGCAGAACGAGACGGTTTGTCGTGTCATTTGAAGTTCATACATATTCTCAACTAGCTGCTAGTGAATAACTTAAATTTTTCATGTCATTTTGTGTTAAATGATAAGCATGGTATGTTACTTTGAAGCAGAAATCATGAACACGACGAACGTACTACATGCATTACCTATCTGACTTAATAATGAGAGTGGTAACATTTCAGGTATGTTATTACAATTATTGTAATAAATGTGAGCTTACAAGCCTTAAGGGCAGTCTTATCTTTGGTAAGGTGTTCCCCGATATTTGTAGTATCGTGGTATTACTTTACATCTTTAGTTATTGCGATAAACCGCAGAGTTTTCTAGTAGTGACTTTTTGGAACATTTTCAATAGTCAAACGACTGTACCGAGGTGCGATTAGAAGACATCCTAGACAGCTGCGTTATGCGGGTTGCATGCGAATCAGGCGAAATGCAATTCAGGCCGTTCGGATACTTTTGAGGACGACTGTATGTAAAAATAGAAGCGGTACGGATTTGCTTAAGGCTGAATCAGAAGAATTTACGCACGGAAGAATACATTCACCTGGAAGACGCAATCGTAAGTGACGGAAACATTGACGACATTGGAACAATGATAATCTTACCCTAAAGATACATAGGAAGTTCGAGATCCATGCTCGAATACACCCTCAATATGCCATGACCTATACAACAAAATATGGACGACCTGACTTCTCTACAACATTCACGTGTAACTCAGCGTGGCCGGAAATCAAAGAACAGCTAAGATACGGACAAGCCCCCATGCATCGACGTCACATAACAGCCCGAGATTTCCGAAAAAAACAAATGAGATTTAATCTTCTTCTTTGGAACCATTAGATGCTGGAATTATACAATCGAATGGCAAAAACGAGGATTGCACCACCCACACAATCTCATATGGCTACACGACAGACTTCATCCCACGGGTACCGACAAAATCATACAAGGAAAATTTACCAATCAGGAACTGTAAGAAAACATGATTCACGGATCATGCCGGCCATTAAACCCAAATTCGCCATGTATGAGAGATGGGAAATGTACAAAAAAATCATATTTGGCCGAGGCACAAATCGGAGTTTATGGGAGCTGATGGCTATACCAAATTCAGAAGATGATCACCGGAAATCGGAGGCTTCACAGCATAAATGCCAGCCGCTGTGGCCGAGGGATTGTAGGCTCATCAGTCTGGAACCGCGCGACTGATACGGTCGCAGGTTCGAATCCTGCCTCGGGCATGGATGTGTGTGATGTCTTTCGGTTTGTTAGGTTTAAGTAATTCTAAGTTCTAGGGGACTGATGACCTCAGATGTTAAGTCCCATAGTGCTCAGAGCCATTTGAACCATTTGAACAGCAAAAATGCGTATACGAGGCACCAACGAAATGGAAATAGATAATGAATGGGTAGTACCATATAATACATTACTCTACAAAATGTTCCAAGCACACATAAACGTAGAACACAGCAATTCATTGACATCCAGCAAATATGTCAGTAAGTATATGAAGAATGGCAGTGACATGACAGTATTTCAAATAGCCAAAGATAGCGAACAAGAAAACAGAATCGACGAGATCCTCATGTACCAGATAAGAAAATACATCGACAGTAACGAAACAGCGTGGCGGATTTTCGGTTTTCCCATACCCGCAGGCGAACAAACTGTGCAAGATATAAAAGTACATTTACTTCACAAAAGACAGCACCAATAAAATCGCAAGCGAATCACTTCAGACACCACACTAACAGCTTTTTACCAACTATGCCAAACGGATACATTCGCGAAAACGTTAGTATATGCCGACGTCTCTATCTACTACAAGTGGAACACAACAAGAAAAATCTTTCAACAACGAAAACAAGGAATTCCAGTAGAAGATCATCCAGGAATCATGATAACTGGCGCACTAGGCGGAGTATACATCGTACATCCGAACAACACCGAATGTTTCTGTCTCCGGATGTTGCTACACGAAATACAGAGACCAACAAGTTTCACAGACCTCAAGACTGTTGAGTTACCTACATCTACATCTACATACATACTCTGCAATCCACCATACGGTGCGTGGCGGAGGGTACCTCGTACCACAACTAGCATCTTCTCTCCCTGTTCCACTCCACAACAGAACGAGGGATAAATGACTGCCTATGTGCCTCTGTACGAGCCCTAATATCTCGTATCTTATATTTGTGGTCTTTCCGCGAAATGTAAGTTGGCGGCAGTAAAATTGTACTGCAGTCAGCCTCAAATGCTGGTTCTCTAAATTTCCTCAGTAGCGATTCACGAAAACAACGCGTCCTTTCCTCTAGAGACTCCCACCCGATTTCCTGAAGTATTTTCGTAACACTCGCGTGATGATCAAACCGACTAGTAACAAATCTAGCAGCCCGCCTCTCAATTGCTTCTACGTCCTCCAACCTGGTAGGGATCCCAAACGCTCGAGCATTAATCTAGAATAGGTCATATTAATGATTTACAAGCGGTCTCCTTTACAGATGAACCATATCTTCCCAAAATTCTACCAATGAACCGAAGACGACTATCCGCCTTCCCCACAACTGCCATTACATGCTTGTCTCACTTCATATCGCTCTGCAGTGTTACGCCCAAATATTTAATCGACGTGACTGTGTCAAGCGCTACACTACTAATGGAGTATTCAAACATTACAGGATACTTTTTCCTATTCATCTGCATTAATTTACATTTATCTATGTTTAGAGTTGGCTACTCTGCAATCCACCATACGGTGCGTGGCGGAGGGTACCTCGTACCACAACTAGCATCTTCTCTCCCTGTTCCACTCCACAACAGAACGAGGGATAAATGACTGCCTATGTGCCTCTGTACGAGCCCTAATATCTCGTATCTTATATTTGTGGTCTTTCCGCGAAATGTAAGTTGGCGGCAGTAAAATTGTACTGCAGTCAGCCTCAAATGCTGGTTCTCTAAATTTCCTCAGTAGCGATTCACGAAAACAACGCGTCCTTTCCTCTAGAGACTCCCACCCGATTTCCTGAAGTATTTTCGTAACACTCGCGTGATGATCAAACCGACTAGTAACAAATCTAGCAGCCCGCCTCTCAATTGCTTCTACGTCCTCCAACCTGGTAGGGATCCCAAACGCTCGAGCATTAATCTAGAATAGGTCATATTAATGATTTACAAGCGGTCTCCTTTACAGATGAACCATATCTTCCCAAAATTCTACCAATGAACCGAAGACGACTATCCGCCTTCCCCACAACTGCCATTACATGCTTGTCTCACTTCATATCGCTCTGCAGTGTTACGCCCAAATATTTAATCGACGTGACTGTGTCAAGCGCTACACTACTAATGGAGTATTCAAACATTACAGGATACTTTTTCCTATTCATCTGCATTAATTTACATTTATCTATGTTTAGAGTTGGCTGCCATTCTTTACACCAATCACAAATCCTGTCCAAGTAATCTTGTATCCTCCAGCCTTACAGAGAAGCGTGCCGTAGACTATTGGAAAACGACCATCACTGGGAATTAACACTACAAGAAGCCTCACTCACATCCTCAGCTGAACAAACGACTTACTCTCCATAATCATAGCAACATGTAACCCATCTAATCCAACAGACTCAAAGAGAGTATGACTGATGACGTACTGCAACAAATCCGACAAGCTCATCTTGAACTGACAGTCGAATTCAGTGATGACATCTTCAATAAAACATTCATGCGCCTAGAAGATAAATGTTTAGCAATAAACAACTAATAGACAACTTGTGATGCAAGCATCACGGAAATGATAGTAGCAGACTTCTCTTGGACAAGAATTCTCTTTTCGCAGTTGCTAGTCTGCTTTCTATATCCTACTCACTCCGTCCCTTGTAGGTTATTTTGCTGCCTAGGTAGCAGCAGTCCTTAACTTGGTCTACTCCGTGATCCCCAATTGTGATGTTAACTTTCTTGGTATCCTCATTTCTGCTTCTTCTCATTACTTCCATTGTTCTTCGATTAACTCTCAATCCATGCTTTGTACTCATTAAGTTGTTCACTCCATTGAACAGCTCCTATAATACTTCTTCACTTTCACTGAGGTTAGAAATGTCCTCAGCGAATCATATCATTAATATCCTTTAACCCCGAATTTTAATCCCACTCTTAAACCTTTCTTTAATTTCTGTCGTTGGTTCCTCGATATATAGATTGCACAGTAGTAGCGAAAGACTACATCCTTGTCTCACATCTTTTTTCAATACTAGCACTTCCAGTCTTATTAGCCACTCTTGCTTCTTGTATGTATTATGTACTAGCTGGGGTACACTGATTCACTCAGGGAGTTGAAATGAAAGTGTGGTAGTTGGAATGAAAGGATAAACTTTGAGGTATAAGAGCTAACAAACTATTTAAAACGTATTCTAGCTATTTACAATGATTCTTAAGGTCTGGTAAAAAACTTGTATTGAAAACATATTCTATTTACAATACTTGTTTATAAACCATATTTTTCTTTTTGTTACCTGGGGTATAAATGTACAATTTTTTCCAATTTCCTGCTCCATAGTTCTACGTATAGACCACTGTAAAAGAAGCAGTAGTTTTGAGGTTGATGCCGCATTATTTTAAAGATTGTCCTTGTTCTTTGTTAATTGTAAAACTGTCGCCTAATTTGTTTGGAAATTGCAGTCTTTTAAATTGGAATGGTATTTCAGTACAGATCAGTGGTATTCTGTGGATAAATAGTGTGTACCCTTTTTTACTTTCCAGTCATAAGTTCGGCTTCGATAATGGTATTCGTAGCTGTTTGAGGATCATTCTTGTTCCATTATGCAGTTTTGGTGAGTTGTGATTTTTTAGCAGTATGATCGGAGACCCAATATTAAGTCAAAGGAATTCCTGGTACTTGGAAAGAATTATTCTGTAGGGAAATTCACACTTTCTTCAGCGTCGATCGATTTGTGTACTCTCTCTTCGCCGAAAATTTTCTTTTGATTGTTACAGTTGATGTCATTGACAATATTATTTTTATTACAATGAAATGAACATACGTCAACGGGGACAGATGAAAATGTGTGCCCCGACCGGGATTATTCTTAAATTTTTTAATTTTTTATTTAATACCCCTTTTTATTTTTCTGTTTTTAATATGTTTTTATTTTTAATTTGTTTTTTACCTTTTTCTATTTTTTGTGGGAATTATTATTTATTTATTTATTTTTATTTACTGTTGTTAACACATTCTTAATGTGGTTTTACTTTATACCACAACAAAAATAAATGTATCTAGCACCGCCTCGCGCTCTGAGTAAAGAAAACAATATGTCGGGACGTTCCTACACCGAGGTAATGTATATGGGGAAAAAAAAGTGCTTCATACGGGATGCAGAAGGGTGTGTCGCTACTCTCCTTACGCTTCATCACCCAGGTACGTCGTCACGTATATGTTATTCCACCGAGAATCGAACTTAGTCTTGTCAGCTCACTCAATACGTGTCTTCTCCTACCTGTTGATGATCTAGCTGCGTGGAGAGTCGCGTAGGGCACTCCCTAAGTAATTAGAAAAATACTGTCCGTATTTTGGGTTCCGTGCGATCTTGCAATGACGCTCATGTAGGTAGTTCCAATAGTCGAATACATCTTTAGGTCCATCGTGAAATAAGTAGTGTACCGCATGCGCACGGATCCACGTGACAGCGTTGGTCCTGGCGCGCGGGAAATACCGTTGATCCGGAAATAGTAGAAACCGTGGTGTAATGTGTTCCGGAGTGACTCGTAGAAAATACGACAAAATTTGTCGCACCAAGCGCCATACGTCTTCTGCCGCGCCACATGTGAGACGGTGTTCGTCCGTGTCTGGTATCCCGCAGTCTACGCAGAGAGGCGATTCCGCCATGTTTATCTTGTGGAGGCGTGATCGGGTGATCTGTTTACCATTGACTGTGATGTACCATGTGGATCGGAAGGCTTTGTCCAGTGTAACCGCGTGAATCGCCTTCCACACCATCTTCCAATTAACCTGAGGGCTTTTGGTCTCCATGATGTTTGGTGGGCGCCTCTGCTGTAGGACTTGATATATATCCCGCGCCGGTGCCTGTTTCGTCGGTAGTACTGCGATACGGACATAGCTGTGTTCAATGTAAAAGTTCCCGAAGTAGTAGAAGGGTGGGGGTATTTCTTGCGTCGTCAGTGGGGGCATAAAGGAGGGCGGAGCTACGGACTCCAACAGCAAACCTGTCAAACTTTCCGGGTGGTGGCGCCACAGCTTGATGTGTGAGCTGACATACAGGGCCCCAGCTCTGTCGTGGACATGGACTAGACCAAGACCTCCCCTTTCTGAGGGAAGGGTCAGTGACTCATAACTGACTTTGAAAAGCATGCCTGTACTGACGTAGGCTCCGAATGCTGCTAATAGACGTCGAGCCATCAGTAACGGTATTGGAAGAACACGCGCTATGTGTGGAAGGCGCGATGCGAGGTAAACATTGACGAAGTGTGTCCTTTGGAGAATGTCGAGGGTCCGCAGACGAAGGTTGAAGATCTGGACCCGAATTTTTTGTAATAAGCGGCGGTAGTTAAGAGCCGCAGTGCGCCGTATGTCATCGTGAAACTCTATTCCGGGACATTTGATAGTGCCACGGAGCTGTAGGGGTTCGACACACGCTGGGGTCAACCCGTCTCATATGGCCATGGCGACCGATTTGGCGACGTTGAGGCAGCTGCCGGAAGCCACACCGTACGTGGTAATCCATTCTAGTGCTCTACTGACATCGTCGCGATTGCGGAACACGATAAGCAGGTCGTCTGCATACGCTGTACAGCGAAATGTGACGTCACGTAGGTTAAGACCGGTGAGGCGTTGACGGAGGCCACAGAGGAGCGGTTCCAGTGCCAGAGCATAGAGTAAGGTCGACAAGGGGCAGTCTTGACGCACGGAGCGGAAAATCGGGAGGGACTGCGAGAGACGCCGGTTAACGAGCACTTTGGAAGTCGCCCCTCGGAGGAGGCGCATCACGACGTCTGTGAATTGCTGTGGGTACTGCATGTGCTGGAGAACGGACGTTAGGTACGCGTGATCCACTCGATCAAAACCTTGGCTATAATCTAGTGATGCCAGCGCTCCCGGGATGCGGCGTGCCCCGGCTATGGCTATTAAGTCACGGTATCGACACAGTGCAGTGTGGATGTTGTTGATACCCTCTAGGGAAGTCTGATATGGCGAGATGACGTAAGGTAGGATCGGTGGTAGACGGTTTGCTAATAGTCTGGTGAATATCTTCATGTCGCAGTTGACGAGTGTTAGCGGGCGGTAATCTTGTATTCGAGCCCCACCTTTAGGTTTGTAAACCGGTATAATTATTCCTTCTACGAAGGTCGCAGGGAGCGACACCGCCTGGGACATAAGCTCCCGACAGATGTCTGTTAACTTGGGAGCCAGTAAATACTGGAAAGTTCTATAAAACTCCACAGGGGCCAGGAGACTTATTCTCCGTTCCTCTACCGATGGCGTCGATAACCTCGTCTTCCGTAATGTCGTTCAATAATTCAGTTTGTAAATCCTGTGGGGCAATGCCGTAAACCAGTTGTGAGACTGCTGTCACCGTCGTCGGGTCGGAACATTGAGCAGAATAAAGTCGTGCGTAATGGTCGAAGAAGGCTGCAGCAATATCGCGTTGTGTGGTCTGATGACGGCCGTCCTCAGTGGTGATGGCATGTATCAGCGCCCGTCTTCGCAGTGTACGTTCTCGGATGAACTGTCAACTGTCGTTCCGGTGTGGGTGGCAAGGAGGCGCATCTGCGAAGGACGGTGAAATAAAAATCAAGGGTCTGCCGCCACCAAGCAGTAGTCTCATGACCATACGTAATAAAGTTTCGCCGTAGGGCCGGCTTGGCGCAGGTTAACCACCAACTAATCGGCGTTGGATACGTTGGGACGCGGCGGACGCACAAACTCCACGTGTCTTCGATGGCGCGTCGAGAATCCGGAGAAGCGAGATGAGCAAGGTTTAATTTCCAGGGGTGTCGGCTGCGCCACACCCGTTGGCGACGAAGGGTAATGGCACATATATAGGCCTCGTGATCAGAAAAGGCAACTGGCCACACCTCCGCGTCACTCACTGTTGCCGCGAGAGATCGGGAGACGTAAATCCTATCGATGCGACTAGACGAGTGACTCGTGAAATGGGTGTATGCCGGTCTATTTCCTCGGACATGTTCCCATGTATCTACCAGCTGGAGATCGCCGATGAGCGTCCCAAGTTCGGGGCATGGTGAATGACGTGGCAGCTGATCTTTAGGTGCTTGGGTGCAATTGAAATCGCCCTCTAATATCAAGTCATCGTGCCTGCCCTGAAAAAGCGGTGCTAGTCCTTCTGCGAAGAAGAGCGATCGGTCTCGACGGCGATTCGTTCCAGGAGGGGCGTACACATTGATAAACCGGACGCCTTGCACCGTTACGGCCATTCCTCTTGCGACGCGGAGATATCGGGCTTCGTCCGCCTCGAGGCCCTCTCTGAGGAGAATTGCGACTCCACTGTGAGTTGGCGAGGCGTGGGACACATGAGCCATATAACCATACATACCCGGGAAATCGGCGACGAAGATTTCTTGGAGAAAGACAATGTCAATGTCTGCTGCATTGAGCATGTCTTGGAGCAACGACAACTTAGTATGTGTCTAAATGGTGTTAATGTAGATGGTCGTTAAGCGATAGGTCTGTAGATCGTCTCTTGCGGTGGGGGCCGCCATCAGTGTCGCCGTAAAAGGTGGGGCCTGTGATCTGCTGGCCGCGTCCGCGCCGTCATCTGTTGCTACTCGTTAGGGGCCGAGGTGTGGGAGGAGAGACCCCTCTCCTAATCCACCACAGCGGCCGTAGAATCGTCTTCAGTGTCATCCGCCCAAGGTCCGTAAGTTAACGGTGGCTGCGGTAGAACACTTGTGGGCTGAGTGACTAAGGGTGAATCCGCAGTTGTTTCCGGTTGTGTACCAACGGCGGGCGCTGTGCTGGCCATCCGTTTGCCCGAGAGAACGGAATCGGGTTTGTCAAAATCAGCCAAGTGACAGGTGAGGGCGATCTCGTGTCATCCATTTTCCTCGTCGTTTCGTCGGCCGTCCGATCGTCAACTGGAGAAGACGTCCGCTGGAGGCAATCGTCTGAGGGTGAGCGACGTCGCTTTTTATGTTTTCTCGCTGACCTTTGTTTGCGGACGTGGGTTTCTGTGTCCGAAAGAGATTGTGGTTCCTGTATAGCATCCCCCTCAGGTAGAAAGGCAGAGGTCGGTACAACCCTAGCGTCGAGTTCCATTCTCTCGTCCGAATCTTTATGTGGAGTCGATGGGCGGCGTTCTTCAACCTCTGCAGACACTGTAATGGTGTTGGTCAATGCAGGACCGGCGACAGGTGCGCTTTCTAACGCTTCCTGTCTTCCGAAGGGGTTGTAGTCTGTCATGACGGTCGATCGTGTCACCTCTGCGTAATTGAGGGGGAGGGCCGTGAGCGTAGGAGATGGTGTCGTATCATGTTGAAACAACTACAAAGGAAATTCTCTCTATAATTACGTGCTAGCAATAAACAATAGCTTCACTAATTACAAAAACTACAAGAAAAAATCAGAAGATTCCAGTGAGGTATCCTCGGCTAGGGGTCGACATATGAAACGTCCCCTTAGAAAAATTATACAAGACTATTCTTAAACTGACACACAAAATTTTTAGCGCAGCGCAATCTGACTTTCCAAAATCCGTACTAAAGAATGGCCCTGACTAACATTAAACTATACGTTTCACAAATCAATTACCTCAAAAAAATCTTCGTTACTCGATCTACTGCAATACAGCTATCGCCACTACTGCCAGCTAAATAAAAGATTCAAACTACTGAAGGCACTAACTACTGATAGGCATAGTTAGCAAATGAAAGATTTTGATAAAGAACATACAATGTAATTACCTTATTAATGTTCAAAAGTCATAATACACTACTGGAAATGGAAAAAAGAACACATTGACACCGGTGTGTCAGACCCACCATACTTGCTCCGGACACTGCGAGAGGGCTGTACAAGCAATGATCACACGCACGGCACAGCGGACACACCAGGAACCGCGGTGTTGGCCGTCGAATGGCGCTAGCTGCGCAGCATTTGTGCACCGCCGCCGTCAGTGTCAGCCAGTTTGCCGTGGCATACGGAGCTCCATCGCAGTCTTTAACACTGGTAGCATGCCGCGACAGCGTGGACGTGAACCGTATGTGCAGTTGACGGACTTTGAGCGAGGGCGTATAGTGGGTATGCGGGAGGCCGGGTGGACGTACCGCCGAATTGCTCAACACGTGGGACGTGAGGTCTCCACAGTACATCGATGTTGTCGCCAGTGGTCGGCGGAAGGTGCACGTGCCCGTCGACCTGGGACCGGACCGCAGCGACGCACGGATGCACGCCAAGACCGTAGGATCCTACGCAGTGCCGTAGGGGACCGCACCGCCACTTCCCAGCAAATTAGGGAGACTGTTGCTCCTGGGTATCGGCGAGGACCATTCGCAACCGTTTCCATGAAGCTGGGCTACGGTCCCGCACACCGTTAGGCCGTCTTCCACTCACGCCCCAACATCGTGCAGCCCGCCTCCAGTGGTGTCGCGACAGGCGTGAATGGAGGGACGAATGGAGACGTGTCGTCTTCAGCGATGAGAGTCGCTTCTGCCTTGGTGCCAATGATGGTCGTATGCGTGTTTGGCGCCGTGCAGGTGAGCGCCACAATCAGGACTGCATACGACCGAGGCACACAGGGCCAACACCCGGCACCATGGTGTGGGGAGCGATCTCCTACACTGGCCGTACACCACTGGTGATCGTCGAGGGGACACTGAATAGTGCACGGTACATCCAAACCGTCATCGAACCCATCGTTCTACCATTCCTAGACCGGCAAGGGAACTTGCTGTTCCAACAGGACAATGCACGTCCGCATGTATCCCGTGCCACCCAACGTGCTCTAGAAGGTGTAAGTCAACTAACCTGGCCAGCAAGATCTCCGGATCTTTCCCCCATTGAGCATGTTTGGGACTGGATGAAGCAACGTCTCACGCGGTCTGCACGTCCAGCACGAACGCTGGTCCAACTGAGGCGCCAGGTGGAAATGGCATGGCAAGCCGTTCCACAGGACTACATCCAGCATCTCTACGATCGTCTCCATGGGAGAATAGCAGCCTGCATTGCTGCGAAAGGTGGATATACACTGTACTAGTGCCGACATTGTGCATGCTCTGTTGCCTGTGTCTATGTGCCTGTGGTTCTGTCAGTGTGATCATGTGATGTATCTGACCCCAGGAATGTGTCAATAAAGTTTCCCCTTCCTGGGACAATGAATTCACGGTGTTCTTATTTCAATTTCCAGGAGTGTATATAGCAGTTCATGACATCCATTCTTACTAATGTACTGTTTCTGATGGACACACGTCCAGATCATCCACTCTCAAAAATCCGCCATCTCACTTCCCCACATCCACCAAGGCTGGCAGCTCACCTCCAACTGTGCAACGCTACGCGCTGTTAACATCCAGCTGCCCAACACTACAATGGCAGACAACAATGCAAACTAGCCACAGACTGCACACAGCACAGCCAGTGATTTTTATACAGAGCGGTATGTGGCGTTACCAATATAAACACCTAAACAGCCTACTTACATAGCTCCTATGCTCCCCACAAAAAAAAAATTTACAAATTGTTTTGGGCACTGGCCAATACATATTCGTTAAAAAAATTTCACAATAACAATATCAAAGAAATCATTCGCACACACTTACTGATACAATGTTGGTCAAAAGCTAAAATTTTCTCACAGTCCATAAAGACAGTCCTGCTCATCCATCACAGTAAAATTGCAGTTTTTTTTTCTCAAAGACAATGTACCACAGTATAAGACAATGCACACGGAAGTAGTGGATTTCAATGCAGTCTTGAAGAAGTAGCGTGGTCCTTCCAACAGAAAGACAGTGCTGACTCTTGACATGCAGACAGGTAATGGGCCCCAACAGAGCAAACCCACGGCAGACTCAGTCGAAGTTTTGAAGAATATTGATAGGTAGGTGATCACAGAGCAGACCCACTGTAGTCCTGGTAGAGACTACGGTATTGCTGGGCCACCAGGGGTGCAGACCCAGTGCAGTCCTTGTAGAAATAATGGTATTGGTGAGTCATCAAAGGTGTACACCCATTGTAGTCCTTGTAGAGATGGCTAGCAGCCATCTGTTGTGACTGTGCAGGTGCACAATCACCATTGAAGAGTCTTGCGGAGAATATAGCAAGTCCATGAACCACCACTTGTTCACTCACAAAAATTTTTTTCAAATGTCCTTAGAATCAGCAATGCTGTTATCCAGTCCCTTGCTGAATTATTAACACATGTGCAAACACTAACAGTCCTCTTTTTTTCACATACTGTGCATATACTATGACCAACAGAAATGTGTGCAGTGAAATGAATGCTTACAAGTTACTTAATTTGATAAACTGGCGTCAATTACAATTTTATAACATGAGAATACAATAACAAAGATACAGAAAACGTCATTAAAACATAATAATACAGATAACATTTGTAGTAATACAGGCTTTAAAAAAGAATAGAAATAAACATATACATCAGTTTTACAGGAATTATGACATAAGTAAAAATATAAAATAATGAGAATAGTTTTCAAAACATTAATTTCTTGTATGAGCATTGAAACAGAACAGAATTAATAATGTCTAAACATCTTTACATATTATTCATGCAAATTATATTTGAGGATAACAGTATTCCTCATCATAGTGAATGTAGCTTAGTACTAGAAAAATTCTACAACATAAATCTTAGTAGCTAAACACATAAAGACAGGAAAACCACAATTACAAGAGTGCACATAGCAGAACAACACGGGAGGAAAGGACAGGGTTTGTTTTCAGTGTGACATTTGGTACTGCAGTCCAACCCAAAACTTCATTCCATAGATCTTTCGTCTGAATTCAACATTTGTTTCCACCAAAAAATCCTATCCAAGCATGCTTTCTGTATTTATATGTTCATATATTTCTTACCGCATTATTTATTTTCCAATATCTTACCTCATCATTTATTTCCAAGAAAATCCTTCTCTTATATAGCCTACCCCATCTTAAGCTAACTTAAATCTACTGAGCCGAGATATATATACAAAAGGATGAGGCAATGCAGCAGCACCAAACAATTAACACAAACTGCAATCACAAAAAAATGGAAATTGGCAACGCAAGCAGCAGTATAGGAATTAGCAAAGCAAATCAATATTACAACTAATATAAGGCAATGCGCAGCAAACAAGAAAAATAAATCAGTAGTAAAAGTGGCTTAATACAATGTAAAATTCAGTAGAACTATGCCTGCCAAACAGCAGAAGCAAATGCAATAACATATACCTAAACGTGACAAAGCTAAAGCAGAAAAAATATTACACTAAAGAAGGCCATGGCTAATACATTTCATAACTCTTAAAGTACGATTCTTGGTTTCCAACATCCTTTTTCACAAGTCAGAGTCCCTAACCACTACTCATTACTCCTTACCTTATTACACATACACATATTCGTCGACACTTCTTCAATATTTCATCATTATAAATATATAGCATAATCAAATTCCTCATATAGCATCAGCTTATTGATCATAAACATACCTCAACAGCATAATACACATCGTCGTTGTAAAAATAACATCTTAACACCTCAGTCAAATCTCAAAACGTCGTAGCTTTCTGCAATAATGTCAAAACCTAAAAAAAATTCTCTGCTCATTTCAATAGTGTCATCAAACTCCAACATACTTTAAAAATCATGCTCCCTTACCAAATACATCATTCAAAGCTCTCATAGTACCACAATGGTTCCAAAGTAATATGAACAGTTCACACAGTACAGACAAAATACAGTTTCATAAGTGTGAAGTTATCCAACTGTGTAATTGTGTAAACATGTGTCACTGATGTAGTAAAATGAATGTTTGTCTCTCTCAGTTAAATGATCAGATAGCTGTGTAATTTATGTGTTAGAGAAATACGGTACCAATGTGTAAAGTTGTATAAGCAAATACCATATTAGCTAGGGCTCCTTGTGCTTGCCAAACACATGGTACACAAAGAAAGTGTGCACCCCCCTGAGGATTAATGTAATTATACCCTCAGGTGTTATGGATTACAGCAATGGAATGAAATGTATCACGGAAAACTTTCTTTGTAATTCAAAAATATTGAAAAATAAATGGTGTAAGTACAAAATTAATCACTCAAATACGTGTACTGTAGCGCTAAACTGTGCGTCTTGTTGTAAGATGATCTCTGTGGAAGAGTCGTAGTTATCGTCCTCCGAAAGCTAAGTTCTGCAGAAGTCAATGTACTTACCTCATGATAAACAAAAGAGAAATGCTTTGCGTTTAGATATCTTACTTATTACGCTTATTGGCGTGATGAAGAAAGTACTATACTGTGACGTATTGTTGCAAAGGCTGTCACATTGTAGCTCTACCACAAAAGTTACTACTAAAACATGTTTTACTTTCCAGAAGAATTCAGAAAAACTGTGCAGATATAAATCAGAAACACTGCAACATTGTAAATTGTTACTCATTAGTAGCATCATGATAAAATCGTGTAGCTGTCACATAAACTAACCACTGTGTCATCTGGTATCTCACAGAAAGTACTTTAAATCCAGAATGTATTTTCAAGTAAACCAAAATGTTGCATTAAAATCTCATTAGCAGTACCAGTATATGTTCTAAGTATGTAAGCCTGATAGTCGTTACGTAATCGTGCAACTAACAATCAAGAATGTACAAATAACATCACTGTGTCATCTGTTCACTATAACAACGCATTCGTAATTTCTGTTTAAATAAGTTATCTTGGTTCTTGACTGGATATTTAACTTCAAACATTGTTGCATGGTAACAGTTTCTTAAGTCTGACAAAGCATACTAGTAATGTAAAGTGAAAAATTTTGTACCAAAGACTAAGTTAAAAAGCAGATTATCTCTCAATAAACGGGTTTACAGGTGAAATGTGGTGCAATCTGTTACCCTTTCTAGTGCGCAGAGTGTCAACTTCAAAGCAATTATCATGTTGTATACATCGGTAAGGAATGCTAAAATTTTTCGCAATGTTAGCGTATATGTTATTTTTCTCTGAGCCAGCCGGCGCACGGGGCTGCCTGCGGTGCGAATCATTGTCTGTCTCTTTGTTGGCGCGCGCCGTTATTGGGATTGGGATTTGGAGGTCTAACTTCTACAAATTCACCTTGTCGAGAGGGCCTTGCCCTATTTAAATCCCACCAGCTCTGATGCAATTCAGATCTGTCGTTACGATTATATCGTCTGTCGTCATGTCGGTAGATTCCATAGTTTATTTCTTTTATTTCTTGTCGGTCATGTAGTGGAGAATATCTCCCTGAATCGTAACTGCGCGCTCAACTGTTGCGTCTGAGGTTATTCAGTCTCCCTTGACATAATTATTTTGGTTCCCATATTGTCTGTTTCTCTGATTGTCTCTGTCATATTCATTACTATGGAAATGCGATCTTTCTCTGTAACTATTATTCTGCCAACGGTTGTCATATGGGTGGTGTCTGTTTTGGTCACGATTTACGTTGTAAGAATAGCCTTGTCGTGTCCAGTTATTATTTCTGTCATTGCGGAATTGTGACAGATGCGACCTGTAATTGTTAGGCTACTGTTTTCGCGTTCCACGATTGTCAGTGTCAATTTCCAATTCTTGTAACACTCCCTGAAAAGCTTCAATGTCGTCTTTGCAACGTCCTGCCAAAATAATATGTCGTGAATGTTCAGGCAATTTGATAAAGCTAATGCAGATGAGTTCTGAGGGGCTGTATGGGTTTGGAAGATACTGATGCTTATGTAACATGTCCTCAAAATATTTGACAAGACTGGAAAATTCAGATTGTTCGAAACGTTTCATCATTATGATGCTATGTTTTACTCGGTATTGTGTAGCTTGAGACAAATATCCTGAGAGGAAGGCATGATAAAATTCTCCTTCAGTGTGACAATCATGAATGACCGATCGCATTCTTACAGCTGGTTCATTCTCTAAATAGCCGCACATAAATTCTAATCTGTGCTCTAATGACCAGTTTGGAGGAAAGAGTGATAGTATTGATAAACCCACGCTTGTGGATGAATGTCGTTGCCGGAATTCTGAAATGTTTTGAATTTACGTGTAGTAATAAACAGCTTATAGTCAAAATCATCATGTCGGCGAGTCGCATGTCGGTCATTGTTACGTCGTTTCGGTGATTCCATCTCAAAATTCGGTGTACCTTGCCAATTTCTTACATAATTCCCGAGGTACCTCGTGTTATTATTTTGTGGCTGTTCCGTATTTCTATGTCCCTCTTCCCGTACTGGAGCGCGAGTGTCCTCTGAAACATGTAATTTTTGTATTAGTTGTGCCAACTGATCTTACACTTCCCGGATTTCTCTTTTGTGTTGCGTATTAATTTGATTCTGATTTTGTTTGAATTTCTTAATTTGTTCATACTCTTCTGTGTCAGTGATGGCTACAGGTCTTGTGTCATTCAGATCATCATCTACCTTTGCAGATAAGTTAGTGAACTGATCCGAAAGTTCGGCTACTTTCTCCGATAGTGTACTTATTTCCTCAGTGTGTTTTTCTGAACCAAGTTTCAGAGTGTCCGTTTGTGTTGAAATCGTATCTACTGTGCCCTTTAAGTTTTCCTGAGATTTTACAAGCTGCGTAACCGAATCGGTAGATGCAACTGAGTCATTTTTAGCTTGCAAGGTCTCATGATTTTCATGAACAATAGTTCGCAGTTCTTTTATGGCTGCTTCGTTATTCTGTAATGTATTTCCATGCCACGAAAAAATTGGTTGGAAATGCTCGTAAATTTGTATTTTTACGTCATTACAGACTTTTTGACATTTCGATTCGATTTTATGTAACTCAGTAGTTAAATCTTCACGTGTTTGTTCAAGCGTATGTTCCACTGAGTCTAACTTTTGAAGCTTTTCTTCCATTGCGTCTAACTGTTGCTGTGTTTATCTCTGGTGTTGTTCCATTGTGTCTAACTTTTGAAGATTTTGTTCCATTGTGTCTAACTTTTGTAGCCTTTGTCCCATTTGTTGCATTAACTGTAATAACAATGCACTGGTGTCTGAAACATGTTCCTCAGTGCTTTTCGGCAGTGAAGTTGCACCGGCAACATTCACATTTTGACAAGCAGAAAATGTGTCTTGACTTATTTGAGAAAACGGTGAGGACCCAAAACCTGAATCTGCAGTATTTGCAAGATCGTGTCCTGTCATTCCCGATTCCTGAGGCGGGCTGTTGCCGACCGATCGATCGATAATGCTTCCCCGTTCACTATTTTTTTCACTGTCTACGATATTATTTGCAGCCCGCTCCATTTGACTATGCACAATTACCAAACTACCACTTTGAATGTCTGTTAATTCACTACACAGTGGTGCTGATAAGCTACGCTCGTCGTCACTATTATTTCTCAGTTTACTTTGCAGCCTGGTGTTACGTTTTTCACACGGCATTATTGTCACAATATTTCACACGATAACACAGAAAACCACAATTTAAAGAGAAAAATAACAAAACACATTAATATAGCACTGAAAATTATAACTACTTAATTGCAAGCGCAGCTGCGAAATACGGTGCAAATCTACATGCACGCCACAACTGTATTACTCTACAACAATGAAAAACTACAACTGCACAGGAAATTCTCTCTATAATTACGTGCTAGCAATAAACAATAGCTTCACTAATTACAAAAACTACAAGAAAAAATCAGAAGATTCCAGTGAGGTATCCTCGGCTAAGGGTCGACATATGAAACGTCCCCTTAGAAAAATTATACAAGACTGTGCTTAAACTGACACACAATATTTTTAGCCCAACGCAATCTGACTTTTAATAATCCCTACAAAAGAATGGCCCTGACTAACATTAAACTATACCTTTCACAAATCACTTACCTCACAAAAATCTTGGTTACTCGAACAACTGCAATACAGCGAGCGCCACTACTGCCAGCTAAATAAAAGATTCAAACTACTGAAGGCACTAACAACTGATAGGCATAGTTAGCAAATGAAAGATTTTGATAGAGAACAAATAATGTATTTACCTTAATAGTGTTCAAAAGTCATAATATATACAGGGTGAGTCACCTAACATTACCGCTGGATATATTTCGTAAACCACATCAAATACTGACGAATCGATTGCACAGACCGAACGTGAGGAGAGGGGCTAGTGTAATTGGTTATTACAAACCATAAAAAAATGCACAGAAGTATATTTTTTAACACAAACCTATGTTTTTTTAAAATGGAACCCCGTTAGTTTTGTTAGCACATCTGAACATATAAACAAATACGTAATCAGTGCCGTTTGTTACATTGTAAAATGTTTACATTCGGAGATATTGTAACCTAAATTTGACGCTTGAGTACCACTACTCCGTTGTTCGATCGTGTGTATCGGGGAGCACCGAATTACGTAGGGATCCAAAGGGAACGGTGATGGACCTTAGGTACTGAAGAGACTGGAACAGCACATTACGTCCACGTGCTAACACCTTTTTATTGGTCTTTTTCACTGACGCACATGGGCATTACCATGAGGGGTGAGGTACACGTACACACGTGGTTTCCGTTTTCAATTACGGAGTGGAATAGAGTGTGTCCCGACATGTCAGGCCAATAGATGTTCAATGTGGTGGCCATCATTTGCTACACACAATTGTAATCGCTGGCGTAATGAATGTCGTACACGCCGCAGTACATCTGGTGTAATGTCGCCGCAGGCTGCCACAATACGTTGTTTCATATCCTCTGGGGTTGTAGGCACATCACGGTACTCATTCTCCTTTAACGTACCCCACAGAAAGAAGTCCAGAGGTGTAAGATCAAGAGAACGGGCTGGCCAATTTATGCGTCCTTCACGTCCTATGATACGCCCGTCCAACATCCTGTCAAGGGTCAGCCTAGTGTTAATTGTGGAATGTGCAGGTGCACCATCATGTTGATACCACATACGTCGACGCGTTTCCAGTGGGACATTTTCGAGCAACGTTGGCAGATCATTCTGTAGAAACGCGATGTATGTTGCAGCTGTTTGGGCCCATGCAATGAAGTGAGGAACAATGAGGTGGTCGCCAATGATTCCGCACCATACATTTACTGTCCACGGTCGCTGTCGCTCTACCTGTCTGAGCCAGCGAGGATTGTCCACGAACCAGTAGTGCATCTTCTGTAGATTCACTGCCCCGTGGTTTGTGAAACCCGCTTCATCGGTAAACAGATAGAACTGCAACGCATTCTCTGTTAATGCCCATTAACAGAATTGCACTCGATGATTAAAGTCATCACCATGTAATTGCTGATGTAGCGACACATGAAACGGGTGAAAGCGGTGACGATGCAGTATGCGCATGACACTACTTTGACTCAGTCCACCGGCTCTCGTAATGTCCCGTGTCCTCAAGTGTGGGTTCATGGCTACAGCAGCTAACACACCAACTGCACCCGCTTCTCCTGTGACGGGCCTGTTACGGACCCGTTTGCGTGCTACGACCATACCTGTTGCATACAGTTGGATGCTCTCTGTCCGGGTACCGTTCTGCATACGCCCTGCAGGCTTCAGCTGCATTTCGTCGACACTCCGCCCTTTCAGAGTTCGAATACACCATGGTCACAGTTCCTACAACACTACACTATCACAGACGTCTGGTAATACGGTGTACTACAGTTGATCTGCATGCGGAGACGAATGCAGAATAACAATAGCAGCAAGCGCTACATGCGGACACTGTGACAGCTAGACCAAACCACAACAGTGCACTACAGCCACACTCGTAAACACGGTCGTCATCGTAAACATGGCCCTGCAGATGCTGCTCGCCGACCATGGCCCGTGTTTGTTACAACACGCAACTGAACGTCGGAGGTTTCAAGCTTCAACTTTAGGTTACAATATCTGCGGATGTAATTAACATTTTACAATGCAAAAACGGCACTGATTACGTATTTGTATATATTTTCAGATGTGATAACAAAACTAACGTGTTTCTACTTAAAAAAACGTAGGTTTGTGTTAAAAAACATACTTCCCTGCGTTTTTGTGTGGTTTGTATTAAACAATTACACTAGCCCCTCTCCTCACGTTCGGTCTGTGGAATCGGTTCGTCAGTATTTGATGTGGTTTACGAAATATATCCAGCGGTAACGTTAGGTGACTCACCCTGTATAGCAGTTCATGACATCCATTCTTACTAATGTACTGTTTCTGATGGACACACGTCCAGATCATCCGCTCTCAAAAATCCTCCATCTCACTGCCCCACATCCACCAAGGCTGGCGGCTCACCTCCAACTGTGCAACGCTACGCGCTGTTAACATCCAGCTGCCCAACACTACAATGGCAGACAACAATGCAAACTAGCCACAGACTGCACACAGCACAGCCAGTGATTTTCATACAGAGCGTCAACAGTAACCTCTCTGATGTGACCATCGGAGTGTTTGAACTTGAGAGTGTTCGCGCATCTGTTCACAACTGCGTGACATAACTCGTCATCGACTATCTTGACGTAAACGACGCTACTTGTGATGGATAGGTGGATACCGATGATATGCTGTGTTGGTATTTGAACTTCGTCACGGATGAATCGTTCGACTTCAAACGCTCGTGGTCGTGCGTAGTCGGGCTGGAAGCTGATCTTGATGGTAGCTTTGCTGTACGAATGAGCCCTGGCGACTCAGTGTTAACGGACGCGAGTATTAGCTGCGGCGAGGAAGTAAACAAACTACGCGCGCTCGCGACTCTGCGGACGGGACGTAAAGAAGACGTCCTCGCCGCTCAACGGCATAAAGCAGACTGATCCCGGGATCTCTTGCCTAAATGACAGACGCTCTATCCATCTGAACCACCTAGGACACAGAGGATAGCGCGACTGCACGGATTTATCTCTGGCACGCCTCCCGCGAAACCCACATTCTCCACGTATTGTCCCGCACTACATTCGTAGTGCCCCCGCCCATTACACTCATTACTCGCGGCGCGTTGCCGATTCCCGTAAGAATTCGGGCACTGTTTGTGCATTCGCACAGACGAAGGAGATGGTCAAGTGGCCGGTGAGCCTGAATTATACACTCCTGGAAATTGAAATAAGAACACCGTGAATTCATTGTCCCAGGAAGGGGAAACTTTATTGACACATTCCTGGGGTCAGATACATCACATGATCACACTGACAGAACCACAGGCACATAGACACAGGCAACAGAGCATGCACAATGTCGGCACTAGTACAGTGTATATCCACCTTTCGCAGCAATGCAGGCTGCTATTCTCCCATGGAGACGATCGTAGAGATGCTGGATGTAGTCCTGTGGAACGGCTTGCCATGCCATTTCCACCTGGCGCCTCAGTTGGACCAGCGTTCGTGCTGGACGTGCAGACCGCGTGAGACGACGCTTCATCCAGTCCCAAACATGCTCAATGGGGGACAGATCCAGAGATCTTGCTGGCCAGGGTAGTTGACTTACACCTTCTAGAGCACGTTGGGTGGCACGGGATACATGCGGACGTGCATTGTCCTGTTGGAACAGCAAGTTCCCTTGCCGGTCTAGGAATGGTAGAACGATGGGTTCGATGACGGTTTGGATGTACCGTGCACTATTCAGTGTCCCCTCGACGATCACCAGTGGTGTACGGCCAGTGTAGGAGATCGCTCCCCACACCATGATGCCGGGTGTTGGCCCTGTGTGCCTCGGTCGTATGCAGTCCTGATTGTGGCGCTCACCTGCACGGCGTCAAACACGCATACGACCATCATTGGCACCAAGGCAGAAGCGACTCTCATCGCTGAAGACGACACGTCTCCATTCGTCCCTCCATTCACGCCTGTCGCGACACCACTGGAGGCGGGCTGCACGATGTTGGGGCGTGAGCGGAAGACGGCCTAACGGTGTGCGGGACCGTAGCGCAGCTTCATGGGGACGGTTGCGAATGGTCCTCGCCGATACCCCAGGAGCAACAGTGTCCCTAATTTGCTGGGAAGTGGCGGTGCGGTCCCCTACGGCACTGCGTAGGATCCTACGGTCATGGCGTGCATCCGTGCGTCGCTGCGGTCCGGTCCCAGGTCGACGGGCACGTGCACCTTCCGCCGACCACTGGCGACAACATCGATGTACTGTGGAGACCTCACGCCCCACGTGTTGAGCAATTCGGCGGTACGTCCACCCGGCCTCCCGCATGCCCACTATACGCCCTCGCTCAAAGTCCGTCAACTGCACATACGGTTCACGTCCACGCTGTCGCGGCATGCTACCAGTGTTACAGACTGCGATGGAGCTCCGTATGCCACGGCAAACTGGCTGACACTGACGGCGGCGGTGCACAAATGCTGCGCAGCTAGCGCCATTCGACGGCCAACACCGCGGTTCCTGGTGTGTCCGCTGTGCCGTGCGTGTGATCATTGCTTGTACAGCCCTCTCGCAGTGTCCGGAGCAAGTATGGTGGGTCTGACACACCGGTGTCAATGTGTTCTTTTTTCCATTTCCAGGAGTGTATATATACTAAGATGTCCGAGAGAACAGGTACCATCTTAGTATATAAATTTTATTTTTAGTTGCGGCTCTCATAGTTATTGTTAGCTGCGCTATTTGTATGTATGGACAGAGATCTGATTTTTATAAAGCATTTTTGATCTCGTCTGTTGATGTTGTCATGAGGATAAGTGGAAGTATTCGTCGAAAATCAACTTAGAGTATGAGTAGAGCTTCTACCATCGTTCCAGAGTGTCCTCGCGAGGCGTCCGGAGTGGCCGAGTGGTTCTAGGCACGTATTGGAACCGCGCGACCGCTACGGTCGCAGGTTCCAATCCTGCCTCGGGCATGGATGTGTGTAATGTCCTTAGGTTAGTTAGGTTTAAGTAGTTCTAAGTTCTAGGGGACTGATGACCTCATATAATTCCTCCAGCGTTGTTGTCAATCCGGTCCATGATAACGTAGCGAATTTCCTTTTGATGTTCCTTGAGTAGTGGTTTGTTGTAAGCAATGTAATGAAGTAGTTCGTTGATTTGTAGTTTTTTCTCTTGTAATTTCGAAGTTTAGCAGAAGAGGGAACTGAAGAGGTTAAAAACTGTAGAGACCGACACAGATTGGAATACAATAGGCAGACACAGATTGGAGTACATTAGCAGACACTGATTGAACTTCTGCGAATTCTCTCTTGGTGCCTGCCCTGACTGCAACTGCACCCAATACATCCGATTTTTTCGTTAAAATCCTTAACCTATCTTTTTACCGCATATTTTTGGAGTCCCAAAACAAGAGTCCCAAATTATAAAATCGCTCTAATTCCTTTTGCACAACTTCTCATATATCATTGTTATGTAAGGCATTTCTATCGTGAAAAAACATAGTTTTCCGATCCTCTGTTCCATTACTGCGACGTTGTTTTCATCACGGTTTCTTTTCTTTTGTAGTATTCCTAGTAATATATAACTACTAGTGTTATTGTCTAAGGCCTGAATATAGAGATCTAATTGCACGGCTTTCGAAATAGAGCACAAGAAAAAGTACTTTTGAAGACCCTTATAATATCCACCATATTTTTCCCGCACCTTTTCCCTGCGTGTAAACGGCGTATGATAATAATTCATGAGTAAACGACAGGAAACCTCTACAGACTATCGTTTACTTAAACGAGTCATTATCAATGCTCAAAGGCTGGTAAAAGTAACGTATAATGTAAAATACCAGCCCTTACACCGTGGTATCTGCTGAGAAACTCGCATTAATATGTAAGGTCCTAAAGAGGATCTTTCTTTTCGCATACAGGATAGAAATGCTAGTGTTTGAACACACAGGTTTCTGCAAATGAGAGAAAGACATAAATGAAGAAAGAGAGAGGGAGTCAGAGAGAAGTGTAGAGAGAAAGAGGAACGGGTGTGTACTTTTGAATAATTTGTAAGCCAAGTTCCGCTAAAGCAAAGTCCCTAATCTGCTTGAAAGCAGGAGTTGCTGCGCTGGTTAAGTGCCTCCGTGGAACGAAAAGTTGTGTGTCTCGCTAGTTGCTACCAAAGTACGATAGCTGCACCATTAGGTGAACCGTGATACCAATACGAACTTTGTGTGACAGATACCAGATACATAGTCCTTTCAAGCTGATGTTTTGTCGAATTACCAGAAACTCTTGGACGCTATTGTTAGTGGAAGTGAAGCACTCTTTTTTTTTTCTGGAACGAAGTTCCGATATATGATGCAAGCACGGCTTCTTCCCCAGTATTCAAGGTGTTAGGGACGAGATTTTTCGCAAGTAACTTACAAAATAATAAGGCAAAGAGTTATTTTCTTACGCTCAGTTATCTAAATAAATATTCCTTTCACTTATTATTTTATAAGTTACAGAAAAAAATCACCTTATTTGAAGAACTCTTTGTTTGTATTAAACATTTCGTGGCTTTGAGACGAGAAGGAGAATGACTTTCCTCTCTTGAAAAGTCATTGCCACGACAAAAGCTAAAGCACTTATCTCCTGTTTTGTATGTCGTCTACTGCGTATAGTTTCACTGTATATCGTCCACTGCATATGGTTCATGCAAATACTCCGGTCGATATCTGACTTCTCTCTGATAATGGGCAGAACCAGCATTTAGCCTCTGTTGACGTCTTCTGGGCCTGGCGCGGATTCTTGCCAATAATAAAATACTGTGGAACCATACGGAGCAACAGTAGATTCGATGATGGTGAGGTTTGGTATATAACCCTTCAGCTGGGTGACTTTGCTGAAGAGCGCCGAAGTGATGAGACCTAGATTGTGCAAGCGTTATAAGATAGTACAGGTACCGGTCTTCTGTTACATAGCAATGTACTTGTACCGCCATATTGTTGTCGTTGTTGTTGTCTTTGGTCTAACTCAAGACTGGTATGATGCAGCTCTCCATGCTTGTGTATACTGTGCAGACCTCTTCATCGCTGCATAAATTCGGCAGCCTACATCCGTTACAGATTTCTTACTGTGTTCATGCCAGAGTTTTTTTATACACTTTTTACCCTGCTCTTCTCCACCACTGCCCCGCCCCACACAAGACGTCCCTCCATTATCTGAATGACTCTTCCCTGATGCCTCAGAACTCATCCTGTCAACCAATCCCTCGTTTTTGACAAGTTGTGGCATGAATTTCTTTTTCCTCAGATCCATTTTGCTACTCGATGTACCCACATAATCCTTAGCATTCTCCTGTAGAACATTTCAGAACCTTCTGCTCTCTTCTTTTCAATTCCGGAAAAGACTATGGTCCAGACAAATACGTTCAGACAAGACTTTCTAAGGCTTAAATTTATATCAGGTGTTAACAATTTCCTCCTTTCAGAAATGGTTTTCTTGCTGTAGTCAGTCTACATTTGATATCCTCTGTACTTCAGCGATCAGCAGTAATTAGGCTGCCCAAGTATCAAAACTCAGCTACTACTCTTAGGCCCTCTACACTGCCTGTCTTAATATGACTACATTTCATCATCTTTGCTTCATCTTTTTTGAGTTTCGTCTTATAACCACCTTTCAAGACACTAACTATTCCATTCAACTGTTTTTTCAAGTCCTTTGCTGTCTCTGACAGAATTACAGAGTCATTAGTCAACATCACATTTTTTAATTCTTCCCGGTGGTCTTTCATTCCTTTTTCAAATGTCTCCTTTGTTTCCTTCATTGCCTCTTCAATACACAGACCGAATAGCATCAAGGATAGGCTACAACGCTGTTTCACTCCATTCTCAACCACAGTTCACTTTCAAGTGCTTCGACTCTCATACCTGCATTCAGATCTCTGATGAGCTGTAAATTCGCTCTTTTTTCTGCTACTTTCAGATTTTTAAAATGTGTAGTCCAGTCAAAGTGTCAGCTACTATAAATGAAGATATGCCTTTCTTTAACCTATCTGCCAAAATAAATCATAGGTTCTCCAGAAGCGAAACAGATATTCCAAAGTCAGCTGCTGTCACTCGTGCAGTTTTCTGTAAATAATTCGTGTCGGTATCTTGTAACTATGACTTATTAAATTGTATCACCGTTTACCGTGAATAATAATTTCGGCGTTCATACATAATACTTTTAAGATGTAGTAAATCTATTTGATTGACGAATCACGTTATGATGAACTTCCTTCCACAACGCATGTATTCTCTCCCTACCCTATCTCAACTTTTTATTATTTTAAGACCTATTTGTAGATTATTTTCTGCCGGATTTCTTGTTTTCTGAAACTAAAGTGACATTCGTCCACTACCTGTTCAATGTTTTTTGTAGTCTATACATTATTTCCAGAATGAGATTTTCACTGTGCAGCGGAGTGTGCGCTGATATGAATCTTCCTGGCAGATTAAAACTGTGTGCCGGACCGAGACTCGAGCTCGAGACCTTTGCCTTTCCCGGGGAAGTGCTCTACCAACTGAACTACCCGAGCATGACTCACGCCCCGTCCGTCCGAGTATTTATTGAGTTCCGAAAAAAGTATTTGACTCCTTGAGAGAGGACAAGTTAGTCTCTCACATATTTTTCATAAAGATTTTGTTACAACGATTCGCAACTTCTACGAGGCCCCAGAAAGTTAACAGCCTGAGAGGTCGCTGATGGAGCTAAAAGCATGAGGTATTTTTATGTATCTTAGTTCGTAGAAACGGCATATTTGGAGGCTGAAGGCAAGTGGCGGCGAGCCCTCCCGCTGTAAATCTTGCCGGACAGGCGCCGACAGAGCACCCCGTAGTCGAGACGGGTTTCCAGCAGGACAACGTCCGCTTTACTGGCATCGGCGCCAGCCGAAAGTTGGGCTGGGGCCGACGGACTGAAGGGACGCGTGTAACCGCTAGAGTTGTTAACCGGGCATTGGGGACTGCGCCACCCCTATTAAAAATTTAGAACTTTTCGTGTTCGCCGAAAACTGCAAATGAGCCTGTGACGCAGTTCCATCGGCCATCTGGATCGTAGAGGAAACGCTGGCGTCTGTGAAACGTTTAAAGATAGAACCTTTATTACACCTCATAGCTAGGACTAACTTGCTCGAAGACACAGGCAGTTAAGATAAAGATCTGTAAGATTGTATCGGTTCAGTTGTTGCTGTGGGAAGCGACTTCAGAAAAAAACACCTTCTCCCACCACGAAAATTTAAAGAAGTCAGTAATTGGCGGTTTCTTTTTTTTCCACAGACGTAAGTCTCTTAACTCTTCCGCTGGTTGGTCGAGAGTTTGTGTTGGCGTGTAGAAGGGGAAATTTAGCTCTTCTAAGGCTCTGTGGTTGGCTCAAGACGGAGTGGAAGGCGTTGTCGTTCGTACACTGTGTGGAAAAACCGGAATTTTTGTTTATCTGGAGAGGTGCAAGTCACTATGTCTCGGGACTTCGGTCTGCGAGGCACTCTGGCTCTGGACTTTGGTCTGGAAGCAACTTCTGGTCGAAGCTGTTGCAGGTGGGGTTGGTACTTGCGACCTGTCCTAAGACTCTCTCAACTTGCGAGAAGTTAGACTGTGGAGCCTGTGGTGAAGTTTTCACTGTGCCGACAGTGTGACTTCAATCGTCTCAGTCTACTCATTTGCCGAGGGAACACTTATTCGATTTGGTTTACCAGTCTCGACGTTTGGCATCCTTGGGTGCTGTGCCGTATAAGTGATTCGAATTGGCCCTTGGTACGATTAGCGAATGGGTATGTCACACACTGAAATCTTCCGTGATTTCAGGCCTCTAGTAGGGAGTAAATTGCGATACGTCTGCCTGATCGCTAGATCGTGGGATTTTTCTTTCGTGGCGCAATCGACTCACAGGTGCCGCCTTACGACTCGCCACTGCCGCACACGTCACGCCAGATGCGAGTTACATCGCTGCACGAACCAAACAGGGTATATATATAGTTTTCGCTACTTTTCAATTAGCGTCCCCAGCCAGGACCTCTTACTCTATTAACGTTATCTTGCATCTTTATCACGCCAACAATTACGAATGGAAGTACCGTGGCAGGGGATACCAAATTAAATTTGTGCCGGCTGCCTGCGTATTTAGAATTCTTCGCGCGGCCCGTCGGCTGCTGGAAACCCGGTTCCGCACCATCTGGCGGGAATGGCCAGCCTTTGGGCACCGATACAATAGAGTCGTGCGTGCAGTTAAGAGAGAAACGGAGGGGTGGGCACTCGACCTGGTCTGGGAGCGCGCGGGGCACGAACGAACGCTGTCGGCATGAAGAGGAGGAACGGCGGTGAAAACTAAAAGTGCAGGCCGTAATACCTCCTGTAAATGCCTCTCTACTTTGTTTACGGTAGCCGACACCTGCCGTATTTGTGCTGCGGTCGTCAAATGTCGAAACCGGTTACCAGACGTCTTCCACACGTCCCCTTTAAAACTGAAATCTGAGTATTTGCCTGTGGTATGTGTGTGATGGATGCACCTACTTTGCAACGTGTCGCCAATCTGTTTGCTTGATCAGGTTTGGGAGTTTGGAACTGAAGTAGTTCTTTACACATCCTTATAATTCTGTGATATTTACTTATGCGTTATCCTTTGCTAAAGCGATCATAATTTTTTTTCCGGCTGGTCAAGGAAGATTAAGATTAAACTAATTGTTTGTTTGATGAAGAAATACTAAAATCAAATGTAATGTGCTACCTTTTGGATAAGTGGGAGAGACATTAACATCGAACTGAATTTTCTGCTTTCAGCACATTGAGTTTTGTTCTCTGGTTTAGATAGTATTAGTATTTAAGTAATGGATTATCCTGAACTTCATTTTATCCTTAAGAAAAATTGGAAAACTTTGAAGAAACACTGTATTTCCTTATTTTCAGACACTTCTGAAGATCGCTCCCATTGAGGGAGTGCGTTTTCTATGTTGTATTAAAATTTTTTGGAAATTTGTGATAAATTCCTATCGGACCAAACTTCTGAGGTTATCGGTCCCTAGGCTAACACATTACTTAATCTAACTTGAACTAACTTAATCTAACTTAAGTAACATACGCTAAGGACAACACACACACACCCATGCCCGATGGAAGATTCGAACCTCCGACGGGAATAGCCGTATGTTGTATTGTGTCTTGTGAGTATTGTTAAGAGAATTCCTTACGAATGAATACACAGAACAAGGTCCGACCTGTGTGTGTGAATCACGCAATTCACCGCTCCACCCTTTTGACGTAATATTTTATTGTTTTTTTTTCAATGCCAAATCGTTTTAAGTTTTCCGACTAGTATAACTTGTAACTGGACTGAGAATTTATTGGTAGGGAGGATAGAGCATTGCTCCTTGGATGGAGAGTCATCGACAGAAATTGAGTAAATTCAGGCAAATTTAATGAAATGCTGTGTGAAAAATGGTCCAGGAATATCCAGTCCGAGTGTTACAGTATTTCAAGGGGATGCTAAGATTGGTTGTAAATGTACGAATTGTATAGTTATGCCCTTCAGAAAACGAAGAAATCCAGATTTTATGGATGCAATATCAGTGATTCACAATTAGAATCAGTCAGTTCATACAAATACCAGGGAATAATTTCTTATAGGGATATTAAAGGGAATGATGGTATAGCTCAGTCGTAGTTAATGTGTGTAGCAGACTTCGGTTCATTTGCAATGAAAGGTACTGATTACACATCACTTGCGCGTCCCGTCACAGAATATTCCACTAATGTATGGGACCAATACGAAACAGAACTAACAAGGGGTACGGAACATGTACAAATAAGGGCATCCCGAATAGTCATAGGTTGACTCGAAGCAGAGCGTCACGGAAATGTTTGAAAGACTTGGATTTGTTGACTCGTGGAGACAGAAGTAAATCATACGGTGTAAATGTACTTATAAGGTTTAAAGAACCAGTATTAACTGAGTGGTACAGATAAATTCTTCGTCTTTCTAAGTATCGCTCTGGTAGGGACAGTGAAGACATGATCAGCGTTATAGCATTCTCAGAGACGTTTAAGCAGTCGTTCTTCCTGCGATACATAGGTGACGTGGATGCTGATAGCCTCGGCGTTGAGCGCCCCTCATCCACACGAAGCGCGCTCAAACACACACACACACACACACACACACACACACACACACACACACACGCACGCGCACGCGCACACTCACACACATATACAAACACACACGACGGGAGTGGGAAGAAAGCCTAATATTTAGTACCTTGTCAAGTACCTCGCGCCATGCACCTCACAGTCCTTCAGAGAGTGTATATTTAGAGATGTATAATTGTTCAATGATTATGTTATCCCAAAAGGCCTCTTCGCATAAAGCCACTACGTCCGTATATTTTAAGTGTATGTGTATGTTTGTAGGGCTACCTTTACACTCGCACGGTTAGCTACATTGCAATAAGCAGCCTCAACAGAAGATTGATCGAATTCATTTGTAGAAATCTCATATTTTACTTTTGTGCCATACGGTAATCTGTCTTGTTCTATAAAAAAAAAATACGTCTTCAAGCCACGAGTGGCCTACCGGGACCATCCGACAAAAGGAAGAAAAAAGAGGGGTCAGTATAAGTGGATATCGCAAAAACGGACATCTGAAACAAAAATGTTCTAACAGACACACTTTCCATTTAGACTGATTCGTGTTATAAACGCTTTTGTTTGATCTTGTATGTTAATAAGATCTCACCGGTTTCTCATCCTTTAAATATCATACCTGTACGAATGGTCTCCAGATCTCAAGATATCAGTACTTCCATCGTCCATATAAACGACGAACAGTCTTCAGTTTTCAGATGGACAAAAAACCTGGGACTGCGAACTTCCATGCATCTTTCGTGTCTTGTGGCACGTACTTTGCTGCAACGCCCCGAAGTCAGAATTTACCTGTGCTTAGTTCATCTACACCGTGGTAGATGGATCTACATCTGCATCTACATCTACATCTACATCTATACTCCGCAAGTCACCTGACGGTGTGTGGCGGAGGGTACCCTGAGTACCTCTATCGGTTCTCCCTTCTATTCCAGTCTCGTATTGTTCGTGGAAAGAATTGTCACTATATTACAGATCTTTCCATAAGTCCTGATGAGTGAAAGAAATACTTATGTCGACCAGTACCCGGATATAATCAGCTCTAATTGTTAGGTAAATATGGACCTATCAGCATATTAGCTGCAGTAGCTAAAAGCTTCGAGTACATTACTTACGACTGTTTGACGGATTACCTTAATACTTATTATAACTTCCACTGTAAATATCAGCCTCGATAGCACGGAAACTGGATTAATCAAAATGACCGACGGTACCAAAATGGTATGTACAGGCATGAACTGACCGCTTTAACGCCGATTGCTTTTAGCAAGGCTTTAGATAATGTTGATAGAGTGAAGGCGTTCGGGCATGTGACGCGGGGCAGAGACGAATAGGGCATTGTTCTTGCGACGATACATACCACAAATGGGGAATTCGACAGACATATCAACCTCACTCATGAAGGAAATATATTACATCTAATGGCAACAAATAGACCTGATCTCTTGACGATTTCCACACTGAACCTCGGGGCACTTGTAGCAACAATCATTAGCCAAGTTCAAACGGCAACTAAAAAAAAATAGAAGGACTTATACGTTCACTAAACTAGATCAATAAGACACCAGTGACATGTCTCAATGGGGAGCTTGAAACATTCAGCACAGCACATGGCAGGAATACGAAGAGGAACGATGGATAAAGTTTAAAAGAATAATTTTATATTTTTAAGTGAAAGTTCTGCTATTTGCCTGTTTCGGCCGTTTATTATATTGTACGTCATCATTTCGGTGTTTGGCCATTTTCAGATACCACAATGATGGGCATGCTCAAACGTCTATAAACGTAATCATCGTCGAATATATTAAACAGCGTTATATAATGTAGCTCTGAAGGTTTGCCCATGTTTATTAGACCTCTTTATCCTTTATTTAACAACGAAATTCACCAAACAGCCGTGGAAATTGAGAAGCTATTTTATTTTAGCTACGAATTTTGCAATTCAGTATGTCACCTTCAGGCCCCACGTGCACTTCTCAAAAATTATCGATATTGACATGCTGTTTCTTGGTGTCGTGAATTCTCAAGTACTTCCTTCGAAAGCTTGACTTTTCCTTTTTGTTATATGAGCTGTCAACTCCTGAAGTTTTGCCGTCGGCGATGACATCGTTTATAGAACTCTGATGGTGCCCAACATTGTGGTACGTGAAAATGACCGAAGACCGAAATGAAGACTGCACAGTGGAATAAACAATCTAAATAGCCAAATAGTTGAACTTCTATTTAAAAATTTGGGATAGTTGATTATGTACTTGATATTTATGTACTCTGTGCTACAGTTCATGATGAGCGGGACCATCTATCCTACACAGTCACTGTAAAGAAGCTTCTAAAGAAACAGATACTACTGTATAATAAGTGTAAAGGCTAAATGTGCTGAATGAACCGCATTTGGCTGTCAATAGAGCGGTGCCTGAAACTCTCAATGAAAACCGCTACAGAAAACTGTCAATTCATATTTCACATAACCGAAAGAAATTATGGCTGTTAGTGACACCAAAGTTAGAGTCCATTTATTTGCGGATGAAACAGGAACTGAAATTGAGGGTAGCAGAGCAAAAGGAGAAACATTTGACTCTATTTTTAAATATTCCTTTACAGACGAAAATTTACGAAAACTGCCCCAGTTTAATCTCCGTACCACACAAGAGATGAGTGAAATAAGTACTGGTGTTAGTGAATTTGAGAAACAGCGATAATCGTAAGAATTAAACAAAGCTTTATGACGCAATTGAATCCCTATCAGACTCTATATTTAATTTGGAGATAAGTTCGCTCCTTTTTTTTCTCTAATCTATCGTAGATCCCTCTAAAGAAAACCATGCCCAGCAGCAGTTGGACGAAAGTACAGATCTCACCTGTCTACAAGAAGGGTAGTACAAGTGATTTACAAAATTGCCGTCCCATATCTTTCATATCGATTAGTTCTACAGTCCTGGAACATATTCTTAGCTCAAATATAATGAGATAACTCTATGCATGATCTTGCCCGTGCCAAATAGCATGAGTTCCAAAAATCAACAAGCTCTTTTTTCGCATGACATGCCGAAAGCTTTAGAACAAGACAGACAAGTAGATGCAGTATTTCCCGATTTCAGAAAGGCGTTTGACTCAGTACCATATCTCCACTTACTATCCAAAGTACGATCGTATGACGTACTGAGTTAAATTTGTGACTGGCCTGAGGATTGTTTGGTAGGGAGGACGCAGCAAGTTATCCTACGTGGAGAATCACTGTCAGGTGTAGAAGTAAGTTCGGGTGCGCCCCCAGAAAAGTGTATAAGATCCCCTGCTGTCCATGTTGTTTGCTAATGACCTAACGGACAATAGGAATAGTAACCTCAGACTTTTCGCAGATGATGCAGTTATCTATAAAGGAGTGCTGGCTGGAAGAACCTGTATAAATGTTCAGTCGGATCTTGACGAGGTTTCACAGCGGTGGAAAGACTGCCACATTGCTTTAAGGGGAGTTAGAAAGGAAACAAAAATTATCACATTTTTGGAATTTTATCTCATTATAAAATTTTCAATTTTCCGAATACAATGATGTACATATCACTTATAAACTCACATGGGAAGTATTTCATCACATTTTTTCAATATAATCTACGCCTGTTGAAAATATTAAAATTTTTACATGCAGTACTTCAGGATCTAATAAAACCGGTAATTTTTTATATAGAAGGCTGTGGATTTCTGTGTTATAAAGATTAAATTACGTGTTTATGTTGGTAGCACTGTCAAAAACAGTGCAAACGTTTTCCCGAGAAAAAGTGACGAATAGATTGGTAAATCTCTCAAAAAGTTAAGTATTACTCCAAAACGAAGTATTTTTAAGAAATGTGGGTTTCATGGTAACAAATTTTCGAATAAAGGGAAACATTGTTTTCAACATGTGGCGTGTGAAGTTAAAGACAACGAAATATAGGCAAACTCGTCAGTATTTAGAGAAACATCCACTAGTGCTTCGAAGATTGAAATAAAACATTGTGATACGCAGTTTTCTCAAAACGAAAGTGATGTAAAATGGTAGGTTAGGTTATATTCTGATAGATTTACGCATCCTAACAAGGGTGTTAGGTAAATGTGTGTGTTGTAAAATAGGTGGAGAGCCAGCTAGTTTACATGAAGGCTGTGAGGTATCAAATGGAATAGCCAGGAAACTTTTCATTATTGTGCCAGTTGTAAATATACTCATTAGTTTTGGAATGCTGATAAATGTAAAGATAATTATCTTGAAGTAAATGTTAGGTGGATTTATATATTGAGAGCTATTGGTGAAGGACACACTGCAGCAGGAACAACGTGTGCTGTGATGAAAATGGTTCAAATGGTTCAAATGGCTCTGAGCACTATGTGACTTAACTTATGAGGTCATCAGTCGCCTAGAAGTTAGAACTAATTAAACCTAACTAACCTAAAGACATCACACACATCCATGCCCGAGGCAGGATTCGAACCTGCGACCGTAGCGGTCGCTCGGGTCCAGACTGTAGTGCCTAGAACAGCACGGCCACTCCGGCCGGCTGATGAATATGCCACGCCCTCCTTCTGAAGTTGACAAGTACGCAGGATTTATTGGAGGTTATGTGGAATCTGTTGCATGTGAGTGAGTGAAATATCCTGAAAACGAAGCTGTTGAAATAACAGACTTACCAGTGGTTTTTGATGGCACTTGGCAGAAGCGCAGCTACAGTTCTAAGAATTATGTTGCTATGGTAACCAGTGTGGATACTGGAAAGGTAATAGATTTCCAGACTTTAACCAAACGTTGTTATGTGTAAATCAGGAAATGAAGAAGGGCATATCTGTGACAGAACTTATGAAGGAACAAGTGGTGGTATGGAGGCCACTGCAGCTATTGAAATTTTTAGTGTCTCTGTGAACCAAAGGGGAGTGTGTCACACTAAGTACTTAGAAGACGGAGACTCAAGAGCATATAACGGTGTATTAGCCGTTCAGCCTTATGGTGAGAAGGATATCACAAAACTGGAATGTGTTGGTCATATCCAGAAGAGGATGGGCATCAGGCTGGGGAATTTGAAACAAAGTATGAGATACAAGAAACTTTCTGGTGGTAAAACCATAAGAGGTAGGCTAATAGACAAAACGATTGATGAACTACAACCATATTATGGGATGGCCAATAGAAATAATATTGAGGATTTGTTAAAAATAAAGCAGGCAGTATGTGCCACCTTCTTCCACAGCTGATTAAAAATCCAGTACACCATCTTTGCACTCCTGGACCTGATTCATGGTGCAATTGCCACAATCGGCAGTACTCAAACAGTTCCTAAAACCATAAACATTCCATCCCAGCAGCAATCATGGATATCATAAAACCTATTTACAGATACCTGGAAAATCCTAAATTACTGAAGAATTGTCTGCATGTTCAGACTCAGAATGTCAATGAGTCGTTCAATAATCATATATGGACCCGCTTACCAAAACATATTTTTGTTAGAATGAAGACACTAAATTGGGGGGGGGGGTCAGTGATGTTCTTATTGCTTTTAATGATGGCAACATTCGTAACGTGGAAGTGCTACAGCATATGGGAATTAATCCTGGAGCAAACTGCATCAGAGAACTTGACCGGATGTGCAATGTTCGCACTGATAAAGCAGAGCGTGCAGCACAGTTGGCCACTATGAAGTCCAGAAAGGAGAAAAGAAGAAAAACTTGGAGAAAGATCAAAAGGATGATATACAGTATGGTGCAGTGTGCTTCTGAGTGACTAAAAAAAAAATAAAATTAAGCGTATATTAAGTGCGGTACAGTCTTTCGATACTACCATTTCTGAAAATTTACATTTTCTGTTCCATTTTTCCCTAAATCTCAGAAACCACTTCGAGTAGAGTATTCAAATTTGCAGGGTGTAAACTGAGTCTACTGAACCAAAATAAGAACATAATGTTATGTACACTACTGGCCATTAAAATCATTACACCAAGAAGAACTGCAGATGATAAACGGGTATTCATTGTACAAATATATTAAACTAGAACTGCGATGTGATTACATTTTCACGCAGTTTGGGTGCATAGACCCTGAGAAATCAGTACCCAGAACAACCACCTCTGGCCATAATAACGGCCTTGATACGTCCTGGGCAATGAGTCAAACCGAGCTAGGATGGCGTATACAGGTACAGCTGTCCATGCAGCATCAACATGATATCACATTTCATCAAGAGGAGTGACGGGCGTATTGTGACGAGCCAGTTGGTCGGTCACCATTGACCAGAAGTTTTCAATTGGTGAGTGATCTGGAGAATGTGCTGGCCACGGCAGCAGTCGAACATTTTCTGTATCCGGAATCCGGAAAGGCCCGTACAGGACCTGCAACATGCGGTCGTGCATTATACTGCTGAAATGTAAGGTATCGCAGGGACTGAATAAACGGTAGAGCCACGAGTCGTAACACATCTGAAATGCAACGTCCTCTGTTCAAAGTGCCGTCAATGCGAACAAGAGGTGACCAAGACGTGTAACCAGTGGCACCACATAACATCATGCCGAGTGATACGCCAGTATGGCGGTGACGAATACACGCTTCCAATGTGTGTTTACCGCATTGTCGCCAAACACGGTTGCGACCATCACGATGTTGTAAAAAGAACCTTGATTCATCCGATAAAATGACGTTTTGTTATTCCTACACCCAGGTTCGTCGTTGAGTACATCATCCCAGGCGCTCCTGTCTGTGATGCAGTGTCATGGTCTCCGAGCTGACAGTCCATGCTGCTGCAAACGTCGTCTAACTGTTCGTGCAGATGGTTGTTCTCTTGCAAAGGTCCCCATTCCTTCACTCAGGGATCGAGACGTCGCTGCACGATCCTTTAGAACCATGCGGATAAGTTGTTTGTCATTTCGACTGCTAGTGATACAAGGTCGTTGAGATCCAACAGGGCGTTCCGTATACCCCCCCTAAACCCACCGATTCCATATTCTGCTAACAGTCATTGGATCTCGACCAACGCGAGCAGCAATGTCGCGATACGATAAACCGCAAACACGATAGGCTATAACCCGACCTTTATAAAAGTCGGAAACGTGATGGTACGCATTTCTCCCCCTTACACGAGGGATCACAACAACGTTTCACCCGGCAACGCCAGTCAACTGCTGTTTGTGTATGAGAAATCGGTTGGAAATTTTCCTCATGTCAGCACGTTGTAGGTGTCGCCACCGGCGCCGACCTTGTGTGAATGCTCTGAAAAGCTAATCATTTGCATATCACAGCATATTCTTCCTGTCGGTTGAAGTTCGCGTCTCTAGCATGTCAATTTCGTGGTGTAGCAATTTTAATGCCCAGTAGGGCATAATTAAAATTAATTTCGATAACGTGCAAAGAAGTGCACAAAATTTTAACCTCGTAATTAAAAAAATTGTATTTCCGAAAGAAGTGCCCAAAATGCAATTATTGTTGTTCAGCAGACTCAGAACATACAGTTTAATGTCTTTTAACAGTTTTATGTGAAGGACTATAGTGGTTCCTGAAATACAGGGAAGCCAAGTCACTAAATTTTACATTGTCGGGACAGGGCGTTCCAACTGCCCTTAAATGTTCAGAAATGTAAAACTGTGCATTTCACAAAAAGAGGTCGTATTCTGAGACTATAATATCAATGAGTCACAGTTGTTTTCGGTTAACTCATACAAATATTTTGGTGCAGCTTATTGTAAGAATATGAAATGGCATTGACATTTAGGCTCAGTCGTGAGTAAAGCGGTGAAAGGCTACGGTTTATGGCAGAAGAGTGGGGAAATACAAATCAGTGTACAAAGAAGATGTCTCACACATAACTCGTGCAACCCGTTCTAGAATATTGCTCAAGTGTCAGGGAATGATATTAAATAGGACTAAGAAGGGAAATTGAACGTATGTAGAGTAGGGCAGCACTGGTCATAGGCTTTTCGACCTGTGGAAGTTGTCACAGAAATGCTGAAGGAACTGAACTGGACTATTTGAAGATAAATTTTGTGGCGCTAATGCTACAAATAGGCAGTGGTTAAATGGGAAAAAGGAATGAACCTGTGTTCAAGCAATTTATTTTACAGCAAATATATCCACCAATTTTTGTGAGATCCAAAGTACTTATTTAAATAATAACGGCCACTTATCTCACATATCACAAGTTTACTCAAAATTAGCTCTCCAAAATCGAGATAAGATTTCCATTGCAAATATATCTAACTATATTATTTACCCAGAGCAAATTTCGGGATATCACTATTGAAATTAATTTTTAAAATTTATCCAAAGTAGGAATCGAAAATGTTTAATTATTATCAAAACACAGTTTCAGAAAGAACATTGGCCAACATAAGCAAGTGACCAGTTTTAGATATATGCCACTTGAACATTATTCCGGGATCACTGCGAAAGTTACAATGCTCTTCAACATTTTTTCCTATATAACGACAAGAAGTTGGGTTCATGATAATGTCTCTTTCACACATGAATATATTTCAGCTTAATATACAGACTGCTCCCTGAAACGTAAGTACTCAAAACCTGTTCCTGTGCAGTAAGCTCAATACCGTAACAGCATATGTCAATGAGCGCTATGAATACCGTCCGTAATGGGCTTGAAAAGCGGCATCCGCACACGCACATTATCATATGGAACCAACAAACACCGGCCGCTGTGACTGAGCGGTTCTAGGCGCTTCAGTCCAGAACCGCACTGCTGTTACGGTCTCTGGTTAGATCCTGCCTCTGGCATGCATGTGTGTGATGTCCTTAGGTTAGTTTGGTTTAAGTAGTTCTAAGTCTAGGGGACTGATGACCTCAGATGTTGACTCCCGTAGTGCTTAGAGCCATTTGAACCATTTGAACTAACAAACTTGCGGTGCTCTATGCACATCCATTAATAGCCACAGAAATACTGAAACATGCTAAAACGTACCATGGAGGTAAGGAGGAGCTCTGTAACCAGCTCCACTATCAAATGACTCGGTAGGAATGTAGCAAATGACACCACACCACAGGTCTGTTGCACGATGTTCCAGCTGCCACTATCCGTCACTGCGTCTCCTAGGCTCACTAGCAAATCGAACCAGTCTTAGCAGTCACGCCACATGTGTCTCTCATGTTCTCTTTTTACACTACTGGCCATTAAAACTGCTACACCAAGATTAAATGAAGATGATGAACGGGTATTTATTGGACACATATGTTATACTAGAACTGTGATTACGTTTTCACGAAATTTGGGTACATAGATCCCGAGAAATCACTACCCAAAACAACCACCTCTGGCCGTAATAACGGCCTTGATACGCCTGGGCATTGAGTCAAACAGAGCTTGGTTGACGTGTACAGGTACAGTGGTCCATGCAGCTTCAACACAATACCACAGTTCATCAAGAGTAGTGACTGGTGTATTGTGACGAGCTAGTTACTCGGCCACCATTGACCAGACGTTTTCAGTTGGTGAGAGATCTGGTGAATGTGCTTGTCAGGGCAGCAGTCGAACATTTTCTGTATCTAGTGAGGCCCATACAGGACCTGCAACATGCCATCGTGCATTATTCTGCTGAAATTTAGGGTTTCGTAGGGATCGAATGGAGGGTAGAGCCACGGATCGTAACACATCTGAATGTAACGTCCACTGTTCAAAGTGCCTTCAATGCGAGCAAGAGGTGACCGAGACGTGTAACCAACGGCATCCCATACCATCACGCAAGGTGATACGCCAGTATGGCGATGACGAATACATGCTTGCAGTGTGCGTTCACCGCGATGTCGCCAGTCACGGATGCGACTGTCATGATGCTGTAAACAGAACCTGGATTCATCCGAAAAAATGACGTTTTGCCATTGGTGCACCCAGGTTCGTCGTTGAGTACACCATCGCATGCGCTCCTGTCTGTGATGCAGCGTCAAGGGTAACAGCAGCCATGGTCTCGGAGCTGATGGTCGATGCTGCTGCAAACGTCGTCGAACTGTTCGTGCATATGGTTTTTTTCTTGCAAACGTCCCTATCTGGTGTCTCACGGATCGAGACGTGGCTGCACGATCCGTTACAGCCATGCGGATAGGATGCCTGTGAGTGATAGTGTTACGAGGCCGTTGGGATCCAGCACGCCGTTCTGTGTTACCCTCCTGAACCCACCGATTCCATATTCTGCTAACAGGCACTGCATCTGGACCAACGCAAGCAGCTATGTCGCGATACGATAAACGGCAATCACAATAGGCTACAATCCGACATTTATAACAGTCGGAAACCTGATGGTACGCATTTATCCTCCCTACACGAGGCATCACAACAACGTTTCACCAGACATCGCCGGTCAATCGCTGTTTGTGTATGAGAAATCGATTGGAATCTTTCCTCATCTCTACACATTGTAGGTGTCGCCACCGGCGCCAACATTGTGTGAATTCTCTGAAAAAATAATCATTTGCATATCACAGCATCTTCGTCCTGTCGGTTAAATTTCGCGTCTGTAGCACGTCATCTTATTGGTGTAGAAATTTTTATGGCCCATAGTGTAGGAAACAGCATGTATTCTACGCTATCCAGTCAATGGAGGCGAATAAAGTAATAATATTGCATGCAATAACTCACATTTACCGCAAACCATTGCGTCGAAGACTTTAAAATAGCATATCTGTTGATATCATCACTGAACGAGAAACGTTTACGTTGACACCTTCAAACAAGCTTGAAGGTCATCCTGACTCATCCCACTTCTTAATTTTGTCATCACCGTATCCATTGTGGTGAAATACCTTTCTAAAATCTTAGTGGACACGGTAACGCGCAGCACACTTTCAGTGAGCGTCCTCAGTGCCTCGTAGCTGATGTCGTATCCTAAGATAAAAGAAGCAACATCAGAAAACGAATCTTCTGATTTATGACGAGCAACATGCTTAAATAAACGCACGTCTGCAATAGCAGAGTCAACGTTTATAAGTCCTATCATCGAGCACATCTCTTGGTAATCATGATCAATAAACTGTTGAAATATTTTAAAACTTCCAACTTAGTTCTAACAGTTTCATAGCCTTGTCATTCAAATATTGCTCAAATTCATTAATCATGCTCTTCTCACAAATTCGCTTACGTTTTCGTGTTTCATATTTTTTGCCCTCCGTGAATATTAACTTCTGTTCTGTCTGTTGTGTTTCATTCTCCTCACTACGTTTCTCGCAGTCCCAAGGGCAGTCGATTTTACAGAGTTCCAGAAAAAGGGCAGGTCATTGTGAAATGTTGAGTACCTGCTTTTGTAAAACTTTACTTAAGACTGAGACGGCATTTAGCATATCGTCCAAAATCACTAAACCTACAATGAAATTGTAACTCTTCATTTCTAACAAGATTCCTCTTGTCAAACTTGCTAAATCAGCATGGTCCTTGTGTACTGTTCACATGCCATGATGATGGACTTCTAGTATAGTAGTGGAGTGTGCGACCGAAACTCAATCAGCGTACGTTAACGATTTAGGGTATTTTTACAACAGGTTGTTCTAAAACACTGAATTTCATACAGCCAGTTACTCGTTTAGGAGAAGCATGCAAAAGTTTATTGATGTCCCTAACAATAGTAATGTGCCTTTTATTATAGGATGTTTATTTCTACAGTTGGTGGCAATAAGTGACAAAACATTTGGTGTGCAATGTAGGTATGGCAATTGGTGAGTCGTTTCCTCTGATAACAGAGCACGGACCCCACTGACAGAACTATTGAAAGTAGCAGAACCATCAAAACAGCATGTTACTAATTTGTCTTAAGAATGTTTTTGGTTCTTTACTTCACTATCAATTGCTGTAAATATTGATTCAGCTATAGTCTTCAGTTCAACCTGACACGAAAACCTTTCCTCCACTTCAAGAGACGGAGACAGCGCAACGTGAAAAATAAACAAACACCATTCTCTTTCGGTAGAAACACTTAGAGATTCTTTATTTTTTTTTAAAATATTGCTGGAGATAACAGCAATCAAGATAGAATATTTGAAATAAATTATAAAACAGTCTAGATAGTAAAGGCACGTTTATTACAAGCTAACCGGTTTGAATATTTTTATGATCGTCTTCAGATCTTATCCATCAGTACGGTTTTGAAGATCTGAAATGTTATAAACAAGTATACACGAATGTCTCGAGAAGGGGTGGGGGATTTGTAATCGATTCACCCGCCACAGGCTCACCCCCTGTGTTCATGACTGGTCCAGAGCGTCGCAGAGGCCCTCTGGCATCCAAGAAATAATTGATCTCTTCTCGCACGACACACATTACCGGCCGAAGTCGCCAGGCCCTCTGTAATGTCTCTGCCTCAACGATCCTATGGAGCGATAGTGGCAATGATGGCACAGCATAAACTATCCCGAGAAAGCCTACTTACCAAGTTTCAATCAACGACTTGAATGACGACCCCAGGAATATGTTGCAACCCTCTATGTTTCACTCTCGAGGGGGTCGTGAGGAGAAGATAAGGTTAATTACAGCACGGAAGGAGGCATTTAAAGAACCATTCTTCCCGCACTCCATAGGTGAATGGAACGGGAGAAAGTACCCTTTGCTATGCACATCAGTGGTTTGCAGAGTGTAGAGGTAGATAAGCGACTTTGACAAAGGACAAATTGTCGCCTGGATTCTGGGAACGATTACCGTGAAAATTATGAAATTGGTTGACTGTTCGCATGATACTGTCGTCAGCAGTTATGGAAAGTGTTTGAAGGTTGATGTCAAGGCATCGGATGTCCACACCCATCACAAAAATTACAAGCCAGAATAGACTGCGATCTGTTGCGGATATTACGATTGGGTACAAAGGTGGTGCCGGCACAAATTTTTCAGAGCGCAGTGTTAAGCGCACGTTGCTGAATATGAGGCGCCGCAGTAAACAACCCCTAAGTTCCCATACTGACGAGACCACATTGTCAATTACGACTTCAATGGGTACAGAATCATCAGGACCGTGGATCAAGGGAAGCGTGATTCACGTTCCTTGTTACGCCAGGTCGACGGTCGTGCCCGTATACACCGCCATTCAGGCGAACAGCTACTCGAGATATCCCCCGCATCACGGATGCAGGCCGGTGGCGGCAGTACTATGCTGTGGCGGACACTCACCTTCGATTCCAGAGGACCTGTGGTAGTGATCGAAGGCCCGTGACAACTGCAGACTACGTGAGCAGTACTACGGACCACGTCCAGATCTTCATGTTTAATATCTTACCCGACGGCGATTGAATTCTCCAACATGATAGCCATCGTTCTCAGAAGTCCAGAATCGAGCGACAGTGATTCCAGGAGACGATAGTGAACACACACGTCTCGTTCACCCAAATACTCCTGTTTTCAACCAGATGGAACGCATCACGAACGACACCCGGTGGCAGCTCCGAGTGCAGAACCCAATGGCCCGTAATTTACTGGACTCGCGGATCTGCGCTTAGACATCTGGTGCCACATATCATGGGGAACGTACCAAGGATTTGTCGAACCCATGAAATGCGGAATCGCTATGTACTTCGTTGCAAAGCTGGGCAACACTTTGACAAGCACTTGGTCACGATGTTTAGGTTCGTCACTTTGTATTATATTACCTATGAAACAAGGAAAACAGCTGTGTTCCTCAATCACTGCTACTCTGTGGTTCGACAGGTATCTTAGAAACAAATGTCAACGAATGTCAACGACTTGTTGGTGTGTCGGAGAAGTTATCCGGGAAACAAATGATCTTTGAGATCCTGGTTACACTGTCTCTCTCGCTGTGTATCAATGAAATTTCACCAGTAATCCATTCTTGTAACTACCATTCATGTGCTGACGACATCCAGTTTTAGATCAGTGCTAGCCCTTAGAACACTTGTGCTACCACGTCAGCTGTGAATGACGAAATTAATTCAGTTTCACAATCAGTAAAAAGTCATGGGTCTTGTATCAAACTGTAAGAAGTCATAGATCACCCTTATATCACAACGAAAGTTGATCAGTTACTCAGCAGATGTTTTCGAGAAACAGTTCGTCCAATATACTTAATCGTATCCAACTCACTTATCGAAAAGATTTCGGAGTAAACGTCTAGGGGCGTCTAAGCTGAGAACAAACTACTGCAGCATTCAGGGACTTTCTCTCTCTCTTACGTAGGGAAAAATAGTTCCACCTAAAATTAAATAATTGTTAATCAATACTTTAGTCCTGGCTAATCTATTCTAACGTAAGGTAGCTGAACACGTTACAAATAATGAAAAGTTCCCAGGACTCCTATGAGTGGCCTCGTGATGACTGGGTGTTGTGTGATGTCCTTAGGTTAGTTAGGTTTAAGTAGTTCTAAGTTCTAGGGGACTGATGACCATGGATGTTAAGTCCCAGAGTGCTCAGAGCCATTTTTTTTTCCCTATGAGTGCTTGTGTAACGTATATGTGTAAAATTCGGTTGTTTGATCACGTCAGTTCTTTCTATACTACGTCAGGTTGCAAACTATGGAAATAGGCGACGTAATATTCACACATTCGTCTTTCTTTCTTAATTCCTGGAATCCTGAACAGCTCTCCTCACATAGCAGATACTTATCATCATATCGGAAATGTCCAGTCTTTTGGCTACAGCTTTACATTAAACCTCTCTTGGTCTTTTTTGTTTCAGTCAGATAACAGTGAAACAAAATGTACCGTAATTGCGTCTAATCCAAAATCATTCAGAATTCAAGAGGAGAATAAACCATTAGGTATTACGAGGGCGTGCTGAAAAGTAATGTCTCCCAATATCGTCGGTGCAAAGTCTTTAAGATTTTTCAATAAAATTCAATATTCTACTTCTTTATTCTTCATGTCTACATATGTATGACGTGGGCACGAGCCTTCAGTAAACACTGTTAAAGAATCATTTATGGAGCTACGCTAACATACACGAGGTGGCAATTATTTAACTGTATGAAAATAAACATAAATTACTTACAAACTATATCGTGCACACACTCTATTCAACATGTAAAAGTCAATACATATATTCTGATTTAAATTATGACATGTTATATGTGGCTGGGATCACTGGCGATGAGGTGACGAAGACGAATAACGAAATTCTGCATGACCCGATGAAGTGTCGGACCATCGATGTTGTCGATGACTCCCTGAATGGCTGTTTTCAGCTCAGCAATGGTTTAGGGGTTAATGCTGTACACCCTATCTTTAATATAGCCCAAAAAAAAGAGTCTCATGTGTTCAGCTCCGGAGAATATGGCTGCCAGTCGAGACCCACGCCAGTGGCAGAGCCAGATTGCGGTCCCCAGAGTGCCCCTGAATGACATCAAACACTCTCCTGCTTCGATGGCTTCGAATTCCGTCTTGCATGAACCACATCTTGTCGAAATCAGGGGCCCTTTGGGTAATAGAGATGAAATCATCTTCCAAAACCTTCACGTAACTTTCGGTAGTCACCGTGCCATCAAGGAATATCGCACCGATTATTCCGTGACTGGACACACTGTCACATTGCGGGTGAAGAGACTTCTCGATCGCGAAATGCTGACTCTCAATCCCCCAAATGAACAATTTCACTTATTTAGGAACCCATTCAAATGAAAGTTGGCTTCGTCGCTAAACCAAACAACAAGGCGCACACAAATTCCCATCAGAACCCGCGGCCAACCGTGCAGTTTGAACGTCCTATCGCCAAACGTTTAGAAGTTCGTCGATTTTATTTCGTGTAGTTCAATAAATGTCACCTTGTATGTAGTCTGACGTCCACAGAGTGCTGAGTCATGTGCGTAGCTTTTTTCTCCCTTTCTGTTTTTGCAACACACTCCTGCTACTGAGGAATCTGAAAGCCGTGATACAACGCTGACGGAACAGGAAATAGATTAGTGTCGCAACAGTGGCCAATGATTTGAGTTTTTTTCTGTTCTCATCATGCAACGCTGTGTAGCAAGGACTTTAAGTACTGTAGACGCGTGAAGAGTTAACGGCCGTCACATCGTTATATCGCTTCTTGTCACCCCAAGTTAAGTGGATATAGTAGCACAGAATCTAAAGTAAATATCAAAATCCTTGCAAATAATACTGAGAATCGTAGGGGGAGGCCATGTCACGTTTCGGGGAAACATGATGAGGAGAATTGTTGAGTGATAGTAACTGAAATAACGTGACACAAGTTAAGTCAGATAATACGTCTCTGGATAAGTGAACACGAAAGAGATATCGTAGATCTTATGGGGCACGGTACGGTAAATGGGTCTCTCAGTGTTAATAACTTTTAAGAGTTGAGCGATAGTTGTCTAAGATCAGAAACACGGCTGCGGTGATTTTATCACTGAGCCTTTTTTGTAAATTGTTTATGTTAATTTCTTGACATAAGGTTGTGCTTCTCTCATCATATGGTTGTGAGACATAATAAGCTGTTAGAATTACGTGTAACATGGGGAACAAGATGGCTATGTTAATGAAACTGGATATGAATTTAAGGGGGAGGTTTGTGGAAAAGACCCATTACCAACCTCTGTCATAGTCCTGCAGGAATACAGTTGTAGAATAATGCAGCTACATTTGAAATCAGTCACCTCAGTTGTCTTCCTGAAATGTAAAGTCATAATTTCCTGTCCACAGGAGCACTCTTTCCCCATGTTAATTTCTCACGCGTCAACAGTCTGGGCAAACCATTATTTTTCAGCAATTTCTATTGGTGCAACGCATTCCACCTTCATCATACAAATCCCAAACTTCGATTATATCCTAACTCCTAGGTAACTGTCAGTCAACGCTACAGCTCAGACTGCATCACGAGGACACCTGACGTTGTCTTTCTCAACTGTTGCAAAATATTAAATTGATGACATATGACCTGTTGGCATTCCTCTTGGGATTTTCAGCCAATAATCGTTTAATGGACAGTTTTGCGTTTCGCCAACTGGCACCGTAAAAGATTGACCTCTTTTTACTGATACCTGACTAAAGTCGCGAATTAGTTACCATGATTACTATACTCTCTGAGATGTAAGTTTCTCCCGACGCACACAAAGTTCAAATAACTTAACGGAAATGCAGCCAGGTGACGGCGTCGACAATCACCGATACTTAGGAGCGCAACCTGCCATTTTCAGGGCAAAGCTGCAGCAAGTAAGCGCTGAGAGAGGTTTGAATTCCATTGCACAGCGCTTACTTGCTGCAGTTATGTCTTGAAAATGGCCGGGTGCGCTCATATCGAAATATCGGCGGTTGTCGACGACGTCGTCGGGCTGCGTTTCCGTAAGTTATTTGAACAGTGCTCATTTTCTAATCAATGTTTACGAGGTGCCGTTTCAAGTGTAAATGGTCTTGTTACATTACACAAAATTCAGTAGTAATAAGAAACACAAATCTTGTATTGAGTTGCTAGGTGCTCACCTACTTGCCAGCCGATTGCAGCATTGACCAATAAAAAGACAGAAATTTGCTGTTTCAGAATATCTGAACAAAAGAAATGTTTCTGTTATACATTTGCTGAAGCCATATCGTTTAAAACGGACCTCACATTGAAAGTGGTACAAAAAGGGGAAAAGACAGAAAAGAGCAAATGCACACACAGAAAATCTACTCAGAAAAGAAACAAAACTTTGAAAAATCTTTGGTGTTATTTCATTTCGAGATGAAGGAAAGCTATGAATTTGACTGCTGATCTTGACAATGCATCGAAATAACAAGTTAAGTTCGATATGAGTTTTTGGTAACATCCTACTGCCGATCGATGCAGTCAAGAAGTCTAGAATAAGCGCAGAGAGATGTTACTTTTTTGCGTTCATGTACTTTTTATGGAGATACTAAAACGTTAAGCGTAGCAAGTTCTAATATTAATTTTTTTTTCAAGTAAAGACTACTTTCATCGAGAATATATTAAATTCTGTTATTTGAATGGATTTTAAACCAGAAATATTTGTTTGTTGTGGTGGAGAAATTTGGAATTTCTGGAATGTATAGAGACAGAGATCATCTGTTTATATTCATGACATAGAATCAATATTTTCATACAACACATGGAGTACACTGAAGCATTTTCTTTTTAGAGAGAGAACCAAACTGAATGTTCAAGCTTGCAGACTGAAGTTCCTTCCTCTTGAACAGATTATAAGTTTGTGGATACAAGAAATCAGGAATTGTAGCTTCTCATTGAGGCTTCCTGAAAAAAGAGTTCTTAGACAGCTGGGAAATACTATTAAAAGGTCTAAAGATAATCTGTTGGGCCTATGTTTATATATTTTTCCTTATGGCTGCACAGAGAAATGTGTAATAGCGTGGATCAAAATAGTAAATGAGTAAGAGCGTCTAAGTAGATTGAATCCTAAGTTAACTCAATAGAAAATACCAAAAATTAGTTGTATTTGGTGATTAATATTGTTTTTATAAGTCATTATGCTAGAAAAAGAATGCAGAAAGATCTCCTAAAGTTACATCATCTGATGCAGTCTGTATTCCTTAGAACCAGAGTGCACAACATAGAACATATTTTTCTTCACTCTTCATTACTAGAGAGGCTAATAGGGTGCTAATAGGGTAAGTGGCCTTTCTGACCATGGTGCACAGATTTTAATATTGAAATAAATTAGTGTACATACAAGTTTTAAAAATAATTACAAACCATTTAGAAATGTTAATCCAGTACCAAAAGAGACACTTTTAAATCTCATTAAAGAACAGTAGTGGTAGACCATTGAAAGTGCTGATAACGTACATGACAAATATAATAGATACATACATACATACATTAATTTTTGTTCCATAGATCATGAATACGACATTTCGAAATGATGCAGAACATGTCACTTTAACATAAGTTTTCTTTACACAAATTAATTAACTAATTATTTTTTGCAGTAACTACTTCATATCTAAGAATTCATCTATTGAGTAGAAGAAGTTGTCATTCGGAAATTCTTTTAATTTGCTTTTAAATGTTGGTTGGCTATCTGTCAGACTTTTAGAACTATTTCGCAAATGACATAAGATTTTTCTGGCAGCGTAATTCACCCCTTTCTGTGCCAAAACGAGATTTAATCCAGAATAGTGAATATTATCATTTCTTCTAGTGTTGTAGCTACTGTGTGCACTTCGCTGCTATTTTTGAATTGGGATGGGCTATTTATGACTAATTTCATAAGTGAATATATGTAATGCGAAGGTACTGTGAATATCATGAGTTCCTTAAATAAATGTCTGCAAGGTAATGTTGGGTGGGCTCCAGCTACTATTCAGATTACACACTTTCGTGCAATGAATACTTTCTATGTTAACGACGAATTTCCCCAAAATATGATGCCGTATGAAAGCAGTGAATGAAAATAGGCATAGGAGGCTAATTTGCTGATATGTTTATCACCAAAGTTTGCAATAACCCTAATAGCTTAAGTAGCTGAACCTAACCGTTTCAACTGATTTTCAATGTGTTTCTTCCAATTCAATTTCTCACCAATGCACACACCCAGAAATTTTGAATATTTTGCCATAGCTACAGACTTCTGTTCATAGTCTATATTTATCAATGGTGTTATGTCATTTACTATACACAATTGTATAAACTGTGTATTCTCAAAAATTAGAGAGAGTTCATTTGCAGACAATCACTTAATAATTTTCTGAAAGACATTATTTGCAATTTCCTCAGCTGGTTCTTGCTTTTTTGGTGTGATTACTATACTTGCATCATCAGGAAAAAGAACTAACTTTGCATCTTCATGAATACAGAGTGGCAAGTCGTTATTGTATATTTAGAACAATAAGGGACCTAAGACTGAACCCTGTGGGACACCATTCTCGATACCTCTCCAGTTGGAGGACTGCAGGTTTTTGCAGACTATCTGTACTGTTAATTTGAACTTTCTGCATTCTTCCAATTAAGTATGAACTAAACTATTTTTGCACTGTCCCACTCATACCACGATATTTAAGCTTATCTAGGATTTCATGCTTTGCACAATCAAAACCGTTCTAAAAAGCACAAACGAGCCCAATGGGTGATGTTCAGCTATTCACTGCATTTAATATTTGATCAGTGACAACATATATAGCATTTTCTACTGAAAAGCCTTTCTGAAAACCAAACTGACATTTTTTTAGTACTCCATTTCTGCAAATATGTAATGCTGCTCTTGATACATTACTTTTTTAAGACTTTTGGATAAAGCTGTTAGAAGTGAGATTGGGCAGTAGTTGTTAGCATCAGGTCTAACCCCTTTTTAAGCAATGGTTTAATAATAGAGTATTTCAGTCTATCTGGAAAAATGCCCATTTCAGTGAGCTACTACTATACATATGTGGCTGAGAATCATACTTATTTCTTGTGAGCAAGCTTTTAGTACTCTGTTAGAAAGGTCATCAATTCTACAAGAGCTTCTACTTTTGAGTGAATTTATTATTTTCCTAATTTAAGTAGGAGAGGTGTGTTAAATTTCAATTTTATCAAGTTGCATACATACTGCCTCTTCCATATACTGCCTTGCATTTTCTAATGAGTAGCTGTATCCTATTTTCCCTACAACACTTAAAAATGGTTATTAAAAATGTTTTCTATTTCTGACTTCTTGTTAACAAACTATTCATTGTGTTTGAAAGAAATACATTCTTCCTGTGCTGTCATTTGGCCTGTTTCCCTTTTAACAATATTCCAAATTGTTTTAATTTTATTATCAGATGTGCTAATCTCATAATTAATGCACATACTTCTGGACTTTTCAAAAAAGTTTCTTTTTCCAGTACAGTAGCTTTTCTAATGTTTCACTCTTTTGGGATCATTATACTTCATAGCTATAACATACATTTCCCTGTTCTGTTTACAAGATATTTTTATCCCTTTAGCAAGTCATGGCGTTTTGCATGGTTTCTTACAATTATATTTCACTGTTTTCTTAGGGAAACTGTTGTCAAACATACTCACAACTGTATCATGAAATAGGTTACATTTTAAAGTAGCATTATGTTCCCTGTACACCTCGTCTTAGTCTAACTGTTGCAAGCTTCGCCTAAAATTTTGAATTGTTAAATCATTAACTGAATGCACTATTTTGGAGGACTGTTTTACATTATTGTGTGGAGCTATATCATGTACTGTAACTATCTGTGCATCATGATATGACACACCAGTACTAACAGGAAAAGTCTTTATTTGTTTACATTTTTCTTGGTCTATGAAAACGTTTTCTATAAGTGGGCTGCTTTCCTGTACCACCTGAGTAGGAAAATCAATAACTGTCATCTTGAAAGAACCAAGTAATACTTCAAGTTCAAGCTTTCTGTTGGACTCTTTCAGAAAACCTACATTAAAATCCCCACAAACAATAATTTGCTTTCCTTTGACGGACAGCACAACAAAGAATCTAAGTTTTTAAAAAATAGTTGAAAATATCCCAGTGGCGGCCTATACATGGCTACAATTGTAAAAGTGCCATTATTTAGTTTAAGCTCACATGCACATGATTCTATATGGAGCTCAATGCAAATTTTTTTTAGTTTCCAAATTTTTCACACTATGATAGATTATTACATATAGGGAAACTCCTCCTGTCTCAATAGTGTCTCTACTTACATGTGCTGAAAGCACCTACATTTACCATTTCCATACCTCTGAATACATCATGTTCAGACAGGTATAGTACATCTATTCCAGCCACAGTTTCTAAATCTTCTGAACAAACAAGAAGCTCATCAATCTTGTTATTTAATCCCCTGATATTCTGATGCAATATATTAACATTATTCCTCACTCTGCTTTTATGTGAATCTTTCACTGTACTGTTTGTGATATATTCACATCTCTAGTATTTGCCTGTCTCAACGTAACGTTAAGCTTTACGCAACACAGTTTTCTTGTTCCATGTTATTTGAAAGCCGTTTTTCATTAGTTCATTTGAAACAGGATACTAGCACTGACAGCAACCTCTGTGTCAGTAAGTATCACTTAGAACAGAACAGGAACTACGTCACAACGTTCGAAATAATCACAATCGAACTACAGAAGCCTGTTAAAAACAGTACTATGATGTGTTGAAAAATATCAGGAAGACAAAAAGGTGTCGTATGTGAATAGCTTGTTCACGGGATAAAATTAAACCAATGTGGTCAGTCGGGAAGGAAGCGACTGGCCAATGGCACAAGGTCGAGGACATAAAGTCAGTGTCTAGAAAAATAGCAGGTTAACACTGTAACCCCTTGTGGTGTGAATAGAAACACAAAATACAGAATCACTCATTTTTAATTATTTTCAGATTACTAAAAAGTTTTCTATAGTGATAATCGCATAAATACTTATTTATTTTCTACAACTGGTTTTGACAGGGTTTGCTGTCCCATTCAGACCTTCCAAACGTTTTGTTACAGAACATGTTCATAGTGAATTGGAACGTCATGTCAAGCAACAGACACTTTCGAAGGCAACAGATAATAGAAAAGCTTGTGGAAACTGGTCGTCGAAAATAAATAAGTATTCACACGATCTTGGCTAAAGAACTAAAGAACTTCTTTTACCAAGTATAGCCGAGCACACCGTCTCATTACTCAACATGAGAAATTTCAATCCATTTTTAGATTAATTTTAAACTTCTACAATGGAAACAGAGACCTGTCTTCTACCTTCACTCATACATATAATTTTTTTTTTCTTTACCTGGAATCATCCATCAGCTAACAGCTTTGTTTGGTAGTTGTTGTTATTAAAATTTTGAATGTCAGGATGAAACATTGGTTCCTATAAATATATTTTATGATGTTAAATAAACTCAAAACGTGTCTAAAATAAACTGACTGATGTACACGAATATTACTGTTACAGCTATGAAAACGTTCCACAGCCACGCCAAAAAGATACTAATGATTTATGTAATCTCATTTTCTTAAAAATCAGACGTCCAACGGTAGTGTTCACAGGAAGCGCTTCATATTTTGCGTATTCCTGCATCTTTTCTGCGCATGTTACATTACTGTTTATGAGAGCATTTCATGGCGTACATCGCAGTTAAGAGCAGGACAAATATTCCACTACTCACAGCTCGCAGTGGCAGTTATTAAAGTTTCACAATGGGGAGAGTGAAGTCCATTACATAGTTTGGTGTATTTTTGATGAACGACACAGAGAGGGCTACTCTCCGCTATCACAGCTGATACACGATAAGCTATTAATATTCAAAACGTAATCTAGCATTGGCAGAGCCAGACGCTGCGCCATTAGTAAGTGCATAGCCAGGCAGGTTCGTATTGTCAGGCAAAATGAGGTGTCGTTGTTTGACAGTTTTTGGTTGGGTACATTTAATGGTTATGAAGAACTATACACATTGCAAGGTGTAATCCTTTCTTTCCTTTACTGTATACTTAATCGGCATATTGTTGCTGAATGTATTGCAGCTAATCTAAGTACTTTGATTAAAAATGTTTAAGGATGAAATCTCTAAGATTGTAAAATAGAAATTGTGAAATAGATGTAACTGACGGAAAGGTGCGTTGCTTGAAGGTACTGCTATTAAGGGCGAGTGGTAGGTTGATCAGTTAGCTTAAACATTGTCCTCATAAACAGTTGTTGTAGAATTTGTATCTGAATTTTTCCGTTACAACGACCTTGTAAGTTGAGCTTTGTGTAAGATTTTGTTTCAAATAGGTTCTTTTAACTACTATTATTACCGTATGCATCAAATACAGTAATACACATTCTTTTAACGATATCTTGCAGGAACTAAGTCCATCAACAAACAGTATTCTGAAACGTTCTTGGTGAGTGCGACTAGAGAAAAATGTAATAGTTTGCAATCACAAAGTCCTCCTGTTTACGATTATTTTCACAGTTTGATGTAGTTGCTAAGAATAAATACAGTCTTTTAGTGCAGAAAGACATGAGGAAGAAAATATCCTGAGATAGCTGAAGCGGCTGGAAAATTTAATTGCATTAGTCTGCGTTATCTCGTAGTAACTAGTTCTTCCCCTTAAATGGAAACGTGTTAAGAAGCTTGCGTATTCATGATATTTTTTCACTTATTATTTTCTCTGACTAGGCCAAGATATTTTAGGGTACTTAATATTAAATCAATATCTACACGTATTATGTATAGCTTTCCAACATAATTTCTGATACATCCGGTTATCTGAGTTTCTTAAATATCCGTAATTGTTGTAATGAGGATGACACATCATTTTATTTTTCGATCTTAATCAGAATTAATAACTTCTCTGCACAAAGGGTTTCTAGTTCTCGGAGCAACATAAAATCTATATCATGGAAGAAAAATTTTTAATTGACGATCCTATAACTTCACAAATGAAACTTTCGTTCTCTCATGCAGACAATATCATCATTTTTAAAATACTTGGATACAGTATACATTCACTAATAAAATAATTTAGAACAACTGTATCATATTCACCTCCGCACATCAGTGCTTCGTCGGTACAGGTAGGCATTTAGTACAATTTCGTCACCGTAAGTATCAGCGTAAAAAATTATTTCGTGTTATATAGACAGAAGCACTCCACCCTCCCACTGGACAGTGCAATTATGTCCTATAGATGACATGTGAACGTTAGTCGTTACATCGAATTACCTTCAGTCCATATCTACAAATTTAACTGAAACTGTTGAGAGGAAGGCATTTTACGACTTAACGTAAAGAAAAGACGGAGGGCAAACTCAGATTTCGTGAGAGGTGGGGGAAGAATATGAGCGGTGACTTTCTTTTGAAAGAAAGTATCTTGGAATGTGCTGTAAGCGGCTTGTAGAACGGATGTGAACCGCCGCTCTTCTGAATGCGAGTCCAGTTGTGTCACCACTGAGCCACCTCGCTCGATCTAAAGCAGGTGTATACGGTATTTTTCTACTCAGTCATGGGCGTCCGCAGGAATTTATCCAAAAGGCGGGATGACTCTAAAATTGAGAACATATCCTGCCCCGAATACAGTATTTCATATGAAGTACACAGAAGTTATTGTATCTCAAATGTTTAATAGGTATGATAGGTGATTTTCTGAAGGTATATTAGTTTGATACCTAAACGGTACATAAATTTCATTGAAATATGAAAAATGCAATATTTATTAATATTAATTCGCTATGAATGATCTGTCTTACTCAACGAACTGGAACTGGAATTGCACCTTGCCCATGACAAAACCCAATCCAAGTTCTCCAAGTGCTAACTAAAAAGAGATCTGGAAAATTTTAGTTGCACCATGGTTTGGTGCCCATTTTAACATGTAGGTCTTTCTGTAACTGGATGTGTAAGACAGTCCAATGGTCGGAAGAAGGCAACGCCATACCACCTCCAATAAGACAATGTCAAGTAAAGAGTTATGGTACTGAAATCATTCTGCGGACTTATGGAAGCTTTACTTTTAGCGCTAACGGTAGAATGACACTGAAAATTAAAAATTCAAACCAGGAAAGAAAAAAAATTGATTTAGAAAATCGTGTTGAACAGGAACAAAATTAATCCTCAAAGATTACTAAATTAGTACAACTAAAGATGAAAAAACAGGAAACAAAAATTCTTCTTTTACGTTGAAGCCATCCACAGATATGTAGTAGACCGGTAACAGTAATGTGGCCATCCCGTGTGTTCGACGTCAACCTGCGATAACCAGTCACAGACGGCAGGTGGCAGCACTAGCAGTGGAGGTTACGTAAAGCGTGTCGGGGGTCTCGGGAAACAACGCAGTCGTTGCCGTAATGCGAAAACGGAGTAACGGAGTGATTTGCCCGACCTCCAAAAGAACCGGATATTTGGATTTCGGGCCTAGGGAAGAAACGGCTAAGTTTGCAAATTGTTCGCTTGCCATCGTGGTTAAGTATACCGCGAATGACAAAACGACGTAGTCCGAAAACGCCAACGAGGTAACTGTGGTCCACAGCCGGCCTTAGATGACAGGGGTGAAGGGGCGAATATATATGCAATTTTCGTGCAAATGACCGCCCAGATGAACCAAGCGGTTCCAAACAGTGTCTCCTCAATGATCGTTCAGCGAACGTTGCTGGGAACGGACCTCCACCTCAAGCACCTGCCTAATGCACCCTTGCTCACTGCTATTCATTGGCAACGACCGCTGGAATTTGTACGCCAGTATCGCAACTTGACGTCTACTGAGCGGCGACAAGTGCCCTTTTAGGATGAATCAGGTTTGATGCTTCATCGGACAGACCGCCGTTGGCCTGCACCACGCGAAACTTCTTAAAGCAAGCACGCTGCAACAATTCATCGGAAGGGTTCTGACCGGAGGAGGAAGCGTTATAGTCTGGGGAATGTTTTCATGACACTCCCTGAGTTTGTTATATTGGAAGGGCCAATGAATCACCACTACTACGCATCCATCCTTGGGAATAACATCCACTTCTGCATACAATTTGTTTCTCCTCGGCACGACGGTAGCTACGAGCAGGAGGATGGCACGTGTCGCGCAGCTCGTAGTGTACGTGCGTGGTTGGAAGAGCACGAAGATAGATTTACCGTGCACCCCTGTCCAATAAACCATCCCCGAATTTAACCCCAATCGAAAATCCATGGGACCACCTCGTTTGGGCTGACGCGTCATCGATCTTCAACCGAGAAACCTTGAGCAGCTTGTCACGCTACTGAAGTCGGCGTGGCTCTGCATTCCTGTCGGTAATTCTTATACACGACCCAGCGATCCGAGCTGCAAAATGTGGCTCATTCGGGCTTTTGACACGAGGTCACATTAATACGACTGGACAGTGTATAATAATCTGTTTGCTTACTAAATATAACATCTGATCAGTTTAGTGGCTTTACTGCATTCTTTTCATGATTTCTGTATTTAACGGCGACAGTCAGAATTAAAGTTGAGGAAAACAGTATCCCAGAGCTAGCACATTACTAGGTCATTGCGGAAAATCCCCGACAACCACACTCAATCGACTGAATCGACTTAACAATCAAGGACGAACTTAGCCGCTCCTCCTCATTTTTTGCCCAGTTTGGTAGATTATTTAGGTTATTGTGATGTCATTCCAAATGGTCTGCAGGATTTGAAACTGTAAGTGCATGCTGCTGGTTTGCACAACATACAGTTTGAGAAAAGGTCTTAGTGAGTGGAAATCAATTTTTTTTTTTTCATTTCATTCCCGTTGCCCCTATCTGATCGCTCTTCAGCCTTTTTAGAGCAAAATGTTTAAAATATATTATAAAATTGGGTATGGAGGTTGACAAAATAAATTTTTGACATAATAAAATTCAGTTACAAAATTTAAAATATAAGAGGCGGATTAGTTGATAAATTAAAATATTGACGCAGATGAATTGGCAACAGAAGGTTTCACGAGACATAAAAGACAGAGGGACCGGTGTGTAAGCTAAAAGAAGTAAAATGCCAATGTGTTGTCTCATTAAAACAGATACATTGATGAGTGAAGCTGTGAGTGGGCCTGGACTGACAGGAAGAGGGGATCACGGGGATGTTGCAGTTGGGGTAGCGCTTAAGAGTGTGTCAGTGTGGGCGGATGGTTAGAGGAGGATTTCGGGAGACTGAAGAAGGAAGCTCTGCCGGGCTAAGATAAACTACATGAGCGCAGGGAAGAGGAAGGGAGCGCTGGATGGGGAAGTTGATTCATTAGATGTGGTGGGCTGAGTGTATACCAAGACGCATTTCAGCGCTCGGCAGACCGGGTAGTCGCCCATTCAAGTGTTGCCCCAGCCCGACAGCGCTTCTGTGATCTGACAGGAACAGTTATTACCAATGAGACAAGGGCGTTGGCCTCTAGGAGAGAAGAACGTACCTTAATAAAGAAGACTCTAGTAATAACAATGCTAGTTCCTTTGTTGGTGGGCGTCTAATGTACGCAGACTGCCGTGTGTCGCTGGCTAATGTACGCGTCGATTGCCTTCAAAGGTCAGTATCGCCCGCCAGTCGGCTTCTAATTACGGTACGAATGTCGGCTGCTGGTAGAGCGGTGTAGGGAGCTATGGCTCCCGGACTGTCGGCACTGTCTGTGCTTTACGAAGGGTAGCGCGCCACAGCGCAGGGTACAAGCGCTGCTCTCTGAAATGAAGAGTTGACGCAGGAGAGGAATCAAAGGTGTGAGAAGACCGATGACCCAGCCAGTCCATTTTGCTTTCGTTACATTCAATAGAGGACACAGATGCTAATATTTCAATTGGGGAGTGATCATAGTCCATTAGGTATGTGTTAACTTTCCACTTAAATCTGTAAACTGTCGCAGATCAGTATATAGGTAGAGAGACCGATAATTTTCACTAGTGTGTTGTTGGAGCGGGTGTCAGAATTTAACATAAATGGATTACATTTTTCTATTTTGAATGATGAACATTAAAACTTCTTGTTGTTAAGAATCATGATTGTAACTGGTCAAAAAATGTATAACATTCTATCATTGATATTTTAGATCACGTGGACAGTAGATCGAAATCATAGTTAATGTTGGAAAAATATGTAGCGGGCGATCAAAAAGTTTCTTTTTGAGAGCATTCCTGCAACATAAACGCATCGTAGCGCGATTTCGATGCAGGTACGTAAGCACCGACATGTAGACGGAAGATTAATGTCGCATACGTCCCTCCCGATGGGCGTGTGGAAAATGCGTGAACGCGAACTATGGTGACGTTATTGGAAAATGTGAGCACACAGCGCCAACTTTCTATTTTTATTTAATTGCCGAAGGAGAAGTACCGGCAGCCATGCATCGGAGGATGAAAAAGGTCTATGCATATCTGTCGAAAACCACCTTTACGGAATGGTGCGTCAGGTTACGTGATCGTCGCGATTCATCACACATCATCCCCATTTCCTTAATATTATGACGCTGAAGTGGGACAACTGGAGTAACAGCCCTATAGTCCTCTCCCCATGCGATCATCAGGCCATCGGTCTCTTAAAAATGGCACTGAAGGTTCGATGATTCCTGTGGGTCCGGGATGTGCAGTACACATTTATGGACTTCTTCACGCAGCAGGACACAGTGTTCTACCCAACGGGTATCTTCAACCTGGTTCGTCGGTCAGATGACTGCCTCAATGCTCACGGCGATTTTGCCTCGCTGGCATATCGATTCTGGACTGTAAGGCCTTCGAACGGAAACCTTTATATCATCCCTTATACAATGTGGTCAGAAACAGTCTGAAAAGCTTATGCTCAGAAATAATTGTTAAGAAAAAAATTACATGCGTGGTTCCGTTTCCGAAGTTAGCCAATCACCTCGAAGCGGCACTTAAACGCGCTAAAATGCGTTAACGCACAGACTTCTGCATTTAATGGTAAGTTAGTTCGCTTTGAGGAAAACAGCGAAGACCACGTTTGGTGACGCTGCCTCTTGCGTGCTGCTTGAATTTACATGCATGACGACCGGATTGGCTAACTTCAATGTTTGGTTAGACACTGGACTCGCATTCGGGAGGACGACGGTTCAATCCCGCGTCCGGCCATCCTGATTTAGGTTTTCCGTGATTTCCCTAAATCACTTGAGGCAAATGCCGGGATGGTTCCTCTGAAAGGGCACGGCCGACTTCCTTCCCAATTCTTCCCTAATCCGATGAGACCGATGACCACGCTGTCTGGTCTCCTTCCCCAAACCAACCAACTAACTTCAATGTTAATTAACTCGAAAACAGCACAACATATTGAATTTTTTCTTAACAATTATATCTCAGTACAACCTGCCCTGCAACACCATTACAAGGTTTCCAGACTATTTCTGACCACCCCGTATACGCTGTGCAGGAAGAATTACAAGAAGGGCTTATTAACAGAATTATGCTTCCGTGTAGCCTGTCTTGGAGGAGTGAACGTTTCACAAGCGCGATCGTAAAGTTTCTCAGTTTAAGTTCTTGTTCGAAACATTCGTTACTTGACATTGCAGAGAGACGGATCCATTGTAAAAGGTTCATTGTTTGAATTCTTATAATTTTTTGTACTAATGTAATACACACATCAAAAAAAGTTTGCATCACCTTGGTTACGACGTATACCGAAAATTGGAGTAGAGATCAACTTAAAAATCATTTCCGCCCATTTTATTGCTCATGAAAACCACACATTACATATTGTACCACCATACAGGGACACCTTCAGAGGTGGTCGTCCAGACTGCTTTACACATCGGTACCTCTAATAGCCAGTAGCACGTCCTCTTGCATTGCATTGATGCATGCCTGTATTCATCGCGGTATACTATCCACAAGTTCATCAAGGCACTGTTGGTCCAGATTGTCCCACTTCTCAACCGAAAATTGGAATAGAGATCAACTTAAAAATCATTTCCGCCCATTTTATTGCTCATGAAAACCACACATTACATATTGTACCACCATACAGCGACACATTCAGAGGTGGTCGGCCAGACCGCTTTACACACCGGTACATCTAATAGCCAGTAGCACGTCCTCTTGCACTGATGCATGCTAGTATTCATCGTGGCGTACTGTCCACAAGTTCATCAAGGCCATGGTGGTCCAGATAGTCCCACTTCTCAACGGCGATTCGGCGTAGTGGTTGGTTGGTCAAGTCGTCCATAAACAGCCCTTTTCAATCTATCCCGGGCATAATCAATGGATTTTATCTGAGGGGAACATGCTGGCCACCCTAGTCGAGCGATGTCGTTATCCTGAATGATGTCATTCACAAGATGTGCACGATGAGGGCGCGAATTGTCGAAGACGAATGCCTCGCCAATATGCCTCCGATATGTTTGCACTATCGGTCGGAGGATGGCATTCACCTATAGTACAGCCGTTACAGCGCCTTCCATGACCAGCAGCGGCGTGCGTCGGTCCCACGTAACGCCATCCCAAAACAGCAGGGAACCTCCACCTTGCTGCACTCGCTGGACAGTGTGTCCAAGGCATTCAGCCTTACCAGGTAGCCTCCAAACACGTCTCCGACGATTGTCTGGTTGAAGGCATACGTGACACTCATCGGTGAAGAGAATGTGATGCGTCCTGAGCGATCCATTCGGCATGTTGTTGGGCCCATCTGTACCGCGCTGCATGGTTTCGTTTTTGAAAAGATGGACCTCGCCATGGACGACGAGAGTATGCAGCCTGTTGCGCACGGTTTGAGTTGTAACACGACGTCCTGTGGTTACACAAAAAGCATTATTCAACATGGTTGCGTTGCTGTCAGTGTTCCTACGAGCCATAATCCGTAGGTAGCGATCATCCACTGCAGTAACAGCCGTTGGGCGGCCTGAACGAGGTATGTCATCGACAGTTCCTGTCTCTCTGTATCTCCTCCATATTCGAACAACATAGCTTTGGTTCACGCCGAGACGCCTGGACGCTTCCCTTGTTGAGAGCCCTTCCTGGCACAAAGTAACTATGGGAACGCGATCTAACCGCGGTAGTGATGGTCGAGGCATGGTTGAACTTCAGACAACATGGGCCGTATACCTCCTACCTGGTGGAATGACTGTAACTGATCGGCTGTCGGACCCCCTCCGTCTAATAGGCGCTGCTCATGTATGGTTGTCTACATCTTTGGGCGGGTTTAGAGATATATCTGAACAGTCAAATGAATTGTGTCTGTGATACAATACCCACAGTCAACGTCTATCTTCAGGACTTCTGGGAACCACGGTGATGCAAAACTTTTTTTGATGTATGTATATCAGCTGTAGAATGGTGTATAATTAATTGGTGTATCAATTCATTGTTGGATGACTGGGGTACGGGGTCAAGAGTCATAACGTTTCCAGTAATTTGTTCCTGGCTTGTCAAAGCTGAAGCACTGCTCTTGCTGTTGTTGATGTCAGAGTGATTAGAGAAATGGTGGCGTGGTAACTGCCGCCCAAAATCTGAGCTTTTTTAGTTCTTGGTTTCTGCGCGTCTGATATTGACGTTAGTGGACTTTTCCTTTATTGTGGCTACTTGTCACAGTCTGAATATCTTCGTCCACTGAGCTACCGTAACCTACAAAACGGACATATGTGGGATATTTGTTCGCGCACTCCTTGTTTAAGCGATTATCAACAGGACTCTTACAAAGGGTTTTTGAAAAACTAATTACTCTTTTGGTTTCGTTCAAGACAGATAAATATTTACTAACTGTTGCTACACATGGCTCTCCATCCCATAAGATTTTGGAAATGAAAGTGAAACCACAGGATGTACATGTTCAAAACGCGTTTGGCCATTTTTCCATTGGTGAAGTCTTTTGTGCTAATTCTTCAACAGAAATGTGGCGTCACATAAGGAACTGCTCCTCGCTGCATAACCGCGTGAGCCGGAAATTACGCAAATAATTGTTCATTTAGAAACTCGTGTGATATATGTTCGTCGATGCAGCGCTGAACTCTAATATTACCTCCTTCCTTCGACGTACTGGGTCGTTGTAGTTGACGCGCAGATGTATTTATCGTACGGCTTTGGAACTTGGTAGATATGCTAATGCCTTAATGTAGAACCGAGTTTCGCTGGAAAGAAATTAGTTCCAATTTTAGGCACCAGATGCAAATTAGGCGCTGTACGGCATTTCGTCGACGTCGCCGGTGCTCATATGGAACAACTTCTTTAAGCAGATGTTAATAACAAAATCAACATCACACCTTTCTCAATTATTTGAGCTTTGTACCCACGTACGAGTCCTAATACATTACGTATAGAAACATATCAATGCGTCTTTCTTGCCTTCAGCAGATTTGCACCTGGTGGCCAAAACTGAAACGAATATTTTCCGAGCGTAAATCAATTCCGGATTAATGCTTTAGAATATCTACCGAGTATCGCTGCCATACGATTGTTACATCCCACACTGGACCTCTGTGAGTAGCTGCACTTTAACTATAACCACCCTGTGTCTGTGAAATACTTGATCTACTGACAGATTGATCCATGAAATATCGGGCGAATGCAGGATGTCTGCAAATTGCTGCCAACGCAGAGTCCTCTGACCTATTTCAAATGTGAACTGGCGATTGCTCATTGAGGTCCCCTGTTTAAGATCTCACAATCACATGCATGATATACCCAGCTGTCACCAAGCATAAGTGGCTTGAGCAGATGTGCTACTGCTGCATGTATGTGCGCTACTCGGAGCGCCCTCCCATGGTGGAAGCTCGCCTGATCCATATGCGATCGATTATCTTCACATGGTAAAATCGTAGAACGGTGCCAGATACGCAGTTCACAAACTTTTTCAGTAACAGTATTCCATGCAGTATCTAACTCGAAAACACCACCCTTATTCACAGAGGTCTCAGTCCTATTTCCATTCATTCATTATAATGGAGATGCGAAAGCTTGAAGTATTCGTCATAGTATTAGTTTCCCTACATTTCATAGAACTACTAGTAGAAATATAACATTCGGCGATAGCAAACTTGCTGGTCTGGAGGAGTCGTGTATACTGCTGTTAGCCAACGATGCTCCCCTGAACAGTGCGTCCGTTCGCACTTCACAAATTTTCCACACACGTACGGAATCTGTTGAACACCTGTCTTGTGCAGGGCTAAGTCGTCTTTCAGCGGTCCCTTATTTTAGTGGTGGAAGAAATGTTATGTTAGCCCCATGTTATCTTAATATTCTGCCTATGTTCGCGGGAATATTTCCAAAATATGACAGGTAAGCTGTCGTCATGAAGGCCTCATGATCTTATTTGTTCGGTTGAGACAAACATTCGTTGTTCTGGTACACGGTCTGGAGGTGTTCCTGTCCACTTGTAGGTTATCGCCCTCTGAAATTGTACTGCCTCAAGCAGCAGAAGTGTATGCGCCAAAGCAATGCATGTGACAACTAAATACACCCGGCCTGAACGGGCTGGATCATACATAGGGAGCTCACTATACTATCGCCAGTATACACTTGGGGATGGCCAGCAAACTCCGCGCTCAAATATCGAGGCAGCAAGTTACAACCAGCAGTTTCCCCGTAATATTATCGAACATTCTGATTCTGTTCTATAACGCTAACTGAGACAACGTTATTCACTACAGAATTCGTCAAGGTCGTTAATATATTGTATGTGGAGGGAGATGCCATGTTCAAAGCAAAGTGTCCGGCATCTGGCTCTACATTGCGTTCCATGTTAATGTAACTTCGGCGGGTGTACTCTATATTTTCTTACACTTGTCGCTTACCTTTCAAGGAAGCGGTAGCTTTATACTTACAATCTGCGGAGTCGACATTCTTTGTCAGAAGTTCGATACCCTCATCCTGGTTAAGTAATACCGTAGCCTCACAGTTGCCTGCGGCAGCACCTTCCTTATTAGCTGCTTTCCCGTGTTCGGCCGATCAGTGCTATGGATCCATTCTCCGTAATCCCCTTCAGCCTCATTTCAGTGTTTACTAAGAACATCTGTCTGCACTCAGAAAAAACACGGCTTCCTGCAACTGGAGAGTGCATCCTGCGATGGATGACTACGGGTATTTCTCTTTCGGCAGCGAAGAAAATAATAACAGGACCTTAGCCCTCTTTGGACGCATTTGGTAATAACGTCACCATAGTTAAAGCTTCAGTATTTACCGCACGAACGTCGGAAACACACGAAAGTCACATTAATTCTTTTCTTACATGTCGGAGCCTACATCCGACGGCACAATCAAAAACCGGAAGTGCGCTGTCTGTGGATTTGGCCGACGACACGGCACTGCAGTCTGTACACATGCCTTAGAGAGTATAAAATACTGCAGAAACACACATTCAACGATGTCATTAAACGAAAAAATCCATAGCGATATTTGACAACTACCAAAAGCGATTGAACATTAATAGATAATACTTACTACACTCCTGGAAATTGAAATAAGAACACCGTGAATTCATTGTCCCAGGAAGGGGAAACTTTATTGACACATTCCTGGGGTCAGATACATCACATGATCACAATGACAGAACCACAGGCACATAGACACAGGCAACAGAGCATGCACAATGTCGGCACTAGTACAGTGTATATCCACCTTTCGCAGCAATGCAGGCTGCTATTCTCCCATGGAGACGATCGTAGAGATGCTGGATGTAGTCCTGTGGAACGGCTTGCCATGCCATTTCCACCTGGCGCCTCAGTTGGACCAGCGTTCGTGCTGGACGTGCAGACCGCGTGAGACGACGCTTCATCCATCCCAAACATGCTCAATGGGGGACAGATCCGGAGATCTTGCTGGCCAGGGTAGTTGACTTACACCTTCTAGAGCACGTTGGGTGGCACGGGATACATGCGGACGTGCATTGTCCTGTTGGAACAGCAAGTTCCCTTGCCGGTCTAGGAATGGTAGAACGATGGGTTCGATGACGGTTTGGATGTACCGTGCACTATTCAGTGTCCCCTCGACGATCACCAGTGGTGTACGGCCAGTGTAGGAGATCGCTCCCCACACCATGATGCCGGGTGTTGGCCCTGTGTGCCTCGGTCGTATGCAGTCCTGATTGTGGCGCTCACCTGCACGGCGCCAAACACGCATACAACCATCATTGGCACCAAGGCAGAAGCGACTCTCATCGCTGAAGACGACACGTCTCCATTCGTCCCTCCATACACGCCTGTCGCGACACCACTAGAGGCGGGCTGCACGATGTTGGGGCGTGAGTGGAAGACGGCCTAACGGTGTGCGGGACCGTAGCCCAACTTCATGGAGACGGTTGCGAATGGTCCTCGCCGATACCCCAGGAGCAACAGTGTCCCTAATTTGCTGGGAAGTGGCGGTGCGGTCCCCTACGGCACTACGTAGGATCCTACGGTCTTGGCGTGCATCCGTGCGTCGCTGCGGTCCGGTCCCAGGTCGACGGGCACGTGCACCTTTCGCCGACCACTGGCGACAACATCGATGTACTGTGGAGACCTCACGCCCCACGTGTTGAGCAATTCGGCGGTACGTCCACTCGGCTTCCCGCATGCCCACTATACGCCCTCGCTCAAAGTCCGTCAACTGCACATACGGTTCACGTCCACGCTCTCGCGGCATGCTACCAGTGTTAAAGACTGCGATGGAGCTCCGTATGCCACGCCAAACTGGCTGACACTGACGGCGGCGGTGCACAAATGCTGCGCAGCTAGCGCCATTCGACGGCCAACACCGCGGTTCCTGGTGTGTCCGCTGTGCCGTGCGTGTGATCATTGCTTGTACAGCCCTCTCGCAGTGTCCGGAGCAAGTATGGTGGGTCAGACACACCGGTGTCAATGTGTTCTTTTTTCCATTTCCAGGAGTGTATTGTCATATATATAGTTAAATGCTACCCAGCCATTGACCTTCGTCTGTGCGAATGAGCACAGGTTGCCGGAACTCTTACGGGATTCGCCAAAGTGTGAGCGAGTAATGAATGGATGGGCAAATATCTATTAGGTACATTATATGTGAAGAATTGTGGACAGTTGAGAATGTGGGTCTCACGGGAAGCGTGCAAGGGATATGTCCCTGCAGTCGCGCTATTCATCTGTGTCCTCGGTGGCTCAGATGGACAGAGCGTCTGCCATGTAAGCAGGAGATCCCGGGTTCGAGTCCCGATCGGGGCACACATTTTCAGGTGTCCCCATCGAGGTATATCAACAACATCTGTCGGCAACTGAGGGTTTCAATTAATTGTCATTTATTCTACACAAGCTCCACGGTCATCAGTGGTATCTGTTCTTTCGAGAACTGTCACTATCTTAATATGTATGTACAGAGATTGGACAAAAATGTGAAAACATTGCTAGAAACGCAAGATTGAACATAAAGTCAGATACTAGCCGAGCCTGCAGGTTTCGCTGTTGTATTTCACCGCGAGCGGCTCTTGTGAATCTGCTCAATTTGTTGCAAATGTTAGCCGGGGCCAGAACAGAGTTCTGTGCAGTTGTGAGGGCATTATGACGGAGCTTCGTGTCTCTGAGACACTTGTGAAAAATGTTGGTGTCTGTATGGCGGGTGCTCCCGCCAACAAGGTAGCTGAAGCGTTGGTTTTTCAATAGGTAACGAATAGAAGATTTATAACTCATGAAGGGAAAAACCTCATCCGCTAAGTCACAACGCAGTTTAAAGTGTGTGTTGAGTGATGGTGACAGACGATTACTGGAGATGATTTTGACGAAAAATAAGACAACGATAGCTGTAAAAATCTCTGCAGGATTAAAAATCTCTCTGTAACCATGTCAGCACCAAAACATCGCAAAGGGACCTCCAAAAGCTGGGAACAGCAAGGTGAGCTGGAATTAGAAAGCCATTCGTCGATGACGCAAGAGCCCGAACCAAGAAAACGTGGCGCCGAAGCCATAAAACGTGGACCATTGAGCAATGAAAGAAAGCCATGTGGTAGGATGAGCCTGGTCTCACACTGTTCCCATATTCTGGCAGAGTTTGTGTCCAAAGAGAATAAAATGCCGAGGTTTCGGTGATGATTTGGGCAGCCATATCGTGATTTTCCATGGGCCAAAACACTGCCAAGGATTGTGTGACAATTTTGGCTGATCAAATCCATCCCATGGCACAATGTTCTTAGCTCAATGGCGTTGTTTTCCAATTCGAATGCGTCCCTGTTAACAAAGCTCGTACCGTCCACGAATGGTTTTGTAAGCACGTGTATCCATTGTTGCATCTCCGCTGGCCACCGCAGACAATGAGTTATTGGGCCTTTGTGGTCTACTTTGGACAGAAGGGAGCGTGATCGCTACCTGCCTCCATCTTCGTTAGATGAATTGACGACTATTTCGTAGGAATGATGTTATAGGATTCCCATGAAAACCATATAGGACCTGTATTTATCCGTTCCGGGACGTCTGAAAGCAGTTTGGGAAGTCAGAAGCTTTCTTACATCGTATTAGTCTGATATTTTACACTACTGGCCATTAAAATTGCTACACTAAGAAGAAATGCAGATGATAAACGGGTATTCTTTGGACAAATATATTATACTAGAACGGACATGTGATTACATTTTCACGCAATTTGGGTGCGCCGGCCGGTGTGGCCGTGCGGTTCTAGGCGCTTCAGTCTGGAACCGCGTGACCGCTACGGTCGCAGGTTCGAATCCTGCCTCTGCCAAGGATGTGTGTGATGTCCTAAGGTTAGTTAGGTTTAAGTAGTTCTAAGTTCTAGGAGACTGATGACCACAGATGTTAAGTCCCATAGTGCTCAGAATCATTTGAACCAAATTTGGGTGCATAGATCCTGAGAAATCAGTACCCAGAACAACCACCTCTGGTCGTAATGACGGCCTTGATACGCCTGGGCATTGAGTCAGACAGAGACTGGATGGTGAGTACAGGTACATTTGCCCATGCAGCTTCCACTGGATACCACAGTTCATCAAGAGAAGTGACTGGTGCATTGTGACAAGCCAGTTGCTCGGCCATCATTGACCAGAAGTTTTCAGGTGGCGAGAGATCTGGAGAATGTGCTGGCCAAGGCAGCAGTCGAACATTTTCGGTATCCAGAAAGGCCCGTAGAGGACCTGCAACACGCGGTCGTGCATTATCCTGCTGAAATGTAGGGTTTCGCAGGGATCGAATGAAGGGTAGAGCCACGGTCGTAACACATCTGAAATGTAACATCCACTGTTCAAAGTGCCGTCAGTGCGAACAAGAGGTTACCGAGACGTGTAACCAGTGGCACCCATACCATCGCGCCGGCCGATACGCCAGTATGGAGATGACGAATACACGCTTCCAATGTGCGTGCACCGCGATGTTGCCAACCACGGATGCGACCATCATGATCCATCCGAAAAAATGACGTTTTGCCATTCGTGCACCCAGGTTCGTCGTTGAGTACACCATCGCAGGTGCTCCTGTCTGTGATGCAGCGTCAAGGGTAACCGCAGCCATGGTCTCCGAGCTGATAGTCCATGCTGCTGCAAACGTCGTCGAACCGTTCGTGCAGATGGTTGTTGTCTTGCAAACGTCCCCATCTGTTGACTCAGGCATCGAGACGTGGCTTCACGATCCGTTACAGCCATGCGGATAAGATGCCTGTCATCTCGACTGCTAGTGATACGAGGCCGTTGGTATCAAACAAGGCGTTCCGTGTTACCCTCCTGAACGCACCGATTCCATATTGTGCTAACAGTCATTGGATCTCGTCCAACGCGAGCAGCAATGTCGCGATACGATAAACCGCAATCGCGATAGGCTACATTCCGACCTTTATCAAAGGCGGAAACGTGATGGTACGCATCTCTCCTCCTTACACGAGGCATCACAACAACGTTTCACAAGACAACACCGGTTAACTGCTTTTTGTGTATGAGAAATCGGTTGGAAACTTTCCTCATGTAGCACGTAGTGGGTATCACCACCGGCGCCAACCTTGTGTGAATGCTCTGAAAAGCTAATCATTTGCATATCACAGCATCTTCTTCCTGTCGGTTACATTTCGCGTCTGTAGCACGTCACCTTCGTGGTGTAGCAATGTTAATTGCCAGTAGTGTATGTTTGTGGTTTTTTCACATCTTTGTCCAGCACCTGTATGTATCACTGCAGCACAGGTAGAGCTCCATTCAGAAGTACGACGACGTCTGCAATTACAAGTACAGAGCAATTATGAATGTCGTTCTCATTACTTAAGAGTCACCACCGTGGTATCTAGTTGCTCCAGTTAGTACAGTTAAATGACTTTGAATGTCAGACAGTTAGGGAGCTCTCCCTTCGCAATTTTCTCAGAAATAAGTTCTTAAGTAAATGTATATTTCCATGGATTGAATGTTAGATTCGGCGTTCTCATCTTTGCACCCTGACACACCATGTGCAGTTAGTAAGACTGTGTCATTAAACCCAGTATTGATAATTTGTTAGTGTAAAAGTAATTTCTCTTGGGTTTGTAGCTGTCATAATTTCTCTAACTGTGAACAGCTACATGCGACCGAAATGTTATGTCCTATTTTCCTACTGCGGAGTTTTTTCAAAGTTTTTGGGGTTTTTCTTGTGTATTTATTAACTTCATAATTGGAACAAGAATTCTACATGGCTTCTATAATAACGAGTTTAGTTTTTCCAGTTCAAAATGAATAATTCAATGTAGTCTTAATTCTAAAGTATGGCATTTCTAAATAACTGGGATTTCGTTATACTGTAGAATGAACATGTGTCCCCAGATCATCCACCTTTTTTGCAGAACTGAAATGTATATTTGATACTTCTGTTTGTAGTACTTTATACTCTTCTCCTTCATCATCACACTCTCGTACGGTTCGGTGTATCAGTATCCTAAAAGGACACTAGTGTACCTTCGAAAATATTTGCAGTGTCCATCTACATCTAGATTTCTCCTTTGCTTGATTAAAATGTAACTATTTTCTAGGCATTTACTAATAATGTTAGTAAATATCATGCACATTGCGGAGAATAAATGGTAGATCTATCTACGTGTACCGTTTCTTGTGATTGTTCGAGTTTTAACGGGTTTTTATTTTCAAGAAATGATCCTATTAACCGTTTTACAGGTTCATTTTGTTTACTCTTCCCTTTCTTTAATCTCGTCTATGGGGACACGGCTATATGAAGGCACTTTTCTTTGTTCTTACTTCGATAAGAAAGACAGAATTAAATGGGCGCACGACACTGAAGCCTTCAACACCCATACTAAAGTCTCTTCATAAACATCTAAGGGTGTAATACGGTTCACCTGTTAAGTCTTCCTGTATATGATTGATTTCATTAGTAACTAACAGTTCTTCTGTGTCATATCTTGAATTAGACAAACATTTCAAAAAAATCTTCGAATGCCCGTACAGTATTCTCTCTGTAGTTAGTTAGTGTGCCCGAAGCCATCTTAACTTACGAAATGTAAAAAAAGACGTTCTGTTCTTGTTATGTCTTGTAAACCACTTCACTAATTTAATGACATTGTTAATTCCATATATTATGCACTAATCCCCTGGCACATGTTCCTCGCTTTCAATCCCCTCGAAACTAGAATACTGTTTTATCCACCGGAATTCACTATTTGCACCCCGCTTTACTACGTTCATGATACACTACCCATATTTAAAAAAAATGATTTTATATGCAATTTTACGCCATTTGGTTTTGGATACGGATGCCAGACACTGTCAGTCGTTGCTTTCATTGCAGCAAGGCATATCGTGTATATCGTGATGCTACGTCCAATCAATGTATCGGGCTTATTAAGATATCTGACATTGACATAAGCAGTCTCGATCCAATTAGATGCCCATACACAGTCAATAGTGTTGATAGAAGGCTCACATGAAGCCGATAAGGCGTGACGTCTGATGTACAAGACGTGAACTCACGAATTAGTTAATGGGTTAATGTGCAACGTCTTGTCCTCGCTGTTGATAAGAATCGTATCCAAAAAACTGTTGTTTCTCTAATTTCATTTCCCTAGTCAGAGAAAGATTCACCATTCACCATTCTTTAGGTACGCATAAGTGGAGATTTTTCTGTTGATTCAACTAAGCTATTTCAACAGTTTCACTTCTCAACACTCTTCGTAGCAGCAGTAGTAGTAGTAATAGTAGTAATAGCAGCAGCACAGGGTATGAGATGTTGAAATAGAATCGTGAAGTCCTTCACGAGCCGAAGAACTGCGATTGGAATAATCAATACTCATTGTACGATGGAAGTACAGATAGCATGTAACAGTGGGATTAGGCCAGAGCATTGTGGGATACCGTCTTCAAGGGAACGTTTGCCATGATAACCAAGGAAAATCTGCCGAAAACCTTGGTTGGAACGAGTGAACTGGAGCAAGCTGTTTCACACGAGCGGTGTCTTCTGATTCTTGTTTGGGGCGGACTTGCATTGTGACCTTAAGCTGGTTGTGATAGACGTTAGCACCTTTAATCTTCACTGACCTCACTGAATCATCCTGGTGAAGAATTTCTGCAAGTGGCTTTTACATTGTAGAAAGCACACTCTGGAACAGCGATGTGAGATTTTCACAAGAAGCCCTCTTAAGAACTTCAGCAAGAGCACATAAATAATGTTTTTCGTTTCCTTAGTCATGCGACGACTAATGATTCCACGCTAGCGAGATGGTTTTCCTTTTCTTCTCAACTTATAATGTGGTGCGCACGATAGAGCGCATTTGTGAGTTTTTGTGAGCTATGAGCACTACGAAGTGTAGAAACCCTAATCGTAAAATGTAAGCACAGCACAATGAATAGGACTGGAACAGGGTGTAATTTATCGATAGCAATAATCTAATAAGGTGAACGGGGGAAGGTAGGACTTCCTTTAAATAATTAGAGAATTACTCTTCCAATTTGTTACTCACTCGCACAATAAATAGTTCCATTTTCACAGATCAACTTGTGCGTCGTTTGTGCTGTGGCCTAGCGGTTCTAGGCGCTTCAGTCCGGAACCGAGCTGCTGCTACGGTCGCAGGTTAGATTCCTGCCTCGGGCATGGATGTGTGTGATGTCCTTAGTTAGGTTTAAGTAATATTAAGTCTAGGGGACTGATGACCTCAGATGTTAAGTCCCCTATTGCGTAGAGCCATTTGAACGATTTTTGTACGAAACATACAACTCCATCTGCTGTTTGCGTTTTTGCAACAAATTGACGAAGTGTTAGTAGCAGCGATGTAATAATCATTAGGGCCTTTGGCGACTTCACGATGGTCCAAGGAATTGCCATTAGATTTAAATGCAGGAAATCTGTGTTATAGGCTGCATCAGTAATTTGATAAAGCCTTGGTGGCATCGTAAAAAGAATGTCAGCTTAGCAAAGTCGCAGATATTTCCAATGTGGTGTAACGTAGTAGTTCGCTCTTGAAAGGTGTGTTTCTACATCTGAAAAGTTATGTCTTTTCAGATTTCGCGCCAGTCGCATATAAGCGTGGTGTTAGTTGTGCCACTATCACTCGTGAGCGTTAGTTACCTTTTAGAATGGAAGTGATGAACTGATGGTAGTCAGGAATGCCTTTAAGGCGATAAAGACGACATTATCAACACCTCACTGAGTTTGAATGGCGTCGAGCTCGAAGTCCATGTGGGATATTGCAGAAGGACTTGGCAGGCATGTAGCCATTACACAGGATTTCTGGCAACGGTTGTCACGACACTGTACGGCTGCAAGAAGACGGGGCTGCGGAAGGACGCATGGTACTAGGGAGAGGGAATAGCCTCAAGTTTGGCGTGTGGCTCTGGCACACCATACTGCATCTGAAGCAGCAATTTGAGCAGCAGTTACATCATGTAAACAGCGGTTTATATGATCGTTCTAAGCATATTGATACCAGTGCCTTCCAACTTTAATTGTATATTACAGCACTGAGGATGGTCACTAAGTGATCGAAAATCGATTTTGCGGATAATAAAACAAAAAAAAATACGGCCAATGCCGATTCTCCTACCAATTCTAGACACAGTTCTGTAGCGGTACTGATAACAGGTGCATCACCGTGTGTAACTGAAATTGCGCGGCAACTGGAAAAATATTCCAAAGTTGAAGAACTCTGGATACCACGATTTGTGAGGTCAAAACGTGTAAACAGCGCACAGAATCACTGTGAAATTCGGGAGTTAAAATTCAATTCAGTGGGAGTGAGATGGTGTCAACATTTGACCAAGGTCGCACAGACTTAGGTGATGCTGCTCTGGAAGGCAGCCGTAGACAACGACCACAGACGTCAACGTCGAGACAATCTTTTCGGCAAGCGGGAAGAATGTACAGGGGAAAGAGACATTCCAACGATGAGGACGATATCAGCTGTTCATGAATGTCTCCGCCATCAAAGAGCGGATTTCAAAAAATGGTTCAAATGGCTATGAGCGCTACGGGACTTAACAGCTGAGGTCATCAGTCCCCTAGAACTTAGAACTACTTAAACCTAGCTAACCTAAGGACATCACACACATCCATGACCGAGGCAGGATTCGAACCTGCGACCGTAGCGCATTGTTTTTAAGGACTAACAGTTTTTAAATAAAAATTTGCCTGTGGAATAGAAGGAGTAGGCCACAAGAAACGATTTTAACTTAGATTTAATACATTATTTTTTTGACATTTAATGTTTTGAACAAATTAGCAAAATTTTGTTGATGCACATTCAATTGTGTTTACAGTCACTGACAGATTTAATAATGGGTAATAAATATTTTTCTTGTACTGTTGTAGATATGGACTTGACCATTCTTTCCAAACCTCCATGGATTATTTACAACGGCATATCTTTAAGTAACGTCGGATCTTGACTTTCTCCGGCCTTTTTATGAATTTCGCTTTCCCTCTTACATGAGATTTTAATCCCTTGTGTTATCCGTGCCTTATTTTTATTAAAACACTTTCCAGGCAAATTATTAGGAACTTCACTAACAAAAATTGACACAAATGTCTTGTAGAATACACTGCATTTTCCATTAGCATCTCTTGCCAGATTTACTCCCTCCCACACCACCTCTATTAACTTATTCTTAAAACATTGTATCCTGATATCATTAATGAGCTTCCAAGCTTTGTTTGAACATGCCTTGAAAGTGTAAGGTTATACATTGTTTATTCCCATTAACTGTACATTTATTAACAATTTGGTACAAGTTAATTGTTTCAGATTGGGCACTATCTATTTGTCATGAAACAGTGTGCTGCAGTCTTGGTTGACACGATTTGGAAAATAAATTCATGAAATCAGATTGAAACATCAAAATAATCATTCCAGTTCATTTTTCCTGATGGAATCTCTTAAGAAATGTACATTGAAATCTCCACAAACTACTTACTGTTCCTCCTTGTCTTACAGGTAGCTCATTATGAATATAGACTTACCATTAATAGCTGAAAGTTTCATAGATGGGTCTGTGGACTGCTACAATTACAAGAGAAGTATTCTGCAGAAAATAACTCACAAGCACATGATATTAGGTTCTGATCTTCACAAACATTGTTTTAATATTTCTGACATTGTGTCCTGCCTTTATTTAAGTTGCAATGATTTTTCAATGTTTACTCTATAAGAAAATTATGCTAGTCAATAATTCATGACATTTAACTTCTCTGTTTTTGTAGTTACATGGTGTTCAGAGAAGCACACAAAATTTATCACTTTAGAATTTCTCAAAGCTTGCAGAGACAGAAGCAACTCTTCTACCTTGTTTTCTTATCTCCCTGATGTTCTGATTGGACGAATTTTAGTTTTCTGAAAACTGTTACATATATTATTATGGTCCTGTTCTATTTTAACTTATTTCAGCTGTTTATAAACTGACTCTAACAAAAAGAAAGTTTGCCCATCTCTCTCCCGTAATCACAGGAATTGTGCCTTGAGTCCTTGTGTCCCTCCTTAAAATTTCTGAGAGATACTCATCTTATCTCTCCGTTTCCCTTATTCATGTGCAGACCATGATTGGTGTGGCCCAAAGCCCAGTTACAGCAACAGATATAGCATAGATATGAGCCCTTGTTTCAGTCAAAAGCAACCCACTTAGCTCTTTGCTTACAAGTCTGAGAGCCTTGATAAGTCAGAGCTGGTCATAGAATTGCAAAACCTTGACAAAAATACGAACTGTTGCAGGTTCTGTCTCTTCCAGATCACCTTTAATAGTGTTGTATAAAGTATTAGCTGCGTCGTTTCGTGGTCCTCCTATTAAAAAACGTGACTTTTTGGAACAAAATCTCAGTCGCTGGGCTAACATTGACACTTGGTTTCACGATGCATGTGACATGATATTCAAAAGCTGCCTTTACCTGCAAAATTTTGTCTGCAGTCCTCCCAGTACTGCTACCTATCAACAGGAGCCTTTTCTTTGCACTTCACTTTTCTAACCAGTAAACATGAAAATTGATCCTACGAGTCTGCTGCTCTCAACTTTGCTCTAAAACTAATTGACCGTCTTCTCTGATTTCAAATTAGAAGTCATACTCGGAATCTGAAACGTGATTTATGAGGGTTTTTCTTGTTTTTACTTATACATGTTACATTTTCCAAGTTTCCATTGTCTCTTTTCCGCTTCAACGTATCTTACTAAAAAAACGCTATTTTTAATCCACCTGAAGGGCACACATTTTTCATGCCTGTTCCACTATTCTACTGCCTCAGATGCATAATGTACAGCTCTAGAGGCTAGAATTAACAGATACTTTAGTAATCCCCGCTAAAAGTCCCCTTATGAAAGGCCAAACCACATAGCTGACATGTCACTCACACACTCAGAAACCTATGGCAAAATCCACAATCGTACATAACGCTATTTTTATAGCAAACCGGAAAATACTAACACACACCAAAGAGCGGTAACGTAAGACATAATGAATACTTATCTTCCGATTAGTTGTGCAGCTAGCTTCTGGGCCACAGGTGGAGATAAACGTGAGAAGGTAGACACAACACAGAGCACTTGCCCGCGAAAGGCAAAGGTCCCGAGTTCGAGTCTCGGTCGGGCACACAGTTTTAATCTGCCAGGAAGTTTCATATCAGCGCACACTCCGCTGCAGAGTGAAAATCTCATTCTGGAAACATCCCCCAGGCTGTGGCTAAGCCATGTCTCCGCAATATCCTTTCTTTCAGGAGTGCTGGTTCTGCAAGGTTCGCAGGAGAGCTTCTGTAAAGTTTGGAAGGTAGGAGACGAGGTACTGGCAGAAGTAAAGCTGTGAGTACCGGGCGCGAGTCGTGCTTCGGTAGCTCAGTTGGTAGAGCACTTGCCCGCGAAAGGAAAAGGTCCCGAGTTCGAGTCTCGGTCGGGCACACAGTTTTAATCTGCCAGGAAGTTTCATATCAGCGCACACTCCGCTGCAGAGTGAAAATCTCATTCTGGAAACACAGGTATTCATTGAACGTATGTTTTACATTGCAGAAGCACTAAATGAATGAAAATTAAAAACCACGTTATTTTTAACAAACATCTTAAGCAGACACTGTCAGGATATTATGAAAAGCATTGTAATGAAAACCACGAAATTCTGCAATAAGCTAATCAGAATCCCTACACACTTATCCTTATCATATGGGAGCAAGTAATGGAATCCCTGCAACATTCTGTGTCATCGCGCGACTGGTCAGAGACTAGAAGCAGCGGGACTAGCGAATTTTGTTCTTCCAGTCCATGCAAATGCTGCCATTAGCATCACAACACGAACTACTGCATACACAGCATGACCGATTTATGAAGAGTTTGCCATAATGGCCTCCTGTCCGCCTGGGAGTATCTTTCCCTGACCATGACCAACCTGCATCTTGGGGTTACTGACTGCCACCTCACAATAGTGGGACAGGTGTATCTTCCATTCAAAGTAGAACAGACCACACCGTGTAAAGGCCACAAGTGGCCCTTTGGGACCATCCGACCGCCACACCATCCGCAGTGGAGGACGCCGATATGATGGTATTCTTGACCGAAGTAGCTCCTCAATTTGCATCACCAGGCTGAGTGAACCCAGAAAAATGGCAACAGCACATGGCGGCCTGGATGGTGACCCATCCAAGTGCCGGCCATGCCCGACAGCGCTTAACTGCGGTGATCTCACGGGAACCGGTGTAGCCACTGCGGCAAGGCGGTTGTTCATTCAAAGTAAACGTATTAATGTAATTTCTGCCTTTGTGTTTTGCACTCCGACATCAGTCTGCTTCCATGAACCAATCACCCTGCTAGCCATCACCCAACGCCATCTCTATGGGTAACAGGATGTGTGATTACATTAGGTATCCTAACACGCTGCTAAAACTGGTGTCAGAAATACGGGGTAAGCCTGAGCTTGGCAGACTTACATGCAAGTAGATTTACATGGTGGACATTAAAACTGAGTGAGTTTGACTTCGAATTACTTGACGAGCCCATCAAGGAACATGGCAATGTGGGTGGACTTACCAGCAAATTTGGTGTGGTACAGATACTGGATCATAGCCTTGGTGAGTGGCAGAAAGAGCAGTTTGTTGATGCATAGTGCAAGCTATTTGCAACACAGGAGCAGTTGATCATTCATGTTGTGCTATTGTATAGGACAATGAGACTTGGGCGTCATGTGATAGCGTCTGTCACACCACTGGAAGAAGTATTAAATGAACTGCCTGATCACATGTTATCCAGTCATTAAGGACGTAGGACCACAGATTGTATAGTAGTTAGCCGTTATTACTGGAAAACACGTAACCAAGACGTGAAACAATATGTAAATAAGAGTGTGGAGTGTGATCAAAGTACAAATTTAAGTCATCCACTTGTGCTACTACACATGTTGCAAAAGGCTTGTTTGGCGATTGAGATGTCCGAAATGGAGTTTTTGCGCCCTTTTACCAACATGCCAGCCAGGAACCACTACGTTCTCTCGTTATGTGTCAACGATTATGAATCAACAAGCTGATATGATAGAACATATGAAGGTAGAAAACTACTTGCCAAAGTCTGGTATTTCGGAGACAACACTCTAGAACGAGGACACCAATAATATGTCAGGAAAGATGAAACAGTTATGCCACTTTTTATGCATTTTCAAACTAAGAACAGGCCCATTACATCCACATGTTAATGAAAGAACAGACTGGGTAAAGTGGACGGCTGATATGATGGTAACCTGCTACGTTAGTCGCCATCATAATGATTAGGATACTTTCGTGCTGTACATGACACATAGGACTATCACCACACATGGTAGTGTATGGAACGAAGATGGCGTTGTCATTTGAACTAACGAAATGAAACGTGAGGCTGCACAGTGAAACTACACGAAATTTCGTGAAGATGCTGAAAGAAGTGTTGAAACAGCTACAAACAGGTAATACCCACGCAGAGAAATTGGGTTAACGTAACGTTAAATTACCGCAATATTGTGTAGGCTAGACTAACATGACTTCACCAGTAAACGTAAAGCTGCAATTATGAAAACGGGCGATCATCAAACATGTAGGGCGTGTTCATCCTTTTAGAGCTGGACCATATTCACTGCCTTGTATGACGACATCACTCAGAATGGATGGAAGATGGGATGGAAGAAAAATGAGAAAGTCAGATGCACTGGCACAGACTGCATGTATAACTCTTGCACAATCCCATACACATTGTGACTACAGGTGGGGAAGACCACATTGAGGTGTCTACTCTTATACACTATGTGATCAAAAGTATCCGTACACCTGGCTGAAAATGACTTACAAGTTCGTGGGGCCGTCTATCGGTGATGCTGGATATCACTATGGTGTTGGCCTACCCTTAGCCTTGACAGTTTCCACTCTCGCAGGCATAAATTCAATCAGATGCTGGGAGGTTTCTTGGGGAATGGCAGCCCATTCTTCACGGATTGCTGCACTGTGGAGTAGAGGTATCGATGTCGGTTGGTTAGGCCTGGCACGAAGTCGGCGTTCCAAAACATCCCAACGGTTTTCTATGGGATTCAGTTCAGGACTCTGTGCAGGCCAGTCCATTACAGGGATTTTATTGTCGTCTAACCACTCTCCCATAGGCTGTGCATTATGAGCAGGTATTCGATAGCGATGAAAGATGCAGTCGCCATCCCCGAACTGATCTTCAACAGCGGGAAGCAAGAAGGTGCTTAAAACATCTGAAATAGCAAACGAAACTTGATTGGAATGTGTATACACTGGTACACAATACAGAATGTGACTTGATGTGCTGTGATAGTACCACGCAAAACAACAATGGATGCGAGCCCCTTCCATGAAAAAAACGACCGCACCGTAACATCACCGCCTTCGAATTTTACTGTTGGCACAACATACGCTGGCAGATGACATTCACCGGACATTCCCCACACCCACACCGGATCGCCACATTTTGTACCATGAATCCTCTCTCCACACAACGTTTTCCCACTGTTCAATAGTCCAATCTTTAGGCTCCTTACACCAAGCGAGGCGTCGTTTGGCATTTATGGGAGTGATGTGTGGACTACGAGCAGCCGTTCGACCGTGAAATCCTAGTTTTCTCACTTCCCACCTAACTGTCATAATACTTGCAGTGGATCCTGGTGCAGTTTGGTGTTCCTATTTGATGTTCTGGATAGACGTCTGCCTATTACACATTACGACCCTCATCAAATTTCGGCGGTCTCTTCACGTTTCCAATTCACTATCACATCGGAAACAGTGGACCTAGGAATTTTTAGATTTATGGAAATCTCGCGTACAGACGTATGACGCAAGTGACACCCAATTACCTGACGACGTTCGAAGTCCATGAGTTCCACGGAGTGTCCCATTCCGCTCTCTCACGATGTGTAATGACTACTGAGGTCACTGATAAGGAGTACTTGGCAGCAGATGGCAGCACAATGCACCTAATATGAAAAACGTATGTTTTTGGGGGTGTCCGGATACTTTTGATCACATAGTGTATCTTTCTGACGGCACTGTAACAAGGAACATCAGTTAAGGGGAGTACAGATTCTCATGTTTGCGAATATAGTTATATGTGTGATTTGAAAACGACAAAGAATGCCCTTGATCTCTCTCCTCTCCTCAATATATTCTTTATGAAGTTTTTTTTAATACACATTTCATATTTCATTTGTATGACCTTGCTTCAAATGTTCATTTCTTATGATTGTAGGAATATGGCTTTTTGATCCATGAGTGGAATGTTGAATGAATTAGAATGTCTTTGGTATTCAGAATAATTTCATCCTGAACTACACTCCTGGAAATGGAAAAAAGAACACATTGACACCGGTGTGTCAGACCCACCATACTTGCTCCGGACACTGCGAGAGGGCTGTACAAGCAATGATCACACGCACGGCACAGCGGACACACTAGGAACCGCGGTGTTGGCCGTCGAATGGCGCTAGCTGCGCAGCATTTGTGCACCGCCGCCGTCAGTGTCAGCCAATTTGCCGTGGCATACGGAACTCCATCGCAGTCTTTAACACTGGTAGCATGCCGCGACAGCGTGGGCGTGAACCGTATGTGCAGTTGACGGACTTTGAGCGAGGGCGTATAGTGGGCATGCGGGAGGCCGGGTGGACGTACCGCCGAATTGCTCAACACGTGGGGCGTGAGGTCTCCACAGTACATCGATGTTGTCGCCAGTGGTCGGCGGAAGGTGCACGTGCCCGTCGACCTGGGACCGGACCGCAGTGACCCGCGGATGCACGCCAAGACCGTAGGATCCTACGCAGTGCCGTAGGGGACAGCACCGCCACTTCCCAGCAAATTAGGCACACTGTTGCTCCTGGGATATCGGCGAGGACCATTCGCAACCGTCTCCATGAAGCTGGGCTACGGTCCCGCACACCGTTAGGCCGTCTTCCGCTCACGCCCCAACATCGTGCAGCCCGCCTCCAGTGGTGTCGCGACAGGCGTGAATGGAGGGACGAATGGAGACGTGTCGTCTTCAGCGATGAGAGTCGCTTCTGCCTTGGTGCCAATGATGGTCGTATGCGTGTTTGGCGCCGTGCAGGTGAGCGCCACAATCAGGACTGCATACGTCCGAGGCACACAGGGCCAACACCCGGCATCATGGTGTGGGGAGCGATCTCCTACACTGGCCGTACACCACTGGTGATCGTCGAGGGGACACTGAATAGTGCACGGTACATCCAAACCGTCATCGAACCCATCGTTCTACCATTCCTAGACCGGCAAGGGAACTTGCTGTTCCAACAGGACAATGCACGTCCGCATGTATCCCGTGCCACCCAACGTGCTCTAGAAGGTGTAAGTCAACTACCCTGGCCAGCAAGATCTCCGGATCTGTCCCCCATTGAGCATGTTTGGGACTGGATGAAGCGTCGTCTCACGCGGTCTGCACGTCCAGCACGAACGCTGGTCCAACTGAGGCGCCTGGTGGAAATGGCATGGGAAGCCGTTCCACAGGATTACATCCAGCATCTCTACGATCGTCTCCATGGGAGAATAGCAGCCTGCATTGCTGCGAAAGGTGGATATACACTGTACTAGTGCCGACATTGAGCATGCTCTGTTGCCTGTGTCTATGTGCCTGTGGTTCTGTCAGTGTGATCATGTGATGTATCTGACCCCAGGAATGTGTCAATAAAGTTTCCCCTTCCTGGGACAATGAATTCACGGTGTTCTTATTTCAATTTCCAGGAGTGTAGATCGCACAGAGAGCAGAGTACATGGTTGATGATTTAGTTCCACTAAACAATTTCTTTCACGTTAAGTAGTAAATTTACCAGATTTCCAGCAGTTTGATAATTTGTGAGTGACGACTAGATGTTTCGGTGGTTATGGGTATCGGAGAGTACCTACATATTACAAAGCCCGTTGCTGACAGAATATCTTTTGTGTACTTTATATCAGTTATTTTTCTTTTAGTGTACAGAGTTTAGTATGCGATCGATTTATTCTGTTTACATTACACCTGTCAAGATGTGTTTTCGATTGTACATAATTGTGTTCGACGGGTATATCGCAATCAGAGGAGCATTGTGGGGAATGCAGAATGATACGTGGTACTTACTGCATTAAGGAAAAAATGGAAGGGAGGACCCACCAATTTAACTTTCTTTTCGCACTACCTGTTTAACAGTGCATAAAATGTATTTTAAGATAATCGAAGCATTTAACTATAAAATTTTCCTTAACAAAATACCCAAATTTGCAAAATTGTTTTGACCTTAAATTTTAAGTTGAATCAGCTTTTAATCTTTGCAAAAGAAGTCTTAAATGTTGTATTACAAAATGTGACAATGATTAAAAGACGTCTGGGCCTGCAGCCTCCTCGTTATCTGGTGAAATAGCGGTGTCTGCTACCGCACTAGACACAGTGTCTTATTAAATGCTCCTCTGCAACACACGAAAACTATACAAGCACCACTGATGACAAGTGAGTCAACTACACAAAACAGATGATGTAATTTTTAATTTGAAAGGTGTATGTCGAAACGTTCGTGGTTAAAAAGGTGTGCTTAAAAAGGTTAAACAGATTAGCAAACAATATGACAATGATAAGGCTTACTTCAAAGCAACCAACGTCCCTTTTGACAATCTTATTCTGACTAAAGCCCTGGTGATCGTTGGCTGTTAATATTTTAAAATTTAAACTGATTGTCAGTTATGAAGACCGCTCTGAATGAACATTTTAAAATTTTACTTGTGAACGCTTATTACAAGGGAACTCACTCGGCGGAATTTCAAGATTCAGCTAAGCTATGGCAACAATGATCCGGTCTTTCACAGACAGCAATGGACAGCTTAGTACAACAGGTTGTTCGGATTATAACTAGAGACTGAGAAATGCAATAACAATCAAAGAATTAAACCGGTTAAAAGCTAAATCTAACCACGAGGTCCCCCTTTTTAACGGAAACCTGTACCTTAGTACAGTTGTTCCGGCTGTATTTACAACCAACAACTGATTAATTAGAACATTATTGATCGGGAACGAATCAGAGAGGGAAGGCCATATAATAGCGGGACAGATTTTCAAACGACAACTAGTGCCTATATCTACGACCAAAGAGCCGACCGAGTAAGTGTCTGAGGGTCGGGTACAAACCAGAAAATAATAAGAAGGGCAGGTAGACAATAATACAAATCACCACTAGGATTACAGAATGTTACTCCCATTTATCAGCAAGCAGTTCCATGGATCCACGGTGCGTCGCAGCGGTTACTGAGTGATGCCGATGAAAGCCAGGTAGAAGAGGGCAGCCAGGCCACGAGAGGTCACCCGACACGAATGTTGCCAACCAGCTGACGGAATGTCGGCCTGCCGCTTGCAGTCGACGCTGACCCCGGTGAAGTACTACGGTATCTTTACTCTGCGCAGGCCCTCCTTGCGCAGCTCGTGGCTTCGGCCGCTCGGACCTCGTGACCGCCTCTTGTCGTGACGCTACCGCCAATCCGCAAGCTTCGTGCCTCTGTCTCGGGCCAGTGAACCCCGTATATATATATATATATATATATATATATATATATATATATATATATATATATATATATACATATATATATATATATCGGCAAGCAAAGACCATATAAGAACACAGCCCACAAATACCAATTCCTCCTCATAGATATTGGTAATGGTGCCGCAAGAGGCATAGTCGATACTACACCTGAGCCAGTAATGCCAGACAGAACAGACTACTAATTCAATGGCACTACTGGTCACTGAAGTCAATGATTTTTTTTTTTTGGTGAAATTCTGGAACCAAGTGATTGAGACTGCTGCAGGAGCATGCAAGGTCCAGATTCCATTAGGAGATACAAAAGTGAAACGAAGATCGTGGTATATCTCTAATTTGCACCCTTATTTTCATTGAGCAGGAATGGACTGGAACTATTACATTTACCAGCCACTAACAGTTATAGCGAGCTGTTACGGGCAGGATCGATCTAGGCGTATGGAACAATTGGAGTATAGAGAAGGCGTTATATTAACCAAAAGTAACTTATGCCATCTTCAGGCACCATAAAAGGAGTTGTAATTGTAAATATAAAATATTCTCATTTCTACTTGCCAGACAGGCTTCTAGATGTAATCCCAGACCAAAATCTAACTTATCTCAATAGACCCTTGAACATGATCTTTCCCGCTCTGTGGAACAGCTCATGCTATAAAGAACACATTACTACAGAACAAACATTTCAGCATATGCTGCAGCATCCTCATGAACAATGACATAGGGTGACTACAACAGTGGTTTCCACTTCCGATACAGCTGTGGTCTTGTCTTTTCTCTGCGCAACCTATGTCTGTTTATAGCGGAGAACAATCTGGCCACCTAAAATCTTTGTACAGAAAAGTCCGAATGAATGGGTCACCATTAACAGTGATTAATTAAATATACAGCCAATGAGCACTGTGGTGCAACCTGAATAAGCAAACGAAACTTGATAGGAATGTGTACACAATGTGTTTTAAAACTACACTGGCACACTTGGAGAGAATGCAGAATGTGACCTGACGAACAAAATGAGCAAAGGAAGCCAGGTCAGGAAAAGTCAGTTTTTTATATTCGGTGATCGCAAGTTATTGCCACGATTGGCAGTGGAGCAAGCGGAGGTAACTGCTGCATAGACAAAAGGCCTTGCGTTCAATGAATGCGACGCTCTGTTGCCGTGGCGGCTGACTATGTTGACCTGGGGCTTCTGTCCGCAGTGTATTGTCTCCCCTAACACTCTACATTAATCTCCGATGTTTTGTGTTACAGAATACAGGATGTAATCGACAGCATCGAAATTACGGGGGGTAAAAGTTGACCTGCGCAGCTGCCATCCCATCTACTCTTCTGGAGTGTGAGGCAATCGGCCGAATAACATCAATAACTGCAGACATTCCTAGACGTCAGCGCTTTATTGAATTTGAAGTGCAGGAACCATGAATGCTAGGAAATGGGAAAGGAACCATATGTGTAGGCACTGTGGCAAGTTTAACCACAACAGGATCCAAGGAATGTACATTACTATCTGTTCCGTTGATACAGGATCTTAAATACTGTGTAGAAAATAAACTATATATAAAACAAACGTTATAAATTAAATGTTCCATTGTGTTCGAAAACTATTTTTATTCGTTTAAAATATTTTATCGGGTCGCTGGTATTCCTCACCGCAGTGTTTTCACCACCTACAAATTATGTACAATTATAGTAGATGCTCAAAAAGTCTGCCCCCAGCGTCGCAAGATGCCCGATTTCTGCGTATCACTGACTGCCACACTCATTCAGAGATACCGGGCATGACGTGAACAACCTCAAATGCTGCATGAACCTCGCTTGCTAGGTCTTCCGCTAACTCCACTGGAGTTTCGTGCACTACATTCTTCAGATGGCCCAACATGACGAAGTCCAGCGGGTTGAGATTAGCCGAAGGGGGAGCCACGATACAGGGCCACCTTGACCAATCCAGCGATCCCGAAACTTTTAACTGATCTGGATTCTGGCAGCTCGACTGAAATGCGACGATGCGCCATCGTGCTGGAACCAGTGCAAGTGGCACCTCCACCAGTAATTCTGACAGCACTTCTTGAATGAACGTTGTGTACCAGTCGCCTGTGAGTCAGGAGGGAAGCTGTAGGGGCCTGTCAAGTAATCGTGGACGATGCCAATCCATACATTGATGATGGACTTTTCCTGATAACATCGTTCGCGGAACCGAACAGCATAGCGAAGTGGTTAGTACGCTGGACTCGCAATCGGAAGGTCAACGGTTCAAACCCGCTTTTGGCCTTAATGATTTAGGTTTTCTGTGATTTTCCTAAATCGCTTAAGTCACATGCTGGGATGGTTCCATCGAAAGGGCACGCCACTTTTCTTCTCCATCCTTCCCTTCTCCGAGCTTCTGCTCAGTCTCTGATGGCCTTGTTGTCCATGGGACGTTAAACACAAATTTCTTCCTCCTCCATCGTTTTTGGGGGTATGGTGGTTGGCATCCGAAAACACGGGGCAGTTGTGATCGTTGAGCACACAGGTGAAAAACATTTCGTCTGTGAATAACACATATACAGCGTAATACGGCTGCCAGGCGTAACGCTGCAGTAACCGCTGATGAAACTCCACACGCGGAGAAAATTCGTTGGCGAACAGCGCCTGAGTCGTCTGGAAATGGAATGGACACCTTCCCCTCTTATGCAGCACTGCTAAACGGCTGACTGGGAGCATTGTGACGCGCGTGTCACGGTTCAGGTGCTTGCCGATGGGTCTGCGTCGAACCTCTCTAGCACGTGTCCTCCGTCGTGGGCGTACGCTTTGCAAGCGACCTCTGTCGTGCCGACGCCCTGTCATATCACCGAGACGCCGACAGAGATGACCGCAAACGTGGATTTGTATGGCTGCCGCCAATGGGAGTACCGCTGCCCGTACATGCATAACACTGTGGGCCCACTGCCTAGCGCCTCATCATACGCGAATTAACTTTGTGCTGCTCGGCTCAGGTGAATTTCTCGATGTTGCTGCACGCCATCATGTGACAAATTACGACTGGGCGCTGTGTTTTTACTGCGTGTGTTTGTCGTTCCCTTCTGCCGCTACCGCTGCTGGCGGTCTCTACAATGTTGGTGTGACAGGTGTAGCCGAGTTAATCGTGATCTGACGTGCAGACTGCTGTCAAGTACACTGCAAGACTTTGTGCCCAAGGTCTGTTCGCGTACAATTTCACGCCTGCTGCTGGAGGGGAGGCCTAGTGCAAGGCGCCACCACTTATATCTTCGACGCTCTGTAGCATCACTGGATGACGTTTCCGGACATGGGTTTCTATAATCATTCTTTTCCTCAAGGCACCTACATCCCCTAGAAGATGGTTCCCATAATTTTGAAAAACCCTGTAATGTACATGGAACATTGTATAATGAGTCATTATCAGGGTGATTGCTAATCAGCGATCTGGTGGACCAGATGACCCAAAAACGGATTCGGCGCCCAGTGGTCGAAGACTCTTGGCCACATTGGCAGAAAATATTGCCATCAGACTATTAAAGAAGCTTCAGTTAAGTAACGAAGGCGGGAGATAGTTGGCGTGTTTCTGCAAGACGCCACAAAGGGACTCTGAAAGCCTGGCAAGATAGAACTACTGCTATTGTGGAAGCACAGAAGCAGACTACAGCTGTGACGATCTGGGTTTCAGTGCGGTCAAGTCTCGCCACCAGGTTACTTCTTCGTTCTGTGCGACCAGGACTGATGACTTGACAAACCTGTGGTGGGCCAAGTTACCATAAATACTATTTACCTCAACCATTCAGAATCTTTCATCGCCCGCCGACAACGACGAGAGGTACCCTTGATGCCTGTAGATGATATGTAACGAGTCATCTGATAATTACTACTTTTTACTACTAATTACTTTTTTTCTAGCTGTGAAATGCTGGCTGTGTCTGGGCCCGATACCGTCAGAAGAGTAATTGGAGCATTGTTGCCAAGACACCATCTGCTAGCCTTTTTTTTTCCAACTTTAGGGTGCCTAACTGGTCGTCAAGATTGACACCAATGTCTGAATGGCTGTTATGCTGTCAGCTGCGAGTGTGCTGTAGGTTTGACACTTCAGGCCTCTGTCGCTACCAACTGGACTGGGTTCCTTGGTTCAACTCTGCATGCTTGGGCGCTTCCTGCATTCGGTCATGTAGCTACACATCATGACCGACTCCCGTGGAATCTGGCATAGTAACGTGCTCTCTATCTTCCAAGGCATCTGGTGGGATTTGCTACTGCTGTAGTACTGACCAAGTGGTCTTGCCTCAGCTGCCGCCCACTCGATAGGGCAACACCGCACCATGACCATTAGTGGAGGCTGGTTGCTGACCTGGGCACCTTAACCTGACAGAAGCCAGCCTGTGTTTTGGGAGGTGCAGATCGCTCCCTAGCAACATTACAATTTCCCTTGCTTGGAATATATATATTAATGTAACTAATTTGTATGACTTGCATTGGACATCGACCTGGCTCCATGAACCTTCCACCTATTTAATCATCGCTCAACGCCATTTAAATTGCTAGTGGCATCCCTGTTTACACCAGTCATCCTGACACACCACCACACCAGATTACCGTGGACCACTTACAACAGATGTGGGTCAGCTTTAACAGAGGAGAATACAACCTTCCTTCCCAACTGAATCAATGCATGTATCCACGTCAGAAGTGTTGCAACATCAAAATGATAAGCAGCTCACAGTACCATACTCATTATAAATGCGTCTAGATTTTTTAATACTGAAACAACAGAACATAGTCTCTCAACCTCTGAAGTTTCATTCCGTTCCCTTTGTGGGTGCTTCACTTTCGTTTATCAGGCAGTATAAATATAGCTTTTTTGAGTTACTTTTTGGTTTCGACTAGGTATTGTAGATTTGTCTCCACCGTTTTGAACCGTGTATACGATTGCCGATGTGACTTTGATTATATGTCGATGTGTTCCTTCTTTTTGCGTTTTTAATAGACTGACGGGTAATGTTTCGTTAGCTTGATGTTATAATGTTTTGTACGATGTTACAATGGTCAGCTTCAGACACTGTTCCTCCTGGTTGGTTGTAATTAAAGTGTAGTTTGTCCCAGAAATTATTTGAGGGCTTTGATTAGCAAATGGAGGTAAAACTTGGTGGATATTCTAATTGGTTAATGTGGAACCGATTTACGTTGGAAAACATTAGTTCCTATTTTCGCCACCAGTCGCAAGTGCGGCGCTGTGAATACAAGAAAGACGTGTAGAAATATTTCTGGATGTAATGGATTATGAACAGGACGTGGGCTGAAATGTTCAAACAAGTGAGAAAAGCATAATGTCAATTTTTATATTAAACGCCACTTATATAGTAGACACACCAGAGACATCGACGAAATGCTGCATTTGTAAAACAACGAGATGAACAGATGCTCACAGCAGTTCCGGTTGAATCTGAGTAATGTGTTCCTGTATAGTGGTCTTCAGATCAAGTACACAACAAAAGTGTCCGCGTAAATGTGTATTTTAGATAGCCTCAGAGCCAAAATTCACCTGGATTCATATCAGGTTGTTTTGGAGGCCGTGCTGATGATTCACACATCACAGGTTCAATAACAGTCCACGGTGTCTCTTTAAGATAGCCATATTGTTCACTGACTTTATGGAATGTGAAATGACAGCTTGGATGTCATACCCTAATTCAAATAGTGTACAGTGTTAGATCTGCGTCTGATGGTCACAACTGGACCTAATGTTTTTTTCTTGTTTAAATTGGTTCTACATTAGCACATTAGCATATCTACCAATTTCTGCTGTCATAGAAAGTTACAGCCTACACTGGAACTCCATGAGTAACTGCACTTTAATTATATATTTGATTATTATATGGCTCTATAAGGCAGCCATAGACAACACATTATCATATACTAGAATTGTAGCTGAAATAAGGTCAAGGCAATATTCGTACAAACAGAAGCGAGTGATGAATCACTTTAAAGAATTTGTGATTGTTGGAGAACCCTAAGCCAAGAAAGAATAACATATAAATAAGGATGGCGACAGGTACCCATGACCACGATTGTTACCATAATGTTATAGAATTGGCTTTAATTCTTATAGCGAATTAGCAACTTTGCAGATAGAGAGATTAAAAGATAATCAGTGGGCTTGATTTAAAGCTATTTGTTCACTGTCCTACAGCACGTAGCACCAGCTAAAATCCAGCCCTACTGCGAATGCTGTTGTGGAACACGAGATGAGTTGGTTGACATTCGTAAGCAGCTGGTTATCGCCCTGGCTACTGTCAAACGACTAGCAACATCTGCGAGTTGTTGTGTTGGGAGAGCTCCAGAGAGGCATGTACACTTTTTGACATAAAACCTGGCCAGCGGCCGGCCCCTGCAGAGCCAAAGTCCGTACCGATCGCGAGTTGAGAAAAGTAATCTGGCCACACTGGCAGACCATCTGCACGATCTGGCAACACTGTATGCTGCAGCGCTTCATAGAGGAAGTTTTGATTCCAGTTCGAGCAAGACTGTTCTGGTTATGGCTGGTTCTAGTGGTAAAACACGTGACATCTGAATGTGAGGTGTCGCGTTCGGGACCACTTGCTGCTTAAAATTTGATAGCTCTTTCCGTCTGAATGTTGAAGTCACGAGTGAAATCATAAAGCAGCTACTACGTATTTCATCTTCTGACACACCGGTAATAACAGTTCCGCCCAACAACAGTTTTCCGACAGACTGCTTTGAGGACTGTCTGCCTTTGAACGCCACATGCGCCAATGCTGTTCAAATTCCAATAGTTAGTTACCGCCAGCGGTTGCTGCGGTGGCGCTGCATTGCCTCGCCCCTCGTAAAAGGCGCCTATCGCTCATCTCTTTCAACAATATAAAATGATTTACTGTTGTTGAATGATGCTCCACAAAAACGTCTACGATTAGCATTTCGCACTCGATACCATCGAAGGCAGACGACCCGTTTAAATACGATGACTTTTCTATTTGTACAGAGTATGGCATAAAATTATTTTTATAATTTGTGATTCAATTAAAATACTTTGCTATGTTTCTTAAAGTTATTAATGCTTTGCAAGGTGCCTCTTTCGCTTTTAGAGGCGATTCTTCATGCAATTATTTCGTTAGGAATTCTTCTACGTCTTTCAAGCTACAGTGAGTAATAGTGGTGCACGGCCTTTGATTCCTTACTTTAAATGTATATGATAAATTCTTCCCAGAGCATGATCTATAGCAACGAAGGCTTACTGAATGTTTTGAGGACCTCATATGGACTCACTGAGAAGTTAATGCTAATCCAAAGTGATACTTAAGTTATTCAATTGGATTTGAACCAACAAATCTGTCTGTATTCGTAGCCACCCAGATTGGAAGTTCCTATTTCCAGTGTCAGCAAACATCTACAGGGGGTGCCCAACTGTTACTACAGTACTCAGCACAAGGGAACTATTAATGAGTATGTTCAATTTATAACTATACCCTGTGACATGTGGGTTGTAAGTGACGAAATTAGTATCGTTGACACTGATTCGCATCCATTCCGAGACTTTTGTATATTGACCGAGCTTGATCTTCGCAAAACAGACATCTATGGCCATTAAAACAGCTTAAAATGTCAAGAGTGCTACAAGGCTGATTGTGTAAAAGTTTTCTTCTGTTTTAGTTAAAGAATTTCTTCCAATAATTTTCAGCTCCCTGAAGTAAAAAGGAAAGAAGGAAACATCAGTGCCCTGGTACTCACCGCGATATGAACTTACAACCCACCACACTGTCGTATCGTAACACGTGTGCAAAATCACTCTTTTTGCTGTACTTACTTTTGCAATTTTTATTAAAGTGGTGTTGTTGATATACCTCAAAGGGTACAGCTGAAAATGTGTACCCCGACCAGGACTCGAACCCGGGACCTCCTGCTTACATCGCAGAGCCTCTATCAATCTGAGCCACTGAGGGCACAGAGGATAGTGCGACTGCAGTGACTTATCCCTTGCACGCTTCCCGTGAGACCCACATTCACAACTGCCCACAACCTACATTTGCAATGTTCCTAAAGTATAATTGCCCATTCACTCATTACTCGCGCCAACTAAGGTGACGTTTCCCGTAAGAGACCAATGATGACCATGTAGCTGAATGGTCATCTTTGGTACCCAGCCATTGACCTTCTTCTGTGCGAATGCGCACACTTTTCCCGAACTCTTACGAGAATCGTCACCTTAGTCACAATGCAGAAGTCATACAATTAGCAGTTTGTCTCCACATAAGGTAGTGCACTGGCGAAAAATGCCGTTACCGTTTGATTTGGTGAGGATACAGAAAGAAGGGACCGGTGAATATCTACGTCAATTCGCATGGACAATTCGGGATGTTCGGAAACGAGTACAAAAGGCAAATAAAAAAGCTTTGGAAGGGCAGGAAGACGCATTAAAGCGGAAAGGAGGTCTACCATAGTATAGAGTGGGACAATGGGCAATGGTGTCAAGCCCCTATACGCAAAAAGGGATAACGAAGTTCCTCACGAGGTATCAAGGGCCATACCAAGTTGTCGAAACCACATTTCCCGTTAATGTTCAGCTTCAGCTGCCAACTAGAACGACGATAGTACACTTTGGGCAGTTACGGCCATTTAAGGGCTGCCAGGATGTGATTCCAGGCGTGTCACAGGAAGGAAAGAGGAAGAAAGAGAGAGTGAAGAGAGATGCTAAGCACAGAGAAAACCGGTAAGATAGAGTACAGCATGAAGTACCGTATGCTTTGCGATCTAGAAAGTAGTAGAGTATTAGTTTTTTTTCGTGTCATGCGTCTTTGGGTTTGCGTAGAGTAATTAGGCATCGTATTTTTTATGTGTTTTCGAGTACTAACATTCTGCTAGGAGCAGCAGTCCTTTTGAACAGCGAGAAAGGATGATGGTGATCCCTGTCTTCAGGTCACTGAAAAGGGAAGTGTAGCGTCTGACGTGTGTGGAGTGTTTTTGGAGGAGGAATCAAACACAGTTCTGGAGAAATAAATGCGTCGGAGTAAATGTTGCGGCAAAGCTGTGATAAATATGTTTTGACCGATTTCAGAGTCGTACGATTTCCTGTTTCCACTTTTAGCTATCGACAGTGCTGGGTCAGGAAAGTAGTGTTTATTGCAGCAGTTCATGTAATGTAAATTTAAGGATGAAAGTAGTCACACAATCGGTGTTGGGTTTGAATCAAAAATAGTGAATGTCTGAGGACAATTTGTGAAGCTACAAATATGGGACACGAGCTCGGTGCAGTTTTTTTAGACAGGTGGAAACGAATAGACTGTCCAAGGGACATCGTGGAGCCAAAATTGAGCTTGCAACGGGCCGGGATGCATTGGATCTACACAATAGGATCAACCTTCCACCTGCCAGCGTCAATTTCAGGAGTCACGCAATTGAATGTTTCGCAGCCACAGCTGTACTGCTCAGAAGCCACTTTAGAGTTTTTCTAAGGCATAATCTGACCTTGTAAAATCAAACTCTGCAGTCAGGTCTGTTGAGATCCGTAAACCAGTTCATTTTAGAGCAAGATGGGCGCACGTCAGCCGAACAACTGGTGCAACCTGTCGCTCAGTATAAGGAAAGGCAACGGCAAATAACTATCATTTTGAGCACCTCTGTTCCAAATGTCATAGCGGCCTCAACTTTGTTATGTGTTATTTTCTTTCTGATCAGGCGGAGAGCTAATTCCAAAAGGGAACCAAGGGTAGTCCAAGTCCCAATGGATTGGATACTGAGGGCGTGAGATGAGTAGATAAATGGCTGATTGAGCAATGATCGTCCAGCAAGGAATTTTTACGTTTTGTTTCATGTCATGGCTTTAAGGGGCACTAGACCACGTTTAAGTTTTCTAATGGTAAGGAAATATACCATAGGTGCCGACCCAAACAAGTTAAGAGCAAGTTAAGGGTCCACCCGGGGACCGGGTATTTCAGAAGAGGGGAATAATGTAGCGGCACCACCGTTTAGGACAGGGGAAGTTAGTTTTGTGCAATATTCAGACCACAAGTTACAGCCAGGTGCTGGCCAGATTGCAGTGATTTATGCATACCAACAGTTTCGAAATAGGATAGAGGCCACAGGCCATCACATGGCTGAAGGAGTATACGTAGCTGTTTTGCATGTCAAAATCACAGTCAGAAGGGGCCCACTGGCTAACCTAGTGTGCTATGAGTACGTGATGCAAAGCGGCACGTATGGGAAAACAGAGGCGCACAGCTGCATATAAATAGGAGTAGGTTTCTAACGAGATAAATGCAAGTGTGGGAGCTCTCCTGGACGGCGGGGCATGTCACACCACAAGCTACATGCAGCAGCAGATGGGGCGCCCAGCGTTCCAGTCCACGGTGGGTAGCTGGTTCGTCCTTCTGAGACCGACGCGGGGTCTGTAGCCTGCCAGCGACGCGCCACTCCACGGCTTGCTACCGTGGGCAGGCGTCCTGGCCTTCAACACACGCCGGAGGCAGCCTGAGGTTAGGGCCGCAGATTCAGACACCAGATCACGGGCTGTCATTGTCGCCGCGATCTCAGCAATGCCAGCGATAAGGACGCAGTTGGCCACCTGACGCTCACACTGAGTAGTGCTTAGTTGGCAGGGACGCCGACTGCTGAGTCTGTAACACCATAGCTCTAATACTCTACTGATTTATTTTGCCTTTTGTTTCGTTTAATGTTACTTCGTTGAGCTTCTGTAAATGTGTTTGGTTGAATAGATAACACAAAATTGTACACTCCTTTCTTTGTAAAAACTTTGATGTCATGGTTTGATTCTATGCAATGTAGTATATCTGTCATTTAAATTCTTTGTCCCAATTGAAGGGAGACAAAACTTACTGTATATATTTGGAATTTGTTTAAATAATTTTGTTTAGAACTACCTATATGTGCAAATGATATGTTTTGTTTAAAATAATTGTTTGCTGTTATGTAAACTGCTGACCTTCACATAGGGTTCTTAGTTATCTTGTAAATAAAAGGTGTTGTGGTTCCCGTCGGGAACGGAACTGTGTAGCGCGCGCAAATTGTGGATGGCCTAGGTAGAAAAGGTGGAACAAGAGTCAGTCGGGGACGAGCTACCAAACTGTGCACTGCTATGTAAATGTTGTATATTGTGCTGGTTCCGAGAGAGGCTTTTTCTGCTACTTTCCAATGCCTCTGATGGATGGATAAATAGCTGGAACGATTCTCAAATTGGTATTCATCATCGCACCCAAAAAGGGCCAGAGTCCAGCAATTCTGTCTGCAAATCCGCATACCAACATGCAGTTGCCACCACATTGCGCAATCACTGTAAAGGAGTACTGTAATAATGTACAGTGAAGGATCAGCTTATTGGGCGATTTAGTGTGCACAAATATAACGTAACTTATAACTGAATTTATGTTCCTACCTTGATTTTTTCCATATCACACCTCTCAGGTTCCTCACCATTTGAACTATGATTACCGAGTGTCCTATTTTGTGGAAAAAATGAAAGCCTCAAAGTTAGGCAGTTTATTACATAATGTTGTTTGATCTTTGATGAGAAGGGAATATTGAGATTTACTGTGGATTTAGTGCAATTCTGGGAGGCAGTAAATGTAGTTTTGTGAAGTTTCAAAGTCACCTATTTAATCATTTACTTGAAAGTAGAAGACTGTGGTAATAAAGACAATTTGCTGTTTCTTTTATAAATTAAAGTTCTTAAAATTGAGGCTTATAAAGTTTTGCTTAGTTAATGATCATAGTGCTACCTGTAGTAAATTTTAAAAGGTGAGTCAGTTTCTTGCAAATTTGACAACATTGTGTTTCACTGTAGTAAAAGTGGAAAACTGCGACAGTAGAAAATTATACGTTCCTGACTGCTAAGTGTTTGTCTCTCTTGTGTATTGGAAGTGCATATTAATAGTACAACAGAATCCACAGTTTGTCTATTGTGCTAATGTTAGGTAACAAGTAACAGGAAAGCCACTATTTATGAAAACCATAATTTCTTTATTCAAAAGATAGTGAGAAGCAACCTGTTAGTGGATTCCAATTAACTCTCATTTTAAATAGTAAAGTATTTAATTGAGAGAGACTTAACCTTTGTCCAATTTATGATCCTGCAGTGAATGTTAATAGTAATGTTATAAAGACCATTCAGTTTGAACCAGTGGTTAGCACACTGGACTCACATTCGGGAGGACGACAGTTCAATCCCGTCTCCGGCCATCGTGATTTAGGTTTTCCGTGATTTCCCTAAATCGCTTCAGGCAAGTGCCGGGATGGTTCCTTTGAATGGGCATGGCCGATTTCCTTCTCCATCCTTCCCTCACCTGAGCTTGTGCTCCGTCTCTAATGACCTCGTTGTCGATGGGACATTAAACACTAATCTCCTCCTCCTCCTCAGTTTGAACAAGCCCTGAAAGTAATAATGTGTTTTGGTATCTGTTATATTTTTGCCAATAGTTGGTGCTGCTCTAGCTGTTAGCTTCAATCTTACGATAAACATATGTATGTGTCAGAGTTCATTGCACTCGTGTGTGACAAAGTATAGGTTGTGTTTATCCATTAATGTTACTAATAACTATTTTCTTGAACAAGAATGTTAATCATTGTCTTGCCTAATTAGGCTGGCGACCGTTTTCTTTATCTGTTAAACAGTGCAGATAGGCAAAAATTTTGTTTGATACTGTTCAAATATTTATGCAATTCTGACTTTCATTTCCGATAAGCTACCCCCGTTAGGTACAACTCGGTCAACACAACAAAATTCCTCTCAGAGGGTAACAGTGCTCTGTTGCTTTATACGTTAATGGTTTTAACTAGATAGTTATATTTCACGACCTGCCTCCTACTTTAAGGTTATGAAATAGCAGTAGCAGACGTTAGTGTTATATGTGGCGTTTCCGTGACAGAACTACTTTGCTCTGTTGGGGCATAGTATGTAATAAAGCAAACTTGGTATTTAATTGTACAAGCTATGTAAAAAGCTGTTGCAGTGATGTAAGTCGACTGCCAACATCCTGGTGACACCACAACTCCGCTGGCATACAAGGCCGACACACAGCAGTGCGTGCACTGGTTGCTGAGGCAGCCATTCTGCACCAAGCCGTTTTGCATGCAGCAAAGTGGTGACCTCAGCATTGAGGGCCCCATTGATGCATATCGACGGGAACTGGGGCACTTTAGTTGGAAACAATAAATCTATTGGAAAGCTCAGACAGGTCATAATACGATGCCTTCTAGCTCTTCCCACTACATTTGGCCATCCTGATACCTTCGATGGCAGAAGCTGTCACTATAGAAGAGAAAAAGGAAGGACAATAGCAAATTCGTAGGTCATGTTCTAACAGACAAATTCTTCCTTCCTAATATAATTATGAAACGTAGTACTAAGAGAGAAACTAAGAAAATGCCCGAGAAAGCAATCAACATCAGAACAAGAGCCAGTTTTTATAGAATAGAAGTGACACTAGTACCGAGGTGGAAAGACTGTGTTGTACTGAAAGATCATTGTAGAACTACCAGGTGTGGAATAAACTAGTTTTGAAGAAAATATATAATCATGCAACTATTTATAATTAGAACTGTTACTTCAACAAGGAGATTATGAAAGTAGGTAACAAATCTTCGGAAAAAGTGGAAGTACTCGTAACTCTACAATTTCCATAGTCCATATCTGCATAAAATATATTTCATCCTGTGGGTACATGATTTCTGCACTCGGTCTCATGATGGTATTGAGTATAGTAACATTGGTGTTCCGTTGAGAAGTCCATCTATTCTCCACACAAAGCCTGCTCCACAAGCCACGATATACTTCCATACGGCAACAGAGAACCCTCCACTTCTTTGGCTTTCGTGGACGTTTGGATGGAAGTGTTGTCCCCATGGGCAGTACACCCAAAGCAACGCAACTGTTTGGGAGTTAAAACAAGTATGCATTCATTCAGCTATTACGTTTACTTAAGACATAACACTTAAGACTAATGAAATTGGGAAATTTGTGGTAAGTTCCTATGTGACCACATTGCTGAGGTCATGGGTACCCAGGCTTACACACTACTTAATCGAACTTAAACTAACTTACGCAAACGACAAAATACACACCCGTGCCCGAGGGAGGACTCGAATCTCCGACGGGGGGAGCCCTGCGAACTGTAGCGTTTTATACGTTAACTTTGATATCTCACCTGAACAGGGGCATCACTACACGAAGAAAATACTTTTTCTTCCAAGAAGATTACTTTGCCCAATCGCTGTCGATGATATATTGTGCCACAAAAGCCATCCAGTAAATTTTTAATGGTCAGTCAAAGATTGTTTGATAGCTGCTCTTCAACAATATAAATCGGCGTCTCAGTCTCCTCATAATAGTTTTTCCACTGCTGGGAAACTAACATCTCTTTCAGCGCACAGCAAGTGAGAAATGGATTCGCTCTTAAGTTCTCCAAAGGGACGTTGATCATCTGCTTCACTAGACACATGGAGTCGGCCACTTCCTCCTTTCCTCTCGATACGGCCACTGCCCTGCTATTCTTTTCACTGGTCTAGCTGTTCTTGGCGGTACTCCAATCTTTTCTGCAACTTCTGTCTCAGCTTAATTGTCATTATCAATCAGAGCAATCACTCGCACTCTCGCGTGAGCGGGTTTATGCGACTGGCCATAGATATATCCGATAGAGCCCGTGACACTTGCAGACCCACCTTTACGTTGTTGGAGCCAGGACCTATGCGCAGTCCGCTGCAGTTCTTCTCAGAAGTAACGATGCAGGCCCATTGGCTGGGAATACACGTCCGGATTCTTGAACGGGCCACTTTCAGGGTTCCCTGTGTTGCCTTGCAGTTTTCACATGGCAGCACAAGATTTAGTAGCTTCCAGTACGGCGCAGGCGTGGACTAATGACCATACAGAAAAACATATTGAATTGTGAACCTCTAAACATTGCTATTATGGTCGCTGGAGAAAAAAATGTTTAGTCCCCGGTTTTCAGCAACTCAATTTCATTTCATGAGTTTCGAGTAAACTCATCTTCAGAATGTCAAACATGGAAAGGCGCTTCAGACACGCGGTATGGCGTAATGTGCACACAACCATTTTCAAAGTTCTTTGAAATAATGAGCAAAGGAGAAATCTCTCTAGGAAGGTCATTACACGCTCAATCTGCAAGTTTTTCTTCGTTTCGCATTGACCTGTCTGGCTTAACTATCACCAGAGAAGTGGAAGAAGCAGAAAGCAGAAGTGTCATGTTAGCTCCATGGCACCATTCTCGTCTCGTAATCTGGTGGTTGCTGGTTCAGATCTCGAACTGCCGATGTTTATCGTGTCGAATTTCTTTTTTAATTTGCAAGCATGAAGAACGGAATTCAGTGACAAAATGAAAGGGAAACCTATGTATTGCACCAAGTGAACGAACAGCCTATTTTTATTTTTAATCGACATCTTCTTCTGTAATGGAATAATATTCGATCATTATTGGTTAGTTATTGTTACTATTACTATTGTCATTCCTTCAGTCTCAAGAAATTTCGTATCACTATTTTGTGCCAATGCACTTGACCAGTGAATCTGGAAGAATGGACTGTTGGATGTTTCGTCACCCAGAATACACATTAAGATTCACTTCTCATGTTCAGGGGAATGGGAACGGCCCAATAAGAGCAAACGACAACCGGTGACGCAGGCAGAACCCGAGAACATTTATGTGGATTTCACACACGGATAAATTCACATTGTAATGCATTACTCAGCAATAGAATATGTTGGCAGAACTCCACGACAATTTATGTTGATTTCACACCAGGACGACGGATAAATTCGCACTGCAGTACATTACTCAGCAATAGAACATGTAATATGAAGGGACTCTACTACGAATTTGTGATAAACAACCATGCTTTACCCTTGACTCAGCGGTTGGTTGTAGAGTAACAATTGTAAATGGAAAACTGTGTTTGATGATTTTGTTCTGCTACTCTTCGAATGAGTTATGGCAGTGCGTACATTACAGTTTTTTCTTGTTCTTATTTACACATTTATTTAAATTCCAGATAATTAAGTATGAGTTTCACTTGCGATATTCGATTTCGAATGCAGTTAGTAACTCTCCTAGCCATCTCATCCAATACCGTGGAAGAATGTATAGTGTTTTACTTTCCATATACCAAGCAACAACACAGAAAAAAAGTCACAGAACCTAATCTGTGACATGGACTTAGACTCTTTTAATCATATGAGGAACAAGAAAGGGGGGAGGGGTTACTGTTCCGCAACGTGTGAGACAAAGTCGACTTCCAATATCATTTTATTCCATTGAAATAAGCTTTCGTTAGAAATTGACAGCCGCCGCTGTGGCCGATCGCTTCTAGGCGCTTCAATCCGGAACCGCGCGACTGCTACAGTCGCAGGTTCGAATCCCGACTCGGGCATGGATGTGTGTGATGTCCTTGGGTTAGTTAAGTTTAAGTAGTTCTAAGTTCTAGGACACTGATGACCTCAGGTTTTAAGTCCCATAGTGCTCCGAGCCATTTGAACCATTTTGAAAAGAACAATGTAAGTGTTTTATTCCTTTGCATTTTGGCGGAATTGTATGCGTGACGGAAAATTATGTACCTCAACACTTTGTATGCCGTTTCCTGTACTAGCAAAACTAATATCACTAGCTGGGATACTCATATGTTGTTACTAAAGTGTGTAGCACCGCACTTAACAGACTCCATCCACACTGGAAAGGTTAGAAAAAGAGGAATTCTTGTTAAATATAACTTATTGACTTAAATACATATAACCTAAAAGCTGACACTGGAAAGTATGAGGATGAGACCTCGTACTTAGGGAAAGACAGGGTTTGGCATGGATGGGGCCGTAATCAGGTACTGTTGGTTGCTCAGACTTTTTTTTAACTATGCACCCTTTATTTGGAAAAATTGCAAATAAAGTTGACAATAAGAAACAATTATCCAATTTGACTGTTAAGACACAATATCAAATAATAAAATTCTTGAGCAAGTAGCACTCATAGCAAAAGGCCTTATTGACCAGAAATTCGTATTATTGTCAGCTGCAGGCCCCAATAGTAATAACTCAGAAAACAGTTTGATGGCTGAAGGCCTGGACAGCATATTCTTAAGAACCACTAAAACTTCTCCAAGAGATACTAGAATTTAAAGAAAACGATGATCATCAAAATTTCACTATTAAGAGACAATACCTAATTAAAAAATCAAAAGACCAATTGTGTTCAAGGCGGAAGGCCTTACTGACATGAAATTCAAATTATTTGTCGGCTGAAGACCCCAATAGTAATAACTCTAAAAACTGTTGGATGGCTAAAGGCCTAGATACAAATTTTTGAGAAGCAATTAAATTTCTTTGAGAGATATTTAAAGACAATCATCAACATTTCAGTGTTAAGATATTTTGTCTAAACAAAATTTCTTAAGGTATGTTACACTCAAGGCTGAAGGCCTTATTAACAAGAAGTTCAAACTCTTTGTTGGCTGAAGGCACAAATAGTAATAATACAAAATTAAAATATTTTTTAAAAAAAGAACAATAATCACAATCTGACCAAATCAAGAGAGAAGTCTGCTTCAGGCAGTGCTCCAAGGATCGACCTGGTAAAGTCCCTCAACTTCATAAACGATGAGACACAGCCGTTTATTTTTTATTTTATTTTATTTTATTTTTTTTTTTTGGTCATCAGTCTACTGACTGGTTTGATGCGGCCCGCCACGAATTCCTTTCCTGTGCTAACCTCTTCATCTCTTGCAACCTACGTCCTCAATTATTTGCTTGACGTATTCCAATCTCTGTCTTGCTCTACAGTTTTTGCCCTCTACAGCTCCCTCTAGTACCATGGAAGTCATTCCCTCATGTCTTAGCAGATGTCCTATCATCCTGTCCCTTCTCCTTATCAATGTTTTCCACATATCCCTTTCCTCTCTGATTCTGCGTAGAACCTCCTCATTCCTTACTTTATCAGTCCACCTAATTTTCCACATTCGTCTATAGCACGACATCTCAAATGCATCGATTCTCTTCTGTTCCGCTTTTCCCACAGTCCATGTTTCACTACCATACAATGCTGTACTCCAGACGTACATCCTCAGAAATTTCTTCCTCAAATTAAGGCCGGTATTTGATATTAGTAGACTTCTCTTGGCCAGAAATGCCATTTTTGCCATAGCGAGTCTGCTTTTGATGTCCTCCTTGCTCCGTCCGTCATTGGTTATTTTCCTGCCTAGGTAGCAGAATTCCTTAACTTCATTGACTTCGTGACCATCAATCCTGATGTTAAGTTTCTCGCTGTTCTCATTTCTACTACTTCTCATTACCTTCGTCTTTCTCCGATTTACTCTCAAACCATACTGTGTACTCATTAGACTGTTCATTCCGTTCAGCAGATCATTTAATGCTTCTTCACATTCACTCAGGATAGCAATGTCATCAGCGAATCGTATCATTGATATCCTTTCACCTTGTATTTTAATTCCACTCCTGAACCTTTCTTTTATTTCCATCATTGCTTCCTCGATGTACAGATTGAAGAGTAGGGGCGAAAGGCTACAGCCTTGTCTTACACCCTTCTTAATACCAGCACTTCGTTCTTGATCGTCCACTCTTATTATTCCCTCTTGGTTGTTGTACATATTGTATATGGCCCGTCTCTCCCTATAGCTTACACCTACTTTTTTTCAGAATCTCGAACAGCTTGCACCATTTTATATTGTCGAACGCTTTTTCCAGGTCGACAAATCCTATGAAAGTGTCTTGATTTTTCTTTAGCCGTGCTTCCATTATTAGCCGTAACGTCAGAGTTGCCTCTCTCGTCCCTTTACTTTTCCTAAAGCCAAACTGATCGTCACCTAGCGCATTCTCAATTTTCTTTTCCATTCTTCTGTATATTATTCTTGTAAGCAGCTTCGATACATGAGCTGTTAAGCTGATTGTGCGATAATTCTCGCACTTGTCAGCTCTTGCCGTCTTCGGAATTGTGTAGATGATGCTTTTCCGAAAGTCAGATGGTATATCGCCAGACTCATATATTCTATGGTGTCACCGCCAGACACCACACTTGCTAGGTGATAGCCTTTAAAGCTGCCGTGGTCCGCTAGTATACGTCGGACCCGCGTGTCGCCACTGTCAGTGATTGCAGACCGAGCGCCGCCACACGCCAGGTCTAGAGAGACGTCCTAGCACTCGCCTCAGTTGTACAGCCGACTTAGCGAGCAGTGGTTCACTGACAAATTACGCTCTCATTTGCCGAGACGATAGTTAGCATAGCCTTTAGCTTCGTCATTTGCTGCGACCTAGCAAGGCGCCATTACCAGTTTATATTGAGATTGTTATTAAAGTATCATCAAGAGCGATGTTCTCCAATTATGGATTAAGGTTAAGTATTCCAGAAGCTATGTACTAATTTTGGCTACTATAATTCCTTGTCATTTTCCAGACCTCACGCCAGCCTGCGTGAGCTTAAACGTGTGCATTTCGGCCTCCTCTAGCAACACGGTGTTGGCTCTTCTGCCAACACATCACATGGCGACGAGTGTAAAAACGGTCTTCTTCTTTATATTGCACTAATTTACTTGTGTCATGGCTTCGCTACACTCTCCAGATGTACTGCCTGAATTTTATCGCTTGCACAATCAGCAGACGCAGGCCTTATTGGATGCCCTTGGGCAGCTCGTCCAGGGTCAACGTGCACTGCAAAACGATGCGGCAGCCGCAGCTTCACTGCTACCACAGCCACAACACGCAGTTGCACCACCTTTTCGTCCTTTTGATGCTGCACTGGAAAGCTGGACGGAGTGGTCACGCCAATTTGGATTTCATCTCGCCGCCTACAGAATTCAAGGTAACGAGTGGCAGCCTTATCTCCTTTCCTCAGTAGGGGTCCAGACGTACTGTGTGATAGTGAAATTATTTCCCTGACACGACGTAGCAACTCTGTCCTACGATGAAACTTTGTCTGCATTAGATGCATATTTCAAAGAATCAGTCAATGTTGTTGCAAAAAGGTATACATTCTTTCGTACAAAACGTACGGCCGGTCAAACTAATCGGGAGTGGGTTGCAACATTGCAAGGCCTTACTAGGGATTGTGCTTTTGAGTGTGAATGTGGACTCCCTTATTCAGATACTATGGTACGGGATGCAATTGCACAGAACGTTTCTGATGTTCATATCAGGGAACAGATTTTGAAACTAGTCAATCCCTCCCTTCAACAAGTGATGGACATATTGGATCGGCAGGACACACTTGACTTTGCTCAGGAATCATTTGAAACTTCGCCACCTGTGTGTCACGTTAACCGGCCCGCCGGGCGAGCTGCACGGAACAGTAAACAATCCTCGCGCCCAGCCGCGCCAAAGCTGCCTGGCCCTCAGCCGCGAATCCCGCGCCAGCAAGCACATGCAGTGAAATCATGCCCGCGGTGTGCTACTAGACATTCGCGTGAGAATTGCTTGTCACGCCAGGCTATTTGCTTTTTCTGTAATAAAAAAAGGACATGTTCAAAGTGTTTGCCAGAAAAAGCTCCGATCGGACATTCACAACCATTCCAGGCCCATTGCTTCGCGCCGGAATCGGAATCGAACCAAGAACCGTCGCCCATGGAAATTCATACAGTTCATTCCACTCTGCCCAGTGCCACTCTCTCTAACAGTGACTGTGTTCGTCCCAAAAATAGTGTGCGTCGACATCGCAGGAAATCCCGTCAAGTCGCAAGTGATTCTGTACCAGAGTCAGTTCACGTTGCACGAGACAGTCGCTCTTGTCGTCAGCAGGACAATAAACTTTTGGTGGACTTGGACATTAATGGCAATGTGGTACCATTCCAGCTCGATACTGGAGCTGCAGTTTTATTGATCAATAAAGACATGTACAAACAACTGGGGACACCTCCGTTGCGTGCCGCAAATGTTAAGTTAACTAGCTATTCCGGTCAGAATATCCCTGTGTTAGGACAGTGCAGCCTTCTTGCAACATACAAGGGACAAACAAAACTTGTGTCATTTTACTTACTTCGATCTTTTTCTGCAGTGAACTTGTTTGGTTTATATTTATTTCAGTTGTTTAACTTGTCTATAGTAAATCGGGTCCTATCAGTGAACCAGACTGTGCCTTCAGCCAGTGTTTCTCGTCTATGTGAAGAGTTTGCAGACATTTTTGCACCGGGACTTGGTTGCGCTAAGAACTATAAAGCATATTTGGAACTGAAAGTCAACGCGCAACCGAAATTTTTCAGAGCGCGCAATGTTCCCCACGCATTGCGTGATGCGGTCGCGCGAACGTTACACGATTTGGAATCACAAGGTGTGATTGAACGTGTGCAGGCTTCTCTCTGGGCGTCACCTTTAGTAATTTTGCCAAAACTTTCCGGAAAATTGAGACTTTGTGTGGACTTCAAGGCCACAGTGAATCCACAACTAGTGATTACAACTTTTCCTTTACCCCGCCCGGAAGATCTTTTTGACAAACTGTGCCCGGGTAAATATTTTTCGAAGTTGGACCTCGCAGATGCGTACTTGCAAATATCGGTGGACGAAGAATCCCAGCGTGTTTTGGTGGTTAACACGCATCTTGGTTTGTATCGATTCAAAAGACTGCCATTCGGGTGTGCATCCGCCCCTGCATTGTTTCAACAATATTTACAAACTGTTTGTGCGTCGGTCCCTACTGCAGCAAACTATCTGGACCATATTGTGATCTCTGGAAGGACGGAAGAAGAACATTTAGCCAACCTCAGAACATTAGTTCAGGCCTTGCGACAAAATGGTCTTCGCTTGCGGAAGGACAAATGTGTGTTTTTTGCTCGTGACTTACCCTATCTGGGAGATGTAATCAATGCCCAAGGCATACATCCCAGTCCAGAGCACCTCCGTGCCATACAAGACTTGCCTACGCCGCAGAATTTGAAGCAGCTCCAGAGTGTGCTGGGTAAAATAAATTATTACCATCGCTATATCCTTCATGCCTCTTCCATTTCAGCTCCGCTTCATCGCTTACGCCGCAAGGGTGTTCCGTTCGTCTGGACGACGGAATGCGAACGCACCTTTCGCCAGTTGAAATCGGCGTTGCTTTCCCATACTTGTCTTACGCCATTCGATCCCCGGAAGCCCCTTTTGTTCATGGTGGATGCATCGGATTTCGGGATCGGTGCTGTGCTTGCGCACAAAGAGGGTTCGCACGATCGCCCTATTGCCTTTGCGTCCAAATTGCCCTCGTCTGCGCAAAGACATTATTCACAGATCGAGAAAGAAGCTTTGGCTATCGTCTTTGGTGTTACAAGGTTTCATGATTTCTTGTATGGTCGTCACTTTACCATCATCACAGACCACAAACCTTTGACATCGCTTTTTCATCCGACCAAGCCTGTACCTCCGCGTACAGCGCAGAAATTCATTCGCTGGTCTCTTTTCCTCTCGCAGTACCGCTACGATATCTTGTATTGGTCCACTGCTAAGCACGGAAACGCCGATGCGTGGTCCCGTTTGCCTGTTGCTGAGTATAGAGCATTCGATTCCTCCGAACTTGCTTGCATGTTCATTGATGCGGAAACTGATGACGTGGTCGAATCGTTTCCGATTGATTTTCGTCGTGTAGCTACGGCCACAGCTGCTGACCCTGTCCTTGCTACCGTTTTGAGTTTTGTTGCTACGCAATGGCCCTTGTCAACGTCACGGATCGAGGATCCGCTGGTTCGCCGATTTTTTGCTCACAAGGAGAGACTTTTTGTTCGACGTGGTGTTTTGCTGTTGCGTTCGGATAATGATCAGTCCAGGGTCGTGGTCCCACGTTCGTTAGAGTCCTCTGTCTTACGGCTTCTCCACCAAGGACATTGGGGTATAGTGAGAACGAAACAACTTGCTCGTCATCACCGTACTTGGTTCGGAATCGATGCTGCGATTACGAATATGTGCTCTTCTTGCATGGCGTGTGCCGAACACCAATCCGCACCACCGCGGAAATTCTTTGCATGGCCAAAGGCCACTTCCCCTTGGCAACGCTTACACATCGATTTTGCTGGTCCATTCTGGAATGCTCGATGGTTGGTTGTAGTAGATTCATTCAGTAATTTTCCTTTTGTTGTCCGGATGTCTTCCACGACGTCATCTGCCACCATCCAAGCGTTGTCCGCTATCTTTTGCATTGAAGGTCTTCCGGAGACTATTGTTTCCGACAATGGCCCACAATTCATGTCCGCAGAATTTCAGTCCTTCTGCGAGGCCAATGGTATTCAACATCTGACGTCCGCGCCGTTTTCGCCACAGTCAAACGGTACCGCTGAACGTTTGGTCCGGACTTTCAAGTCACAGATGTTGAAATTGAAAGAGTCGCGTTCTCGGGAGGACGCGTTATTGCTCTTTTTGTCCTCGTATCGCTCTCAGTCCCGAGATGGTCTCTCGCCGGCTGAGTTGCTTCACGGTCGCCCTCATCGAACCATGATGTCTTTGCTACATCCACCGCATCAGGTCCCTGTGCAGCGGCAGCGACCTGCTTTCGCTCCAGGCGACGTTGTATACTATCGCAACTTTCGAGGTTCACGGCGTTGGCTCGCAGGGCGCATTCTTCGCTGCCTCGTCCGCGCTATGTATCTGGTTTTGGGGGCCTCTGGTGAGGTGCGTCGGCATCTCAATCAGCTGCGCCTCTGTCGTCGCACGGGTTCTGCCGCTCCCCGTCTGCTTTCAGCGACGGTGCAACCGCCGGGCGCCTCCCTGAGTCACGCGCCGCCGATCGCTTCCCGTGACCAGCTGTCCTCTGACATGGAACTCTTGCCCGCTCCGGACCACATGGCGTCTTCGCCCGTCGGGTGCCCCGACTCGATGGAGGTCGACCCTTCGGCCCCTCCTGTCTCACTAAGGGCGCATGCACCGCATGTTGGCGTGCACCCTGGACTAGGTTTTCAGGCGTTTCCTAGCTCCCCTCGGACGGAATGGCAGAGTGCGGGTGGCACAGCCTCGCCTGTTGTTAGGCTCCCCACCTCGTCGCATACGTGAACATGGGGTCCTCCCCACGGCGGGCGGAAGCCTTATAACACAACCGTTCGCCGATTTGCGGGGGAGGAATGTGGTGTCACCGCCAGACACCACACTTGCTAGGTGGTAGCCTTTAAATCGGTCGCGGTCCGCTAGTATACGTCGGACCCGCGTGTCGCCACTGTCAGTGATTGCAGACCGAACGCCGCCACACGCCAGGTCTAGAGAGACGTCCTAGCACTCGCCCCAGTTGTACAGCCGACTTAGCGAGCAATGGTTCACTGACAAAAATACGCTCTCATTAGCCGAGACGATAGTTAGCATATTCTTCAGCTACGTCATTTGCTACGACCTAGCAAGGCGCCATTACCAGTTTATATTGAGATTGTTATTAATGTATCATCAAGAGCGATGTTCTCCAATTATGGATTAAAGTTAAGTATTCCAGAAGCTATGTACTAAATTTGGCTACTATTATTCCTTGTCATTTTCCAGACCTCACGCCAGCCTGCATGAGATTAAACGCGTGCATTTCGGCCTCCTCTAGCAACACGATGTTGGCTCTTCTGCCAACACATCATATTATACACCCCAACGTGAATAGCCGTTTAGTTGCCACTTCCCCCAATGATTTTAGAAATTCTGATGGAATGTTATCTATCCCTTCCGCCTTATTTGACCGTAAGTCCTCCAAAGCTCTTTTAAATTCCGATTCTAATACTGGATCCCCTATGTCTTCTAAGTCGACTCCCGTTTCTTCTTCTATCACATCAGACCAATCTTCACCCTCATAGAGGCTTCCAATGTACTCTTTCCGCCTATCTGCTCTCTCCTCTGCATTTAACAGTGGAATTACCGTTGCACTCTTAATGTTACCACCGTTGCTTTTAATGTCACCAAAGGTTGTTTTGACTTTCCTGTATGCTGAGTCTGTCCTTCCGACAATCATATCTTTTTCGATGTCTTCACATTTTTCCTGCAGCCATTTTGTCGTAGCTTCCCTGCACTTACTATTTATTTCATTCCTCAGCGACTTGTATTTCTGTATTCCTGATTTTCCCAGAACCTGATTGTACTTCCTCCTTTCATCAACCAACTGAAGTATTTCTTCTGTTGCCCATGGTTTCTTCGCAGCTACCTTCTTTGTACCTATGTTTTCCTTCCCAACTTCTGTGATGGCCCTTTTTAGAGATGTCCATTCCTCTTCAACTGTACTGCCTACTGCGCTATTCCTTATTGGTGTATCTATAGCGTTAGAGAACTTCAAACGTGTCTTGTCATTCCTTAGTACTTCCGTATCCCACTTCTTTGTGTATTGATTCTTCCTGACTAATGTCTTGAACTTCAGCCTACGTTTCATCACTACTATATTGTGATCTGAGTCTATATCTGCTCCTGGGTACGCCTTACAATCCAGTATCTGATTTCGGAATCTTTGTCTGACCATGATGTAATCTAATTGAAATCTTCCCGTATCACCTGGCCTTTTCCAAGTATACCTCCTCCTCTTGTGATTCTTGAACAGGGTATTCGCTATTCTTAGCCTAGAGTTGTATTTACTTAACCAAATGGCAACTCAAACTTGTGACAGTTTAAAACCAGACCAACTCTCTTGGAATATCTACCTAATGTCTGGTAACCAATACAACGAAGGAATTACCCTGGCAAGGCGGAACTGGTTGACAGCACTGCATCTTCAGAATCCGGTGTTTATGAAATACAGAAGCAGAAGGAACCACTATGACCAAGGTAATCCAAAAGAAACAAAATACCAAACCACAATGATGGAGGCTGTCGAACTACCCGCCTTACCGGACAGCAGCTGCAAGGCGAGGAAAGGTACACTGCCACGAAAATACGCTAACCTCCAGAGCAGGTAACTGGGGCGTTAGCGGCCACTAGGCAGAAAAATACCGCTGGTTGAACTTCACCAATAAAAACTCAAGGAATACAATGATTAATAATAAGAAGTGGAGGACAGCTAATTAATTTCGCCAACTCCAAACACTCCACTCGTTGATCTTTGTCCTAACCACCCTGCGAGCAGCAACATGTGAATGAATTGCATGATCTCAAAATAGTGGAAGCTTCTCTACTAGGTAAATGTTCACTCAACTCAAACGTCCTGGATCCAGTGGACAACGAGGTTGTGGCCCTCACAACTACAGCCCCTCAATCCGGCAGTGCCTGCATGCCGCCAGCAGTCCGGGCATGTCCTCGCGCTGCCAGACCCTACTGACGCTCCATCCCAACCGAACTCCCCGATACACTCCAACCCAAAAAACACTTGATGTCCCTCCAAAGATATTACCTCCGTACTAGATATCGATAACCGCTGCTGCTGCCACTCACAGACAGACAACGCTAGCAAATGTAGTGGCAACAATAAACACAAGAATAGAACGAGATGCCACTATCCCTATTACACGATGCCAACTTACCAATGGCACCAACGCGAGCCACAATACGGCTCAGAGGAGATAACTCAACATAAATCCAAACGTGAGCACCTTCCCTCTGAGAGTCCATATAAGACAAGCATTTAAAGTATTTTGCTACGAACTTACTTCTAGCACAGCTAAGAATTGGCAACATTGCCACAAATATTTGGCAACCCTGTCAGAGTGCATATACTTCCGTGTATGTCACTGAGTGGACCTGCAAGAGTCATTTACCATTCACCCTCGACTCGATTATTTAGACTGTAGAATCTTCATGTGTATTCCGTACTTTATGTGAGTAATATCTGTTCTTATGTTTATTGGACCATTGCCAGGGTCTGCGACCAAGAGGGCTGTAGCTAGCAACGTTTTGTTCGCTCAGTTGATATGCAGATGTCTTACAATGAGAGTTCCAATCGCGATGTGTACCAATGCAAACAAAGTTTCTTTTCCGTTTTACTTTGTGGAGCTGAAAACCACTGGGAGAAATTCTTTAACGAATCTGAAGAAAATCTTTACACGTTAAGTTTCCTGAAGTTTTCGCCTCTGCAAGCTGTTTTCAAGACCATACATGTCTGACGATTATCAAGATGTATCCTTATACAAACGTCTCTGAAGAGATTGAAAAGATACAAATTTGAGGTTTTCTCACCGCATAGGCCCAACATGTTAGGGGAATAGCTACGAAGTGTGCATATTGATTATTATACATCTTCTTTGCTAAATTTGTGTAACAGCAATTAGCCATCCCAGCAGGCCTTTGCTGACACAGACATTAGCAACTTACTTCATTACTGGGTATCTACGAATAACGACAGTTTTGTTGACTTCAATCTAATTAAATACCTCAAAAAACACTTTTTACTAGCGTCAAGTTCTCCATAAATTCATATGTGAGTCTCAAAATGTGCAGTTTACCTCCTTGCTGTAGACCACGCCCTGCCAAGTATTTACACAGTTTATCTCACACATATAACGTACGGAATCAAATAAAGACACTGAAATACATTATGCCACCATTACTTATTGTGGCTTGACAGAAATACTCTTAGTTCCTGACAAAACAATTGCATGAAGAACCACCTCTAAAGGGAAAGGAAATGAGATATAAAGCATTAATAACAACACTGAAAAACATAGTGAATATTTTAATTGGATCAGAATTATAGAAATAGGTTTGTGCCATATTAATGTAATACGAAGGTTGTCCAGAAAGTAAGTTCCGATCTCTTGCAAAATGAACGCCACAATGAAAACCTGATGAAGCTTTGCACAGATGTATTGGGTAGTGTCTCTAGTATGATCAACGATCACATCAAGACGCTCTTTTCAGTTGTGAGAGCACTGTGAGTGAGTAAAGGTGCCTAAAACAACAATGCCTCCCGCCAAGTAGGAGGGCCCTCTGAGATGCTTCGCCTGAATGAATGCAGCCCACCTAACACCACTGCCATGCACTTCCTTCTACATGGCAATTCTCAGCCGCACTCTGCAGGGGCAGTAAAGACGCTCCTGCAGCCTTTTCGATGGGAAGTGTTCGATTACTACAACACAGCAGTAATTAGCTCGTCCTGAGTATCATCTCTGTTCGCATGAAACGCAGGATACGAAGACAACACTTGGGCGCAGGCTACGCGCTGTAGAGCAGCGTAGAGAATTATCGGAAACCAAAGGGCTGCCGTCTATGACGATGGTGTTGGAAATTTGGTATAATGCTCCGATAAATGTAAAAGTCGGAGCGGCGCCTAATAGAAGTATCTGGAAAGTGTAGCTAACTATTGCAAATAAAATGTTTCTGATTTTCACTGTGGTTTCGGTTTAGCGTCTGATAGGAACTTACTTTCTGAGCAACTCTCATACAATCACATCAATTTGGAGATGGTCATATGCTTTTGTTGCTGTCTAGCGTGAAATACAAATCCTGGACATTTTTGTTAGAGCATCACTCGACAACAGCAAAGCATTTTAACGTTGCAGCCGCAGCTGATAACTCGTAAATGGACCCAAGATCCTGTGTCATATGTGGCGTTCAGAGGCAGTCCGCCAAGCAATCGGTTACTGTTCTTGCGTGAAACTGTTACCACCAGTGTGTCAGAGAGTGAAATAAGTTATAGCTCTGCTATCATCTCACTCATCACTTGAATGATGGGCGCAATAAAAATGCAGCAGAGGACTGACCCTGATGGCTAGTCCAATTATTTGGACATCAGGCGTTTTACGTCTACATCATCGCGATAGCCAGAACAGACTCGCTCGAACTGGAGACTAGATATCCTCCAAGAAGTGCCGCAGTATACAGTATTGTCAGATTGTCAGTGGCAGTCGCAACTGAAGTGTTGAAATTTTTCCGGCGACAAGGCTAAGGGCTTGTAGAATTCTTGCGTGAGTTTTCGACTGTAGCACTCGTAGACTCTGGCTGTGAACAGCAGAGTTTTGTTCAAGACTGTTAAAAATTTTGACATCGTCTCTTGGGTTTTAACTCTGAAATGCACCCTAGTAGTTACGGACATGTGAAATTTTTAGATATTAGACCTCTAGACAGCAGCAAAATAAACAAATTTTAAAAATCAGTTACGTTCTTTTTGAAGGAATTTTAGACACGCAGAGTAGGTAAACAAAAAGCTAGTACGTCGGAAACGCTGGTAAATCTTCGTCTATTGAGATCACAAAAAGGAATACGTAAACATGGGGTCAATAGTGAGGCCTCAGACGTCTTTTTACACGTGTTGCTTGTTAATGGCGGTTCGTGACAAATTCATTTGGCGGTTCTCAAGTCAACCAAAATCACCCATGCATTACGGGGTTCAAATAAATATAACTGATAATGAAATTAATTGGTCTACAATATCGTCGTCATCTTTATCTGAGAGAGTGAAGACAGGTCACGTATAGAGTATGTGAAGTGTTCGCGGTCTTCAAGCAGTAAGAATCAACTGGGAGCGATAGCAACATCTGTCAGGTGCAACACCATAAGATTTTGCTTCACTTTCGGTCAAGAGCGTCAGATAGTCGCTTGCATGACTAGCTAGTGGAATTTATTATTTAAAAAAGAGGTGAACTGATGGGTCCTCAGTACGGTTTCCAGCAAATTACTCATACGAATACATTCAGAGCAACGAGGTATTTTTGTGCCTACTTACGGAAACTGAAGGTGAAGCTAATTTTATACCACCATGGGCGAAATTTTTAAAGGTGGAGATTATCAGTTCAGATATGTCTGTGATTAGTGAGTGTTTTGATGTCTGAAGCCACTTTTCACGAAAGTCTATCAGGAGCCGTGGGCCGTCAACACCAGTCACAATGTGCCAATGACTTCTGGGTACTACAGACCGATTTAGGATAATATGTGCAATCTTGCCTAGAAATCCAGGAGGGTACCAAAGCACCCGATCGACGCGACCATCCCTCTTGTTGGAATCAGTGATATCACAACAAAGTGACTATCTTAACATATATTCAAGCCACATCAGTTTTGCCTTGAAAAAAGAGACTGAATATCTACGGCGCAGAATTTACCATAGCATCAACACCGACTACAGAACGTGAGATCTTGCATGCGTAGGAAATGAACGTGCCCTTGAAGGCCAATTATTCCAGACTACCCAATCATCAGCGAAAAGCGCCGTTTTCATTGACGGAATACGTGGACAAACGCCTGCCGGTACCAACGACTGCTGGACACAGTGACTTGGCCCTGCTCTCTCAAGACAGACCCGATACGATAACGAAGCAAACCTGCTCCAGGTTTCAGCCTCGCGAACGTTTTCCCCTAAGCGCAAAGTCAATTTCACGGATGACTGCACTCGAAAGTTTCAGCCTAATTGAGATGTCTCCATCCACGGCCAAAGAAGCGGGAGCGACACAGCTTAAAGGACCTCATCTCAGTCCGGACAAGGTTCAGAATTCAAAGAAGTAAAACACAATTATACACGCAGGGTAAAACTCTTACGCGATGTAAGATCTACCATCAACCTTCTGCAAAGCTGCATGAGGAAGTTGTAATGTCACCCATTTCACATATAGTACGGGTTGATGACTGCGTCGTGCAATCGCATATCAAGCTCAAAATTCAGCAGAATTATTATACCACACCAAATACTTGGAAATACATCACATTTACGGACTGAAATCGCTGGAAGTCAGTATTACCAAAATTTCTAATGTCGTCTGCAATTAATGTATTTGAAAAGAGGTACCGAAGCCGGAACTGACATACAGACAAGAACTGGATTGCTCACTATATGCCCTCTTTCCGCAAGAAGAAGAATTCTCTTTACTTGCGGCCGGAGTGGCCGTGCGATTCTAGGCGCTACAGTCTGGAGCCGAGTGACCGCTATGGTCGCAGGTTCGAATCCTGCCTCGGGCATGGATGTATGTGATGTATTTAGGTTAGTTAGGTTTAATTAGTTCTAAGTTCTAGGCGACTGATGACCTCAGAAGTTAAGTCGCATAGTGCTCAGAGCCATTTTACTTCTCCCAACATTCACAATATCAACCTATACGCTTTGATGCATACGAGCAAGACAGTTCAATGGAAGTCCTGTTTAAGAATAAATAAGATTGTGTTAAATATATTTTTCGTTGCAGTTGAGGCATAGTGAGGATATCCTACCGGATGTAGAACATGCCAGAAAAACAACAATACGGAATAAATATTTACAGTGAAAAACAAATACGGTAATGTACCTTCCAAAGGTCCCAAGTGCAGTGATCATTATGGATGTGGAGTGAGTCAAAAAATTTTAAACGTATTTTCAGTTATGAGGTAGAAAACATTAAATAAAAAAATCATTTTACAGTACTTATTTACGATGAGGGCATTACGGTACAGATTTTGTGCAGAAGCCATATTGCACTAATACTCGCATTATTTGATATTACTAGTGATACACACACATCAATTGGTCCTACTCAGATATTAATCCTTTATGCTCCTCTTAAACTGAAATTTATTGATATATGTTTACGGCTGCTGGCAAATTATTGAAAATATGTTGTTGTTGTTGTTGTGGTCTTCTGTCCTGAGACTGGTTTGATGAAGCTCTCCATGCTACTCTATCCTGTGCAAGCTTCTTCATCTCCCAGTACCTACTGCAACCTACATCCTTCTGAATCTGCTTCGTGTATTCATCTCTTGGTCTCCCTCGACGATTTTTACCCTCCATGCTGTCCTCCAATTGTAAATTGGTAATCCCTTGATGCCTCAGAACATGTCCTACCAACCGATCCCTTCTTGTAGTCAAGTTGTGACACAAACTCCTCTTCTCCCCAATCCTATTCAACACCTCCTCATCAGTTATGTGATCTACCCATCTAATCTTCAGCATTCTTCTGTAGCACCACATTTCGAAAGCTTCTCTTCTCGTCTTGTCTAAACTATTTATCGTCCATGTTTCACTTCCATACATCGCTACACTCCATACAAATACTTTCAGAAACGACTTCCTAACACTTAAATCAATACTCGATGTTAACAAATTTCTCTTCTTCAGAAACGTTTTCCTTCCCATTGCCAGTCTACATTTTATATCCTCTCTACTTCGACCATCATCAGTTATTTTGCTCCCAAAATAGCAAAACTCCTTTACTACTTTAAGTTTTTCATTTCCTAATCTAATATCCTCAAGATCACCCGACTTAATTCGACTACATTCCATTAACCTCGTTTTGCTTTTGTTGATGTTCATCATATATCTTCCCTTCAAGACACTGTCCATTCCGTTCAACTGCTCTTCCAAGTCTTTTGCTGTCTCTGACAGAATTACAATGTCTTCGGCGAACCTCGACGTTTTTATTTCTTCTCCATGGATTTTAATACCTACTCCGAATTTTTCTTTTGTTTCCTTCACTGCTTGCTCAATATAGAGATTTAATAACACCGGGGAGAGGATACAATAATGGACACCTTTTTTGGAGCAAAGTAAGTAACTTTAAATCTTTATGAAGTTTGTTCTTATTTCTAGTATTATTTCTATGGACTGATCTGTTGGCCTGAAAATGAGGTTCATTTTAATGTTAACTTTCATTAAGGAACAAATATATTTGGAAACAGTAGTTAATATCCCCACTTCCCCAAATTGGATTCTGGAAGATGCTCATGATTTTACACCACAAATCATTCTCATTCCATGTTTGTGGGTCTGGAAAAGTTTAGCTTGACTTAATGAACTACCCCAAAAAACAATCTCCTAAGGCATTATGGAATAAAGGGACGCACAGATTACCAGCTTTTTCATTTTTATATCACATATATCTGACAATACTTGGATTGGAAATAGAGATTTGATGAGGCGTTTCTGCATTTCTGTGGTATGGTCCTCCCAGCTGAATTTATTATGAAGTTGCAAACCCAAGAATTTATCACTGCCGTCTTCTTCGATCTATTTGTCATACGTCATTTGCCTCCTATATCGTGCAAACCATTCTGTTTGGACGGTGACTTTAATTGCGTAACCCGTTCGACTAGAGCCCGTACTCTAATTTCAGCGGCGTTTTGCAATCTGCGAATCCGCGCCAATATGAATCTTGGCCCAAATATTACCCGCAGAACATTCCTTACTCATTCGTGCCACGGCAGCCCGTTTGTGCATTAGAGCGTATTAACGCCAAGAGAGATTTATTTAGCTACGTCATTTCAAATGAACTTCACCTTCAAGCTTTTTCTAACTCTCGGCATGGGACCATTTACTTATCGAATCTTCCTGCTTACCATCACTTACGGCGCTAAAATATAGGGCACCTCACCCACCCTCATACTGAAGTATTATGGATCTATAGAACAACTGTGTTGCATATTAATTTGTAATCTGAAGGAAAATAGACTGTATAGCACCGTCAATAATGGAAAATAACCTAATTTTAAAATAACATTCTTCTACGTGGCTCAATGGAAAAGTAGTTACTTTCTTGCCATTCGACAACTATATGAAGAGTCAAAAAATTATGACGCATCCTCTTCATCTATTGCATCTTAGTAAATCAAAAAGCTTCGGAAAAAGCAAGTAGATGGATAGGACGTTAATGGAAAGGAAGAAATGACACCTCAAATTTCCGGAAGACACTTACATACCACGTTATCAGAGAGGAGCAAGACGACCTCACAAAGACCAACCGAAAATTATACGAGCCAGACGGACGTATCTTCAGCCCTTGAAAAAGTAACTTAATATGATTATTAGCCAGTCTTAATGTCACGTATCAAGTTTCATCTTTCTTTCTCTCGGTGTAACAAAGAGCTGAACAAAAAGAGCAAATTGTTGTTTTCTGAGCTTCAAATATTCGATGCACAGTTACTTACACAACAATGCTTAGAATATGTGCAATGAAAAAGGATTTGCACACACTTGCACCAAAGTCTCATCTCACTTGCAATTACGTGTGTAGCAGACTTCAGCAGTGGATTGTAGCTGACGTCTGCAACTTTCAAATTTTGTAGAGTCTATGACAAGCCGCTGTTGAACTAGCATAATGATGCCCAGAAGTCTGACGGATTCGACACCCGTAACGTTAAAGAATTGGGACAGTATGGTCTCATTCCTTGTTCCTGATCTTAAGTGAAAATGAGATTCCATATTCATCATGAGTATTGTGATAAGTTTTTTTTCTGTTTTTGTGCTACGTAGAATTTTTGAGCTTGCTGCTGTACTGTTACGTGAATTTTCGGGATTAGGAGAGTATCGTGAATTTTTTTATAGAGTAAAAGTGTGCACCTGTTGTTATTAACAGAATATTTTGTATATCTTGAAACGTCTTGAAGTTGGTATTTCCGATTAATGGCCGGATTTCAGAGCCGTAATTGAACATAGGGAGAAGGGAAACTTCAAAGATTTTTCATTTTAATCTTAATGTTGAATGACCTTTGATTTCATATGTCGATTTACTACACTGCAGATGTTATCGATGTAGTTGTGACGTAATAAGGAGTGGTGAGGATGGGTTGAAGTGCGAGCCATCATAATCCCTAGAGCTTTCATTTATTAACATCAGAAAGTCAATATTACAATCAATATCCAAAATTTAAAGTGGCACTGCGTCAAATTTTAATATCCAGTGTTATTATACAGGGAATATTCTGTAAGAGAGAGATTGCCTCTCGATCAGGACAAAGTACCAGTGCATTACAGTAAATATTAAAAAAATTTAAAAACAGGCAACAGATCTTAAAAATACCAAACATAACCTTAAGACACCGGAGTAATAAAATTACGCTGGGTCTGGCCACCAAAATAAGTGGAATTAGGAAAAAAGTCTAAAATGAATAGCAATCTCAAAATAAACTTACTGTACGTGGCTCAGAACGCCGCATGCAAGCTTGCTAAAACCATAAAAACTTTTGCATGAAATAATGGTGAGCACAATCTCGCAAGTAACACAGTTACTACCGACCGGCAGTATCACCAGGGGCAAAAAAACGCCGAGACAATTTTAAATTACAGCAAAATGACCAAGTGCTTTCACAAACTTCCGAAAGTAGTTTAATTCTTGTATTCAAGCAGGATGAATGACAGTTACATTATGAAGAAAAAGCGAGGCTTCCGCATCATCACTGTAAATGGAACCAGAGAGGTAATACCAGAACTCTAGAAGTAAGTAAGCCTAGGATTAGTTCCAATTATATTTGTACTTCGCTACAATTTCGACATTGAAACTCGGTTGCTCGATCACTACGACACAACTTCAGTGAAGTAATGTGAACAGAAGTAATTTTATAACAAAAGCAACGCATACACAATGATCAGTAGACGCCCTATACTTCTGTATCTACGTAAATATTTCGGAAGCCACCTGGAGGTGTGTGGCAGCGGGTACCTCTGGTGCCACTAACCGATGTCTCCCTTCCCTGTTCCACTGCCAAATGGCGCATAGGAAGAATTATTGTAGGTACACCTCTGTATTTGCACTGATTTCCCGATTTTTTTTTCATTTTGGCGATGTCGCGAGATGCGTATGAGAGGAAGTAATATGTTGTCCGGCTCTCCTCAGAACATAGTCTCTCGATATTTAAAAAGTAAACCTCTCCGTGATGCACAACGTCTCTGTTCTAGCGTTTGCCACTGGAGTTCTTCGAGCAGCATTAACTGCTTTCGCACCGACTAAAAGATCCCATGACAAAACGCACTGCTCGCCGTTGGATCTTCTTCTTCAAGTCTCTCTCTCTCTCTCTCTCTCTCTCTCTCTCTGGATGTATGTATGTGTGTGTCTGTACGTGTGTGTGTGTGTGTGTGTGTGTGTGTGTGCGTGTGAGTGTGTGTGTCTCTCTCTCTCTCTCTTTCTCATCTATCAGTCCCACCTGGAAAGCGTCCCAGACTGAACAACAGTAATCAGGAACCTTGGCTGTTGTTCGTCAACACTCAAGAGTCAGTAGAACGAAAGCCTTGTAAAGCCACTTCTTTCGTGGATGAGTTACATCTCCTTAAGATTATTCTCATGACTTTCAGTCTGGCCTCTGCTTTTCCTACTGTTTGTTTTATGTGATCATTCCACTTAAGTCGTTCTGAATAGTTGGTAACGGATATTTTAAGGTAAATACTGTTTACAGAAATTCGTCATCAACAGCGCAGTTGTACAGTGGTGGGTTTCTTTTCCTATGTGTGCGCAGAATGTTACATTTATTTACGTTCAGGGTCAATTGCTAGAGGCTTCTATATATATTAGTCCTCTGTTTTCTGGCGTTGCTGCTTTCTTATCGAGTATCGCATCACTGGCGAACAGTTTTAAAGTGCTTCTGACGCACCTATTAGATCATTTCTGAACACAGTAAGCAGTAACACTTCCTTGTGGTACTCCGGAATTTACGTTAACCTCTGTCGATGTCGTTCAGTTAAGAACGACCGGTTGATTTCTATGTTCTAAGAAGGCTTGAATCCAGTCACAAATGCGGTCCTATACTCGGTAAGCTTATTGTTTCTTATACACTAAGCGGCAGGCGCCACTGGATGCGGATATGAAGGGGGCATGTCGTCAACACACTGCTCTCCCGGCAGTATGTCAGTTTACGAGACCGGAGCCGATATTTCTCAATCAAGTAGCTCCTCAGTGTACCTCACAAGGGCTAAGTGCACCCCGCTTGCCAACAGAGCGCGGCAGACCAGATGGTCAACCATCCAAGTGCTAGCCCAGCCCGACAGCGCTTAACGTCGGTGGTCTGACGGGAACCAGTGTTACTGGTTACCACTGCGGCAAGGCCGTTGGTAATTATTAACATCCTGTGTTTGGTAAATATAATGACTTGATGAAATATATTCACAGTCGCGAATACAAACATACATCATCTGTGTAAAGGAACGGGGACAATGGAAATTTGTGCCGGACAGGCACTCGATCCCAGATTTCCGTCTTTTGCGAGCGGTCAGTCGCCTTAATCACTTTGGCTATCCGTGCACGACCCACTGCCACACCTAAACATACATATGTTGTCGTGCTGCGTCACAAGGTTTGCTCGTATTCACATTATGTTATGTAATTTCCGTACAGGGGAGGACATTTTAATTTAAAATCTCTGCGTGCGTCTCCGAACAGCACAGGCACTGCAGTATCGTATAATGGCTCTGAGCACTATGGGACTTAACATCTATGGTCATCAGTCCCCTAGAACTTAGAACTACTTAAACCTAACTAACCTAAGAACAGCACACAACACCCAGCCATCACGAGGCAGAGAAAATCCCTGACGCCGCCGGGAATCGAACCCGGGAACCCGAGCGTGGGAAGCGAGAACGCTACCGCACGACCACGAGATGCGGGCAGTATCGTATAATGGTTTGCGTTTTACAGGCGTTAATTGTAACTCACTAAAGATCACCACAGCATGGAATTTGTTCTGGATGATGAAGTCATTTGTGGGATAGAAATTCTAAGTTTGAGCCATTTCTGAAGACTGGTTCTTCGTCCGCAAACCACGACAGTACCCGCCCCCCTTCCCCAAACCTCTGGTTGTTTCAGGATGTTGTCTGTATAAGTAGAATAAAGGACTGACCCATGCTGGATCCGTGAGGAACTCCTCCAATTTGCCTGAAATCCGGTTTCGCAATACTGAGTGGGTCAGGATGAGTTTGTGGAAAGGGACCAAGTTCAGTTACTGTTACTTACACAAGAACACACAACTTTATTCCTCCGAAACACAAGGACCAATAATTAAGTTTAAATAATTCCTTTTAAAACACAAGGATTTAAAGAAACAGCTGAAGGCCTTACTTAAGTAAAATTAAAACATCATCTCGGCTAAAGGCCCAAATAATATTTCACATCAGCAAAGGAAATTCTTAAAAAGGCAAGCATTTACTAATTTTGGCTAAAAGCCATATTAAGAAAAATTTAAATTAATTCCTCGGCTGAAGGCCCAATAACATTTCAACATAGTAAATAGGAACCTTTAAAGACAAGCATTTACACAGTACAACAGAAAACCATCTTAAGAACTTGAAATATCTTGATGGCGAAGGCCCAAACAATTATTCAAAATAATTAAAGAACAACCTTAAGATAACCATTTACACAGTACTGCTGAAGGCCATTTTAAGAATTCAAGATTATTAAAGGGAGACAGGAATTTACACATTTCTGCTGAAAGCCACAGATTTTAAAACTAAGGTGGCTGAGACGCCTAAAAACAGAGCAAACAAGAATTTTAAATAAAAGACGGCTGAAGAAGGCCTAACCTTAAAATACTTCATATAAAGTTTGACTGAATGCCATATACTGTACATAGAACAAACAAAATTAATACACGGCTGAAGGCCTGGCACAGTACTGGCGACAAAAGAAAATCACAATCATAAACAGAAAAACAGTGATGCTCAGAAGAGTTCCAAGGGTCTGCCTGGGGAGGAAACTCTAACAACAGTTTAGGTGAGACAGGCAGCCAAGCGTAACACTAAATAATCGGGTGGCAACACGACCTGGGGACGGCTGAAGAACCAACCAACAATCTGATCAATTCCCTTCCAACCAACCAACGCGCCTGACCACAGACTTCCTCGCTGCTTTGTATTAACCTACCGACTAACTACTCCAGTACGCAGACAGCATTCATCTGTTCAGTGAAAATCACAGAAGCTACACACAGTTCCACGTAAACACTTGCACCAAGAACTCCGACAATCCTAAAACCAATCATCGTGGAACAACACACACACACACACACACACACACACACACACACACACACAGTTTCCATAAGCGGTAGGCGACCAAATACACGTCGTCCGATGAAATGACCAACCGAACAACCAACCAAGGTCGTCCCCACTCACGTTATGAGTGTCGGCAACGGTCGGGCGAGTCTTGGCTTTGCAGAGCTCATTGCAGCTCGTACCCGACTCAACCGGATTTCCGTTCGGAACTCGGAGACACGGCGACCCGGGCACACTGGTTCGGACCCATCCATGCAGAGGTAACTCTTGCCCATCGGTGACAACATCTCTGCACGAGGAAGAAACCGGCCCACGTCCGGCAAGATGACCAACTGACGAGGCCCAGAAACGGTCAAAAGACCAAATACACGTCGTCCAATGAGACGACCAACTGTACGACCAACCAGCGGTCGTTCCCGCTCCATTCTCCTTTCATCGGACAGTTCATGCGTGTGGTCAGCGATCGGCAAGTACTGGCTGCCCGCGCCTCACTGGCACTCCGACTCTCTTCGGACGGACGACGTCCCGCAGACATTGGCTCGGACACAATCAAGCGAAGGGAGCACCGCCCCATTGGCCACCCGACATCTCTGCACAAGGAAGAAATCGCGAGATGATCAATTGTAGGGGCCCAGAAGCGATTGGAAGACCAAATACAGGTCGATCGATGAGACGACCGACAGAACGACTAACCAACCGCCGTCGCCGCTCCAGTCTACTTCCGTCGAACAGTGCATGTGTGTCCCAGGCGGTCGGGCGAGTACTCGCTGTGCAGACCTTACTGGAGCTCCATCCCCCACTGAACTCCAGGTACACCACGACGCGGAATTACAATCGGACACTTCAAAGATAATCCCACAGTGCTCTTATCGATAAGCAATGCTGCTGCCACTCACGGGCAGGTAAGGTAGGAACTTCGTGACGCCAGTAAATCGAATAAGAAAACGAGGCGGCAGTACCGTAAGGAGAAGATGACAAACAATAAACAGCATGAACACGAGCCGCGCACGGCTCATTGCGGCAGTTGGCTCGTGAACTTTTCAGCTGTTTTACAAGACATGTATATTTAACCACTTACTTCGTACTAAATGTTGGAGGCAGTTGGGTTCAAGTAATTGCTATTGGGGTCTCAGATGCCTCAAATTTTTTAAAGTTTGTTCGATATCAACAAACACAGTTCCTGATCTGTCTTTTTTTTTAGGCTGAGCATATTTGTTCAACCAGTTTCGTTAGTTAGGAAATAATACTGCGCAACCAAATTGCAGAGAAATGATCGTTTACGAACTTGTACCTTGCTGCAGGTGAAAAATAGGTTCGTAACGTGTTTTGCAATGGAAATAATTGGTTATAGCTTCGTCATCAAAGAGTTCTTAACGCACCGTGTGACGGAGCTGCAACCATTTATTTTAAATTATCATATGTCTAACGATTAGGAAGTTACAGACAAATTTTATGGTAGTTTTATTGAAGAGTTTTGGTTCAAATGCCTCTGAGCATTATGGGACTTAACTTCTGAGGTCATCAGTCCCCTAGAACTTAGAAGTACTTAAACCTAACTAACCTAAGGACATCACACACATATATGATCCAGGCAGGATTCGAACCTACGACCGTAGCGGTCGCGTGGTTCCAGACTGTAGCGCGTAGAACCGCTCGGCCACTCCGGCCGGCGAAGCGTTTTCCAGCACAAACTAGTCGTTAGTTTTACGGAATTAACTGATATTTTCCTGACTTTTGTAAGGTGATAAATTTCAAAGTTTTTGTATTCGGGAAGTAAGGTTTATAAAGCAAGAGCTTACAAATATTGATGAGATAATTTATGCTTCAGTTGAAGTGCTATACGATTACCAGTCCCAGGTATCCTTCTGTTTCTCAGGGCTATAATACGTCCAGACATAGTATCTGACATGATAATGTAATTCTTTGTTGGCTATAGCACTTCTGAGAGCAGCGACTTACCGGGGAAGAGAGCCCCACTTATCGTTCTTGTCAAAGAAACTAGTTCCACAGCGTCTTGTCAGAGAGTCTTCAAAGTTGGGAAGAAAGAGACACGAACAAGTTACAAGCTGTAGCCTCGAATAGATAGTGGGTTTCATAGAGTACCATAGCAGGTAGCACAGTCCCAGTGAAGGGCAGGCATATGGGTTCGACTCCTTGTCCGGCACACCGTTTTAATTGCGACGTAGGATCACTTAAAAGGTATTGTTCGTCTTGTAGCAGCGAAAGCACGCTCTATCATCCGATGCTCATGCGCCGTCGCTGGCATCTGATGTTTACACCATGCTGATTTGTCAAATGCTCTGTTTGCCTGAGAGGCATGGTGTGAGAGCACTACAGCTTCAAAGGCCGGTCGTAAAAAGCGCGCTGAAATGATAGTACCACCGCAATTCGTATGGCGGACGCCACAGATAACGAACTAAGGAAAAGTGAAATTTAAGCCAAAATCCGTCACCCTTTACGCTTAATGTCACAAGCGTTTATTTCTACAAACCGGATCACACTGTGCAACGGTATCGGAAGTGGACTGTCCAATAAACATCGATATATGATTCATGATATCTAAAAAAACGTGCTGCAATCGCTACTCGCTAAAAGAAATCTGTCTTCCACAAAGTAGAGAAAAACAGTCTTCTTAAGAATTTTATTTTTATTTCTCTTTTTTATGTCTCTTCTCAGGTTCATCAGCTTTTCATACGTCGTAATGTCAGCACTTAATAGCATCACTATCCTCATAATAATCCTCGATGTCATGTAATTCATCATAATCGTAGTAATTACTGTCTTTTTCGTTTAGTTTCTTCGTTGACTGGAGATTTTCCATTTAAATAGTGCAATTCGAAAAATGCATGCAATTAAGTCAAATTAGATCATACTTGCGTGGGCCAAACCATCGAATGGTTTACTTGCTCTCCGACCATAATTCTAAAGAAACAGTTCGCGCAGGCCTCTGTAACCGATCGGTTCTAGGCGCTTCAGTCTCGAACAGCGCGACCACTAGTGTTGCAGGTTCGAATCCTGTCTCGGGCATGGATGTGTGTGATGTCCTTAGGTTAGTTAGGTTTAAGTGATACTAAGTTCTAGGGGACTAATGACTTCAGATGTTAAGTCCCATAGTGCTCAGAGCCATTTGAATCATTTAGAAACAGTTCGCTGTATTGTGACAGTCGAACGTAGCGAGTTACATATATCTGTAAACGTATCATTTGATGAATGGTACCTATTGGCGTCTATAATTCGAGGTCAATTGCACTGTCTGCCAAAAGAGGTGAAAAGAAGTGAAACACCTTGATGTGTTGCTCAATGTCAATGTAACTCTGTACACGTAATCATCGTCGACGCGTATGTAAGTGATTATCTGTGACAAGTAGGGCGGACGTGTATTAGTGTTGTTCGTATTTGGCGTTGTTACGATGCCGGGTATTGTATATAATGGGCGCTAAAGCATCAAAGTTGAGGTATTCTCTGAAGGATGCCGCGTACCCACTTTATCAGCACCTGACAGATGTTGAACCTTGTTGTGGGCTCCATTTAGCCAGCTATTCGAATCGTGCCGTATTCCGATTTGTGGGGCTTCAGGACGTGACAGTGGGCCGATGTTGGACTTCATGGGAATGTGAGAGCAGGCATTCTCGCCCCAGAGCTCCTGTCTACCACAACTGACCACCACAAGGGAGGATCCCTGTACTGTGAACCAATCAAGCAGTAGCCCCTTCAAGTATGCACTTTCCATCCGAGAACTAATAACTATGTCCATACGACATTCATTGTCGTGCTACATCATTGCTTGGAGAGCAGCAGTGACACTACAGAATTAGCGTCCCACGCGTAGGCAGTCCCTCAAGCCACAACACAAACGGGTGCTTTTGGCGAAATTCCATGAACGGGTACGATGGAATTTTGGTGAGTAGACCTTCATCCTGTTCAGTGGTGAATGTGGCTCTGCACTAGTCCGGATATCAATCGACGTCAATTACGTCGGCCACCACGGGGAGGTCCCCTCTTCCAAAGTTTTGGAGAGAAACAGCGGTGTTACTCCTGGTGCCACACCGTGGGGAGCCGTCTGGTATGTCTTCAGGTCACGGCTGGAAGTGATTGTGGAACACTTAAGGCACAGAGATACGTAACGGACATCCTGCCTCCTCATGTGTCAATCCTCATGTGACAATGTCGTGGTTCAATTTCTCAACAGGACAATGCTCTTCCTCATATCGAAGTGTCTTTAGGAACTGTCCGCATATTATTGAAGAACTCCCGTTGTGAGCAAGATCCCCAGATCTGCCCGCAATAGGTCAGCAAGATCCCCAGATTCGCCCGCGATAGAGCATATTTAGTGCCAGCTCAGATGTAAACTCTGTCCCGATGCCAGAACCAATATTATGAAGCAACAGTTACAAGAGTTGTGGGCCAGGTTGCCTTAGGAGGATACAACGGTTTTATGACACATAAGACAACCGAATCGCTGGAAGCGTCAAGCCCGGAAGGGGTGCAACATCGTGGTGACTAATGGGCTCTTATTACGCAATTCTTCGTATATCTCACTAAATTCTGTAATACACATGCCGTCTCAGACCGTGAAGTTTCATTTCCATTCCTTCTCCTTTTCTGAGAGCTTCACGTTTCTTGTTGGGCAGTGTACTTTAAGTATCAAACTTTGCGTTGAGATACTTTATTATTCAGTCACGTTTCATCGTCAACAGCGTTCGTAGCTTTCATTGCTCTTATGGATGCTGGTTGTTTGCCGACTTCTCAAGCTGGAACATGATGTGGTACAGTATTGCATAGTGCAATGCGGCCGTCGGTCAAACGATACTTGGAAACTAGGGAGTCATCTAGTCTTGGCTGACATGGACTTTCGCGTGTTTCACTATCGGCCCAGGATAGCTCAATGCTGCTACTTCACAAAAAAATTTCGTTTTTAAATGCAAGAGAGTTGATGAAAGCTATGATATTTCCGCTGTCGGTGGAAACTATTTTGTTCCAGGTGCAGGAAGCTGAGGTACGAAGCAATGGGGGAAGCCCCATGTATTGAACATCTGTTCTTCCATTTAGTGTTTGTTGTAGATAATCTCACCTTAAATGGTGAAAAGTTACGTTGCCTCTACATCGGCATTTATTCGCAGCAAACAACAGATTATTATGAGAACGAGTACAGAAGCTACGAAGAGTTCGCTTCGACCTCAGATATTTCTGGGAATCATCTCTCGACATTCGAACAGGGACTGAACATATATATGGAAACATTACTAGAAACGCATGCTTGAACATAAATGCAGATGCTAGACGAGCCTGTACGTTGCACTGTTGCGTTCGACCACAGACGTCACCTATGCAAGTGCCAGTTCTTGTCTTTTATGTATTTGCAAGTGAATTATGTCGGGGCTAAGTGATATTGAACGTTGGCAAATTCTTGGTATTACTATGGTGGGTGCTTTCCTAACAAAGGCATCTGACGTTTCAAGAAGGACCGTACAGAAGATCTATGCCGCATACAGGAAAACGGGAATAATCTCAACCGCTGTCTCAACGCGGACGAAAGTTTGTGAGGAGTGGCCGTGACGGCGACTCACTGAATAGGATTGTGACGAAAAATAAGCGGACGAGAGCTACTAAAGTCCCTCAAGAATCGGATGTCGCGCTCGCGAAACCTGCTGGCACCAAATTAACAAGAAGAGAACTCCATAGCCAGGAAACTGTAGGGTAAGCTAGAATTCCAAGACCGCTCGTCAATGAAGCAAATGTCCACAACGAGATAATGTGGGGCCCAAGATATAAACCTGGGGTGTGGAATAATGGATATTCACTTGGTCGGGTGAGTCTTGTTTCGCACTGTTTACAATTTCTAGCCGAGTATACGTCCCAAGAGTGAAACATGACGAGGGTTAGGTGATGAATTGTGGAGCCACAACTTGGTACTTCATTGACTTCATGGTTACTCTTCAAGGTCGCGTTACTGCCAGTGAGTATGTGACCATTTAGTAATATCAGGTCCGTCCCATGGTACAATGTGTCTTTTCCAAAGGTCACGTTGTATTCCAAGGCGACACGGCCTCTTTCACACAGCATTCATCGACCAGGACTCGTTTTGCGATAATGCGAATGGATTGTCGCATGGAGGAGGTAACTTGGAAAAGGCCGAGTGATACGTGAAAATTTCAGTTAGATGACATCATGGTCAGACAGAGATTCCGGAATCAGACACTGGATTGCAAGGCTTACCCAGGAGCAGATGTAGACTTAGTAGTAGTAGCGAACAGTAGGCTGAAGTTTAAGACATTAGTCAGGAAGAATCAATACGCAAAAAGTGGGATACGGAAGTACTAAGGAATGACGAGATACGCTTGAAGTTCTCTAAGGTTATAGATACAGTGATAAGGAATACCTCAGCAGGCAGTAAAGTAGAAGAGGAATGGACATCTCTAAAAAGGACAATATCAGAAGTAGCAAACAAAAACATCGTTACGAAGAAAGTAACTGTAAAGAAACCATGGATAATACTTCAGTTGCTAGAGACAGAAGGAAGTACATAAGTGTTCAGGGAAATTCAGGGATATAGAAATACAAGTCTCTGAGGAAGGAAGTAAATAGGATGTGCAGGGAAGCTAAGACGAAATGGCTGCATGAAAAATGTGAAGACATCGAAAAAGAATTGATTGTCGGAAAGACTGACTCAGCGTATAGGAAAGTCAAACTAACCTTCGGTGAAATTAAAAGTAAGGGTGCTAACGTTCAGAGTGCTACGGAAATTCCACTGTTAAGTGCAGACGAGGGAGCGGATATGTGGAAAGAGTGCATTGAAGGCCTCTGTGATGGCGAAGATCTGTCTGATGTGATAAAAGAAGAGACAGGAATCGATTTAGAAGTGATAGGGGATCCAGTATTAGAATTAGAATTTAAGATAGCCTTGGAGGACTTAAGATCAAATCAAGCACAAGGGATAGATAACAATCCATAAGAATTTGTAAAATCATTGGTGTAAGTGGCAACAAAACGATTATTCACGTCGGTTTGTAGAATGTATGAGTCTGGCGACATACCATCTGACTTTCGGAAAAATATCATTCACACAATTCCGAAGACTGCAACAGCTGACAAGTGTGAGAATAATCGCACAATCAGCTTAACAGCTCATGCATCCAAGTTAAATGCTAGAATAAGGTACAGAAGAATGGGAAAGAAGACTGAGTATGTGTTAAATGGCGATCAGTTTGGCTTTAAGATAGGTAAAGTCACCAAAGAGGGAATTATGATGTTGCGGTTGATAACAGAAGAAAGACTAAGGAAAAATCAAGACACAGTAATAGGATTTGTCGACCTAGAAAAAGCGTTCGGCAGTGTAAAATGGTGCAAGATGTTCGAAATTCTCAGAAAAATAGGGGTAAGCTGTAGGGAGAGACGGGTAATATACAATATGTGCAAGAGCCAAGAGGGAATAATAAGACTGGACGACCAAGAACTAAGTGCTCGGATTGGAAAGGGTGTAAGACAGGGATGTAATCTTTCTTCCCTGCTGTTCAATCTGTATATCGAAGAAGCAATAACGGGAATAAAAGAAAGGGTCAGGAGTGGAATTAAAATTCAAGGTGAATGGGTACCAATGGTATGATTCGCTGATGACATTGCTATCTTGAGTGAAAGAGAAGAAGAATTACGTGATTTACTGACTGGAATGAACAGTCTATTGAGTACAGAATTTGAATTAATAGTAAATCGAAGAAAGACGGAAGTAATGAGAAGTAACAGAAATTAGAAGAGCGAGAAACTTAACATCTGGACTGGTGATCACGAAGTAGATGAAGTTAAGGAATTCTGCTACATACGCAGCAAAATAACCTATGATGAATGGCGCAAGGAGGACGTAAAAAACAGACTAGCACTGGAAAAAGGGGCATTACTGGCCATTAGGCATCTACTTGAGTCAAACATAGGCTTTAATTTGAGGGAAAAATTCCTGAGAGTGCTCCTCTTGAGCACAGCGTAGTATGGTAGTGAAACATGGAGAGTGGGAAAGCCGGAACAGAAGGATATCGAAAAATTTGAGCTGTGGTGCTACAGACGAATGTTGAAAACTAGGTGGACGGATAAGATAAGAAATAAGGATATTCTGTGCAGAATCGGAGAGGTAAGGAATATGTGGTAAACAACGATAAGGAGATGGGACAGACTGATAGCACATTTCTTAAGACATCAGACTTTCATGTTACTAGAAGGAGAAGTGGAGTGTAAGAGAAAATAGAGATTGGAATCATCCAGCAGATAACGGAGGACGTAAGTTGCAAGTGCTACTCCAAGATGAAGAGGTTGGCACTGTAAGCCTTGAAATTGAAGGCCTTTGGACAAGTTATGAAGAGGTTTAAAAATAATGCTTACCTTTTTCAGGATACAGAACATATAACTGTAATCACTGCGCACTAGTAATTTCATCTTAGCTACAGGTGTGTCATAATTAAACTGTAACAAAATTCATTCAAACGGAAACCGTGACGCAGCCAGCGTTCGGCTACTGGACAGTCAAAAATATGTGAGGGATATACCAATACTAGTAATTATCCGCTCGATAAAATCAAGCTCCGACCATGGAACTTGGTGTTAGTCCTTTTCTGTACACGTTCAGCCTTTAACGCATGACGTTTTGCGCGGCAATGCATGACTTAGCAGAGAGCTTGGTTGCAGAAGTTTGAATTTTGAGGAAACGTTCCACCTTGAAAATCACTTTGTCCTCATTCTGGAAGTGACTGGCACCCAATGTTTCCTTCATCCGAGGAAAGAGGGAGAAGTCACCAGGTATCCTGTCAGGAGAATACGGCCCTCAGAAAAAATGTGACAGCCCAAAGAAGCAACACGTATGACGGTGTCCTTTGTAGAACAAGCTGAAGCGCTGTCGTGGACTAGAAATACCAGTTTCGATGGCTTCCTGCGGCGTGTTGTCCTGACGGCCTCCAGTAGCACTGTCATAAGATTCCGTCAGTGTGCTCTAGTAGCAGTTTGTCCCTTCGAGTATCGTTACATTGCGGAAGCGCTGTAACAAATTTGTTCACAAGGCTGCGAGCAGAATCGCGGTTTGAAGGGTCTTGGTCTTCGGTTCGTATTTGAACTAGAAGCATTAGGATATGTGGTTTTTGGCTAGCCTGAACCAACGGCCATTTGTATAGCCATTCGAACATCTGTCTTACTGTAGACATGTTGCAGTATATTCAGCAAGGTTTGAAAGACGAACAGCAGTTGGCGCCCAGGTAAATTCAGTGAATCGATTATGTTAATTGGGCTGAAATAAATGCTCAGCTAATGGCACTATTTGTTTGTGCACCGTTCGCGTTTTACGTGCAAGCATGTTGAAAAAATACGTTTTTCCGCGAGTTTTTGGAGCACGTCGCTCCTGTATTTGTAGGAATATGTTCAAACTATGCACTAAGGTGAATAGGGATAAAACAGAAACGACTTTTTATCTAATGATCTTTCTCCATTATTGAGATACAAGTAAAATGTCGCACGTAAAGCTCATTGTTACATGAATTTAATGCGTGGAAACAATTTAAACTGTTCCAAATAAAAATGTCTTCGTAAGATTAAACTGAAAACTCGCCTTCAAAATTCTAGTTTCATTCGTATTTGACATACAAGAAACATGTTTCAAACCTGTGCGAATCGGTTCAAATTTTGTAAGTAGATAGAAAAATATGTATAATTAGTGGTCATCCCGTTCTTTTGTGAAAGGTTTGTCCACTGGTATGATACAAGCAACACGGTTCGAAAGACAGAAGCTTGTACCGGATCAGTGAATAGAAATATACATGGGTTTCCAAGCAATGGTTCTCTTATGTCAGAGTAAAAGTTGGGGACCAGGATGAAATATGCTCCTAACACAGCACAAAAAGGCGAATATGTCATGAACAGAGTTAGGACTGTAAACGACGGTGACTAGCTTTTAGACTTATCTAACAAATTCAAAGACATTTAAATCAAAATATCTTGACATATTCGAGCGTTACCGATGGCCTTTGCAGTCTGGTCCATTCAACCCCCACAAACCAACCACCCAACCATATTCGGCCATTTTTACGAGTCAACTATACTTCCCCAGTCGTAAGTCCTCTTAGCTGCAAGACGTGGCACACCTAGGTCTTGAGTTTTGTAGGCTAAAGTCCCTGATGTTGTGCCAAAAATTCAGAAGTTTCGCCATAGTAAACAGTATACAATATCATACTGCTGAAAAGTATACATGTAGCAGCTAAAAAAGTTTTTCTGAGTGGAGAAAATTTCTGTGGGTAGATTTGTTCCTGGGGAAATGACACCATGTGTTATGTTCCTTCACTTGAGATGATGCATCATACTATATGACTTGAGTACTAATATCAACAAGTAAAAAAGAGCAAGTATGTCAAGATGTATTGATTTAAATGTCTTTGAAGCTTCCAGATAATTAGAAAAGGAGTTCCCTCCTTTTAAATCCTTTCTGTGCTATGGTAGGAGCATTTTTCATTCTGATAATTTTATGACCATAGTCGTATTTATACATGAAGCATCCGCTAAGGTGATAAGATTGGTTACATAATTAGTTTCATATTCCTTGAGCCATCATGCACGATAAACCGTAATGATGTGTAATGTGTCATTTTACATTCACATCCAAAATTAAATTGTACATATGGCTACATGCTGAACACTTATAAGATGTTTTTTAATGTAGAGATGTCAGTTAATGATGCCTGCCCATTACCCTTAACAAATTACAGTAAAAGAAATTCTTGTACAGAATGGAAGGAGTAGTCAAGGAGAAACATTTTACTTTGCTCTCTGTCAGCTATATCACTGGGTAGGGGAGCAAAATCTTTAGCTGCAGCACTATGCACCTCTTTTTGTGCTAAAGACAACCTTAATATTGAGAAATTAATGTCATTTCTCCTACTGGTACTGTAATTATGTACATCATTGTTCCTTTTGAAATGCAGTGGATTATTTACAAGAAACTTTATAAGAGAATAGACATACTGTGAAGCAGTAGTCAGAATGCCCTACTCCTTAAGTAGATTCCTGCATGATGATGGTCGGTAAGCACCACATGTTATTCTTACAGCAAGTTTTTGAGCATTGGAAACTTTCTTTCTAAAGTTGAGTTTCCTCAGAACATTATTTCGTATGACATTATTCAATGAAAACATGCAAAATGCCGGCCGGAGTGGCCATGCCGTTCTAGGCGCTACAGTCTGGAACCGAGCGACCGCTACGGTCGCAGGTTCGAATCCTGCCTCGGGTATGGACATGTGTGATGTTCTTAGTTTAGTTAGGTTTAAGTAGTTCTAAGTTCTAGGTGACTGATGACCTCAGAAGTTAAGTCGCATAGTGCTCAGAGCCATTTCAACCATTTTTGAACATGCAAAATATCTCAACTTGCTGCGTTATCTGTCTCCAATACTTGTAATGATTTTAAGTGCGAATGTGGCTGAACTAAGTTGTTTTTGGAGTTATCTAAGATGCTTTTGCCAGCTGAAATTCTCATAAGTATGGATACGTATGAATTTTGATGTTTTCACCCTGTTTATTATTTCCTCACCATGGGCTACAGTTTTTTTTTTTTTTTTCCTCGTCAGTTTTCTGACTGGTTCGATGCGGCCCACCACGAAAAAAATGGTTCAAATGGCTCTGAGCACTATGGAACTTAACATCTGTGGTCATCAGTCCCCTAGAACTTAGAACTACTTAAACCTAACTAAGGACATCACACACATCCATGCCCGAGGCAGGATTCGAACCTGCGACCGTAGCGGTCACGCGGTTCCAGACTTAAGCGCCTAGAACCGCACAGCCACACCGGCCGGCGGCCCACCACGAATTCCTTTCCTGCTGCGCTTATCATTGGTATAATACCTATAGACAGAAATGCTATACTAAATGTGACTTCTCTTTTTAAAATGGAGAGTGAGACCATTTCATGAAACCAATGAATGATATTTCCAAAGTCATTGTTAACCATTTCTTCTGTTTCTCTATGTATGCTTGGACTGATTACAATTCTAATGTTGTCTGCAACAAGAACTAATGCTGCTTGTTGTGTATTAGACTGAGGATCGGAAGAACGGTGGAGTTATGACTGAGTCTTGGGAAACCACAAACGTGATTTCTCCCCAGTTGGAAAAATGTTTCCGGACTGCATTGGCTGCATTACTAACGTAGAACTTTCTACTAAGTCCTTTCCATTACACATGGCATTATCCATTGGTTGGCTACATCATCAGTCCCATTAAACTTCAATTTATCGAGGAGAATACTGTGATTCAAATAATCAAATACCTTAGACAGGTCGCAGAAAATACTACGCTGCGCTACTTCATTATTTAGTGCTTGTACAATTGGGCGAGTGAACATGTAAACGGCATTTTCAGTAGAGCAACTCTTCAGCAATCCAAGCTATAATTTACTGAAGATACTATTGTTGCTCAGGTTCTCAAAAATTTTGGGAAAAAGCGAAGTTATCTGAAAAGACGTGAAGCAGCTGCAACATTTACGCTGCTGCTTCGGTCGGTGGGTTTTTCGAATGGATGTGAGCAGACACAGAACCTAAGGCGAGGTGGACCTATGTGACGTACAAATCGTGCAGCACATTGGAAACTAATCCGTAACTGATTTTCACTTCAGTTTTCGCTTCATTTGCGAAACGCCAGTCTTCTGGTAGGAGGGTCTCCACTTCTCTTTCAATCTCCCATTTTTAGCAGAGAGATGGTTGGCAAGTTCGCTCTTCGTTATTCAGATTGGCCTGACCACGCTGGAGGCGTCTGCGCTGCCTAACACCTGTATCAGTGACAGTGCGTTGTTGTTGTACACTTTCACTAACTCACCATGGAGTCTGCAGAGTGGTTCATCTTCAAATGCAGAAAACGCATTACCGCACTGTACCCTACTTTAATAGTGTGCTGGGCCATTTCGTTTTGATTCAGCAAGCTGTCTGTTACGACACTTTGGCGCGAGAATGTCATTGTATATCACGAGAGCAAACATGTACTAGGAAGATATTTAAAGCTTTGCTATATATACGAGTATGCAGACTCAATCGATGAATGAGTATCTGTACCAAGGTGGAGAATAGAATAATAATTTGACGAAGCCTTAAAGGCTCTAAAACTCATAATTATCATAACTTATCAATGAGAACTATTTATTGCCATACAACTATTATAAAATCTACTATGAATCAGTTCCCTTCAAAGGCCCTAGTCCACTGACAATAACTTCAAAAAATAATTATTTTTTAAGACGAACACAACTGCAACTTTGCACACTGCCTTAACTGACATGAGTGTGAGCTTTAGACTATGCCACACAACACGTGGTGCCAGCAAAAACGTAAAATTACCAAATACAAAATTTACCACTTACAACAAGTACGGCGGTGAATAACTGTTATACATTTGGAGACCAAGTTCACTATTTCATGCCTAGCAAAAGGAAAACTTTCACCAAATTTAATAAATCCCCACTGCGTCTACTTCATTTACGGTGGATTTACAAGCTTTCGCAGCCTTCAACTTGAATGGGATACAATACACGGACACGACCCCGTCCAAGGAATAACAACGGCACCTCCTAAGACGCCACACCGGAAGTCAGTGCGTCCTTTGACTTCTCTAAGCGAACCCTGGGGGCGCCTTCCTGCCTTCTACAGGGATCCTGAATCAAATGCTTTCGACTGGTCACTGAACTCCGCTCTCCTCACTGAGCAGCAAAGAACGTCTCTAGAACGTCTCTCTCTCTCTCTCTCTCTCTCTCTCTCTCTCTCTCTCTCCCACCCTCTTTCTGCAGTGGTAGGAACACCTTCCTATTCTCGCTCTCCGTCACCGAGGCAGCGGCCACACGTACACAGACACAGAAGACATACACACTCAGACACACACACACACACACAAACACACACACAAACACACACACACACGCACGCACGCATACATACATGCACACACAGGCACACACACACACACACACACACACACACACACACACACACAATCGGCCGACCACAGTCCGCAACGGCTTAATTTCTTCACTCCACTTTCTGCCCTTATGTGCGAGATCCTTGGAAAGGGTACGGCGACTTCCTTCCCCATCCTTCCCTAATCCGATGCGATCGATCACCTCGCTGTTGGGTCCCCTCCCCTAAATCAACCAACCCACTACAATTTGACGCCAGTAACGAGTTATTTCAGAAATACAATAAGAGATACAGAATAGTTCTATTAACGAATCGGGCCTAAACACCCACACGTACCGAACTATTTTTGTTTATGTGAAGTGTTATTACCACAATCAAATATGAAAGGTAGCGCCAAATGGTACAAATCATGAAAATCTGAGATACGACGTGGCATGGATTTGCATCTACATCTACATGACTACTCCGCAATTCGCACTTAAGTGCCTTGCAAAGGGTTCTTCGAAACACCTTCAGACTATTTCTCTAAAGTTCCACTCTCTTAAAAGCTCTAACAGGTTTTTTGGACTCTGTTTAAAGTTGTTGTGGTGTGTACGTGTTATTGTAAAACGTATGAAATGTAGTAGCAAGAATAACAGTATTATTTGAAATAAATAAATTATCTCTGATAATTCTTATTTATGTGTTGCTGAGCCCGACTGTAATGAATCAGTTTGTCATACCTTTATCACTACAAATAAATATTGAAATGGTGTTTCAATAATTCAGTACGTGACATTAAAATGTAATGGCATCCGTCCATCCTTGAGGGATGATGGTGTAACATGATTGGTTCAGAGTCTGCAGCGTCTGCTGTGACTAAAAAGTCCCACTCGAGAGTGGCAGTCCATACTGCAGTTTGGACATGTGAAATCTGAGGGACTTCGAACAGAAGCCGCTCTGTCTCTTCGCTTTGTCCTCTTCCTGATTTGTTCCTGTGTGCGTTCGTCCTCTGAGAGCTTGACGCCGTTGCGCACAGTTACTCGCCACTTGAGACGGTCATCTGCAATGCTTTCTCAGCGACTTGGATTGGTTCTGGTCTTGGTCAGGTCTCTCTTGCAGGCATCCTTGAAACGAAGATGCGGTCGTCCCACTGGCCTCACACCCTCCTGAAGTTCTCCGTACAGCAGTTGTTTCGGTATCCGTTCAGGATCCATGCGCCTGACATGTCCCAACCATCTTAGACGTCGATGACTCAGGAGTGCAAAGATGCTGGTTGTGCTTGCACGATGAAAGACTTCGGTGTTGGGTACTCTATCTCTCCAGGAGATCTGAAGGATCTTCCGGAGACAGCGGAGATTGAAGCTGTTGAGTCAAGATTCATACCTAGAAAGAGTTGTCCACGTCTCACAGTTATAGAGAAGGGTGCTTATAACACAAGCGTTGTAGACTTTTAATTTAGTTTTAGTGGTAAGGAGTCCGTTGTTCCATACTGTGTTTTTCAGTCTAGCCATGACAGATGATGCCTTTGCGATTCTGTTAGTAATGGACAAGTTGCTACATAATGTGGATCCTAAGTACGTAAAGTGTACATGGAGAGGATCGCCATCAATGCTGATGGATGGAAGGTTGGTAGTGCTCTGTGCCATGATCTTAGTCCTTTGAAGGCTGATAAGTAGGCCAAATTTTTCACAGGCATATGATAATTTGTTGATTATATACTGCAGCTCATCTTCTGTGTTCGCTACTAGAGCTGCATCGTCCGCATATAACAACTCACGAATAACAACTGTATTTACTTTGGGCTTGGCCTTGAGACGAGCAATGTTGAAAAGACTTCCATCCGACCTCGTATGTAGATACACTCACTCCCCACAATCTTCAAAGGCAAATCTGAGCAGAAGGGAAAAGAAAATCCCAAATAATGTAGGAGCTAATACACATCCCTGTTTCACACCTCTATTAACAGGGAATGCGTCTGATGTTTTACCGTTGAAGCAGATTGTTGCTTCTGTTTTCTCATGGAAAGAGACAATCATCTGTAGTAGTTTAGGTGGGCATCCAATCTTCTGTAACAGTTTGAAAAGCCCATATCTGCTCAGTAAATCAAACGCTTTAACAAGGTCAATGAAAGCAATGTAAAGTGGCCTCTGCTGCTCACGACATTTCTCTTGTAGCTGTCTTAAGGAGAAGATCATATCTACGGTTGATCGGCCGGGCCTGAAGCCACACTGAGATTCTGAGTAGATTCTGGAAGCTAAGATTTGTAATCGCATTAGGATGACTCTTGCATAAGCTTTCCCGGCTACACCTAGTAATGAAATGCCTCGGTAATTGTTACAGTTACTTCTGTTCCCGTTCTGTTTATATGGAGTAACAATCCTCGGATTCCGCATACTCATCGGGACATAACCTTCTTCCCAGCTGGTTGTGATAAGTGAATTAAAATGTATGCACCGAATAATTAATATATCACACCACAACCTCTACTCATAACAACATCGGTATTTTTATTTAAAGTCACTGATAAATTATTCTGATAAAAGTTAATCTTACGCACCACTCATAAAAATTATTTCATTTACGTAGAGTATAAGATTGTTCTACTGAATGATATTTTCCTTGTTGGAATAAAAAAATAATAAATTCCCGTGAGTTGTTGGCTCGCAGTTCTAATATTGTAATATCGATCGAAAGTATTAATGTCTGATTATTTATACAGTGTGAAATTACCGCTCCATACGCTCACGTAATGGCGGCAGACAAAGCATAGTCTCGACTGCTGCGAACACGAAACTTAAAACATTCATAGCTGGTTATCTAGTTACAAACGAAAATCCGTACACTAGAATTAGTAAATTGTACGTTATATTTTTCTTTTGAACACTCACCACTACGTTTTACAATATTTAAAAGAACAAACCTCTGCTTATCTTCCATCTCATCCGCTTCATATATCATAGAGAACAACAGAAGAAGGAAAAAATGTATACACAATACAATGCCAATACATTCTTTTAGTGGTATTATCTATTGTTATATGATTATTCTTTGTAGAAAACTGTTTATAAAAATATTAAAACATATTGTTGTTGGATATTTCACAGTATAATAATATCAAAATATAAGTCTTTTGTCAGTTGTAACATATAGGCTTAAAAGTCATTTCTGGAAAAATATTCATTACTTCATTAATCTCGAGCACTGCCCCGTACACTGGTGACACAAAATTCTGGCGTTGACATTACACTGCCCCTTGGCTGAAAACAAAAAAATAAATTTGTTCATAGATAAGTTTCTTATTCACAGTCCAGTAAGTTAATGTCACATATCGTTCAATTTTCACTTTAGTTAAAGAGATTTTGTTTGCAAAGTTTAGATAGTGGTTAGACAAAACATCAAGTAGTATACCATATGTCTTGTGTGGATATAGTAGTTTTAAATGGCTACAGAAACTGTACAGTTTCGGAGAAGTGTGCGGATACTTCCCGGAATGGCTTATCCCGCCCCATTCGGGCTTACTGGATCCAAAAAACTGGGAACAAAACCGTCCAACGATCCTCAAAAAAGTAGAATTACCACCTAATCTTAGTGTCACGCTTGACGTGTTCATTTTACAAAATATTAAATCTGATGTATTGGTTCAAACAGGTAAGTAAATGTCTAAAAGTTCATTTCAATTGAAGAAAAAATTGAGTGAAGTTCCCGTCGACATTGAATACCCAACCCTGCATCGAGTTGCTGTATCGGAGGTCGAAGACAGGTGGTGGTCGCTGCTCGTGGAGGGTGTTGCTGGTTCGCTCCCAGCACGTCGATGGAATGCCGGCTACTGTCAACTTCCCCTAGTTCTCGATCTAGTACTTCTGGCACAGGCACAGGTCTTGCTTCCTCGCTCCACGTTCTTCTCGTCCAAAGTCAGTATATGCAATATCGAATGTTGCTGTCAGTGACGAAGAAATTATTTATTTGAAGAAGCAAGTTTATCTCCATTCACACGGATTCACTCATTTTATTTACGGAAACCTGGTGTTCATTGTGCTCTTTGTGTACTTCTTACTGTACGTAAACATTTGCTCATGGTGCAGCGGAGCCGGCGTTGCACTCGCATTGTTGGTGCGCACATGGCAGTACAGTCTGTTTCAAGAGTTCATACTTGCGAGGTTATATCGTCATATTAAACGTCTGAGGTCTGCTCATTTTTTTAAATTTTAAAGTTTGATAACAGTTTACCAACGTCCAGTCGTTCCTGCTAACATATGCACTCGAAGAGCGTTCATATTATCATTGATTTGAGTGATTTATCACTGCTTAACACAGTTTTAAAAATGAAAGACACAGTTTGTGCGTATCCACTTGATTTTCAGATTTCTCGGGAGACACATAAGACAAATATTGATTATTGCTGGGGCTAACAGTTCTACACAACAGATAATCTTCATATCACTTTACACTTACACAGCAATTATATTTGTTCATGTCTACTTTAGGGATTACGTCGAAACAAGAAGGCAATAATCATGTAATATATTGAGCACCATACAAATGATTGACAGGATCTTCTACATTTGACTTGATCAATAGATCACCTTAGAACCGTGTATATTTCAGTACATCTCCATAAGTTAGTATGTTTTATTTGTTTATTGTCATTTCTTCTCATCCATTAACAATCGATTAAATCTCGTAATTAGTATTTCGGAACAAATACCCACATTCGGTACACCTACTAGTAAGAAGCTCACAGACCTAACAGCAAAGTAATACCCAAAAGCAAAAAGAACCCTAAGTGGTACGCAAGAATGCAAATGCTCCAAACAGAGCCAAATCTGAAGTAAGCAAACACGCGGACTAGCTCTCAACTAAGATCCGTTCTTGTATGTGCACTACATAAACAAGATAAAGTACATTGCCTCGGAGCACTATGGGACTTAACATCTATGGTCATCAGCCCCCTAGAACTTAGAACTACTTAAACCTAACTAACCTAAGGACATCACACAACACCCAGTCATCACGAGGCAGAGAAAATCCCTGACCCCACCGGGAATCGAACCCGGAAACCCGGGCGTGGGAAGCGAGATCGCTACCGCACGACCACGAGCTGCGGACTAAAGTACGTTCATTACTTCTCCACATTCATAGATGCATGATATACTTAGAGTACATACATATGTACCTCAATATAACTTAGATAGAAAAAAATCAGAAAATCATATTCACATTAAAACATTTATTCTAACTGTTTAATAAATTTGGTGAAAAAACTTTCAGTATTGAAACGTCAAGGCTTTAAATTCTTTAATTGTTCCCTTGTGGGAGCTTAGATTTGATCAGGAATTGAAATTACAGTTAAATATATTATCTGGTCATACATAACCTGAAATAAACCCCTATAAACCAAGACACATGAGTAAAAGAATTTACAATAAAAGTACTCTATAACTACTATTTACATATTTAAAGTGGTGCTTCTGCACAGAATATGTTTTGTTACTAGCAATCAGTGAGCTGTGGTTCTTATTGCAAATATTTCTTAAGATCCCTATGACAATAGAGTCCCTATATACTTTCAGTAGTGACGTCTTGCTGCAAATAGAAACCGTTATGAGGAACTGAAGGAATTTTGAATGGCCCTTAGTGTAGTAGATGCTACTTTTTATTTTTATTCTTAATCAGCGATGGCTTAGGGTGCATTCTAAGCAGTACTAGTTGTCTCTCTCATTCCTCTTCATCCAAGCGACCAAATACAAAGCTTTACAATAGGTCTGGTGCGGATACATTTTCATATCTTAAATACCATCTTTTACAACATTTGGGCGAACTATGAATACTTTTTCATAGTTAGACAACAGATATACTAATTGCCTCGCTTGGATTTTGTCAATTCATGAAGCTTCCTTCACTTTCTCTTCAATCATGGCAGAGATGTCACTCACATTCTTGTGAACATCATCCTTTTGGCTAGCATGCCACTTCTTCGGGTGATCTTATTATAATATAAGCAATTTTTGTTCGCTGACCGCTATGTTTACAGGTCTAGTCAGCTGAAGGCCTGCCTCGATTTCCCGATTTAGCTGTAAGGTTATCTTTCGCTCCTGGTACTTCTGTTCGCAGACTCCTCGAGCGAGATCTATTATTGCTTATCTATCCCGGAAAAATTCGAAGCGCCAAATTATTGGTACAGGCAGGTTTTCCATGACTAGGAACGCGCACTTGAGGCTAACATTTCCGGAGCAAAGCCCTAACTGCGTTTTGAACTTCGCCGTGTGTGACTTGTTTCCTAAAGCTCCTCTAACTTTTCAGTTGCTCACTGGCAGAACCGGTAATCGCTTGACTTGCAAAACCCTCTTTAAAAATTGACCACTTATCATTGAAATACTTGCGCCATTATCAAGGAGTATTGAGGTAACAATTTCATTTACAGATGTGTTAACTGTTCCTTGTATATATTGTGCTGTTTCATTATCAGAGACGGTATCTTCTTGATATAATTCGTCCCCAAATTTTGTTCCGTCCTGTTATCTAATCATGTTAATTCTTTTGGGAATAGACCTATTGCCTTCATTTTGTAGTCCGGTCTCCTGACGATATCGTACAGGGACCGAAACTAGTTTGTCGGATTCTTTGTTGCTTGTTTCGTATCTGGTGATACTTCCGCTATTCTCCTATTCTCGGTATTATTAGATGGAGGTGGTCTGTTTGGATCCCATGACTGTGAAAACGGACTGTTTGGTACAGGTACAGTCTGTGTATAATTTACACGCTGCCCTTGGTTTGCAAAATTGTAGTGAGGTTGCCAATGACCCAGTCCTGCTGGCTGTTGCCACTACTGATTGTCATTGCGCCTATTTTTTGGTCAATCCTTGTATGGACTTCCCTATTTGCTATCTTTTCTCCTTTTTTATTATTTTGATGGTTATTATTTGTATTCTCATTCGAATACTGCCTCTGATTATCATTCGCACGTTGACAATCTCGGTTTCCCTGATAATTATTATTACTGGGGTTGTCCTGTTCCTGATAATAAATATATTTTCCATTGTAATTGTTATTACCATTAAATTTATTTTTCTTCTTCTTTGGACTGTTTTCACGCTCAGTACCGTTGTTCCCATTCCAAGAACTTTTTCCTTTGGAATATTGGCATTAGAATTTCCTGTATCTGAACATTATCGCACATCTTCCTGGACCAGGTCTAGTGAGTGTATTACGGAGAAAAATTCTTTAAGGTCAGTGTCCGTAACATTCAACAGCTTTTCCCTCATGTTAATCGGTAACCTTGCTTTTAATACTCTCCATAGATCTCGGGTAGTGAACGGCTCGTCCCAATACCGAGTCATATTGATGTATTTTTTAAAGTGTTTTCGTTGAGACTCTGTCTTGGGATTATATACCTCTGCATTGTAAACAATTTTTCTAAGTCTTCCTTGCATCGATGCTGACAAAAACTGATCAAGAAATACCCTCTCAAAATCACTGAATGTTTGGCAAGTCTTGGCACCATTTAATGCCCAAAGCATCCCCCGCGATTTGTGACACCACGAATTGTATCTTCTGTTCTTCCGTCCAAGATTTCGGAAGGACACTTCTGAAGTTACGTATAAATACGACTGGGTGGATATTCTTTTTGCCCTCTTCATTGAAAATCTGACACTGACGACGTTTAATTAGGCTTTCCTCGTGCATCAATGTACTCCAATGCATGGATCGGCTCTCATTAGCTTGCGGTGTATCCGTTTTGCTACAGGTATAGTGCCTTCCAGTTTTGAATTTCTTGTGTGCGCTAGTGACTGTGGTAATAAAGATTGGCTATCCTGGCTTGACTTATCATAAATTGCATCAGTGGAATCTGGCACACTTTGTGTATTGCTCTGATTTATAACATAACCAGTGGGCAAATGTAGTGATCTATTCTGCACTGCCACACTAGCAGTCGGTAAACGTTCAATTTTAGTTTCCCCGTCAGGACTAGACTCTTCATTACTGCATTCTGACAATACCTCTATGGTTCGATTGTCTAGATTAAAAACTCTGCCTACCTCCGAGTGTTCTTCTTTCTTCACTTCGGTTTGTATTTTACCTTTAATTATTCCTACGGCTGTAGTCACCGTTTTAAAACTAGTTTCTAAGTTACTGATTTCCGAATTCATATCACTTACTTTGGTGGGAATGTTTGCCAACTGTTTGATCGTGTCTTTAACTACATTTATCTCCGCATCAAAGTGTGCTGACAATGCTTTATCCCTGTTGATTATCACTTGGTTAATATTTTGAATAATTTCTTTGCCTCGCGTAGACAAAGACCTGATTTATTTGCACAAGGAATTTTCTTCCTCTTTCCTGTTCTTTTAATTCGCGTTGCTCTTCTTTAAGGGATTCTTCTTTCCTACGTCGATTTTATTTAAAAGCCTTTGCTTCTAAACGTTGCTGCTCTTTAAGAGCCTCTTCTTCCCTAAGTTGCTTTTCTATAATTTATAATTTCTGAGGTAACATAGCTAATATATTATCATCTGGCAATGGCATAACTTGAGCATTGCTAGGTCCTGCCCCTTTCCCGGTGAAATTACTATCATTTCCTCCTAAAGCTGTCATCACAAGAGTCTCACTCAACACAGGCAACTCCCCATTTTCAATATCACTTGACATGTCTGGTAAAATAATATTATCATCAACATTTAAGCTATCTGGCTCCTGCGCTAAAGTGTTCGGAATTTGGATCACTTGAGCATTTGACACTAAATCTCTATCTGCCTGCTCATTCGTTTTAGCCTGCTTCTGAGGCCTAACCATGTTTATCAGCAAATATTTCTCACTATAAAGCAATTACAACAAATTAAAATCCAGAAAAATATCCTATAACTAATACAACAAATAATCACTACAACTAAAAGTGTGTTTGTGTACACAACAGTTCAATAAAGACAAGTAAATATTTGAAAATGTTTCTCGCAACCAGAATATGATACTGCTACCTCTAATGGCTAGAGTGAGTTTGACTGAAGTGCTTCCAAAATTTTGTAGCACACGAGAAAATTTTAGTTGTGTAATTGTGTTTATATGTGCGTCTGTTCCTACCTCTTAGAGACTGGCGACGCTATCGGCGAAACAAGGCTGCACACAGCTCACTAATTCCCAAATATGATCATACACACTTGTGCATTCAGTTGATACATGGAAAGGCAAACAAAATAAGCATTAAATCTGTACATTGGCAATCTATACACAAAAAGAAATACACTGACTACAAAAAATATAATTACAATATTTGTACTCTAGCCCCACGTGACAGAGCGTCAATATAATTGGTTTTTGGGTTCTCTTTAAAGTTGTTGTGGTGGTGTGTACGTGTATGAAATGTAGCAGCCAGAATAACAATTTTATTTGAAAGAAATAAATTATCTCTGTCAATTCTTATTTATGTGGTGCTGAGCCCGACTGTAATTAATTATTTTGTCAGACCTTATCACTACAAATAACAATTGAAATGGTGTTTCAATAATTCAGTACGTGGCATTAAAATGTACGCAGCGAATATTTAATATATCACACAAGAACCACCACCCATAACAACACTGGTGTTGTAAATATTTTTATTTAAACTCACTGATAGATTATCCTGATAAAAGTTAATCTTACGCACCAGCCATAACAAAATGGTTCAAATGGCTCTGACCACTATGCGACTTAACATCTGTGGTCATCAGTCCCCTAGAACCTAGAACTACTTAAACCTAACCAACCCAAGGACATCACACACATCCATGCCCGAGGCAGAATTCGAACGTGCGACCGAAGCGGTCACGCGGTTCTAGACTGAAGCGCCTAGAACCGCACGCCCACACAGGCCGGCACCACCCATAAAAATTATTTCATTTACGTAAAGTCTAAGATTATTCTAATGAATGTTATTTTCACTGTTGGAATAAAAAAATTATAAATTCTGGGAGTTCTTGTCCTCAGAGTTCAAATATTGTAATATCGATCGAAAGTATTAATGTCTGATTACTTCTACAGTTTGAAATTCCCGCTCCATACGCTCACGTAATGGCGGCAGACAAAGCATAGTCCCTACTGCTGTGGACACAAAACTTGAAGTATTAATAGTTGGTTATCTAGTTACAAATGAAAATCTGTACACTAGAATTAGTAAATTGTACGTTACATTTTTCTTTTGATCACTCCGGACTACGTTTTACAAGATTTGAAAGAACAGACCTCAGCTTATGTTCCTTCTCGTCCGCTTCGTTCATCATGGAGAACAACAGAAGAAGAAAAACATTCAGAAACAATGCAATGCCAATACATTCTTTTAATGGTGTTATATTTTGTTATATGATTATTCTTTGTAGAGAACTGTTTATAAAAGTAATGAAACATGTTGTGGTGGGACATTTCACAATATAACAATGTCAGAATATAAGTCTTTCGCCAGTTGTCACATATAGGCTTAAAAGTCGTTTCTGGAGAAATATTCATTACTTCGTAAATCTCGAGCACTGTTCTATACACTGATGACACAAAATAATGGCGTTGATTTGGACAGCATAGGGGGAAAATGAACACTAAATTTTTGCTGCATGAGGCCTGAATTCTTTCTTCATTTATTATGATGATCATTTCTTTCTTTGTAGGTCGGCGACAGAAATATTTGTACACTCAGAGGACAAAGCTGATGTTAGCTGGTGATTGGTGAAAAGATCTTGCCGCAAGGACAAAGTTTTTGTCTCAATGACTGCGGCTCCAATTCGTCTATCATACCCGTGGCACTCTCTCCACTATTTCGCGTTAATACACAACGAGCTGCCCTTCTTTGAAATTTTCGGATATTCGCAAGTCAGTCATATCTGGTAACGACCCAACACACCACACCAATACACTAGCAGAAGACGATCAATCGTAGCGTAGGCAGTCCCTTTAGTAGACCTGTTGCATCTTATTTCTGCCAGTGAAACATAGTCTTTGCTTTGCATTACCCACATTATCTGTGTGATCATTCGAACTTAAGTTGTACCTAATTGTAATTTCTAGGGATTCAGTCGAATTGACAGCCTTTAGATTAATGTGATTTATCGTGTAATCGAAATTTAACTGATTGCTTTTTGTACTCACGCGGATGATCTCACATTTTTCCTTTCTGAGAGACAATTGCCACTTTTCGCGTCATTCTGATATAGTGTCAGTCATTTTTCTATTGATTTTGATCTTTTTGAGGTTTAACTAGACGGGGAAATGTCAGCATCATCTGCAAAGAATCTAAGAGGGCTGCTCAGTTTATCTCCTAAATAGTTTATGTGACTTTTGCTACTAAACTTTAGTTTCTTATTTCTACGTTGTAGTATGCTGTGTACAGTCAACCACCTAATGAGTAACTATGACCCACTCGAGAGTAACCCTTATCTAAATCACGTCCAATGACATTATATGTTAGAACTAATAGAATAGCACTTTTACTTTCGTGATATTATCGTGGGTATGACAAAAATGTACAAAAGACATTGAAAGAGGATCGCTTCCACTCTAATTTTGGCATGGTTCTATTAAAAGCTCTACTTAGTACTCAAACGTTATTTGCATAGATATTGTAACAATCTATGTACTCCTGTAAATGTCGCGTATCGTTGCAAGAATTATTGCATACGCTACGTTACATCTACAAACTGCTGTCAGCTGACGTAATTGCGTGGGACGATTGTGGAACTATAAATTACGCAGCGCTGTGCACGTTTATGTTGATTTACGTCATCGTCACTTATGTAACGAAAGGAATGACGTCACTAACCGTCACGCAAAGCCTGTGTCACGCCTCACCTGGAAAGGTCAGTCCGTGGCCTGCGCGCTGCGTAACAGTAAATGTTACTGAAACGTAACCCGTGACAGGACACGACCCAGCAGTCACGTGAACAACACCATACGCACGTGAGGGCAAAATGCGTGGGCGGCCAGTCGTGTATTTATGGACTCCGTGTGCGTTTGAGAATTGTCGTCCCCTGCGTATTCCTTAAGACGGCCATGAGCGACGTGTACTTGGGAATATTGTTGCATTCTACTTTTCGCAGCACACTGGATTCTTAAGCCACGGCTCTATTCTGAAGATGGCTGAAAAAAAGAGCTGAAATTCGTAATTTAAAAGTAAACCTCTTGACAGTCGTCCTGTTGAACAAAGGAATACGTCAGAATTATTGCACAATCATGAAATTCTCCAAAGCGATGATTGTGTTGTTTTTCACTTCCTAGTACATGCGCATCCTATGTTTTAAAGAATCAGTCCGTCATGTGCTCCAATTCAACAGTCTTCCATCCGCTACTGCGTAAACGGCAAGGGAACTGGATAATAAGGTATGTCACCCAAGACCTGACGGTAGTACACGCTACTAGAGCTAAGAGTTTGGAAGCTGCACCCTAAATAAATTTACTATTTCAATGCTTGTAAATGGCTTATACAATCATTTATTACGTTGTGACAGCCTAATTATTACAGTATTCACACTACGGGTATTATTAATTTATCCACTAACAGCTTCATCACGGTACATGCAATCTGCTGGATGCTTAAACAAGTTTGTAAACACCTTATTATGGAAACTAAATATGAGAGCAGCTGTCTTTTCAGTAGGAACTCAGATTGGCAGTGTTGCAATAGAGTTACTCTTAAAAGCCTGCTTTATCTAATAGAATATAAATCACTGCAAAAAGCTGCACAATTCAATTTAAACCACGTCATTAATGACACATGATCTGCATCCACACGGCATGTGGCCTCTTCCTCTTATAGCACACCTTCATTCTCACAAAAGGACGAAAAAATGAACATTCTCATACATCTAGCTATGTATCTCCGTTGGACTAGGAGATTTGTTTTTAACGTCCCTTCGAAAACGGGGTCATTAGAGACGGAGCACAAGCTCAGGGAAGGAAATGGGCTGCACTCTTCCAAAGAAACTATCCAGGCGTTTTGCCGTAAGCGATTTAGGTTAATCGCTGAAAACCTAAATCAGGATGGCCGGAGTGGATTGGAACCGACGTCCGCCCGAATGCGTGTCCAGTGTGCTAAGCAGCGCGCCACGCCGCTCGGTCTCGCTGGATAAATTAAAGTTTAAGTATCAGCTGTTGATTCAACAGAAGTAAACAGGTTCCATAATACTTTCTGCAAGAACTTTTTGATATTTGGTGTATATTGAAGAAAGGCAAATAATTAAGTAATGCAAGACACTACAGTCAAATCGTCGGGTAGGAAAAACCAAAATTATAATAAAAAACTAAGGAAGGAATGGAACAGAAAATAGTGCAAAATACCAATAGAACTGCGAGTAAATCAGTCGCAAAATCATCAAATGAAACAACATAGTACTCTCATCTATGTCATTAACGTGCATCAATTTCAACAAGGCAGACCACTTAAATACGTCCGTCCCATAATTGAGTGTAGCTCTGATTGGCGGCAGAATCCCGTCTCGTGACAGTTTCACCAAAATAAGTAGTTTGAGGTTTGCTGTGCCATACACGGTGGGGTGTGAGCTTGTGGGACTTACAGTGCTCTTCTGCTTGTTCAGTTGTTCTTTCTTGTCTGTATCTAAGATGACGGAATCGCCAGTGAGCGTTAGGAGAATGTTAAACATTTAAGTGGCACTGGGCAGCTTTAGAATGGTCCAAATGTCCCTAAAGGATTTGTTACTCGCGTGACATCCAGTGACCCATCCACGTTCAAACTCAGTTCTCCTGACCAACCCATTCTGCTGCTACAGTTTGTATACTGACAACATAATGCTTCCCGTCTTCTTTTACACTGATGATCCCATCTGTAGTGACATATAGTAGTCAATTCTGCATTAGATAGGGAGGTTCGGATACTTTTGATCAGAAATCACGTGATCTGTATCGTGCTTTATGAGGCTTCAAAAGATCAAAATCCCTATGCGAACGAATTTGTATCTTACACTAGAAACATAGGGAAATACAAAAAGCTACCACAATTCTAAAGTACACTACTGGCCATTAAAATTGGTACACCACGAAGATGAAGTGTTACAGACGCGAAATTTAACCGACAGGAAGAAGATGCTGTGATATGAAAATGATTAGCTTTTCAGAGCATTCACACAAGGTTGGCGCCGGTGGTGACACCTACAACGTGCTGACATGAGAAAAGTTTCCGACCGATTTCTCATACACAAACAGCGGCTGACCGGCGTTGCCTCGTGAAACGTTGTTGTGATGCCTCCTGAAAGGAGGAGAAATGCATACCATTACGTTTCAGACTTTGGTAAGGGTCGGATTGCAGCCTTTTGCGATTGCGGTTTATCGTATCGCGACATTGCTGCTCGTGTTGCTCGAGATCCAATGACTGTTAGCAGAATATGGAATCGGTGGATTCAGGAGGGTAATACGGAACGCCGTGCTGAATCCCAACGGCTTCGTGTCACTAGCAGTCGAGGTGACAGGTATCTTATCCGTATGGCTGTAACGGATCGTGTCACCACGTCTCGATCCCTAAGTCAACAATTGGGGACGTTTGCAAGACAACAACCATCTGCACGAACAGTTCGACGACGTTTGCAGCAGCATGGAGACCATGGCTGCGGTTACCCTTCCTGCATCACATAGAGGAGCACCTGCGATGGTGTACCCAAAGACAAACCTGGGTGCACGAATGGCAAAACGTCATGTTTTCGGAAGAATCATAATGGTCGCATCCATGTTTCGCGACACTGCGGTGAACGCACGTTGGAAGCTAGTATTCGTCATCGCAATACTGGTGTATCAACCGGCGTGATGGTATGGGGTGCCATTGGTTACACGTCTCGGTCACCTCTTGTTCGCATTGACGGTATTTTGAACAGTGGACATTACTTTTCAGAGGAGTGACGACCCGTGGCTCTACCCTTCGTTCGATCCCTGCGAAACCCTACCTTTCAGCAGGATAATGCACGACCGTATGTTGCACGTCCTGTACGGGCCTTTCTGGATACAGAAAATGTTCGACTGTGACCCTGGCGAGCACATTCTCCAGATCTCTCACCAACTGAAAACGTCTGGTCAATGGTGGCCGAGCACTTGGCTCGTCACAATACGCCAGTCACTACTCTTGATGAACTGTGGTATCGCGTTGAAGCTGCACGGGCAACTGTACCTGTACACGCCACCCGAGCTCTGTTTGACTCAATGCTCAGGCGTATCAAGGCCGTTATTACGGCCAGAGGTGGTTGTTCTGGGTACTGATTTCTCAGGATCTATGCAACCAAATTGCGTGAAAATGTAGTCACATGTCAGTTCTAGTATAATATATTTTTCCAATGAATACCATTTTATAATCTGAATTCCGTCTTGGTGTAGCAATTTTAATATCCAGTAATGTAGATATGAATTAGCAGGTTTCTTACACCTCCTTGCTCCACCGTTAATAGCCGGCGTCCTTGGCTGAATGCTACAATGGTCATCAGGTATACTTTTCTAGCTGCATGGAAAGTTTTAGATGTTGTCACACATCATTCTACTGTCGTAAGGAAAGCTAAAGAACTATCAGGTGAGTAAGAACTGGAAGGTGTTCGTCTTGTCGTTCACTAACAGTTCTTCCTGACGGCAGGCATGCGAAACGGGAGGGGGTGTTTTGTGAAAGTAGCACAATGGACTATTTTGGCAGACGTGAAGAATGCACTTGAAGGCATTGGAAAACACAATCGAGAACAGAGTTCCGCCATACACGATGATCTGGAGACTGTAGCAACGAACAAGAGTATTAATTGTGATTTAAGAAGTTTTGAATGAAAGCGTATGCAGTCTCGTTTAAATAAGACACTGAAGTGTTATTTGTTGCAACAGTTTTCAGACTGAAAGATAGAAGTAGGTCAGTGTGTTCAATGAGGTGTTTCACGAGATTCATTACTGTAAGTGAATTCTTTTGAGACGAGTATAGTTTTATGGTTGACATAGGAATTCTAAAATAAATTTTATTATAAATCTATAATAAATTTTCGCATTGGCTGTTTCGCTTATGGCGCCATTCACCTGAAATAAGAAGTGTTGTAATAGCGCGTTAGTTCCTCGGAGAGTCAAAGTCGTTTTGACCTCAGTGTGCGCCAGTATCTCTGTGTGGCTGCATCTGTTTAATTTTTTTGCTTTGGCTTTGAGTTACAATGGCCATAACACCAATAACAGTTATAAAGTGCTAAAGAAATACAACTGCAAAAAAAGCAGAAAAGAACAAAATCACAAGGTTGGCATACGAACACACTCTTAAAGTAAAATAAACGCGTAATTAGACAAACACCAGACAGCCGGCGGCAGTGATAACAATGACTTTGGAGCAGAATTACAAACAGTACTGTACAACAAAATTATGAAAACATGCATATGTTCTTAAAGTAAAAGACAAAACATGAAAGGGCAAACACCGCAGACCATACAATAAGTACAATAGCTGAAGAATAAAACTGCAAATAACATCATGTACCGAAATGAGAAATATAGCATACAGACAGACGTACTTAAAATAAAAGAACCCGAAATGATAAACACAATACAACCGACCTTATGTACAAGAGTGACAGCAGAACAACAAAGTACACAGGAGAGCAATAATGAAAATTTAAGGTACAAATAGAGATCAGTACGCAAATGAAAACACAAATTTACGCAAGCGGTTACGAACGGGCTGATACCATGTGAAAATGAAGACCTTGGCAACTCATAATTTCAATTTGAACGTCGGTTGCTTTCAAACAGTCTCTGAGCAAATTATAGTTATCAAAACGGAGTAAATCAGGAACACTGTGTGGGCACTGCATCTGGTTGTAGTAAAAGTGTTTTTTACTAGATTACTGACAGGACAGACGAACATAGAAACTAGAAATACGGGAATTGTGTTGGATTGTTTCCGTAGTTAAGGAATACAACCTAACGAATGAAGGTGTGCCATGCACAATAACGTCATATTTTAAATTATTTTTTGTATAAGAATACAGGTTATACAGTAGCGTGTATCAATAAATACTGCTGGCTTTTCCCACAAAGGTATTGGAGCATCTTTAGAAATGTCTGCACATGGGGCTATTTCGTCCCACTTACGTGGCGTTATTATCGTTCAGTCAAACTGTTAGTTTAGTTGATGTTTTAATGTGAAATTCTAGAGAACATGTTTTCTTGGTTTATTTTAAAGTGGCCTGTGCATACGAATGGAAAAACCTAAGAATTTCATGATTCGAGGACGATATTACGAAATAAGTGTTACAGGAGGAGAGGTATGAGAGGAGCTCCTGCATTGTTCAAAATTCCCTATTCGACAGCCCAGAAGAAGAGTATGATTTTAATTCTTGTTTGAAAGACCTAACTGCAAGAGGTTTTGGCTGCATTCCTGAACAGATTCGAAAAGCAGCATTTACTTCTGTAACGACGAATAACAACAAGCATCTCTGGGGTATGGGAAACAAAATTGCATATAAAGACTGGTTTACGGTGCTCATGAAGATGTGTATTGATTTATCGCTCCAAAAACCGCAGGGTTTAAATGGTAGAGCTCAGGGGGTGAATAAGCAGGCTGAAACTGAATTTTTCGACTTGTATTGGAATTCGTCTCAGAGGACTGAATTTTGTGGTAAGCCTCATCTTTCGAAACATTAAGTTCCAGGAAAGTAGGGAAGATATCAAACGTCTGTCACTGTTATAGCTTGCCATAGTATTGGTGGCCTTTTTCTTCCTCCGTTTGGTGTCTTGAAAGTTGTTCGATTTAGAGAGGTGTACAAACATCATCTAACAGCGGGTTCAGTAGCCACGACTCTGGATATGTGAACGAAGATGTTTTTCTGAAGTGGCTCAAACACTTTCACAAGAAACACTCACCTGGAAAGTGTCTTCCAATTTTAGATGCCAATGGCTTTAATTTTTTTCTCCGGTGCCTGGAATATTGGCGTCAGAATGATAGATGATTGGCCATCCACCTCACACGGCACATGCCCTTGAGCCTCTGGAAGCTCAGATAATATCAAACCGCTTCGGCTTCTCGAAATATCAGTTATGAAACCACTCAAAATCTTCTATGATCATGCTGCAATAAATCATGTTTATTCGACATAGGAAGGAGGAACCAACAAGTTTAGCTTTGGAGAAAGGTTTTTTCACAGTTTGGAATAAAGGTGGCGCCGTGGGAAATGTTAAGGGATATAATAGCTCTGGATTGTGCAATTTAAACAATGTCACTATTACTGAGGATAAATTTCTTCCTTCATTTCATATCCAGGCAGACATTTAAAACGTATTATCATGTTCACTTTCGGAGATTCTTTAATTTTTGCAGCTGCAACCTGAGTCCCCTATACCAGGATCGTCTCCTTCCCTTATCAGATACTTCTCGTTTCCCTCCGTTCATCTGAAAGGTGTCAGGCAAATCCAACACATTCCATGAAAACCTTGACATGATAAGCAAATCTAGTGGTATGTCACATAGCTCTGAATAAATCGTGACATTAAATTAACCCAAGTAATACGAGTAACGAGTGAGCAAATGGAATACCACAGACTAACACAAGAATGCTTAAATGCATGTCATACCTTCCCACCATGAGATAGACACAGTTCCGAGGAGAGAACGAGAACAGAAGCCGAGAGCAGAAACGTGTTAAGCTAGAAGGCCCTACGATAAGGGACGGACACCCACGTTCCAACTGACCGACAGGCCCACCCCCCAGCCCATGTTAAAAGCTATAGCCCTCCATAAGAAAAGTATAGATCTTACGATAACACTAAAAGGGCCACACCAGCGACAAGTTTTAGCGTGAGACTTTTTCGCGTCTCTGTTACGTTGCAAACGTTAAAAACATTGCCCCACCACTAAAAGTAACCAACGGGGCCACCCCCCCAGCCCATGTTAAAAAATAGAGCCCTCCAGAAGAACAATACATATCTTATGATAACACTAAAAGGACCACACCAGCTGCAAGTTTTAGTCTGAGACTTTTTCGCGTCTCTGTTACGTTGCATACTTTAAAAACATTGCCCCACCATGAAAAGTATAACGTTTCTCATTGGATAGACAGAATATTTGTAGGCGGAGCTTAAGGTTAACATTGAGATCCTGATTGGTCAGATGAAAACACAGCCAGATAGTTTTTTTTTAAACCAACTTCGGTAAACTGTAGTAAGGAGACGTTAGAGAAGAGTTACTTCCGAGACAGCGAGCTGTAGGGAGCTGCGCCAGCCGCCGCCCCCTGACGAACTCCGACAAGGTAATAAACGCAAGCGATGCCGCATTTTTGAGTGCATAAGGCTTCACTCAGAACTGCAGAAGTCTCATCTGTTACATCCCCTTTTCACGTAATACTAGTGTCGATCATCAATTGAATCTCATGGTATTCATATTTCCTACGTAAGTTAAAATCTGAAACGCGATGATTTTTCTGTTATATAATTATTGAGAAGCTACATCAGCCACTGTAATTTACGACAAGTTAGATAAGTAATGAAAGATAATTGAGGGTCACTGTAGACCATTTTTGATAGTTTTCTCTTTTGTGAAACTTAATTTAAACCTAGATTATACATGTGATATGGCATAGGTCATCCTTTGATCCATTGTAGAACTTGGAAACCCATTCAGGGAATATTCGTTCACATTTTTTTGATTGCAGTTGGTTTTTATCATCCTGCATTAAAACATTTCCTTTTATCAATAGTGCAATTTATAAACAATGTTTTGTGAGTAGAATAAAATTTCCAATGGTAAACTTAACTGCTTTTTCGACGTTATTTTACCAGCTAACTAAAAATAGGAAAGCCTTGAACCCCTTACACTAAATTTAGTTAGTATTAAGTTTCTTTTACAGGGAGTGCAGTGGAGCTGACGCTGAAATCATTAAGTATTTGATTATATCATCGCTAGTCTCACTGAACTCTTCTGAACTCTACATGCCATGCGTGGTCTGTCGTCTCCTTACCAGCAACAGGTCCCAGGTGCAAACTAGTCAATTCCCTAAAAAACACGCTCAGAGCGTCGTTGCGCGAAAGTGGTAGGGAGACACGACTTAGAACAAACAGACACCACGCAGAATGTGAGACATCAGAAGATCAGAAGACTTCTCCTTTTAATCCAATCATTTCCAGCCCAGCAGAAAGAATGTCCACAAATAAGTACAAAAATATAGGAAACAAACAAAGGCATTTGACAACACACAAGAATTACGAAGCGACGAAGGCTAAATGCAGATTAAAAATGGTGCATGAAAGCAAGAGTTACGCAAGTAAGAAACGTCATTGTCAGTTAAGTGAATTGAGTAATGACTTACAGACACTTGAAGCTGAAGACGATTATGAGAATAGTTCTTGTGGATTTTACGACCCGAAATTTTCTTCGCCAGAATGATCAAGAAGTGAGACTGGATAAAGTGACAGAAATGTGCTACATGGTTTCATGAAATGTGTGTGGGTGCAAAAGGACGTAATATGTTTACCTGTGGTAAATCCTTATGATTTTGATATTGAAATGTGTGGGATGGAATAGTCACTTGACTGGGCGAAACAACACCACCATTTTTATGTATTTTTATTTCTGCCTTTTTCAGATGTTTTTTTAACGCTTCGTTCATGTAAACGAATTTCCACCTTTTATGTACTGGATCGTATGCGCAATTAAAACGTCCTAATTATATCATTTTTACAGACCTACTGAAAGGTTTCATGTCATATTACATTGCCCTTACAGTTGAAATGAGCGAAATAGCCCGGCTATATTGAATTGGCCTCTGTTAGCATCTTCTTCGCCTTGAACATCTCACCTTTCATGTGCCTTTTTCGTCACAACTACCGACCTAAAACTACCACTCGTTACATAATTTTCAATCGAAATGCACTGCAACATCTTAAAGCACACGAATCAATTTATATTCTGAAAAACTGCGTTCAAGCTATGCTCTGAAAAATGTACCACACAACGTACTCGTCAAATGCGTATGCAAAACTCTATGAAAATGAATTTTTTATTTTACAGGTATTTATAGGAGGTTTTTGAAAAGTAAAGGGATTTTTTTTAGTTACGATATTACGTCACTAAAATACTACAAGAGGTGACAGCAAAAAACCCGTTTCAGGAAGCTAAAGATGGGTTTTGTAGCCATAAATCGTTAGTGGTGATTTTTAAGAAAAAGATATAACTTCTGCTTGTGACTAGTACTTCTAATTCTTTTTACGGTTACAGTTGACCCGCACAATTCCAATACAGTTCTTTTACATTACGTGTAAAAAAGCATTTGCGGAAATTTTCCACGAGTTTGGCTTTCCTCTTCAAAATATTGTCTTACATTTCTTGTTTACGAAATGACAATGCCATATAAAAAAATTTATCCCTGATTTTGGTATCTTTTGCAGTAATACTTCTCGCGATTTCATCGGATGCCTCCTCTTTAAGTGCTATAGAAAAAAATAATTAGTTTAGAGTAAAAAGTCTTTAAAAGGCCTTTTCATGGCTGGGAGTAAATTGGCGTATCCCATTAGATCGTTTGGAAGAATCCTTAGGTAGTGGGTCTTCAGTATAGATTCTCATTAGACGATACTTTATCGGTCATAAATCTGGGACAATTATCAGGTAGGACTGATAGAGGAAATAGAGAAGATCCAAAGAAGAGCGGTGCGTGTCGTCACAGGTTCGTTTAGTAAGAGCAAAAATCTCAAGATCATGGTCATCCACTCCACTGATGCTACAAGAGCGCCATTACGTAACACACTGTGGCTTATTGTTAAATTTCAGAGAGAAAACGTTCCTAGAAATGTCAACCAACATACAGATTCTTTCCTCCAATGCATATCTCGCCAAAATACCAAGAAAAGAACAGAGATTCGAGCTTACACAAATATTGATAACAAATGTTCTTCCTGCGCACCATTCCCGGATGTAAGAAGAAACGTGGAGGGTGGAGGCAGTGACACATAAGCAAAGCACGGTCCACCATACACTATGAGGTTGCTTCCAGAGCATATAAGTACAGCCGTAAATAAGAATAACTTCTTCATGTCGATGAGTTTGACATAAATAAATTCAAACGAACGTCTTCCGAAACACTTTAGCTCCGTTATTGGCACAAAGACTGAATCATACAGATGGTAATAATAACTCAACAAAAGCAATTCACATTGTTTGTCAACCATCTTCAAAATCGCCGACTTTTCAAACCGTTGTGAAAGTGACACCACCCACACTTAGAGAGCCACATTATTAAAGAATCTTCCATTTCCAATCGCATTAATATTCAGTTACAAATTAGCAATGGAGATCCCGAAGCATTCCGTCCCCTGCGAATCCAGTTGACTTAACTATAACGTCATGGTCTTAAAAAATTCCATTAGCCCTCAAATTTATTAAACTCGTTCATCTGTCTATCCTCACTCTCTCTAACAGGAATAACATTAAAGAAGAACGATAATAACAATGAGGTACTAGCTCTCAAACGTATACTCACTACTTCTTTCTTGCTGACAAACTTCTTCAAGCGTAATATTCCTTTCATTAGATGTCACAAGTGGTATATTGTTATACGTTACGTCGAAGACATCTCAAAAATGGCACATCCACCATTAGTTCAGTTCATCCTCATTATTCCCTTCATTTATAAAGAAACAGTTGGTGATATAATGGATACAAGCTTTTTTTATTTGAAGGTAGTTCAGCGTTTCAGAAAGTAAGGCTGCCCGGAGGCTGACGAGCGCCCATACCGATGTTGACCACGTGATAATCAGTTTCTGTTTATTGTCTGTATTTTACAATTGTGTTATACTTGGAAATACACCTTAAATTTTCCAGGTATGAAAAATGTTGGTAGTGTTAGTGAGCTGAAGAAGGGTGTGTGATGGATGATAAGAATGGCTACTTTTTCATTGAGTATAGTGTGACACATGCTCCTGTTCTTCTAGCAAAGCAAGTGGAGCTGGCGAACACTTACTGTCTTCAGTTTCATCGTGGAGTAATAGTGGGAGTACGTGGATATAGTCTTTCCATTTTCTAACAGAGAGATATTAAGGCTATATCTGTAAACGAAATGAGTCTGCTGTTTTTACTATGGTGACTTCTGCATCAAGTATTTTCCAGATATAGGAACACATTCTGGTATTAATCGAGACCATCTGCACATTTTAGGCGATGTTAATCCATATCGTATAACCCAACAGTTATCAGCTATTATGTATTACGAGCAGCCTACTATAGCATAACATTTGTAGTTCATGAAAATAAAAATCATATGTATTAACAGGACTAGAATAAAGTTTAAACAGAAAATATGAGCTGCTGACAATTTATGCTTCTCTGCATCCCTACCCTCTATTATTCATCCCTGAACAATACAGAGAACTTCGGGTCATGAATTCGATTTGTGCCTAAATTGATCAGTGTCTAAATTTTAAGAAATCGGAAAAACATCAGTGATTAACTCTAGAAAAAAAACAAAAAGGGGAGGTTAAAAATGTTCCTCACCATCCACAGAGACCAGCGTGAGGCAGCTGATGCGGAGGGCATCGGGTATTTCGAAATCCTTCACGACAGTTCAGCTGTTAGTATCTGTTGTTAGTAACCGGAATTCTTCGTCCGGTCTTAAAATACAGTTGTACACAAAACAGATAAGATTATATTGTAACAAATAAGCCCTCGGTCACAAGTATTTGTGACGATACGATTAATCACAGAACAATCGCAGAAACGTACTGTTGAATAATCGAAGCTACTTTCGCTATAATCCGTGGATGTTCTGTCGGACAGAGAGATATTGACTCTAAGAAAGGGGCGTCGTTAATCGTTACCGTCTTAGCATGGAATGCATTGATAAATAAGTGTAATACTTGGTGCAGAAGGCGACGCAGTTCTTATGAGGTTCTGGAGGGGCTCTGTATGTCTCGGCAGATAAATAATGCTAAGACGTCACACTAGAACACCAGCAACAGAAAACAGAGCACTTGAAAATCAACAAGACTGCAGAGATCAGCTACTGTTGCTCTTGACACGTAAATGGACGTCCAGATTTAATATTAGTTAATTAATACTGAAATACATGCGATGGTTAAAGAATTCGTAATACGAAGCTGCAGAAATCAAATGGAAACGAGTTATTTACATGAATTATCTATATGTTCCATTCATTTCTGCTACTAGATTCCGATTACCAATCGCTGGTAAGCTATTTCTACAATGATGGTGTAACATGACGATTTCACAACACCGATGGATTACATTTTTACGACAATTATAGAACGTGAAACTTCATCTTAATTATAAAAACTTTCAAAAACAATTGTCCTCTTTGTTAATGACTTCAGGGTCACTTTCTGTTGATGATAAATGTTTGCATCTTCCTGGAGATCTCGTAATGTAATCAAGCTGACTTCAACAACAGTTTGCTACTGGCTCTTTGTAAATAGAAGTGATCTCCTTTATCTCAGAGCTCCAGGAAAAGCTCGGAATGGGTTGTCTTGCGACCTTTGGCTGCAGTCTGACATTTTAACCAGGTATAAATTGTTATAGTATATCCCTATAGCGACTTATTGCACACTCGTTCAAAATATCTTTCATCGCTAAAGACTATTATCTTCCTCCAGCATCAATACGCTTCTCACGTCATGCGGGCATAGGGTTATAAAATTTACGACGTAGCCATCCTAGGCTTTCGGACTCTTCATCAATTTGACTTGGCTATTGTGCTCTGTTACACATAAATCGAGGTCCATTAATTATGTTTGTAGCCATATTGCATGATGAAGTAAGGTGTTAGAATTTTCTGAGGCGCCTCAAAGGTACTGAAATATTTCGAGGTGCAGAAATTTAATATTAAAATTGTAATGTACAACACGCAAGTAGTTCCCTAGTCATAGAGCACAGATGAACTGCATCAGCACCAGTTGTACTTAGTTTGTATACGATATGTGCTCAGAAAGTAACGGGAACTTTGTAATTTCGTGTGCTGTTAAGTGGGAAGCGCGCAGACCTTTCATTTATGTGACGGTAAGCATATCTGAAAATTATCTGCGCAGTCTTAGCTAGGTCCGATAACTGTTTTAAACTGTTGAAACAGGTTACATGCGTTTTGGTACCATGGTTGATTTTTTGTTTGGTATGAATATGGATCAGAGCATTAGAATATAGATAGTTGTACGAACGGCGTAAAGTTGAGCAGCGTTTCAGAAATGTTAAATATTACTTTTGAAGAGTATGCTAAGAGTGAAAGAAAGACTTAGAGAGTGATATAAGTGTTTCTGAGCAGGAAATGAATACGGACAAGATAAGAGCGCCCTTGACGCCCCAGACAATCAACCGATTAAATCGAGGAGAAGTGAAGTAAATTATTTTTAACGGTACCTGAATCCCTTGCGAACAGGCAACCGAGTCTGAACCCATTCATCTTGGAAAGCTATTGGATCTGAATCAGTCGGGCTACTGACAGACCGATCGATCCCCAGTGAGCTGATAAATTAATAACTGCCTCGCAGCGGAATTAACGATATCGAACGGGCGGCCATTGTAACTGAGCCGTGGGTGTTGGCCTTCACAAAATCAATAAAGTATACTGCGTGGGAAAAGGAGTTGCTAACCACTAAATTGTAATCTTGGCCAAAGTGAATCCAAAATTAATTCCAGTCACATTCAGTGTGAATAGGCCAATAAATGACATGGTATTTAGCACACAATGAAAGAAAGATCTAACAGGAACATGTTATTGAGATACACTAGCATTAACTAATTTGAGAAAGTTCTGAAAAGGTAGAGGGGGATGATAGAATATGAGTTGTATGAAACATGGCCGTGCAGATACGCAATTATTGTTAAGATCGTACCGAAACTGCTACAGCATTGCCGGCCGTTGAGATCAAGCGGTTTCTAGGCGTTTCAGTCCGGAACCGCGCTGTTGCTACGCTCGCAGGTTCGAATCCTGCCTCGGGAATTTATGTGTATGATGTCCTTAGGTTAGTTAGGTTTAAGTAGTTCCAAGTTCTAGGGAATTATATTGTAACAAATAAGCCCTCGGTCACAAATATTAAGTCAAAATTGACCTGGTTTCGACGCTACTATGAGCGTCGTCTTCAGAATTAGACTAACTGTACTAAAACATTAGGTATATAGCACATTAACAAAATTAAAGTTTTTACTGACTCGAAAAGAAGCAGTACTTACAAGTCACATATTAAAAAAGATCTAAGCCGGAAAGGCGACATCATGAACAATTGTAAGATGGCGAGCCGCTAAGGGCTCGAGTTGTGTGCAGCACTCGCCAATGGAGTAGTTGTCGCTGTTATTCTACCACCATACGATCGTGCAAAAAGTGTCCTTCAATCAGTCGGCGTTCCGGCTACGCAAAGAACATTCTGGTCTGCAGATCTAAGTCACTGACTGTATTTTTAGCTCACCAGTCCACGCTCCTTCAGCGTTCAACTTTCAGAAAGATGGCTCCAACCCTCCCACTATCAGAAATGTTCCTAAAAGTATCGCATAAGCTCCTCTCTACTCGTAGTACATAGGGGAAAGAATACCTCGTCCCAAAAGGACTTGGCCGCAAATCTAACACTAGGCGGCGAAAAGAGGCACAGAAACAAAACTAAATAGCTCGACTTTCCTCGTATTCAGGGGGAGGTAAGAATCTGTTCAATCTGCCTTCCAAGAAGTTACTGGACTGTGAGCAATGCCAACTGTACAGCGCTTCGGCGCTTCTGGGCCTAGCTGTATAAGTGGCCGTTTGTTTGCTTTGGGCTGCTCTCCACCGTACATCATTTCAACATTATAGTTCGAGTGTGCACTGCATTCCTGCAGCTCATGAATAAACTTCGGCGCGCCATCGAGACGGGCGCCTAATAGAACAGTAAGCGTCGACAGCATTGCTGGATTGGGTGGGCGGAACTATTATCCTCCTCATTTATAGAATTCTCAGTTGTCAAGAGAACAGGAAACGGAAACCTGATGGCAAACTGGGACACAGTGTGTACAGGAAGCCTACACACACTGATCTGTACCTGCTTGCCTCCAGAAGCCGCCGCTACTTCCAGCTTGGCGGCGTTTCACGCACACTAGTTCTCAGGGCACGGTCAGTCTGCGAGCAAGACAGCCTTCTAACTGAGCTGAGGCACGTTTAGAAAGAATGGTGCAACATTGAGTACATAAGACGTGTCCCAACATAATAGCAGAAATAAGAAAAATAAGAGTACAAATCACTGTCGCGCGTACCGTTCGTCAGAAATATTCTCAGAAATATCGGCAGGATCTTGTAGCCACACAATGTAAAATCTGTATTTCGACCTCCTGCGAAAGGCTTGTCTCTACTAGGCTCAGTAAAGGAACAGCTACGCCTCTTCAAACCGGTCGTTTACCAAATCCACTGCTGGTGTAGCAAATGATACACTATGGAAACCGTTCGCACGGTAGAAGAGAGGTGCCGTGAACATAAAAGGCCTACTGAACAACGCCAGACCACCAAATTAGCGTTGGCCGATCATAATAAAAAAGCCTGGTCCTACTATGAAACACGAGAACACCAAAATACTTAGGCTGTCCTCCTCCCTCTGGAATTGCATAATTAAAGAGGCCATCGAAATATGACTGCAATATTGTGTAATTAATGCAGATAATGGCCTACATCTCAGTCAGGGGTGGAAACCTACACAACCTGGGAAGGATGAGTCGTTCCCAGACGGTGGCCACCTCTTCCGACGGCGGTAGTGCATACATTGCAGGCCAGAGCACGGGCCGAAGTGTTGCTTCCCCCATCACCACCACCGTCTGCGGCGGCGGTAGTGTGGACAGCGAGTGGAACGAGGTGGTGGAGCAGGGTAATGGCCAGCATATATAAGGGAGTCGAGAGGAGAAGGTGACCTTGTCCCGGATACGAATCCTCAACACCTCCTGCAAACTTGATCCCCCTCACCCGCTTGTCTCTCCCAGCCTTTCCCACACCCAATCGCTGCCGCGCCTGTATTCCCACATCCCACCCACTCTCCATCTCTCCACCCTCCATACCCTTGCCGAAGGTGGCTTCCACCATCTTCCTCTTCCTGATGATGTCCTAATCCCCTCCATCTACCCCTCCTACCAACTTTGATCCTCACCTCTCCCCCCGTATGTTTTTCCCAAGGGCACCCTCTCTCCCTTCTCTGCCTCCTCACTTTCTCCCTCGCTCCTCTCCCCATGGGCTTCCCCTACCCCCCTATCTCCTTTCCTTCCCCTCCCCTCTCTTCTGCCATTGGCATCTCAACTGCCCCCTCTCCCTGCTCCCCCACCTTTTCCCCTTTGGCAGGTCCCCTGATTCATACATGAACAGTGAACATTTGTGCGCCGGAGATAATCGCCAATGTTTGTTTGTGCCTTCGTGTTCACATTCCAGTGTCTCATCGTTTGTGCTCCATCGTTTGTGTGTGTCATTTCTGTCAACTCCGCTCGTATCCACGTTCTGAACGTTTTTTCATTTGGACACTGAGCCTGTGAACAGCTCCATGTATTTTAATTTCTTATGTCTACTGTTGTTTATCTGCCATGTTTGTTTTCCGATGTCTCCTTATGTACCGATTGTCCTGACTTTGGCCGAAGAGCAGTGTAGTTTACCGCTGCCAGCCTACCTGTATTAGGTATGAAAATAAGAATAAAGAAAAAAAAAGGAGCAGCTGACCGTCGGAGGGTGGCATGGGACTTCAAGTCCCAGCGCCACACCTTCAACGTGCCCTCCAATGATGTCTTTCGAATGACATCATTGACAGATAGAACAATTTGGAATTTTGTCTTCCACCAAGACAGTAAGACCGTGATCCATCGGTGACACTGTATTTAAAACTACACCCTAGAATTCTGTAAATTAAAAATAAGCCGGGAAAATCGTTACATCGCATACCCCTCCCCTTGTCGGCGTGTGCCCTTTGAAAGTCTCGCCGTGGGAAATCTTTTCCCATCGTCGCCGCTGTGGCTAACTGCTAGCTTTCCAGATATCATTTTGAAAGCATCATCTAATGTTACCGACGGACATATTCTAAATCAGAATGGATATTGGTAATGAATAGAAAAATGTGGCTTGACCCATACAGTCACTGATATCATTACTGTAATTAACATCAAGTTGAATCGATCGATCGAAATATGACTCTTAATTCTGATTGACTATATTAGCGTATTAAAAATGAGATGTGTTACGCTGGAGGTAGACTGATACCCCTGAAGCTGACTCGCGCAATGAAATCTTTTCGTATATTTTGTGTGTGAGTTGTCTGACGGTAAAATATGTTTTAAAACGATTGAGTTTCGAACAGGAACAGTAAAGGAAGCAAGAGGCTCTGGAGGGTCTAAATCAGTCACGGCCAAAACTTGCGTTCCGCCAGCACAGCCGAGTCTGCTCAGCGCCCGGGCCTCTCGCACCACTGCGCTATTCCGACGAGGGTGAGCGACACGGCTATATGCAGAAGGCTGCACACGCGGGAAACTTAGGAAGACGTTTGTGCAACACAGTGCGACTACTTCTTTGAGGCGAATATGGCGTCATTTTATCTCTAGTGTTTATTTGAAACGTTTTATTTTTCGTCCAAAGCAATAACTTTATTACTTGATCCACTAAGTGCTTTAGACAGTGCTAACACAGTGAGCAAACTACAAGAAAGATAACATACAGGCACTTATCATTAATAGAAAAAAGTGTAATGAAATTAAGCAAGTTATGATTGGGGTGCAATTCTCACTTCCTGCAAACCAGTCACCGTTAGCAACTCCCGTACGACGAAAATTCCCACCTTGTCGCACATTACTGACGTAGTAGCCCCTGTTCGTCGTACTCATTGCTCACTGGCACTCCTTGGACTTCCGCTAGAGTTCTAGGGAGACAGAGCACATCCGCACTGCACTGATCTTAGGCCCGTCGAGCCGTATATATACATTGTTTTTGTCAAGTGCATATACGCCATGGTATTCATAATGCAGAAAGCAAATCTGATTTAACGCATTTGGTATTGTTAGCTAACTATGACAAGCTGATTGCGTTGCTCCAGCAGTGTCACGACCACTCGCTGCTGTGCTTGGAGAGTTTGCAGAGGGTCGCTTGCTTTAATCATAAATATATGTCCAAGTGATGCTAAATGTTGTTATCTTTACATAAAGAAAAGTATTATCTTCGCAACAATCTTCAAATCGTTAGCTACACCCTTAATTTTTTATATGAAATTGGTGAATTACTCACGGCGTTTTTGTTGCCTATGTCTGCGGTCACTTTCAGAACTCAAATTAATTATCAAATTAACTAATTTAGTAGGATTTCATACTGAATTGCTGTTATATACATGTATGGCTGGAGGAGTATGAATGAGAACAGTGGGTATTTACGTTTACAAAATACTAGCAAGTTCCTATCCATCCTTTTACAGCTACAATCGAGCTGATAAGTCGTACAGAAAAATGATAAAGATAAATAAGGAAATTGATGGTTCTTGATTGGCGAAGCTTTTATTGGGGCAATCCTGCCTCGGGCATGGATGTGTGTGATGTCCTTAGGTTAGTTAGGTTTAATTAGTTCTAAGTTCTAGGCGACTGATGACCTCAGAAGTTAAATCGCATAGTGCTCAGAGCCATTTGAACCATTTTTGATTGGGGCGGAAACTATACAAATTCTCTCCTGAATTAATTCCTTTTACAGAACAGTCATACTTTGTTTAAATGAATCCACTGTAAGGCTGAATTCTGTTAAAATGAATTCAACTGCAACCAAGTAAACCACAAACAATGTTTCACGAAGAACAGGGAGCAGTGAATATTATTTAGCAGCCACACGACAGTGCAGCAATACTTTACCCTTTCACCGTGATTCAGGTGGCAGCAGAATGCAGCGTACTGTGGGCGAGCAACGACACACTGCGACAGCTGTAATGTTCTGATGTGACCACGAAAATTTGCCAACTACGGAAACTGCCGTTCTCATTATTAGAACACGGGAAACGTCCCTATCAGAGTCCTGAAATCCCGGTAGATTTCAGTATGAGATGCACTGGCTCTTAGCCCACCACAAGTTATAAGCCGTAAGTCTCCGACTAGGGAAAGACCTAAAATTCTCCACCAGGGGCAAAGAATGACACTTTCCACCATGCCTTGGTATGAAAGATGAATTAGCAGAGAAAACCCACCTCCACTACTAACCAATCGAACCAATCGTGAGCAGCACATAGGCGTCAAAGAGAGACGACATTATAAATGTTAAGTGTCTCCATCACATACAAGCGCAAGCTAGGTACTTCTGCAACTCCGGCTCTGTTCTTACGCTACAGGCCGCGTCGCGAGATGGCGCTAGTAGAAAAGGCGCCAATGGATATCACAGCTCGTGTCATAACAGGATACACTTAACATTTATAATGTTATCTCTCTTGGACGTCTGTGTACTACTCAAGATAATTTTGTAAGGCTTACGTGTGGTAAGCAACTATTAATATCACCATTGTTTGCCTTCATGTTGTAAACGGTATGTGTCCTAAGGTATGTAACTAAATTTATATGTATACATATTATATAAGTGGAATCCAAGTCCACTTTTATAGTGTTTTCTGTCCTCCCTAGATCCAATGATGGCGGCTTTAGTTTCGCCGAAACCGGTAATCATGGAATAAAAAGAATTCATGCGATCTTGGCTACCAGTTTATTGTTTTACAAGCATCTAGATCGCTCCCACATGAGCATAATGTGCTCTCTACAAAATAGTATCCCCTCGGGATTGTTCTGATGGCCTGGTAGCCAATCCAGACACAGTACCAGGATTTCCATGCTGGGGGAGCAAGCCTCTGCTTTGCACATCCTGAGAGAAGCCAATCAGTGACTCAAAATCTTTCTTGTCTGAAAAAGAAGATTGTTAGACTAGGGAGGCGACGTGCTCACGGCAAGCGCGGCCATGTTTCGGCAAGAAATGTCTACCTAGATGTGACCACAGTCCATCAGTTATGGCGAGAACTAACCTTTACAGTCAAACTATTTCCATTTTCAGAAAGAAGGCTGTTAAGCCTCCCAGACAGTCATACCCATGAAATATATGTTCTTGCCACTCGCTAAAAGTACCTGGTGAATTCCTGGCATCACGAGAGTTACAGTCTTGCCTCAACTAAATACGTGCACCAGCCCCTCTGTTCGTAACGTCCCAGCTTCTAACATGAGAATGATTGTAGTTTTATGAATGTCCCGCCATTTTCACGAGAGCTCAGATTGCAGTAGTCTCCCTTAAATTGCTCCCTCCACCCACTACCCGCCAACTGGCTGCCTTCGCAATGGAGTGTCGCATGGACCAGGTAAAATGTTTCGTAAGCTGGCACCCTCCTGATCCAACTACAAGTGGGAAAAGTGCAGTGCCATGGGCGAATGTCCCACTGCAGGTACAATTCACAGAGCCAGGTCACTGGACACAACATTTATGGTCCACAATCCATCTTTCTACCTGTTCTCTGTCGCCTCCACTAAGGCCCCTCAGGTACGACTCTCTAGAGGCTACACATGCACTTATATGAATATTCTGCCCACAATTTCCTTGTGTAAGGTGTCATAAACCACACATACCAAATGTAGTACTGGGTAACTCAGATATCATGACCTAAATTATGAATATAAACCTGACCGACAGCATAGTTAAAGTGGCAGAGTAGCGTGCCACCTTTCAAAGAAGGCAGGATCGCGCCCAGAGAAGTCGTACATGCTGAGAGCTGTTTGGATAGGTCCACTTTAAATGAAACCAGTAATAAAATAAAAGTTATCGTAACAGGTGGCGAAACAGGGATTTACTCAGGAAAGTCGATGCTAACATTCAGTCGTACCATTGGTAGATCTGTACATCATGGAGATAAAAAAAAAAAAAAAAAAAAAAAAAAAAAAAAAAAAAACAGAAACTCGACAACTGCGCACAAATTTGAAGATTTTCTTCGTCTTCTTTCCTATTTTAACGACATAATGCTTGATGTGTTCTCACCACAGGATCAAATGATCAATAGGGTGCACTCCAGAATGAGATTTTCACTCTGCAGCGGAGTGTGTGCTGATATTAAATTCCCTGGCAGACTAAAACTGTGTGACAGACCAGGACTAAGACATAGCCAGGGAGTTTCATATCAGCTCACACTCCACTCCGCGTCATTCTGGAAACATTCCCCTGGTTGTGGTTAGGCCATGTCTCCAGAATATTATTTCTTTCAGGAGTGCCAGTTCTGCAAGGTTTGCAGAGAAGCTTCTGTGAAGTTTGGAGGGTAGGAGACGAAGTACTGGCAGGAGTAAAGCTGTGAGGACGGGGCGTGAGACGAGCTTGGGTAGCTCAGATGGTAGAGTACTTGCCAGCGAAAGGCAAAGGTCCCAAGTTTGAATCTCGATCCTGCACACAGCTTTAATTTGCCAAGGAGTTTAATAGGGAGCACTACTTACAAGTAAAAACTATGAGAGACGAACGGTCCAATTGGTGGCCAAACAATTTATGGTGAGAGGGGACATGTTACTCTCTCACCTATTTTTCATATATGGAAAATTATTATAGATTCTGTTACAATCTGCCACACCTTGAGCGAGACTCTAGAAAGTTAACGGCCAGAGAAGATGCTGATGGAGCCTTGTGGGGCACTAAAAGCATGAGGTATTTTTATGGTTCTTAGCTTGTAGAAATGGCATGTTGGGAGTTGGAAGCAATTGGCGGCGAGCCCATTCCTCAGTAAATCTGGCGAAACAGGCCCAAATCCGTACAGGGCAGACACAGTAGCCCCTCGATGAGACAAGTGCCTAGCAGGACAATGCCACAATACCTGCATTGGCGCCAGCCAAAGCTTGGGGTGGGGGTGATGGTGTGAAGGGATGCAACTACACAGTGGAGTTGTAAACCGGACACGTGGGCAGACAGAGTAGCCTCTTGCTGAGACAAGTGCCTAGCAGGACAAAGCCACAATACCTGCATTGGCGCCAGCCAAAGCCCAGGGTTGGGGTGATGGTGTGAAAGGATGCATCTACACAGTGGAGTTGTAAACCGGACACGTAATAAAAATTCACCAGTTTTCATGGTCACCAATACTGCAAATAGCCTTGTGGCTCACATCCATCAGTCACCTCGGTTGTGTAAGAAACTCCAGCATCTGAAAAACGTTTAGAGACAGAATCTTTATTACACTTCATAGCTAGGACTAACAAGCTCCAAGGCACAGGCGATTTAGATAAAGATTTTGAAGGTTGTAGCTGTTCACTTGTTGCTGTGGGAAGCAATGCAACTTTGGAGAAAAACATCTTCCACCTCAACTGAAACTTAAAAAAAGCCAGTAATTGTCAGTCCCCCGTTTTTTTTTTTTTTTTTTTTTTTTTTTTTTTGAGAGAGATGCAGGTATTGTAACACTAGCCCAGATTCGACATGAGTTTGTGCTGTCGTGAGGGGGGGGGGGATTTAGCTCCTCTAGAGCCCTGCGATTGGCACAAGATGGCGTGAAGGCGGTCTCGTTTGTTCACTTTGTGGGAAAACGGATTTTTTTTTTCTGTGGAGGTGTGAAGCACTGGTGTGCTGGACATTGGTCTTGTAGGAGATCTTCAGGTCTATCCTGTGGCATGTGTGGCTGGTGCTTGGGATCTGTCCTGAGATTGACTTCACTTTCGAGTAGTTTAGACTAGAGGGATCTGTGGTGAAGTTCTTCCCATACCGCCAGTGTGACTTCAAACGCCTCGGACTACTCATTTGCCGAGGGCACACTTATTCTTTTTGGTTTACCAGTCTTGACGTTTGGTATTTTTGTGCACTGTGTCGTATACGTGAGTCAAATTGGTCCTTGGTACGACCAGCGAACGGGTGTGTCACACACTGAAATGTGCTGTTATTTCAAGAGAGAGTAAATTTCGATGAGTCTCCCTGATCGCTAGACCATGAGGTTTTGCATTTCTGTCATGACTGTGGCTGTACTTCATTATTTATAACGAATATAATTTTAAAAATTCTCACTCGTACCCTCGTTGTTATCAATCTGCTCAATCTATACATTCCTCATGATAAGACACACAGCCATCCTCTCTAGTCATGCCATAACGTAAACCATACTAATTTTATTATGCAATATATAGACTTTTGCACAATACAATATATACACATTTTAGAAAAACAGTGCAGATATCTTTTATATCTGTACAACAGTCAAAAAAAATGATAGTACGCCTACACTCACACCTGCTATATGTTACAATGTTCCCCAGTCCTAGCGAAGCATCATAAGCCTTTTATTTATTTCTACAAATGCGACATTAAGCGGTAATATACTAATTTATGCTGATCACCACTTCACACCGACGACTAAACCTCGCAAAGTGCCATACATATCGTTAAATACTTAAACACACCTACTCATTCACACTCTCCTCCCACTGGGGCCAGGAGCTTGAATATTAGCTGGGCAGGTACGCACAGCTGAACAGGTACGCACAGCTGAACACATCACGTATGTCCCATTAGATGGAAGCAGGATGCCCTATTCCGCCATCTGCAGTAAAGAGAATGCTGGTCTGAGGTGTCTCGAGTATAGGGCTGCGCCTTGGAGTTCTGTGATGTGGGTAAAAGTGAAACTGTGTAGACGCAACTTTCTCCTGCATTCGGGGGCAGCTCGTGGCTGTGCTGCCACCCGATCACGTCAGCACATGTGTCTAGCTGAACATGTATGTGGATAGGAATTTCTCAGAAATGAAGTATGAATGAGATGTCGCCGCTTGCGGTACCCGGCAAAAGTCTGTGCATCATTTCACAGCTGATGGCCGTGCCACTTCGTTGGGGCTGCCTGTGCACTCTACTGGACAGGGTTTGGCGGAGGGTGCTTCCGGGTGTCGATTGAATTAGTTTGCGAGCAGGTGTACAGGCTGTGCTATGAGTTATTTTGACAGTTTACGACTACTGAGTGTGTGTAGATATAACCGTGTTGAATTATTTAGGAGGAGTGTGAATGTCTGCAATTAAATTATTTGCGTAAATTAGGAGTTGTTTGTGTGTCTGCCGAGTGTGTATTGTGAGCGCAAGGATAAGATGGAGAGTGTTTTGCCTTAGTGTGATAAATATATTCGATCTCTAAATGAAATGTTCGAAAGTAAATAGAGTGGACTCCTTCCTTACTCTCCCCACCAACGTAGCAGAGAATGAGTAATTTTAGCATCATTCTCGCCCCTACAGACCACCATCTGGGATTATGTCATAGGAGAAATGACAATACGATGTCATAGCGGCAATGTGTACTATGTCAGTTGGTTAGTAAATCTAATGGTGGAGACATTGCCTGTAAAATAATTACTTCAGATCTGTTTTTCCCGCCATTTCGCCATACGATCTTGTATGATGTCATGTGCTGTGTATGTTAGTATAGGTTAGTGCGCGTTAGTACACGTTATCCCGCCAACATGGGTTGGTAAGGGGGCATGGTGCTGGGTTGAGGATCATGGCGGAGACTTTAACTATCCAGGTGGGTGTGGCATTGGTGAAAATTGATTCCTAGTCCTAGGTTCTATGAAGTTGAATCACGTGACTAATGCAGTAGCCAATAGGAGTGCAGCACTCTAGGGGTGGGGGTTGCTAGGTCATGAATGAACACTGCGCTGATAGTGGGAAAATGTGGAACTTCTCATTTGATCATTGAATACTGAAACTATAAATTGGCTTACTGAATATGATTGTAATTGAAGTGGAATTAAGTACTTAGGTAATTGATAGGTTAGATGAGCGAGGTTGGTGTCACTTGTGTTCAGTTAAATTCGTTAGCATATTTACAGAAGACTATGTCTGGCGCGAGTACAAAGGTGCGGGCTTGAGGCTGTGATGTAAGCAGTCTCTCGCTCGCGGGCCACTGACACTGCACGCGTCCAGTTATAACGAGTGTGAGAGAGAGAGCAGAAGATCTTGTGTGATCACCCGACTTCACAGTAGCGCCCTCTGGTGGCCACGATATGAACTAAGTCAGTTAGGCTCTGAAGCTCGCGGTGAACCCACTGGGTGCCGTATTCTTGAATACCGGTACTTGCATCACGATCTAATGTCAGGAGAGCGCCCTGTAGTGGCACCGATATGAACTAAGCCATCTGAGGTCTGAAGCTCATGGTTAACACACTGGGTACGGCCATCTTGAATAACGCCGCTTGCGTCATCAACTGACATCACGGTGGCGTCCTCTGGTAACGACGATATGAACTAAGCTAGTTGGAGTCCAGACCCATTGGAGAATACACCTGCTTGAAATTGGTTAAATAATAAAGACAAGTACTTTTTTCCCGCCATTTTCCTTGCTTAGTGGAGGCAAGAGTGGTGTGGTGCATTATCCTGCCGGAATTTGAACTTCGCGCCATTTCTCTGGGGGAGGGGGCGTGGTACTTTCCTTCCAAAATTCAATCTCCCCGCCAAAATCCGCCATATTGATTGACGTCATAGCCACCATCTTGGATGACGTCATCGCCACCATCTTGGATAAACAGTACTTTGTCACTGTACGAACGTTGTTCTAATACTGGCCACTTCTGTGACTGTCAGATCGTGCTGCCTAGCGTAGTCATTCAATTTTACTTCCCTTGCGTAGAATTTTGAATTGATAGCACCTTCTGTGACCGTCAGTTCGCGTTGCCTAATGTAGTAATTCAGTTTGACGTTCCTTGCGCTGAATTTTGAATTGATGACACCTTCTCTGATCGTCAGATAGTAGATGGTATTGTCTAGTGATGTTTCTGTTCCCCATGTTTAATGTGGTGCACTGGGTAGAATAGATTCACGTTGCTGTCGCCTAGATATAGTATTACTGTTTAATTACTGTGTATGTGTATTTTCATGTTGTGCTGGTTACTTCTGTGTCACTTGATTGTTTGTTTCTGATGGCGAACGGCGCTGTGCTGATTTGATAGGAATAATTAAGATTTCAGTTTGTGAGTATATACAAGCGTGCTGTTACACGAGTTCGTTGTCAGGACTTGGGAATCAGCAGCTCACGAGAGCGTAATTTGGAGAAGAATCTGTGTATCATAGGAATGTGTAGTGATGAAATTGATTGGGTCAGAGATAGAGTGCATACTTACAAGAAACAAGGCACGTTTGCTACAGAATAGCGGAATTAATTATGTTTTGTTAACCATGGATCGACGTCAGATTATTAGCGGTGACCAGGCAGATATTACACGGGATCCTCAGGTACATGCAGTTGCAGACCGGGCAGAAATGTCGAACGTAGAACCTTCAGAGTACGACGGCATGTCTCAGTCAGGTGACGAAAGTGTACGGATGACCGCAGCAGAACGAAATGTAGGCGCTGCAGTTACGAGACTCACTATCAGTGAGACTGCAGACCAGAATCCCGAAAGAAGCATCACAGAATGATGGAATCTCGTTTATCTAGTCCTGGAGGTGTTAGCGGTGGATCTCAGTTTGAGGCTCTTATGCAATTCATGCAAGAGGCAGAAAGGAACAAACAAGAAGCAGAAAGGAAGAGGCCAGAGACAGAAAGGAAGAGACAAGAGGCAGAAGAAAAGAGACAGGAAGAAGAGGAGGAAAGACACAAGTTAGTCATAAGAACGGTCTCAGACGGTCTAGATGGAATCAAGGGAGAGATCGCAGGAATCCAAGAAGAACTAGAGAATTTCAAGAAAACAACAACAGAAACGCTTGAGGTCGCGGACCAGGCGTATTGCGATACCAAAACTACGTGATTGGTAGTGCAAGTAGCACGAAAGGACGCTTCACTGGCTAAGAACAAATTAAATTGGCAAGAACTGAGGTGTGTAAGGCAAAAAAGTCACTTGCAACTCTCCAAAAACAAGGCCAAAATAATATTTCATAAAACGCAGGGGGCTGCGAAGATAGAAATCAAACAGGCTGATATCTCTGAACTTACTGACGAGGTGGCTAAGGACGTTCGGCAGGCACATGAGCTTGTCGCGCAGTCGCTAACACAAACGCGTCCGGTAGAGCGCCATCGAGAGCATCATAGAAGTGACCGAACCGCTATTTGAGGACACACCCCCTGCACATGGGCTAATGCAGCAGGAATATGTTGCTGTCGCAGCGGAACTCGTAATAGAAAATGCTACGTCGGTAACACGCAGCATGTCGAAGACCGACTCCGAAAACATTTGTACACGTGTACGGAGGTCAGAATCGTTATTAAGTGAATCTGACAATATGAGGGAGTACCATAACAGTGCATGAGGATCGTTTGGGCACGGATACATGGAATCACTCGCTGCAGACGAGAGGGAAAATTCGTAAGGCGGATACTTCGAACCATTGGACCACAAACTTTTCTTGACGATCCAGAATTTTCAAGTCTACAAGGAGGCAAACAACGCATTACATCCAAAGGCTTGGATGGCACAGTACGATCACGTGCTACCAGAATCATGGTGATGGAAGTACAAGCTCCAGTTTATCTGTGGTTTCTTAGAAGGGTCAACTGCAGAACATATGCGCGGAGTTTCAGAGAGTTTTAGCTCCAACGAAGAAATTAAGAACGCATTCCTTAACACATATTGGTCGCAAGACACGCAGAAGAGGATAAAGGAGTAGATCATGTTAGAAAATGACTTAGAAGCGTTAGGAATCCGCAGTCCTGTCAAATTCTTCGAATCCCATGTCAGGAAGAACCGATTCTTGGATCAACTGTACAGCCCCCAGGAAATTATAAGGCACTGCTACATTGAGTTAGCTTTACGTTGCAAGAAACTGCTCATCGGTAGATACAGCGATTCAGTCGAAGCTTTCAAGAGTGCGCTGTGTGAACTCGTGTACGTGAGTGAAATTCACAACTCGCAGGAAACAGGTAGAAATAATGACCGTAACTGGCCTGATTTGCCAGCGAGGAATTACGATGGACGGAACTGGGAAAAACATCGATCGAATCGAAACCAGAATTCGAACTTCAATGGGAATAACCAGCCATTATGGGAAAATAGAAGGAGACGAGGAAATTATTATGATATCAATAACCACTACTACTAGCGACGAAACGGGACCTGGAGAGAGTAACAGAAATCGAACCGGGATCAACAGGATTCTAGGGAACAACAGCAAAGCAATAGCAGGACATACAACGGTCAAGGTCAATGGGATGACCAACGTAGCGAATATGTGTAATTGAGGCCACCTAACCAGTCGTAGGGGTCACGCAGAGAAAATTCAAACAGGAACTGATTCACAACCGCTGCGGACTCAGCCATGCCTCAGATACTTTCGGAACGAGCGGTATTAAACTGTTAGAGTAGGAAGATACAAGAGAACTGCTACGGGAAGGGCATGACACAACTGGATTTACACCCCATCACTCATATCACAGCCGGGCAGGTCAGTCTAAACGGGATTGTGGACAGGGGAAGCCAGGTGACGGCGATATCGGGTTCGGCATACAGGAAATGCACTGCGAATCATTCTTGGCCGGCACCCACGCTGAAGAAAAACCAGAATCACCGGAGCTCTGAGAAGTAACCATACAGAAGTGCAGTTACATACCAGGTTGACGTTCAGCTGCCAAGGGCATACCTTACAAGCTAACTTTCTGGTCGTCCCTTCTTTGGCAACTGAAATAATATTTGGCATGGATTTCTAAAACAACAACAGGAAGTATCGGACGTAAGGCGAGGAGAACTTGCTTTACATAAAGACGGCGCCATGGAGATTTCCTTTACAGATCGCGCAATAAGTGTGCAGATACCTGTCAAATGCCTCAATCTAAACTACGCACAAGAAAAAAGGGGGGGGGGGGAGAGAAAAATCAAGTTTGGCACCAGGAGTGTAGCCACAACACTCAAGACGTTGAGCAAATTCGACTAGAGGTGCGCGATGCTATTGAGCACATGCTGGGGAATTTAGTAATTATCTCGATGCAGGAAAAAGAAGAGCTAGAGCGAATATTAAAGGAAAACGAGGATGTCTTTCTACCGAAAACCAGAGCAATCCGAAATTTTATGTATGCGTTTCGGTTGCGGAAACACACTAAATTCTTCGTGCCTCCCCACCAAATCCTACACGCCTACAGACAGAAAGTTTCTCTCTAGATCAAGAGGATGCTTCACGGATACATCATTGAACCAACAAGCTCCACGTACAGCAACCCACTCGCAGTGGTAGAGAAGGCGGACGGCTCGAACCGCTTGGTGCTGGATTCGTGCCAAATCAGTACAATCATTGAGCCAGAGGCAGATCGTCTGGAAAAGCTGGAGTAAATCCTGCAAAATTTCCATGGTATTAAAGTTCTTTCATCTCTTGACTTGCCGTCCAGTTTCTGGCAAATTATGCTCCACCCTGATTGCAGGAAGTACATGGTGTTCCTTGCATTCGGAAAATGCTACCGATTTAAACGTCTACCATTCGGGCTAAACGTGTCATCATCTGCCTTAATCACTGGATTCGATAGCATCTTAAAGGATTCCATTAAACAAAGTATCACTACCTACGGGGACGACCTCTTGATAGCGGAACCGACGTGGAGATGACACTATGCGATTCTCAGAGAAATCCTACAGACCTTCAAAGAATGATGTGTAACCGCTAACATCACGAGGTCATGCATAGGAACCTCACGAGTAAAATTCCTCGGACATATCATTACCGCGGAAGGAATGCTACCAGAATCGGACAAACCAGAAGCAATAATGAAATTTGCCACGCCAACAACCAAGCAACAACTACGTGGTTTCCTTGGCATCGCAAATTTCTATAAACGATTCGTCCATGTGAAGAAATTATCGGCACTTCGACTACGCCAGCTCACAAGAAAAAAGACGCCGTGGGATTGGGAAGACGTGGCGGAAGATGACTTCCAGGGCTTCAAAACCACGCTGATTAATGCGCCGATTCTTTCGCACCCCAACACGGAGGAGGACTTTTGCATGGCCGATTTTCCAGCGATATCAGCAAGGGGGAAACATGTTTCACAAGACCATTGCTTTTGGAAGCCAAGTGCTCAGCAAGCGCGAAAGAAATTATTCGGCCACTGAATTAGAAGTGCCGGCCGGTGTGGCTGAGCGGTTCTAGGTGCTTCAGTCTGGAACCGCGCGACCGCTACAGTCGCAGGTTCGAATCCTACCTCGCTCGGGTATGGATGTGTGTGATGTCCTTAGGTTAGTTAGGTTTAAGTAATTCTAAGCTCTAGGGGACTGATTACCTCAGATGTTAAGTCCCATAGTGCTCAGAACCTTTTTTTTTTAATTAGGAGTTTTAGCGGCGGTTTTCTGCTTCGAGAAATTTCGTTTTTCCTTGTATGGGAGAAATTACAAGAGTATACACCGATCACAAACCCATGGAATTCCTACTCACAGAGAAACTCCGAAACAAACGTCCAACGAGATGGGTACTCTTGCTCCAGGAGTATGACTATTCGATCACACACGTACCAGGTAAGGAGAACATCATTGCGAATGAGCTGCCACGTTCACCTGTGAGGCTAGGAACAGGTGAGGCTAACCCACTGGAAGATGAACACTACAGCTTGTTCTATATGAAGAAGGTTGCATTTGATAATTATGTAACCTCGAGCCTCAAGGACATCAGCAAAGAGCAGGATAAGGGTCCAGGTCTATTTACTCGAAAACAGAGGTTGAAAGACAAGAGGTAATCAAAACTGAGGCAGTTTTTCTTAGTGTGAAAAGGCATTCTGTTCTTTCGAAGTGAGGGAGAAGGAGCGCCCTGGCACGTTTGCATTCCAGATAAACTGGTGAACAAGATCATCTGGCACACTCACCTCAGTTACGCACATTTTGGATCCAGGAAGTGCGACTTAAAATTACGCACACTCTGTTATTTCAAGAATATGGACGGAAGAATCAGGAGGGTTTTGGCTGTCTGCGAAGCGTGTCAGAAATCAAAGCACGTCACTGTGCTAACGCAAGCACCTCTGTATCCCATCATCCCATCAAAGTTGAGTCATCTTGCAGCAACAGATTTAATGTACCCACTCGTGCGTACAAATAGAGGATGATCAAATTCCACAGATGTTTCGGGGATTAGAGAAAGCGCTGGCAGGTGAACAATAATAAAACCGACAAATTGCAGGGCCAGATTCCTGACTGGAAACGGAGGAAAAAAGATCCTATGAACGTGCATGCAATGACATCAAATCGTCCCCGAACAGTATATCACAACAGATATTCAAAGTGGCCACTCTGGGCTGGAATGGATGCGTTGACACGTAACATCATGGACTGCCACACTCTTTTGTACCTTCCGGCTTCTCTCCAAAAATCGTCTCAGGCGTTGTGAACACGCTGTTGAAGAGTCTGTACATCAGGAACTGGATCAACATTCACAACGCTTTGCAGATGCCTCTAGAGATAAAAGTCCAGAAAGTTTAATCTCAGTCATCTAGCAGGCCATGCTACAGGGCCTCCTCGTTCTCTCCAACATCTGGAAAAGATTTTATAGAGGTGTCGTAGAACTGTAATGCCGAAGTGGGGTGGTGTTCCGTAATGCAGAAACCACATAACCTATCGTGTTGCCAAAGGCACGGTCTCAAGCAGCCCAGGCAAAGCATTCCACTGGAAATACATGTCATTCCTCTGCTGAGGCGTTGTGAAATAATAGCTGGTCCAAATATGACATCACCAGGGATCCCTGCCCACACGTTGATGTTGAACAGATGCTGATGAGACGCCTCAACTATTCCATGAGGATTGTCTGTAGCCCGTAGATGACTGTTATGCAGGCCAGTTCTCGTAAAGATTGCTTCGTTCGTACAGAGGGCCGATGACATTAATTCCGTAATTTTGATGATCTGGTGCAAGAACCATCGACAAAATCCTTCCCGTAAAGGAAAATTCGCTGCTGTTAATCCATGCACTCGTTGCAGGTGGCAGGGATAGTAGTGGTTATCATGCAGGATACAGGGAATCGTATTCTGGCGTGCACCATGTTGGCGGGCCACTTGCCTGGAGCTTATAATAGGGCAAGGGGACTCAGGTCGCAGCTGGAAACTTGAGGAATCTCCAGAAGGGAACACGATGGCTTGTACTGGGGTTTGTTTCATTATCCTGTAGGATGCAGTCTTCTGAATCTGGTGTATGCATAGTCTACCACCTCCCTGCTCGTTTGTCTGCCTGAAAAGACTCATGATCACACAAATGCCCTAAAAGCGCTTGAAATGTTGCGTTGTGTGGTTGGTGTCTATGAGGGAACTTCTTTTGGTATGGGGTACAGCGGGGATATTACGCTCTTTTTAACGGTAAGCCGTAGTTATAATGACATGCAACATTTAAAAAAATGTATGTGATACAGTATGGCAACTTAACACATTCCAGTATGTAAAGGATGGAAATTCGTTCACAAGAACAAAATACTAAACAAACATCTGAAGAAGGCAAAAGTCACAATATACCAAAGTGGTAAGGTATTCCGACCAGTCACGGGGCTATTCCGCCCAGCATATTTCAATGTGCAAATCACAAGCATTTGTCACAAGTAAACATTTCTCGTCCTCTTGCAACCACACACACTTCATGCAACAATGTATCACATTGCTGGCACTGTATCCAGTCGTCCTTGTTGACTGGTTCTGACGAATAATATTTCAGACCGCAAAAGCTACAAGGAGTGATCTAGTGATCGTTTTCAATTGTAGTTAGCTGAAAGTCTTCATCCGACGCACTCAGCTGATGGCGACGTTTGTTCTTTGCGTTACCTTTGCTTTCCTTCTCCATTTTTAGTGTGCTCTTAGCGTTCGTTGCTTCGTATTTCGTGTTTAAGGTCAAATGCCTTGGTACTAACTTTTTTGTCGTCCTTTGGCGTAATCTTTTTGCTGGGCTGGAAACGATTGCTTTCAAAGGAGAAGTCTTCTGATGAACGAAGGAAGACTGTCCTGACAAAGGGAAGTCAGATTGCAGCGGGAAACATTGAAGAATATCCGGAAGGGAACATGATGGCACATTGTAAATGTCTGCCTGGAAATGAACTGAGGAAAGAAATTTGTCTTTGGAAATGAGTAACGTATTTAAAGGGAACTATCCAGTGCATTTAAATAGTTTAACACCATTTCCAAAGATGGCGGCTATATGCCAGGTCGTGTAAAACAATTCTCCGAAGTTAAACTTGTTGATAGCACCTCCTAGTTTCGAATGCATGTAATTTGTTGCAGCATGATGGTAGAAAACTTTCAACGTATTAAATACTGATCTCTCCAGAAGCTGAAGAGCATGTGTGGTGCGTGGCGGAAGGCAGTCATTCTGATGACAATACTCCAGACACTGGAGAGAACAATGGGAGCTATGCCCATCCAAAATTAGAAGACACTTTCCAGCTGAGCGGTGCTTCTCAAAGTGGGCTTCGTTCACATACTCAGAATCAGACATGATGACTTCTGGAACCACTTCTAGGGGGTGTTTGGACACCTCTCTAAATCGAACACCTTTGGGGATAGCAAAGGGAGGAACAAAAACGCCACTAGCACTAGCACGTAGGTGAGGAAATAGTAAGGGCAATCACGTCTCGTCAACATTGAAGATGCGATGAGGCTTATCACAAACTCCAGTCTGCTTAGGCAAATTTCGATACACATCAAATAATGCAATCACAGCGTGCTTATTCATCCCCTTCGCTCTAGTTTTTGACATGCTTTGTGGTTTCCGAGCGATAAATCACTATCCCTCTTCATAAACACAATAAGCCAGTCCTTACCGGAAATCATGTGTTCCGTGCCACAGGGATGCCTGATGTTATTCGTCGTTGCATGCCTGAATGCTGCTCTTCGAATACGCTGAGGAGCGCAGCCAAACCCATTGCAGCTAAGTCTTTCAACCTAGAACGTAAATCATTCCCTTCTTGTGGGCAGAGAACAGTCGGATAACAGGCTGGTCTATGAGGTTTCTTCTCTACCGTTGCCGAATCACGTTTTCAAATAGTTACCCGATCTTTAAGTGTCGAATAAGGAATTGCGAACAACGTAGCAGCTCCTCTCAGACTATCGTCTCCGGCTATAACTTTTGTTACTGCCTGTTTCATTTCTTCCACGGCCCATGAAGCGCTTGGACGTTTCCTTCTGTATATACGGACCGTCTTAAAAGAAACCAAGAAAACATGTTCCCTAGAGTTTCACATTAAACATCGATTAAAATAATAATCTGACCGTGTGGAAATAGTCCCACGTGTGCAGGGCAAAATAGCTCCATTTGTAGGCATTTCGAAAGACGTGCTAAATCAGACCTTTGTGTAAAAATCAAGAAATGTTTGTTGAGAAACCCCCCCTCCCCTCCTCACACACATACACACTCACATGGCATAATCTATATTCTTATACAAGTAACATAAAGGGTTATAAATTTCACGTTATTGTGCATGGTACACCTTAATTTTTTAGGCTGTATTCTTCAACTACAGCAATAATACATCACAATGCGCTTAACTCTAAAATTTGTTCTTCTGTCTTGTCAGTACGGTAACAGAAAACTGATACTGACGCAAACTGCAGGCAAAACGGCCTTGTCTCTGTGAGGAAGCAGCGCACTGTTCCAATAATTCCTATTTCAGGCGGATTAGCCCCGTGGGCGGAATAGCCTCGCTGTACCCTAGCCGTGCTGCCTCTCGACCGTTTCCATCTGCTTAGCCGGGCACAAACACCATCTCGGCTCGTTACCGACATGAATAACGGACCATTCTGCTGCTTACAGTACGCTGCATCAATCACACAGCCTGAAACTCACAAGGAATGCACGGCACGTGGTCAGAGGAAGTGTCCTTCTTCAGCGCCAACTGCCGCGGCAACGATGCTTTCCTGACACATGTTCATAGGACCTCTTTTTCCTCCATTTCCAGTCAGGAATCCGTCCATACAGTAAGTCGGTTTTACTAATGTTCACCCTGTGTAATGGGGAGTATTTTGAATGGGATAACATTCATGTATGAATATTTTTTCCCGATAAACAAAATTCATTTTTGAGCGCATTTCGTACGTCGTTTAGTAGTTCTCTCACGTGCGTCTGAGAATAAATTAACTACAACTGTTTATTTATCTGTTTTAGTAGCGTTACTAATTATGACGAAAAAGTAAGTGTATTTTGCAATGATGACTTACTCTGTCATGTAGATTGTAGTGATAGTTTTTATTTTTGTTGTTCGTGTTTTGTCTCTTGGGTAATTTTAGTACTGAAGAGTTTCGCCGCCTACAGTGGCGCTGTACTCTTAGTTTCTTATTCTATGACTACTGTGGTTAGCAGTTTTTTTGTGAATTTGTGTAGTTTTTAAGTAATAGCTGGTGATTAGAAAAGGTACTGACTCCCTAGTTCACTGATTCCACAATGAAATGTAAGCTGCTCCGCTTTGTGACACATGTAAGCACACTTTAAGTGGCATTGGCAACACAGGAGCTCATTCGTTCATGAAAGTACATTGGGTAATGAAATTAACGCATGTCTGTTTTCATTAACTTAGCTAAGTTAACATCTGTTGTCAGCTGGTTTAGGAAATTTGCTAGCTGAATTTGACGTTTTTGAGGATTTTAGAATGTTTTGAATTTGTTTCTCACGAAAAATAGACATTTCATATAATGGAGAACCAGCTTCAGAACAAAGATCTTAGCGTGATGTTACTACGATCGAAAGACCAAAAGTAAAGTGATTCAAATTGTTTAGATTTTCACATAATATGACGCCCCATAATATGTGTAAACGGAGGTTTATTGCGCCAACATTTCCGTCCGCATAAGAATAATGAAGACGCCTTTTGTTGGATAAGTCAATAATATATATCCTGTATCAGAGTCTTGTAACTCTTTTTGTGCCAGAAGTCATGTAACTAACCAGATGCGGAATCAGACATCCTTTTTTCTTCCTTTATTGTATTTCAATTCGCCATTGGGGCGGGCTGGCAGCAGCATATGCGCTGCTTTTCAGGCGAAAGACATAGAACAAACAATAGATGACATTTAAAAATATACAAAGGAGAAAACATGGTGAACATAGATATAAAAGAGGAGGAACATCATGGAAAGCAATAGACAAAAAAAGGGGCGACTATAAAATGGAGATAAAAACCGTAAAAAAGTAGCGCACACAAAAAAAACACACACACTGGGACAATTAAAAGAACACAAGGCACAGTATTACCGGAGCATGAAAGTATTCAAAGATGGCGTAGCACATAACAAACACCGACAGTGACACTAAGTACAAGGCCAGCACACTGTTAAAATCACACCTCTTGACACACAGGAGAAACAGCACTAAACACAATACTGATGTGGCACACTGACGATGATCAAAATGGAGGATCTCCCAGGCACAAGGAGATGAGGGAGACCAGAAGAAGGGAGGGAGGGAGGGGATGAAGGAGATAGATGGTGTGGAGGTGGAGAGAGGGTGGGATACAGCGATAGAGGCGCGGCAATGGGAGGGGGTGGAGAGGAAGGAGGAAACCAGAGGGTGGGGGGGGGGGAATCAAGCCTGCGGACAATGTGAAGGATGCGGAGATGTTGGAGGAACAGGAGGAGATGTGGGAAGGGGATGAGTTCATACAGGAGCCGTGTGGGGGAAGGAAGGCGGATACAGAAGGCAAGGCGAAGTGCATGGCGTTTGAGGATTTGGAAGCCCTTGTAAAAGCGGGTGGGTGCAGAAATCAAGGCAATGCTGGCATAACAGAGGATAGGATGGGTGAGGGATTTGTAGGTGTGGAGGATGGTAGAAGGATGCAATCCCCATGTCTGGCCAGACAGGAGTTTCAGAAGGCAGAGGCGCGAATGGGATTTCTGCTGGATGGTCTCAGGGTGGGGGTGAGCTGGATGGGACAACCATAAAGGGTGAGGTAGAAATCATGGAGACAAAAGGAGCAGGTGGTGCAGCCTATGATGATTGCCTGGGTTTTGGAGGGGTTGAGACAGAGGAACCACTACTTACACCAAGTGGTGAACTGGTGAAGGTGGCTTTGGAGGGTACATTGGGGCCATTGAAGGGTAAGATAGAGAGCCAGGAATGCTGTGTCATCAGCATACTGGAGAAGGTGGACAGGTGGGGGTGGCTTGGGCACATCAGCCGTCTACAATAGATAAGGGAGAGGGGAGAGAACAACTGGGTATTGTGTGATGTCCTTAGATTAGTTAGGTTTAAGTAGTTCTAAGTTCTAGCGGACTGATGACCATACATGTTACGTTCCATAGTGCTCAGAGCCATTTGAAACATATTTTTTGGGAGAGGACAGAGCCCTGGGGGACGACAGCAGTGGGATAAAAGATACTGGAATTGGTGTTGTGGAGGGTGACATAGGAAGGACGGTGCGAGAGGAAGGAAGCGACCAGATGGACTGAAGTGATAGGCAAGGCGTAGGTTTGGAGTTTAAAGAGGAGACCTGGATGCCATGCATGGTCAGAGGCATTTTGGAGGTCAAGGGAAACAAAAATTGCGGAGTGACGGGAGTTGGGCTGGAGGGACAGAAGGTGAACGAGGTTAAGGAGTTGGTCTTCAGTGGAGGAGGGTCGGAAGCCACACTGGATAAGGGGGAGGAGATTGCTGTTGAGTAAGATGCTGATGGATACAGTGGGAGAGGATGGGTTCAAAAGCCTTACTGAAGATGGAGATGAGGCAGATGGGACGATAGGTAGAGGCGGCAGAAGGGGGTTTGTTGGGTTTGAGCAGACATCCTTTTACTGGGATACTTTATATACTCTCCAATATATCTTGGATAAATAACACGGTATACAGCTGTATGATAATCTTTAGAGGGACATGACCGGATTCATGGCCTATAGCTACGATCATAGTTATACAGGGTGGTCCATTGATCGTGACTGGGCCAAATATCTCACAAAATAAGCGTCAAACGAAAAAACTACAAAGAACGAAACTTGTCTAGCTTGAAGGGGAAAACCAGATGGCGCTATGGTTGGCCGGCTAGATGGCCCTGCCGTAGGTCAAACGGATATCAACTACGTATTTTTAAATATGAACCCCCATTATTTATTACATATTCGTGTAGTACGTAAAGAAATATGAATGTTTTAATTGGACCACTTTTTTCGCTTTGTGACAGGTGGCGCTGTAATAATCACAAACATATGGCTCACAATTTTAGACGAACAGTTGGTAACAGGTAGGTTTTTTAAATTAAAATACAGAACGTAGGTACGTTCGAACATTTTATTTCGGTTGTTCCAATGTGATACATGTACCTTCATAAACTTATCATTCCTGAGAACGCATGCTGTAACAGCGTGATTACCTGTAAATACCACATTAGTGCAATAAATGCTCAAAATGATGTACATCAACCTCAATGCATATGGCAATACGTTAACGACATTCCTCTCAACAGCGAGTAGTTCGCCTTTCGTAATGTTCACTCATGCATTCACAATGCGCTGACGCATGTTGTCAGGCGTTGTCCGTGGATCACGATAGCAAATATCCTTCAACTTTCCCCACAGAAAGTAATCCGCGGACGTCAGATCCGGTGAACGTGCGGGCCATGATATGGTGCTTCGACGACTAATCCACCTGTCAGGAAATATGCTGTTCAATACCGCTTCAACCGCTCGCGAGCTATGTGCCGGACATCCATTATGTTGGAAGTACAACCCCATTTTGTCATGCAGTGAAACATCTTGTAGTAACATCGGCAGAACATTACGTAGGAAATCAGCATACATTGCACCATTTAAATTGCCATCGATAAAATGGGGACCAATTATCCTTCCTCCCATAATGTCGCACCGTACATTAACATGCCATGGTCGCTGACGTTCCACTTGTCGCAGACATCGTTCATTTTCCGTTGCCCAGTAGTGCATATTATCCCGGTTTACGTTACCGCTGTTGGTGAATGACGTTCCGTCGCTAAATAGAACGCCAGCAAAAAATCTGTCATCGTCATGTAATTTCTCTTGTGCCCAGTGGCAGAACTGTACACGACGATCAAAGTCGTCGCCATGCCATATAGAAATATGGTACAGGTGCAATCGATGTTGATGTAGCATCTCAACACCGGCTTTTTTGAGATTCCCGATTCTCGCGCAATTTGTCTGCTACTGATGTGCGGGTAAGCCGCGACAGCAGCTAAAACACTTACTTGGGCATCATCATTTGTTGCAGGTCGTGGTTGACGTTTCACATGTGGCTGAACACTTCCTGTTTCCTTAAATAACGTAATTATCTGGTAAACGTTCCGGGCACTTGGATGATGTCGTCCATTATACCGAGCAGCATACATAGCACACGCCCGTTGGGCAGTTTGATCACAATAGCCATACATGAACACGAATTCGACCTTTTCCGCAATTGGTAAATGGTCCATTTTAAGACGGGTAATTTATCACGAAGCAAATACCGTCCGCACTGGAGGAATGTTACTTGATACCACGTACTTATACGTTTTTGACTAGTACGGGGCCATCTATCACAAAGCGAAAAAAGTGGTCCATCTAAAACATTCACATTTCTTTACGTGCTACACGAATATGTAATAAAAATGGGGGTTCCTATTTAAAAAAACGCAGTTGATATCTGTTCAACGTACGGCAGCGCCATCTAGCGGGCCAACCATAGCGCCATCTGATTTCCCCCTTCAAGCTAGACGAGTTTCGTTCTTTGTATTTTCTTCGGTTGACACTTATTTCGTGAGGTATTTGGCCCGGTCACGATCAATGGACCACCCTGTATATCTAAGCAGAAGTCATCTGTATTATGTGGAAAGAAGAGAAATGAAAAGAATGAGAAGGAGCCGATGATATGAGCTCAGTAGGGACTTTATGCGAAATCGGCGGCGAGGAGTGAAAATGTGTACCATACGAAGATTCTAACCCAGGGTTTCTTGATCATAGACAGTTCCGTTAACCGCTGCGTCATCCGCACACACTGATGTCTGGAAATGCATGGACTGTCTCGGCACGCTGCCCGACCCACCCACATCTAATTAGAGCCACCTATCGGCTCCCCCGTGCTCGAAAATTTAGATTCCTGCTGAAGGTCGCACTGGAAGTTGTGGATTCATTGCCCATCGAGGTGAATTATTTAAATGAATAACCGTCCGTAGGGTCCAGCCGAATCATAACACAGTCACAAAACCATAATACTGACAATCACTAAACTTACTTTAAGTGCTTTAAGTCTTTAAAGACATCGATGTAGGAAAGAAGGGAGACCACACCTTCACTGGCAAAACGTTATAGTCCTCCAAATGCAGACAGTAACCTGCAAAGGAGGCCAAATGATGGTACACCATCCTCCATAAAAGCGGGGAAGAGCATACAAGCAATAATAAAATATATGGTATAGACGGACCCTGGACAATAGCCTGTACCAAACTAACAGCAAGAATACTTACATATTATTCAGCACATAGTAGCGACAACCCCCGCTAACAGTAACAGCACACGAGCGACGCTGAGAGCACAGCAAAGCATTGTGTCAGGTCTCTCTCTTTTTTCATAATTTATTTGCATTCACCTTGAGACTGAAGAGATGATGTTTGGCGTCCAAGTTTTCCTTCAAGGGTTAAACTGCGTAAGTCTATGCTTAGGATCTTAGGTTGAATTCGCCGCTGTTGCAGTGGGATGCAGTCTAAGTGGTAACAACTTTCGCTGAATCTTCCTTCTGGTAAATTCAAACTCTGTACCTACAGCGGGGAAGTATTCTAGCGACTATCCAATCCAAGGCTGAATCACGACGCGCTTTGTTATGGAAAAGACTAACACTGTTACTGAATCTACAGCTGCAATAGGAAAAAGTTAAGTTTTGGTTTAAAAGTCTTGGCTGCAACAGTCGCTTAAGTCTCTCAAACTACAAACAAGTTATGTCGTACCACTTTGATATTGTTCGAATACAAATTTGTTGATAGACTTCGGTGCTTGCTCGGTATGAGCCATTACATCTGAGTAATTTGAAAAGCCTTAAAACTGCGGGTCGCTATAAGCTGCGTCACAAGCCGATGAAAGGTAATATCGATAAAATCCACGTCATTTGCAAAAGATCAAACGCCAGGAAAACACAAGAATAAGGATGACCAACATAATTTTCCATACACGTGGTCGGTTTTGTTCAGGCAACTGGGAACCAGCATACACACTGAACACAATGGCGAAAGAGAGGAGATGGTCCCTTTAGCGGTTAATCGCGAGCAGCCATATTTCCATGTCATTGGCGGTGGAAGTCGTTCTGCAGATAGTCAGTAATTCCAACTGACGTAAAACTACTACAATATGAGAACCTCATACATTCCCGTTTTTGATAAACATTCTTCCGTAGCTGTGTGTCCATCGTAGGAACAGGGAAACTACAATGCCCTTATTTGAAAGGAACTCAAGTACCACTGCTGCCCTCTCAAGTTCGCTCTTCCTGAGACTGCCACTATTGCACCTTTAACAGTACAACGGCTGGTATCTTCTACTGTTCCCAATCAGCGGTCACAGTGCTCTAACTCCTCCCTTTTTCAAAAGTGTCCGGTATTGACTGACAAATTTCAGCAGGGTATCTGCTAACTATGTTCTAGATTCTTTTTGCATCAACCACATACACTCTAAGACAGAAAAACGACGTAACAAGGATCAGTTCTCCAAATGGGGCGGAAATCGGTAGATCGGTCGCCTGCCGTACGGTGCGACAACCAGGCACAATGGTATGGAATCTCATTTTATTTCACAGCAGGACCCCTTTGGTTGTCATCCGCGGCACCCTTATAGCACATCGGTACGTGTACGGTATTCTAGGCTCCGTTTTGTTGCCTTTCATGGCCATCTGTCTGAACTTATATTTCAAGAAGATAACGCTCGCCCGCACACCGCGAGAGTTTCTACTGCCTGACTTCATGCTTATCGAACCTCACCTTCGCCGGAAAGGTCGCCGGATTCCTCACGAACTGACAACTTCGGAGCATTATCAGCAGTCCCCTCCAACCAGCTCTGGATATTGACTATCTTATGCGCTAATTGCACAAGAATTTGGCGCCATATCCTTCAGGACCGCCAACAACTCTATTAATTCAAGCAGAGTAGCTGCTTGCATGACGGACAGAGGTGGACCAACGGGTTGTTGATTTTCTCAATTCGTGAAACTCTTTCTCTTGAGTAAATCATTCCGTTCTTATGAAATTGTAGTCATTTGTTTGTGCATATACATCATATCTACCTATTTCCGTCCCATTCCGATAATTCCTTCGTGGCGCAAAGTTTTTTTTTTATTTCTTAGAGTGTAATGATGTTTTGAGAGTAAAACAGAAGTGATTTCTGGCGTTCCCCAAGGTAGTGTTATAGGCCCTTTGCTATTCCTTATTTATATAAACGATTTTGGAGACAATCTGAGCAGCCGTCTTCGGTTGTTTGCAGATGACGATGTCGTTTATCGACTAATAAAGTCATCAAAAGATCAAAATAAACTGCAAAACGATTTAGAAAAGATATCTGAATGGTGCGAGAAGTAGCAGATGACCCTAAATGACGAAAAGTGTGAGGTCATCCACATGAGTACTAAAAGGAACTCGTTAAAATTCAGGTTACACGATAAATCAGTCTAATCTAAAAGCTGTAAATTCAACTAACTACCTAGGTATTACAATTAGGAACAATTTAAATTGGAAGGAACACATAGAAAATGTGTGGGGAAGGCTAACCAAAGACTGCATTTTATTGGCAGGACAATTAGAAAATGTAACAGACCTACTAAGGACACTGCATACACTACACTTGTCAGTCCTGTTTTAGAATACTGCTGCGCAATTTGGGATCCTTACCAGATAGGACGGACGGAGTACATCGAAAAAGTTCAAAGAAAGGCAGCATGTTTTGTATTATCGCGAAATATGGAAGAGAGTGTCACAGAGATGATACAGAACTTGGGCTGGAAACCATTAAAAGAAAGGCATTTTTCGATGCGACGGAATTTTCTCAAGAAAGTCCAATCACCAACTTTCTCCTTCCTGTCAGGAAGGTCGCAGTTCGTAGTAATAGACGGCGAATCATCGAGTAAAACTGAAGTGATGTCAGGTGTTCCCTAGGGAAGCGTCCTGTGATCTCTGCTGTTCCTGATCTGTATAAATGACGTGGGTGACAATCTGAGCAATTCTCTTAGGTTGTTAGCAGATGATGCTCTAATTTACCGTCTGGTAAGGTCATACGAAGACCAGTATCAGTTGCAAAGCGATTTAGAGAAGATTGCTGTATGGTGTGGCAGGTGGCAGTTGACGCTAAATAACGAAAAGTGTGACGTGATCCACATGAGTTCCAAAAGAAATCTGTTGGAATTCGATTACTTGATAAATAGTACAATTCTCAAGGCTGTCAATTCAACTAAGTACCTGGGTGCTAAAATTACGAACAACTTAAGTTGGAAAGACTACATAGATAATATTGTGGGGGAGGCGAGCCAAAGGTTGCGTTTCATTGGCAGGACACTTAGAAGACGCAACAAGTCCACTAAAGAGACAGCTTACACTACACTCGTTCGTCCTCTGTTAGAATATTGCTGAGCGGTGTGGGATCCTTAACAGTGGGACTGACAGAGGACATCGAAAGGGTGCAAAAAAGGGCAGCTCGTTTTATATTATCACGTAATAGGGGAGAGAGTGTGGCAGATATGATACGCGAATTGGGATGGAAGTCATTAAAGCAAAGACGTTTTTCGTCGCGGCGAGATCTATTTACGAAATTTCAGTCACCAATTTTCTCTTCCGAATGCGAAAATATTTTGTTGAGCCCAACCTACATAGGTAGGAATGATCATCAAAATAAAATAAGAAAAATTAGAGCTCGAACAGAAAGCTTTAGGTGTTCGTTTTTCCCGCGCGCTGTTCGGGAGTGGAATGATAGAGAGACAGTATGATTGTGGTTCGATGAACCCTCTGCCAAGCACTCAAATGTGAATTGCAGAGTAAGAATGTAGATGTAGATGTAGGTGTAGATGCGAAAATATTTTGTTGACCCCGACCTACCATATTGAGGAACGAAAACCACGATAAAATAAGGGAAATCAGAGTTCATACAGCCATACAGAGCTCATTTTCCGGCCATTCGCCAGCCACAAAGCATCCCATAGGATTGCTACAGGAAATAACATGATTGACCATACCAAATTAATCGTTTCCAGTCATCCATTCTTTACAGAACCTCAAACGTCGCCTAGCATTCACTACAGAAATTTTTGGCTTCGAAGAGTTACTCGACTATTATACACCATTCTTCTAGACCCCAGACGCGTAGTCATTGTGATGGCTGAGCTGCCGGTAGTATTTTGTAAACCATGAGTGTTTCCTTCTGCAAATTTCATACGATTTTCTACAACCACCCTCGCAATGCTCAACACTCCCTGTCCGTCAGTATATGAGGTCCTCCTAGTTTTGGTTAGGCTGTGGTTATTTCTTCGCTTTTCCACTTCGCAGTCACATCACCAACAGTCGACTTGGGCAGCTTTAGAAACGTTTAAATCTCACTGATTGATTTATTACTCTGGTGTAATCAATGATTAGTCACTGTGTTCTCCTCACGGCCCCAGTCTGCCATTACCGTTTCTCTTCTGACAACTCAGTATTCCCCGCCTCCTTTTAAAATGGTGGGTCCGTCTTTCGTGACATCTAATGGTCAGTCTCATTGCAAAGTTGTCTCGAGATACTTTTCATTAGAGAGTGTATATGAAAGGCTAGTAGCGTTACTGAGGAGCATATAACTTCTATGTCGAAAGACACAAAAATTACCCTACTGGCCATTAAAACTGCTACACCACGAAGATGACGTGCTACAGACGCGAAATTTAACCGACAGGAAGAAGATGCTGTGATATGCAAATGAATATCTTTTCAGAGCATTCACACAAGGTTGGCGCCGGTGGCGACACCTACAACGTGCTGACATGAGGAAAGTTTCCAACCGATTTCTTGTACACAAACAGCAGTTGACCAACGTTGCCTGGTGGAACGTTGTTGTTATGCCTCGCTTATGGAGGAGAAATGCGTACCATCACGTTTCCGACTTTGATGAAGGTCGGATTGTAGCGCATCGCGATTGCGGTTTATCGTATCGCGACATTGCTGCTCTCGTTGGTCGAGATCCAATGACTGTTAGCAGAATATGGAATCGGTGGGTTCAGGAGAATACGGAACGCCGTGTTGGATCCCAACGGCCTCGTATCACTAGCAGTCGAGATGACAGGCATCTTATCCGCATGGCTGTAACGGATCGTGCAGCCTCGTCTCGATCCCTGAGTAAACAGATGGGGACGTTTGCAAGACAACAACCATCTGCACGAACAGTTCGACGACGTTTGCAGCAGCGCGGACTATCAGCTCGGAGACCGTGGCTGCGGCTACTCTTGGCGCTGCGTCACAGACAGGAGCGCCTGCGATGATGTACTCAACGACGAACCTGGGTACACGAATGGCAAAACGTCATTTATTTCGGATGAATCCAGGGTTTGTTTACAGCATCATGATGGTCGCATCCGTATTTGGCGACATCGCGGTGAACGCACATTGGAAGCTAGTATTCGTTATCGCCATTATGGCGTATCACCCGGCTTGATGGTATGGGGTGCGTATGGTTACACGTCTCGGTCACCTCTTGTTCGCATTGACGGCACTTTGAACAGTGGACGTTACATTTCAGATGTGTTACGACCCTTGGTTCTACCCTTCATTCGATCCCTGCGAAACCCTACATTTCAGCAGGATAATGCACGAGCGCATGTTGCAGGTACTTTACGGACCTTTCTGGATACAGAAAATGTTCGACTGCTGCCCTGGGCAACACATCCTCCAGATCTCTCACCAATTGAAAATGTCTGGTGAATTGTGGCCGAGCAACTGGCTCGTCACAATACGCCATTCACTACTCTTGATGGACTGTGGTCTCGTGTTGAAGCTGCATTGGCAGCTGTACCTGTACATGCCATCCAAGCTCTGTTTGACTCAATGCCCAGGCGTATCAAGGCCGTTATTACGGCCAGAGGTGGTTGTTCTGGGTACTGATTTCTCAGGATCTATACATTCAAATTGCGTGAAAATGTAATCACATCTCAGTTCTAGTATATATATTTGTCCAATGAATACCCATTTAACATCTGCATTTCTTCTTGGTGTAGCTGTTTTAATGGCCAGTAGTGTATAAAGGACTACGAACAGGGGAGTTTCTGAAGCGTTGCCTGAAGCATTTAACAGGAACGTGTAGACTGCAGCATCTCAAGGGAATAAGAGGTACCGCACGTGTCAAGTGTAAACCACAAGTACGCAATTGTTCATACAATTCTGTGCGGCATGAAACACCGAAATTATCATTTCCAAGGTCAACGACCTACAATGATCAGAGATAACTGACAAAGCTTGTGTATATAGGCCGTTCACAAACTGCAAGAAGGTGTTACATCAAAGTGAGCTGTGAGGCTCGTCTCCAGTCCATCCAACGCAGCTCGCGTGTCTTTGGTTCGGTGTGGCACGCCGCTGCAGTGTGGCGCTCCATTGTGCAATTGTAGCGGTGGGTGCACCGAGCCTGGTGAGATCGTTTACTACGAAGTGCGCCCTGTTTAGCGTGTTGCATGCCGGTGAGAGCTCCGTGGGGACTGGCAGAATTGTGCAGTGGCGACTACCCTTTTGGTCGTGCTGTATTTTGGTTGCATATTGGCCTACGGGTAAAACTGATTCTGGAGGCCTTCCGTTTGTCCATTAAAGTTATATCTGCGGAGAATGCAGCCGGTCTTCTGGAAGCGAAAGTTTTACTGTCCAAAACTCTGAACACAAACACTGCGTTTGCTGCTGCATATGTACGGTCATAGCGACTGAGGGCTGGCCCGATATTGTATTTTAAAAGATTGCCTTCGCTTTCTTTGGCTCCAGCTGAGGACAGTGTGACATCGTTGAGTTTGCATGTGGACGATTAATTTTAAATCCATGGATTTATTTCTGTTGAATATGACGGAAATATTGATGTGTTCTAGTATTGCTTAATTAGATTGCTGAGCTCAAACAACGGTCACGTCACTGAATGGTTATTTTGCGGTACCTGTTACCTATTCTTGAGCTCACTGCTCAAACTGCGGTAAACTGTAAGATATTGAGCCTTAATTTGCCGTGTTTTATGTGTTGAAATTTATGTGTAGTACGCTGTAGTTCAGTCTGTACATGGAAGTAGTAATTATGGAAGTAAAAGAAAGAGTTTGGAGTGGAATTAAAATTCTAGGTAGCCGGCAGGAGTGGCCGTGCGGTTCTAGGCGCTACAGTCTGGAGCCGAGCGACCGCTACGGTCGCAGGTTCCAATCCTGCCTCGGGCATGGATGTGTGTGATGTCCTCAGGTTAGTTAGGTTTAATTAGTTCTAAGTTCTAGGCGACTGATGACCTCAGAAGTTAAGTTGCATAGTACTCAGAGCCATTTGAACCATTTTGAGCCAAAATTCTAGGTGAAACGATGACAATGATACGATTCGCTGATGGTATTGCTATCCTCAACGAAAGTGAAGAAGAATTACATGATATGCTGAATGGAATGAACAGTCTAACGAGTACAGAATATGGCTTGAAAGTAAATTGAAGAAGGGCGAAACTAACGAGAAGTAACAGAAATGAGAACAGCGAGAAACTTAACATCAGGATTTATAGTTACGAAGTGGATCAAATTAATGAATTCTACTACCGAGGCAGTAAAATAACCAATGACTGACGGAGCAGGAAGATCATCAAAAGATGACTAGCACTGGCAAAAAGGGCATTCCTGGCCATAAGAAGTCTACTAATATCAAACGTAAGTCCTAATTTGAGGAAAATGTTTTTGAAAATATACCTTTGGAGCACAACGTCGAATGGTAGTGCATGTCGAAAACTCTGACAAGGATAAGGGACAAGATGATAGGACATCTGTGAAGACATCAGTGAATGACTTCCATGGTACTGTAGAGGTTGGAATACATCCAGCCAACTACTCAGGTATTTCGAGTGATTGCTTACATTTGTGTCAGTTTCAAGTATAATGAGTTGGTGCAAGGTATTGCTAAGGAAAATTTAATATTTATACTGTAGTATATCTGGGCTACACATCTCTTTACTTATCGTGAGTTTTTCCTTGTACCTCCACTAATACATTTTTTGGTCTGACGTCAGTCTCCCATCCTGGTTGTCTGTTCTTGCCTGTGCAGGGCTACTTTGGTTGTGTTAATTGTCCAAGCATGGGTCGCTGAGAGGCTCGCATTATGCAGTCAGCACACCTGCGATCCGCAAGGGACATCTAAATACTGCGGGACGGCAGGCTTCCGTCTTTATATTGTGCCTGTTATAACTAGTGTACGCAACTAATGGACAAGATTAAGGTTTTCTTTACTACGCTAGCCACTGTGGTTAACATATGCCTTAGAGAAACATGAACCAGGACAACGTGTTATCAAGGAATGACTAGATGCGTCAAATTATTAATCAATATAGTAACAGACCAGATACAAGAACGTGAAACAGTACAGTAACCTGCTTCATGTAACATGAAAACTACCTTATTACATGTTATGTTAAAGGCTGCAGGCCAGTTTCAAACCACCATAAAGAAAAGTTTAATTTTGCCCAACTTTGCCTAGTCCGTATGTGTAATGGAAACCGATGGAAGTTTAATAACAGCCAGGTTTGAGCAATATCATTTGGGATCCATGCCCAGAGCCACTGAAGTTTATTAGAGTAGGGAAGGTAGCGTTCTGTTTGATTCAAAAGATTGTGTTATATACGTTCCAGCTGCTGTAATCATTGTATTACTGTTTGAAATACTGGTTTTGCTATCGTTAAGCTTTCATTTATAAATATAATCGTTTTTAAAAATGATGTTTCAACAGTTGTTAAGCTACTTACTTTCTGATGTTGAGTTAAATTGCTTGTGAGTCTTGTTATTAAAATTGTTGAAGCATTCCCTCTTGATTTCGTTTACGAGACTTTTAGACCTTAGACTGTTAGTTACCTGAGCTCAAGTTTAGAGATTAAAGTATTTTGCTGAGATGCTGTTAGCAGCGATCTGCTAAAGTTATTGTGATGTGTTACGCATTTCAAGACATGTTATTTATATTACTGTACAAACGTTTTGTAGTGTGTAACTCCACCAGCCGCTCCCGGCTTTCCATCGTATTGTTGAGTATAGCTATATGGCGGTTTGTGACGTCATTGTTATGGTATCAACCAAGCCGCACGTCATAACTACTACGCATCTGTCAATTAAACTGTTTCTTCTAATATGGAGTCCATAATATGATGTATCTGTTACCGGGTTCCCATGAAGTCAGAACAGCTAAAATATACAATAACAAAAATTACTACATAAATGCCAAAACCAATTGAACAGAATGTTAAGGGGGGCGGAATTATATGAAAATCCAGTAACGCGGAAATCACGACTGCTTCCGGTGTTGAAATTGTAGTCGCAGCAGCACTTAGGTGAATTTTTATTCCATTATCTCCAGTCTTCTCGGGTACAAATACCTGATGTTTCTGGTTGTGAGAGGCCCCTGATATTATTTCTTTTTAGCAATACCATGCACGTGATTTTCAATACCATGGACGTAATTTGCTGTTACGCTACGAAAGGTTTTGTTTCCTAAGCGAAATGTGCAACTCAAGACGCGAAATTCTGAGAAACACTGCTGTGCAGTGTGTTCCTACGCAAATCACTTAAGAGCCAGTTGAACATCGCACACACACACACACACACACACACACACACACACACACACACAGAACTTTGTAACGAGATGGGGAGACACTTACCGTTACGACGGCGCACCTTCATATCCGGAACACCACTGCCATGTTAAAACCTCTCTCACTTATCCAGAATGAACCCATTTTCTCGGTCTTTCCCATTTTTAGCTGTAACCGGCTCATCGAGCAGCTGGTCCCGTAATCACCTGAAACGCTTCTGATGTAGTTCGTTCTTGTTAAATATTTTTGAACCGCATTTACTCTCTGGGCTCGTAGCCCGTTTACCTAATGTGCCCTGGGATCAGGACGCAGTGAGCGGGAGCCATACTTGGGAAACTGTAGGTGTCCAGAATACAAAACGTTGTGTGGAGAAGATTTTCGCGGCCCGTGATAGAATGATAAGAAAAAGTTAAACTAAATGTCTTAGCTTATCGAGCAAGCTGCAACACTAAGATATTATCTGATTAGTTCCTATACTAGTCTCCTTAAGCAATACATTTCATTCACAGCTGCGTATCAAATCGGCATTTGTATTCAAACGTTTCTTATTTTGGAGGGCTTGTCTGTGCCTTTTGAGTCCACCCACATTTTTCTCACAACTTTCAGATCCGTAAAAATACTTTGAAGCAAAATGCCGACTCAAGATATACATACACATATTATCTAAATTTAAAACATTGAAGAGTACGTGGATACCTTCCTCTGTGGAAAACAACCGCAAAAAAGGGGCCTTGTGTTCAGATTCTAACATGTTAGAGATAATTTTGAGCCTGATTTGCATCTAACTCACTCCCTCATGACCACTGATTGTAGTGCACTCTCAGGAAACTAACTGTTACATTCAATATTCTAATATTGTTGAAGTATCACAGAGAACAGTTGCCTGACCTTTTGACAAATTACTCCGTATCACATGAAAAACTGACGTTCATACCAAATACATTCTATAGAATTCACGTCGAAGCTTTGAACAGAACAGTCCAGTAAATCTATCCCATTTTCCGACATTAACACCGCAACGGTCCTTGGTGTAAAAGAAAGTTCCGTTATCATTGTGCAGCAAGAATTATTGTTATTCAGATGCCAAAAAAAATTTCCACGTTCATCTAGCCAATTAAAAATACTGATGGTTTGAGACCAAACCGCATGAAAAAGAACAGAACCATCTCACTATTTCACTAATAATTAAAAGAATAACATTAATTAAAAATTAGCATATAGAACAAAAAATCCGATTCAGCTCCAAGGACTTTCATTTGTGTTCAAAAATGTTCAAATTTGTGTGAAATCCTATGAGAATTAACTGCTAGGGTCATCAGTCCCTAAGCTTACACACTACCTATCCTAAATTATCCTAAGGACAAACACACTCACCCATGCCCGAGGGAGGACTCGGCCGGGACCAGCTGCACAGTCCATGACTGCAGCGCCCTAGACCGCTCGGCTAATCCCGCGAAGCTTCATTTGTATTTCACGAACTGTTTAGAAGACTAAGGTGCCAACAAATGATTTTTTTTTTGAGTGTTCATTCTTTTAACTGGTTTGATGCGTCACACCAAGAATTCCCCTCCTGTGCCAACATTTTCATCTCAGAGTAGTACCTGCAACCTACATTCTTAATTATTTGCTGAATGTGTCCCAATCTTTGTCATCTCCTCCAGCTTTTACCCTTTACCGTTCTCTATAGTACCGCGGAAGTTATTTCCTGACGTCTTATCACACGTCCTATCATCATGTCCCTACTTTTTTCAGTGTTAGCAATATATTCCTTTCGTCACTGATTCTACAAAGAACCTCCTCATTGATTATATTTCAGTCCACTTCATTTTCCACATTCTTCTGTAGCACCACATTTGAAACGCTTCAATGCTCTTTTGTTTCGGTTTCCCACAGTCTATGTCTCACTACTATACAAATCTATGCCCCTTACATGCATCCCTAGAAAGTTCCTGCTCAAATTAAGACCTGTGTTTGATACTAGCAGACTTCTCTTGTCCCGGAATGCTCTTTTTGCCAGTGCTAGTCGGCTTTTGATTTCCTCCTTGCTCCGTCCATCATGGATTAATTTGCTGATAGGTAGCAGAATTCCTTCTTCTACTTCGTGATCACCAATTCTGGTGTTATGTGTGTCGTTGTTGTCATTTCTGCTGCTTCCCATTACTTTCGTCTTTATTGGATTTACTCTCCGTCCATGTTGTGTAGACTCATTCATTCCATTCAACAGATCCTGCAGTTCTTCCTCACTTTCATAGTGAATGCCAATGTCAGTAGCGAAACTTGTCACTGACCTTTCACCGCTGACTGTAATGCCAGTCGTGAAACTTTCTTTTATTCCCATAATTTGCTTCTTAGATATATAGATTAAGTAGCACAGACGAAAAATTACATCTCTATGTTAAAATCCTTATGAATCGCAGCACTTTATTCTTGGTCTCACTCTTATTGTTCCCTCTTGATTCTTGTACATACTGTATATTACCCGAATTTTTCTATAGTTACTCGATTTTTCTCAGAATTTGAAACATTTTGCTTCATTTTACATTGTATAACGCTTTTTTCAGGTCGAAAAATTCTATGAACATGTTTCGATTTGTCTTCAGTCTTGCTTCTATTATCAACCACAGGTGCCTTTACATTTCTAAAGCTAATCTGAGCGTCATGTAGCAGACCCTCAATTTTGTTGTCCATTCTTCTTCATGTTATTCTCGTCAGAGGTTTTGTTGCTGAAGCTTTTAAGCTGATGCGATAATTTTCGTACTTGTCGGCCCTTTCAATCTCCAGAACTGCGTGGATGTTATTTTTGCTGAACGTCTGATGGTGTATCACCTTTCTCATATACTCTACACACTGACGTCAGTAGTCGTTTTGTTCCCATTTCCCCCAACGAGTTTAGAAACGACAATGGAATGTTATCTATCCGGTCTGCTTTATTTCATTTTAAGTCTTCCAAAGCTCTTCTAAATTGTGCTTCTGGATCCACTCTCTCTTCCCTATCGACTTCAGTTTCTTCTTCTGTCACATCAGACATGTCCTTCCACTCACAGAGGCCTTCAGTGTACTCTTTCCACCTATCAGCTCTCTCCATTTAACAGTGGAATTTCCACGGTACTCTTCATGTTACCGCTCTTGCTTTTAATTTCACTGAAGGTTGTTTTGACCTTTCTATATGCTGGGTCAGTCCTTCCGAAAATAATTTACTTTTCTGTTTCTTCACGTCTTCAACGCAGCCATTTCGTCTTAGCTTCCCTGCATTTCCTGTTTATTTCACACGTAAGTGTTTTGCATTTCTGCGTTCCTGATTTTGCGTAGATGTTTTTGTACTTCCTTCATTGATCAACTGAAATATTTCCTCTGTTACCCATGGTTTCTTTGTAGTTACCTTCCCCGTACCTATGTCTTTCTTTCCAACTTCTGCGATGGCCCTTTTTGCATATGTCTACTCCTTTTTAATTGAACTGCCTACTGCGCTATTCGTTATCATAGTATCTGTAGCATCAGTGAACTTCATGTGTATCTCATGATTCCTTAGTATTTCCGTATCCCCTTTCTTTGCGAACTGATTCCTCCTGAATAGTCTCTTAAACGTCAACTTACTCTTCATCATTACTGAATTGTGATCTTAGTCTATATCTGCTTCTGGGTGTGCCTGGCTTGGGAATCTTTGCCTGACCATGATGTAATCTAACTGGAATCTTTCCATATGTCCCGGCCTTTTCCTAGCGCACCACCTTCATTTGGAATCTGGAAAAATAAAAGTTTGACTGTCAGGCGAGTCATGGTGGTTCCTTGTCGAGTGGTCGAGGCAGGTGCTGCGTTCACGAGTCTTCCAATACCCTGGGGGGTTGTTTGGCGTGGGTGTACCCACCTCTCCTTTACCGCAAATCAATCGCTGGCCTGACCACAGCACATTTAATTTTCCATAATTATTTGGTAGCACCAGAAGTTGAAGCTCTGGGCTTCGAAACCGGTCGTGCAATAAATAAGAAATTATTGGCAAGTAAAGCGGATCTTCTTATTCTGTTCCTCAGTTGCGAAAGAAAAAATATTTCGTTTCAACTAAAAATACCTGCTATCATGGCAGTTAAAAAAAGAAAATAGTAATGTCACCTCTGAAAAATTCAACTCTGTTATGAAACTGGATGGGGGTGCTAGATTATCTGTATAATGCGATTCATTTTTTTTAGTGACGGACGACGTGATGGAGACCTTTGCTGCAGAATTCTGCATTTCTGCTGTCCAGAAAATGTTCCATATCGAAAATTAGCTAGTCAGAAATTTACCAATGCAACAGTTTCTTTGTCTCAGATTACGAAGACACTGGAATCTATGTCAGGATACGTGACACGGGCTAGATTTGATAGTTTTTTGAGATTAAAACTGCCTAGATAAATATATTACTTTATTTATAATGACGCTTCAGTTAATGCGGCCATCAGCTCTGTCACTAAGATTAAAGGAACATAAAAATGGAGGTGTTCTTTACACGGTATCGGTCTACAAAGGACGAAACCTTAAAACGTTAAAAGTTTTAACAGTTTACTCACAGAATCTTAGAAGCTGAAAACAACTTTTGTTTATAGTTAGTAGAAACCTATGCCTTAGCAAGGCATCAGCTGTCAAGTTGGCTCAAAATGTTTTGCAAAGATACTTGTTCCAGCCGAGATGTGACGCTTGTGTGCTTATAGTTCTTCCTTATACGATGACCGACATTCTTTACAACTAGGTAAAAGCTTACAAAGCCACACTACAAAACATGATTTGTAAGAGTACCTTTACACATTCACAAGGTTAGCTACTCTTATGGCTAATTATAAAAATTATTTAAATGAGTGCAATTCAGCAGACATAAAAATAGGTTTTCAAATGTCAGCAAAGAGTTAATGTCAATTTTACCTGTATATGACAACAAGCCTTCATTAATATTACATGTACATGTGTATGACGTCTGTTCTGTCTTAGACACCACACACTATTGTGATTCAGCAGTTCCTGAATTTCAATATTCAGGTAAATTTTCCCGACGGCAACTGAATTACGGCATTGAAAGTAATCAGTGATGTGAGTTCAGAATTTGTGCGGGACCGGGACAGGAAACCGGATGTTCCGTTTCTTTAGAACGTTTGCCTTTTTGGCTTCGACCATTCAGACACACTCTGGGGCCGACCCAAATTCCTGCCTCATCAAACACCGCTGCGGCATTCCATGCCTTTGTACAGTACCTCTTGCTCGTAGCGCGAGCTGTATTCCTGCGAGAGGAAACGTAATCTGATGTACACCGCACTGAGAGAAACATATTTGGGTGTTAAGCTTATAGAAATATTATATAGTAAAATGTCTGATCTGCCGGGTATGGTCAGGGATGCCGCATTAGCATATGATGAGACAGGAATCTGGAGCACCCAGAAATAGTGTCCGGAAGCTGAGGCGGTTCAGGCACTCAGTCTAGAGAAGTAGATCAATCGGGTTCGAGTCGCGGTGCGGCACAAATTTTCAACTCGCATCGTTGATTAATGCCAATACTCTCATGCGGCCGCCATTGGAAAAAGAAAGTTTCCTCAATATATCGTTAATATGTTCCATAATCATGTTTGATACATAAAAACTGTGTCCTATGAGCTTCTGCTTCTCTCACGGTTCAATTATAGTAGCTTGCCCTCGACTAGGAAAATGTAAAATTTTTTACATACTAACACCGGATAAAAAATTAAAAAATCTTATTTATAAACAGGTATTGTAAATATAATATGTTTTCAATAAAATGATTTTACCTCTTATACTTTAAAGTTTAACCATTTTTTCCAACAACTACACAATCTCATATCAACTCCATGAGCGAAGTCTGGTACCCCAACTACTGTAAAATAATGGATGAAACACAGTAACACGTAACACCATAATGATCGTAGTATGAACAACATTGGTTTACACAAGTCAACTTTTTCGCTTTTCTCTAAAGCTTCCACCTTTCTGAGCTCTTTCATGAAATTTCATCTCAAATTTTGTAATTAGATTTTTATTAGACTTTGGTCTAAAGTTGAAATAATTAGTCGAACCAATTAAAATCGCTCAAAAGTGGAAAGGCCGCTCGACCTGATGGCATACCAGTTCGATTTTACACAGATTACGAGAAGGAACTTCCCGCCTCCCCCCCCCCCCCCCCCCGCCCCCCCGCGCCTCTTTTGCAGCGGTGTACCATAGGTCTGTAGAAGAGCGTAGCGTTCCAAAAGATTGGAAAAGAGCACAGGTCATCCCCGTTTTCAAGAAGGGGCGTCGAACAGCAGTACATGACCTCAGTTCATGGCTTGTAGAAAATAAACTAACGTTAAATCATAGTAAGACTCAGTTTTTACAGTTCCTAACACACAATTCAACAAAACCTGACGTTTTAATCTCACAGAACGGGCATATGATTAGTGAAACTGAACATTTCAAATTCCTAGGTGTTCAGATAAATAGTAAGCTGTCGTGGAAAGCCCACGTTCAGGATCTTGTTCAAAGACTTAATACTGCCATTTTCACTATTCGAACGGTATCGAAAGTGAGTGATATTTCGACACATAAATTAGTCTACTTTGCTTATTTTCATTCACTTATGTCGTATGGTGTTATGTTTTGAGGTAACTCTTCCCATTCTAGAAGGTTATTTTTGGCTCAGAAACGGGCGGTTCGGGCAATAAGTGGTGTGAGTTCACGAACCTCTTGTCGACCTCTTTTCACGACTCTGGGTATTTTGAAATTGGCCTCTCAATATGTATATTCCTTATTGTCGTTTCTTGTTACCACTTTTAGTTTATTTCCAACAATAAGCAGCTTTCACTCGGTTAATACTCGGCAGAAATTAAACCTCCATTTGGATCGGACTTCCTTAACTCTTGTGCAAAAACGTGTGCAGTATACTGCTGCATCCATTTTCAATAAGCTGCCACTCGAATTAAAAAATCTTAGCAGTAATCCACACGCTTCCAAATCGAAACTGAAGAGTTTCCTCATGGGTCACTCCTTCTATTCTGTCGAGGAGTTCCTTGAAAAATTAAGATGATTGTCATTGTATTGCTGATAGCGTTTGCTTAAACTTATGGACTGATTTTCTTTCAGGTTCATGAACATTTATTTTTATCTGTTATTACTTTTTATGTTGTGATTTCATGTACTGACACGTTCCATGACCTTGGAGATTTGCTCCTCGATTTGGTCCTACGGAACTTGACATTTAAATAAATAAAATAAATAAACAGCTGTGCCAAACTATAGACCTATATCTCTAACGTCGATCAGTTGTAGAATTTTGGAACACGTATTATGTTCGAGTATAATGACTTTTCTGGAGACTATAAACCTACTCTGTAGGAATCAGCATGGGTTTCGAAAAAGACGATCGTGTGAAACCCAGCTCGCGCTGTTCGTCCACGAGACTCAGAGGCCCATAGACACGGGTTCCCAGGTATATGTCGTGTTTCATGACTTCCGCAAGGCGTTTGATACAGTTCCCCACAGTAGTTTAATTAACAAATTAAGAACATATGGCCTATCAGACCAATTGTGTGATTGGATTGAAGAGTTCCTAGATAACAGAACGCAGCATGTCATTCTCAATGGTGAAAAGTCTTCCGAAGTAAGAGTGATTTCAGGTGTGCCGCAGGGGAGTGTCGTAGGACCGTAGTTATTCACAATATATATAAATGACCTTGTGGATAACATCGGAAGTTCACTGAGGCTTTTTGCGGGTGATGCTGTAGTATATCGAGAGGTTGTAGCAATGGGAAATTGTACTGAAATGCAGGACGATCTGCAACGAATTTACGCATGGTGCATGGAATGTCTATTGAATCTCAATGTAGACAAGTGTAATAAGCTGCGAATGCACAGGAAGAAAGATCCTTTGTCATTTAGCTACAATATAGCGGGTCAGCAGCTGGAAGCAGTTAATTTCATAAATTGTCTGGGAGTAGGCATTAGGAGTGATCTAAAATGGAATGACCATATAAAATTAATCGTCGGTAAAACATATTCCAGACTGAGATTCATGGGAAGAACCCTAAGGAAATGCAGTCCGAAAACAAAGGAAGTAGTTTACAGTACACTCGTTCGCCCACTGCTTGAATACTGCTCACCAGTGTGGGATCCGTACCAGATAGAGTTGATAGAAGAGATAGAGAAGATCCATCGGGGAGCAGAGCCCTTCGTTACGGGATCATTTAGTAATAGCGAAAGCGTTACGGAGATGATAGATAAACTCCAGTGGAAGACTCTGCAAGAGAGACGCTCAGTAGCACAGTACGGATTTTGTTGAAGTTTCGAGAACATACCTTCACTGAGGAGTCAAGCAGTATATTGCTGCCCCCTACGTATATCTCGCCAAGAGACCATGAGAATAAAATGAGAGAGACTAGAGCCCACACAGATGCATACCGTCAATCTATATTTCCACGAACAATACGAGTCTGGAATAGAAGCGAGAACAGAAAGAGGTACTCAAGGTAGCCTCCGCCACACACCGTCAGGTGGCTTGCGAAGTATTGATGTAAATGTAGATGTAGATCGGCCAGAAATGTTTCAAAACTCTCTTCGTTCATCTTGGTTCTTATACTCTTCTTCGTGTAATTTTCCTTGGTCATTTTCCACAAACAAAGACTTTTGCGGAACAATTTTTTTTATGTGGTCACTGGTCCACTCGTTCGCCATATTGCAAGCAGCTGTGATTTGTTGTCTGGTGGAAACTGCAGAGAAATTCACGGACTTTCTGAACGAGGCCTGGCCCGTTGCTGCAGAAACCCATACTTGTGCACCCAGCTTGAGAGCCAGATCGACAGTTCCGATAATTTCAGTTGAGAGCCTCAAAGTTATGTCTTTACTAACGCACGTGTGGAGATAGCAGGTCACCTGGAATCCGTCGGAAATATCTGTGGCCCGCCGCTAACATATTTTGGAGTCCGAAGTGTTAATGAATATCGTCAAATCAAAAGAGAAAACAATGTCAGTCCTGTGTGGACTGTCCACAGTTCCAACGACTGAGCGAAAGGGAATAAAAATCGAGCAACAAGGAGACTTCACCTTCCGTAAAATTATGAAAGCTCGTCATCCTGGCAAAAGATCATAAAAATGGTAAAACAAATTATCATTAGAATCTAACTGGTCACTGAATAAATTATTTGGACCCTTTTCCTTGTTAGTATAAATTCAAAGTTTTTCTAAGATATCTAATCTTTTCCCTTTGGGTACTTGGGTACGTTATTGAAGACTGCTATGTTACGACGAATATCAGTAATGTATGCTGTCTGTCCCTGAGATGATCTCCAAAAGTGGTTTTATTATGTTTTAGTGTACTCCTTAAATCACGTAGAAAATGACCTACCCATTGCGCAACATAAAAACCACTGCACCAGCCACAGTTTAATGTCAAAAACAAGCGTTTCGTTATACTTGTTATCACTCATGTCAGTTTTTTGTCTTAAATGTAATGTATTGGAAGTTTTAAATTCAGGAATAACATTTGAATTCCAGAAGTGCAGTTCAGTTTTGTCCTTTGGGTTTTAGCTTTTTGCATTGACCTGAAATATCACTACCATTATAATTTTTGCTTAAGTTCTTTTTAGCGTGCCATAAAGATCTTCGATATGCCCTGAGAATAGCCGTTAGCTACAACGGTATGTATTAATACTGCCAATTCCTGTTCTATTCTACGCTTTTGATATCCAATGGTAACCTTAATATTCTGTATAACATTGTATTAAAATAAGCCGTCTTGCAAAGCAGTGGATGACATGAAGAAGTGTTAATAATCAATCAGTTGGTTTCCGAAGTATTTGGGACTAAGTTATCCGTTCCGTTTGTACGTGTCATTGCCCATTTCACACTTAGACATCGAGCACCACGCTAATACCTAAACCTCAGGCTATAGGCAAATAGCTTAATATAGTGTGATTTGTATATAGCAAGCTACATAACCATATTTGTACAGCTGTTATGACTGTAAAGACTTTTCGTGGTTTTTGTGAGTAGAATAACTGATCATATTATATAGCAAGTTTATTTTCGTTGTATTGCACAGCAGGTTTAAGGAATACGCAATTTATTCCTATGGTCTTGTCATTATGTCTTTCACACCAAGACCTCGAGCACCATGCAAGTGCTCAAACATTGAGCTAAATGTTTATATCGTAAATATTGCGATTTGTATAAAGCTAGTTAAGTGATTTCATTGTATGGTCGCTGTACTTGTAATGACGTGTTAGTCGCAGTTATGAGTGGAACACTTACTTTCCTTTGTAGTTCCGTTTTGTTTGCTTAATTACACCAAGGTACCAAACAACGGAGTATGGTTGTCGAGGGTTTACGCTGCCTGGATATTATTACATGCACATTTTGATTGGAATATTTCTAAAATACGAACACGCCATATGGCTGGCTTCACTAAGTGTAGGTTAAACGATATATCAAAAATACAGTGCTTCCCATTTTATTAAGATGGTTTTAAATGTTAAAAGGAATAAATTTAGAATTATTATAACAAAATAAGTGTAACGAACTCTGATTCTGAATACTTGTTATATTTCTGCATTGTAACATCCTTAGATCGTTGCCTTGTCTTTATAATTTATATGACATGATGCATTTTTGTTTGCAACTATTACCACCCTAGAAGAGAGACAAAGCTGACACCAGTGCAGTTTATTGGTGCGGTTTGACTATATTCAGCGGCAAGCATATATTCAGGAGCAAGCATATATTCAGGGGCAAACCTATTGTTCTCTTTTGGTTGACAGGTCGTGAACCTATGGCTCTGCTAAGGGGATTATGACCACCTGGGGATAATGCATCCTAAACCTATTGTTTGGTTAAGTAATTTTCCATGTCACCCCCCCCCCCCCCTTCCACTCTTCTCACTCTCTCAGAACCTAGTACCACTTCGGATATCAAATTAATTGACTAATTAATTAAATGGATTGAAAAAATGCTGGAAAATACTTCAGTTGTGCCACTTTCAGTATTCATGAGCTCCTTCTGATTATTCGAATACCTCCCCCCCCCCCAATGTATCAATTTGATTGACTAATTAATTTATTAATTAAATCGATATCCTTTAGTTCTCCTTGCCCTCCTCCCCATCTGTAAATAGTGATTGATCGATCGCAATGTGCGGAATATTTTTCAAATAATTTAGACAATGTGTGTAATATTGTTTACTTAAGAAAATTAATAGGATTCAAGCTGTGTATGAAATATGGTTTATTTAAAGAATTTGGCAGGAAATCGATTGCAATATGTGGAATATTTAAGCAATTGCGGCTCCCTTTACATTCCAATCGTGTAAGGAAACACGGATAACTATATTATACTTTACAAACAAATTTGCGAACACAAAATATCAACGGTTAGAACACAAAAGTTTACATTTATATTGTAAATGAACCACAGACAAAAGTGCGTCGGTTCTTAATTGCAAAAACAGGCACATTTGATATTTCCCGAAACAGTACCATCTAACACGAATGGAAAACAATGGTTTGATTGAACTATACGTACTTTTTGGTGTAGAACCCGAATATGCAGTGAATAAGAAGTGTTCCCATCTGAAAATACAAAGCTGACCCCTTCCACGCAGGAGGGGTAGTTATGAGCACAGACATGTGTCCCCTTTACTAATATTAACTTTTCACTTAGAACCATTTCTTCACAGATCCAAACATATCTGAAAAACTTCTCGTGTCTCACCACCCACGCAGGCTGCCCTGGACCACAGTCGACTGCCAGGTTGTGCCACACTTGTGAGGACCTGACAAGTAAAGGTGCACTTGGGCATGAGCTAATCCTAAGCGCACACACTTCCTGTCGGTGGCCACAGACATCTCACGTGGTCTGTACGCATGAACCAACCAGTCGGATACCGGCGCACACGATATGCCTTCCTTCCAAAGCTAATACCTGACAGGGAACCGCTCCAGAAAAGCTGCTGAAGTCAATAAATAATTAATTTCCAGTCACATATAAGGGGGGGGGGGGATATAAGGAGGATGTGAGACCTGAGTTTCTCCTGGCGTATACAACTTTCAAATAACTTCCGGAAATATTTCGGCGGGAGAACACCCCGCCATTTTCAAGGCAAACTGCAACGCACAGGCGACGTACATGCAAATTTAAACCCTCGGTTCTCGATCTGGTTAGGGAAGATAACACACACACTGAACGCTAGTGCCACCAAAGATAGTTCAATTGAGCAGACAGTTTGCAAACTACCTCCTGACGCTGCAGAGGAGGTTAGGAGGGAGGCATGCCGTGTGTTGACTAGGGCTCGTCCACCCAAGAGTAATGAAACAGCAGCTGAGAGGGCTGCTTTGCGCTCTCTCAAAGTTGACACTGATATTGTTATTTTACCAGCGGACATGGGCAATGCCACTGTTGTTTTTAAAAAACAGGATTATGTACAGAAGATGCCACGTTTACTGTCTGATTCAGCGTATTGCTGAATCGATGCTGACCCCACAAAAAGTGCTGAAAGACCAGCAACCTCCTGAAGAAAAGTGGTTGGTCGCAGGACACTATCAAGAGTCTTATTACTTATAGTGCTGTTCCGCCTAGGTTATATGGCCTTCCGGAGGTTCACAAGGAATGGGTTACTTTCCGTGCTATAGTGAGTAACATCGGCGCTCCGACATACCGTGTAGCCAAGTATCTTGTTTCTCTATTGAGTCCACAAGTAGGTCGGCGTAAACATCATATCAGGAACTCAGCTGATTTTTTACGTCGTTTGGAGGGACTGAGGTTGAATGACTTTGATATTTTAGTGAGTTTTCATGTCGTCTCTCTCTTCACTCGTGTTCCTCTGCCTGATTTGTTGCGATTACTTGAGGCTAGGTTCGGTGCTGAATTAACTAATCTCTTTCTGTCTGTGTTGACATCCACTTACTTTTTATTCAGTGACCAGTATTACGAGCAGACAGATGGAGTTGCGATGGGTAGTCCGTTGTCTCCTGTGATCGCAAATTTGTTTATGGAAAACTTCGAGAAACGTGCATTGGAGTCGGCTCCTTTGGAACCCGCCTGTTTCTTTAGATATGTTGACGATACCTTTGTTGTTTGGTCTCGTGGTAGGGAGAATTTGAATGCCTTTCTAGAACATCTGAACTCCATCCACCCGAACATGGAGGTGGAAGAGGGTGGTTGCCTTCCCTTTCTTGACGTGTTGGTTAGGAGGAAGGATGATGGATCATTGGGACAAGCAGTGTACAGGAACCATACTCACACCGATTTGTACTTACAGGCTAATAGTTGTCACCATCAGGTTCAAATGGTTCAAATGGCTCTGAGCACTATGGGACTTAACATCTGAGGTCATCAGTCTGCTAGAACTTAGAACTAATTAAATCTCACTAACCTAAGGACATCACACACATCCATGCCCGAGGCAGGATTGGAACCTGCGACAGTACCAGTCGCGCGGTTCCGGACTGAAGCGCCTAGAACCGCACGACCACCGCGGCCGGCGTGTCACCATCAGGCTCTGCGTGAAGGGGTACTTCGTACCTTGGTACACAGGACACATGTCGTTTCCGACGCTGAGACTTTGCCAGCTGAGCTGTCCCATCTTGAAGTTACGTTTCGTCAAAATGGTTATAGTGATAGACAGACTGAACGTGCGTTGCGCTATCGACCAACTGTACATCGGGTGATTGATGATAATTCTGAGTCGGCACATAAGTCTACTGCCTTTTTGCCTTATGTAGGAAACACTTCCAACAGGATCGTTCGTATTTTACGGAAATACGATGTGAAAAGTATTTTCCGGCCTCCATCTACAATCAAAGGTCTTTTGAGTCCTGTCAAGGATGATCTTGGTCTGTGTAAGGCTGGTGTCTATCGCATTCCTTGTAGCTACGGCAGGGCATATATTGGTCAAACTATCAGGACCGTGGACGACCGATGTACTGAGTATAGACGGCACACACGATTACAGCAGCCAGGTAGATCTTCTATTGCCGAACTTTGCTTGGATACTGCTCCCCCCATGTTATATAATAACACCGAGACATTGGCATGCACGTCCAGCTATTGGGACAGTGTTATTAAGGAGGCAGTTGAGATTAAATTAGCGAGCAACCTCGTTAACAGGGATGGAGGTTTTTGTTTAAACTCTGTTTGGAATCCGGCTCCCTCCCTTGTCAGAAAACAGAGGGAAAGAGTCAGTGCTACCTCATCTGCGAGTTCATGGTTCAAATGGCTCTGAGCACTATGGGACTTAACGTCTATGGTCATCAGTCCCCTAGAACTTAGAACTACTTAAACCTAACTAACCTAAGGACATCACACAACACCCAGTCATCATGAGGCAAAGAAAATCCCTGACACTGGTGGGAATCGAACCCGGGAACCCGAGCGCGGGAAGCGAGAACGCTACCGCACGACCACGAGCTGCGGACCGAGTTCGTAGTCTCACTACCGATGGCTCTGACTTCGGTCATCTTTGGTGGCACTTAGGTTCAGTGTGTGTGTTATCTTTCCAGCAGCAGTCCGAGAATCGAGGTTTTAAATTTGAATGTACGTCGCCTGTCCGTTGCAGTTTGCCTTGAAAATGGCGGGGTGTTCTCCTGCCGAAATTTGGTCGGTTGGTGTGGAGCAGCAAGCAAACCCCCGTCGCGTGGCGTGGGGCTGGAGCCGCTGGCGGCGTGCACGTGCGGTTGGAGTGTGAGGTGCTGCTTGCAAGTGCAACGAAGAGTGTTACCTGGTTGAACTCCCGGAAGTTACTTCAAAAAATGGTTCAAATGGCTCTGAGCACTATAGGACTTAACATCTGTGGTCATCAGTCCCCTAGAACTTAGAACTACTTAAACCTAACTAACCTAAGGACATCACACACATCCATGCCCGAGGCAGGATTAGAACCTGCGACCGTAGCAGTCGCGCGGTTCCGGACTGAGCGCCTAGAACCGCTAGACCACCGCGGCCGGCCGGAAGTTATTTGAAATAAGGATGTGGTAGCTATTTCACACATACAAATTGCGATGTCACAAAACCAGTAGTAGGCTGACTCGAAATACACTTTAAAAAATGATCGTTGCATACACAGAGAGTTACGGAGAGAGAAAAAAAAACATATTTTGCTTTTCAGATGACTGAGCGCAGAGTGGCTCATGTTCATACCAACCTTATTTAACTTCTTGATTTACCGTATGGCCGCCTCGTCCTTTTAATTTCAATTACTGATGTCACTGACTTGCTGTCTTGCCTGCCTGCGAGTGGCGCAGTAGCGTGTATCGATAACTTCACTTTCGTACTATCTCTGGGCAATTGATGGTATTTATAGATCGTCGTGTGTCTGGAAATCAGATGGAGTTGGAACGCTGCACAAGTACAGTCGGGGACGGAGCCCCAGTGAGATCTACAGAGCCAATTCCAGCGGGGACGACCTTTGGTTGGTCGTTCGGTCGGTCGTCTCATCAACGACTTGTATTTGGGTCGGTTCCTTCCTTTTCGGAGATGTCGGTTGTGTTCCCTCTGCATGGTTGGGTCCGAGCCGGTGTCTCCAGGACGTCGTCCATCCGAAGGAAGTCAGTGAGTTGGAGGCGCACCAGCAGAGCATTCAGGCACAGAGCAGCAGTCGTGGACGGACCAACAGTCTAGTCGGTCGGTTGGTGTGGAGCAGCAAGCAAACCCCCGTCGCGTGGCGTGGGGCTGGAGCCGCTGGCGGCGTGCACGTGCGGTTGGAGTGTGAGGTGCTGCTTGCAAGTGCAACGAAGTTCGTCGCCCACCGATCTTGGACATGAAGTTTGAGTCTCCACTTAACTTAATATCGAGCCCCAACTGTTTACATTTCTTCGTTTGATCCTGGTTGTCGCTTTTGGATCATTCCGGCGAGCAACAACGTGTGTGTATTTAAGTCGGCTAAGATTCCACCTGTCTTCCTGTGGAATTTAACTTAATTTATTCCTTGTTATTGAAGTTCACCACCGCTATCTTCTGCCTTGTGGCCGTTGATGTTCAGGTTACCTGCCCTGATCGTTGACGTAATTTTCGGCAGTGTAATTTCCTCGTCGTGTTGTTGCTGTCCAGTGCCGATTGCAGTTCGACAGCTCAGGTGTTGTTGGTCGTTGTGGGCGCCAATATTCTGTGTGTATTGAAATATTGTGGTCGTTTTGCTGGTTGTGTGGAGCGGTAATGATTTGGTTGATATGTCGGTCACCTATCTCTCGGTTGAGTTGCCTTCCGATTAAGAGATTGTTCGTCTGGCTGCCTGTCTCCTCTGTACAGGCGTTAGTGTTACAATTCCAGGCCGACCCTTGGAACTTCTGAGCGCCGTTCTCTGTCTGTCACATAGTAACTTCCCTGTTTGAGTTTTAGTTATTTGGCTGATGTGTGGCCTCCAGCCGAGTTTTTATATATCCTGAATTAATGTTCTTCTCTTGCCCTTTAGGTATATGATTGTTATTTCATATATGGGGCTTTTAGCCGAATTTTACATCAAATCTTAAGCCGTTAAATTATTGTGTTGATGTGTGGCCTTCAGCTGAGTTTTAATATCTCTCAAATTAATGTTCTTGTCTTGCCCTTAAGGCATAAGATTGTGATGCTTTTGTGTGAGCTTTCAGCCGAATTTTGCATTCAATGTCTTAAGATAAGGCCCTCTGACTTTTGAATGGAACTCTTCTTATTGCTTAATGTGTGACCTCCATCCAAGCTCCATTAAAATTAAATTGCTAAGGCCTTCAGCCTATTAGATTGAAGATTTAGAAAATATTCTCGGGTGAAACCTCTAGAAGAACCTTTTATTTCAATTTTTGCTTAGGCCTTGTGTCTTCCATTTTAAATGTGGCCTTCAGCCGATCTAAGTTTAGTCCAGGAGATCGATTGAAGTTTTGAGTGTTTTTCATGTTTGTTGTTGTAATACTGTGTGTTGATAATCAAGTTCGTATGCTGAGTGCAACTGACAGTAATCTACTTTGGCCCCTTTCCACAACCTAACCAGCTCTGGCCAGCTAGCGCAGGCATTTCAATGACATACGAACTAGCATGAGATATTTCATTCTATCATGGACTTTAACTTGCCCCACGCTTCCTGGTTCACTTTTCTTGCGGTACACTTCAGAAACTGCTTCAGGAGCTATTAAATCTGGTGCGGAGTGCCACATCTTGAAGCTGTCATAAATGGTGCTTCAGCAGATGTGCCACAGGAAATATTAATTAAATCGTTAATATAGACGTTTAAAAAATTTGCTTCATACAGTTTAAAACTACTCAAAATAAATAAAGATCGACACTGCGCTGTAGTATGCATGCATAAACAACATTGTTATGTTTTTGACGAGAAATTTCATTAAATAATGAACGTTATTATTATTTGACACCACGAATGGATGCGGTGATGTGTGAAACAATAGTTGGAATTTAAAATTTCGACGTGAATTTATACCATCATGATTATAGAGTTCCCGACCACTACAAGTATGGTAAGGGTATTTTTCGTTTGTAAAGATACTTCGGAATTCCTAAGACTTGTTCTCTTAGCTACACCAGGATAATGAAGGAGGGGGAAAGTGTCTACCGCATCACAGGATAGTAACAACAACAGATATCACTGTGATGTATTAAGAAACATGGTCCACTCACGGCTATCTGACTGAGTTAGTTGGAAACAACATCCCACGTACTCATCTTTCAGATGCCTACAGCACCGTGCCGCAGTGCAGCGCCAGCGCTCAGAGGCCAGAGGAAACTACCACCATAAACGCAGCCTATGGGCACAGCTGCAGAAGGGCGTGCAGCCAGAGACAGGCCGTGGAGGACCCGCACGTCAGGAGGACCTGGGTAGAAGGAGTTTGAATGCGACCGGTACTCGCAGCGCAAACACTCATAATACTGAATCTTCTCCAATTTCCATGGAGTATATACGCGATACACATGGTCCCGAAGGCAATTCATCGCAATCTGGGTATTTCTTCACTATTCACTGTCCAGGTGGAGGTGTAAACCATATGGTCAATAGCCTCGGCAAATCAGAAGCTTTTTCAGACTTCAGAACTGGTGTACAAAGGATGGGCAAGCCTCAGCCAGGAATTAAGGTGTCTGCTGAGGTACTGATTCCAGTTTCGGCCTGCTTGATTGCTGCTACGCTTTCTATGACAGTCTCCAGACTCTCAAGAATATTGGTAATAGGCACATATATTATCAATGTAATTAAAATGAAATGTTATGATTGCTGCTGCAGTCTGACACCGGAGATGTTATAGAAATGTCTCCTCTCGACGGCTGTGGTTCTGGAACGAGTCCCAATATCTATGCCATACATATTTTTCCACGTAAAATCTTTCTCATACCCTTACGGCTATGGATGTGTTGAATATGTACCTTCCTTATGATCGGACAGAACCATTTTCTTTGCACTTGCTGAAACATAAGCCACATTAACTTTTCACTGCAACATCCACATTTCAGAAAGCAGTGCAGTTATCGTTCATATGTGTACGGCACCCGAAAATTATAATATGCTCACACTCACACCGGCTGTGTGTCTCGATTCTCCTCAGTTCTAGGAAATTATTTGCGGTTTATGTCTTCCAGTCAGCTTTTGGAAGGTGCTGCTGCCTGCCAAGACTCTCTCAAAAAATAGTCTTGTAGAAGCACAGGCAGCTAGCGCTTTGTGATAATCAAGAGCGCTACCTCGGACGAAAGGTTTGAGACATCACCGATAGGGGTTGGTTTACTGTGATAAGTATCGCAGTCATTAGTGGAACAAAGAAAAACGTGAGGATATGCTTAGGGGATCCGATGAGGAGACGTTCTGTGTATCCATTTTGTTACAGCAATAAATCCCGTCCTGTTTGTACACTATAGCAGACGCAGATTAACATTCACATTGCTATATCGTACAGCTGTTTAGGAAATGAATATATCATCAATTACGTTCAAATATACTCCTCAATGCGTTGAAGTCACAATTCACCACGTCAAATCTATCCTCCCCTTACGACTAGAGGTACGTAAATCTTTTTACATGAACGTCTGCTGATATGTCGGAACATAAGTAACAGTACCTATACGTCCAAGCATCAACATAACATTTCTAACTATCATTTATGAGTAACAAAAAAAGCTTACGATACGTCCACATTCACACCAGGTGGGTGTCGTTTTCGCTCTATCCAGTAGCAGAAACCCTCCCGCTATTACATATTTGTCGATGAATAAAGGGTTGCGTGGAGTGGCCACGCGGTTTGAGACACCGTGACACGGATTGCGTGGTTGCTCCCGCCGGAGGTTCGAGTCCTCCCTAGCCTATGGGTGTGTGTGCTGTTCTTAGCATACGTTATTTTAGGTAGTATGTAAGTCTAGAGACCGATGACATCAGCAGTTCGGATATTTGGACATTTGATGAGTAAAGGATGTAATCACAATTTTAAAAAAAGACTAGCGTCTTTTCTTTTTATCGAAATCACCACTTCCACGAATTCTTTCCGTATTTTTGATACGTGTAAATCCAGCCAACACACAGTAGCGTCTTATATACAGGGTGTCCCATTTATCTTGACCACCATAAATAACTGTTTGTCCAGGTGCCAATTACAAAATGTTTCAAGCAAATGTTCTTTAGCCGTCAGGGACCACAAATCAGCATGATTGACTTCGTTGTAGCTTCGTTTTTTACAAAGATATGAACAGTGGTATAACTTTTTTAAATGGCACCCTGTATTTTTTTATTCGGTATTTCATTTTCTGTCCTAAAGACCTATTCTCAAATGTATCCCAGTGTACCATTCACTGAAACACAACGTTATTAATCACATAATACAACATTGACGTTGACGCTCCTAGCGCTTACTGCAAGTACTCAGGGTAATGGAACACATCCACGTGCTGACGTTGACAGAGGACAGATGTAAACATAAATAGAATGCAAACCGTCATCCCGACAAACATCGTCGGTTGAAAAGTTGTGTGAGTAGAATGTACACCAACGAAGAGAAGGTAGAAATGCTTCTCCTCTATGGAGAAAGTAAGTTAGCAGAACAGTAATTGCAATACTGTTTTCTTATGTACAGGCGCATTTAGTACAGTAGTTTAGCCCTTTTAAATACTATTGTGTAGAGTACGCATACAGTAAAGGCTGTCGTTCCTACAACTTGCATCGAAATAACCTTTCTTTTATTGTTGTTGTTGAAGGTAGGCGAAATGCTACGCAGGCAGCGGAACTGTACAGAGAGCGATATCCTGATAAGAACTCATCTTCCTGACCGATGTTTTCTCGTCTTGTTGTGACGCTTCAGAAAACGGAAAGTTTCAACCCACGACAACGCAATCGTCGTAGCACTCGCACAGACGAAGCTGCCGACGTTACTGTTCTCGCTTCTGTTGCTTTGAATCAACATGTGAGCACATGACAGCTTGAACACAAGAGTGGCATTCCTAAAAGCAGTGTAAATCTTATTTTTTCACGTCACCGGTTCCATCCTTACCGTGTGCACCTACATCAATAATTGCATGGGAACGATTTCCTGAATAGTGTCAGTTCCGTCAGTGGGAACATCAGCAAATCCTCGCCAACCTGAACTTCTTCTCCAATGTTCTATTTACTGTTGAATGTGCCTTCTCAAACAAAGAACAGGTAAATCCAAGGAACATGCATTATTCGTCCATTGCCAACCTACGATAGCTTACACAGATGGAACATCAGCGTCAATGGAAAGTTAATGTGTGGTGTGGGATGCTTGGTACTACAATTATTGGCACTTATTTCATCAGTGGTAGTCTAAACGGCACAGCATATGCCAACTTCCTCAGACGAAATCTTCCTCCTCTTCTGGATGAAGTGCCGCTAACAACCAGAATGCTTATCTAGTATCAACACGATGGATGCCCAGCACATAACGCCTTGCGTGCACGTCGTATTCTGAATCGAGGTATCCTCTCCTGGCAGATGGGTTGGTCGAGGAGGAACAGTTACTTGGCCTGCTAGGTCTCTTGATTTAAATCCTCTGCGTTTTCTTCTTTGGGGATGGATTAAAGACGTTGTCTATCGCGATATTCCTACAACTCCATAGGACATGCAGTAACGTATCGTGCTTGCTTGTACTGTAATTTTTAATGCGATCCTGTCTGTTCTAATTATTCGGGAGTTTACCGTCTGGTTTTAAACTTTCCTTTTTTTATGTTTAATTTGATTCGGAAACCGTTGAGATTGAACTTAACATATACATGGATGGATATGAAAAATGAAAGGTTGCAATATATTTTTCACCTGCGATTATTACTTTACGTATGAAATATTCTGTTGCAGATGAATAAAAATGAATTTGTTTGAATATTCCAAAAGAATTATTCAAGTTTTACTTTTATTCAAGTAATAAAGCTGTTTGTGCAAGAATGAAAATATTATTGTCCATCGAACTTGGCAAACATTTTCACGTTGCAGTGGACTTCTGATTAACTGGATATAGCCCGACTAGCTTTGAAGCATAAGACTGTTTTTACCATATGAATATGTTTTCTTTTTTATATTGCTAAGCTCTCATGAAAATTATCCAGTTTTAAATACACTTTACGATATGTTCAGAATTTATCACTTTTTGAAGAAAATTTACAAAAGCTGCAGCTTGTATCCACCTGTAAAGGCGCAAGATAAAATCTACTATCTGTTTTTATTCTGCGTCTGGGACGCTGTGAAAAGAAACACTTTAATATTTTTCTTCACCTCTACCTGTACCCTTTTTAGGATGTGGTCGTTATTGCGATCGTTTATTTAAATCTGCCGCTGCTGCAGAGTTCTCGCTCGCGGCGCAGACCCGCACCGCCAGCGATATCGAATAAAATGTTGAAACTTCTTAAATAAAATGGGGAATGTCCGTTGCGAACTTTGCAGTAATTGTAACAAACAGATTTTATAGTTAAATATATTTTAACAGAAACAATTAAAATCTTTACACACCTTTTACAATCCCAGGTACAAATGGCGTCGATCATCGACTAATGACAAATGAAGACTACGTAAGAGTCTTCACATCCTCCGCCACAGCTAGTATTTCACACTCTTTGAATAACCATTTATAACAGCAAAATTCATAATTCTCTTTTGCTTCAAAAAATTAAGTGTCCTTTTGAATTTCAAGTAACAGAAATACATATAAATTATTTGTTACAGTGAGCATTATACATCGAAATGTTCTTTTAACTTTCACTTTGGATGCGTGCTGCCAGAGAACGTTACATTGCCCCCTTGCAGCATTTGGCGAACAGTTTTTTTCACACGTTTGACACGATGCTGCCATTAACGTTCGTACTACCTTTGGTTTATGAACACTTATACTTCAGTTATTGGATGACCATTTCTTAGCCCCAGGATTATATTAGCTTTCACGGCTCCCCCATTTGTGCAAGGTGCAACTGTGCCGGACCCCAGCCATCCCATCTGGTTCGCAATTTGATTTTCCCATTTTTTCATTAAGCTATTTTATGTACATTAACAGTCTATAATGAAATGTCACACAATAATACTGTCACATACAATGATATTATAGTTTGTTGTGTAAACCTCTCTCTCGTACTTACTATGTCACGATATTACTTCAGTTTTGCATGTCTTTTGACCTATTACGTCAGTTTGTAAATGTTATTCATACGACACTTTATCGTCAAAGTTTCATCACAACACATGATTTTACTGGGTTCATTCTGCCAAATCACTTACGTATATTATATACAGTCAATGTTTTTAGAATTTTAACACAGGCTATGTTAAGTGTTTTTTGCATAAATCGTGTTGATACAAAAGTTTCTCATGATATTACCTTTGGATAGTTTTGGCAAAGGCTTAGTTACACATCGACAATGACACGTTCGTCGAGCGGCGTGAAGGGTGGCACGGTGCTCGGCGCGTCTCGTCGTGTCGGCCCCCGCTGAGGTCGATGACTACACGGTGTTGACAGCCACGGCGCGGAGAAGCGTGGTGCTGTCGCAGCTGCTTCGTGCCGCCACGGCCACTGCGTGGTTGAAGTTACCGCAGACGCGTGTAGCAGTCCAGACTCCCAGCGTGCCCTCTTCTTGTGGTACTCCATCAAACATGGAACAAATTCATACACAGTGTACTACTCTTACTGACATAAGTTTTAGCTGTGGGAGAGAACGCACACGGTTAGTGATAGTTATCACTTAGTAGGACTTCACTGATCTGGTTTGCACAATGTCGTTTGGGTATGATAACATGTTTCACTCGGCACACAATATCCCTACACATGTCACGACTCTGTCGCCCATCAAACGCAAGTCCATATCACACTATCAATGTATCTCCGCAGTCAATGCGCTTCCACAGCGTCCCTTGACATACTCAGACCTTTTTCTTTTCGGTTCACAGACATTGTAAATGTTGCTGTTAGACACTAATTCATTTCACCATCTCTTTACGGATCACTGTTTGTGTCTTGTGGATTACTTACTCCCCTATGAACACTCCAATGACACAGTTTTCTTTTGTTTGGCATTAATAATCTCGCAACGTACTGCTGTAGTCTTATCAGTAATTATCTGTCTCTGCTACACAATACTTCGTTCGTTCTCTTAGATCTTTGGGTACAATGTCCATTATGCCATCTTTGTAACAGTACAATTGTAACTTGGTTATTCGTTTATGTTAAAGGTGTGTGCCATTTGCATACTTGGTTCCATTTCCAGTATTTTTCCTTTCTCAGTTTCCCGGGTTATCACCCATTTTATTCTTAAGCAGACTTTACTTGTGCATCCTAGCCGGATTCAGGCGTATTGTTCAATAACGTTTTTTTATTATATATAAAACAACATCACATTTCATTTACAGGTTCCTACATGATTACATTGTAGTATCTGTAGGAGAAGGTTGGTTTCATAAGTTTTGGCTAGCTATTCTTACGTGTGCAATTCACACGTGCTCCAATTGGATCTTTAGTTATTCGTAACTTTATGTTACCTCAATTGGTTTTATTGCCATTGACTTTGTCTCCAGTGGTGTACTCAGATCGCTACTGGTTGCATTATTACCTTTCATAATATAAGTTCAAAACGTAACTGTCTCAGGGTTTATTAACACTAATATCATTCTGGGTACAATGAAAATCTTATGTCTTACATCTACATACACATAATATAAAAATTGTTCCAACAAATGCTTTAGCTTTTTACACATATTAAATATTGTCCATCACATAAATTATTTACTAGTGAATTGTTTATTTCGACTGTCCTCCTTAACATCTTTCCACAACAGATTATTGCACCTTGACATCAGCTTAGCTTTGTGCAATCATTTAGAGCATGTCAATTTTATGATCATTCAAAGAAGAAAACCACAAATAACCCTAGAAAAAGGGAAACACAAACATATCCTTATATATGGTATATTCTCTATACACGTTATATATTACTACTGGTCATTCATTGTACGAATAATTTTTTCATCCTTTCGAGGGTTCAGTCCCCGCACTTTCCCCGACTGAGGATCTGCTAATAAGTAACTACGTTCACGTGCCACTCTGATTATTTTAAAAGGTCCAGTATATACTAACTGCCACTTGCTGCTTTTTTTTCGACTACCTCTCTCTTGGACCAGGGAATGGAATACGACGCACGACAGTATGTTTCATGTGGTTTCACTTCGATATTGTAGTGATACCCTTTTACGATTCCAGGTCGGTCAGAAAACGCTTCCGTGTATTCCGATAACAACTGTACTAAATATCGTTGCTGTGCTGAGTTTAAATTCTCTGATTGTGTCACTTGATCCATAAGTGCATCTCCATTTGCACTGAACTGACCACTCTGTACATCCGGATAGTAGAGATCCCTTCCTAATGAGTGATTGACTAAATGTAGTATCCATTGATTCCCACATTTGACATTAATCTCATTACGGCTAGTCACAAGTACCTCCTCAGATTTCAGCATGGGCAATCCCATCCTTGTACCTGAATTCATTAAACTTAATTTTCCCAGAGAATGGTCAATAAATGCGTCCCTTTCTCTCACGAAATATACACCAAGATGCAGGCTGCCTTCAACCCCTTTACTCAAGATCATCTTGCGGAAGCCTGTTTATGGAACTAGGGATACTAACTACCGCTTCCCAATATATTTATTCCTTAATGAAATTTGCCATTCAAAATATATCACTTTTTCAAACCAACAGTTCAATTCATGGAACGAATACTAGAAATAAGAATAATCTTCACAAGGATTTAAAGTCACTAAGTCTTGTACAAAAAGGTGTGCATTACTCAGGAACACACATCTTCAATAACTTGCCAGCAGCCATAAAAAGCTTAACAACCAATGAAACTCAGTTTAAGAGAAGCCTAAAGGATTTATTTGTCGCCAACTCCTTCTACTCCATTGATGAATTTTTCAGTAGAACCAACTGATTTGTGTGTATATAGATATATAAGTACAATATAACTTCTGCACAATTTCAGTGCAGTATTGTGTTCATTATAAGTGTGTGTGTGTGTGTGTGTGTGTGTGTGTGTGTGTGTGTGTGTGTATGTGTATGTGCGTAAGTACAATCTAACTTCTGCACCAGTTCAGTGTAGTAATGTGTTCATTGTAAATAAGTATTTAGTAGTTGTATTACATGTTTATTACCTTGTAAATAAATAAAAAACTTGTTTATTTTAAATACAACGCATTAGTATTTGTAAAATGATTCTTTCATATAGCGTTCATTAAAAAATTACGACCATGCCACTTGGGACCTGTGGAATGGTACATTAGCTTATCTGTTTGAGTTGTAAATATTTGTCATGTATTGTTGGTGTTCTGACATGTTCTACATCTTGGAGGACCTCCTTACTATGAATCAATTGGAATGAAAGTAAATCTAATCTAATCTAGTCTACTATTAAGAACGAGCACGCTATGGCTTCGCTTCCTACAAACATTTCCACCTGCGCTTGGTGTTTGATTATCTGTCCCTGTACACTAATGGCTCCAGTGATTCTACAATTATTCACGGGAAAAGTCGGTATATTCCTTTCTATTCCAAGCACCTTGAATAACTCCGTGCTCATAACGCTGACAGTGGCACCTGTATCCACTATAGCCTTCACTTCAATGTCATTGATTTTGACCTCTTGTATCGCCTGTACCTTTTCATTATGTTCTCTTAAATATGTGTGTGCTTCAGTCAATAGCTCCTGCCCCATCTGTATTCCGTCATTATACCTTAGCATATAGATTTCAGATATGTCGTATTGTGTCGAATTGCTCTCGCTCCATTCCTCGGCCGACGATGGAGATCGTGTCTCGGCCGCACTTAGTTTGTTGTATTGGTGATTGTCGACGCGCAAGGTCGTTCCGTGTCATTGACCTCCACTGGATGTACAGTTTGTTGCGGCGGCCCCCACGGTTGCGCAATTAACGCATTCTATGTTATTGGCCTGATTTTATCGTATCGCTCGCCGTTTGCCGCACCGGGCTGGGCCTGCGATTCTGTTGCCAGATTCGGTTTCCGTCACAGTGATTATTGTTATTCCATTGACCTCTGGAATTTTTCCATCGGCTACTTCCTGGGTGTCCAGCTTCGTACCGGTCATCGAACCTCCGTTTCCTATCGTTATTGAACGGTGGACCATTGCCGTTTCGGTTACTCCCGGTATTCCCGTTCTGCACAAATTCTTGCCGTTTATTGTTTCCTCCGCCATTTTCACAATTAGTGTTCGACGTATTATTATTTCGGTCATTTCTGTATCCGGATCCGCTATTTCTCGCCTGATCAGATGCTGCCTTTACGTCTTCTTGAATAAGGTCAATGGAGCCAAGAACAGACAAAAAATGCTCCATGTCATTTTCTGGCAGATGTATGAGTTTTTCTTTTACATGGATTGGTAAGTGCGACTTTAAGAGTCTTATTAGATCTCTTGTAGAAATTTCTTCATCCCATCATATTTTTCGAAATATTTCCTTAAATTTCCTAGGCGTGGGGAATATGGCTCCGGATTGTAAACTTTCTTACGAAATCGCTCTTGTATGCATGCTGACCAGTATTTATCCAAAAATGCTTTCTCAAATTGTTCGTAGGTTGTACAGTTGTCAGCAGCTTCTGTTGTCCACAATGCGATTCCCTTGTATATATGACATCACGTACTGTATTTTATGAGCATGGCTCCATACACTGGGTAGGATGTTCTTAAATCCCTTTATAAAGACGACGGGGCGGACAGTTTTTTTTGTCTATGATAAAGATCTGAAACTGTCTATTCTTTATGAGACTTTCTTATATCACCATTTTCGAATGATACTTGTTTACTTCAATCGCGTCAGTCGCCTGCAGTGATATCTTTCCGCTCCGGTATTTAAATACTCGTCATTTTTGGGCCTAGCAAACGTTCGTGCATTTCCGTACGTTTCAGTACTTGTCCGAGTCACCGACATCCGCACGGTTCGTCTGTCATTCTGTGACACTTCTTCCTCGAGTTCGTCCATACGTTTGCTGATATTGCACTGCCATTGTGGAATATCGTTGTGCAGTATCCGTTTAAGGTTCTGCATCTCTTTACTCGATCCTAAGTCTATTCCATCTACTGCTGCTTGCACCTTTTCATCAATTTTTTATTCGGTGTCAGTAACTTTCGTCTCTAACCACGTATTAAATTTCTTTTCAGTTTTATTGGCTTGTTCACACAGTTTTTTTCTATGACTTGGTTGGCCAGTACACCAATATCATCAACTACGTTCGTGTACCTATATCGTCAACTATGCTGGTGTTGGACACCTTTTCGCTCAGTTCTTGTACGGCATTCGGGATTGCTTCATAATTCTGCTTTAAGCTAGCAATCTTGCTCTGCATAACTTCTAGCGACTGCATTAGTTGCAAGTCTCTCTCTTGTTGTTTCCGATCACATTCTGCCTGCTTTTGGATAAACTCAGCTATTTCTTGTTCACGTTCAGCCTGCTTAGCGTCACGCTCTGCCTGTTGTTGGACAAACCTAACCTGAAAATTGAGCATGCGTTCTAACATTGCTTGTACCGACTGCCCCCCGGACACCTCACCCTTCTCTGGTTCGTGTCCTGTTTGCGTGGGTGGTACAGTTTCTTTACTTCTTACTGGAGCACTGGTAGGCAGTGGCACCGTTCCTAGCGCCTCTGCCCCCAGACTCTCACATCATTGAACAAGTTGCTAGTGCTACTCAGAGCCCCACCTTCTACTTCAACATCACTGCTTACTGATTGCTGTTCCGAATCCATACTGATGTTCCTTTGGCTATGCAACTTAACCATAGTAAGGCAAAAATTAACTTAAATATTCTGTCACTCAGATTTGAAGTACCTAATCACACACAAAAAATGGTCATTCCTTGTAAACACACTACACACTAAGATAACTAATTACTTTCACTTGGTCCTGTTGTGTTCACGATTTGAGATCACTGCACTGGAGCTACTCCACTACCAACAGCAACCTACACCGTAGTCTTATCTTTCGTTGATTTATCTTGAGGTGCAGCTGCTCCTGGTACTGTGTTAGGTATTATTTCTTAATTGTATGTGATCTGGTCTTCAGCCTCTGTCTCGATGTTGAGTTTTCTCATGTAAAAGATCGTTCACACACATTACCACACAGTATGGATTGTATAGCACATAGAACACATTTGAAAGTGATTAATCGTTCTACAACAAAGGTCAATCGCAACGAATCCCAAACTATTTCTCAGTTATTGTGGCCACTGCATATTCGGGCCTCACATTCCGGGCGACAGTTTAATGCGATTCTGTCTGTTTTAGTTATTTCGGAGTTAACCGTCTGGTTTTAAACTTTCTTCGCTCTTTGCGTTTAATTTGATTGGGAAACCGTTGAGATTGAACTTAACGTATTCATGGCTGGACATGAGAAGTGAAAGGTTGCAATACGTTTTTCATCTGTGATAATTACTTTACGTATGAAATATCTTGCATGTTAATAAAAATGAATTTGTTTGAATATTCCTAATTAATTATTCAAGTTTCACTTTTATTCAAATACTAAAGCTGTTTGTCCAAGAAGGAAAATATTATTGTCCATTTAACCTGGCAAACATTTTCACGTTGCAGTGGATTTCTGTTTAACTGGATATACCCCGACTAGCTTTGAAGCATAAGACTATCTTTACCATATGAAAATGTTTTCTTTTTTATACTGCTAAGCTCTCATGAAAATTATCCGGTTTTAAATACACTTTACAATATGTTCAGAATTTATCACTTTCTGAACGAAAATTTACAAAACCTGCAGCTTGTATCCACCTTTAAATTCCCAAGATAAAATCTACTATCTCTTTTTATTATGCGTCTGGAAAGCCGTGATAGAAACACTTTATTAGTTTCCTTCACCTCTACCTGTACCCTTCTTAGTATGTGGTAGTTATTGCGATCGTTTCTTTAAATCTGCCGCTGCTGCAGACTGCTCGCTCGCGGCGCAGACCCGCACCGCCAGCGATATCGAATAAAATGTTGAAACTTCTTAAATAAAGTAGGGAATGTCCGGTGCGAACTTTGCAGTAATTGTGACAAACAGATTTTAGTAGATAAATATATTTTAACAAAAATAAATTAAATCTTTACACACCTTTTAGACTCCCAGGTACAAATGGCGGCGATCATCGACTTATGACAAATGAAGACCACGTAAGAGCCTAAAGCAAGGTCACGCGTTCCTCTCCCATTCAGTCCGTGCAGAAGACAAGCGATTCTATTACAATAAATTGCCTATTTATATCTTAACTAATTCTTGTACAGGCCTTTTCAGTTTTGACTACATATCGTTTCTCCTGTGGCGGTTTCCACATCCTCCGCCACAGCTAGTATTTCACACTCTTCGAATTATCATTTACAATAGCAAAATTCATAATTACCTTTTTCCTCACAAAATTAAGTGTCCTTTTGAAATTCAGGTGTCAGAAATACATATAAATTATTTGTTACAGTGAGCATTATACATCGAAATGTTCTTTTAACTTTCACTTTGGTTGCGTGCCGCCAGAGAACGTTACAAATTCTCATCAGCAGGCAACACTTGAAGCAGTAAATAGTTCTTTCATTCAACGAGTTCATCAGTGCATCAGTGTCCAGGATCACCACTTTGAGCACCTTTGAATGTTCTACTCTTGGGCAATGGCACAGGAGAGTCAATTTTGTGTTATGGTTTACTTGGTTTTTATTTGTTTTCTGACAGCTTCAGCAAGTGGACGAATTTGTGATCCCGGGCTCAAAGTCATTGTTGTGTTATGTAATTAATAACGTTGTGTTTCAGAGAACAGTATACTGTGATACATTTTTGAATAGGTCTTTAGGAGAGGAAATCAATTACCGAATAAAAAATACAGGGTTCCAATTAAAAAAGTCATACTGCTGTTCATATCTTAGTAAAGAACAAAGCTACAACGAAGGCAATCATGCTGATTTGTGGTCCCCTGACGGCTAAAGAACATTTGCTTGTAGCATTTTATAATTTACATCTGGACAAACAGTTATTTATGGTGGTCAAGATAAATGGGACACCCTGAATATTTAGACCGCCAATTCGGAGTTTATGTCAGTGCATTCCATGCATAGGTAATGTAGACCTGTCTGCCACTACCCAGATCACACAAATTTCCCCTGACTGAGAGCTCATTGTGAGTGCAATATATATTACAGTGCTTCCATTTGGAGTTAATTTACAGGAACCAAGCGGACGGGTGGCGAAACCGGAAAACTGCTGTGTATCGAGTCTACGCACTTTTAAAGTTCCTGCTGCTAAGCAGAGTACCTGTTACTCACTTTGCAGCAGGAGAAGGATCTCCGAGAGATTTATCTGTTGTTGTAGCTGACAAAATTGATTTTGCCATGGAAAACCAAAAGAGTCTGTTAGAGCACCACATAAAGATTTTGTTTGTTACATGTTCGAGAAGCGGCGACTTAATGAGACATACCTGTTTAGACGCTATAACATGTGTGTGCGGGAGCTGAATTTTCAAAAAGGAATACCATGTAGTGCACATACCTCCTGTAGGCTTGAACGCAAAAATGTTTTATTCCAGGAGTACAATAGACTTCTGTTTGTCCTTTTCAACGCATCAGCTGTATCTAAATGAATAACCACTATGAATCCATCGTTATTCAGTTATTCAACTTCAAGTGCATGCAGGATGTCTGTGAATGAGGTGACTCCTTAGTTCTAATAGTGAATTTGAGGAATGGTAGTTAGTGTATTGTGCAAAGTATGGTTACGCTTTAGTTAAGACTGTTAAAGAGGGATAGTGTCTGCAAAACTCTGCTTATTCAAGGACAGATCTCTAGCCTCGTGTCATAATAAATATTCTAGAGCTCTTACTTCCTCAACAATTAGCCTTGAGAACCACAGATTCGCTGGGAAAAGGGACTGTTAATGCCTACAACGTTCCGTACACGACTTGTACCATTAGTAAGTGATATATAACGCACATATTTTATTTGATACCTCACGTATTTAGTAGAGATGAACTCATTTCAAAGAATGAGTCCAAGTGCGATGGCACATTGACGGGTGACCATCAACGCCCGTATCTCACTTCAATTTAAGATTTCCAGCGACGTGATTCTCTGTTTTTCTTACTCGTATCGTGGTTGATTCCTACTGAACGTGTTTGATTGCTTCAAGTGATCTGAAAATGCGGAAGAGGAAGTGTTCATTCGAAGAAAATATTCAGATGGATGATTCTCCATAAAACGAGGGAGGCGTGGCTCTGATGCAGAATGTGTAATTTGTGTTATGATATTATTGTAGATGGGAGAAGAGCAAATATTAAGGATCATTTAGCTGACGTAAACCACAAATAAGTCGTGCGCTATTTAATACTTAAAGAAAGGGACACTTACTTTGTTTCATTCATTCAAACAGGATCAGTTAGTAAAGGCAGAGAAATTAGCAATGTGCTGTCGTACCGTTAAACATCATCATGTCTTTGAATTCAGTGAACTATAGATTCACGGTAAGCTCGAAACTTTTGAATGTTCCCTGAGGCGGAGAAAAAGAAAAAAATGTGACTTTCGGCATAACGAAATCGACAGAAATTGTGAAATAGCTGTTAGCGCCCGACACTGTCAAAGAAATACACAATGGTCTTTCAAAGTTCCGTTACTTCACAGGTAAAAGCGACATTTGCTAAAAAAATTTCACTTTTTTAAGCTTAAGGAAAGTAGCCCGCTTTGGCAAGATTTCTCTTTCCCAAATTACGTCCAGTTTTACTAGTTTAAGAGAAATATTCCGGTTCGTCGGACAGAAACTATGACAATCCCAGATACATAGAAATCTGAACGTGTAGTTACCGCGAAATGGGGGCGCGCATTAGATATATTAAACCTTACGTTCTGTTTTGCTGAACAGCAAAAACCCCATAACCAGCAGGACACAGGCAGTGCTCGCAGACTGGCACCGAAATGCCCAGCGCGCTCAGACCAGCATTCATCTGCAGTTGGAGTAGGATGTTGCGTTCCTATTGACTCCCTGGGGGAAGTCGTGGGTGGAGGACCAGAGTATATAAAGGCGACTCCACCCTCAGTCACCCTCGTTTTGCCTTCGTCCACCATAGTGTGAGGTCTACTGTCTTGCTCTCGCTTGTGTGCATTAATTGTCAGCGTGCGTGTTACCTGTTTAAGCGAAGAATGAAGCGTTCAGTTGCATCACCCACCATCGGTAGTGTGAGAGGTGGCAAACGGCAGAGACTTTAGAGCTGAATGGGGCATTACCTGGTAAGTACAGATTCAAATTGGTAACTGTAACCTTTCTCTTCCACTAAGACTTTCGCAGTATTGAACACATTTCTTTTTATAGTCTCAGCGCATATTAACCAACACCAAATCGTGGATGAAATGAATACTGTGCTGCAACAGTAGAGTCAGTGGCAGCAGCAGCAGCAACATCGGCACCATTGTAGGTATATATTCCATCTTTGGAGTACTGGCGTGACCAGAGAGTCTGTGGATGATTTCGAGGGATCAAAATCGGTAACTGTTTTTTTTTCTCTAAAAATTTCGTATTGAATACATGTATTATTGTTTCAGTATATATCCAGCGGGTGATTGAAGAGGCCCAGAGGCAACAGCTGCAGACACAGCAACAGCGGTGGCACCAGCAGCAACAGCAGCAACAGTCGCTGCAGTTGCAGCAGTGGCAGGTACTCAACAACAGCAATATCATCGTAACTAGTATATATCTTTTTCATACAATACATAATATGTTGTAACCAACGAGTCCGAGGTTTTGTAGAAGATTTCGAGGGACCAAAATCGATCAATATTATTTTTTCATTAAGAATTTGTTACTGTTGTAGTCTACTTTGCGTATACGCAGTTCCTTTCCAAAAATTTCATTATTTATGTAATGTGTTGCTGTTGTTCTTGTAGATGATTTCGAGGATCAAAATCGATAAACGTTACTACTTTCATTTTCAGTAAGACTTTCGTATCATTTCAGTACATACGCCCATTAACTTTTCCCCTTCTCTGTAGTACTTTGTATATGTAATTAAATTTCATCGCATATTTAATATGGTGCAAATCCTTTGTTGTTGTAGATAATTACCTGGCGGACAAAGAAGGGGAACAAGGAGAGGTATGTGCTGTAGATATGCAGGATCCATCGCAGATCTCATGTAAGTGTATATTCTAAAAATATATTTTTGTATCCCGTAATTTTTGTGTATGTGTTCTTTATTAGATCGTTATTGTTGCAGATGATGTCAGTGAGATGAATCGATGGGTCCTCCCCAATTCAGGAGAGGGAGAAATGACACAGTGGATGGAGGAGATGGATGAAGACCTTCGTGTGCGTGAGGAGATGTGGGAGATGCCAAGGATCCAGAGCGAAACGGGTAATACAAACTCATTCTGCTGAAAAATAATTTACATCTACATCTGCATCTACATATATACTCCGGTAGCCACCAAGCGGTGTGTAGCGGAGGGCACAATTCGCGCGAAAGTCATATTCCCCCCCCCCCCCCCCCTGTGTTCCACTCGCGGATCGCACGAGGGAAAGACGTCTGTCTGAACCCATCAGTACGAGCTCTTATTTCCCTTATCTTTGAATGGTGATCACTGCGCGATTTGAAAGTTGGTGGTAATAATATATGCTCTACATCCTCGGTGAAGATCGGATTTAGGAATTTAGTGAGCAGCCCCTTCTGTTTAGCGCGCCGTCTATCTGCAAGTGTGTCCCACTTCAAACTTTCTATGAGATTTGTAACGCTCTCGCGATGGCTAAATGTACCAGTCACGAATCTTGCCGCTCTTCTTTGGACCTTCTCAGTCTCTTGAATCAGATCCAACTGGTGAGGGTCCCATACAGACGAAAAATACTCCAAGACTGGTCGAACTAACATATTGTAAGTTTTTCATTTGTTGAAGGACTGCATCGCTTCAGGAGTCTACCAATAAACCGCAATCTAGATTTCGCCTTACCCGTTGCCTGTGTAATCTGATCATTCCATTTGAGATCATTTCGAATAGTCACATCCAGATACTTGACGGACATTACCGCTTCCAAAGACTAGGCATTTATTTTGTACTCGTACATTAATGTGGATTTTCGCCTTGTTATACGCAGTAGGTTACACTTACTAATATTGAGAGATAACTACCAGTCATTACAAAACGCATTTTTTCTGCAAATCCTCATTGATTTGTTCATAACTTTCGCGTGATACTACTTTCCTGTAGACTACAGCATCATCGGCAAACAGTCTAAGGCCGCTGTCAATAACATCAACCAGATCGTTTATGTAAATCATGAAAAGCAGAGGATCTATAACGCTATCCTGGGGCACACCTGAGGTTACGCTTGTTTCTGTTTAAGTCACCCCGTTCAGGACGACATACTGCCTCCTGTCTGTTAGAAAACTTTCTATCCAACCGCATATGTCATCGGATAGACCGTGAGCGTGCACTTTTTGTAGCGAGCGACAGTGCGGAACTGAGTCGAACGCCTTTTGAAAGTAGAGAAATACGGCACCAACCTGGGAGGCGGTATCTTGAGCCTGTTGTATTACATGCACAAAGAGGGCGAGCAGTGTCTTGCACGACCGCTGCTTCCTAAAACCTTGCTGGTTTCTGCAGATGAGCTTCTCTGAGTCAAGAATGGTCATTATTTCTGAACACAAAATATGTTCCATGATTCTACAACAAATCGATTTCAGTGAAATTGGCCAGTAATTATGTGCATCCGATTTTCCACCCTTTTTATAGATTGCTATGACCTGGGCCTTCTTCCAGTCCCGTGGAAGTTTCCGCTGTTCCAATGGTCTCTAACAGATGATGGATAAGAATGGTGCTATATTTGTGGTATAGTCAACACAAAATCTTACGGGGATACCGTCTGGGCCAGATACCTTCCTGGAAGTGTTCTTTCTTTGCTTGCAGCAGTATGTGCTCCCTAGGACTTCGTACTTAATCGTGTTCGTTATTATCTCCCTCTTCTACAGCGTCTGCGTGAGGGGAACAATTCCCGCAATACGCCATGGCTCAGGTACTGGGGTCGGCGAAGCCTATAAGGCGCGATCCTGTGCAGCGCGCTTCGCCGGCAGGGGTACCACTAATCGCCGCGCGTGAAGCCGCCGCCGCCGCCGCCCCAGTCGCCGCCCCACAGCAGTTCCGCACTGGCGTCTGTGAGCGACACTCTCTGTGGCAAGTGGTTCACGGCTGCAACAACAGGACTGCTCGCATTGGTGCGATTCGGCAGTATCTCCTCCTCCTCCTCCTCCTCCTCCATCTCCTCCACAACCATCAAGTCCTCACCGATCTCGCAAGTTACGTGCACCACAGCACATATTCCTCAACGTACCACCGCAAGCAACTTCGTCACCTAGCTGTAGTTATAGTATTAGTAATAGAGATGGTTCTGCGGCTAAAGGCAGTTCCCTGTCCCAATCTTTTGGTGAAGCACATCAGGGCAGTGACACTATAACACGGCGATTGCAGAGCTCTTTGAGAAGCCGATCTCGTCCACAAGGATCGAGAATCCGGCAGGAGAATACCACGACCCTGTCGGAATTCTAAGGGCATGCCTTCCTGTCGTGGAATCGGAGCTTCCAAAAGTAGTCAATGATATGCTGTAACCCGCTAGACAGATAAACACTGTCGTGAAAATACAGTAGTCCACACACTGAAAACGCTTAAAAATCGATAACTCAGACAAAACCTTAATCTACTACTATCTACACGTAGAAAAACCTTTGAAGAACCTCAACGAAAAAAATACCTTTTCTAATAACATACTGCTTGCTACAGACACAAGAAATTCATCTCTACAGTTATAAAAACACACACACACACACACACGAATCAACTTCGGTGAAATGCTCACACAAGAAAACGAGACACCGCGAGAATAACATGTTCTATCAACACGGTTAAGAAGAAAGATAATGATACCAAACCATCTTCTGCTCTGCACATACGAAACAGCATGTCATAAATTGAAGTATCACGGGAAAAACAAACGTTAAATTACGTTTTTAAGCTCCCTCTAAAGCAATACATGAAAACCTACTCCCGAGAATCTAAATAAATCACATGCTGCCACTGCCTGACTCCTGCCAACATGGTGTCTGGCATTCAACTGATGGTACTGTGCCATCTACGCTCGCGCGGGCTCGCATTTGTGTGTTTGTGAGTATGTGTGTGTGTGTGTGTTTGCATCCCTCATCGCCATTGGCACAAATCATTGCCTATTATAAATTATCCAGCAGCTGCTTCACGACCTGCCTGGACCCTATCTCTTCTCCTAGATGGAAACAAGAGTATATCCAAGAACGATTGAAGATGCCTCAACAATTACACAACTCACCAGTGACGTTGTTGGATATGTTTTAAAAGTATAGCAGGAAAAATTGTTACCTGAAGGTTTGAAACATAAGAACGATAGTGATCCATCTCTAAGGGACATCCAGGACCATTCAGTAGAAGCTGACGTGTCTCTTCCTCCTGTGAGAACTCACAGCCTTGAAACACTGCAATTTATCTCGTAGTCAGAGGCGATATCGTTCTACCAGCTCTTTCTAAGAAGCGGTATGCTCACGAAGGTTTCCAGACCACCCACTAGAAGCCGGCAGGTCTCAGTATGCGAGGAAAACTGGTACCGTAGCTTACTCTGAAGCAGAAGAAAATATTTCACTCTGTGGATACGTGCAGGTTTGTTTGAAACATGTCAATTTGCCGCTCGCCGATGTACTGGCTCATACTAAGAAGCTTCCTGGCTTTCAAATGCAATGCGTTCTTGCAATCATATTGGCTGTCACCAAAATAGATGGAGAAGCATAAGGTTATACAAACTCTATTCCCTCCATAGTCACCTTCATTCTGCCTTAATCCACAGCAATGTTTTATTTAATGTATTTGCGTCCCTGCTGTATATAACTTTAAATCGATATGTTCTTGCTGTTGTAGGTGATTACAACGAGATCGAGAGGTTTATTACACTATGCCTGATAAACCTATCGCAACAGCCATGTAGCTACATGAACTACATGTGTGTTTATCTCTAACCACAAAATATTCCTCATCATTGTCTCGAAATTTGGTAGAAATTCCGAAGGAATACTGGTCGTATGTAAAGTACACAAGCGGCAAGACGCAGTCAATACCTTGGCTGCGCAGTGCCGATGGTACCGTTACCGACGACTGTGCCGCTACAGCGGAGTTATTGAACGCAGTTTTCCGGAATTCCTTCACCAGGGAAGACGAATAGAATATTCCAGAATTTGAAGCACGAACAGCTGCTAGCATGAGGTACTTAGAAGTAGATACCTTAGGGGTTGCGAAGCAACTCAAATCGCTTGATACGGGCAAGTCTTCAGGTCCAGATGGTATACCGATTAGGTTCCTTTCAGATTACGCTGATACAATAGCTCCCTACTTAGCAATCATATACAACCGCTCGCTCACCGATAGATCTGTACCTACAGATTGGAAAATTGCGCAGGTCGCACCAGTGTTTAAGAACGGTAGTAGGAGTAATCCATCGAACTACAGACCTATATCATTGACGTCGGTTTGCAGTAGGGTTTTGGAGCATATACTGTATTCAGAGATTATGAATCACCTCGAAGGAAACGATCTATTGATACGTAATCAGCATGGTTTCAGAAAACATCGTTCTTGTGCAACGCAGCTAGCTCTTCATTCGCACGAAGTAATGGCCGCTATCGACAAGGGATCTCAAGTTGATTCTGCATTTCTAGATTTCCAGAAAACTTTTGACACCGTTCCTCACAAGCACTTCTAATCAAGCTGCGGGCCTATGGGGTATTGTCTCAGTTGTGCGACAGGATTCGTGATTTCCTGTCAGGAAGGTCGCAGTTCGTAGTAACAGACGGCAAATCATTGAGTAAAACTGAAGTGATATCAGGTGTTCCCCAGGGAAGCGTCCTGGGACCTCTGCTGTTCCTGATCTATATAAATGACCTGGGTGACAATATGAGCAACTCTCTTAGGTTATTCGCAGATGATGCTGTAATTTACCGTGTAGTAAGGTCAGCCGAAGACAAGTATCAGCTGCAAAGCGATTTAGAAAAGATTGCTGTATGGAGTGGCAGGTGACAGTTGACGCTAAATAGCGAAAAGTGTGAGGTGATCCACATGAGTTCCAAAGGAAATCCGTTGGAATTCGATTACTCGATAAATAGTACAATGCTCAATGCTGCCAATTCAACTAAGTACCTGGGTCTTAAAATTACGAACAACTTGAGTTGGAAAGACCACATAGATAATATTGTGGGGAAGGCGAGCCAAAGGTTGCGTTTCATTGGCAGGACACTTAGAAGACGCAACAAGTCCACTAAAGTGACAGCTTACACTACACTCGTTCGTCCTCTGTCAGAATATTGATGCGCGCTGTGGGATCCTTACCCGGTGGGATTGACGGAGGACATCGAAAGGGTACATAAAAGGGCAGCTCGTTTTGTATTATCATGTAATAGTGGAGAGATTGTGGCAGATATGATACGCGGGTTTATGATGGAAGTCATTAAAGCAAAGACGTTTTTCGTCGCGGCGAGATCTATTTACGAAATTTCAGTCACCAACTTTCTCTTCCGAATGCGAAAATATTTTGTTGAGCCCAACCTACGTAGGTAGGAATGATCTTCAAAATAAAATAAGAGAAATCAGAGCTTGAACAGAAAAGTTTAGTTGTTCGTTTTTCCCGCGCGCTGTTCGGGAGTGGAATGGTAGAGAGATAGTATGATTGTGGTTCGATGAACCCTCTGCCAAGCACTTAAATTAGAATTGCAGAGTAATCATGTAGATGTAGATGTAGATTCTTGCAGTGTCAGCATCAAATGCCTACGACTGAATGAAAAAGAATTGCCATCTAAGAGCGTTTTCATCTTCAACAATTTAGACTTCGTTAAAACCGCGTGTCTCTGAGCTCTGTGCACGTTTCTCAGAGCTATGCAGATGTAGATCGGAAACAGTCTACTCCTCCTACATCTCAGTGATAGTTTGCCATCGTTTTCCTGTATACCACGTATATTCGTACAAGTTCCTCAGCAGCTATTTCACTTATAGATCGATAGGCTGCTACTCTTCCTACCCCTCAGTGATAGTTTGCTGTCCTATGGCTTCGTACTATGTATCTGGTTACAAGTTCCTCAGCAGCTATAAACTTGTAGATCGGTAGAAGGCAATTCTTCCTACACTTCAGTGATATCCTCTTATACCAACTGTGTGTGTGTGTGTGTGTGTGTATGTGTGCGTATGAGTGTGTGAGAGAGAGAGAGGGAGACAGACAGAGAGAGAGACAAAGAGAGAGATCTCATTTCGTAGTATATTTTCGTAGTTTACATTCAGATTTCTTAGTATATTTTCGCTACAAAAATTTGTGGTTGCTACAGCACTCATACATCAAATTCAGCACGAATTATTTGGAGAGCTGGGGATGAGAGTGGGTGAGCTGACGGACGTATGAAGTCCCCTCAGATCGTGAAACAGCCTCCATTTCCGGTTCGACCAGCAGATCAGCTTTACAATTCTTTTTTCTTCTTACCGTATATTGTCTCGATGAGACCGACCTGTTGCTGGAGCTTGTAGGCAAGAAGGCCATCTACAGCGGAAATTCAGCCATGTAAGTACATGTTATGTTAAAATGTTTTTTCGCAATGTTTTATTTCATGTATTTGCATCCCTAATGTATACATTTTTAAATCGATATGTTCTTGTTGTTGGACTTGATTTCAAGGAGTTCGAGAGGGTTGTTACACTATGCCTGATAAACCTATCACATAAACTACATGTGTGTTTATCACATCGGATTTTTGTAATATATTTTCGTTTAGGATAAAAAGTGTTTTAGATTCGTCCTCCACAGGGAGATAGACAGATGGATGCATAACGATAGCAGCAGCATCCGAATATACCTACTTATTGCCTCTCTGTCTCTCTCTCTCTCTCTCTCTCTTTTCAGCCACACAATCACAGCATGTTGTGATATGGGTGCAAAGGCAGGTTGTAACAACAACAAAACAAAGTTGTGTTTGATATACCTCGCCCTGCAGGACGAGGCTTGCAGCTGCATGGGCCACTGCCACCGCCTCCACTGACGCAGCACCCACATCTGCTGCCACAGCCGCTACTGCAGCAGCTCCCACCAATACCACTGCCTCCCCAACCCCACTCTGGCGTCTGTGGGAGACATTATCACTGATTTCTTGGCCACCTCTGCCCCAGTAACAGCCATCTCACTGACTTTCACGACAGCTAAGCTGTCCCATTTGCCTGATACAGATACCTAGCCTCCTTGACTTGCACCACCGCCACAGTCATCTGAAATAGGGTAGGCACTGCTGCTGATACATATTGTTGGCCCGCATCAGCCCAGCCTGGTTGCTCCCATTGGAGCGACAAAGATCATCACGAATGAAACTTCCCGGCAGATTAAAACTGTGTGCCGGACCGAGACTCGAGCTCGGGTAATTTGCCTTTCGCGGGCAAGTGCTCTACCAACTCAGCCACCCAAGCACGACTCACGCTCCGTCCTCACAGCTTTACTTCTGCCAGTACCTCGTCTCCTACCTTCCAAACTTTACAGCAGCTCTCCTGCGAACCTTGCAGAACTAGCACTCCTGGGATGTTTTCAGAATGAGAATTTGATCATCACCAATGTCCTACCAAACCAACTAGCTATAGTGTTTCTGTGGTTGTCAGCAGCTCCCTCTATCTGTCCTAACAGCGATCAGCGCTGGATTAGTAACGTTATGCCAGAGCTAATAGCTTGATGATTGAGGATATGTTTGACTAGCGAATTCATTCTTGTGAACTGAGAACCATCCCAGGGTTTCAGAAAGAGTGCCTTCCTCTGCTGGAGAGAGAGTTTACTCGCCTTATTAATCATCCACACTACCCCTCCTTTAAGTACAGTGCTGTGCCGTGCCACAAACTCATTCATCCCTCAAAACAAGGCTGTGATGCAGAGGAGACTAGCATTGCGTACATTTGGAGTAGAAATCGAGTGGTATCATGGAGCAAGTCAATCAGTACATGGCTTGAAGACTTCACTTTGAGTGCTATACGAGACAAGTTTTCCAGGATGCGAATTAGAGGCTCAGTTAAAGCACTGAACCAAGTAATTCACATTGACATGCTAACACATGTCCGTAATCAACTCAGTGGAGGGTCCAAATATATCAGGCTTGCTGATAATATAACAAACAAGAAGAATGTTTTAAGATGGCATGTCCAAAATGAAGATCAACATTGCCTCACAAAACAAGTTATCTGCTTCGTCTGGAGCGCACTTCTTGGTAAAGTGGAGGTATTGACGGTGGTGGGTCTAATTACTTTGACGGTAATCGAGTTCCCCATTAAACCCCAGGACATATCCAAATTTGAGGCAGAGAGTGCCAATGTATTTATTCATGTTTTCACCCTTGATAAGTGCAAGTCAAATGATGATAGAGTATCGAATGTAGTCGTCAGATCCATCCATTTCTCGGAATTTGCAAGTCAAAGAAAGATGAATGTGTAACTATTTTTGGTGATATATATATATATATATATATATATATATATATATATATATTACGCATTGTATAGCGTGCACATATTATTGTGTGCGTGTGCGTGTGTGTGTGTGTGTGTGTGTGTGTGTGTGTGTGTGTGTGTGTGCTTTTATTCTCAGATGATGAAAATAAGAGGAAGGCTATTACCATTAATTCGCGGGATCAGGTGTAATACTAGATCATTTCCTCCCAAATAAGCAAACACAATGGTAAACAGCGTATTTGTTTAAGGTGTCACAGTGCCTTTTCTACAAGCGAGTTTTTAGCAGTCTCAATGCCTTTTCCAAGAGCGAGGTTTCAGCAAAATATCCAGTTGATTTTTCTACTTGGAAACCAGTAGGTGTTATAATGCTTATCGACGAAAGCAAATACTTAGGTTTAAGAGCGCCTACTGCCAGAACCGATGACCCTTTGTAATTTACGCTGATTTCGAATGCCTCCTCGCTCCGAAGCAACTGTACAGCCTCACTTCATATAAAAATATGTATCATATGCAGTACCATACCATGTTGTATGTGCGTATGATTCCATTATTATCCACCACAAATCAAATGTTGAGGATAATCCAGTGATTTGGCTGCTCACTGAGCTCGAAATGCTTTCATCAGATGTTGATAAGCTTTACAGCACACGCTGTCCTACGACCGAGTCAGAGGAATATAATTATTAGTATCTAAAGACTGTTGACTCCCATACTTGTGAGCAGATTGATAGTTGGATTGAAAAATGGGAACTCCTCGTAGGGACCACTGTAATCTTATGGGGTAGTTGTGTGGTGCAGTAACAATAAATTTAACTTGATATTTCAATTACCAGGACACATACCCGCCTTTTCCCGCGATCTAAGCAGGTATGATGCTCACTTTGTCATCGACCATTTGACTAAGGGTCAGTCCATTGTCTTGCCTGATAGTTTCTTTAAATTACTCTCATTTGCCAAACGAATGACGCCTACAAGTACGCTCCACTTCCTGGACTCGCTGCTCTTCATGGAGGCACCACTCCAAAAACTTGTTAAAACTCTTCTTCTGGTGGATATGATCATCACAGGAGGTGCATAACCCATTGAACCAAGGTTCCAGCTTATGACAGGAAAGGGGATATTCCCATACGACTATCTGGATTGCATGGGGAAACATAGTGAAACTGAACAACCCTAGATAACTTTGTTCTCCAGTGACCTTACCGGCGATGCCTTAACAGATGTAGAGCATGACCATGCTGTGAATCTTTGGCAGGTGTTCAGCATTCCAGATTTTGGATGGTATCCAAGACTTTATATAGATGTAGAGGTTTTGTAAAAATTTCGGATTATATGCATGGGCACATATTGTCTGGACCCTGCCTTTTATTACACAGCACCAAGATTGTCTTAGGACGCCATGCTCAAGGTAATGAAAGTCAACATAGAGCTTTTCACTGATGCCGACATTCTTCTTTTGTTTGAGCGAGGTTTCCGTAGGAGACTTTGCCAATGTGTGCTTAAACATGTCGAGGCAAATAACCCACGTACGGCTGTGGGTTCAATGCATCCCTTTATTCAAGCTGCTTGATGTATCTGTATGTGAATAACTTGTATGAGCATGTTATGCAAAAATCGCTGTCAATTTACGAGTTTAAAGTATCTCTGCATTGAAATTACTAGAACTAAACTGCGCTTAATCGTAGTTAGTAGTACCTCTGCATTGAAATATTAGAACCAAATCATATTTCAAGAATCAAATTATACCTGAAGAACTAAACTGTATCTTTAACAACTGAATAAACGAAATATTAGTTATATATGTCTTTGTTGTTGCTATTTCCATTAAACCTATCCCAATTGCATGTGCAAAGGATGTGAAAGACACAAATGACATTAAATTTAATCATGGGTGCTATGAAGATGAAGAATGACAAAATTTATGTAATGGTCGCATGGGATTGCGCCTACAGTGCAGCATATGATTTGTTATGGTAGCAGGTAGCATGTGACATGCCTGTTTCCTAACAAACATGTCTAAGACAATATGTTCTGTGCTTGAAGGGAACCACAGATGTAGTACCTGGGTGAAGTCTGAAAGAAAGTATACCCATTATGAGATAAAAAATTCATTTATTTTTTATCCAACTGAAAAGTAGTTTGATAAGCTGACACAACACTATTTTCACAAATCTTCTTCATCTTCTTCTTGAGTCAATGGGGTGCAGGACAGCTGTAGAATTGCCTATCTTGAATAACAGCAGACTTGAAGATTCGTTCCATTCATGTGATATGCTCCTCGTCTTTGATATACAGTATGTGATCAAAAGTATCCGGATACCCCCAAAAGCATACGTTTTTCCTATCAGGTGCATTGTGCTGCCAACTACTGCCAAGTATTCCATATCAGCGACCTAAGTAGTCGTTATACATCGTGAGCGAGCAGAATGGGGCACTCTGCGGAACTCACGGACTTCGAACGTGGTCAGATGATTGGGTGTCACTAGTGTCATACGTCTGTACTCGAGATTTTCACACTCCTAAACATCCCTAAGTCCACTGTTTCCGATGTGATAGTGAAGTGGAAACGTTAAGGGACATGTACAGCTGAAAAGCGTACAGGCCGGCCTCGTCTGTTGACTAAAAGAGGCTGCCAACAGTTGAAGAGGGTCGTAATGTCTAATAGGCAGACATCTATCAGACCATCACACAGGAATTCCAAACTGTATCAGGATTCACTGCAAGTACTACGACAGTTAAGCAGGAGGTAAGAAAACTAGGAATTCATGGTTGAGCGGCTGCTCATAAGCCACACATTATGCCGGTTAATGCCAAACGACGCCTCGTTTGGTATAAGGAGCGTAAACAATTGACGATTGAACGATTCAAAAACGTTGTGTGGAGTGACGCATCAGATTACACAATGTGGCGATCCGATGGCAGGGTGTGGGTATGGCGAATGGCACGTAAACTGCCAGTGTGTGTAGTGCCAACAGTAAATTCGGTGTGGTAGTTATGGTGTGGTCGTGTTTTTCATGGAGGGGGCTTGGACCCCTTGTTGTTTTGCGTGGCCCTATCGCAGTACAGGCCTACATTGATGTTTTAAGCACTTTTTTACTTCTCACTGTAGAAGAGCAGTTCGAGGATGGCGATTGCATCTTTCACGTTCATAATGCACATCCTGTGGTGGAGTGCTTACACGACAATAACATGCATGTAATGGACTGGCCTGCATGGAGTACTGACATGAATCCTATAGGACACGTTTGGGATGTTTGGGAACGCCAACTTCATGCCAGTTTGTAACAATAATGTACCTATAATAATTTTTTTCTTTATGCATTTAGATAAATGTTTCTTACTGAATTTATGTAAAATAATGTAAATATTATTTTGGATTTTTTTTCCTTTTCGTGTCATGTTAACGAAACTGTACACAACTTTTGAAATGAATGTCATTACTTATGTTAGATTTTAAGCAATTCGATAACCAAAGGAAAGTGTATTTAATGTTAAAACTATTGTATGATGTGAAAATTGTAATTTAAACACTTGGTCCATACGTAGGTAATGCATTAGAATATGTGTAGTAGAAAACCTGTGGTGAATACCCTACCTGTAGGGGAGCGGGAAAGGTGGATGCAGGCGAGCGCGGGAAAACGCACACTGACGCGGTTCGGCACAACGGGCTCAGTAAGACAGTCGGAGTTGGGCATCGGTCAGAGGAACATGTATTGTACCGAGGAGGCTATCCAGGAAAAGTGGATTCCATTGAGCCTCGGATGGGCCGATTCCGACGACTACTTGGCATGGCTGTATCCTTAGGCACAAAAGTGGAAAGATTACGACGCTAAGAAGAATGAAAGTGCCGATACTGTGAGAGCCTTAGCCGTGCTTGTATGTGTGCTGTACTGCCCGCTATCTCGCTGCCCGCCATCCGCCGCACCGACGTGCACAGGTCAAACATTTATTTCTTCTTTAGAAGTGTATTTGTGTGGACCAGTGTCGAAACTGTTTTGACTGTTCAATAATAACGTGACTTTTACCAGAATTGCCTTAGCCGTTACTTATCCTTATCACTGACCTAAATAGGGTCCTTACCACATATTGTGCAACCTGAGTATCCTGAATTGAAAGTTTACAGTTAGTACTAAATTATCTGCAGACCAATTTAAGCTATAAAGCAGTTTGAAAGTTAGGAGTGCAAATGTAAATGTTAGTAAAGAACAACAGTGTGATTAAATCGAAAGATAAAATTTGAATTGAGCTAGCAATGTTATTTAATTAATTTGAGACTGAAATAATGATAACTAAGTAATTCAAAATAAGACAAAAGATTAGTTCTTCACAGATTGATAACATTGAGTGTTAATTTACCTTCAGGACTTACTAGTTGCAGTATAATGACCATAACAGTTTCAGGGCCCCCCCATTCTCTTGCCTATTCTTGCACATTTTGAAGTGTACTGATCAGAATTGAACAGTAAAATTAATTTCTATATTAAACCTAAGTGTATTAGTGTTTTTTTCCAATTTTAATAGTGACATTGTATGTGTGTTTTCAAAATTGCTGAGTCTAGGGTAATCTATGCCCGATTTCAGTCTGATCAATATACAAAGTGCAGCTCGTAGTAATCATTGCTGTGTGGTGTTGTGTATTTGTAGCTCGTCCAATTTAGTACAAAAGGAAAAAACTTTAGTTCAGTGGATTTTTTTTTTGGTTTCAAACTTTGCCATATAACGCAACAGTATTACGTGTTGTTATGCTTGTACATGCACACACTTGTACAAGGAAAAACTCACTCAATGCCTAATTAGGCTGGCGACCGTATTATTTATCATTGGTAGTATCTACTGTGTGTACTGCTTGTCCATGCGAACGCGTAATTATACTTTACATTTGCTTGACGCATCACTGTAGTTACTAACTGAGTGTAGGTTCGATCTTGCTTCCATTAGGTACACGCGGTCAACTTATGTACTAAATCCTTGTTTACAAGGTGAAGCCCGTGAACTTATTACAGTACAGGCTTTATTGAGCTAACGCACGTCCGACAAGGCGGTAGTGTTACAAGGTCTCACCGACCGACATCGACACCTCTCCTCAGTGCAGCATTCTGTGAAGAATGGGCTGCCATTCCCCAAGGAACGTTCTGATACCTGCCTGAACGTATTTAAGCGAGAGTGGAAGCTGTCATCAAGGGTAAAGGTGGGCCAACACCGTATTAAAATCCAGCATTACTGATTGAGGGCACCACGAACATTTCAGCGATGTGTTCGGATACTTTTGATACATGGTGTAGATGATGGTGTCCGTGTGGTTAAATAATCAAACCGACGTCACCGTATCCTCATACTGTACACCAGGAAAATTACAGTGATTTCCATGATAGAGCCACGTGGAGAGGCCGCCCCGTTTGAAGCGTCATGCCACGGACTGTGTGGCCACTCCCGCCGGAGATTCGAGTCCTTCCTCAGGCATGGGTGTGTGTGTTGTTCTTAGCATAAGTTAGTTTAAGTAGTGTGTAAGCCTAGGGACCGATGACCTAAGCAGTTTGGTCCATTAGGAGTTAACACACATTTGAACGCATTGTTTCAATGGTAGAAATACGTTAACCACTTTGCACTCCTCTGGTTTTAGCACACTTCACATCCTTAACTGACCCCAGCGATGTATTGCTTACTGATAATGTCTCTATTATAATGGCATCATCTGACTATGTTATGAATACGACGTCTTTAAGTATTAACTGTCTATGCTCATCATCATAGAAATCTTGGGCGTCTGCAATGATGTTCTAACGCTGAGATGCCAGTGTGAAATGCTCTTGGTACAGTGCAGCACTTTCTTATTTATGTTGCTTTTTACATAGCACTAGTGACAGGAAAACAGCTAACCACATTGTCATGTAGAACTAGAGCATATGCTGCAGTGTGTTCTGGAAAATTTACCAAAGATTCAGATTCAGTTCCTACATCTATAGTATACATTTAATCTATAGTATACATTTAATCACTTCATTCTGTTTTGAGAAGTCTACTGTGATAACCGACACCAGCTCCTTGAGTCTCCAGAGGCTCAGTAGACGTCCTTTTCCTCCATAGTAAAAGCACAGAACCATGCATACATGTGAAATGCTAGCCGGTATACATTTGCACCCCACTACAGCCGTAAATTATCATATGGGTAGAGATCAGAGTTTGTGTAGGCTCTGACATTAGGTAACCTGCAATTATCTAATCTAGTCGAATCACTTGATATAGTCAATCTTCTATGTCTGAAACACAAATATCATGAAGCTAGGCATCTCCAATTGAAGAGAGAGTTTAATAGCCCTCGGTAGCAGTATATACTCGAAAAACTCCCATCAATGGACAGAAGTTAATGATATAAATATACTGGTTTTCAGAACTGATAAAAGCTCCAAACGCTGCTCATGTGATATGGCATTTTCTATACTATTTTCTTGATGGTGATCCAGTTCTGTTCTTGAGCTCCTTGAAAATATGAGTTTTTCCTATTGCCCTGTGTAGCAGAATACGTTTCTTTTCAGCATTCATAACAATTCGACACGTCTCAAAAGTATCCCAAAGCAGTTTTAGAAGCACACATGCAGTAAATCTCTTGCACTCCACCACTGTTCTACCCACTGGCTCGTCTGTGAATCATCCAGCATTTTCTAAATCATTCACATCCTAGGAAGAAGCAGAGATATACGTTTTAAGAGTTGATGCTAAGCCTACATTGCGAATACTGTCAATCTGTAACCAGTAACTTCACATTGTATCTCATGAAACGGGGATTCCAAAGCATTATGTGTAAGATTCAGTGCCACTGTAGCAGTACTATCCCTTTCTGTAAATGGTCCATCAAGCTATATAAAATCTTGCATGTTGTTGTTGTTGTGGTCTTCAGTCCTGAGACTGGTTTGATGCCTCTCTCCAAGCTACTCTATCCTCTGCAAGCTTCTTCATCTCCCAGTACTTACTGCAACCTACATCCTTCTGAATCTGCTTAGTGTTTTCATCTCTTGGTCTCCCTCTACGATTTTTACCCTCCATTCTGTCCTCCAATACTAAATTGGTGATCCCTTGATACCTCAGAACATGTCCTACCAACCGATCCCTTCTTCTAGTGAAATTGTGCCGCAAACTCCTCTTCTCCCCAATTCTCTTCAATACCTCCTCATTAGTTATGTGATCTCCGCACCTTATCTTCATCATTCTACTGTAGCACCACTTTTCGAAAGCTTCTATTCTCTTCTTGTCCAAACTATTTATCGTCCATGTTTCACTTCCATATATGGCTACACTCCACACAAACCACATAAATACTTTCAAAAACGACATCCTGACACTTAAATCTATACTCGTTGTTAACAAATTTCTCTTCTTCAGAAACGTTTTCCTTGCCATTGCCAGTCTACATTTTATATCCTCTCTACTTCGACCATCATCAGTTATTTTGCTCCTCAAGTAGAAAAACTCCTTTACTACTTTAATCTTGCATTGGAGGGTTAAAATGTCTTGGTGTTGGATGACACCTCATAATTTCATTGTTCTTGTTTAATGTGGTTGAAGCATTAGGTTTATGCAAGATGTATTCCTGACGTGTGATACACTCGCCATGAACTACCATGTTAGTTATATTGAATGATGTCATTGTGAGGTTTCAGACCTACTGATTTTAGAAACGTGTAGTCTGCAGTTGTTATCACCTTGCTGTTCTGTTGTAAAGTGCCACGCTGTGAATTGTGTGTAGTGATTTATACGTCCCTCCCACTTTGTTGACAATACATGGCCGCTGGGAAGCTGGAGCGTGCTGTGAGTTCCGACTGACTGAAAGTCACCATCTATTCCAGTTCCAGATTGTCGTCATCGCTTCTGCCTTCTACAGATCCTAGCTGGTTGAAGGTACCCCGCGACTTCTGGTCCTGACTGGTTGAAAGTCGCTGTACTTCTTACTCTTTAGATGTAGTCATACAATGATTTCCTCACCACGGAAGTCGACAAGCTGATTATTCTGGTCCACAATACGCAGCTCCAGACAGTCCAATGTCTGGTCTGTTACTGGGGGGTATATAGCGTTGGTCGAGGTCTCAACAATCTTATAACCAGTCCCAGCTGATGGGAAGAATCCATGAGTCCATTATCATGGACATCCAAAAATGCGTTAGAGTTCGAGCGGGTAGAGAGTTTTTCTGAACAGCACGCTGCAGGGCATCCCAGATATGCTCAATAATGTTCATGTCTGGAGAGTTTCGTGGCCTTCGGAGAAGTTTAAATACCGAAGAGTGTTCCTGGACGCACTCTGTAACAATTTTGGACGTGTGGAGTTTCGTATTGTCCTGGTGCAATTGCCCAAGTCCGTCGAAATGCACAATGGACATGAATGGATGCAGGTGATCAGACAGGATGCTTACGTACGTGTCACCTGACAGAGTTGTATGTAGACGTATCACGTGTCCCATATTACTCCAACTGCACATGCCCCCACACCATTACAGAGCATTCACCAGCTTGAACAGTTCTCTGTTGGCATGCAGGGACCATGGATTCATGAGATTGTCCCCATGCCCGTACACATGCATCGACTCGATACAATTTCAAACGAGACTCGTCCGACCAGGCAACGTGTTTTCAGTCATCAACAGTCCAATATAGGTGTTGACGGGCCCAGGCAAGGTGTAAAACTTTGTGTCGTGCAGTCATTAAGGGTACATGAGTGGGCCTTCGGCTCCGAAATCCCATATCGATTATGTTTCGTTGAATGGTTCGCATGCTGACACTTTTTGATGACCCAGCGTTGAAATCTGCAGCAACTAGAGGAAGGGTTACAGTTCTGTCACGCTGAACGATTCTCTTCAGACGTCGTTGGTCACGTTCTTGCAGGATCTTTTTCCGTCCGCAGCGGTGTTACTAATTTGATGTTTTACCGGATTCCTTGTATTTACGGAACGCTCGTGGAATTGTGGTACGGAAAAATCCCCACTTCATCGCTACCTCAGAGACGCTGTGTCCCATCGCTCGTGCGATGACTATACCACCACATTCCATTTCACTTAAATCTTGATATCCTCCCATTGTAGCTGCAGTAACCGATCTAACGACTGCGCCAGACACTTGTCTTATTCATTCGTTGCCGACCGCAGTGCCGTATTCTGCCTGTTTACATACCTACTTACATGAATAGGCATGCCTATACCAGTTTCTTTGGCGCTTCATTGTATAAAGACTCTTTGAAACAAATCATAAAACAACTGGATTTCACATAGAGTCCGTGCCAAACATGACCGACAGATATAGAATAAAACTTTCACTCATGGCTCATAGATTTCACAATCGTGCAACAACTATATATTGTAGAACAAATAAGTAAAATCAGACTAACGTCTAACTCTCAACTCACTACTATTACAATTAACCAGGTGACGTATCTACATACACTACAGGATCTTTTTTTTTGGTATCATTTGATGCGGCCTGACACAGATTCCAGTCCTGTGCCAAGATTTAAAGCTCACAGTAGCAGTTCCAATCTATGGCTTCAGTTATTTGCTGGATATATCCAAATATATGTCTTCCTCTACGTTTTTTTACCATCTACAGCTCTGTCTGGTATCATGGAGGTTATGCTCTGACGTCTTGACAGTGTCCTAGAATCCGTTCTCTTCTTCTTCTAAGTGTTCCTATATATTACTTTCCTCGGCGATTCTGCGGGTAACCTCCTCATTTCTTACATTGGCAGTCCGCCTGAAATTAAATGATCATATAGCACTGAAGGCCGCCAGTCCCTTCTTGGGTATGTTCGCCCACCGACTTCAAATCTTTCGAATCGACGTGACGACGAAAGCATTATGAGGGCAGGACAACACCGAGTCCCCGAGCGGAGAAAATCTCCGACACAGCCGGGAATCGAACCCGGGCGCATTGCGGCCAGATGTGCTGATAGCGAAAGGGACGGACGTCAGTCTATCTAATTAGTTGGACGTTGCAGTACAAACTGAATGTTATGTAGCTTATAGCTGTATATAATATGAATTACCCCCTCAGCGTGAGAAAAAAGTAAGGCAGAGCACTCTTGTTCTCAGAAACGTAAACACACGCCACGTATGAAGAAACCCCACAGAAGACAGTCTATTCAGTCTTGTCACCAATGCCAAGAACTCTAATTTCTGCAGTGAACTGTCGCACTCAAAACATGTATATAATCACCTTTACTGTGCCAAGTACACGCCGTACTCGACTCTGAAGTTGACCACTTGTCGACTCACAAAGAAACACTCCAGGCATTAATACACTCTCCTAATGCTCCATCTTTACAGTGCCAACAAAACTGCACTTCCCTGCATCTTGCTGCTGTTGCCATACCCTCCTTGTCACTGGCGAGGGCGCCGACGTCCACAGCCGCCCAGGCTTGTCACTGCGTCGACAGTCGATGGTTCACAAGGAGAATATCACAAGTCAAAAAACTGCCATTTTTCAATTATTGCCATCATTTGAAGACATTAATTGAGCTCTTGGCTATGTGGAAATGTTACAAGTCTAAAAACGTCGGAAATAGGCAATTAAGCAAATAAGCCACTTTCAAATTAATTCTCTTTAATCCTTTTTTAAATTGAGAGGTGTTTTCCATTAGGAAAACGAATGTTTTATTACTGGCACATCATTCTTGATCATACTATTACTAACACTGGCGGCATGTTTGCTGTTTTGTGGGCTTCTTATCGCATTGGAAACTTACAGTCTGGTGTGAATTTAGTGTTTCATTAACACGGAAAGGAGAAGCAGGCGCATGAAGTTCTTGGAGTTAAACGCCTTGAATGCTAATGAAAACAGTCATGACACTCTTAATAAAGTTCCATCGTATGCAAAATTTCAAGTAAGTAAGTACTAAATAGATGACTTCTTCTTCTAGTGACTAATTTTGTGAAAAACGGATTAACAGTATTGTGCTCCTGTCAGGTAATGAATCCATTCTAGGAGCACACAATTAAATCTACTGATTTATTTCAAGATCCTGATTTAAATGTAGATTTTGTTAATGACAAGGCGTTAAGTGGAGGAGAAAGAGAATGTGAAGTAATTGAAAACAGGGGAATATACTCTCTGGATACTGAAAACATTCCAGTTGTAGATAATGCTGATATAGTGATAGAAGAAGAAAACAGCTCCGTACAGGAAGAAACTGGTAGTTTCTAAAAATTTATAGTATTTTTAAGTAGTGTGACTATACACTGATAATTACATTTAAAACCACTCATTGTTAATAATAATGATAAATATACAAATTCTGTTATTATTGTTCTTAAAGAGTTAAAGCGTGGTAAACGCATGAGAAATGAAACAGTTTTAAAAGGAAATTGCACTAGAAAAAGAGGAACTCTGGTGAACAGCATGTCAACAAATAGGGGAAAACTATTAACAGTAGGTCTCTATTACCATCCTGCGGTAACAAATATAGAAACAGAAGGATAGATAAAGGGTAAACATGGAATTAGAAAGAAAGTAGGTGAGTAAGCTGTTAAGTAGATGAGAGAACACACGTTCTCTTTTGTTAGTGTAGGGTCTCACTACTGTAGAAGGGATTCCGAAAATGCAGTAGTTAGATGGAAGCATGGATATTAGTGGAACTGATCGCGTTTATGAGGAATTTTATTTGAAGAAAGATACCCCATTTCTCAAAAAGCATGCATACACATTAGTATTTTATTCACTGAATTTATCATTTCAAACTCCTAAAAAGGAACAATGTTGCATATGTTCTGCATGTAAAATAGAATGAAACATCAAAAACTAGAATCCAAGAAAGTTATGAGAGGTATTTGAAAGAAAGACATATGTCGAGAGACGCAAAGGCTGCAGATATTGTTCAGTGAAACCGAATACGAATAAATCTGTGTACCACTTTCATCTCACATTGTAGTGAGTGTTCTTCTTTACACTATAAAAGGAAGCTCTCATGTTACAGTTTTGCAGTATATGATATTCAAAGTAGCCAGGTATATTGCTACTTGTGGCACGAGGGTTTCCACAACAAAGATTTCCACAACAAAGATTTTAAGGAGACTGGTACATGCCTATACAAATTTTCTAATCTTTATCCATTTCAGTACTGCAACAAGTAGTTTTGTTTTCAGGTAACTGTATTGGGCAAAAGAAAAACAAAATCATTACCCCATTACTTTTATATTGTGTGGGTAATATGAGTCATATTAATGTTAAAACCCACAAGTTTGATCATGGCCACACTCAAATTGAAAATCACTCTACGCTTTACATCACTGAAGAGAAACAGAGTTCTTGAAACAGGACCTATATTAGTGCCAACCCAGTGAATACTGAAACTGGCCAAGAAAAAGGGCAATAGTTACAGAGTGAATGAAAAAGATACTCCACGGTCTAATAGATTTTAAATACATAGCACAACTAATGACTAGTATTTTTTCCAAGCACATAGATGGTGAAAACGTAAACTGACGCGACATCAATATCGTGGAAGTCAGAAAAGAGAAACCTTAGGCCATCTTCTACAAACACTCTTACGAGCAAGATGATTTCACAAGAAAGAAAGAGAGACAAATTTCAAAAATCGTACTTAATGCGGCATTTTCTTCACAGCCAGGAATATATGCAGGAAAAAAGAAAGGTTTGCTTGATGTGTGTAAAAATGGTATAATTCCAAGTTTGTCTGCACATTTCTATGAAAACTTGGACGTTAATAGTATTCCAGAAGATAACTCTGATTAATAATATTGTACGTTGAAGATTATGTTCGTTATCTGGTCGTATTCGCTATTCTTGGCGTGTACTAAGATTTTTATGTTGGCCCGCCCGGTTGGCCGTGCGGTCTAACTCACGGCTTTCCGGGCGGGAAGGAGCGCCTGGTCACCGGCACGAATCCGCCCGGCGGATTCGTGTCAGGGTCCGGTGAACCGGCCAGTCTGTGGATGGTTTTTTAGGCGGTTTTCCATCTGTCTCGGCGAATGTGGGCTGGTTATCCTTATTCCGCCTCAGTTACACTACGTCGGCGATTGCTGCGCAAACAAGTTCTCCACGTACCCGTACACAGACATTACTCTACCTCGCAAATATAGGGGTTACACTCGTCTGGTGTGAGACGATCCCTGGAGGGTCCACCGGGGGCCGAACCGCACAATAACCCTGGGTTCGGTGTGGGGCGACGGAGGGGTGAAGCGGACTGCGGTAGTCCACAACTGTCCCTTCTGGATTTTCATTTATAAATGCCACAAAAGCTTAATAGTTCTTAACATTACATGATTTTCCAAATATATATACCACATTGCTGTTTCTGTTGCACGCCCTGTTTACTTTAAGATTCGGACAAGATCTGTTGTTCACTATGATCTAACTGTATGACTGCCATTATGCAACTTAATCTGTGAACTTAATTCCGGATGGATTCATCATTTTCAGTCTCTTTTTAGCCCTGTAAACATCAAATAAGAAGTTTGATGCCTATATTTTCTTTTTTATTTCCATCCGAAATAAGTAAACTGGGTTCATTTTTATTTATGTGATTATGTTATCTTCAAACAGTTCCTCTAGCTTGCAGATGAAGTGTACATCGTATACAGTTACGATCACCTCTGCATGTTAGCTGTAAGATTAGACCGCATATTACATTTCTAATGCTTCTCAGTCTCTTGCCACTGCATTTGGAACAGACATGTAATAATGTTCACAGTGACTAAGCTACTATTATTATTGACATAATGAACTTAATGTTAGGAAATAAAAACTGAAACTATCGAAACAACAGAGCTTATAAACCTAGGTGAGGGAAAAGATTCAAAGCAGCGATGTGAAGTATGTTGACAAACGGTATTTGACCGTACAGTCCTCTGTCTTACCGGGAGAGAATCCCACGAAATGATAGGTAGTTGCCACTAAATCATACCAAAGTAGTAGGGCATTTCCTGCCAGCAACAAATGTAAAATCAAGTTAGCAGAGACACTAGGCGAAAATTAGCACTCACGTGCAGTTTCCTCAGCTGCTCAAAAAACAGCGGGATTACGAAAGGAATATTGCAAGAGGCTGTACGTCTGTCGATATAGAAATCACATAAATACGAGCGTTGACTGAAAAGTAATGCCTTCACCTTCTTAACTCTTCAACAGTTGGCAGCATTGTTATGCGGCAGGTGCTGGCTTCTTCTGTAGTCTCTTCTCTGCAGCTCCAGTTGGCGGGAAGCCTTAGCATGAAACGGTTGTGTCGTTACAGTGTAAAGTAGGGAACCCTGTGCAGACGGTCTGTCAATGCAATTTAAGCAACGTGCAGTCACTGAATGCTTGACAGAAGAAGGTGTCACCCTGAAAGAGATCCATCAGAGAATGAAAGCAGTTTATGGTGATTGTGTTGATGTGGGTACGGTGCGTCGTTGGGCTAGTAAGATTAAAGATGTTGAAGTGGGAATATATGACCTGCGTGACAGAACAAAGATTTGAACGTCCTGTGACAGCAACCACCGAGTTTCACAAGCAAAATGTTGACAGATTGATTCAGGACGATCGTCGTATCACTCAGAGAGAAATTGCAAGCACAATCGGCATTTCACAAGAACGTGTGGGTCACATTATTGCTTTGCGTGGCTATCAGAAGATCTGTGAACGATGGGTACGCCGGATGCTGACTCCTGAAATGAAAGCGCACAGACTTGAAATTCGCCACGAACTCCTCTCGCATTACCATAATGAAGGTGACGCCTTTCTCCATTCAATTGTGACAGGAGACGAAACGTGGGTAAACCATTACGACCCGGAGACGAAACATCAGTCTATGGAATAGCGACACAAATACTCGCCCTAGAAAAATGAATTCAAGACGCAGCCATCAGCTGGAAAAATCGTGCCCACAGTGTTCTGGGATGCAGATGGTGTTATCCATGTTTATTTCCCTGGCCGTGAAACAAATCTGAGTGTTACATCACAACATTGCGAACTTTGAAATGACGGCTAACAAGGGTCCGAAAGGAAAAGGGAGATTCTTCGTGCAGCAGGACAATGCCAAACCACACACTTCACGTGCCACCACAGGAGAACTTCACAGACTGAATCCCGCCACCGTACGGCATCCTCCCTATAGTCCACATTTAGCACCGTCTGACTTCCATCTGTTCCCGACAGTGAAAGACGATCTGCGGGGACATCATTATGCTTCTGATGAAGACGTTGAGAGAACGGTGAGACTGTGGTTGCGGGAACAGAGTGTATACTTCTTCCGTGACGGCTTCTGAAAACTTGCTCATCGTTGGCAGAAATTTATCCTATTGGCTGGTGATTATGTGGAAAAGTGAATAATGACAATTAAAGTTCACATTCTACGGATTATTTCTACGTTTGATTTATTAAAATATTCCCATCCAAACCAAATTAACGAAGGTGGAGGCATTGCTTTTCATTCAACCCCCGTATTTCTATAATGGTAGCACAACATCAAAGGACTCACCTTATTGTAGTCGCTGAATGATTTAAGAAAATAGTTGCGTATTATAAACCACCTTTTGGATGATAGACTTGATTCGACTTTAGTTATGTTTTTATGTAATTTAGACGTATATGACAACGATCGATACATACTCTGTACTGTAGTGCAAACCCGGTTGTTTGAAAATCCAATCGGACTGTACGCTGATGAACTGCTGCTTTCCGACCAAGAACATCTTGCCAAATCATCCAACAAGTTACGCTGAGAATGGAATGGATGGTTTAGAGCTTAGGGTGAACGCTTTTATTCCTTCCATTTTCAGTCAGAATTACGTCGCTACTAGGCTATTATGTCAATAATACAGAGAAAGAGAAAGAGGGGGAGGCAAAGAGAGAGAGAGAGAGAGAGAGAGAGAGAGAGAGAGCTAGAGAGGCAGAGATTCGATGTTGTATTCGATATCCTATTTACTGAACAAAGAAACACGTGTACAGTTGAATATAGATTGCTTTCTTTGTTATTAGCCCCTGTCGTTTAATGGCAAGTCTGACCGATTACAGCAGCTGAAATTTGTTTAGAGAAACTCAGTGGAGAAGCCATCAAAGTGAATAGCGAGACGTCGTCCCCGAACTGTAGCTAATATACCGTAAATACCTCAGCAGCAACTACAGAGGTATTGTTCACAGGGCTCCCACGTGCTGCTGTATAGTGGAACTGCCACTCCGTAAGGCACCTACGAGGCAGAACTGAAATCGCTGTTACGGACACTTCATTGGACGTATGAAATGGACCCAGAAATTTATCAGTAGCCTCATAGTTCGTGTGGCATTCCGTCATCTCCAAGTCCTTTATGACTGCAATAACTGCTATGCTTTGTGTTTATTTCACCTCTGCGGAATAGCTTTTTCTACTTTTTCAAGTTGACGCACAACGCCTCTGCTTGTCAAAAATCTTTTCACATGTTCTTCAATTTTTCCGACGAGGTATTTCTGTCCCAGTTCTCCATGAATGTCTTTGCGGGTGCAATTTACATAATGCTTTCTATAAAAGTCAGCGATAAATCAACAGCTAGATTTCCGGAAGTAGCGCATAGTTTGTGATGTCCTCTGCACCCCCCCCCCCCACACACACACAGTGAGATAAAACTCATGAAGACGGTGATCTAAGTGTATAAGATGATGTATCATCTTAATGTAACAGGAAGGAGACAGTGACCTTCCTGTAATTGTTATTGGAAGCGCCTCACGCATACGGAGTGCATGTACACTCTGCGTGATATAGTTCGGAAGGGTAATAGACTCTACTAATAGTTCATCCATAGCACTTCATCCCACACTAAAGAACAAACGATATCGGAAATGTACAATTTCTGTGAAGTACAGGATGTTATTTCACAGAAATACTTACATTACACGTCAATGAAAGTAGAAACTTGAGATACAGCTTATGTTACGTGTATCTTACAAAATTTTTACTTTCGAAAGTGCTGTAACATTTTAAAACAGTGTACCTTTTACATGTATTAACATGTAACCTTTTGGTACTTCTTAAAATTGTGTCTAGGTTCAAGGGACCACACTCTGCCAATCAAACCCATGTTAATTTAGGCAAGTATTTGACCCATTACTGAAAAAACTATTTGATGCCGGACCTTAATATTTTTCTGTATGTTACATGATGTTAATAGAGTCAACTGTACTATAATCTACTTTATCCATTTTATAATTTTAAAAAAATACTTTTTTAAATTTATGAACAAAAATATTAAGTTTCTTGTGCAGAAAGTATTTTTTGTGAACTTCTTAAGGGGGAGTATTAATGAATGTAGTACCAGAGGTGGCTTTTTATGCTATGCAGAGTATCTGAAAATTTCATTCATTTATCTATGATAGTTTCTCATATAGTGGGGCATATCTACTGAAAATTTTAGTTTGTGGGGAATTAACTTTAAAGAAAAAACTTTTGAAATTTCTTACTTACTATTATTTACAACTGTCCTGCTGCATATGATGTTTGTCTTGCTTTCTTGGCAATATTAGATGCAGACCTATCTGCATCGGTAATCCTCATTTTATCGCAATGTTGCAGCCCAGTCATCATATTTTCACGAGGATTAATTCCCAGCTTTTCCAGTACCCAACACTTTCCAATATTAGTACAAACGAATGTAATAACAGCATTATGAACCCCTAGTTTCATTGTATCCATGCCTACAAATAAAGTTTTAGGAAGGCGGTTCCAAATTATGCTGTTGAAACATTCATTTGGCTTTTGTGTCTGCCCATGCAGACATTTCCTTAGAAGGTCAGGATGAGCCAAGTCTCTGAAAATGGGTTTAATTGCTGTAATAACAGCAGCAGGAAGAGTATCCTTGTGAGAATAAGATTCTCCAGTGGTCTGAGCCCTATTGTAATTCCACCACGATTCTTCTACTGATGGACACAATCCATGACATGGCTTATCATCAGCAGACGACTTATAGAAAAATATGGCCCAAACATCTCTCTTCATTGCCTCCAGATTTTCTTTATTTCTCCTAATTGCCTGCCCATTGTATACCTGCAAGTTTTCTATTTCAGTTTTAGTTAACCGACCCTGTCCAGTCAACAATTTTCCATCTTCTAATTTTTTTTCCTCTCATATCAACAGTTATTTTTCTCAGCCTTGTTCCCAAACCCTTTTGAACATGGCCTACAGATTTTATTTTGCTAATAATGGCGTCTCCATACATATGGCTTAGAGTTCACCACATTGTTGTATGCCTTACTGTCACCATCGCCGTAATATTTGGTGTACCATAAGCCTCATGTTTCTATGGAGCCATGAAATATTTGTTGCACTCCATGAACTTCCACATCACCACTTGTTCCTCTAAAATCAGCCACACAGTTGTGCTCTTATGTTCATTGACTTTACAACATTTGCAATGTTTAAACATTAACTCCACATCCAACACTGGTGTCTACACTCGTGGCAGTCACTAATCAATTCAGAGAGGTATTTACTCACTTCTGCCAACTTCTATCAAGTGAAACTGCAATATCCGAACATCCATCATTTTCTTCCACTGCTTCCCTAGCAGCCAGTTTCATGCTCTCCTCGCTGACCTCATATACAGCTTTCCCTAATATTGCAGTCAGTTTTCCAAATTTATTTGGTGGTTGATGTAAATTCATCACTGAATAAAACGTTCCGCTGCAACCATGCCCTTGCTAATGGATCGTAAGGCATAAACTAATTTAGTATTGATTTCATAAGGGCCACTTGCATCTGGTTTTGAAGAACTCATAAATGAAATCACAGCTGAGCATTTAGTGCAAATTAAATCCAAAGCAATTGCTAGGCATTTTCTCCTTCAGGCACTCTCACAAATTTTCACTCTGTGACTCACCACACTGTCTACATTGTACAAGTTTAAATATTACATCTAATAATATTCTCAAATTTGTAATAATGTTACTGCAACCCTTGTCATTTACAGTAAATTTGTTGTAACTCTCTTGAAATGGTAAGAGCTTCTCGGGTGATGTACTTGTTGAAGAATTACAATTAGAAACATCGTTTCCAGGGGACATAACCTCTTGTACAGAAAGCTTTCTAAACTTGTTTCCTCTAAATTGTCATTTCTTGCAATGCCCTTACGTTTCGTCATCTTCAATAAACACAACAATACACACGTAAACAAGCGCTGCAAAAGTAAATATAACAACTACTCGCAATCACACTTGAACAAAACTAACCGCGTGTTTGAAAACGTGTTGTTTACGAACAGCAGAAACAAAAAAATACCGACCGTTGCATTCCAAGAATAGCCAACACACTCGGGAGTAAAAGAAAAATCCCTAACATGCAATGTACGGGATATAAAGATCTAAAATATACGCAGAAAAGTGGGTGACAGAAAAGTGGGAGTGGCACATAAACACACATGATAGGAAGATGTCTTTACATGCTCGAAAAAAAAAAATTTTCAGCAAAATCCTTTTCAGAGTACTTAAATAAAACCTTAATCTATCGAAATTTGATGAAAACCGAAAATCGATATTTTTCGATCTAAACAACGGTGTGGTCCCCTTAAGCGTTCTAATTTCAATTTCAGAACTGTTCAATATCCCCTACACTGAATGCATGACAAACTTCCAGACGCTAGACAAACGCGTATCCTACTTTCACAATCATGAATGGAATCACCGCATTCAATGCAGTAGCTTTGCTGCGTTGGAGGTAATTTAAAGTTTTTGAAACGGAAACATATATACTCTTTCACCGACTACCACAATAAAGACCACACAGAGCAGTATCAGGCGACCTGGGATGCCAACAGAGCAAAGCGAGATCTGTCCGACCCTTGCAGGCGCTCTAGCGCGAAGACAGTTCAGTGTTAAGCAATGTTCGTACTTTCGGGTTTCTGTGTGATGGTATTCCGTCGTACAAAAAAATAAAATATGCGGCATGTTGTCGCAGATATCCAATATATCCATATGTGTGATTCCTGCATCCGTCTTTTCTGCGAAAGAGAAAAGGCAGTAAAACTTTTCTCGACAAACTGCGCAAAACTCATGAGGCGAGAGTCCGTCTCGTGTTCGAATGTGGTACATGGCCGCCGCGTTCCCCATACGCTAATGTTGTGGCTGTTTATTTCCCCACCTTACAGGAACGTAACCTCATCACTGACCACAAGGCAAGTGTTCATCTTCCAGTTCCACACCTAGACTGGATTCACGAAAGTCTGTGAGTTGTAGGTTGTCATCAACATGGGCTTCTACCAAATGAAAATTATGCGATTTGAAACACAAATTTCAAAAGCACCAGACAGACACCAGCAATATCTAACTCTTGGCTGGCACGGTGATTCAATTTTGCTGGACAAGGTGTAAAATATTCAATACAGCTCAGCGTCCTGAACGAAACAATGTGTCACGAAATTACTGGTGCAATCGTCGACTGCTTTGAACTGGAGAAGATACGGTGCCGTGTTCTCGGTGTAACTCAGCTGCACAGTTGTAACCGAAAAGCTACGGAACTAGGAGGAATTAATGTAGAACTAATCATATACGGAGGAATTACTTTATAAATTTATTTCGCCATTTTTAAATACGTGTCTTACCTGAAGAATGGAACACCGTTAAAGCTATTTCTATACACGGAAAAGACACTAGAACGACACGAGAAATTATCGAGAAGTAGATTCACTACAAGCAGGATATAAAACTTACGGGAAAAGTCTTAATAAAAAATTGCAAGGTATCGCTAATGAAATACTTTATGAATAACAGTCAGACTGTAGCAAGCGACTTTCGTGCAACATTATATTTTCAAGAAGACTAGTAATTAAGATATTTCGGAAATTTGGCTTAGAAATGCATTTAACGATTACGAGAGAGCCTTTGATGACGCAAAGACACCACTTCTGTGGAAAATATTAGAAATAAAACGTTTTAATAAACATTTCATTAACTCTATAAAGAGTCTATTTGTAAATAGGAAAACAGTTATAAGTTCAGTTTTTTAATATATCGCTCACTTTATTTAATTTATATAGTGGAAACTTGAAATACAGTTAAGAATTAAAATAGGATCTACCATACCATTAAATACTCCATTAAGTGTTGATGACTAGGTAATTACACTGGTAACACAAGCTAATGTAGAAAGAGAACTATATACAGGGTGGTCCACTTATCGTGACCGGGCCAAATATCTCACGAAAAAACCACAAAGAACGAAACTTATCTAGCTTGAAGGGGGAAACCAGATGGCGCTATGGTTGGCCCGCTAGATGGCGCTGCCATAGATCAAACGGAGATTAACTGCTATTTTTAAAAATAGGAACCCCATTTTTAATACATATTCGTATGGTACGTAAAGAAATATGAATGTTTTAGTTGGACCAATTTTTTCACTTTGTGATAGATGGCACTGTAATAGTCACAAACATATAGCTCACAATTTTAGACGAACAGTTGGTAACAGATAGGTTTTTGAAATTGAAATACAGAACGTAGGTATGTTTGAACATTTTATTTCGGTTGTTCCAATGTGATACATGTACCTTTGTGAACTTATCATTTCTGGGAATGCATGCTGTTACACCGTGATTACTTGTAAATACCACGTTAATGCAATAAATGCTCAAAATGATGTCCGTCAACCTCAATACATTTGGCAATACGTGTAACGAAATTCCTCTCAACATCGAGAAGTTCGCTTTCCGTAATCTTCGAACATGCATTGACAATGCACAGACACATGTTGTCAGACGTTGTCGGTGGATCACGATGGCAAATATTCTTCAACTTTCCCCACAGAAAGAAATCCGGGGACGTCAGACCCGGTGAACGTGCGGGCCATGATATAGTGCTTCGACGACCCATCAACCTGTCATGAAATATGCTATTCGATACCGCTTCAACTGCACGCGAGCCATGTGCCGGACATCCATCATGCTGGAAGTACATCGCCATTCTGTCATGCAGTGAAACATCTTGAAGTAACATCGGTAGAGCATTACGTAGGAAATCAGCATACATAGCACCATTGAGATTGCCATCGATAAAATGAGGGCCAATTATCCTTCCTCCCATAATGCCGCACCATACATTAACCCGCCAAGGTTGCTGATGTTCCACTTGTCGCAGCCATCGTGGATTTTCAGTTGCCCAATATTGCGTATTATGCCGGTTTACGTTACCACTGTTGGTGAATGACGCTTCATCGCTAAATAGAACGCATGCAAAAAATCTGTCATCGTCCCGTAATTTCTCTTGTGCCCAGTGGCTGAACTGTACACGACGTTCAAAGTCGTCGTCATGCAATTCCTGGTGCATAGAAATACGGTACGGATGCAATCGATGTTCATGTAGCATTCTCAACGCAGACGTTTTTGAGATTCCCAATTCTCGCACAGTTTGTCTGCTACTGATGTGCGGATTAGCCGCGACAGCAGCTAAAACCCCTACTTGGGCATCATCATTTGTGGCAGGTCGTGGTTGACGTTTCACATGTGGCTGAACACTTCCTCCTTCTTTAAATAACTTAACTATCCGCGAACTGCCCGGACACTTGGATGATGTCGTCTAGGATACCGAGCAGCATACATGGCACACGCCCTTTAGGCATTTTGATCAAATGGTTCAAATGGCTCAGAACACTAAACGACTTAAATTCTGAGGTCATCAGTCGCCTAGAACTTAGAACTAATTAAACCTAACTAACCTAAGGACATCACACACATCCATGCCCGAGGCAGGATTCGAACCTGCGACCGTAGCGGTCGCTCGGCTCCAGACTGTAGCGCCTAGAACCGCACGGCTACTCCGGCCGGCCATTTTGATCACAATAGCCATACATCAAGTCTATATCGACGTTTTCCGCAATTGGTGAACGGTGCATTTTAACACGGGTAACGTATCACGAAGCAAATATAGTCCGCACTGGCGGAATGTTACGTGATACCACGTACTTATACGTTTGTGACTATTACAGCGTCATCTACCACAAAGCGAAAAAAGTGGTCCAACTAAAACATTCATATTTCTCTACATACTACACGAAAATGTAAAAAAATGGGGGTTCCTATTAAAAAAAAACGGAGTTAATATCCGCTTGACCTATGGCAGCGCCATTTAGCGGGTCAACCATAGCGCCATCTGGTTTCCTCTTTCAAGCTAGACGAGTTTCGTTCTTTGTAGCTTTTTCGTTTGATGCTTATTTCGTGAGATATTTGGCCCGGTCACTATCAATGGACCACCCTGTATAAAGAATGTCCAAGTGAAAAGGTACGAAACGTGATGACAACCAAACCGATCGAAATTTGCGTATGCCTCCTTGGGATAACTTAATGAGACATTTAGGTACTTCAATGTAGCGTCATCACCCCCCCTAAAAAATTCAAAGCTGAGCGCTCAGCACGTAAGGTGATGTTCACCATCTTTTTCGACGTCCAAGGTTCGGCACTCATCAACTTCCTTGAGCACAGGAGACACATTAAATCCATCAAAAGCAAACAGTCTGGGCTACTCTTGGAGGAACAAGCTTCGTCTACACGTCTGCGAGATCACACAAAGTTAGATGAGCAAGCATAACATGAGAACCGGCTCTGCTCCCCAGACATGTCACTCTAAAATTATTATACATATTTAGAGTGCAACAGAAGTTCCACTTTTAAACGCAGAAATGACAGAGGATAAGTAGAAAGAATACATCGAAGGCCTCTATGAGGGGGATGATTTGTCTGATGTTATAGATAACGAACAGGAGTCGATTTAGAGGAGGTACAGGATCCAGTATTAGAATCAGAATTTAAGAGAGCTTTGGAGGACTTACGAACAAATAAGGCAGAAGGGACAGATAACATTCCATCAAGATTTCTTAAGTCATTGCGGATGTGGCAACAAAACGACTATTCACATTGGTGTGTAGAAGTATTGGACTGGAAATATAACGTTAGACTTTCTAAAAAAAATATCATCCGCACAATTCCGAAGACAGCAAGAGCTGACAGTGTTAGAATTATCGCACAATCAGCTTAACAGCCCATGCATCGAATTTGCTGACAACAGTAATACATAGAAGAATGGAGAACAAAATTGAGGATGTATTAGATGATGATCAGTTTGGCTTCAGGAAGGGTAAAGACATCAGAGAGGCAATTCTTACGTTGGGGGTGATAATGAAAGCTAGGCGAAAGGAAAATCAAGACAACTTCCTAGGGTCTGTCGACCTGGAAACAGCGTTCGACAATGCAAAACGGTGCACGATGTTTGAAATTCTGACAAAGTAGGGGTAAGCTATAGGGAGAGACGAGTAATATACACTATGTACAAGAGCCAAGACGGAATAATAAGAGTGGACGATCAAGAACGAAGTTCTCAGATTCAAAAGGGTGTAAGACAGTAATTTAATCTTTCGCCTCTAAAGTTCAATCTGCACAACGAAGCAGCAATGATGGTAATAAAAGAAAAGTTCAGGGAGTGGAACTAAAATTCAAGCTGAAAGGATATCAACTATACGATTCGCTGATGATATTGGCATCCTGAGTGAAAGTGATGAAGAATTACATGATCTGCTGCATGAATGAAAAGTCTAATGAGTACAGAATATGGCCTGAGAGTAAATCGAATAAAGACGAAGGTAATGAGAAGTAGCAGATATGAGAACAGGAAGAAACTTAACATCAGGACTGATGGCCACGAAGTTGATGAAGCTAGTAAATTCTGCTACCTAGGTAGAAAAATAACAAGTGACATACGTAGCAAGGATGACATCAAAAGCAGACTGACAAAAAGAGCATTCGTGGCCAAGACAAGTCTACTAGCATTAAATATAGGCCTTAATTTGAGGAAGAACTTTCTGAAAATGTACGTTTGGAGCACAGAATTGTATGGTAGTAAGACATAGACTGTGGGTAACCGGAACAGAGAGCATCAAAGCATTTGAGATGTGGTTCTGCAGACGAATGTTGCAAATTAGGTGGGCTGTTAACGTAAAGAATAAGGAGGTTCTGTGTAGAATCGAAGAGGAAAGGAATATGTGGCAGACACTGACAAGAAGAAGGGACAGCCTGATAGGACATCTGTTAAGACCTGATGGAATCAGTTCCATGGTACTAGAGGAGCTACTCTAAGATGAAGGTGTTGGCACAGGAAAGGAATTCGTGGCGTGTTGCTGTCAGAAGACAGATGACAAAACGAAAAAAGTGTTGCCTTTGTTTGGACACCCCTCATAGCTATGATATTATACCAAGTTTAGCTATATCTACAAATAAGACAAATATAATGGTTTTGAAACGGAAAAATCCAGTCAGTTCGAAAATAATAATAACAAATGACAACTATTAAAATAAGTACCTGGGATGTGATACTAGTTTTAACAATGACAAAGACATTGAGAAGGCGGTTTAAAAGGTTCCAGCTATCTACGTAAAAAGGAAGAATTTGGAAAAAAAGGGACAAAGGAATGGGAGATTAAATACACTACTGGCCATTAAAATTGTTACACAACGAAGATGACGTGCTACAGATGCGAAATTTAACCTACAGGAAGAAGATGCTGTGATATGCAAATGATTAGCTTTTCAGAGCATTCACACAAGATTGGTGCCGGTGGCGACACCTACAACGTGCTGAAATGAGGGAAGTTTCCAACCGATTTCTCATACACAAACAGCAGTTGACCGGCGTTGCCTGGTGAAACGTTGTTGTGATGCCTCGAGTAAGGAGGAGAAATGCGTACCATCACGTTTCCGACTTTGATAAAGGTCGGATTGTATTCCATCGCGATTGCGGTTTATCGTATCGCGACATTGCTGCTAACGTTGGTAGAGATCCAATGACTGTTAGCAGAATATGGAATCGGTGGGTACAGGAGGGTAATATGGAACGCTGTGCAGAATCCCAACGGCCTCCCATCACTAGCAGTCGAGTGACAGGCATCTTATCCGCATGGCTGTAACGGATCGTGCAGCCACGTCTCGATCCCTGAGTCAACAGATGGGAACGTTTGCAAGACAACAACCATCTGCACGAACAGTTCGACGACGTTTGCAGCAGCATGGACTATCAGCTCGGAGACCATGGCTGCGGTTACCCTTGACGCTGCATCACAGGCAGGAGCGCCTGCGATGGCGTACTCGACGACGAACCTGGGTGCATGAATGGCACAACGTGATTTTTTCGGATGAATCCAGGTTCTGTTTACAGCATCATGATGGTCGCATCCGTGTTTGGCGACATCGCGGTGAACGCACATTGGAAGTGTGTATTCGTTATCACCATACTGGCGTATCACCCGGCGTGATGGTATGGGGTGCCATTGGTTACACATCTCGGTCACTTCTTGTTCGCATTGACGGCACTTTGAACAGTGGATGTTACATTTCAGATGTGTTACGACGCGTGGGTCTACCCTTCATTCGGTCCCTGCGAAACCCTACATTTCAGCAGGATAATGCAGGACCGCATGTTGCAGGTCCTGTACGAGCCTTTCTCGATACAGAAAATGTTCGACTGCTGCCCTGGCCAGCACATTCTCCAGATCTCTCACCAATTGAAATCGTCTGGTCAATGGTGGCCGAGCGACTGGGTCGTCACAATAAGCCAGTCACTACTCTTGATGAACTGTGGTATCGTGTTGAAGCGGCATGGGCAGCTGTACCTGTACACACCATTCAAGCTCTGTTTGATTCGATGCCCAGACGTATCAAGGCCGTTATTACGGACAGAGGTGATTGTTCTGGGTACTGATTTCTCAGGATCTATGCATCCAAATTGGGTGAAAATGTTATCACATGTCAGTTCTAGTATAATATATTTGTCCAATGAATACTCGTTTATCATCTGCTTTTCTTCTTGGTGTAGCAATTTTAATGGCCAGTAGTGTACTAATGAAATTCTTTGAAGTTACGGGAGTATCTACATTTCTATATTGTTTTGATTTATGTATAAAAAAATCATGATGGCAGGTAAGAGAGATCAATTGCATGAAACATATCAGGAGCTGCAGTAAAATGAGAAAAATGATGAACAAGGAATATTACATTAAGATCAGAGTTACAAAATATCTTCAGTTAATAATAAAGTAGAAGAGAACAGAATGAAATGGAAGGTTCGTGTTGATAGGAAGAAAACACATTGACAAAAATTAATTAAATTCGCCGACTGAAAAGAGAGAATTATGTTGAGCTCCTAACAGATAGATGGATGATAGATTTCGGAACAGGTGACTACTACAGCTAATTCTTGGAAGGAGATGGGTATAACTGATGTGATTGAACTGCAGCTCTTGAACGCTGAACGCCCTTTTCTCTTTCTTATCTCTATCTCGATTTATTAAACGAGGAAACTACCGTGTATCTAAGGATTCACTGCTAAACGAATGAATCTTGTCCTGACACACTGTGAGACACTGTGAGACTGCTGTGCTGTTAACAGAAGAATAAAAGCAACCATTTTAGCTATTTCACCGTCTGTCACTTTAAGCACATTTTCATGTCAGTCACACCTTCTTGGGCCTACTAACCTGTCAGTTCTTCTCTTATAATGTCTGTAATATCAGTACATGATAGAACACGCTGTTTATTCAGGGTATTGAGCAGCACTGTTTCTATGGTATTTTTCTCAAGACATTGAAATACCTGGAGTCTTGTTGCTTGTTAGGATGTGGTTGTTTCAAGCAACGGTGCCCAATTTCTCTGTCGCTTTGCAGACCTGAAGTGATAGCAGTGTCTCGTAGAAGCTTTTGGATGCAGGATGATGAAACTTTCCCAATGATTACATATTTTGGTTTAACATCTAATACATATGTTCTGTTGCTGATACCTGACAAATGTTGAGCAATGCTTTTTTTCAGAAGGTCTCTTGCAGGCTGAGCATTGATACCGATCAGTGGGACACTCATCTCACTGGTAGCTGAACTGGAAGAGTCTGATAGTCCCATATCGATCCCACGAGTCACCAGGAATCTGAGGTCGACCCATACGGAACCGTAGCAAACGTTCACAGAAGTGGGGTGAAGCAGTTGCCCCAGACGTTGCCCACTAACAACATTTTCCCCTCAATAGCCCAGCATCCCATCCGCACGTAGGACACCTTGAGTTTTTTTTAGAGGCCTATCTGCGATCAGAGTGGTTAAACCAAGATCCTCTCTCCACATTATACACCACGTACCGCTTCCGCCCTGCATGGTGGTCGTTGAAGATTATGCAGAGCTTACTGTTACAGGCAGCTAGCAGCTGTGAGCAGTCCCCAGCTTAGGAACTGTGCGTTAACCAAACTCGTAGCCAGCCGAAGGAGGTAAAGCTCCTTGAGGTGCTCACCATTTGCCACGAGCCAGGGAGCACATGTGGCTTATCGAATTCCACGGACGCGGTATGTATTACCATATACACAGTGTTAGTTATCATTGTGTACACTGAGCTTAGCTGTTAACGCAAAGGGTCTAAATGACTTCACGGGAAAGTATGATAAGGATGCACAAAAAGTCAAACATCAAGCGGCTGTGTGACACCTTCCAACAAACAAAAGCAAGTTTAGATGCTGGCAATAGTTACCGATCAAACATCATAACCGAAAAAGTATGTATACGAGAATGGTGTGTCTATTGAAAAGAAAAAAGAACTTAAAACATCGTATTCAGTTATGTGGAGGCAGATGCAACAGCTTTTGTAACGTACGAGGAAAGCAAATAGCCAAAAGGCAGCTGATTTCATGTTGTGGATTGGCAAGAAAGCCAATCCACTATGACAGGAAGCCGAAAGGCACGCGTTGAAGCTCACGCAGGCTGGCGTGAGGTCTGGAACAGGACACGGATGTTAGACTTTAGCAAAAATGGTCGTAACTGTTGGAATAGTTAGCTTTAATCCATAATTAGTGAACATAGTTCTTGACGGTACATGTTTTACAGCATCAATAGTAACTGGTAATGGCGCCTTTCTAGGTCGTAGCAAATGACGTAGCTGAAGGCTATGCTAACTATCGTCTCGGCTAATGAGAGCGTAATTTGTCAGTGAACCATCGCTAGCAAAGTCGGCTGTACAACTGAGGCGAGTGCTAAGAAGTGTCTCTACACCTGCCGTGTGGCGGCGCTCGGTCTGCAATCACTGATAGTGGCGACACGCGGATCCGACGTATACTAACGGACCGCGGCCGATTTAAAGGCTACCACCTAGCAAGTGTGGTGTCTGGCGGTGACACCACATTTCATTTATCTTCCCCACTCATGTATATGGTTTATGCTATATTCTTTAGCTGTAACAAACGCTGTTCTAATACGTCTCGTTTCTTGTGCATTATCGAGAAATCGAGGTACATAGGAATCTGAGTACCATACGAGGGCGTCAGATAGTAAATAGGAACATCACCCCGACAAGGTAAATTCGGCAAACTGAAACTTCGTAAGTACTGCGTTCGATTGTCGTCATATGCTTCTTTTTTGCAGTCTTACACCATACTCTCGTAATACAGCGACGAACCATATTTATTCTTAAAAGAACAATAACAATAATAAGAATAACAATTGTTGTTTATTAGCGAGTGCGAGCGCGCAAACCGTTGTGTGTGTGTGTGTGTGTGTGTGTGTGTGTGTGTGTGTGTGTGTGTGTGTGTGTGTTGGCGTTGTGAGGTGCTATCGGGGTATAATAACAAACTATGATAAAATGATTATTCTAATATTAGCCATCTAAACGACGGGAGTAACGGTCGTGAAAATAATCACTATGGTTAATAGCATTTTAGAGCGCAACACACTAGTATTTGCAATGTAATCCTCAGCAACGCGTTCCTGGAGTCAGGATTAGCTTTTTCATTTCTGGAGACGTTGTAACGATACAGGTGTTTCGTGCAAATAAAAAAAAAAAAAAATAAAGACGAAACTCGAATCCAGTATGGGAAGCCTCAATACCGTACTCTTAAGCCGCTTCCAGTAACGAAGTTCCTAGGCGGTTGGCACTCTCGTATGCTTCAAAAGCTCATGGTTCTAGAGCGGCATTTGTTACATTAAAGAATGGACTACAACCGTGCGAAAGACGACCAAAATTCCCGACTCGTTGCGTATATGCTTCTCTTCTTAGTATGGTTGTCAGATTCAACTAGAGGCAGGCCCGAATAGTAATGACCAGGCCATCGACATTTGTGTAATTGCACATAAAATTTGTTAAACAGATTTTTCTGTATAATTACGTTCACAATTTTTACTACCATAATAAAATTAAATTCTACTACCACTACTAGTAATCACTTACCAACGCCGTAATTACCACTACCCGAATCTATACCAAACAAAATAAAAACAGTAGTAGTAAAAACTACTTTTATAAACGAGTGTCTTATTACTCCCATTTTGTTGAGAATCTCTCTGCATTTAGAAGAAACTTGTTTTTAAGAACCACCCATTAGAAATCTTCATATACCATTTTCAAATTCATGACAACACGTATATCGGCTTTTACAAGTTCGACACACATTCTGTTTCTAGCATCCGACCATCACAAACTCACTGCACTAAACACGCGTTCAACCTGCGTGTTATTGACTATACAGACATGCTACATTATTTTGAACATATCTGCCACATCTGCTTTTTCTAAAAAGTGACTACACGCTTTACAATAATTATAATCCTTCCTACCAAGATCTGACACTAAAGATTTCAAAAAAGAAAACTCATGATACTGTACCGTTCGTTTCTATTGAAGCCAGTTTTCAATTTCTTTTCCGTCTCGTCTATGTCATTAAATCAAAATAGTTTTCGGTGATACAAACCTAGCAATGATACAGTTTTATAGACATCGTCATTACCACTAAATTTGTACCATTTATTAGGTTAATAATCTGTAGCAAAGAAGTGTGTAATTTTTAACTAGAATCTACTTTTTCCGTAATCCGTTCTAAAGACATTTTAACATATAATCTATAAAACTTATCCACTACCGACCACCTATTGACTTTCAACATAACCTCATGAACATCTGTTGAAAAGGCGGCCTATGTTCCAAACGTCAAATTGCTTTAGAAAATACAGATATAGTTGCTTTTAAAAAATACAGAAAACACTCTGGTCGTGTTAAGCGATCCTTCTTTATTTCGTCTTATTTTGAACTAATAAATTTCCAAATAAGGGGTTGTGATGTTTCTTTGCCTCGTGATACATAATATATTTTTACAACATACTTCTCAGCTGACTCCAAGGAAAACCACGACAATATTTCGCTATAGTCATGGCGTACAAAGTCGCAAAAGCTCCTCGGAATTTTTTGATGATGAAGAAAAGTCTGAATTTTTTCTACGAACCAGACTTTCATTTTTGTAGTTTGTTTCCAAATTTAGCACAGTTATGTGATATAACAGAAACATTTAGCTGTTCTCTTCTTTTAATCAAGTAGAAACAAAATTATGTTTACCGACATTATCTGACGCATTGTCGGCTTGATAATAAATTACAATGATTAGCGTTAAACCGGTTTCTAGGAAAATCGATTATAGCTTACAAGAAATGGCTTCTGCAGATTCGTTCACATTTTCGTAAAAGTCAAGAACGTCGTTACATGTTTCCCTATCTTTGTAGTACTACGTTACTACTATCGGGTAATACAGGGTGTTTATAAATGAATATCGAGGTTTTAATGTTTTATAATATTTATTATATTAAACTTACAGTTATAAATGATATGTCAAATGAAAGACCATCTCAAACAGTTTTACCAAGAACCTTATAAATTTTTAATGTGAGCACCATTTGTCACACGGCACACACCAAATCTATAGTTGAGTTGCTTCAATCCGGTTTCTTAATTCAGGGAGGTCTGCTAGTAACGGAGGCACGTACACACGATCCTTGATGAAACCACAAAGGAAAAAATTGCATGGTGGTTGGGAGGGTGAACGTGGAGGCCATACAAAGCAAGCCCTGTCATTGGGCCCCTTGCGGCCTATCCAGCGCTTGGTTACAGTGAAGTTCAACCAATCGCATACTTCGTTTTGCCAGTGAACGATTATAAGTTTATGGAAAAACTGTTTCAGTTGCTCTTTCATTTGACATATCATTTCTAACTGTAAATTTAATCTAATAAATATTATAAAACGTTAAAACCTCGATATTCATTTATAAACACCCTGTATTATTTTTTGCCGTTAAGCGTCTAGCCAAATGGAAAAGAAACATCTTCCTTTAATTCACTTAATAGTTTCTCTTTAGTATATGGCAGAAGCACATCTTTTACTAACGCCTCACCTTTAGTTCGGCCGCGTCTAGGGTTACATTCCGAGACGATATTTCGATACCGTCATCGTTACGGGCCTTATTGTCCCTACATCCTGAGAAGATTCAAATTTTGTCCCGATTCGGCAAAATACTGTTACGAGATTGAAGTACTGAAGTAACCATCTGTTAACGCCTCAGTTAGTTTTATTTATGTCAACAAGTTTATGTTGGTGAGGTCTCTCACAGATAGCGTTGCATGTTCCGTATCTTGTAACGACGATGGAAACTCCTTCTAGATCTAACGCCATCATTCGAGAAAATGCCCAACTACTCCAATAGTATGGGGCTTGAACTAAGTAGCGCCGCCCGAAAGAATCGGACAGTTGCCATTTGAGTAGTGATCTGATATGACGATCCTTTCGAAACGTAGAACGAACAACGAGTGCAAGTAGGTAATGTCCACTTATTGTGGATTGGCCAATTCCAACTGCTAAAATTATGAGAGTATTTTTTTTTCTATTCCTGCACGCAACGCCATTGTGGAAAGAGTATTTACGCTGATGTCGTCCAAGTCTACTGGGTTCTCCAAACCCAACAAGCCTCCATCTGATGCCTCTTTCTATCGTCCTATCTGTCTCACATCGGTGTTCAGCAAGCTCTTGGAATCCATCCTTTCCCGGCGCATCCATCTCCACCTCCACCAAAACCACCTCTTCCCGAACACCCAATGTGGCTTTCGACATTCCTTCTCTGCTGATGACCAACTCCTCTGCCTCACTCATCTCCTCTCCCTCCAGGTTAACTCCCGTCGCTCCGCCATTTTTGTCTCACTTGACCTCGAAACGGCCTACGACCGTGTCTGGCATCCCGGTCTCCTGTTTAAACTCCAAACCTACGCCCTTCCTATCAACTACATCCGTCTGATGGCCTCCTTCCTCTCCCACCGCCCCTCCTATGTTACCATCCATAATGCCAATTCCCACACCTTCTACCCCTCTGCAGGTGTGCCCAGGGCTCTGTCCTCTCCCCTCTCCTCTACCTCCTGTACACGGCAGATATGCCCCAGCCCCCCCCCCACCACCACCAGTACACCTCTTGCAATATACTGATGATACCGCATTCCTCACCCTCGCTCCTACCCCCCAACGGTCCCAACGCCTTCTCCAGAATCACCTTGACCTTTTTGCTGCATGGTGTAACCAGTGGCTCCTGAAACTCAATCCTTCCAAGACCCAGGCAATCATCGTACGTCATACCACTCGCTCCTTCCGGCTCCTGGATTTCTCCCTTACTGTCTGCGCACGTCCTGTCCGCTTCACCCCCAACCTCACCTACCTTGGCCTCACCAAAGACCGTCACCTCACCTGGATCCCTCATCTCCGCTCCATCCATTCCAAAGCCCACAACCGCCTCCGACTCCTCAAACTCCTCTCTGGCCGAACGTGGGGGTTGCACCTTCTACCATCCTCCACACCTACAAATCCTTAAACCGTCCCATCCTCTGTTATGCCAGTCCTGCCCGGATATCTGCCCCCCCCCCCAAATTCTATAAGTCCCTCCAAATCCTTGAGCGTCATGCACTCCGCCTCGCCTTCCGTATACGTCTCCCGTCCCCCACGCGGATCCTCTATGATCTCATTCCTTTCCCCCATCTGCTCCTATTCCTCAAACATATCCGCATCCTCTACACCTCCCGCCGTCTTGAACCCCCTCACCCCCTGGTTGCTCCTCTCCTCTCCCATCCCCACCCCCTGCCACGTCTTCACCGTTGTGTCCCCCCTACCCTCCATCTCTACACCCTATATCTCCTTTCCCAAGGTGGCTTCCATCAGCTCCCCCTCCTGGATGATGCCCTCTCTCCCTCCATTTATCCTTCCTATCAACTCTGATCCTCAACACCCCCCCTCCTTTCCTCCATCCTTTCCCTGGGCTCCCTCTTCCTCCCTCCTTCCATCCTGTGTTTTCTCCCCGTCTATCATCTCCTTTCTCTCCCCCTCCCCCGAGCCCTTTTGTACTCCCCTTCCTCTGCCTTCCCCAATCCCTAGCCCGTCTGCTCAGCACCCCCCACCCCTCTTATGGATCCTCCTCTTCCATTGGCTCATTTCCCCCCTACCCCTTCGCTTTTCCTCTCCTTCCCCCCCTTTTTCCCTGTCATCTGACCAGTTTCCCCAACCTGCTCTCGGGTGTCGTATTTGTGCCAACTTTTAGCGCAGTGTTTAAGTGATGTTCGGTGTTGTGCATCCTTCCACAGTGTTGCGAACAGAAATCTTGCTGTCGCTGGGTGTGCTTTTTGTATCTCTTGCGAACAGAACCCAGACTGTCGCCATGTTTTTTTAATTGTCTGTCTGTTTTTTTTCTGCTTCCTGTGTGTTTTATTAGCTTCATCGACCCTGTGTTTTATGTTTTACGCTCCAGAATTTTCTGCCATTTTTACCTTTAAGTCACCGATTTTATCGCCAACTGTTATTATTTTTTATTATCTTCCTCTTTTTTAAAAAATTCTGTAGGCTGAAGAGCGGTGTAATAAGCTGCTGCCAGCCCGCCCCCTTTAGGGGGAATCGAAACCCAATAAAGGAAAAAAAAAGTCTACTGGCGCCATGCACTCCACCTCGCCTTCCGTATACGCCTCCCGTCCCCCATGCAGATCCTCTATGACCTGATGCCTTTCCTCCATTTGCTCCTATTCCTGGATCATATCCGCATAGTCTACACCTCCCACCTCCTTGATTCCCCTCACACCCTGGTTGCTCTCTTCTCCAATCTCCACCTTCACTGTGGTGTCCTCCCCACCCTCCATCTCTACACCCTTCATCTCCTTTCCCAAGGTGGCTTCCGACAACTCCCCCTCCCGCATGATGCCCCCTCACCCTCCATTTATCCCTCCTATCAACTCTGATCCACACCTCACCATCCTTTCCTCTGTCGTTTCCGTGGGCTCCCTCTCCCCCCCCCCTTCCATCCTGTTTTTTCGCACCTACCCTCTCTCTGCCTCCCCTCTCCCCCTGAGTCCTTTTGCATTCCCCTCCTCTGCCTTTCCCCACTCCCTCTCACATCTGCCCCCCCCCCCGTCTCATGAGCCCTCGTCCTCTGGCAGCTCCTTCCCCCCCCCCCATTTCGTTTTTCCACTCCTTCTCCCTTTTCTTTACCATCATCTGTCCAGGTTTCCCCCATCTGCCCTGAGCTGTGGTGTGTCATGTTTGTGCCAACATTTTAGTGCAGTGTTCAAGTGAGTGTTCAGTGTTGTGCCTCTTGGAAAAAGTGTTGCAAACAAAAATCATGTCGTCGCTGGGTGTGATTTTTATATCTCTTGCCAACAGAAACCAGACTGTCGCCACGTTTATTAATTGTCTGTCTATTGTTTTACCTGTCTGCTTCCTTTGTATTTTATTAGCATCGCCAACCCTTTGATTTAGCTTTTAAGTTCCACAATTTTTCGCCATTTTACCATTCAAGTCGCCGATTTTATAGCCTGCTTTTATTATTTCTTATCTTCATTTTTTAAAACAAATTCTGTAGGCTGAAGAGCGGTATACTAAGCTGCTGCCAGCCTGTCCCCTTCAAGGGGGGGGGGGGGCGGGGGGGGGGGAATCAAATCTCAATAAAAGAAAAAAAGTCCACTGGTGAGATAAATAGATTACTGTGGGGGACTGTGGACTCACTCATACATTGACAGTTTAACCACAGGCTGATTTGAATGGAGCTTTATAAATGCGTAAAAGGAAACAAAAGACATTCTTAAGAAGATGAAATCTTCTGAAAAAAAAATGTGGTGTACCAACTTCTTCTGTCCAAGAAATTCCACGCAATTTTTAAACATAAAAAGTAATTTTATTAAACAAATATTTTCTTCATTTCTACACTCTCGTCTCTATTATTACTAGATCCCCTAGCCACGTCTTTCTTTCTTCGCTGCAGAGGCACCTTTGACAACATATGGATTTAATTTAGTACCACAACCTTCAGAATTGTAGGAATAATAAATGTTCACCCTATGATAAGTCAAATTTAATTCCATGTGCGGCGATTTTGTCGTTTTCTGCTATAAAATATTTTGAAAGGATTTTAAGAAGAGACTGGTCATTCTTTTGCCTAATATTATTTGCTTTGTGTCTTTCTGGTTGTAAATGTTTATTCAGGGCCATCAGCCAGCTGTATTTAATGGTAAATGAGACAGTGTATATTACGCTCTTACACATACTCTCATCATTATCAAATGTTTGTAAGGACGTTTTATAGTAATTTTTGTCCTGTAACCATTCTTCACTAAGCAGACGTAGACATCATCTCTTCATTTCACTATTATTACTAGCTATTCTGGATTGTAAGGCCTAGTATATTAACACACGAACCGAGCGTCCCAACAATAGGCGATAAACTCATACTGACAATGGAGTTTTGCCAGCCGACAAGTTGCCGCAGATCATCAGTGTTTCTTTAACTATGTGCTGGCCGAATATTAGAGACGCAGTAATGAAAAGTTGTTGGAACGGGAAAAGGAACATAACATTTTATTAGAATAAAAAATTAATATTTGCATAAAATTATCCAAAATGATTGAAAATTAATCACATTCAAGTCCGCAGACTACAATCATTAGCCCGTATACCCGGATAATTAATTCCAAACCCGGACACTCCGATTGGAGACTGATCTACTCGTTAGCCGTTCTGTCGTAAGGCGCTACTTTTTAAACAAGCTGTACAACACCTTAACGGGTAAACATGTTAGCTTACGTAGCAAGATCAAACTAAGCGGAACACCTGACGACATTCTGCCGTGAAACCTCTGCTCCAACGGATGTCGCACCTCTAAGCAGGCTGCCGCACCCGGAAGCCATGTTTGCTGTTCCTCTCAGCGTGTCACGACTGCCTTTCTGCTAATGGGCGTCATCCGTACACTACGAGCAGCTGCGCTGACGACTGTTGGCTAGGGCTGTTGGTAAAATATCGATATTTCCGCAGAAACTATCAATATACATTGATTTTTATACATTTGTCTCATAATTTTCGGACATATTTCGAGTTTAAGAATCCTTTAATTTACATCTATAGTCAAAAACTTTTTGTTAACAGATTACCGGTTTCGGTCTGTAATGGCCATCATCCGATCCGCAGAAAAAATGGGAAAAAACGCAATTATACTCGCAGATTGTCTACAGCTTAAAAACAATAAATAAACCGTAATGAAAAGTACTACTGACATATATATGCGTTTGTCCGCTTTGAGTATGAAGAGGTATAACTATTTTATAAAACAAAGTCCTAATGTACTGCAGTCATAGTGGCATCGTCAAATGTTAAATGCAAAATCAGCACCAGCATCATCGAATATACACTCCTGGAAATTGAAATAAGAACACCGTGAATTCATTGTCCCAGGAAGGGGAAACTTTATTGACACATTCCTGGGTGCAGATACATCACATGATCACACTGACAGAACCACAGGCACATAGACACAGGCAACAGAGCATGCACAATGTCGGCACTAGTACAGTGTATATCCACCTTTCGCAGCAATGCAGGCTGCTATTCTCCCATGGAGACGATCGTAGAGATGCTGGATGTAGTCCTGTGGAACGGCTTGCCATGCCATTTCCACCTGGCGCCTCAGTTGGACCAGCGTTCGTGCTGGACGTGCAGACCGCGTGAGACGACGCTTCATCCAGTCCCAAACATGCTCAATGGGGGACAGATCCGGAGATCTTGCTGGCCAGGGTAGTTGACTTACACCTTCTAGAGCACGTTGGGTGGCACGGGATACATGCGGACGTGCATTGTCCTGTTGGAACAGCAAGTTCCCTTGCCGGTCTAGGAATGGTAGAACGATGGGTTCGATGACGGATTGGATGTACCGTGCACTATTCAGTGTCCCCTCGACGATCACCAGTGGTGTACGGCCAGTGTAGGAGATCGCTCCCCACACCATGATGCCGGGTGTTGGCCCTGTGTGCCTCGGTCGTATGCAGTCCTGATTGTGGCGCTCACCTGCACGGCGCCAAACACTCATACGACCATCATTGGCACCAAGGCTGAAGCGACTCTCATCGCTGAAGACGACACGTCTCCATTCGTCCCTCCATTCACGCCTGTCGCGACGCCACTGGAGGCGGGCTGCACGATGTTGGGGCGTGAGCGGAAGACGGCCTAGCGGTGTGCGGGACCGTAGCCCAGCTTCATGGAGACGGTTGCGAATGGTCCTCGCCGATACCCCAGGAGCAACAGTGTCCCTAATTTGCTGGGAAGTGGCGGTGCGGTCCCCTACGGCACTGCGTAGGATCCTACGGTCTTGGCGTGCATCCGTGCGTCGCTGCGGTCCGGTCCCAGGTCGACGGGCACGTGCACCTTCCACCGACCACTGGCGACAACATCGATGTACTGTGGAGACCTCACGCCCCACGTGTTGAGCAATTCGGCGGTACGTCCACCCGGCCTCCCGCATGTCTACTATACGCCCTCGCTCAAAGTCCGTCAACTGCACATACGGTTCAAGTCCACGCTGTCGCGGCATGCTACCAGTGTTAAAGACTGCGATGGAGCTCCGTATGCCACGGCAAACTGGCTGACACTGACGGTGGCGGTGCACAAATGCTGCGCAGCTAGCGCCATTCGACGGCCAACACCGCGGTTCCTGGTGTGTCCGCTGTGCCGTGCGTGTGATCATTGCTTGTACAGCCCTCTCGCAGTGTCCGGAGCAAGTATGGTGGGTCTGAAACACCGGTGTCAATGTGTTCTTTTTTCCATTTCCAGGAGTGTATATAAATAACATCATAGGCACGAATCATGTTGTCAGCAGCACTACTGTTCAAAACAAACTGCCGTACAGTAGCCACAAGAAGCTCATCACATGTCGCTAATGCAGGCACTCACTAGTTCAAAAATGGTTCAAATGGCTCTGAGCACTATGGGACTTAACATCTGTAGTCATCAGTCCCCTAGAACTTAGAACTACTTAAACCTAACTAACCTAAGGACATCACACACATCCACGCCCGAGGCAAGATTCGAACCTGCGATCGTAGCAGTCGCGCGGTTCCGGACTGCGCGCCTAGAACCGCTAGACCACCGCGGCCGGCACACTCACTAGTTTTCAATGATTAATTGAATAGCGTGAAATAAAGGGGATACAATAGTTGAAGTCTGTAAAGAGCTTATAACATATAATAGGCAATACAGTAATAAAAAGCGATGAAGTAGAACACGACAAAAGTTAGATTGTTAAAAAGAGGAAGAGTTAAAAGACAGTAGTTGGCACATGCTCAAGTGCCAATGTTCTAGATAATGACATAAGTAATAACCACTTTCGATTGTACACCGAATAATAATAAAAAAACTGTAAAACAAATCACCAAAGATGCCACAATGAAAGAAAACATAGTGCTGCACATAATCAGCGCTAACGCCAGAATTACACATAGGTGAGAAGTAGTTGGAGGAACATGACCGCCAGAGGACCCCTCCTACCCTGCGGCAATCAGTTGCAAGCAAAGAGAGATAAAATTCCGTAACAGTGCATGCCCAACATCATTTAGTTAATGCAGTATAGAAAATGAACAGAGGAGAATCAAGAAAATACTAGAGTCATGCGTAAAATCTACGAAAAACGAACAAAATATGTGAGACACTGAATACTAGGTGAAACTATCAACAAGCTATCAACAGCAGCGTGCAGTGATTAAAGCAAAATATTTTCGAGTAAAACAAAAGAGGCACTGGGCATAAAGCCGTTCTGCCAATTAAGCAGTTTTTTTTTCTGTGTGTCTGTCTGTCTGTATTTCTTTCTTTGTTATAAATTTCAGGCTTCTCTACCAAATTAAGAGCATGGCTTTTTTCCGCTCTGTGGAGAATAGGCATACATTTCTCAGTGCTCCCTATGGAATGACCGGTTTCAGTTAAATGCTGTCCCCAAGCAGTTTTGTTCCGTATCTGTGTGGGTTTTTTAAATCTTAATATTAAAAGAGCGGCCTGTTTGACCGATATAATACACTACTGGCCATTAAAATGGCTACACAAAGAAGAAATACAGATTATAAACGGATATTCATTGGACAAATATATTATACTAGAACTGATATGTGATTACATTTTCTCGCTATTTGGGTGCATAGATCCTGAGAAATCAGTACCCAGAACAACCACCTCTGACCGTAATAACGGCCTTGATACGCCTGGGCATTGAGTCGAACAGAGCTTGGATGGCGTGTACAGGTACAGCTGTCCATGCAGCTTCAACACGAGTAGTGACTGGCGTATTGTGACGAGCCAGTTGCTCGGCCACCATTGACCAGACGTTTTCAATAGTTGGGAGATCTGGAGAATGTGCTGGCCAGGGCAGCAGTCGAACATTTTCTGTATCGAGAAAGGCTCCTACAGGAACAGCAACATGCGGTCGTGCATTATCCTGCTGAAATGTAGGGTTTCGCAGGGATCGAATGAAAGGTAGAGCCATGTGTCGTATCACATCTGAAATGTAACGTCCACTGTTCAAAGTGCCGTCAATGCGAACACGAGGTGTCCGAGACGTGTAACCGACAGCACCGCATACCATCACGCCGGGTGATACACCAGTATGGCGACGAAGAATACACGCTTCCAATGTGCGTTAGCCACGATGTCGCCAAACACGTATGCAACCATCATGATGCTGTAAATAGAACCTGGATTTATCCGAAAAAATGACGTTTTGCCATTCGTGCACCCAGGTTCGTCGTCGAGTACACCATCGCAGGCGCTCCTGTCTGTGATGCAGCGTCAACGGTAACCGCAGCCATGGTCTCCGAGCTGATAGTCCCTGATGCTGCAAACGTCGTCGAACTGTTTGTGCAGATGGTTACTGTCTTGCAAACGTCCCCATGTGTTGACTCAGGGATGGAGACGTGGCTGCACGATCCGTTACAGCCATGCGGATAAGATATCTCTCATCTCGACTGCTAGTGATACGTGGCCGTTGGGATCCAGCACGGCGTTTCGTATTACTTCAGTTCCGTATTACTCCCCTGAACCAACCGATTCCATATTCTGCTAACAGTCATTGGATCTCGACCAACGCGAGCAGCAAAGTCGCGATACGATATACCGCAATTGCGATAGGCTACAATCCGACCTTTATCAAAGACGGAAACGTGATGGTACGCGTTTCTGGTGCTTACACGAGGCATCACAACGACGTTTCACCAGGCAACGCCAAGCAACTGCTGTTTGTGTAAGAGAAATCGGTTGGAAACGTTCCTCATGTCAGCACGTTGTAGGTGTCGCCACCGGCGCCAACCTTGTGTGAATGCTCTGAAAAGCTAAGCATTTGCATATCACAGCATCTTCTTCCTGTCGGTTAAATTTCGCGTCTGTAGCAAGTCATCTTCGTGGTGTAGCAATTTTAATGCCAGAAGTGTATTTGTCACAGTTACTACAGTCAGTCCTGTATACTCCAGAGGCATCAAATTTGTCATACGTCCCTTTGAGTTTACGTATTATTCACAGTTTTAGGGTGTTGTTAACCTGAAAGCCACATCTGATATCAGACTTTTTAAGATATTTTTATATTTGCAGGGACATTTTATAAAACAGGTATGCCTCTTCATACTTAAAGCGGACAAACGCATATATATGTCAGTAGTACTTCTTATTATGGTCTATTTGTTGTTTTCAAGCTGTAGACAATCTGCGAGTGTATTTATGTTTTTCCCCTTTTTTTGCTGCAGATCTGATGATGGTCATTATAGACCGAAACCGGTAATCTGTTAACAAAAAGTTTGTGACCATAGACGTAAATTAAAGGAAACTTATTGTGTACATGGGTCACTGTTTTATTCGCGACAATGTCGAAGCTTCTGATATTTAGATTAGTTCTTTTGAAATTTTAGTAGAACATAATTTTACTTTTACTATGTGAACGAGTCTTGCTACTTTTTGAGCGTTCATCACATCCAATAGTTCTCTTTGACTGTGTAAAGCAAGTATATGTGGCACAAAAGAAGAAGTCCGATTGCACATTGTGAGGCGGGGATAGAGTGGACTGGCGGAGTGAATGGAGCAACAAGTTTTCCAATGTGAAAAAATAGCACACCAGCTACGTTAAGAAACAAGTTTTAACCCAACTAATATGCTATTTCTTCACATCGGCATTCCTCAGAGAAAGTTTCTGAAGATGATGAATAAACATCAAAATGATAAGATTGGTCTTTGTAGTCGACGGAGCCGAACGAGGGGAGATGCTGTGTTAATCGTCGCTTGGTGCTAACAAAAGAAACTGCAACGTTCATCTTCACCACCCAATTTTGACACTACGACTGCTAGGTCGCTTGTCATTGCAGAAATGAAAAAAAAATGAAAAAAAAACAGTCAAGTTGACATGGAAAGTTTATGCACTGTATTTTTAATTGAATTTTATGTTTGAAAACAATCCTCAAACAGGGCTCGGAAGCTGCGGTTTCTTTACTGCTTGACCATGAGCTAGCAAGAGTTCCAGGCCCTACGTGTTTTACTGCTTTGCAGGTAGAGATTTTGAATCATGAGGAAATAAAAAAAAACTCAATGGTAAGAAAAAATATCTAATCACCATAGGTTTAATTACCAATTATCCAGAATAGTTATACATATATCCCGACACAATTAATGCAGTTACGATAGAATTCCTTCGTCCACATAAGATTGCCGACCGGTGTGGCCGAGCGGTTCTAGGCGGTACAGTCTGGAACCGCGAGACCGCTACGGTTGCAGGTTCGAATCCTGTCTCGGGCATGGATGTATGTGATGTCCTTATGTTAGTTAGGTTTAAGTAGTTCCAAGTTCTAGGTGACTGATGACCTCAGATGTTAAGTCCTATAGTGCTCAGTGCCAAATGAGATTGATGACAAATCGTAAGAACGTCTCTTCAAGATCGGCGCCAGCTGATAAGTGCTTAAATGAGATATCTTTTCTTCTTAATACAAAAGTTGCGGAACAAAAGAGTGGTAGCGGACTCAAGAGGAAACAACACGCTCTCACAGAGCAAGATGTCGCAGTGGTCAGCACACTGGACTCGCCTTCGAGAGGACGACGGATAAAACCAGCGTCCGGCCATCTTGATTTCTCTAAATTGCTTCAATTCAATGCTATGATGGCAAGACCGATTTCCTTCCCCCATCCTTCCCTAATCTGATGGGACCGATTACCTCTCTCTTTGGTCCCCTCACCCCAAACCAACCAACAATGTGCTCTCAACATATAGATATAATAGGAGAGTCGTCTGTACGTCAGAAACTTGAAGCCGACGTCAATCATGTTAGCTGCCCCAAACATTAGCTTCTCGTGGAAGTGTTTTGATCAAAAAATGTCAGCTTAAATTGGTTCAAATGGCTCTGAGCACTATGGGTGCTTAACATCTGAGGTCATCAGTCCCCTAGAACTTAGAGCTACTTAAACCTAACTAACCTAAGGACATCACAAACATCAATGCCCAAGGTAGGATTCGAACCTGCGACCGTAGCAGTCGCACAGTGTCAGCTCACGTCACTGCCAGGTGTACTACTAATTTTGACCTTTAGTGTGAAATGTAAACGAATCACATTTCATTCGTAAGTGGTTTCGTTCAAAAGATATTTTTCATGCATGAATTTCATTTGCGCGGCTTTCTTTCACTGTAGTGGTTTCATTTTCATTATTTGACTTAATTTCCTGTCATCCTACTCGAAGAGCTTTGTGGATGAACACTGTGAGGAGGGAAGGTTGCAAACTGACCAATTACAACAATTGTTCTCAGCATTTTCGGAAATAGAAAATACACCGAATATAACTTTCGTCAGTACATATTACAGTAAGGAAAAAGCTGGACTACGTAAGCAGTCTTTCCATATCACATACTTTTTTCCTTTTTGGTTGTTCGAATCGTAAAACAAAAAAAAATCACATTAATCAGGCGGAATGTGTCGTCTTACGGGATTAAATATCCACTTAAGAGCAGAGAAACGTGAGAAAATTTGTTCCTGATACTTTTTTTATTCAGTATTTAAAACAGCTACTGCGTGCACATGACAAAAGTAAAGAAGAAGAGGAAGAAGAAGAAGAAGCAATCGTCTGTTAATATTTCGGGGCATCTAACACGATGGCGACCGCTTCAAAACCGCGTGCAGTGTCTTCTGTGGCGCCTTCTGCCGATGTTGAACCGCCATGGATTTCAACTTATTTTGAAAACGAACACCTACTCTGACCAACACCTACAACACGACGTACTATCATGAAATACTACACCTGATATTTTTCCACTGAGGGACTCTATCTGTGATTTTAAAGACACGAATAATAATGGACAAACTAAGATAAAAATTCTACATATTTTAAAAGAGCTGAATTATTGTATGTTAACATTTTATCCACTTTTTGTGACATGGCAATTTTTTAACGACCGAACTTCTTAATCCAGAATGAGATTTTCACTCTGCAGCGGAGTGTGCGCAGATGGTAAACTTCCTGGCAGATAAAAACTGTGTGCCGGACCGAGACTCGAACTTGGGACATTTACCTTTCGCAGGCAGGTGCTCTACCAACTGAGCTACCCAAGCACGATTCACGTCCCGTCCTCACAGTTCTGCAAGGTTCGCAGGAAAGCTTCTGTAAAGTTTGGAAGGGAGGAGACGAGGTACTGGCAGAAGTAAAGCTGTGAGGGCGGGGCCTGAGTCGTGCTTGGGTAGCTCAGTTGATAGAGCACCTGCCCGCCAAAGGCAAAGGTCCAGAGTTCGAGTCTCGGTCCGGCACACGATTTAATCTGCCAGGAAGTTTCGAATTTCTTAATGTTTGAAAAATGAATTAGAGGAAGTGGCATATGAGATCAAACAATTCGTCGCAGCACTCGAGTGTTTAACGGCTGCAAATACTTCTGTTAGAGAATATACTTACCCATCATTAGTAAGAGTATAGGCCATGATAATTAGGAAGCCAGAACTTATTTTGTTACTCTTGTGGATAGTGGAATGATAGAAGGAATGAAGTGACGGATAACTTTCTATCAATAAGCTTCTTTTATTTGAATGCTTCGTGTGTGTTCCTTCAAAAGAACAGATACCAGGTCAATCCAACAGCTGTTAAACACCATACATAAAGTGAAAATGGATAACTGCTGTCAGTTACAACGGGACATTAAGCGGAGTCAGCGTCGACGAGCGAAAGTGTGCACCTGCCCACGCTTCTAACCCGGGACCTCCAGCTTATTAATTAGGGGCGGTAACTACTGTGTCATCACGGACAATTTACAATGTGGTTCTCTTAATTATTGTACGGTCTGTGCGCTTAAAGCCCTTCAGGATGATGAAATTATAGTTGTGTTTGGATTCATCCATTCTTACGCCATGTAGTGACAGAATACGCAACGCGTTATTTGACATGTACGACATTGCGTGCGGCAGGTACATTTTCCGTTGTTAATAGACTCCGAGTCCTAACATGTTATTTTCCAATTGAGGCAATTTGTACCGTATTCTACTTACGAGAAAAGTAGGAATAGATATTGGTAAGCTATCCTCGTACCAAATAATCATTTCGTGAACCATCAGTGAGTTATTACAGCGGATTTACGCTGGTCGTAACTGTACATCATAAATTCTCCTTATGGGTACATAGTTTTACACAAGCTATTATTATGGGTAATATCTCAGGAAACTACTGGCTGTAAAGCGTTTAGTGGACATTTGGAAGGTTAAATGTACGACCGTTTCTCGGAAGAAACAGTAATATGAATGTACTGCACTATTGTTGTTGTTTCACCTGATGGCAAATAACAACCAAGTTATTAGCGCCAGAAAGTACTGTTCGAACTCGAGTGATCTTAAAAAAGACTTTCTCATTCATTTGCTAAAACAGCACCTATATCATAGAAAAAAATAATTTCGAGTAAAATAATCAGTAAGACCCCCCCACGAACCGTGGACCTTGCCGTTGGGGGGGAGGCTTGCGTGCCTCAGCGATACAGATAGCCGTACCGTACGTACAACCACAACGGAGGGGTATCTGTTGAGAGGCCAGACAAACGTGTGGTTCCTGAAGAGGGGCAGCAGCCTTTTCAGTAGTTGCAGGGGCAACGGTCTGGATGATTGACTGATCTGGCCTTGTAACAATAACCAAAACGGCCTTGCTGTGCTGGTACTGCGAACGGCTGAAAGCAAGGGGAAACTACAGCTGTAATTTTTCCCGAGGGCATGCAGCTAAACTGTATGATTAAATGATGATGGCGTCTTCTTGGGTAAAATATTACGGAGGTAAAATAGTCCCCCATTCGGATCTCCGGGCGGGGACTACTCAGGAGGATGTCGTTATCAGGAGAAAGAAAACTGGCGTTCTACGGATCGGAGCGTGGAATGTCAGATCCCTTAATCGGGCAGGTAGGTTAGAAAATTTAAAAAGGGAAATGGATAGGTTAAAGTTAGATATAGTGGGAATTAGTGAAGTTCGGTGGCAGGAGGAACAAGACTTCTGGTCAGGTGACCACAGGGTTATAAACACAAAGTCAAATAGGGGTAATGCAGGAGTAGGTTTAATAATGAATAGGAAAATAGGAATGCGGGTAAGCTACTACAAACAGCATAGTGAACGCATTATTGTGGCCAAGATAGATACGAAGCCCACACCTACTACAGTAGTACAAGTTTATATGCCAACTAGCTCTGCAGATGACGAAGAAATTGAAGAAATGTATGATGAAATAAAAGAAATTATTCAGATAGTGAAGGGAGACGAAAATTTAATAGTCATGGGTGACTGGAATTCGAGTGTAGGGAAAGGGAGAGAAGGAAACGTAGTAGGTGAATATGGATTGGGGCTAAGAAATGAAAGAGGAAGCCGCCTGGTGGAATTTTGCACAGAGCACAACTTAATCATAGCTAACACTTGGTTTAAGAATCATGATAGAAGGTTGTATACATGGAAGAACCCTGGAGATACTAAAAGGTATCAGATAGATTATATAAAGGTAACACAGAGATTTAGGAACTAGGTTTTAAATTGTAGGACATTTCCAGGAGCAGATGTGGACTCTGACCACAATCTATTGACAATGACCTGTAGATTAAAACTGAAGAAACTGCAAAAAGGTGGGAATTTAAGGAGATGGGACCTGGATAAACTGAAAGAACCAGAGGTTGTACAGAGTTTCAGGGAGAGCATAAGGGAACATTGACAGGAATGGGGGAAAGAAATACAGTAGAAGAAGAATGGGTGGCTTTGAGGGATGAAGTAGTGAAGGCAGCAGACGATCAAGTAGGTAAAAAGACGAGGGCTAGTAGAAATCCTTGGGTAACAGAAGAAATACTAAATTTAATTGATGAAAGGAGAAAATATAAAAATGCAGTAAATGAAGCAGGCAAAAAGGAATACAAACGTCTTAAAAATGAGATCGATAGGAAGTGCAGAATGGCTAAGCAGGGATGGCTAGAGGACAAATGTAAGGATGTAGAGGCTTATCTCACTAGGGGTAAGATAGATACTTCTTACAGGAAAATTAAAGAGACCTTTGGAGATAAGAGGACCACTTGTATGAACATCAAGAGCTCAGATGGAAACCCAGTTCTAAGCAAAGAAGGGAAAGGAGAAAGGTGGAAGGAGTATATAGAGGGTCTATACAAGGGCGATGTACTTGAGGACAATATTATGGAAATGGAAGAGGATGTAGATGAAGATGAAATGGGAGATACGATACTGCGTGAAGAGTTTGACAGAGCACTGAAAGACCTGAGTCGAAACAAGGCCCGCGGAGTAGACAACATTCCAGTAGAACTACTGACGGCCTTGGGAGGTGCCAGTCCAGACAAAACTCTACCATCTGGTGAGCAAGATGTATGAAACAGGCGAAATACCCTCAGACTTCAAGAAGAATGTAATAATTCCAATCCCAAAGAAAGCAGGTGTTGACAGATGTGAAAATTACCGAACAATCAGTTTAGTAAGCCACAGCTGCAAAATACTAATACGAATTCTTTACAGACGAATGGAAAAACTAGTGGAAGCCGACCTCGGGGAAGATCAGTTTGGATTCCGTAGAAATACTGGAACACGTGAGGCAATACTGACCTTACGACTTATCTTAGAAGAAAGATTAAGGAAAGACAAACCTACGTTTCTAGCATTTGTAGACTTAGAGAAAGCTTTTGACAATGTTGACTGGAATACTCTCTTTCAAATTCTAAAGGTGGCAGGGGTAAAATACAGGGAGCGAAAGGCTATTTACAATTTGTACAGAAACCAGATGGCAGTTATAAGAGTCGAGGGTCATGAGAGGGAAGCAGCGGTTAGGAAGGGAGTGAGACAGGGTTGTAGCCTCTCCCCAATGTTATTCAATCTGTATATTGAGCAAGCAGTAAAGAAAACAAAAGAAAAATTTGGAGTAGGTATTAAAATCCATGGAGAAGAAATAAAAACTTTGAGGTTCGCCGATGACATTGTAATTCTGTCAGAGACAGCAAAGGACTTGGAAGAGCAGTTGAACGGAATGGATGGTGTCTTGAAGGGAGGATATAAGATGAACATCAACAAAAGCAAAACGAGGATAATGGAATGTAGTCGAATTAAGTCGGGTGATGTTTATGGTATTAGATTAGGAAATGAGACACTTAAAGTAGTAAAGGAGTTTTGCTATTTGGGGAGCAAAATAACTGATGATGGTCGAAGTAGAGAGGATATAAAATATAGACTGGCAATGGCAAGGAAAGCGTTTCTGAAGAAGAGAAATTTGTTAACATCGAGTATAGATTTAAGTGTCAGGAAGTCATTTCTGAAAGTATTTGTATGGAGTGTAGCCATGTATGGAAGTGAAACATGGATGGTAAATAGTTTAGACAAGAAGAGAATAGAAGCGTTTGAAATGTGGTGCTACAGAAGAATGCTGAAGATTAGATGGGTAGATCACATAACTAATGAGGTGGTATTGAATAGGATTGGGGAGAAGAGATGTTTGTGGCACAACTTGACCAGAAGAAGGGATCGGTTTGTAGGACATGTTCTGAGGCATCAAGGGATCACCAATTTAGTATTGGAAGGCAGCGTGGAGGGTAAAAATCGTAGGGGGAGACCAAGAGATGAATACACTAAAAAGATTCAGAAGGATGTAGGTTACAGTACGTACTGGGAGATGAAGAAGCTTGCACAGGATAGAGTAGAATGGAGAGCTGCATCAAACCAGTCTCAGGACTGAAGACAACAACAACAACAACAATCAGTAAGAACACCAAATTCCTTAAAATAGTGGCTGGTTGACAGGTAGTTAAAAAAAGTTGCAAGATTCAACCACTACGATAAATCTTAAAGACCGTGAATGCTAGTGTGGTTGGTCACGTATACACACAGAGACATTTACTCACTCAGATAGAAAACAATGCAAGAGTTAAAAAAAGATAACTAAAACCTTTGCAGATGCCTATGGTTGACTGTCCACTGATATAAAACAAACACAGAACTTGCTACTCTGATTCCAGTTAAAATGTATGCGATAATGCAGGTACTTTACGGGATAATCATTTTCCCACAAAAATTTAAAATCTATCGTACAATCGTGCAAATGTTACTTAAGACACAGTGGATAACTAACCTGTCAAAAAACATCAGTTATCTCCGGCTGAAAAGTAGTATGTTGTTAATGGTGCATACGTGGTTGACTAATAGTATTTTGCTTTTTTGCAACAACAACCACAAAAACATTTAAATACGCAGTTACTGGTTTCGACCATCCGGTACCAATCATCAGATGACTCTCTGAAGGCATACGCTTTAAACAGTGAAGTAAGGTTTCCTAGACATTGTCAAGAGAATTACGTACACTAGCTGAAAACAGCTTTTAGACAGTGTGACGATAGGGACCTTCTGGTCGAAACCGGTAACTACATTTTAAAATGCTTTTGTAATTGTTGTTTCAAGAAATGTCTACGTTCATACTAATCGGCATCAATTACGAACAAATTGGTCATGTGGAACATAGCTCATGCGTTTCTTACATGACGTCCTGAAAGCGACAGCTCAGGTGAGACAGGTGATGCATTATTCCTGGACTTCAGAAAAGTATTTGACTAAGTACCACACCTATGCTCGTTAGTGAAAGTATGATCGTGTTGGGTACGCTTATTACTGAAAGTACGATCATATGTGGTGTTAAGCTAAACTTGTGGCTGGACTGACGATTTCGTGGGAGAGGAGGCAGTATGTCGTCTACAATGGAGATTCATACACTGAAGTAAGAATCTTCAGGAGTTAACAGGTTAGTGTGTAGAGTCCCCTTACAATTCGTGTTGTATATCAACGATATAGGCTGAGAAATCAGCAATCATGAAAAGCATGTAGATGCAGAAGAAAATGCACATCACTGCACTAAAGGCATCCATTGGATTAAGGGTGTATCCACAGAAAACGTGGCCTGTAACTGAAAAAGTGTCATGATGATCTTTCCGTTAGCAAAAGATTCCGGGCTAATTCCTCCGTCGGATCTTCGGGAGGGGGGGGTGGGGGCATGTCAAGAGAGAACAACAACGACAAACTGGTTGAACTGAACGAACTGAAGCTTGAATGATTCAAGTCTATACGTGTTAGGGAAGCTAGAAAGTCTGAAAGGGCAAATGGAAAGGCTAAATCTTGACATAGTTGGTCTATGAAGTGAATTCGGAGAAAGACTTATAAAGGGTAATACTAACAGCAGAAGGTGGTCTAGCTGGACTAGGATTTGTTATGAGTGGGAAAGTGAAGCACAGAGTAAAACACTGAGAACAGTTCAGTGACTTAGGATTGTTCTCACGAGAGACGACAGCAAACCAACAATAATAGATCAGGTATACACGCCGACTTCGCGAGAATTAGGTGAAGTATAGACGATACATGATGATACTGAACGTGTAATTTAATATTTAAATGGAACTGATACTTCATTATAATCATGGGGTGTTGAAGCGCTGCGGTAGAGAAGGAACAAAAGAAAAAAGTACGGGAGAATATAGACTTGTGGGTACGAGAGACAAGAAATATGGAATAAATTACAGCTAGTTATAGTGAAAATATTATTCAAATGTCATGAGAGGAGGAGAATAAATGAAAAAGGACTAGGGACACAGGAAGATTGCTTCTAGATAACATCATGATCAGACAGAGATTCAGAAATCAGATAGCAGACAATGAGTCTTTGAGGTGACAAGCTTTGGCGGACGGATGTGAAGACCGCAGTTTCTGTAGTAAAAATGGCGGCAAAGTGGCAGTGGAGAATCTGGCGTGTTTACATCTAAGATGGGTGTGTGTCAGACTATGGGATAGGTGTTGAACTGTCCCAGCGACGACTAGTAGAAGGGAGGCCTGAACATCGCAGTACAGCCTTTGTTAGCAGAGTGCTATCTAAACATGAGCGAGGATATGGGATCTCGGAAAAGGAACTGTTAGCCGTGGTATGGGGTTTCCTGAAATTCAGGATATACTTGGAAGGACATAAAACCATAGTCATGACTGACCACAAGGCTTTAAGTTACTTCCAGGATTGCAAGATGCTGAACCGTAGATTGAGTACATTAAGGGAACTGACAACTTAGTTGTTGACATTCTCCCGCGATTGCCAAGTCAAGGGGAGGAATAAGTTGAGCAAGAAGGGTGCAATGCAGGATTTGTGATGACGTATATGAAGGGAGTGGATGGGGAGATGCAGATTTGGAGTATATGCAAAGATATGAGGCGGGTCCACAATACTGATCCAATTCTGAGACTGGTGAACACCAACTTTGGGACTAAGGGGCATGACAAACTGGAGATGTATTACAAAATTTATAAAGCGATGCTGTTTAGAAGAAAGGAGGTAGATAAAGAGGAGTGGCGTTTATTTTGGCCAGAGGAGCATGTTAATCCTTAATAAACTACACACATCTAAGTTATGGTCACAATGGGGCACAGAAGTGTTTGGGGGTACTACTGCATTACGTAATCTTTAATAATATGGAACGGAGAGTCACGAAACAATTAAGTGCTTCTGATAGGTGTCAGCATGTCAAACACAGTACTGTTGCCAGCGAAGGTGGAATACAAACCATCCTTCCCCGAGGTGTTGGGGAATTACTGGCCATCGATATTTTTGGTCCATTACCAACTAGTAAGGGTGGACAGAGTATGTATTACTGGCTGCATTGGTATCTTAACATATGTACTTGGAGAGATTGTTTGTGTATTGATTATAGACATTTTGGAGGGTTATTTATGATGTGGGGTATGTACTAAACCAGAAATAAGATTTTGGAGGGTTCATTATTATATGCTGTGGGATTTGAGTAGATGTTGGGCCTGAATAGAAAATATGATGTATTTTGGTGTGTGGGGGTCCAGCACAAGAGTTGTTTGTTTGTTTGGAGGGGTGGGGTGTGATGTTAGGTTTATATTTACATTATAGTGGATGTAAGACCTTGGGGGGGGGGGGGGGGTAAATGGTCAACTTGCAACTTCTGAACATGAAAAACGTGCTGCAAGGTTGACAAGTTCAGTGGTTTTGGGTATACACACCAAACATCATATGGTATGATGGGGTCCAGTTGGTGGACAGAATATTTGTGCAAACCACAGAACATTGGGATTGTGATATTTAATTTGCTATTATTTTGTGTTGTGTAATCTTGTGCCAGGGTGAATGTTATGGATATATAAGTTGTATTTAACAGATTATATAGGTTAATTTAAAAAAAATGGGTTGTTGTTGCCTTTCCATGACAACAGTCATCTTTCGTTTAAATTCTATATGGTCTCTGTCACATCATCACTATTATTTTGATTGAGGAAGCCTTGTCACCATGCGTTACAGTCACAATTATTTGGGCCTTTCTGATCTAGAATGGAACAAGTTGTTGAGGAGGACAAAAAAATCTGTACTAGTCATACCTACTCTACTGCCACTCCTGCCTGTTTTCATATTCTTGGTTTTACCATGAAATTTTAGTTTTAGCTGTGTCAACTCTGGATGGCATAAGGTTAGGTCTATGTTTCACTGCTCTGTGACGCCTGAGGAAAGAGTAGTGCAAAGAAATTCATTGGGTGATTTTGTTTGCCAGTGTTTGTCAACCCGCTTGCAGGATGGCTTAAAAACTGTGCCTAAGGACTGGCCTGCACCACAGCCATGGGTTGTGGACACATCAGGTTCAGTGCAAAGTGATAGTGCATCAGTAAAAGTTTTCTTATAATGAGAGTATTGATTGTTACAAAAATGAATACCCAAGGACGTGCCGACATATTGCAAATGATGCTGCACAAATCAGAAAAAGTTTGGACACAGATAATGAACTGTAAGAAAAAAAATCATAGTGGGCTGACAAGGGGTCAGGAAAAATTTGTAAAAAAAAGACTCTTATAAATTGAAGAAATTTTTGCCATACCTGTAGTACTAAACATACACACAGAAGCACACGATTTTAGAGTAACTAGCTAAGGAAATTGATATTTTGGATTGCGATTGTCTACAAATATGCACTAGTTTATTTTTTAGGCACAAATACATAGGAGACTTAATACGTGCTGCCGTATAGGCTAATATAGGATGGATCAATTGTTTCTTTATATTATATAAAATGAGGACTCGTTTTTCTCATGACTTTTTTTTTTTTTGGTGCTACTTGCCGCACAATCCACTTAGTGTATGTTGTAGCAAGTGGGGGCACTGTGAGGTGACAGGCTTTGGGGGGCGGACGTGAAGACCGCAGTTTCTGTAGTAAACATCGTGGCAAAGTGGCAGTCGAGAATCTGGCGTGTTTACATCTAAAATGGGTGTGTGTCAGCCGTCTTGACAGTAGCAGAATCGTCCTAGTTTAGGCACTGACCTACAGATAGCGGTACTTTAAAATGAGTACGGTCATTTTGGCGTCCAGCCATGAGACGGGGAAACTCAATGGCCGGCACACTGGGTCATGGCGGGCTTTCTCTGGGCTGCTTCTAGCATAGAACTAAAGTGAACGTATGATAAAGAAATAAATAAAAACTGATCCCAATGTGGCACACAGGAGCTTGTAGGCCCATTTTAAAGCAGAAGGTTAGCCAGTAGTGCTCTTATAAACGCACCTCCAGTCGCCCTGGTAGTTTTTGAATTATAATAAATTGAATATTTTAATAATTAAGTAAGATTGTAAATTGGACATCTTGGAGATGCTTTGTCACTATTTTACGGTGTCAAATAAGAGATCTGAATGAGTAGTATTAAGATATCGATGTAATATTTTAGGTGTTTTAAAAATTTTAATGAGGAGCCAGAATGTTGTTTTCGTGATCAAAAATACATAATTTTGATAAATAAAAAAATAGGAAATATAAAGATAGTGGCAGTACGGAAAAGTAGACATAATAAAATAGGTAATACAATCATAATATCAGTTATTTATGCATTGGAAGTATTTTAAATAATGAAAAGTGGGGAAGAAGACATAAATTTTAATAATATGAGAATAAGATCCCACATAGAAATTCTGATGATGAATAAGAATTCAGAGGAAAATTTCCGTTTGAATAGAAGTGTTACATGAATTTTATTATCTCTATATGAAGCGTTGATGTAAATATTATGTGCTAACAAACTTGATTTCACTTCAGAGTGTTCAAACCGAGGGCTTGTAAGAGCGGCCATTTTCTGCGGTAGGGGGCAGTCATTCAGTTGAGTTGAAAGGGGTAGCACGTGTGACTGGCAAAAGTCCGTGCACCAACTGGACTTACAATGTTTTCGGACCTCGAAGTCGAGTGGAACTTATGATTTTCAGCAGGTGAGTGCTGCTACACTTCGAATTCTCGGTGGTGCGTTTGTGAGATTTGTAGAAAATTTCGAGCACGAGTTGAACTTAGAATATTTTCGTACCGAGAAGTCGTGTCGAACTTTAACTCTGTACAGCCGCTGTGGGACATAGTGATTTCAGCTTGCGGTTGGACTTCGGATTGTGTTTCGTTTATTATTATTTTTCGAGAAGAATTCTCCTCTTGGAACTTTGTTCATCTTGGGGTTTCAGTTATTTTAAAAGAAAAATTAAGTGAATAATTGTTGAATGACTGTGATTAATATTTGAGTGGCGCTGTTAAACTAACTCGGTAAAGATCCGAGGTAGATCAAGAACCCTTAACAGTATTTCAGTAAAATCTGTCCTGAACTAGTTAAAATAAACTCCAATTAGTTAAAACTATGTTGTGTTCACTAAAATATTATTCCTGCCTGCTAACATTAGTTTTTATAAACTTGACATTAATTAAAAATTACAGTGGATGTGGTTGGCACCCCTCAGACCTAAAGTAGCCAATTTAGTTAATAAGTCCAACCACATTTTACGGAACCCCAAGGAGATGAATGCTAAGTGGGTCCTTGGGTGATAATCTTTAATGTTTTTTCGTGCAGAAACACGTGGGGCTCGAGCCATCTTATTTAACTAGATAACTGACTTTGAACTAAAATTATTGTGACCACCCAGTTCAACCAGTGTGTTTCTCCCGATCTCGCTCATAGAAAGGAACCGTAGCACGTCGCAAATGGTTTTCTCGATCCAGCGAAGCTCTTAAATTGATATTTCTGGACGGTAGTAGCTCGCAACTCGGATCATAATTTAGTAGCGACGACGAACAGACTGAAGTTAAAGAGAACCATTAGGAAGAAATAAGTCATTGAAGCACAGTGTTCAATTGAATTTGTGTGAGGCTGTAGATACTGCGATAATGATTGCCACAATAGGAAAATCATCTTTAAAGGTACTGACATGTCTAAAAAGCGCGTTACACAAGTTGGAGACATACAAATAGGTACAAGGAACGTAACAGCGAACAAACTGTGGGTATCAGAACATATACCTCAATTAATCTACAAAAGAAGAAAGTACAAAAATGCTCAGGAAACACAGGAGTTCACCATTGTCAGCTACACAGGAATTGAATAAATTGGAATGTACCGATTCTAAGGTGAAATAGCTGCAAGGAAAGTGTAAGAAATCGAAAATAAAAGGTTCGTCGGAGTATCATTCGGCACATAGTAAGTGGAAACAACCCTTGGTGAAACGCGTCAACATTAAAAATGTAATGGGAATTCCGTTATTAAAACCAATTGGTGGATACCTTGGCTGATGGTCTCGTAGAAGGACAGACGTGAGTTGTTTCTGTAGATATAGGAGATCGACTATTAGAGTCAGAGTTTAATAGAGCTTTAAGTGACCTACAAGAGATTGCGTAGATGGAGTCGGTAACATTCGTTTGAAAATTCTTGAAATCGTGGGGGAAAGTGGCAACCAAACGACTATTGGGGTTAGATGGTACAAGCCATGAGACTGGGGACATACCATCAGACTTTGGAAAAAATGCCATCATCACAATCCTGAAGGTAGTAAAGGCAGGTAAGTGCGACAAATTTAGTTCAGTCAGCTTAACGGCTACTGGATGGAAAACAAAACGGAAGAAATGTTAAATGACGATGAACTTGATAGTTGGTTAGATAAGGGCACCTGGGAGGCAGTTCTCTCGTTGCGACTGAAAGTCTTATGGTGGAACCTAGACTTACGAAAATCCAGCCACGCACGTAGGGTTTTTCGACGTAGAAAAAGGGTTCGGGAATGTAAGATGGTTAAATATCGAGAATCTGGGAAAAATAACAGTAAACTATAGGAAAATATGGGCAATATACAATACTGACTACAAAAAAGAGGACACAACAAGAATGAAAAATAATGAACGAAGCTCTTGGGATAAAAAGGGTGAAAGACTGGGACACAGTCTTTCATATCTCTTGATATATCTCTACACAAAAGAAGGAATGTTGGTAGTAAATGGAAGCGTCAAGAGAGGCATTCAAATTATGGATGAAATGATATGCAAGAAAAGGTTTGTTGATGACATTTCTATCCTGAATGGAGGTGAAGAAGACATACAGAATCTGTTGCACGGAATGAACAATCTAGTGAGCAAGAACATGAATTGAAGTACAACCGAAGAAAGACGAAAGTAATGAGGAGTACCAGAAATGAGACAAATCGATTTAAAATGAAAATTGTTGAGTACGTAAGTAGACGAAGTTACGGAATTCTATCACTGAGGAAGCATAATACGGTATGTGGCACGAAGAGAGAAGGACATAAAAAGCAGATTAGCACTGAAAAGGAGTGTATTGTTGACCAAAAGAAGTCAGCTAATATGAAACATAGGCCTTAACTTGAGGAAGACGTTTCTGAGATCGTACGTTAGGAGCACAGAAATGAACGGTCGTGAATCACGGGCGGCGAGAATCCGGAAAATAAAAGAATCCTAGTGTTTGAGGGGTGGTGGTATAGAAAGATGATGGAAATTAGGTCGCCCGACTCCGTCAAATCGTCTAAGAAAGAAGAAGAAGCGACAGGATCATAGGACATCTGGTAAGAAATCAGGGAACGACTTCCATGGCAGCAGAGGGAGCTGCAGAGGGTAAAACTGTAAGGGAAGAAAGAGACTGGAGTAGGTCAGACAAATAGCTGAAGACTCAGTATGCAACTGCCACTCTGAAATGAAGTTGGCACGAGAGAGGGATCCGTGACGGGCCGCATCGACCCAGTTAGAAGATTCAGTTACCCTGTAATCAATACTAATAGTAACCTCGGAAACTTGGCAGCTGTGCGGTAATCTGTAATGAAGTTCTACCTGAAAAAACTCCACAAATATTCAGTTGCAATTTTAAAAGGTCTCGAAATTTGGCAACTTGCTTTAAATTTTGGAAAATGGATGCATAATGCTGCATTTCAAAAAATATGTAAAGATCTTATCGCATGAATCACAGTTAATAGAATCCGTGAACTCATACGAATGCCTGGATGGAAAAATTTGAATGGATATGAAATGGAACGATCACAATGGCTCAGACACATAGCACCTTGCAGAGTTCGGTACCTTGGTAGTCTGCTTACGAAATAGTTATGTGACGCATCCTTCACTGTTGCTCAAGTGTGTGTGACGATTCCCAAGTGGCACTAAGAGGGGACATTATCGTATACAAATGACACAGCACGAATAGTCACATATTAGTTTGACCCACGGCAGAGCGTGGCGGTGGTGCTGAAGGAAATGAACCGGCGGACGCCTGATCACAGTTCATCTGAAGCAAGTCTGATTACAAAGATTCAGGAACGAACCTGCATCCAGTAATATACTGCCACTCCTTATGTATCGTTTAGGTTAATTACCGAGTGCAGAGGGGCGTCTATAAGTAATCATTTTTGCCGTGATCCGTATGTGAATGGAATGGAAAGAAACCATGATAACGAGTACAATACGAAGTAATTTCTATTCTCAGTGGTTAAGGAGTTTGTACGTAAATGCAGAAGAGCAAACTGTGCCGTGCTGTCAGCGGTGTCACAAACAGATCACATTGATGAGTCCTCTCGCTGTAACGGAAACGTCTGCATAAAGGGTTTCGGCCTAATACGATGTGTTAATAGCTTTCGATCCCTCCTCTGTGAGTGGGAAGAACCACACCAAGATCGGCTGGTTAGCTTTCCCATCCTCAGTTCTTATATCACTTCCAGCCTCTCCTCCTCACCACAATGCTGACTTCTTTGCATCAAATCACCATATATAAAGGGATTGTACGTTGAACCAATGCACGGGTTGTGCAAGCCTCCTCGGCTCCTGGATTCGTCAACTCACCGGCCAATATCACCACATGCCCTGGTACCGGGCAGAACATAACCTCCTTCATTAGACAATTTAGATTAAATAGTGTGTACTGGATGTTCGGTAGTGGCATCTCTATTGGGTACATGCAATGGAACGCTTACAATGATTGTACGGAGTCGAGAAATTTTGTACATGCAATACCTTCCATCCACTTCGGTTCCCTCAGTATCGCCTGTACGTCTGCATCGAACACAGAAAAATCATTTGAAGGACATCATCTTCACGCCAGTGACTGTTATAAGTTTTTATTACACTATTTAAATTTCGGCCTTCGGCCATAATCAAGTGGTGATATTTTGGCTGTAAGCCATGTCAACATAATGTAAAGCTATAATATCAGCATTTGATAACGCACTAGGGCCGAAATTGCAATAGTCTAAGAAAAACTTATAACATTCACTGGCGTGAAGATGATGTCCTTCAAAAAAAATTTTATGACTGTGAATCCCAGGTACAACAAGTTTATACAGAAAAATCATTTACTAAGTGTATCATGAAGACGAAACCAGGGAATCCACAGGGCAGACCACCGGATTTTCATCTGCTTACATCCGTCAATGTAGCCTGGAGTATATTTGCAGTGATTGTTTAAGATGTGTAAAATTGTTGCATGAATATTTTCGCAATGTACTAGACTAATATAGAAATTAACGTTAGGCCTCGATAGCAACCGGGGTGGGCGACTACACCATCCCTGGTAAAGAACTGATATTTCGTACACAATAAGTGCCATTTGGTTTGCCTTCCCGCAATATGCAAATGGTTCTATCGCTCCAGAGCAATCTGAAAAAGCTATTTCCGTGGTTGATGGTTCAGTGAAGTGGAATAGCGGTGATTGCGGATGATACACAAACCCATATAGGGTAAATCCGGAAAAGATGGTACACATTTTCAGAATCGCATATGTAAAGACCCACGGTGCACTTTTAGTAAACCTTTTTTTTGTACAAATAAACATACCAGCTGTCTATGACATACATTTTTCTTAATTTTTTAGTGTAACATTTCAACATATGAAAATATCTCTACATGCGAAGTATATCCCTTATGCTACGCGTGATATGCCGCATGCTAAAAAAAAAGAACACAAAACTACTCTGTTTTTAAGTGGAAACATTTATATATAAACTTATAAATGACTTTTTGTTATAAATATGTTGCGGAGTAAAAGAAAAAGAGTACGAAGTATTAACAATAGTTATTTAGTGATATTTATATATCTAAGTAGTTCACTGGTTAACGTAACTTATTTATGTGTTGATTATGTTAAAAGTATAATTTCGTTCACAAACTGGGTATACTTTTTTGTGAGTATTTAGCGAATAAATTTTTAGTAATTGGCCAATATATATATATATATATATATATATATATATATATATATATATATATAGGGAATATTCAACAATATTGAGCACTGATCTTCATGAGACTTGTGAACAACCTAAAAATGCATGCTAAGTCTTTTGAACGAAAATGCAGATAAACAGATAAACAGAAATGTTTTCACTTATCTAAAACTGTTATTTGATTTGTGCGGCAACTATCCGTAACGAATAAATATCCAGCACATATCGGGATTTATTGTGGTATGTATCCCGATCTGTAAGGGAGAGATGCCACCCCCTATTAATTCATTACCTTGTTGTCAAGACGGTCGCACTAGAATCACAACACGTCCAGTAGAGGTCACTATTAACACAAATGCTCAAATATTGGGAAGTGTTTGACTATTTAGCACATGTTAACAAGTAACTGTGACGCTGAAAAGGGTTTTGGAGGATATTTTTAGACTTACCTCAATTATTCCCCCAGATCTTATGTAAAGCTTTCTCTATAGAAACGTAAACACTTTTATTATAGTCTCTCGTCCACTGAGCAGTGCCGATACGCACACACTGTGTCAGTATTTGCCGAAACTACGAGGAGAGCACACTTTGTACGGAACGTGGCGCCTTTCCCGGATTTACCCTACAAGGCGTACCGTGAGGAGCTGATGTCAGGTAGTTCCAACACAGAGGCTGGTGATGGGACTGGTTCTACAAGCACCTATGGGCTGGCACCTCGTCCCTTCATGGAAAAGGTGTATAAAATTCTTAAATGTGAAAGTCTACTCGATCCACACAACTGGCGTCCCTAATCCAGCCTGTATCGCTCGAATGACTTGTAAAACTGGAGCACATGTGCTCTGCCAATCCCCGTCCCGAAAATAAAGAAGTTGTATGGCGTCATAACTGGGAGTCCCTCAAGAGGGCAGTTCAGTCAGCTGGTGTAAATCTGACAAGTGGACGCCAATTCTGCGACTACCGTACCCATAACCTACAGTTTAGTGTGGAATCCGAATCTCTTTCCGCTCCTGGCGATATATCCACATCAGTGAGACGTGAAGGCTGAAAAATTTCAATATCTGAGCAGGATTCGATCTGGCAATCTTTTGGTTTCCAGGCATTTGCTTTGCCAATTGCTCATCAAGCCTGGTCTTTCAGTAGTGCTAGGTACTATTGATGTTTGTTGGAACTGAGGCCCAGCAAGGTTACCGAATCTCTGACGTTCAGGAAAACATCTGTCAGTACAAATGCAAGTGAATCACAAGCGCGTTGTAGGCAGTGAAAGTCTACACACAACGTTTTCTCAGCCGAAAACTGAAATTCGTGCGTGTAGGTCACTCCTACGGTGTTTTTAAATGTGATTGCAACTGACGTTGTGGTATTGCTGGGTTGAAGGAATAGTAAAATACAGCAAAATTGTCCACATCTACTGACGACTGTGCTGGCTCCTTTATACTGAAGTAATGTTGTTAATGATCAAAGGGAGAAATTTATTTACGGCAGCAGAAAGTGGGGTAACCGCTTCTTCCGTGGGTTGGTGCGGGTGGACTACTGTGATTCCTGAAATTCTTCTGGTGTCTTCAGATTAAAGAGTGGAACGATTTGATGAGGTCAGTATTATTATTACTATGATATCTCTTTACTGCCTTTGATGTGACCGCATTTGTCCCTCACCACCCGAAAATCGGCGAGGTTTGCCATTGGTCGACATCGTAGACACCGCGAACACTTGCGTATGTGCAAAGGAATTTGTTAAAACGGCACATTTCTCATTTGACACGATTTTTACTTTTTCACTGATTATGAAACTTTAATGGTAGGCGTGTCATTCTGTGTTAAAAGCACATCAATATCTGAACTGCAGGTGATCTTAAAATACAGTTATTACCTTCTTATTTTGTTAAAAGTGCTAATGTTCTGGCTATCTTCCTTTCTAACAGAATATTTCATGTTAACTTGCTATTGAGTTAGCAATTATTTCGGTGACTGTTAGTGGGACGCAAAATATAAGAGAGATGACGAACTGGACTTATTTAACCAGGTTTAGACTCTTGTAACAAAAGATAAACAAGATATCTTCCACCAGTGCTCAAGTGATGTGGAAGATGTACGACTACGATAGGGAGAAAAGAAACTGGATAGCACTAACACATTTAAAAATCATGTGTTAAAGGGTACTGCACACAGTGCGGTATAAGTTATTTCTCTCACAGTTTGCTGTGACAGTAAAGGGAATTAGACGACTACTAATTTAAAGCTGAAAGGACAAAACCCAACACAGAACACAGGTAAATTTATCAGTTTTTCATTACCTGTGGCTACAAAATTAAAAATACAAGATATAATGTCATTCCCACTGAAAGACCCTTACCAAACTGGAAAAGTACACCCTCATCTAAGTGCAGATTTAAGACTCAAAATTATGTGTAATATGTTAGGGCGGAAATATCCTGATACGAAAGTCAGCTTCAGTTGCTTCTGCAAAATATTTAGGGAGAACTTCAACTATAGATTTAATCTGCCACAAGTTGATTGCTGTCACACTTGAGGAAGAATTAAAGCTTAAAACAAACATCCCCATCATATCGCAGCTAATTCCATTTCCACTTGATTTTGCAATTAACATTTTACTCCCAAAAGATGTAGTTCTGGAACCCTTTTATCTGAGACAGCTGACAGTCAGTTTACTCTGCATACATGATACAAAGAAAAACAAATATATATTTTGCTTGTTTCACGAAGGTAAAGCCAAAGGTCGGGCTGCTGGGCGTTGTTCCTTTTTATTTGACTATTTACAAAATAATGTGTCTATTCTTAGTAATGACCACTTGTTCAGTGACAACTGTTGCCGCCAAACTGTCCAGGCTGCTCCTTGGGAAATGGCAGCCCATTCTTCACAGAGTGCTGCACAGAGGAGAGGTATCGAGTCGGCCGGTGAGGCCTGGCACGAAGTCGACGTTCCAAAACATACCTAAGGTGTTCTATAGGATTCAGGTCAGGAATCTGTGCAGGTCAGTCCATTACAGGGATGTTACTGTCGTGTAACCACTCCGTCACAGCCAGTACATTATAAACAGGTGCTCGAACGTGTTGAAAGATGCAATCGCAATTCCCGAATTGTTCTTCTCAAGTTGTATAATGACTACTGAGGTCGCTGATACAGAGTATCTGGCAGTAGGTGGCAGCACAATGTACCTAATATGAAAAATATTCAGCACGTTTTCCCCAGAAGAGGTCACTTTTTATTCCTGGCAATCATGATTTTAGTATAGTGAGAAGAAGGTTAAGGATGAGTAACGGAATTTATACGATGATCAGTTAACTAAATTAATAATACAAAGTGTCACCGTACAAAAGTTCACAGTAAAAGAAATAGAAAGCTCAAAAAAAGCTTTGAATATTAAACACTGGTGGCCCATGTTCTCCCTAGAAGCGTCATTCAAACAGAGGAATGAAACCATTCATTTTGTCATAAGTTCACTACATCATTTATGATTCGAACGACCCTAGATATACACTATGCGATCAAAAGTATCCGGATACCTGGCTGAAAATGACGTACAAGTCCGTGGCACCCTCCATCGGTAATGCTGGAATTCAGTATGGTGTTGGCCCGCCATTAGCTTTGATGACAGTTTCCACTTTCGCAGGTATACGTTCAATTAGACGCTGGAAGGTTTCTTGGGGAATGGCAGCCCATTCTTCACAGAGTGCTGCAGACAGGAGAAGTGTCGATGTCGGTCGGTGGGTCCTGGCACCAAGTCGGCGTTCCACAACGTCCCAAAGGTGTTGAATAGGATTCAGGTCAGGACTCTGCAGGTCAGTCCATTACAGGGTTTTTATTCTCGTGTAACCACTCCGTCAGAGACCGTGCATTATGAACAGGAGCTCGATCGTGTCGAAATATGTAGTCGCCATCCCCGAATTGCTCTTCAACAATAGGAAACTAGAAGGTGCTTAAAACATCAATGTATGTGTCTGCTGCTATAATGCCACGCAAAACAACAAAGCTTGCAAGCCCCTCCATAAAAAAGCACGACCACACCATAACACTACTGCCTCCGAATTTTACTGTTGGCACTACACATGCTCGCAAATGACTTTCAACGAGCATTCACCGTGCCCAAACCCTGCCATCGGGTCGCCACATTGTGTACCGTGATTCGTCACTCCACACAACGATGTTCCACTATTCAGTCTCCAATGTTTACGCTCCTTACACTAAGCGAGGCATCGTTTCGCTTTTTCCCGCTTGAAGTGGGGCTTATGAGCAGCTGCTCGACCATTAAATCCAAGTTTTCTCACCTCCCATCTAATTGTAATAATTCTTGCAGTGGATCCTAATGCAGTTTGGAATTCCTGTGTGATGGTCTGGACTGATGTCTGCCTATTAAACATTACGACCCTCATCTACTGTCGGTGGTCTGTCAGTCAACAAACGAGGTCGGTCAGTACGCTTTTCTGCTGTACGTGACCCTTAACGTTTCCACTTCACTATTACATCTGAAGCAGTGGACCTATGGATGTTTAAGAGTGTGGAAATCTCAAGTACAGACGTATGACACAAGTAACACGCAATCACCTTACCACCTTCGATGTCCGTGAGTTCCGCGGAACGTCGCATTCTGTTCTCTCACGTTGTATAATGACTACCGAAGTCGCTGATACGGAGTACCTGGCAGTAGGTGATAATACAGTGCACCTAATATGAAAAACGTATGTTTTTGGGGGTGTCCCGATACTTTTGATCACATAGTCTATTGTGAGTCGGCCATTTATCTGTCGTCTGATCAAAAATATTTAATATTGGCGTAGGTCAGGATGTTAAACAGATTAAAAATGTATCCTACCTACTGTTAAAGTGCCCGATCTTATTATACATGTTTTTCTTTTTAATTTTCTTTCCAAGAGTTATAAAAAAGTGTTGTCACGTACAAGCACTGAAAAGCCAATAGAATATATTTTTCAAAAATTTTTATGTTTCTTTCTTTTCTTAATTTGTTAAAAGGGCTCAAGTAATATTTGTACGTATTAACAAAATAATTCTGCTCAATGTTGGATTCTTCAGTTCAAGCATCCTCATTATGAGTGTTACTATAGTGTTCTGGAATGGGAAATTCAGAGAACAGTGATGAAATGGAATAATAAATAAATTTTTTTCTTCATGCTTGAAAATTTGTTGTGATAGAGATCTGCTCTTTTAACAAATGACAGTTCCTATTTCAGATCGACGATCCTCACTCCACCAGGCCACAGACGTCTTCGTAGATGGGCTGGCGACTTCGTCATGGATGTATCAGCTGTTTGGTGGATGACAGTTTTAGTGTGACCCACTCATTCCTGGATACTGCCATTGTGCTCGAATACACCAAACTGCCTGTTCAGCAACATGTTAGGCTTCTGATTATCCGCTACGTAGCTTTAATTCAGTCAGACCACCCAGTTGATGAAGATGGGAAAGTGGTTGTTGGAGGGCAAATAGTCGACCTTGACTAGTTGGGACATTCCTGGCTGTGGCCAACAGTATTTTAATTTGCTAGGAGCTCGCCTTGACGCAGCTTGATACTCGTGAAGCAGCGTTATGTTACAAAAGTGGAGTGAGGTACAAGCAGCAGATGGTACATTATGTACCAGTCCCGTGGGAGAGTCCGCCAGTTGCACTGAACTTGCTTCTGATTGGTCGGCACATTCGGGTGCCAGCCGCCAAAACGACTAACTTCTCTTATTAATTATTTGTATACTTTTCACTGTATTTAACTCATCCTCAGTATGAGTATCTCTCATGGTTACCCTACGAGTCTATCGTTTTTGTTTATTAAATTTCATTAGTTTTGAGAAACTTAAGAGTAACGAAATTGCAACCGAAGTGCTTCGAACACCTTCGTGTCGCTTTGGCGCGCCTGTCGACGAATTATTTCGGCTGAGCTGGTCACTCTCTTTCGGGCATTCAACAGGGACAGATGCGTATCTATGTTTCAGTCATTCAGGGGGTACGAACATGTCATACTTCTTTTCTTTTCTTTTGCTACCTCCTTTATCCCTCACTGTGCACAGGGTCAGCAGGGTTAAGTACGGAGTTGTCATGGTTAATTGTAAGGGGTGGCCGGATTCCTGCCACCACCCCAACCCCCCCCCCCCCCCCCCCCCCCCGGGACGGAATTAGTGTACCCCAGCGGTCTGCATGTAGTGTAAATCGGGAAATAGTGGGACGGTGTTTCAAGTGTCTGTGAGGGTGTAACTGAGGCGGGACGTGAAGACCAGCCCGGTAATCACCTAGTAGGATGTGGAAAACCGCCTAAAAACCACATCCAGGCTGGCCCACACACCGGTAGTCGTCGTTAATCCTCCAGGCGGATTCGATCCGGGGCCGGCGCGCCTACCCGAGTCCATGAAGCCGCGCATTAGCGCTCCCGGCTACCCTGGCAGGTACGGACATGTCATACTCTATATCGGAAATTGGATGGAACATTTACCGTACAATTAAGAAAGCTATGTCGAGTATTGTAAAAGACAGTATAAAAAGTTGCTATTACTTAAAATATAAACAAACAGAATACATTAATGAGAAGTGTCACCTACCATCAATGTCAGTACTACAGATCTTGCCCTCTGTAGACACAGAGACTAACCTGGGCAAGTGGCATCCCATAGAAAGCAGAATCACAGGTTCAAGTTAACAGGGTAGCAGCCTCCGCCGAAGAAGATCCCACGACCGACGAGCTGTCTTCTGCTCTGGGGACACAACTTTAGAAGACGACAGGTTGGTGGAAAGAACGGTTAGGGACTCTTATTCAATCTCTCTAGATCTCCCCAGCTTCCAGATCTGTTTTCCAAAGGACGCGTAACTAATACATGGCATCTCCTTGCAGGGGAACGTGTATTTAAGGGGCTCCGGAAAGGCTCAAAATCATGAAAAGTTCAATTTTTACTTTTTTGCGTTTTCTGAATCTGCAGACTATTACCTTTTAATAGATATATAATTTATTCAATTCCGAAGACTACAACTATTTTTAAATTTTTTTTGAAATGTGTTCTACATGGGCGTGACCCACTGTGGCGCTGTTAAACTGCTGTCAAATGGTGTTATTATTAACGTCCGTGTTCATCAGGTACATTTTAGTGATGTGAGATAAAGTATGTGTTGTGGCTGACCTATTTCCAGAGACTTAGCAGCACCTGAACTGTTGAAAAAGTGTATTCACGAAAAAACTCAAAACCCCAATGAAAGTGTAAATAGCGTTATATGGTCGAGAATCCCCAAGACTGTATTTGTTGGAATGGAAACACTTCACTTTGGTGTGTATGATGCTGTTGCGACTTTCAATGATGGCAACATTGTAAGGTGCAAGGTATTTAGAAATATGGGAATGAAGATAGGTTCTAACATGGTACGAGCGATGCTTGCTTTAGACAAGGAACGCCTTCGGGCTGCAGACAGGGCTGTAAAGAGTCTAGAAATACAAGCAAGAGTAAACAGGAGGAGGAACAAGAGGAAGCTGGAGGAGGAGTTTGCAGAGGATGAAGATAATCCACCCTATGGACCTGGAATGCACTAAAAAGTTAATCCAATCTTTGTCGCTCGATTCCCAAAACTTTTATTTTCTCATACTAATTACATGTTTGCTAAGGATCTTCCAAACATATTTGTTTCATACTTTCAGTAAATGTTACACAGTACCTTCTGCATAATTTAACACAGCCTTTTTCCAAAAAACTGTATATTTTTGTATATATAAATAAAAAATCGCAAAAAAATGATGTGAATTTTCTTTATAATTGAAAAAAAATCATCTTTAATAACTGAACTAAAATTTTGTAAAATCCCTGTGTCAAGTTGTAGCCCATATTCCAATAAATAATCTGTAAAAAGTTCAACTTCCTACCTCAAATACTTTGTGAGGAAAGATGTAATTTATAAGCGTTATTTTAGCATTGCAAGTATAGGGCGTTCCGGAGCCCCTTAAAGAAGAGGCTACTATCCGTTAACGAGAACTGTAAAGTGGGTGAGACTTGAAAATCATAGCGAGAACAGTGGACTGTAATGATTATCATAAAACGCCCGAAGTAGTAGTGTATGAACAGCAAAAAAGATAACAATCGACATAGTGAAGTTATATCCTGTTTGAACTTTTCTATATTTCTTTGATAAATGCCGCTAGCTAATCCGCGTCGCGTAGGTGAAAGTGAAAACGCGAAAACGCAAATCGAAGTGTAAAGTCATAAGTGTGTGCGCGGTCCAAAGGTATTACCTTTTGTTTTACCGCTACGAGACACAACGCTTCAGGGAGCAGTTAGCAATACAGCGTACAGCAGTCCAGTTGTTAAATTGTTTCGCAATAATTTCTTTAATAACAAAATGTCGGGGGAAAGCGAAACGCGGTACGATATTAGAAGCAGAGAGGCAGTGCAGCCTCAGGGTCATGAAATTAAAGAGGCAAGACAATCATAGGCATTACAGATAAAATTAGTTATGTAAGTAAAGAGGAAAGTGTACGACATCAAATGGATGATAGCTGTTTACCAGAATAGTCTGATGTAGAAAATGAAGTTTTCCAAGAAAACATAATTTCAAATGGTAGCAATAGTGAACTGGGAAGGGTGGATTCTGATGTAGATGACATGAATGTTAATGATAAGATAAGAAAGGTGAATGGTGATGTCAGAAGTGATGAGTCTGACACCGTCATTGCTTATGAATCAACAAGTAGAACAAGTAGATCAAAAAACGGAACAGCTGATACATTGCCTACACAAGATAATAATAAAAGTATGGTTGAAATATTAATGGAGCTAGTATCTGGCCAAAAAGAATTAAAAATAAGGCTAGAAGAAGAGACAGAAAAGGAGCAAAAATTACGTGCTTGTAAAACAGAAGCAATGAAAGAGGACATAGCAAATATTAATCGTTATTTTAAACATTAGGGACCAGGGTTGTTTATCACGAACCTACAATAGGGGCTTGTGAGAAAATAATTGAACATGAGAATAGTGAATGGGGTTAGAAATTAGATAAGTGTAAGCAAGAGGTTAATCGTAAGATTGATAATGAAGTAGTGAAAATAAGTGATCTTATGCAAGCTCAAGATACTTTTGTCTTGTTAGTTAGGGATGAGGACATTAAATTAAGTAATGATCAGAGCAAAATAAACAAAACTTGCAAGACACCCGTGAAAGGCAAAACAAGCAAGTTGTAGACATAATGGACGAAAATGCAGTCCTCAGCCATCAGGTACCACAAATAGAATCTGTTTGTAATGGTAATACAAATATGATACACGGTCGTTTGAGAGAAATAGAACAGAAGGTAGAAAACTTGCCTCATCTAAGTGATGTGAGTAAAATTTTCCCTTATATAGTCCTACATCTATATCTGCATCTACATGAATACTCTGCAAATCACTTTTAAGTGCCTGGCAGAGTGTTCATAGAACCACCTTCACAATTCTCTATTGTTCCAACCTCTTATAGCAGGCAGAGCGAACGAACGCGTATATCTTTCCGTACGAGCTCTGATTTCCCTTGTTTTATCGTGGCGATCGTTTCTCCCTATGTAGGTCGGTGCCAACAAAATATTTTCGCATTCGGAGGAGAAAGTTGGTGACTGGAATTTAGTGAGAAGATTCCGTAGCAACGAAAAATGCCTTTCCTTTAATGATGTCCAGCCCACACCTTGTATCACTTCTGTGACACCCTCTTCCATATTTCACTAGAATATAAAACGTGCTGCCCGTCTTTGAACTTTTCGATGTACTCAGTCAGTCCTATCTAGCAAGGATCCCACACCACGCAGCAGTATTCTAAAAGAGGACGGGCAAGCGTAGTTTAGGCAGTCTCATTAGTACAAAGATCTGTTACATTTTCTAAGTGTCCTGCCAATAACATGCAGTCTTTGGTTAGCCTTCCCCACAACATTTCCTATGTTGTTCGAATCTGTAATTCCTAGGTATTTACTCGTAGTTGAATTTTCGGCCTTTAGAGTTGATTGATTTATCGTGTCACCGAAGTTTAATGAATTCATTTTAACACTCATGTGGATGACCTCACACATTTCGTTATTTAGGCACAATTTCGGATGATTTTTTATGCGGTCCTTCTGAATTAAACATGTATTTTCGCCAACATATTGAGGGTAAATTAAAGTCACCACCAACTATAATCGTGTGAGTCGGGTATATGTCTGAAATCAAAGTCAAGTTTTCTTTGAACCTTTCAGCAACTCTATCATCTGAATTGTGAGGTCGTTAAAAGGATCCAATTATTATATTATTCTGGTTGCCAACAATGACCTCTGCCCATGCTAACTAACACGAAGTATCTACTTCAGTTTCGCGACGAGATAAACTACCTCTTACAGCAACAAACATGCCACCGCCAACCATGTGTAGCCTATCCTTTCGGAACACAGTTAGGTTCTTCGCAAAAATTTAGGCTGACCTTATATCCGGATTTAGCCTCCTTTCAGTGCCTATAACGATATGATCATAAGTGCTTTCTATTAGCACTTGCACCTCTGGTACTTTCCCAAAACAGCTACGACAATTTACAACTGTTATACCGATGGTTCATGTATTTGCCTTCTTCCTGTGTTCGGTCTGCACCCTTCGTGACTGAAGCCCTTCTTGTCATTTTCTGGGACCCTCCCAGTCCACGCCACACAGCCCCTCCTACCCCTGTAGCTCTTCAGCGGAACCCGAAACCCAACCACCCTTTGGCGCAAGTAGAGGAATCTGCGGCCTACACAGTCGCAGAATCGTCTGAGCCCCTGATTCAGACCCTCCACTCTGCTCTGTACCAGAGGTCCGCAATCGGTCCGGTCGTCTATGCTGCAAATGGTCAGCTCTGCTTTCATCATGCAAGCAGGACTGGCAGCCTTAACCACTTCTGTTAGCCACTCGAAGCCAGAGAGAATATCTTCTGATCCAAAGTGACACACACCATTAGTACCAGCGTGAGCTACGACCTGCAGTTGGCTGCACCCTGTGCTCTTCATGGCATACGGAAGGACCCGTTCCACATCTGGAATGACTCCATACGGTATACACACTGTGTGCACATTGGTTTCCTTTCCCTTCTTGGCAGCCATGTCCCTAAGAGGTCCAAGACACGACTAACGTTCGAGCTCCTAACTATCAATAATCAAACCCTCTGTGATTGTCTGGACCTTGAAGGCTGAGCGGTTTCCTCTGAAACAGGACTGGTGACATCATCTGGCTCAGCGTCAGTGTCAGCCACAGACAGTACCAGGAACCTGTTTGTCAGCCTCCTGGGAAGTCTTTCGCCGCCTGCAACTCCCCGGGGCGACCTCCCACTCGACCACAGGTGAGGGGTCAACATCAGAGCGAGCAGTAACATGGTTGACCTTTGGTGAGAACCGATCTGAGGATTCTGACGTGCTAGACATCTGTTGGATCCACACGGCCAGCCCACAACAGTGGTGTCGCATCTACTGCAGCCTCAAGCTGTGTAACCGATGCTGTCACAGCATGGAGGTGAGAGCGTAATGTCACCAACTTGGCTCGCATCCACATACAACAATAGCAGTCCCTGTTCCAACTAAAGACCATGGAAAACTAATCTATGCAGATAAACAGACTATCAGCACGTGCGGCGCAACTCTGCTGTAGACCCTGATGAAAATGCAGGAACTAATAAATTACATTAATACTTAGAGATCCAAAAACCTAACTACCTAAGCTCTCAGGTGGAACTAGATAATTCGTCCCTGATTGGGAGCTTGTAATATGTCACAAAATCGGTTTACTCTCCGACGGAAAGGAAAACGCAAGTACTGTGGCTATTAGATATTGAATAAACACACAGAAACTCAACAAACGAAACTATTAAAGCCCACAGATGGTATTATAAAATTGGTTAGGAACTCGTGAAAGTCACAAAATCGGTTACTTCCCTGCTGCTGAGTACGTCTCGGCCAGCTAATGCTGCCTGACATTACGTTCATTAAGTCACGGTACAGCATCAGCTGACACTTTACCAACTCATGATGATGATCAGGATAAAATGCCTATACTAAAACTAATTTTACAAGTACTAAAAGAGGAATCAAGAAAAACTCATAATAAAATAGAGGAAACAACTAAGGGATTAAAAGAAGTCAATGTAGAAATATCTACATTTAATACTAAGTTTAATGCTTTGGAACGAAAGTATTCAAATCTTGAAGCTAAGACTGAGGCATGTAGCAAGAAAATAGCTTATTAAATAAAAAAAAAAACGGGGTAAAGAAGAATTTGTAGGTCACAAATAAATCGAAGGGTTGACCATGAAATCTAAAAGTTAAATAATGACTTGCAGAATCCAAATGGGATGGAAAAAATAACATTTAATACCATTAGTAATGTAAGACAAGAACAAAGCAAAGTTACCGTGAGTAATATACAGACTAGCAAATGTGACCAGGAAATACTTAGTTATTAGATTTCAGATGTAGAATCCTCCTGTAAGGGCAACATAAGTGCGAGTCAATGTAAACTGAGAGAAATAGAGCAGAAAGTACATAGTTCGTGAGATGCATGACAAAATGGAAAATGAAGTTAAACAAGAAGTAGTAATTTTGTGTGAACAAGAAAGAAAGGTATTGTTCCAGTAAGTGCCGTAGAAAATCACGCTAATACTTGTAAACTATATCATTTATCTAGTACACCCAGAAGAATTCATTAGACAGTTTGAGGGCATCATTCCTTAAAACATGACTGAAGAACAAAAAAGTTGTATTCTTGGCCAATAGGTTAGAAGCAGAAGCAAAATCATTGTGAATAAGGGTCAGTAACATATGTAAAACGTATAAGGAAGTTTTTCAAGCACTGTTGAATCAAGACTGGTCTTCTTGCACACAAAACAGAGCGAGAGGGGAAGTATTTATGGACAGAATGTTTGATGACGAAAAAACCATTATATTACTAATGGTTAGGAATAAGGTTCTAGATGGTCCCACACGAAAGTACAGTGGCGTCAGAGGTCGCTAGCAAAAAATGGTCAGATGTATACTGCATTGGTCAGTTCTACAAGGCATCATGCGGAGTTAGATTTCGTGGTTCAATTTAAGAAAGCTGCAAATGGAGTGCATCATTATATCACGGAAATACCGCCTCAACAATTATTAATCAACAACATGAAAAAATATTACGAATACTTAACTCAGGGGGCAATAACGTTCTTTGTATTGATAGGTAACTTACGATTTCTAGGTGCCCAAGTTAACTGACAGCGTACGTCATTTTCTTTTCCAGCTGTTTGTTCTTCCTCTTCTTTCATTCAGAACTATTATCTGTTTTCTTTAATATTCTTCACTATCGAGGTAAAGATGAGGAAATATCTTTACACTGAATGCGACAATAAAGAAATAAGCTATGACAAATATAAAGTAACTCAGCAGAATAAACATCTGCATAGCAAAGATGAAAAACAGACATGGCGGCATATATGTGGACAGGCAACAATATAGGCAGTATAGGACTAAAGATACACCAAAAAGAAAAACACGCTATATAGTTACAACAAGAAACCAAGGCCAAATAAATGTACATAACAAGAACATATTATAAAGTAGTTAGTGGAAGAATTTTTTTAATATTTACAACAACGATAAAGAAAACTTTATGTTTGAAACTACTTTAAGGATAGAGAAGCAACATGAGGGCTATTATACATTATACAGATTATACAACAAGTACAAATAAGCTGAAGGCTTTAAAAGAGGACGACGATAACCAGGTAAGTGGATGTGACAATGTAGAATAGAAGCAATTCTGGTGGCAAAAAGTAATGGAGATAACTAAATGTTGTCTTGAGATGATGTACAGGGTGTGTCAAATAGACATATCGTTACTCTTTAGTTGTTGTTGTTGTGGTCTTCAGTCCTGAGACTGGTTTGATGCAGCTCTCCATGCTACTCTATCCTGTGCAAGCTTCTTCATCTCCCAGTACCTACTGCAACCTACATCCTTCTGAATCTGCTTAGTGTATTCATCTCTTGGTCTCCCCCTACGATTTTTACCCTCCACTCTGCCCTCCAATACTAAATTGGTGATCCCTTGATGCCTCAGAACATGTCCTACCAACCGATCCCCTCTTCTGGTCAAGTTGTGCCACAAACTTCTCTTCTCCCCAAACCTATTCAATACTTCCTCATTAGTTATGTGATCTACCCATCTAATCTTCAGCATTCTTCTGTAGCACCACATTTCGAAAGCTTCTATTCTCTTCTTGTCCAAACTATTTACCGTCCATGTTTCACTTCCATACATGGCTACACTCCATACAAATACTTCCAGAAATGACTTCCTGACACTTAAATCTATACTCGATGTTAACAAATTTCTCTTCTTCAGAAACGCTTTCCTTGCCATTGCCAGTCTACATTTGATATCCTCTCTACTTCGACCATCATCAGTTATTTTGCTCCCCAAATAGCAAAACTCCTTTACTACTTTAAGTGTCTCATTTCCTAATCTAATTCCCTCAGCATCACCTGACTTAATTCGACTACATTCCATTATCCTTGTTTTGCTTATGTTGATGTTCATCTTATATCCTCCTTTCAAGACACTATCCATTCCATTCAACTGTTCTTCCAAGTCCTTTGCTGTCTCTGACAGAATTACAATGTCATCGGCGAACCTCAAAGTTTTTATTTCTTCTCCACGGATTTTAATACCCACTCCGAAATGTTCTTTTGTTTCCTTTACTATCTATCTATCTATATCCGAATCCCGCTCCAGCTACTGCCGGGTCTGGGTGCTGACGAGTCCTCTCCATTTGGCTCGGTCCTCCCACCACTTTTCTTCCTCCACTTGCTGCCAGGTCACACCTCTCCTTTCAACAGATATTATCACTCCCATTTTCCACCGTGTTCTTGGGCGCCCTCTAGGTCGTTTCCCATCCATCTTTAGTTCTTCCATAATTTTGGGGAGTCTCTGCCCATGCATCCTCTTAACATGCCCATACCATCTTCATCTCTTTCTTTCAATTTCTTCTCTCATACTTTCTTGTTTGAGGTCCTTTCTAATCTCTACATTCCTTACTCTGTCCATTCTTGTTTTTCCCTTAACTGCTCTGAGAAATTTCATTTCCCCTGCTTGCAGTCTGCTCCAGTCCCTTTCTTTCATTGTCCATGTTTCTCCACCATAGGTGACAATAGGGAAGTAATAATTCTTATACATCAGGAGTTTTGCTCTTTCTGAAACTTCATTATTCCAAATCAGATGTTTTATTGTTTGGTAGAAATTGCCTCCCTTCTGTAACCTCCTATTAATTTCGTTAGTTATTCTTCCATCCCTAGATATTTCACTCCCTAAATAAGTGAAACTTTCTACCACTTTGAGGGGTTCTCCATTCAAGGTAATATTTCCATTGATACCTTTCTCTCTTCCAAATACCATTACTTCACTCTTATCTTTATTTATTCTTAATCCATACCTTTTCATTATTTCCTTCCACGCATCAAGCTGTAACTGTACATCTACCTCTTTATCACCCCATATTACCATATCATCTGCAAAAATCATCTTTTTGTCTTTTTCTTTTACTATATCTTTAACTGCCCTATTCATTCCCTCCATCACAACATTAAAAAGCGCAGGAGATAGAATACTTCCTTGCTTAAGTCCTTGTCTTATTTCGAAGTATTCAGTGTTCCCCAATGGTGTTCTAATTCTACAATTGTGGCCTCTGTACATTGTCTTTATAACATTAATGTATCCATCTTCTATATCTATCTTCTTCAGTTCTTCCCAGAGTCTTTCCCTGTCAACTGAGTCATATGCCTTTTCTATGTCTATAAAGACCATTATCACCCTTTTGTTATACTCCCAACTTTTTTCCATCAGTTGACGGATAGAAAATATCAGGTCGATTGAGCTCCTTCCTTTCCTAAACCCATGCTGTTCTTCACTCAGCTCTTTTTCTGTCTTTTCACTTATTCGATTTAGTAAAATTCTTTCAAAAATCTTGGCTGTATGACTCATGAGGGTTATTCCTCTGTAGTTTTTACAAAGTCTTTTATTGCCTTTCTTGAAGATGGGAACAATGTCTCCTGTTCTCCAGTCGCCAGGTATTTTACTATTTCTCCACATGCTTGATAGTACTCTATACAGCCACTGGATTCCCACTGGACCTGCTGCTCTTATCATGTCCACTGATACTTCATCAGGTCCTGGGGCTTTCCCCCCATTCATCTTCTTCACAGCTTTTTTCCATTTCTTCCTGTGTAATTTGTCCTAATTCTGCTTCCCAACTTCTCTCAATTTCTCCATTATTTGTTGTTTCCTCATGTACCTGGTCCTCAGCGTTTAACAGCTTCTTAAAATGTTCTTTCCAGAGATCTTTTATATTCCCTGGATCTTCAATAATGGTACCGTCCTCTGTTTCCATCTTTACTGGTACTTCAGAAGCCTTCCTTTTATTTTTCATCATTTTATAGAACATTTTCTTATTGCTCTTCACATCTTCTTCAAGTTTTTTTGTAAACTCTTCCCATGCCTTTTTCTTTGCTGTTTCCACTATTTCTTTGCACTTCTTCTTTTCCTCTATATATCTTTTATGGTCTTCGTCATTTTTAGTTTTCCACCATTTTCTCCATGCTTCATTTTTTCTTCTAACTGCTTGGATTGTGGTATCATCCCACCAACTTGTCTGTCTTATTTTTTCCTTTCCAGATGTTCTGCACATACTTTTTGTGCCACATACTTTTCGACTAAAGTGTCTTTGAATAAGCTCCATTCTTTTTCTACATCGCAGAAAACTTCTTTTGGAAATTTTTGTGTTATTAATTCTCTGTACTTCTCAGCACATTCACTCTCCTTCAATTTCCAATCACGTATCCTCGTCACTTTCTTCTGTTTTCTATTTTTCACACACTGATTCATTTTCCATTGTCCCACCAGTAATCTATGGTCTCCATCAGCACTCACACTTGGAATTACCTTCACATTTGTTACTTTCTCTCCCCATTCCCTATCTACTAGAATATAATCAATTACACTCTTCGTTCTTCCATCCCAACTGTATCTGGTGATAACATGACTTTCTCTCTTCATAAACCAGCTGTTTGCTATTTTCATTCCATTTCTCTGGCACAAATCCAGGAGTCTTTCCCCTTCTTCATTTCTACCTCCATATCCAAAACATCCCAATACTTGCTCAAATCCCTTTCTGTCTTTGCCTACCTGTGCATTAAAATCTCCAATCACTATATTAGCACTCTCTATATGGTTTTCTAACACATTTTCAAAGTCCATCTTCTCTTCTTCGCTACATCCCACTTGGGGTGCATAAATCTGGATTACTTTTAGTGTTTCTTTTTGGAATCTCAGGTTTAAGATTGTGATCCTGTCTGATATATATCTCACATTTTCAATACAGCTTTGTACATTCTTATTCACCATCACTGCCACACCATTTCTTCCAGACCTGTTATTCCCACTCGAGTACAGTTTTCCTCCTCCTCTCAAATTCTTCTCACCTTTTCCCTTCCACTTTGTTTCGCTTAATCCCAATATATCTAACTTCCTCTCTGTCAGTACATCTGTCATTTCTTCCATTTTTCCATTGAGGGTTAATATATTAAGGGTGCCAATATTTAGGTTATTTTTTAGTCCAGTTGATTTCTTCTTCTTGTACTGATGAGTAACATCAGGTCTCCCGTCATTTGCACCAGTACTTGAAGAAGCAGTGGGGTCAAATCCTGAGTGGTTCGTTCCGAGGCTCGTCTGTGTTTTGAAAGCAATATATGAACACTTTCCTACTGGCTTGCTAGGCCTAACGCAAGGAAGGATTTTCTGTTGGGGTTGTCTCCCTTAGCCTTTGGAGTTTCTCCTCCACCACAAGGCAGTGGTTCCCTTCTCATTTAATCCCCAGAAAGGAGGGTTGCCTCATCTGCCAGCTACGCCGTTCCGAAGTCTTCCTTCTCCGCCGTCGCTGCCATTAAGGTCTTCACCCGTAACCCTGGGCATGGGTTCCGTGTTATACCCCACGGGATTGGGTCCCTGCCTGAACTCAGCCATCCTAGCACTCCGGCCTACTGAAGTGTAGGATGCCCACCCCCGCGACGTGGACGCGCCAGACAGGAATTACCCCAGTGGAGGAATAGGGAAGGGCACCCTACCTCCCTGGAGCCAGGTTAATGATTGTGTATGGTGCCACAATCAAAGGGCTGTTTCCTTTACTGCTTGCTCAATATACAGATTGAATAACATCGGGGAGAGGCTACAGCCCTGTCTTACTCCCTTCCCAACCACTGCTTCCCTTTCATGTCCCTCGACTCTTATAACTGCCATCTGGTTTCTGTACAAATTGTAAATAGCCTTTCGCTCCCTGTATTTTCCCCCTGCCACCTTTAGAATTTGAAAGAGAGTATTCCAGTCAACATTGTCAAAAGCTTTCTCTAAGTCTACAAATGCTAGAAACGTAGGTTTGTCTTTCTTTAATCTTTCTTCTAAGATAAGTCGTAAGGTCAGTATTGCCTCACGTGTTCCAGAATTTCTACCGAATTCAACCTGATCTTCCCCGAGATCGACTTCTACTAGTTTTTCCATTCGTCTGTAAAGAATTCGTGTTAGTATTTTGCAACTGTGGCTTATTACACTGATTGTTCGATAATTTTCACATCTGTCAACACCTGCTTTCTTTGGGATTGGAATTCTTATATTCTTCTTGAAGTCTGAGGGTATTTCGCCTGTTTCATACATCTTGCTCACCAGATGGTAGAGTTTTGTCAGGACTGGCTCTCCCAAGGCCGTCAGTAGTTCCAATGGAATGTTGTCTACTCCGGGTGCCTTGTTTCGACTCAGGTCTTTCAGTGCTCTGTCAAACTCTTCACGCAGTATCGTATCTCCCATTTCATCTTCATCTACATCCTCTTCCATTTCCATAAAATTGTCCTCAAGTACATCGCCTTTGTATAGACCCTCTATATACTCCTTCCACCTTTCTGCTTTCCCTTCTTTGCTTAGAACTGGGTTTCCATCTGAGCTCTTGATGTTTATACAAGTGGTTCTCTTATCTCCAAAAGTCTCTTTAATTTTCCTGTAGGCAGTACCTGTCTTGCCCCTAGTGAGATAAGCCTCTACATCCTTACATTTGTCCTCTAGCCATCCCTGCTTAGCCATTTTGCACTTCCTGTCGATCTCATTTTTGAGACGTTTGTATTCCTTTTTGCCTGTTTCATTTACTGCATTTTTATATTTTCTCCTTTCATCAATTAAATTCAATATTTCTTCTGTTACCCAAGAATTACTACTAGCCCTCGTCTTTTTACCTACTTGGTCCTCTGCTGCCTTCACTACTTCATCCCTCAAAGCTACCCATTCTTCTTCTACTGTATTTCTTTCCCCAATTTCTGTCAATGTTCCCTTATGCTCTCCCTGAAACTCTGTACAACCTCTGGTTCTTTCAGTTTATCCAGGTCCCATCTCCTTAAATTCCCACCTTTTTGCAGTTTCTTCAGTTTTAATCTACAGGTCATAACCAATAGATTGTGGTCAGAGTCCACATCTGCCCCTGGAAATGTCTTACAATTTAGAACCTGGTTCCTAAATCTCTGTCTTACCATTATATAATCTATCTGATACCTTTTAGTATCTCCAGTGTTCTTCCATGTATACAACCTACTATCATGATTCTTAAACCAAGTGTTAGCTACGATTAAGTTGTGCTCTGTGCAAAATTCTACCAGGCGGCTTCCTCTTTCATTTCTTAGCCCCAATCCATATTCACCTACTATGTTTCCTTCTCTCCCTTTTCCTACACTCGAATTCCAGTCACCCATGACTATTAAATTTTCGTCTCCCTTCACTACCTCAATAATTTCTTTTATTTCATCATACATTTCTTCAATTTCTTCGTCATCTGCAGAGCTAGTTGGCATATAAACTTGTACTACTGTAGTAGGTGTGGGCTTCGTATCTATCTTGGCCACAATAATGCGTTCACTATGGTGTTTGTAGTAGCTTACCCGCATTCCTATTTTCCTATTCATTATTAAACCTACTCCTGCATTACCCCTATTTGACTTTGTGTTTATAACCCTGTAGTCACCTGACCAGAAGTCTTCGTTCCTCCTGCCACCGAACTTCACTAATTCCCACTATATCTAACTTTAACCTATCCATTTCCCTTTTTAAATTTTCTAACCTACCTGCCCGATTAAGGGATCTGACATTCCACGCTCCGATCCGTAGAATGCCAGTTTTCTTTCTCATGATAACTCTTTAGTATGGAATGAAATGGCAAAGTAGTTTCCATTGTAATGAATTAGGATACACTGGAAGGCTAGGAATAATCCTGTCAAAGAGGTTTATGGTAAACAGAGATGTATGGTTATTAGGCGACAGAAAAGTCTTTAAGTTGTTTCGAAGAGAGGAAAGAGGTAACCGAAAACTCAGCCAATTATTTACGTGTAGAGAGACAGGAGAAATGTTGTTATTAGGCTACAGGAAAGTCTACCAATCACTTATGAAGAGTCAGGGAGAAAAGGCGTAAGGCGACATGTAAGTCGGTCTTAAGTAATATTTATAGGCGAAATGGTTTCCACCAACTATTTTATGAAGTACAGGGGAGTAGGTATATTGTCGACATAGGACACAACACTGAAATGGAAATCTCATAAACGACATAAACGTAGTAAATAATGTTTAAATACAAGGCCACATAATATGAAGAATAGAAAGTAATGCTACACACTGGTTTCAAATATGAAAGGAAGGTAGATTAAAGGTCTAGCTAAGAATACTTATTTAGCCCCTGCATATCACAAAGTCATGCGGTGTTCACATATGAAAGTCAGTAGAAAATTATATGAATAGTACCAGTACTATTTGTAGCAACAGTCACACTCATATACAGGAGGAAAGATATTTCATTGATAATCAACTTGAAGCCAGTATTGTAGAAAGGGCAAAAGGAGATAGATTATGATGAGATAGTAAATATTTTACTGAGAGAAGAATTAGACAGAGCACTGAAAGACCTAAGTCGAAACACGGCTCCTTGTTTGGGCGACATTTCGTGAAAACTACTGATATCCTTGAGAGAGCCAGCCATGGAAAACATATTCCACTTGGTTTGCAGGGTGTATCGTATGGAGAAGGCGGAATACCATCAGATTTTAAGAAGAATGTACTAATTCTAGTTCCAAAGAAAGCAGGTGGTGATAGGCGACAACATTACTGAACAAAAGAATAAGTCGTGGTTGCAAAATATTAACATGAATTACTAACAAAACACTGGAGAAACTGGTAGAAGCTGACCTCGGGGAAGATCAGTTTGGATTCTGGAGAAATACAGGAACACGCGAGGGGAGGGAATGGTGTTCCTATAATACATCTTAGAAGATTGGTTAAGGAAAGTGAAACCTATGCGTATAACTTTTGTAGATTTGGAGAAAACTTTTGACAGTGTTGACTGAGATACATTCTTTGAACTCCTGGAAGTAGCAGTGGTGAAATACAGGAAAAGAAACTTAACATGTAACTTTTAACGAAACCAGATGGTATTTATAAGAGTCGAGTGGTATGAAAGGGAAACAGTGGTTGACAAGGAAATGAGACAGGGTTGTTGACTATGCCTGATATTACTCAATCTGCACGTTGAGCAAGTAGTAAAGGAAACCAATGAAAAATGTGGAGAAGAAACTAAAGTTCAGGGAGAAGAAACAGAAACTTTCGGATTTTCCGATAACATTGCAACTGTCTCAGACAGAGCGAAGGACTTGGGACAGCAAAACCATGGTTCAAATGGTTCTGAGCACTATGGGACTTAACTGTTGAGGTCATCAGTCACCTAGAACTTTGAATTACTTAAACCTAACTAACCTAAGGACATCACACACATCCATGCCCGAGGCAGGATTCGTACCTGCGACCGTAGCGGTCACGCAGTTCCAGACTGTTGCGCCTAGAACCGTTCGTTCGGCCGGCCTTGGGACAGCAGCTGTACAGAATAGATGGTGTCTAGCAAGGAGGAGATAGGATGATCATCAACAAAAGGCAAAACAAAGACAAGGTCATATAGTCGAATTAAATCAGGCGATGGCGAGTTAAGTAGGGTAGAAAATGAGACACTAAACGCGGTAGATGACTTTTGCTATTTTGACTGTACAAAACTCATAATTGTCGAAGCATTGAGGATAGACTCTGCTGACTGGTAATGGCATGAAAAGCGTTTCTGAAGAAGAGAAATTTGATATCATCAAATATAAATTTAAGTCTTAGGAAGTCTCTTGCGGAAGTATTTATATGGAGTGTGAAACGTACACGATGAACAGTCTGGAGAAAAAGAGAACGGAAGTTTTTTAAATGTGGTACTACAGAAGAATGCTGAATGTTAGCTGGGCAGATAATGTAACTAATGAGGAGGTCCTGAGCAGAACTGAGGAGGCAAGAAATTTGTAAAATAACTCGTCTAACAGAAAGGATTGATTGTAGGACACATTCTCTGACATCAATTTAGTATTGCAGTGAAGTGTGGAGGGGGTTTGGGGGAGTGAAAATCGTAAAGAGTGACCAAGAGATGAATACAGTAGGCAGGTTCAAAAGTATGTAGGTTGCAGTAATTATTCGGAGATGAAGAGTGTTGCACAGGATAGAGTAAACCACAACGGCAATAAGAATATTGCCATATCCCTTCAGCCGTCTCACCACAATGGTCGTTCTTTTCTTTGAAGCTATAAATCTGAAATATGGGGCTGTGTTTCTCTTTCCTTGAAGACACAAATATAGCGGATCTCCTGGTGCTACGAAGTTCTCTCCCTCCACTCGATTCCTGATTGCCGCAGAAAAGAGCCGAATCGGTTGGTGGTAACCGGGTTTGTATATGTCTCTCTCCTTTAACTTCACGTTTGCTTCAAAAATTTATGATACTTACGAGGGATGTGGAAAGTTATTTACATTCCCACAGACCGACCGCAGTTCTCCAGTGGTGGATCATCACAGGACTCTTTCTTCAAAATTGACACTGAGATGTCTGACAGCTTTCGACAAATCTCTCGTGGTTAATGGATTTTGCTCCCTCGGTTTCTGTGTCAAAGCTGATGCGCGATGTGTACTACTGCTAGAAATCTTTGACGACTTGTCAGAGTAGACTACGATATTTTTTATATGTATCTCACTATTGCTTGTGTATTTCGTGGTTCTTGGGTAAGAGTGGGGTAAAGACAAGCCGAGGCGTTCAAGCGGGCATGTTTCTTTGGGTTTGAGTGGACGCATAGTAATTTGATGACTTTTTTCTATTCAGTTGACGTCAAGAAAGTGTATGGTGTGGGGAAGAGAGGGGGGGGGGTGGCAGGACACGACCTTGCTTCTTGGCCTCAGTTAACGAAATCCGTTTTGACATCTTCATGTCTTATAACGCTTGCCCTCTAGGAACACAGGGCAATCTTAACATCAAGCAACATGAATTACTGAGGAACGTAAAAATGGCAATGACCACATGAGTTCTGCCTCTTGGATTGCCCTAGCTCATCTGCGACATTTTGCTTGACCTTTGCATGAAACGGTAGTATTCCGATAACAATGGCATTTGCAACACCGCACGAGATTTGTGAAGCACGCCCTCACTTTAAGATGGAGGAAATCTACCTTAATATACAAGATGATCATAAACAGTCTAAAAAGCCTGTAAGTGTGCTTTCAGGGGAGGATGTACCGAGAAATTATTCTTAAGAAAAAATTCGACATGACTGCGTTAGTCAATGAGGCCGTCGCACGCACAAATTTAAGCACTGTACGCACTAAAATGCTGTAAAGCTGTGAGTTACCACTCTTTCATATGCTCATTACCGGTTTTCGGAATTGATAAATTTAACCTAAGTGAACAACAGCTATCTTTGTTCAGTTTGAGGAAACGAAACAAACAACGCATCTGGCGATAACCCTTGGGGCAGTCTGCTCGCATTTTGGGCACGCGATGACCTGATGGGCTAACTTCGATGCTGAATAACTCGGAAACGGTGCAACGTACCGAATTTTTTTTCTTAAAAACTCCCTCACAAGCTTCTCAGGCCGATTCTGACCACGCTGTATACGGATAACACTAGTTATCGGTCTGCAATTAATGCAATATTTTTTTCCAGCTACTCACTTCCTTAACAGCCACTCCATAACCGTTCTTTTTAAAATTTAGTTTTTTCCAGCTACTCACTTCCTTAACAGCCACTCCTTAACCGTTCTTCTTAAAATTCAGTTACTTCGGTTAACTTATTTTCGAAGTAGGAGGAGAGACGTTTGCTGCAGGTAAGGAGATTTTGTTCAAAAGTTGTTCAAGTGGCTCTGAGCACTATGGGACTTAACTTATGAAGTCATCTGTCCCCTAGAACTTTGAACTACTTAAACCAAACTAACCTAAGGACATCACACACATCTATGCCCGTGTCAGGATTCGAACCTACGACCGCAGCAGTCACGCGGCTCCAGAATGTAGCGCCTAGAACCGCTCGGCCACCCAGGGCTGCGCAGATTTTTTTCCATCATAATAAAATACTCACTAAGCTTCTTACACTTAAGACGAGGTCGCTGCTGCAGAGACATTGATGCACCAATGAGGACAGCTCCGTTTGTAAACCTTGTTATAGACTTGACGTCTTTTGTCACTGTCAATAACGCTTTTTGGATATAAAATAGAGACATTTATTGATCCTTATTCTCTTTTCCTTACCAAACGCACATTTTGGTACTAACTTGATTCGTACTAACTATCCTTTGAATGTTGTTGCTCTTGAACCACAAACTCGTAAAAAAAGCCATAGAACGACGAGGAAATACCCATTCAAGAATACACCTCACCAGTGAGACACAAACAGATGAAAGATTTAATTTCTTGGATCACACCATTCACAACAGAACTAATCAACTTGAGTTCACAAATACTGACAGTTCCCAACCCCTAGTAGACTTATCCACAACAAAGCCAATCGCTCTTTTACACATCAACAAGCTAGCTAATATAGAGACGAAACAAACATGGCTACATATAAGACGTAAACGCAACTAACCTATAAGCAAACAATACAGGAGAATGGCTACCATGAAAAGACAATAGGTAAACTGTAAAACAAAATACTGAAACAGGCAGTACATAATCACGAAACACGTACACTGACACAACACAGTACACAAGAATCCAATAGACAGTAAGCCAGAAATGGCATATAATGTTGTACAACAACAAAGACCCAAACAGGCTGGGTAAAATACTAAAGAGAAAGTGACTACACGCATACAAGCTAAATGTGTCAAATGTCAGTTACTGAAATTGCACTCACCCAACTAACAGATACATTACGATACAAATGAACAACTTATACATAGCCTGAAAAAGAAATAAGCACACAGAATACATTGTCGGATGTCAATGTAACTTTGTAAACATACACAACATTGACGGGTATGTAAATAATTATAGTTGCAATTCCGTTGAGTGGTACAATGTCAGCCACTGTGCGTTAGTGTTATAGAAATATATATTATCAGGCAGTATTACCGAAAATTTTATTTGGGCTACTACCTTCAACGACTCGGTAGCGTTTTATTCAGGCCCCAATACATCGAATTTGCGGAGTATTATAGTTGAATGTCCACAAAATAAAGGAACCACCGCAGTAACTGGATTCCGTAGAAGTCTTTCGAACATTGTGTGCTCTCTTCACATGTACGGCAACTGTCATTTAATTGCTTTAAAACGACAAGCTGCAGAATGCATGGGAGAGATAAAACTACCAACATAAATACCTGAAGTGAAGTAGAAATAAAACGTATAACATAAAAATAGGTGCACAGATGGCTAACTGAAGGAAACGTGTATTCAGCTATTATAGAGGATCAGATTTTAATTAATCGAGCGCATATGATTAGTTTTATTCATTTTCCACACAGACTTGTGTAATTTTATAAACCATTTAGTGTACCTAATAATTACACGCTACATGTAAGTAAAATGTAGAGTAGCTAAGCTACTAGTCCTTTATAAACAGACAAAGTCCCATGATTGTTGCTCGAATTTCATTCCGCAAATGCTTTCCTGTGCTGACATTAAATAGGAGTATGTGGCTTGGATCACAGTAACATACTAATGTCCTTTGCTTTCCACAAAGAAAAGAATTTCAGCAAGCCGCTAGTTGACAGTACGACTGCGCTATTAACCCCTGAAGGACGATATTGGATGGAAATTTCTCTGAAGGAGCCACACTATTACGCCAGCTGTTCCCTTCCAGAAAACCTGGGAAATAACACTGTAAACTACAGTTAACGAAAGTTAAACTATTAATACTGGTCTTTATTAATCTAGATGTGGTGAAGGAACTAAATATTCAGTATGGTCGAGTAAATAAATATTCAATAATTAAAACCGAAATATCACTTTAAAGAATGTAATTTACCATACATAACGTCTGTTCAATACTACAATGTTTTGGCAACGAGACAAAGGAAATCAATAATGTAGATACGAGACGATTCTAATTTTATTCCAAACAAGAAAAATATTCTTTATGTGTCCAACTTGTCAATACGATAAAATTAAGTAAATTACCAAATAAAATTCGAATTTTGGATGCATATTAAACGATACAACTTCTTCGGTCACTGGTCTATGTTACAAAAGAAAATGCGTGCGAAACAGATTTATAATTCAAATGAAGTCCCGTTAGCATACGTCCAGGTACAACTGCACTGTTCGCATTGATTTCATTCGTTATCTCGTACACGAACGTGACATCTTCTCCATTCATGTGTGATTACAGCAGTATTTTATTTACGTAAAGAAATAAATGTCTCATCATAAGTGAATGTGCAACAGATGTAAACCGGACTACCCATTTAAGTTACAGTATTGGCGTACCAGTATACGACATGAAATCTGTATTTCTGCATGTTAGTGGATGAGGTGAAGTTTGTTTTTATTTCTATCAGAAATTGTTTGTGAAGGCCCGTGCAAAATAATTCACATTCACCGTCAACGGTTATTAATCAGTAGTAGAATCAGATAACACACTCGTATTACTGGAGTAATATCACCCGACGTGTGAATGGCAGCTTCATACACAGGATGCTACTGACGTGAGATTCATGCATTTTGTCTTCTGCAACTGCGCGGCTGGTCCCGGTGGAGGTTCGAGTCCTCCCTCGGTCATGGGTGTGTGTGTTTGTCCTTAGGATAATTTAGGTTAAGTAGTGTGTAAGCTTAGGGACTGATGACCTTAGCAGTTATATACCATAAGATTTCACACACATTTGAACATTTTTTTTTGACTGCGGCAAATGTTATGGCAACCTGCGTGAGACGCTCTACTTCCGGACTATGACATGGCAGGGGTATGTAATCGGTGCTCGTTTCTAGAGTAGTATGTTGCATTATACCGCGTAGGCCACGGTAGGGAAACACAAACGGCCTACATCCGCTGAGATAAGTCCCATCACTCTCATTATGTGCACAACCCAGGCTATAATCTTCTGGAAGACCTTATGAATATTTGTATTATTTGACATGAAGGTAATAAATTTATCAAAAGAGACTCCCACTGAAACAAACAGCTTCTGTTTTATTTGACAATAGCCCCAGGTACAGAACGTATTCAGCACTCAAACATAATGAGGCACCCCAACCAGAATAACGTAGTCCATGCCAACCTGAACTTGCTTGGATGACATCTGTCATGCCAATTCCAGCTCATGCGTTTCCGCCAATGACATGCTGAAAGCTACGGATAGACGAAATCAGGCAGTGCTGCATTTTTCGAGTTACAAAAAGCACTTGACTGAACTTCTAAACGAATATACGGCCAAGTGGGGTATCAAACGAAATCTGTGACTTAACTGTAATGTAATGTAATGTGTGTGCAATCTTATGGAACTTAACTGCTAAGGTCATCAGTCCCTAAGCTTACACACAACTTAACCTAAATTATCCTAAGGACAAACACACACACCCATGCCCAAGGGAGGACTCGAACCGCCGCCGGGACCAGCTGCACAGTCCATGACTGCAGCGGCCGAGACCGCTCGGCTAATCCCGCGCGGCTGTGACTTAACTGAAAATTTCCTGATAGGAAGGACGCGGCATATTATCCTGAACGGAAAGTTATCGGCAAATGTGAACGTTACCATAGGCGTGTTCCATGGGACGTGCATTGAAAGCCATTTTATATTAATGGCCTGGCAGAAAATATTAATGGTAACCTCAGACATTTTGCAGATGACGCACTTACGTATAATCAAATAGTACTTGAAAATATGCAGTACATACACTGATGTGGTAATAGTCATAGGATACCTAAGCTGACGTCGGTGCAGGATTTTATGAACCAACTGACTTCTCGATTACGTCCCATAAATGTTCTATAGGATTCATGTTGGGCACCTGGGTAGCAAAATCATTAGCTGGAATTGTCCAGAATGTTCTTTAAACCAATCCCGATAAGTTGTGGTCTGGTGAATCGGTACATTGTCATTCATAAAAATTGCATCGCTCTTTGGGAAGATGAAGTCCATGAGTGGCTACAGATGGTCTCATTTCCAGTCAATGATCGGTTCACCGGGACCAGAGGACCTAGTGTATTCTATGAAAACCTAGGCCACACCATTATGGAGCCACCACCAGGCTGCACAGACTCATCTGATAAGGCCACGGTTTTCCAGACGTGTAGCGTCCAATGTACATCACACACATCCGTGCCCGAGGCAGGATTCGAACCAGCAACCGTAGTGGTCACGCGGTTCCAGACTGAAGCGCCTCGAACCTTTCGGCCACATCGGCGGGTTTCGTCGTACGTCCCACATTGATTTTTACGGTTATTTCACGCAGTGTTGCCTGTCCGTTAGCAATGACAACGCAAATGTCGCTGCTCTGTGGGCGTTAAATGAAGTCCTTCGGCCATTGCGTTGTCCTGGGTGAGAGGTGACGCCGGAAATTTGGTATTTCCGGTACACTCTTGATACTATATATCTCGGAATACTGGATTCCCTAATGATTTCCGAAATGGAATCTCCCATGCGTCTAGCTCCAACTACCACCACGCGTTCACCATCAGTTAATTCCCGTCGCGCGGAAATGATCACGTCGGATACATTATCACACGAAACACCTGAGTACAAATGATAGTTCCTCAAAAGCACCGCCCTTTTATTCCTTGTGTACGCAATGCTACCGCCGTCTGTGTATATGCATATACACTGAAGAGCCAAAGAAACTGGCACAGCTGCCTAAATCGTGTAGGGCCCCGTGACCACGAAGAAGTGCTTCAAGACGACGTGGAATGGACTCGACTAATGTCTGAAGTACTGCTGGAAAGAACTGACAACTGAATCCTATAGGGCTGTCCATAAATCCGTTTGAGTACGAGGGGTTAGAGATCTCTTCTGAACAGCACGTTGCATTGCATCCCAGATATGATCAACAATGTTCATGTCTGGTAAGTTTGGTGGCCAGACGCAGTGTTTAAACTCAGGAGAGTGTTCCCGGAGCCACTCCGTAGCAATGATGGACGTGTGGGTTATTGTATTGTCCTGCTGGAATGGCCCAATCTGTCGAAGTGCACAACGGAGATGAATGGATACAGGTAATCGGACAGGATGCTTACGTACGTGTCACCTGGCAGAGTCGTATCCAACTGCACACGCCCCACGCCATTACAGAGCCTCCATCAGCTTGAACAGTCCTCTGCTGACATGCAGGGTCCATAGAGTCATAAGGTTGGCTCGGTACCCGTACACGTCCATCTACTCGATATAATTTGAAAAGAGACTCGTCCGACCAGGCAGCATGTTTTAAGTCATCAACAGTCAATGTCCGTGCTGAGGAGCCCAGGCAAGGCATAAAGGCTTGTGTCGTGCAGTCATCAAGGGTACACGAGTGAGGCTTCGGCTCCGAAAGCCAATAGTGGTGATGTTTCGTTGAATGGTTCGCACGCTGACACTTGGTGATGGCCAAGAACTGAAATCTGCAGCAATTTGCTTAACAGTTGAACATCGGTCATCTTGAACGATTCTCTATAGTAGTCATTGATCCCATTCGTGCAGGATCTTTTTCCGGCCGCAGCGATGTCAGAGATTTGATTTTTTACCAGATTCTGATATTCACGGTACACTCATCATGTGGGCGTATTGGAAAATCTCCACTTCTTCCGCACATCGGTGATGTTGTGTCCCATCGCTCATGCGCCCACTGTAACAGCACTTTCAAACTCACTTAAATCTTGATAACATGGCATTGTAACAGCAGTAACCAATCCAAGAACTGCACCACACACTTGTTGTCTTATGTAGGTGGTGCCAAGCGCAGCGCCGTATTGTGCCTGTTTGAATACGCATGCCTAGCTTCACTGTAGCTAGCTATGACTTCTGTCACATCATTGTATATTCTGATTTCGGTAAAATTTAATTGTACCAGCGAGTGAAAACTAGCTTTATGTGTACCGATCTGTAAAATCGTGGCCGGCCGTGCGGTTCTAGGCGCTTCAGTCTGGAACCGGGTTACCGCTACGGTCGCATGTTCGACTCCTGCCTCGGGCATGGATGTGCGTGATGTCCTTAGGTTAGTTAGGTTTAATTAGTTCAAGGTTCTAGGCGACTGATGACCTCAGAAGTTAAGTGGCATAGTGCGCAGAGCCATTTCAACCATTTATTTTGAAAAATCGTGCAGTTCACAAAACGTAGTAACCTATGACCAGGATAAGTATATCAGTCAACTGAAGAAATATCTGCGAATAACAGTTTGTAGGAATATGAAATGAATATAAGAGTGACAATGGGAAGAGTCATCTGGCATGCACGTCTCGGTTTCTGCAGAGTTACAAATTGATGTAGCTGTAGGTATTCACATCTTGAAATACGATACTTTTCCTGTGGAAACTCATAGTCTACGATATTCAGACGAGACTGACAGAACCTACATGTTAATGTAGCTATAAGTATTCACATATTAAAATACAATGCCTGTCCAATGGAAACTCATAGCCGGCGATATTCAGACGTGACTGACAGAACCACTCCAAAACTACAAATTTGTTACTGCGGTTTCCAATAAAAACTGAATTTCCAGATAGGTTATTTTATGGATACAATTATTCAAAAAATATTTTTTAGTCTCAGAAATGTTGTCTTTTTATACTTTAATTCAATAATCTTGCATCATTTGTCCACATCAGCTTCTGTACTATGTTATTAGATGACCGTGAATAATGCACATATAGCTGTATACTATTATTTGGATACTATTGAATGATTTCTCAGTACATGGTATAAATATTTCTTACTTCTATTAAATAATTTTTACAATATTTAAAACTGAACACGTAGAAAACGTGTCATAATAATGCCAGTACGGTACCAGTGAAAAATCGACGAACTTGGCCCAGAAGAACAGCTTTAAATCCTTTAAAGCAAGCACGTATGTGGAACAGCATCAAAAAAGCTTGAGTAAAATTGTGCATTATTATTACGTTATAGAACGTCACAAAATGATGGAGAACAGAATAAATGCAGGTGATGGTAAATAAAGCATTGTGATCTAATATTTCTATAAACTGTGTACATTTTCTCACAGACGATGTTCAAAAAGTGTATCGCCAAGTGCACTGCATTTTGCAGCCCCTGTAGACAGCTGTTGTGTTGCTGATCCGAGCTCATTCGTATGATCATTTACTTGAGCACGGGACTGCAAAATACGGGCGACAGGTTTCTCCTTCGTGTCCACTCTGCGCCTGTAGACTGCGCTCTTAAATTAACCCCAGAAACAATAACCTCAGGGAGGAAGGTGTGTTCTCCTCAGTGTCCTAGAAACGACTCTACGGCAGCCGATCTATCACCCAGGATATGATTCAGTGAGGTACTATCACACTGGCTGTACAGAATGTGCAGGAGATCCGTCGTGCTGAAAGTACATACGGCGTCGTGTTGCCAAAGGAATACCCTCGATATGTTCTGGTAACACATTTTGAAGGAAATCGGAATACCGTACTCCATTAAGACGGTTGTCTGAACAGATTAGTTGGTCACTAATAATACCGCCCTACGCGTTCACTGAGAAACGTTGAAAATTTGTTTCCACAGTAGCGTGTAGATTTTCATCTGTCCACACATGAGATTGACGAATGTTGATGACGTTGAGGGTAAATATTGACAAATCAGAGAACAGAACAGAACGCTGATTGGCAATGACCATTCAAAGAATTCCGATTGTTTGGCATCATCTCCCACATGGAGATGTTACACACTCTGGCGATGATACGTATGCTGACACTCGTCATGTACTGTGCGAATCGCGCTTGTTTGTGGAATACCAAGCTGTGCAGCAATCTGGAAGATCAGCTGCGTACTATCATTTCAAGAATGTTCTCACCTTCACTAAGATTTTGTTGGCCGGGATGAGATATAACACGTCTGCTGGGAACTGTTCCACGCTCATGCAATCATTCAAACACCCTGTTACATAGTCTGCAATCCGGAACTCTGCTATTAGGAAATAGTCGTTCGTATTCGAACAGCGGCTCTGGAATTCCCGTTACAAAACTCGTAGACAAATATCATGCCGCCATAATCGGCATGTGTGATGATCTGTGGCATTTTTGCTCCACTGACCAGCACTGTTTTAAGTATACAGGTGACAACACTGCAGTTCATTGGCGCACTACATGTAATACTGAGGCGTGAGGTAGACAACGTGTACAGTTACGGGACTCGTCGCCCCATCGTCGCCTCATCATGCGCAAGTGAAGTGCGCATTAATATGTTCAGTGGAGACAGCACTACGTAGGGTAACGTCGCTTTGTTTGTACTCGCATGTGACTGCTGGTGAAGAAGGATATGCGACGGACGGCCGTGATCTTCAAACAGCTGTGTGTCAGATACGATTAAGAAAAGGGCGGAATCGCTAATACTATCGTTTCTTAAAACTTGTAACCTTACTCCTGACTCACCCATTTCAGTTCGATGTTGATGCCTTCAAAAACTAAAGGTGAAGAACGTATGGTATCATGAAATTAGTGTCATTCAGTTGCCGGCCGGAGTGGCCGAGCGGTTAAAGGCGCTACAGTCTGGAACCGCACGACCGCTACGGTCGCAGGTTCGAATCCTGCCTCGGGCATGGATGTGTGTGATGTCCTTAGGTTAGTTAGGTTTAAGTAGTTCTAAGTTCTAGGGGACTTATGACCACAGCAGTTGAGTCCCATAGTGCTTAGAGCCATTTGAACCATTTTTTTTTTTTTGTCATTCAGTTGCAGATAGACATACCCAACCAAACAATTATCAGTCTGATGTTACACGGAACTAAGGACGACAGGACAGGCAAGGTTAGAAGATGCTGGTTTTCTAATTTTGGTTCTAGCTTTCTAATTTTGATTCTAGCTCTCTCGACCTTTGTTAAGAAACGTGGATATCTCAAATATTGATACAGAACGTTACTCTGCCAGTTTTACGTTGGTAGCAGGTGTTCTTCGATAGGACTGCCGCTGTTTGCCGTGAATTCTGGCTCTGTGGCACCCGGTGGCCGGCGGCGGCCCCAAACGAAGCAAGCAGCGGACGGTTTGATGGCCAGTCATCTGGCACGGCCGACTTTACGACGGCAATTGACGCGAAAGTCACGTCGCACCGCCTGCGGTGACGACTGTAAACTCCCACCAATTTAGCTCCTCGTAACATTTTCACGACTCTCAGTCAAAGAATTCGATAGTTTCCGCGGGGGCATTTATATGCGAGAGCGAAGATATTCTGCTGACGTGACGCACCGTTCTCCGTGTATGGCATTTACTTATCTGCTGAAATCATTTACCTCTGTTACGTCAGTGGCGGAGAGTACATTTTATAACTATCACACTGCTGTTTACGAATGGAACGTAGATGTGTTGACTGTACATACTTTTCTGCCCCAGCCGTTTCCGTCTAATGTTACTTTTACGATTTATGGCGATACCCTATGCAGATCACCGAGAGAAATAGAAAATTCTTTGACGGGACTATTTTCTCAGAATTTTTCGTCTTATTTATCTGTCAGCTACTTTATATTACAGATCGTATTTAGTAGCAAAGAGCCTGCAGTAGAAGAGATAAGTTGCACAGTTGCGGAGATTAACAAGTAATCACAGCTGTTAAAATGTGCATTTTAGAGGCCATGTTTACGGGACTTCTTTCTTTGTTTTGGTCCATACTACCACCTGAAAACATGGTATATCTTTTTTAAAACACTGTACAATTGTGAAGGTATATGCTGTACGCTGTTACAAGTGATAAGTCGAGAGCCAAAATGAGAAAACAGAAATGAGGCGAACAGTGGTTAAGAAAGAAATTTTGGAAATTTGTGATAAGGTCTTAAGGGACCAGACTGCTGAGGTCATCGGTCCCTAAGCTTACTCACTACTTAATCTACCTTAAACTAGCTTACACTAAGGACAAAAACACACCCATGCCCGAGGGAGGACTCGAACCTCCGCCGGGACCAGCCGCACAGTCTATGACTGCAGCGCCGCGACCGCTCGGCTAATCCCGCGCGGCCAGTAATCGCCTCAAAGCGATATCCTACTACTCACAGATAAAGTTCTGACATTTATCGCTTTGTTCCTATCCCACCATCAAACTGACAAGACCGCGATTATACGTTTTTGACTGGAATGGTATATGAATGAATAGAAAAGACGAAAGAGCAAACACTTTTTTGGCCATCCGTTGCGTACAGAAGATATTACAACGGGACTGAGGACTCTTCTGTCGAATGAACTAAATCCTCTCATCACGCGGTGAAGAATGTATGACAATATGGCTTTTGTTTCGTATACAGCAACAGTGCCCGAATTATTTGAAACTCATAAACTGCTGGCAGTTTTTGTCCACTTTCGGCTACAGCTAGTAATAGAAATTGAGAAGTCGTAACTCCTATTGGGTAATAAGCTTCATTCTTGTAGCGACAATGAATTATTGTCACCTATCTAAGATCTTTGCAGTGCACCTGTGAAATTATACTGCTTACGACAGCGAGCCGCATAATTTGTGGACAACGTTTTCAAACACTGTACATTCCAGCTGTCTGAGTTATTACCGCAAATGGCCCACCAAGCAGTGTAAACACGTTAACAGCACGTCAGCGTAAGTTACGGGTTTCAAAAAATATATCGCGTGCAATTAACAGATCGATATATGAAGTGCCGCACTATGTTGCTGGAAATGAGCTTGCCGAACGGGACTACAAAAAAAAAATCGATAATTCTATGTATTAATTAAGAAGTAAAAGCTTCCAGTCACACAATATTATCGATCCCATAGTAGCATACAAAATATTCTGTTTAGCTATCTACAATTCGCTTACTCACAAACAACACGTGTCTAAGAGCCCAGTGTCCTGATACATATGTACGTACCTTTGTGTACAAATACACTGAAATAGTGCTGGTGCACAACAGATATACGCCTTGGTGGAACAAAATTAACCATTATTCTCATTAAAAACACGATTCTCGTAATTCACTTGTGGCATGTTGTACAGAAAACAAGAAATAAAAGTTTCGATCATTCACTTCATTTCAGCGAAGCACAGAACTTTATCCATAGATTATTGATAATGAATTGTAGGTAATTGTAGGTAAATCGCATGTGAAACTGTCTGTTCACTACCTAAAGCGCTAACGAATAACCGTCGCATTGGAACACTGACATCAAATAAGTTGTGCCAGAAAGTTGCAGTAGACACAGTCTCCTATGTATCTGTAAGTCCAACATTCTTAACAAACGCCGAGAGGAGTCAATATTAATTGACAAATCGTACTGGGCAGGTATATGATTTGCTACTGATAATGGGAGAGAAGTCTTCTAAAAGAGGAAAATGCCTGTCGGGACGAAGAATCTGAAGTGAAAAAACTCTTGGAGGATAACAGGGGCAGAATGAAGATTTAATTATATATTATATAGTATTCTGTTAGCTTTAATGTAATCACAAAAAGTATTCGCTATTGTTTATATATTTTCTATCTACAATTAGTTTTCTGTTCTATACATAAACAACTAATGACACCATTTACACCGCCGCATAAAAAGGTGAAGAACCCAGACGAAACGATCGGATATCAGTGTGGCTTCGTACACAACATCATTAGCTCTGAGCACTATGGGACTTAACATCTGAGGTCATCAGTCCCCTAGAACTTAGAACTACTTAAACCTAACTAACCTACGGACATCACACACATCCACGCCGGAGGAAGGATTCGAACCTGCGACCGTAGCGGTCGCGCAGTTCCAGACTGAAGCGTCTCGAAACCCTCGGCTACACCGACCGGCACACACAACATCATTGAGTATGTAAATGATCAGAGTTGCCATTCTCTATGACAGATAGAACAGCCACAAGAATGCATTAGTGTGATTCGTGCTTAGTGTTGTTAGCAGGACTAGTGGGGGAAATAAGCAACATCAACAACGTAACATGTTGAGCACTATGAAGAACCATCGTCGGCATCGGCCTGCGGAAAGGTCTCGTTCTTCCAATGTTTTCCAGAGGGACAGCAATGTTAATGTTCTCAATAACCATTACGTAAGACATCAGGGCACGAATGATAGGGACGAAGGGAACATTGATGACACACCGCCGTGTCATGGAGAATTTGAGTCTTCACCTGTTACCTATCTCGCGACAGCATCATGTTTCCGTGTACAACCGCAGTCTTAATTGAGAACAATATTATCAGCCTTATTCCCGTATAGGAGAAAGGTGATTAACATTTCGCTCCAGTTGCACACAGCATTGCTTTAAATTCACGCTGTAATGATCTCGAGTGTTACTTACCTTTGAGATTGGACATGATGAGTTGAGGTCTCTGTAAGTCCAACTTTATACGGATGGTTGCGGGACCTCCACCGTTTAAAATAAAATGTCGAATCAAAACACCTTCAGCTGTCTAAATTTACAGTTGCTTGTTTTTAATTTGAACAAGCAGTTTCAGCGCTACATTACGATCTTCCGGCCCCCTGATGTGTGGGAAGAATCCTACCTCTGATCCAATCAAAACAGGCGCCAGTATTCAGTGACTGGTACCCGTAGATTTCTTCTCAACACAGTGATCCCTTCGATCATCATAGCCAAGAAGTGTATGCACATTTTCATGCCTGTATTCAGCGCTCTGGTGGTTACATCGGTTATTAATATACCAGCGTTTCACATTTGCAGGCCGAGCGGTTCTAGGCGCTTTAGTGTGGAACCGCGCGACAGCTACGGTCACAGGTTCGAATCCTGCCTCCGGCATGGATGTGTGTGATGTCCTTAGGTAATTTAGCTTTAAGTAGTTCTAAGCTCTAGGGGACTGATGACCTCAGATGTTAAGTCCCATAGTGCTCAGAGCCATTTTCGCTTTTGCAGTGGCATATCTCGCGACAACTTTAACCTGTGATCACGATATGTTTATCACTAAAATATGTTTGAGCCGTGCTGCGGCTCGCGTTGCTGCCGTGTGTAGGTTTCTGCCAGACTGTATCGTTTAGTTGGCATGCTTGCGTTGTTTCCCTTTTTCTCGTGTTCTCTGGCGCCAACCAGTTTCGTAACCGTTGTCTGTCCGCTAGCGGCAGCAGCGGTGCTTATCGATGTGTAGTTCTGCTGCCCTATCTTTGGGGCCACCTCGAGCTTCTTCCGTGGGGTACGAGTGGGAGTTCGGTTGGGGACGCAGGAGCTGCCAGGTCCGCCAGAGCGACAACACGCGGAGACCGCTGGGGGGCGTGTATTCACTGCCGCATCGAAGGGCTGTGGTTACGAGGGTGCACGACCTCGTCGGAACCGGATCCTGCAAGTTTAAGTTGAGTGCGTTTTCAATTCGCGTAGACAAACCTTTACCACTGTGAAATCTCCTGTGACTTTGGTTTTATTGTAATGTGGTTTTGGGCAACAGGCTTCACTCCATGTACTCTTTGGGCGAGGCGCAGTTGTGTTTGTTGGTTCGTTGGCGATTCCACTACCTTGGTGGTAGTCACTCCTTCTTGTTCCGGGCGCTCTAAGCACAATATTCTGCGGGTGCAGTTCAGAATGCCGGATCGGCTTTGGCGTAATTTTACATCTTTGCATTGGTCTGTCGGATGTCGGGTAGCCTCACCAAGATTATCATTTGTTGCTCGTTTGACTGGGTTGGGTTGTTTGGGAAAGGAGACCAGACAGCGAGGTCATCGGTAGCATCGGATTAGGGAAGGAAGTCGGCCGTGCCCTTTCAAAGGAACCATCCCGGCTTTTGCCTGGAGCGATTTAGGAAAATCACGGAAAACCTAAATCAGGATGGCCGGACGCGGGATTGAATCGTCGTCCTCCCGAATGCGAGTCCAGTGTGCTACGTTAGACTGGCACTAATCCGAGTTACCATCTTGTGATCTGAATGTAATTCTTTGCTGCCTTTTCTCTTCGCTCGTGAAAAGTGTTTATGGTGTGACGTACTCGGAGTCGAGTTCGGGAGCAGTCTGTCACTGGCCCTTGTGTTTTATTTTTGTATTATTTTATTATTAACTTACCATTATTTGTCTCACATGTTTGGTGATATGTTGTTGGTTTGTTTTTTAAATTAACTTTTGTTATGACATTCGCCATTTGACAGAATATTTGTTAAATTTTTTAAAAATTGCCATTTTGGGCTTTAAAGGCTTTCAGCCGTGATTGTGGTTACTTGCTTCAAAATTCTGGTTGCTACCACATTGGCTTGTTTTCCGAAATTATTTAAAATTCTGATGGCGACCTCAATGGCTTGTTTTCAAAAAGTATTTATTAAAATAAATGAGTGAAATTGTAAAGCAAACCAATCCTGCCTTCCTTAATTACCAGGTTTCAATGTTACCTAATATATTCCCGAAACGTCATTACTCTATATTAATTTTTTTGTGCTCTGATTTTTTCCCCTACCGTGTATATCTTCACAGAGGCACTGCCTCGATCAGAGGGGCGAGTCCACTTTGCATCGCCGGCAGCTGCTGGAGTGAGCCCGATGGAGGCAGGATGGACTACTGGCTGTTGGCAGTCGCCCTACACACTCCACTCCTTCTCTTCACTGCCTAAGTAAACAAGCAGCCACAGTGGGTTACTATCTTGTAGTGGCTGGCTAGATCTCTTTCTCTCGCTGTGATGTAAATATAACTCACAGTTCTTCCAGATATGCTCCCACTTTAGCACAATCGGTATGGTACTTTCATTAAAGGAAGAGAGCAGCCCTAATTACCAACTAGTTGAGGTAAGTCAGTCACATATTTTACATGAAAAAAGGAAACTCACTTAAAAATAATTTATTTTCTTTGTTCCCTTTTGTTAACAACAGTTTAAAATACAGATGTATCAGTCGAGTAAGAACTCTTGAAGGATGAGGATGTCGAGCAATGCCCCACAGCTATTAGTCGACATATGAACCACAGTTATTAGTGGTGGTTTTAGCAGAATGTCATACGCATTTCTTCTTCTTCTCGCATGTTTGGTGAAGCCGTTGCTACAGCCACCGGATGTCAGAATTATGTTATATACAATTAACACCACCTACAATTTAAACTGTTTCAATGGGTACGATCTTGGTTAGTGAGTTCTGTCCTGTGGGCGCTTTCGAAAATCCTCAGTACAGTAGTACCAAAGACATAATATTCCTAAATGAGTGGATTCACCTGTGCGAAACTTCGATGCAGATTACTGCCTTACTCAATGGATTGGTCATCCTCCTTCAGTTATGTACACTACTGGCCATTAAAATTGCTCCACAACGGAGATGACGTGCTACAGACGCGAAATTTAACCGACAGGAAGAAGATACTGTGATATGCAAATGATTAGCTTTTCAGAGCACTCACACAAGATTGGCTCCGGTGGCGACACCTACAACGTGCTGACATGAGGAAAGTTTCCGACCGATTTCTCATACACAAACTGCGACATCGCGGTGAACGCACATTGGAAGCGTGTATTCGTCATCGCCATACTGCCAATCGCCCGGCGTGGTGGTATGGGGTGACATTGGTTACACGTCTCGGTCATCTGTTGTTCGCATTGACGGCACTTTGAACAGTGGACGTTACATTTCAGATGTGTTACGACCCGTGGCTCTACCCTTCATTCGATCCCTGTGAAACCCTACATTTCAACAGGATAATGCACGACCGCATGTTGCAGCTCCTGTATGGGCCTTTGTGGATACAGAAAATGTTCACAATACGCCACTCACTACTCTTGATGAACTGTGGTATCGTGTTGAAGCTGCATGGACAGCTGTACCTGTGCACGCCATCCAGGCTCTGTTTGACTCAATGCCCAGGCGTATCAAGGCCGTTATTATGGCCAGAGGCGGTTGTTCTGGGTACTGATTTCTCAGGATCTATGCACGCAAAGTGCGTGTAAATATAATCACATGTCAGTTCTAGTACAATATATTTCTCCAATGAATACACGTTTATCATCTGCATTTGTTCTTGGTGTAGCAGTTCTAATGGCCATTAGTGTAACTGCCGCAGGTGACTTTGCAGGCGCGATTAAAACTTATAACGCAAAGTAGTGCAGTCATATCCAGAAGCAGAGATCTGAAAACTCAATGTAGTAGTAGTAATAATAGTACTACTAGCAGGAGTAGCAATAACAGTACAATTATCTACGCATAGAGCACTTGCACAAGGGTACTGGGCATGTCTTGCTAATATGTTCCAAGAACAACCTAAATAAAATAATTTATATTTACAGACATTTGCACTTACAGGTGTAGGAAGACAAAGGTAGACGTCCTTATACACAGGCCTGCCTTGTTAATACGACCATTGCGTATTTTAGACGTCAAAGTGCAATAAACACTCCCAGACTGCCAGTGGCTGTACTAGCGGTGGAGGGTTATTAACATGTTTTTTTTGTGGGGGGGGGGGGGGGGGTACGCAGAAAACAATGCAGTCATTGTCGTAATGTGCAATCAGCACAATTGATCTCATATCGAAAAGGGCCGAATCATAGGATTTTGGGCCAACGCTGGGAACAATTCAAAAATGGCTAAGTTTATAAACTGTTTGCATGCTGCCATGTTTACAGTATGCAGTGCATGCCATCACTGAGTTGTACAAAACCATTGCTGAGGCAGCTGTAGTGTACCACGGACCGTAGATGACAGAGGTGAATGACAGCTACGGAGATGTGTACGGATGACTATATGTACAACTGTTGAGCATCTGAATGCCAAGATAAACCAAGGAGCTACCAAACAGTGTCTCCTCGACGACCTATCAGCAGAGATTGGAGCAGGCACAAGGTTCTTGCATCCACACAGACTGCCATTTATCAGTTAGGAAGGCCGGAATTTCCACACCAATACCGCGGCTTCACGTCCACTGGTTGGTGACAGGTGACCTTTCCAAATTAATAACGTTTAATGCTCCCTCATACAGACGGCTGTTGGTGTGTTCGGCAAGAAATTCTGAAAAATACACCCTGCAACAATCGTCAGAATGATCCAGGCCGAAGGAGGAGCTTATGATCTTGTGACAGTTTTTGTTGCATTCCCTGGGTGATCTCGTTCTGAAAGGCACAGTGGATCAACACAAGTATGTATCCATCCTTGTGGATCATGTCCATCCCTATATGCAGTATATTTCTCCTCACCATGATGGCATTTATCAGCAAGACAAGGCAACATGTCACAAAGCTCAAAATGTATGTGCTTGGCTCAAAGACCATCAAAATGAGCTTACCTTATTCCCCTGACCACCAAGCTACCTTGATTTAAACCCAATAGAGAATCCGTGGGACCTCCTCAATCGGGCTGTAACACCTTTGATCATCACCTGAGAAACCTAGCGCAGATGGCCATGCCACTAGAGTCAGTATGCCTCCATATCTCTTTCGGTACCATCCAGAACCCCACTGACCTTGTTCCTGCATATCTTACAGCGATGTGCGCTGCAAAAGAATATTATTCAGGCCTTTGACCAGTGGTCATATTAATGTGACTGGACAGTGTCGTAGGAACCATCCCGGCAGTTGCCTGAAATAATCTAGGAAAACCACAGTAAACCCAAATAAGATGACTGGATGAAGATTGGAGCCTGCAGTCTCCCATGTGCAAGGTCATTCAGTTTAAAACAGTGCTACCTCATGTGGTGTTACTTAATAATGATAAAAGGCGAATGCTACACCGGTCATTTACTTTTCACTCCTAGTCATTGCACACACTACACACATTAGACAAATATTGTTTCATACCGCTACACACACTATCAACTCTGATCAGGACCATTTTGTGCACTACAGATTCCCATTTCCTAACCTGAAAAACTGAGTCAGCATCTCTCTACAACGAGTAAGATGTTGAGCTTAGAAATAGAATACGATGTTAGTATTTTACATTAGATAGCTTTGGAAAAATATAGTGTAAAGATGTTATGTTGAATGTTAAATGTTTTATCATCAACAACATCGTTATTGGTACTATATATGACCGTTATGCAATTCAGTAAGCACTAAACAGGTGGTTAAGTATACAACCACACATGTACAGCTTCTAAGAGAAAATCTGGACCAGTATGATGGAGTTGGTGCGCCAAACTCCTACTTCATTGCAAAACCTAATTGTTCGACAATATAACGCACACTGTGCATCGATACGTGGGAATATGTATGGATTAGCTATGCCTGAAGTGGGCACTGAATCACGAGCATATTTAAGCACATACATCTGTCGTTCCATATGTAAGAAAGTGTAAGAGTAACACGTGTTTTCTCTCTCTATAAAATCGTCGGATGGGGAAATTAAGCTGGCTACCTTCGTGGTATTGGCGAGGAATATGCTATGTGCCGGCACTAGGATTGACCCTCTCCGTTCTCTCATGTTCATCATCATACAACACAAACTTTACACTACACTTTACACAAACACACACACACACACACACACACACACACACACACACACACACATACAAAATACAAGTATGTAGTACTACAAGTATTGTAATGGAGCATGTTGTAAATAAATAAACAGAAAAAATTAAACACCAGTATGCACTATAATAATGAAGACTTTCGTAAGTCTTGATCTTAACAGAATAATTTTCCAGAGGAGCGACATAACGGAAATCGAATTAACTCAAAGGGTTGTTTCGATTACCTTTCGCAAGTTCTGAACTTGAGAAAAGAAGATTCAGTTTTGTGCATATCAAACATCCATAAAACTCCTTGGTATTTCCTGAATTGCACCAGTTTCCTAATATCTCTGCTGATAACTCGTAATATATGGATCAATGCTCCACTTTTATACTGAGTGACTATCCAAAACTCGTCAGTAAAATTCGGTCCTCAAATCAATCATCATATGACGCCAACAAACTACAAAAATTCATAGATATGTTTATCATATTCCCAGATATCAATATTCTCGATTGGGAAATACGTCAACTTTCAAAGTTATCGGTGTATATTTTCGCATCAGAAGCATAGACTTACACAGATGTACTTAGTATCGAGTTTAAACAAGATTTGATGTTAAACATGACATTTTTCCGTTTACAGCATAGCTCTCCATTATTACAAAACATTTCAACAATTATTTTTATTCATTAATTCGATTTAACACGCGCCGACAGGTTCTTCTCTCGCCCGACGGCCTTCGCGCGGATAGAAATAGCGACCAGCTAACGGTCAAAGGCGGCAGCGTCGAAGATGGCGCCTTTCGTCTATGTGAAACACTACAAACTGATTAATGAGTATATAATTCAGACATTTTAGTTAGCTCCGGAGTATTTAACACTAATGCTATTTAACATAGGTCATCTTATCGGTATACTATTGACTTACCTGCCAACAGAGCGGTAGGACATGATGTAACGACACGGTCTGGACCTTCTCGTCACACCACAGTTGGCACCTTTTGCAGGTTCCGCATTATGTCGAGGCTCGGGGCCTCGAATCTCATGATACTCGCCGAAGGAACATTATGTCATGCTGGTTCATCATGCGCGTACTGATGCTGTTCATTGCAACGGTACATTGGGCCTACTGCTTCTCTGCGAATCCCTATACCACACTGACCGGTTGGCCCTGACCAGACTGCGTTGTTCAAGCGGGCGTGCGGACACCGGCTGGTTCCTACCTGCTTTCGCATTTCCACACCATTAACTATTTCTTTCGTATACGAGTTCCTGCAGTAGCAGATGGAATGATTTGATGTCGCTCATGCCTTTCCCTGCAATGGCTGAATCTGATTGCAGAGGTTGAGGGAGCTTTATCAACGAGATACGGATGAGTTGAGAGGAATCGTTAGCGTCTAAGAAACGATTCCTTCGAACCATTTCCTTAAAGTATGCTGCAGGATTTTGATGATTCGTCTCCACGAATGGTTTCCTCATTCGAATGCTACGCTTCATACGATCCTGCGTGCCTTTTGATCAGAATTCGTAGAGGAAAGATTCTCGGAGTTCACGCTACGATCAACAATCTCGCACTAAGACTCGACTGTGTGCCGCAGCTTCGTTTCAGATATGCCTGCAAGCAGACTTAATTTTAAGAGCATAGACCTGCGAAAGCATTTTGGAAATGATCAGTCCACATTAGTGGACTCGGCTGTGAACACGTCTAGCCTCGTGTTCTGGTCGTCGATTTATTTGTAGTTTAGAGCTTGCACAGCTAATTTATTTTCTAGGTTTGAACGAGCAATCTTTTGATCGTCTCCCGCGACTCTTTGTTCTTCACTTGCGACCTTTCCTTTCTTCAATTTGCCGCAATATAAGCAGCTGAAAAGCTGAAAGGTCGAATGTGGGTGTCGTTGTTTGCTCCGCACACGGTATCCCGTCGGTCGTGCTAGGGTAGCCATCCTCCACTTTGGGTGTGCTGAAGGCCTGCCGCTGGAGAGGAACTTTGTCCGCTTCCAACCGAAGGGGGAGCCAGCCACTCCTTGTGCATTCTGCTGTACTGGCTTTCGCTGACTCTCTGGTGTCAAATAAGTATGGCTTTTCTGATCCTGCCGTGGCTCCCCTCCACGTCTATCTCCTGTCTTTCTTGCACCGAAACGTGTCTTAAAGCTCATAGTTACTGCAAAGACAAACGAATTACTAAACTTGCTTGCATTCTGTGGACATCCCTCATACGAATCTCAGTATGATCTACCCCCTTAGTTTAATTAAACTAATTTAAATAATTTCGCCCAAACACCATAGAAATAATTAGAAAGGAAAACAACATTGTGATACCAACGCAGATTCATTTCAAGAGTGCAAAAAAACAACTGCAAAGGACTGTTGAAAAAAATCGAGATTAGAAAAAAAGTACTACTTGATCTATGTCGTAACTGCAGGAGTTCAGAGAAATATTAATTATAAGATCTTTAATAACACCGTCGCCAGATAAAAGCGGTGCCTGGTTGTGTGAAATGGGATTCTGACGGGATTCGTAATACAACAAGGCAGGAGGAGGAGGTTACGATTCCTTGATGATAACGTTTCGTCATAACCACCGATATTCAGGAAGTGAGATAAGGAAGACTGACTTTATAATTACCTCAAGGAACAAATGTGTAATCATAACCCTCCAAAAACAATCATTCTCTTTCATCACGTCTGTAGTTAAACCACACCTAGACGGTCAATACCGCGGTTCGATCGCGTCATCATTGTTACTTTGTGCCTCGAAGGGTTCTCAGCAAGGAACGTATCCAGGCGTCTCTGAGCGAACCAAAGCGATGTTGTTCGGACATGGAGGAGATACAGAGAGACAGGAACTGTCGATGACACGCCTCGCTCAGGCCGCCCAGGGGCTACTACAACAGTGAATGTCCGATACGACGGATTATGGCTCGGACGAAACCTGACAGCAACGCCACCATGTTGAATAATACTTTTCCTGTAGCCACAGGACGTCTTGTTACGACTCAAACTGTGCGCAATAGGCTGCATGATGCACAACTTCACTCCCGACTTCCTTGCCGAGTTCCATCTTTGCAACCACGACACCATGCAGTGCGGTACAGATTGGTCCAACAACATGCCGAATAGACCGCTCAGGATTGGCATCATGTATTCTTCACCGATGAGTGTCGATTATGTCTTCAAACAGACAGTAGTTGGAGACGTGTTTTGAGGCAACCCGGTCAGGCTAATCGCGTTAGACACATTGCCCAGCGAGTGCAGCAAGGTGGACGTTCCCTGCTGTTTTGCGCTGGCATTATGTAGGCCGACGTACGCCGCTGGTGGCCATGGAAGGCTTCGTAACGGCTGTAGATAAACGAATACCATCCTCCGACCGATTGTGCAACCATATCGGCAGCATATTGGCGACGCATTCGACAGTTCGCGCCCCTATCGTGGATGGCTTCCTTTAGGATAATGACATCGCTCTACTAGAGTGGTTAGCGTCTCCTCCAGACATGTAACCTATCGGATGTGACTAGGATGGATTGAAAAGGGCTGTTTATGGACGAGGCGACCCACCAACCACTCTGAGGGATTTACGCCGAATCACCGCTGAGGAGCAACAGTGCCTTGATGAACTTGTTGATAGTATGCCACGACAAATACAGGCATGCATCAATGCAAGAAGACGTGCTACTGGGTATCAGAGGTACCGGTGAGTACAGCAGTCTGGACCACCAACTCTGAATGTGACACTGTATGCTGGTACAGAATTCACTGCGTGGTTTTCATGACCAGTAAAAAGGGCGGAAATGATGTATATGTTTATCTCTATACCAATTTTCTATCCAGGTTCCGGAACTCTCGGAACCGAGGTGATGCAAACATTTTTCTGATGTGTGTACGATGACAGCGTAATAACTCTTATTAGTGCCGCATCTAAGATCTTTGTCAAAGAAATGTGACGAATATTTGATTACATTTCTTTGTCAAAGAAATATGGTAGTGTAATACCGGTCTAACGATGTGTTCTGTTCTCTCTGTTTATACCCGCTCCTCACCCCCCACCCTAACGTACTTGAAGTACATGAATCCCTTATCCCGACAGTCACAAAAATTAATCAAAATAAAAAGACAAATAATAACGAGATATGGAGCTTTGTAAGCTCTGATAATTCACAAAGTAGCGAACACCTTATCGCCAAGACCACCTCTATGTCAGACACAGTGATTTACGTGAACCCTTAAAGTTAAAACAATCTTTCAACTCATGTGTACTTATGCATTGACTTCCACCTCAAGTGATGAAGAACACGAACAGTTCCAAGCAGATGTGGAAACAATAAAAATTCACAAACTACCACAAGTTTTTAATACTTTGCGATATTAATAACAAGATAGGAGTAAAGATCACCGAAGATCACCCTTTCATTGGAAAGGTTAGACTTTCACTGTGAAACCAGAGAGTACATCTGATGATGAGTTTTCTTACAAAGAACGTTTATACCACATGAACAAATCTTACATGGAAAATCCGAAAAGGAAGTTGAACTGGAGAAAGTCTGACAGCACAGTTAAGAATGAAATAGATTACAGCCCTACGCCAAACACCCTAATGTGCTCAGATGTATCACACATATATCGCTCCAGCACAGGTAGCATCTATAGGATAGAGGGATTCAGGACACATACTAACATTCAACTCTAGGGAAAACTTATGATGGAAAGGACGATACGACCTATAATAAATGAGCTAAAATAGAAGAGAATGCATAGAAAAGAAACTAGCGACAGTAATCTTAAGAGGAAAGGAACTGGACGAAATCTCGACGAAAACTACCAACAATATACGAACGGTAGCAAAGGACGTCAGTGCACTCCAAAAACAGAAAAGCGAGAGATTCGTTCTCTTAAAAGAACAGCTTATGGAAGAAAGGGCCGGCCGGTGTGGCCGAGCGGTTCTAGGCGCTTCAGTCTGGAACCGCGCGACCGCTACGGTCGCAGGTTCGAATCCTGCCTCGGGCATGGATACGTGTGATGTACTTAACTTAGTTAGGTTTAAGTAGTTCTAAGTTCTAGGTGACTGATGACCTCAGGTGTTTAGTCCCATAACGCTCAGAGACTTTTTTTTTTTTTTTTTTTTTTTTTGGAAGAAAGGCGGAGCACTGAAATACACTCAAAGACTTAACAAAATCATAAACAAGGCGATCAGAAGACATCAGTAAACGCAAAAATCGTTTCGAACTTGAGAGTCCCTCATTCCAGTCAAAGGGCAAGCTTATCACGTACAGCATTAGGAATGGAAGAGGAGAAGTTGTTACTGGAAGAGACAAAATTATAGAAGCTATCGACAACTTTGATAGGAAGATCTACACTCAGTCACTCTCAGGTAAAGGCTTAGATGACGAATGTGCGATAGCAATAACTGGAAAATACCGATAAAGTTGAATTCTAGACGGCTCTGAAAGAACTCAAGAAATGTAAGGCGCCACCAAATCAGAGCACGCACAAGATACAATTGCAGAAGAGACTAAGAAGCACTCCTAATTCTGTCAAATAAATGTCTCGAGGAAAGGAAGATTCTAATGTCATTTAAAATCGTAGAAGTAATTCTCCTCTTCAAATCTGTGTCAGCAAGAACATCGGGAATTACAGACCTATTACTCTTTTATTTACACTTACGGACAAAAAGTTGCAGCATCAAAAAATAATTAATACAGTGTAATGAAATTTCGGAAATACATTTATTTACGTAACGTTCAAATGGCTCTGAGCACTATGGGACTTAACAGCTAAGGTCATCAGTCCCCTAGAACTTAGAACTACTTAAACCTAACTAACCTAAGGACATCACACACATTCATGCCCGACGCAGGATTCGAACCTGTGACCGTAGCGGTCGCGCGGTTCCAAACTGAAGCGCCTAGAACCGTTCAGCCACGCCGGACTGCTTTAAGTAACGTATTTACGTAAGTAACGTTGCAAAGTCACTTGTTAATGTAATCGCTAGATAAGCCATTGCAAATGTGAACTGCGGTGTAACTGCCAGAACGTTGAATGCAAGTATGCAAACTTGCGTGAATTGTATCGCACAGGTGTGGGATGCAGTTCCATGGTTTGTGCACTTACTCGGTCAATGTAGGGATGGTTAATGCTGGTTCCGAACGACGCTGGAGTTTTCGTTCGATGATGTCCCATATGTGCTCTATTGAAGACAAATCTTTCGGTCGAGCAGTCCAAGGCAACAGGTCGACACTCACTAGACCGTATTGGGTTACAACAGCGATATGTGGACTAGCATTATCGTGTTGGAAAACACCCCTTGGAATGCTACTCGTAAATAGTAACACGATAAATAGTAACACGACAGCTTGAATTACCAGATTGATGTACAATTTCGCAGTCAGGGTGCGCGGGATAATCATGAGAATGTTTTAGCTGTCATAACTCCAGGTGTAAGTCCAGTGTGTCTAGCACACCGACAGGTTGGTTGCAGACTCTCAACTGACCTCCTTCCAACGAACACACGGCTATCATTGGCAATGATACAGAACCCGGTTTCATCAGAAAACACAACAAATCTCCACGCTGCCCTTGAATGACCTGTCGCTTGAACCCAGTGAAGTCGTAAATGGCTGTGGTTTGGGGTCAATGGAATGCACTCAACAGCGTGTTTGGCTCTGATGTATCTTATATATATTTGTAACTGTTGGTTTTTCACTGCTGTGGGGTCAATTGCTGCTCTAACTGATGCTGCAGATGCAGTACGATGCGCGAGATCCATGCGCCGAACACGATCGTCTTTCCTCTTGCTAGTGCCACTTAGCCATTCGGAGGCCGGCCTTCTTCCGACTCATGATCACCGCTTTCAGCAGTCATGTACAGTGGCTACATTCCTGCCACGTCTTCCTGCAGTATAGCATAAGAAACATCCAGGTTCTCGTAGTCCTACTACACGACCTCGTTCAAGCTCAGTAAGGTGCTGATAACGGCAATTTTCTCGTCTTAAAGGTATTCTTGACTAACATCACCAGTCACGTTCTGTCGCATAGGTAACTATAGCTCACGACCATTACAACACCTACTTGAAGCAAACCTTATCTGCATCTTCCTAGTGACGCTACTAGCGCCACTCTTATGCAATCTTTTAGATGTAGACACACGCCCACCAACTTTCGTTTATGTCGCAAAACCCCTTCCTGGAGGTTTGATTTTTTTCCGTCAGTGTATATATCACAAGCTGCGAACAAAAATCAGTACGATCCGTCTGTGTCAGAAATATGTCTTTTAGCTGTCAGTAGAACTGACGGGATTTGCAAAAGGATTCAGTACTGTTGACCGTATCCAAGTAGTGTTCGCACTGATAGAGAAACGAACGTAATATAAAATTCTAGGTCGCATGGCCTTCATAGACAATCAGAAGGCGTTCGTCACGATAGAAACCTGTACTATGGATATTGAACAGAGCCTGCATTGGCTACAAATACACCAACTTAATCCTCTTCAAGAACGATAACCTCACCATCTGAAAACAAAGGAAGAATGGATCATTGGAAAGGTTCCACTGAGAAGAGGTGTCAGACAGGGAAACACATTCTCACCTAAAGTATTCGTCTTTGCTATGGGGAATGAGGTAAAATGTTTATCCTGGGGACAGAAAAGTATCAACATGCAAGACGTCTCAACCATCTTTGCTCTGCACATGGTATTCTCGTCTTTTGCAGTGGCATGAAAGAATTATTAAAAATTGTCCGAGAACTCAAAGATGCTTCCCATCTGCAGTCCTCAAAACTTACCTTTAAAACACTAACATCATGGGTCCCGCCAATATTACGGCCTCCATCGGAGATCCTGCTCTGGAAATAAGGTATATATCTATCTGGAACGAAAGGTACAACATGGGAAATAGAACCAAATAACAGGGATCATTAGGCCAGTTGGTGTCGCCTGGATGGCACTGGGGAACGTGATTACATTCTCTGTAAACAAAATGTCCCTAGAATTTTAAAAATGATGGCGTGTGAGACGCGCATTTTGCCAGTAACAACATACTGTGACGGTTAACATCTGTCAAATGGCAGTGGGAAGAACACAGCCTGGAGGGTTGCAGAGACAGGATCAAGATGGAAGAGATAAAGAGAAGAAGGGAGTTTACGACGTTATCGAGCAGATAGCGAGACTGAAGTGGAATATGGCAGGACACGTGGCCGGGATTAAACTCATATTGATCACAACGCTGATGCAATGGCGTCCGAAGGAGTCGAATTGGAGTATTCTCTTAACTGGCGCACACTACACACAGGAATCGGCTACTAAAATAGCAGAGTACACGTGGCACGCACATGTTGTTTTAGGTTAGAGGAACCTCTCCATAGGATCAGAGATGAAGTGCCTGCTGAAATCGGAGAAACATCATCCACATTGTACTCACAGAATAGTCGTCCTCGCAGATAAGAAATGGAGGTGAATATTATGTTAGTAAACTGCAAGAGTGTCCAGAATTATAATCGCTTATTGAAGATAATAATGCGCAAACAGCATCAGCAAATCTCAGCAGCATCCATTGTAAGGCCCCAGGATTATAGAGTCTTATTAAAGGTGATAACGTCCAGATAGAATTGGGAAGAGAAAGTTAGTTGAAACAGAAAGTTCATAGCAATGAAATCTTAAATTTGCATTGGAATGTATCGCAAGGATAGGTTAGACGTCTAAGATGGCAGCCTATTTTTTGAATATTTCCATAGTATTTAATAGGGTTATAATGAATTGCGGATGTGAATTGATCTGGGTAAAGTTAAACATGAAATGTGGGTCAAAAATGAGAATCTAATGCTTTTGTAGACCACTTGCGTCAATAGCTACTGTGGTCTCCTTTCAGAGACATATTGCAGATATTACTGATAAGTTTTTTGATCAAGCTATTGTAATAGGGGATTGACTTCAACTTGCGAGGCACAGAATGGGAGTCATCCGATGAAAACTGGCACCAGGGACAAAGATTAGTGCGACACTATTCTGAATGTCTTAGCCAAAAATTACGTGGAGCAGATAAAGAACAAACACTTGAAGTTAGCGTCTTCGACTTACGGGCAACAAGCAGACCAGAGATTTTCGAATTAGTTGAAGTATAGTGGGTAACAGTGTGCAGAAGGTAATGACATCTGCGACTGCGGCTATTATAAGGAATGTCAAGAAAGATAGGAGAGTATTTTCGCTTTGCGAGAGTGAAAGGACACTACTGCAGAGGAGGACTCTATGGGGCCTGAGGGCGCTCGAGTCCTTTCAAAAATTTGGAGCCCCCCCAGTAATTTAAGAAAATTATTAGTTATATTATGCTTTGTAAAATCACAAAATTATATTGGAAATTTTTATTTTCCTTGTTTGACGACAGTTACCTTTTAAAATACATTCACTTATGAGTTAAAACAAATAATTATTACTGTATTAAGCAGGTTAACTGAAAGCGAGTGGTGTGATAGTGTGGTGTGATAGTGTTATGGTGCTGTGGGCACACATAGAATTTGTCCCAGTGCATGGACCTTAGGATAAAGTCTGGCGTTGGCGGGCCAGCGCTATGACCGTGGCGACATCAAAAGGGCTGGAGCAGAAATGCCTGGAACCCACCGCCTTGCATCGCCTTGACGCTTCGAGACATTACGACGCCGCGGCTGTATGAAACCCATCCTGCCGTCGCAGTCATTCAGCGTGGATACTTTCGTTTAGTGCATGCTGCGGACGTGTTTACAGTCCCGACTTTAGTGTCTAGTGGTATATTTTATATGACTATATTTTGTTCGTTTACTTTGGTCTCTTAGTGTATTATGAATTAAGTTTGCAATGGATAAATTTTTTACCTAAAGGGTGCACTTGGAAGTTGATCATACTGCAAGTCAACCTCCAACAATTATTGTGTCGTCGATTGCTTTGTCGTCTTCAGGCGAGAACCATTCACAGCCAAAACCTGGACAAGGGAAGATCATTTCAGAAATCTTGGTTGATAAAATATACGTGGCTATAATATGCAGCATCCACTGAAAAAGTTTCTTGCAAAACCTTCAAAGAGGAAGACGCTAAAAATCTATTACAATTTTCTTCAAAAAAAGGAGATGCGTTTACTTCCATAGGGTTTTCTAACTGAAAAAAGGCTTTGGAAAAATTCCATCTTCATGAAAATATGTTTACGTTTTAAGAAGTTGTTCTGAAACTGAATTCTATCACTAACCGATGTGTGGCCTCCCAATTGAATGAGCAGTTAGATAGTGATATGAAGAAAGGCCGTTTAGTTTCTGAGACACTTTTCACCACTGTGCAATTTCTATGCCGACAAGGACTAGCAATTAGAGGACACGAAGACGTAAACTCAATTTTTTTTTCGTCTGTTTGAACTCCGAAAGAATGACATACTTGAGTATAAAGATTGGTTAGGTCGTTCAGGGTATAAGTGGACGTCCCACGATATTCAAAACGAGATCATTGATCTACTAGAAAAGTCTATGTTGAGAAAGGTATTGACTTCAGTCAAGGAGACTGAACATTTTTCTATTATGGATGACGAAATAAGTGATTCTCTGATTCAGGAAGGGTCATTTTGTATTCGTACTGTCGATGGCTTAGGAAGGGGCGTGAGTCGTGCTTGGGTAGCTCAGTTGGTCGCACGCATTGAAAACCCCTCCAAAAAAAAAAAAAAAAAAAAAAAGTTGGTAGAGCACTTGCCCGCGAGAGGCAAAGGTCCCGAGTTCGAGCCTTGGTCCGGCACACAGTTTTAATCTGCCAGGAAGTTTCATATCAGCGCACACTCCGCTGCAGAGTGAAAATCTCATTCTGCATATGAGGGCTTGATTTATATTTGAATGGAAGGCGTGATAGCTTGAACATTTTTGGTAATTGTGTTTAAAAGAAAAACCTTCACATGTTTATGATCCTTTGCTTCCTCGGAATCGAAGTATACCAAAGAAGTACGAAAAAAACGAAGCCAGCTCACCGCACGCATTGAAAACCCCAAAGGAATACTTCAAAGCTATTTACATTGAAGTTTGTGAAACGGTGCAATCTTGCATTACTGAGGGGTTTGCTGTAACAAGCCTCACACAGGTCATTGCACTTGCACAAGAGTGCTTGCTTTTAGTAAACAGAGGTGAAACAAATTTGGAAAAATCAACAGAGTTTCTCAAAAATGACCTCTACATTGACAGACTGCGCTTACACATGTATATGTTAGTCGATATCGCTAATAAAAGACAACTGGTCTTAAAAAAGCATGCGTGATGTAAGAAAGAACATTACACAAGTGCCTGTAGTAGGAGAAATGTCATCTGAAGTAGTCGAGTGCATTAAGCTTCTCCAAGTAGTTCCAATCACGACAGCAACAGCAGAACGGTCATTTAGCGCCCTTAGACGCCTGAAGTCATATCTCCGATCAACAATGGGACAGAAGCGATTGAACAACTTGACTGTTCTTCATGCCCATCGAGATGTTTTGAATGAATTGCATATCCGTCCAGTCACCAACAACTTTATATTCAGTAAGCTAGTCAGACGGTCGACATTTGCACCTTTCTAAAGACACTCTGGCCCTAACAATGGCATTTAGAGCTATATTAAACATCTTTATAAAATAGAGAATTAAAAAAATACATAATGTAAATTTTCAGTTTCGAAATATTAGTACTAGTTTAGTACTGTATTACTATATTACTATAGTACTGTGTTAGTTATTTTCAAATATCTAAATATTTTTGGGGTATAAGACCCAATTAAAACCCACCATTTACATACTTTTTGACTGAAAGTATTAGGCGTACTGTATAAACTTTATTAACTTATTAAAGCATTAATTTTGACATATTGTTTTTATTTAATGAACCCAGAGGTTTATTCAAAGTAAGCTTAAATTAGATGTGTCACTTATTAATCAAAGTGGTATTACTGTTCGACATCAAAATTTTATGTTTTATTCTTTTAATGATAGTTTAGGATTTATTTAAATATAATTTCAGTGTTTTCGGAGCTATATATGCACTGCTCTGTAATAGTCTATAAGCACGATTATTACTGTAAATTAAATTAGCTTTTCACGAAAATGCCGTGCGTGTTTATGTTTTGTTTCTTTCTTCAAAGCGAAATAATTTGTCAGGCTTGTCGAGTTTCCCCTCAGTGTCGAGTTATCGAGAGTTCAGTTTTCGGAGTTCAAATGTTGATCACATGACTGTAAAATGCTTAAAAAACTTTAAAACTCACTATTTTGCATCTAAAAGTTTAGAAAATTTCCCGGGGGAGACCCCCAGTATGCACCTCCCCCAATATTTTTTATAAGTCGGTGCCCCTGGATACTAGCCGCTGGGTATCTGAGAAGTGAACGTCAAATACTTCGTGCTGAGGACGAAGTTACAAAGCACAAATGGAAATTATTCAAAAGCTTCGTTCAATTTGCCTCAGACAGCTTGATCTGGAAAAGTTCTTAAAGGAGGCAAAAGATCTGAAGTGGTTTAACAATCGTCTTATAAAGTTGCTAGGTAAAGGCAGAGAACTTCACGCAGATTCACGAGAAGTCAAAACTTGGGTGACAAAAAAAAGCTGAAGGAAGTGAAAATATGTGTAAGGAGAGCAATGAGAGAAGCATTAAATGACTTGGCAAGTAAAATTTTCGCAACCAGTCTGACTAAAAACACTAAGAGGTTTGGTTTTACATAAAATCACTCATCGGATTAAAATCATTATTAATTCACTCAGGGAACATACTGCGACCGAAACGGCGGATGACAGAGAGAAAGCCGAAATACTAAATTCGTTCTTCCGAAATTGTTTCACTGGTGAAGATCGTAATATGGTACCTCCTTTCAGTCACCGTACGAACATAGAAGTACAATTATTGAAGTAAATGATAGCGGAGAGGAAAAGCAGCACCAATCGCTTAGTGGTGGAAAAGCATCAGGACCTGTAAGGTTCTACATGAAGTGAAAGAACCTTTTTGATATATTTTGTTTTTTGGCTTTCGGGCCGTGCGCATACAGCCATCTCAGCATTGGAAAAAGGATACGTCATTGTGTCACGACAACTCAGCATATTCATTATGGTCAACACATACCCTGTCACGAAGTTCTATAGCCTTCGACTTGAAATGTGACGCCATGCAGGCGATTTTCGTATCAGTTGTGACGATACAAAGATAAGGGTAGTACAACATACAGTTCCCGAGCATAGAAAATCTCCGACCCGTCCAGAAATCGAACTCGGGCCCATTAGGTAAGCAACCTACGGGGGTGCCCCCGCAGCTATCAAGGCGCATTCTGAAATAATTTTCTCCCCAACACCAAACAAACCAACATGGATTCCCCATACAGAGATCCTGATAAACTCAGCTCGCTCTTTTGGCGAAGTAATTCGACAGCGTTGCAAATATCAGCGATCAGGTTGCCATCGTATTGGTAAACATAATTTAATATCTTATAAACTGGTAAGAAACTTTTGATATAGAGCAGGCCAGTGTGAAGTGTTGTAATAATTACTTTACCACCAACTCACGGTAAACACCTACAGTCGTCGAATTTAATAGCTATGTTGTTTAGTTACGATTTTCTACCGTTTTATCGGACGTCGTTTCCAAGTAGCACTTTACTTACAATTGGAAATAATGCAATGAAGTAAATACACTTTCAGCCGCAATTCACGTATTTCACAAATAGTTCTGACCATAAGAAAGACACGTCTTATTCCGGAGACAAAGAGACAGCAAGTACTTCTATTACAGTAAAAGTGAAGATAATCAACTTCAATTGTTTTCACAGAGAATGCCTCCTTTTGAGTCAGAGATGCAGATGCGAATTACTTGGACGAAAGGAAAAACATGTTCCTCGACATTCATCACAAAAAGGAAAAAATTAAATATTATTATTCGCCTAATGTGCAAGATACAGAGCATGAGTACGTTTCCCACATACGACTGGCGAATGGCCACACACCATCAGATGGCTTGCAAAGTATTGATGTTGGTACTGTTCTTCATCAGTTGAGGTAGAAGTAGATGAATAGGTACAAATGATTTGAAGGATAATCTTAGCATTCTACTCCAGGATCAAGTAGATCACTCTGTCTAAAATGAACATGGTCTTGGTGATATAATGTTCCCTCCTGTTGCGAATTATCAGGGCTACGCCTGCAATTCACGAACTTACGTCTGAGGTGTTCTTCAAGTCTCATGGTGAGACTATTGTGTACTAAAGTATGGAAAGTTTTGTTGCTAAGGATGAACAAGTGCTTGTACAGAGCACGGTTGCCATTGGTTTAGACGGTCCTGCTGCTAGAGGGACCGTAAGAAGGAACAATAAAGTACCACGGCCACTGAATTACATCTCGATAATTCGTACTGATATTGTGAGAGCCTACAGGCATCGTTTGCGTGAAATCATCAGAGACTAAATCAGTAACACTCCGCACTAATTGTGAAGTGCCTTACAGCAAATGAGAATTAACGCTTGGTTCTCTCTGTCTTAAGCATGCTGGAAGTTGAATAGCTCTATATCGTAGACAATTTTGTTAATAAAGAATTAGGTGTGGCAATATCGTAGACCAATAGACGGTTTTTATCATTACTTAAGCATTAATAGACCAAATGAATGCCGCGCGGGATTACCCAAGCGGTCTAGGGTGCTGCAGTTACGGACTGTGCCGCTGGTACCGTCGGAGGTTCGAGTCCTCCCTCGGACACAGGTGTTTGTGTTTGTCCTTAGGATAATTTAGGTTAAGTAGTGTGTCAGCTTAGGGACTGATGACCTTAACAGTTAAGTCCCATAAGATTTCACACACATTTGAACCGAATGACATTTGCTTAAGTGTAGCTTATGCTAGACATTGTCGGAGTTCTGTGTTCCTTGTTCCGTGTTTTCAAAGTCTATTATGATCAAAAGACTTGTGGCCCATTTATAATATTTACAGCATAATCACTGCAACGCCCTAAATAATGTGAATCCCGTTGGATGAATAAGCTTCCCAGTTTTCAGTGAGCTTAAGACATAAAAAATTCAAATAAATGTGATAGTTATTGATTTGTGATCTATTTTGGCATTCACTGCATTTGAGTATTATTAGTAACTGATGTCTACTCCCTAAACCTAGTTACAGAAATGGAAAAAAAATTCAATCATATATTGTTAGTATTCCGATCCTCAGCAGCCGCTCAGTGAACTCACCAACTGGTGTTTTCTCTGAGAGCAGAGTAACTGAATCTTGGCAACAATGCAGAATATGTTTGGCAACTCTGTCACAGACGTGTTACATTCTGGTTAGCACACGATCATTCTGTTAAATTTACATTTTATTTTTTGTGACATTTCATTTTCAATTAATGTATGACGTAAGGTACGATTTTGAATCCAGGACAGTCTTTCCAGGCGGAAATTGCAAACAGTCTGGTTTTTACTGAGAGATTTACACGTCTTATCGCATACTGGGACAATAAGTGAGACGACATTACAGCGGCTATTCACTAGCTATAAGGAAAGGTGGTTGCCTGTAAAGTGCTTCCTGCTGTGACTTGTGGTTCCAGTGTCTCTGAAAGCCAGATTCTTAGCGTTTATTTGACGAAGCTACAATCAGATACATCGATAATCAATAAACCTTAAGTCGTCTCGCTACTTCCACTAGCCTATAGTATAAGGGTGAGAAATTTATGATACTGTTCAGGTGATAGTTCCTCTTCCTGTTCCTGGCGGCCTGCCGGTGTGGCCGAGCGATTCTAGGGGCTTCAGTCTGGAACCGCGCGACCGCTACGTTCGCAGGCTCGAATCCTGCCTCGGGCATGGATGTGTGTGAGGTCCTTAGGTTAGTTAGGTTTAAGTAGTTCTAAGTTATAAGGGACTGATGACCTCAGATGTTGAGTCCCATGGTGCTCAGATCCTGTTCCTGGCAACATGAGTTTCGGTAACTCTGAACACAATTTTATTTATGACATGCCACATTTCCAGACTACTTGTGTATGATAAATCAGCAAGTCATCATAGATTGTTCTGAAGGAAAAAGTGAGCAACGTCTTATTAATTTTAGTTGATTTAGGCATGTTCGTGTTACAGACACTTTATATTTCATTAAAACAGACTTCCATCATGAGGTTGTCTTAAGTTGTATTTCATTTCTATTAGTAAAGTGCATATTTTAATAGCGTTAACACTAGTTTACATAACAGGACAGTATAATCAGAGAGAAATTAATAGTCATAACTGTATCTTTTGACATTATCTACAACAGTCTGACAATGCTCAGGTAGTTTACCGACAAAACGCCTGTAGAACTGCTGGTGTGTTGAAAAAAAATATCAGCAACTAGTTGGGCAAAAGAAGTTTTATTTCTTTATCGATTTCAGGCACATAGTGTCCTTCCTCAGAAGACCGTACAGAAAATGGATCACAAATAAGAAATAGTTTGATAAGTGTATTGGAAAATTTAAGAAAGAAAAGTGTAGACTATTTAAAGACAAAGAGATGGTACATACTTGGAATTACCGCATTATTAGCGAACTTAAAAATTAACCAGCGATGGCTGTAGTTCTACAAAAGTACAAGCACAATATGTAATAGAGTATAGGAGCTCGTGAGTGCATACATATGGATCACGGTATATATAAAAATGCAGTATAAGGCCACCAAACAACAGGTAAAGACATTATGCAAGAAGTGGAGCTAATCAGCTGATGACACACATACCTTCAAGTTTGTCTGAGAGTGCGGGTAAAAGTGAGCTAAAGAAATAAAACAAAACCATACGCAACTATAGTTTCCACAAAAGAGACGAAAATGTAAGTGCACATAAACAGCGCTATAAGTATCTGGTTTGGAAAATTTTTGGCGAACTACTAAAAATTTTTGGTAGACTACTGAAACACACTAATTGCAACCTACTGAATATAATTGCCATTAAATAATTGTAGCACTGGCTGTATCATAACGAATGATAACGTTTCGGCTATGAAAATTCATAGGTTACTGCAACTAAGCATTTGCAAATAGGGGAGAAAATGCAGTTATATATCAACGGCTAATTACAAAGCACTGCAATTGTAGTAGATCAGTTATGAGAAAAACATGGTGCGGTGTAGGGGAAAGTGGGGTTCGGGGGAAGAGGTTGGAGGAAAGGAAAGGCTTCAGATAAGCAGAAAGTTGGAAGAAAGAAATAAGCTAAATTAAACAAGCAAAACCATGTGACCAGTACGTAACTGATGTGTAGATGTGCTGGGCGGTGGGAGGGCGGGGAGGGTTGTTGGGAATGAAGTGTGATAACGGAACAAAACAGGGGGGAGGGGGTTGGCAGGATGATGGGCCAGGAGGGCATGGGGAGAGGAATAAGTGGTATGATGGAACAAGTGAAAGAAATTAGCTTATAACAGCTAGACTCTTACGACTGATAAAGTGTGGCCACCTCAGTGTAAGCTATTGATAACATACTAATTACTACTTCATGAGCTGATTAAAACTGTAGTCATATAACTGAAGCACTAATTTCGGCGTACCGAAAACGTTCTACGTTTTAAAGCTGATAGACTGCTATGACAAGTTATCTGTAACTAAGAGAAAATTACTTATAAAGCAGAAACTGATTACGAAGTACTGAAATAGTAGTAGACTGATTCTGAGGAAATGAATGTGGGTTCTGAAAACTGGGAGAGGGTAAAGGGGGGACAGATCTTTAGTAAACAAAAAGTGGGGTGGAGGAGAAAGGAAAAACCTGAACTATACAGGGTGTTACAAAAAGGTACGGCCAAACTTTCAGGAAACATTCCTTACACAAAAAGAAAGAAAATATGTTATGTGGACATGTGTCCGGAAACGCTTACTTTCCCTGTTAGAGCTCATTTTATTACTTCTCTTCAAATCACGTTAATCATGGAATGGAAACACACAGCAACAGAACGTACCAGCGTGACTTCAAACACTTTTTTACAGGAAGTGTTCTAAATGTCCTTCGTTAGCGAGGATACATGCATCCACCCTCCGTCGCATGGAATCCCTGATGCGCTGATGCAACCCCGGAGAATGGCGTATTGTATCACAGCCGTCCACAATACGAGCACGAAGAGTCTCTACATTTGGTACCGGGGTTGCGTAGACAAGAGCTTTCAAATGCCCCCATAAAAGAAAGTCAAGAGGGTTGAGGTCAGGAGAGCGTGGAGGCCATGGAATTGGTCCGCCCCTAACAATCCATCGGTCACCGAATCTGTCGTTGAGAAGCCTACGAACACTTCGACTGAAATGTGCAGGAGCTCCATCGTGCATGAACGACATGTTGTGTCGTACTTGTAAAGGCACATGTTCTAGCAGCACAAGTAGAGTATCCCGTATGAAATCATGGCGGTGAATCGAGGAAGTACAGTACATACTGACGAAACTAAAATGAGCTCTAACATGGAAATTAAGCGTTTCCGGACACATGTCCACATAACATCTTTTCTTTATTTGTGTGTGAGGAATGTTTCCTGAAAGTTTGGCCGTACCTTTTTGTAACACCCTGTATAAGCAAAAGTATGTGAGCGAACATAGCACGTAGTTGGGGAGGAGGAAGGCCGGAGTAAGAAATGAGGTGTTTGGCGAAGGAAGGAGGGAGCAAAAGTATAAGTTTCTTAGAAGTAGATTCCTTAGAGGTTGCAAATGTAGAGGAGATGTAGCTCAAATTCAAAGATATAGTAGCAACAGCAATTGAGAGATTCATACCTCATAAATTGGTAAGAGATGGAACTGATCCCCCATGGTACACAAAACAGGTCCGAACGCTGTTGCAGAGGCAACTGAAAAAGCATGCGAGGTTCAGAGAACGCGAAATCTCGAAGATTGGCTAAAATTTACAGACCCGCGAAATTTGGCAAGGACTTCAATGCGAGGTGCCTTTAATTGGGACCACAACGAAACATTGTCTCGAAATCTGGTAGAAAATTCTAAGATATTCTGGTCGTATGTAAAGTACACAAGCGGAAAGACGCAGTCAATACTTTCGCTGCGCAGTGCCGATGGTACCGTTACCGACGACTGTGCCGCTAAAGCGGAGTTATTGAACGCAGTTTTCCGAAATTCCTTCACCAGGGAAGACGAATGGAATATTCCAGAATTTGAAACACGAACAGCTGCTAGCATTAGTTTCTTAGAAGTAGATACCTTAGGGGTTGCGAAGCAACTCAAATCGCTTGATATGGGCAAGTCTTCAGGTCCAGATTGTATACCGATTAGGTTCCTTTCAGATTACGCAGATACAATAGCTCCCTACTTAGCAATCATATACAAGCGCTCGCTCACCGATAGATCTATACCTGCAGACTGGAAAATTGCGCAGGTCGCACCAGTGTTTAAGAAGGGTAGTAGGAGTAATCCATCAAACTATAGACCTATATCATTGACGTCGGTTTGCAGTAGGGTTTTGGAGCATATACTGTATTAAAACATTATGAATCACTTCGCAGGGAACGATCTATTGATACGTAATCAGCATGGTTTCAGAAAACACCGTCCTTGTGCAACGCAGCTAACTCTTTATTCGCAAGAAGTAATGATCACTATCGACAGGGGATTTCAAGTTGATTCCGTATTTCTAGATTTCCGGAAAGCTTTTGACACCGTTCCTCACAAGCGACTTCTAATCAAGCTGCGGGCCTAAGGGGTATCGTCTCAGTTGTGCGACTGGATTCGTGATTTCCTGTCAGGAAGGTCGCAGTTCGTAGTAATAGACGGCAAATCATCGAGTAAAACTTAAGTGATATAAGGTGTACCCCAGGGAAGCGTCCTGGGACCTCTGCTGTTCCTGATCTATATAAATGACCTGGGTGACATTCTGAGCAGTTCTCTTAGGTTGTTCGCAGATGATGCTGTAATTTATCGTCTAGTAAGGTCATCCGAAGACCAGTATCAGTTGCAAAGCGATTTAGAAAAGATTGCTGTATGGTGTGGCAGGTGGCAGTTGACGCTAAATAACGAAAAGTTTGAGGTGATCCACATGAGTTCCAAAAGAAATCGGTTGGAATTCGATTACTCGATAAATAGTACAATTCTCAAGGCTGTCAATCCAACTAAGTACCTGGGTGTAAAAATTACGAACAAATTCAGTTGGAAAGACCACATAGACAATATTGTGGGAAAGGCGAGCCAAAGGTTGCGTTTCATTGGCAGGACACTTAGAAGATGCAACAAGTCCACTAAAGAGACAGCTTACACTACACTCGTTCGTCCTCTGTTAGAATATTGCTGCGCGGTGTGGGATCCTTACCAGGTGGGATTGACGGAGGACATCGAAAGGGTGCAAAAAGGGCAGCTCGTTTTGCACTATCACGTAATAGGCGAGAGGGTGTGGCAGATATGATACGCGAGGTGGGATGGAAGTCATTAAAGCAATGACGTTTTTCGTCGCGGCGAGATCTATTTACGAAATTTCAGTCACCAACTTTCTCCTCCGAATGCGAAAATATTTTGTTGAGCCCAACCTACATAGGTAGGAATGATCATCAAACAAAATAAGAGAAATCAGAGCTCGAAAAGAAAGGTTTAGGTGTTCGTTTTTCCCGCACGCTGTTCGGGAGTGGAATGGTAGAGAGATAGTATGATTGCGGTTCGATGAACCCTCTGCCAAGCACTTAAATGTGCATTGCAGAGTAATCATGTAGATTTAGATGTAGAAGTAGGGGAAATAATATTAATGCAAATAATATCTGCAGTTAATGTTTTACAAAAGGCGGTTACAGACAAAGAAAAGCACGTGGTTATTGTTTACAAAGCGTTACAAATTTAATATAAGGCCAGTAAATTAGATATCTCATAAGTGTGTAGATATACAAACTAAACAAATATTTTGGAAAAAAGTGGTTTGATTTAATAAATTACGGTATTGTATCTTGCATTGTTTGTATACCCTTATTTCGCTTAGGGGCTCAGTTTTGCTCCTTTATTAACAAAGTGTAAAATGTCTAAGTCGTTAATAGTTGGAACTCTATGTTTTTCATCTATGAGATGCCCAACGACTGTTCATCTATTTGGATTTTCTTCTTTTTTACTTTGTAAGAGTTCAGGGGATCTAGATTTAAATGTTCTTCGGTTTGCCCGATGTGTCTATATGGACAGGTTTCACAAGTGAGCCGTACTGGTTGTGAGTTAAGGATGACGTTAAACAGATTTCATTTGTGTTTTACTCCGGAAAGGAAGTTTATTGGTGGTTAGTCAATGAGGGGCGGGGAACGTCAACACCTGGGAGTATAGGATCACAACAATAATTACGTGATGGATACTTCCTAAACAAACTGCTATGTAGTTTTGTCTGTACTCGTAAAAACAGAAGAATGCGTTATCATACAGTAGAAACAAGTGTCTCCGTTTTTGGCAACAAATGACAGCTGCGATAGGAAGACCCCTGAGAAACAGCTCGATGTGCACAACAGCCGTCTTGAGCAATCATACGAGAAATATTAACTGCACACTTACCTCTACTGTATTAGGGCACAGCCGTTAATTACTTGATAAGAAGGTAATGTAAACGCTTCATAACTCGTCATCAGTAACAAAAATGCATAGGAATGCTCAATGAGCAAACTGACGACATCCAAGCCAAATTGCAGTACCTGTCACCCCTTTCATTTTTGTTCTGAAAAATAGATTGTGCAGTACTCCTAAACCCGACTCCTGAAACTTGTCTATTGAATGAAAATATCGCACTACGGTTAAATGGTCGCAATTTGTCACTTTTGTCTGTTATCGAGACATCCCAGACACAGAAAATCGTTCATTCCAGAACCATCTTTCTTCAAACAACAAAATCCTTTCTTGGTGTGTTTTGCCCAAAAGCATTCTCCCTATACGCTGTACAAAGATTTACAGCTCCCTCTACTGTTTTCACCCCTCGATTAAACCCAAAGAGAACAATATGTCGCAGAAGTTAGAACTTACTCCATTTGTGTTTCTGTTTTACAAGATTTAAACAACGTTTACACGTGTCAAGTAAACAGATTACAACGTAACTGCAAGATAAATACTAGAAGTTCAAACAAGAAGCTGACAGTTGATGAATACACTCACAGCACCGCGCCGCACACATTTCGTCGGACGCCGCTTGACATGCCACCGGTAGCCGCAGCTGGGCGAGGAAACTCTTAGAGCGGAAACTCTCCTGGTCTTAAAGCAGCCACGAGCTGTTTCGCGGAGTTGTTTCCGGAAGTTTGTCCTATTACTGGTGGTTGGATAATTCGCTTCATTATCGTTGAAGTTCCATCAGACTGATAGCTCCCGCAGATATCCGAGATGCGGTTTCAAACTGTAGAGGAAGGAGTGGGCTCGTACCCGCTACTATGTATCTACATTACGTGACGTTTATCACAAGACCACCGGCCAACACTGCGCATTCGTACCTCGAGAAGAGGACAACACTTCCTCCAGACACTTTCATATTTTACAGTGCTGGCAAATCGTGCTTACGATACGGCTAATAACTCTGAGGGACGGCTGGTTTTATTAGAAGCCTTAAGTGAACGGCTGGCCTCTGGGCAGGTTGTATCCCTAGACTGCACTGTTTCTGACTGTAACATGCGGTATTACTGTCTCCGTGTAATAGCATTTTGGATATGGACTTTGCCGGCCGCGGTGGCCGTGCGGTTCTGGCGCTGCAGTCCGGAACCGCGGGACTGCTACGGTCGCAGGTTCGAATCCTGCCTCGGACATGGGTGTGTGTGATGTCCTTAGGTTAGTTAGGTTTAAGTAGTTGTAAGTTCTAGGGGACTTATGACCTAAGATGTTGAGTCCCATAGTTCTCAGAGCCATTTGAACCTTTTTTTTTTTTTTTTTTGGATATGGACTTTGGATGGACCTCTACCATATCCGCTCAGCTTTCAAATGGTTCAAATGGCTCTGACCACTATGGGACTTAACATCTGAGGTCATCAGTCCCCTAGAACTTAGAACTACTTAAACCTAACTAACCTAAGGACATCACACACATCCATGACCGAGGCAGGATTCGAACCTGTAACCGTAGCGGTCGCGCGGCTCCAGACTGAAGCGCCTAGAACCGCTCGGCCACCAGCGGCCGGCCCGCTCAGCTTTAAGGCCCATTCTGTCAGTCGACTATTCTGGTCCTTAAATTTATGAGCGACAGTAAGAAAGAATGATAAGTGACTAAGCAGGAGATCCCGTGTTCGAGTCCCGGTCGGGTCACACATTTTCGACTGTCCCCGTTGATGTATATCATTCCCTGTCTTGATTTAATTATCATTTCATTCTAAAAGAGCTGCATGGTCACCGGTGGTATCTGTTCCTTCAGACATGTCCGAAAGAATAGATACCATCTTCATATAGTTAAGGTTAACCGACCATTGACATTCTTCTTCTGTGCCAGATGCACACGCATTGCCCGAACTCTTACGGGACTCGGTAAGATTGTCTGTCGCAAGTAATGAATGTACTGGGCAGGGTTACTACGAATGTAGTGTGAGGACATTAACTTGGGAACGTGAGTTTCACGGAGCGTGCAAGGAATAAATCCCTGCAGTCGTACTAACCTCTGTGCTTTCTGTGGCTCAGATGGATAGAGCGACTGCCATCTAAGCAGGAGATCCTGGGTTCGAGTCTGGGTCGGGGCACACATTTCCAACTGTCCCCGTTGATATATATAAACGCCTGTCGACAGCTTAGGGACTTGATTTAATTAGCATTTCAATCTAAGAGGGCTGCTTGGCCACCGATGTCCGAAAGAACAGATATCATCTTCATATATACATGCAAGAAGTTTGAACGGCCTTAGAACGTCGTATCGATGTCTCTCATGGAGGAAGAAACTAATTTCACAAGTGTTCTTCGTCAGATAGTGAGAGAGGAAGTTCAGAAGGCACTTGGATTGCACGGCGAGCAAAAAACCGAGAAGCTTCAAGAAATCATAAGGGAGGAAGTGGAACAGACATTTAACCCAATCTCTCGTCCTTCATTGCTCTTTAAAACGGTGAAAAAGTCGAGAACCAGGCGATGTTACGTTCCTACAACGCCGCATGAGGAACCTGTTTGGGCACCAATGAGGACTGACGTCTGGAGGACCCAGGATAACCAACCAGTATGTTTCCACTGCGGACGACCGGGACATGTGGTGCGCTAATGTCATGATAAACGGCGGTTATTTGATGACGCCCGCGCCAGAAGACAACAAACCGATCTTAACCGACACCAACTCCGGGGCGACGAAGATCATCAAGAAGATGTGGGTGCAGGACGACATAGGTCACCATCGCCGCAAGCTAGCCACTGGAGAGAACACTCCCCAACACGCAGATCAAAGTCTCCATCGCCTAGCCGCCGCAACCTGGAAAACTAAAGGGTGCGATCTTTCTTGGAGGTGAGGGCGTCGAAGAGAAAAATCCTCCGCTGTCGATCACTACAAAAATGATAGGAAACTACGTCGATATCCATATGGACGGCCCACCACCCCAAGCTCTTGTCGACTCTGGAGCATCATATTCAGTAATTTCGGAGAAGTACCGTCGGCAGCTGCAGAAAGCCGTATTCGCCGTCAACATAATATCTCTGCTGAAGGTTTATAATGGGAAATATGTAAAACCTACAGGAAGATGTACCATTCGTGTTTGTATAAGTGGCCATACACAGCCCTTAGCATTCACCGTCTTACAAGAGTGTAGTCATGACGTCTTTCTCGGGTGGGACTTTTTCAAAGCTTCTCAGGCAATTATAGATTGTGGTCGCTCGAAGATTATGCTAGACGAGATGAGATACCGTGGACAGAAAGATGACATCTGAGTGTGTGGAGACTATGTGTGCTGGATGAAGTGATCATTGCTGCAATCGGCGCTAGAGAGGTAACTTTCACGTGTCATGCCATGCATCAGTCCATGGATCTTGTAGTGGAATGAAAGAGAAGCATACCACTGATGAATAACTCGGTCATCCCAGCCTCTGTAGTCTCGTTTAAGAACGGTTTCAGTTGATTGTGGGTAGTTAACTGTCGCCGAGAACTGCAGATCCTTCCAAGACGCATGTGCATAGCAAACGCTGAGCTGTTAATTCAAGAACAGCTGAGCGTCATAAAGACCTCCGATGCCGAGTCTGTGGGTGAAATCAGCAGTGCCTACGGGACAAGATCTTCGAGCTCGACTATCACCAGATCTCACTAAGGAACAACAGATGAAGCTGCTTGCCATTCTTCAAGTGTTCACTGAACGCTTCAATCCACAGGTGAAGAGCAAATTAGACAAATCGATCGTGATGTACCGGATTAGCACTGGAGACCATCAACCAATAAGCCAGAGAGCAAACGTATGTCAGCAACGGAACGTCGAATAATTCGCGACGAGGTAGAGAAAATGATGAAGAATGACATCATTCAGCCTTCACAGAGCCCATGGTCGTCACCAGTGGTCCTCGTCAGGAAGAAGGATGGTAGCTGGCGCTTTTGTGTTGATTACAGGAAATTTAATAAAATACCTAAAAAGGACGTTTACCATCTTCCACGAATTGACGATACACTAGATTATCTGAAGGGGGCTAAGTTTTTCTCAACCATGGACATGTACTCAGGATACCAGCAAATCGAAGTAGATGAGGCTGATAGTGAGATAACTGCATTCATCGCAGCTGAGGGCCTGAATGAAGGCAGTGCCATTTGGTTTGTGTAATGCACCAGCTACTTTTGAACGGATGACTGATAATCTTCTACGTCACCTGAAATGGACGATATGTCTTTGTTATTTAGATGGCATTATAATGTTCTCAGAGACATTTCATGAACATATAAAAGGACTGAGGGCCGTTCTTAAGCGTCTCCAACAAGACGGACTAAAACTTAATCCAAGAAAGTGTCTCATTGGAACAAAAGAAATCGAAATACTTAGACACCTTGTATCAAACGAAGGTGTGCGGCCAGACCCGGAAAAGGGTAGATCTATAACGGAATTTCCTATTCCTTAAAGTATTAGAGAGGGGAGAAGCTTCCTCGGATTATGTTCTTACTACCGTCGTTTTATCAAAGACTTTTGTATCAAAGCCAGGCCAGTCCAAGGGTTGTTAAAAGCTGATGCTAAATTTATCTTGGGTGGTGCTCAACAAGATTCTTTCGATGCTCTGACGACTGACCCTGTACGTGGTCTGTATGATGAGAGAGCACCTACAGAACTACACACAGATGCCAGTGGGTATGGGATCGGTGCTGTTCTGGTGCAAATTTCGGATGGAAAAGAGAAGGTTCTAGGACACTTACAAAAGCCGAGAGAAACTAGTCAACTACAGAAAGAGAACGTCTTGTGATGTGGACCATGTGCAAATTTCTACAGTATATCTATGAAAGGCCACTCACAGTTGTTACAGACCATCATTCTCTTTGTTGGTTGACAGGTCTTAAGGATCCAACAGGACGACTCGCCAGGTGGGCACTACGCCTTCAAGAGAATGACATTACCATAGTGTACAAAAGTGGAAGAAACCACCAAGATGCCGAATGTCTCTCAAGAAACCCTGTACAAGACCATCAAGACTTTGATGAAGATAGTGACTGTCTCGCTGCACTCCAGGATCTCTCTGCTGAGCAGAAGATGGACACCATGATATCTCAAATTATGCTTGCCTTAAATTGGTGAGAGGATATGAAAGGAAAATTTAAGTTAGTTAACGGATTACATTGCAAGATAAACTTTGATCCTTTTGGAAAGAGGTAGCTACCAGTTATTCCTAAACACATGCCCTTAGATGTTCTACAGAAATTCCATGACACACCTAGGGCCGGACGTTTAGGATTTATTAAGATATACGATAGAATCCGCAAGAGATTTTTCTGGTCAGGTTTATTTAGGAGTGTTCGTCACTATGTGTGGCACTGTCAAAGGTGCCAGAAGAGAAAGGTAGTTCCTCAGAAACCACCTGACCGACTCATACCATTCCACCAGCCGAAACGCCTGTTCAGCCTGTTGGGGTTGACCGGACGATTTCGAATGTCTGCTAGTGGCAATAGATGGGTTATTGTTTGTACTGATTATCCGACAACTTGTGACATTACAAAAGCCGTGAAAACAGCCGAAGCATCCGAGGTAACCAAATTAATCGTGGAAGACATTGTGTTAAAACACAGGGCCCCAAGGTCGTTAATTACGGGTCGAGGGAAAGTTTTTTCAATCGAATCTTGTGACAGAGATAGACCGTCGGTGCAACATTACTCATCACATGACGACTGCCTACCATCCGAAAACTAACGGGCTTACTCAACGCCTTAATAAGACCTTCTTTGACATGGTATCAATGTTCGTATATGTTGAGCAGAGCAACTGGGATGAGGTGACGTTTGACTACAACACCGCTAAACAAGAAACCACCGGATTTATGACATTTTTTCTGGTGCATGGGCGAGAGGCGACTAAGACCATGGACACTGTGTTTCCGTTACATCCTGATGACGTGGACGACGACTACATCGGCCAGGTGTTAATCAGAGTTGAGGAAACTCGGCAGTTAGCTCGACTCCCTACGCTGCAGGTTCAAGAAAACGATCGCCGAAGGTATGACGCGAGCCATCGCCCTGTTGTCTACCAGCCTGGTGATCTCGTCTGGATCTTCACTCCTGTTCGGAATGTTGCTCTCTCTCTCTCTGATGTTACTTATGAAGTTGAAGATTTCGACCCCGACACTAGACGACGAAAGATCAGAGATACGGTCCACGTCCTTCGAATGAAGCCCGACAAGAATCCTGACACCCAGGGTAAACTCGAAGCTCCAACGACAGGTAACAAGCGGAAAGGTGACGAAGAGCGTAGCGTCAAAGGAAGTTTTAAGATCATCGCTAGGGCGAGCATCAGTCATCAGGAGTCGGTGTATGCAGTACCGACGACTCGTTCCAGGACTAGGACGACGTAACACCGAAAATCTGTTCGCTTATGGAGGGAGCAATGGGAAAGAAGCTATCAACGCGGTGTGGTAGTTATGATACTAACCTATGGCCTGGAGAACCTTGAGGTCAAAGCTCACCTGGATTGTGAAATTTTAATTTCTGTATTCGGTTCGAATACATTCTAGAAGTATCCACAAATGTCAAGAACCATTGCACTGGAATGTTCTGTAGTTTCATATATATACTGTATGTGTTCTGGCCAGAGGCAGTTCGCCCCGTGATCTTGTACGTGGAAGTCCTGAATAAACCTTCGTTAAGTGAAGTTAGTGTTCGTAATTCATCTAATTTCACCTTCTACGGGACAATATTTCTCGTATTACTTTTTTTTTTTTTGTCATCAGTCTACTGACTAGTTTGATGCGGCCCGCCACGAATTCCTTACCTGTGCTAACCTCTTCATCTCAGAGTAGCACTTTGCAACCTACGTCCTCAATTATTTGCTCGACGTATTCCAATCTCTGTCTTCCTCTACAGTTTTTGCCCTCTACAGCTCCCTCTAGTACTATGGAAGTCATTCCCTCATGTCTTAGCAGATGTCCTATCATCCTGTCCCTTCTCCTTATCACTGTTTTCCTTTCCTCTCCGATTCTACGTAGAACCTCCTCATTCCTTACCTTATCAGTTCACCTAATTTTCAACATTCGTCTATAGCACCACATCTCAAATGCTTCGATTCTCTTCTGTTCCGGTTTTCCCACAGTCCATGTTTCACAACCATACAATGCTGTACTCCAGACGTACATCCTCAGAAATTTCTTCCTCAAATTAAGGCCGGTATTTGATATTAGTAGACTTCTCTTGGGCAGAAATGCCTCTTTTGCCATAGCGAGTCTGCTTTTGATGTCCTCCTTGCTCCGTTCGTCATAGGTTATTTTACTGCCTAGGTAGCAGAATCCCTTAACTTCGTTGACTTCGTAAAAGTAAAGTAAAGTTTCTCGCTGTTCTGATTTCTACTACTTCTCATTACCTTCGTCTTTCTCCGATTTACTCTCAAACCATACTATGTACTCATTAGACTGTTCATTCCGTTCAGCAGATCTTTTAATTCTTCTTCACTTTCACTGAGGATAGCAATGTCATCAGTGAATCGCATCATTGATATCCTTTCACCTTGTATTTTAATTCCACTCCTGAACTTTTCTTTTATTTGCATCATTGCTTCCTCGATGTCCAGATTGAAGAGTAGGGGCGAAGGGCTAAAGCCTTGTCTTACACCCTTCTTAATACGAGCACTTCGTTCTTGGCGTCCACTCTTATTATTCCCTCTTGGTTGTTGTACATATTGTATATGACCCGTCTCTCCCTATAGCTTACCCCTACTTTTTTCAGAATCTCGAACAGCTTGCTCCATTTTATGTTGTCGAACGCTTTTTCCAGATCGACAAATCCTATGAAAGTGTCTTGATTTTTCTTTAGCCTTGCTTCCATTATTAGCCGTAACGTCAGAATTGCCTCTCTCGTCCCTTTACTTTTCCTAAAACCATACTAATCGTCACCTAGCGCATTCTCAATTTTATTTTCCATTCTTCTGTATATTATTCTTGTAAGCAGCTTCGATGCATGAGCTGTTAAGTTGATTGTGCGATAATTCTCGCACTTGTCAGCTCTTGCCGTCTTCGGAATTGTGTGGATGATGCTTTTCCGAAAGTCAGATGGTATATCGCCAGACTCATATATTCTACACACCAACGTGAACAGTCGTTTTGTTGCCAATTCCCCCAATGATTTTAGATATTCTGATGGAATGTTATCTATCCCTTCTGCCTTATTTGGCCGTAAGTCCTCCAAAGCTCTTTTAAATTCCGATTCTAATACTGGATCCCCTATCTCTTCTAAATCGACTCCTGTTTCTTCTTTTATCACATCATACAAATCTTCTCTCTCATAGAGGCTTTCAATGCATTCTTTCCACCTATCTGCTCTCTCCTCTGCATTTAACAGTGGAATTCCCGTTGCACTCTTAATGTTACCACCGTTGCTTTTAATGTCACAAAAGGTTGTTTTGACTTTCCTGTATGCTGAGTCTGTCCTTCGGACAATCATATCTTTTTCGATGTCTTCACACTTTTCCTGCAGCCATTTCGTCTTAGCTTCCCTGCATTTCCTATTTATTTCATTCCTCAGCGACTTGTATTTCTGTAGTCCTGATTTTCCCGGAACATGTTTGTACTTCCTCCTTTCATCAATCAGCTGACGTATTTCTTCTGTTACCCATGGTTTCTTCGCAGCTACCTTCTTTGTACCTATGTTTTCCTTCCGAACATCTGAGATGGCCCTTTTTAGAGATGTCCATTCCTCTTCAACTGTACTGCCTACTGCGCTATTCCTTATTGCTGTATCTATAGCGTTAGAGAACTTCAAACGTATCTCGTCATTCCTTAGTACTTCCATATCCCACTTCTTTGCGTATTGATTCTTCCTGACTAATGTCTTGAACTTCAGCCTACTCTTCATCACTACTATATTGTGATCTGAGTCTATAGCTGCTCCTGGGTACACCTTACAATCCAGTATCTGATTTCGGAATCTCTGTCCTACCATGATGTAATCTAATTGAAATCTTCCCGTATCTCCCGGCCTTTTCCAAGTATACCTCCTCCTCTTGTGATTCTTGAACAGGGTATTCGCTATTACTAGCTGAAACTTGTTACAGAACTCGATTAGTCTTTCTCCTCTATCATTCCTTGTCCCAAGCCCATATTCTCCTGTAACCTTTTCTTCTACTCCTTCCCCTACAACTGCATTCCAGTCGCCCATCACTATTAGATTTTCGTCCCCCTTTACGTACTGCATTACCCTTTCAATATCCTCATACACTTTCTCTGTCTGTTCATCTTCAGCTTGCGACGTCGGCATGTATACCTGAACTATCGTTGTCGGTGTTGGTCTGCTGTCGATTCTGATTAGAACAACCCGGTCACTGAACTGTTCACAGTAACACACCCTCTGCCCTACCTTCCTATTCATAACGAATCCTACACCTGTTATACCATTTTCTGCTGCTGTTGATATTACCCGATACTCATCTGACCAGAAACCCTTGTCTTCCTTGCACTTCACTTCACTGACCCCTACTAAATCTAGATTGAGCCATTGCATTTCCGTTTTCAGATTTTCTAGTTTACCTACCACGTTCAAGCTTCTGACATTCCACGCCCCGACTCGTAGAACGTTATCCTTTCGTTGATTATTCAATCTTTTTCTCATGGTAACCTCCCCCTTGGCAGTCCCCTCCCGGAGATCCGAGTGGGGGACTATTCCGGAATCTTTTGCCAATGGAGAGATCATCATGACACTTCTTCAAATACAGGCCACATTTCCTTAACCAGAATTTATGACTGAGACATCATTTTTCAGACTCCATTCATGACCAAAGTACAAAAATAGTTTAAAGTTATTGTTTCCGCTGTACAAACTATTTTGAAAACATTTTTATGAATACAGTTTAGGTTGTAGAATGTGCCATCCATAGACAACACGTTTAATGCACGACAGCTATTATAGCGGTTTACATTATTTACACGAGCGTAGTCTGTCATGTGATATCGGTCATACAGGTCGATATAAAGAATTCAGAGCGCGCCATCTATTGGCAATTTATCTTACTATTCTGTACAACAGAGGTTACAGTTGTTTACTTTCTTCAAGCAAGCGTTGGAAGTAAAGTGCGTCAATAAACTGAATTAACCGACGTTCACATCACAGGTAGGTACACTACTGGTCATTAAAATTGCTACACCACAAAGATGACGTGCTACAGACGCGAAATTTAACCGACAGGAAGAAGATGCTGTGATATGCCAGTGATTAGCTTTTCAGAGCATTCGCACAAGGTTGGCGCCGGTGGCAACACCTACAACGTGCTGACATGAGGAACGTTTCCAACCGATTTCTCATACACAAACAGCATTTGGCCAGCGTTGCCTGGTGAAACGTTGTTGTGATGCCTCGTGTAAGGAGGAGAAATGCGTACCATCACGTTTCCGATTTTGATAAAGGTCGGATTGTAGCCTACCGCGATTGCGGTTTATCGTATCACGACATTGCTGCTCGCGTTGGTCGAGGTCCAGTGACTATTAGCAGAATATCAAATCGGCGGGCCCAGGAGGGTAATAACGGAACGCCGTGCTGGATCCCAACGGCATCGTATCACTAGCAGTCGGGATGACAAGCATCTTATCCGCATGACTGTAGCGGATCGTGCAGCCACGTCTCGATCCCTGAGTCAACAGATGGGGACGTATGCAAGACAACAACCATCTGCACGAATAGTTCGACGACGTTTGCAGCAGCATCGACTATCAGCTCGAAGACCGTGGCTGCGGTTACCCTTGACGGTGCATGACAGACAGGAGCGCCTGCGATGGTATACTCAACGACGAACCTTGGTGCACGAATGGCAACACGTCAGTTTTCAGGAGAAATACAGGATCTGTTTACAGCATCATGATGGTCGCATCCGTGTTTGGCGACATCTTGGTGGACGCAGATTGGAAGCGTGTATTCGTCGTCGCCATACTAGCATATCACCCGGTGTGATGGTATGGGGTGCCATTGGTTACACGTCTCGGTCACCTCTTGTTCCCATTGACGGCACTTTGAACAGTAGACGTTACATTTCAGATGTGTTACGACCCGTGGCTCTACCCTTCGTTCGATTCCTGCGAAACCCTACATTTCAGCACAGTAATGCATGACAACATGTTGCAGGTCCTTCACGGGCCTTTCTGTATACAGAAAATGTTCTACTGCTGCCCTGGCCAGCACAATCTCCAGATCTCTCATCAATTGAAAACGTCTGGAGAATGATGGCTGAGTAACTGGCTCGTCACAATACGCCAGTCACTACTCTTGATGAACTGCGGTATCGTGTTGAAGCTGCATGTGCAGCTGTACCTGTACATGCCATCCAAGCTCTGTTTGACTCAATGCCCAGACGTATCAAGGCCGTTATTACGGCCAGAGGTGGTTGTTCTGAGTACTGATTTCTCACGATCTATGCACCCAAATTGCGTGAAAATGTAATCACATGTCAGTTCTAGTATAATATATTTGTCCTATGAATACCCGTTTATCATCTGCATTTCTTCTTGGTGTAGCAATTTTAATGGCCAATAGTGCACTATTCCCTTTTACACTTCAAGTAAGAATTTATTTTGTTTAACTCTTTATTCGTCTTTACTTCACAGCTTTTGTAACGTTACGTTGCACTTTTCCTAGACTCAATACCATTAATCTCCATAATTATTTTCATAACTTAATTTTTTATTACTTTACAGTGTTAACATCGTTAAGTTTCACTTCTTCGAATCTCAGTACCATTAATCTATGTCAGTAGCAAAGGTAGAGCAAACATTTACTGGCGGGAACATTTATGTCCTGCTAATTTTTCACATCAAATGAGTAATTGCAATAAAAGCTAAAGCTGTCTAGTGCCTGCTAACCTTCTTCCCCCGTAGTTCAGGTTTGCAAAATGGTTCAAATGGCTCTGAGCACTATGAGACTTAACAGCTTCGGTCATCAGTCCCCTAGAACTTAGAACTACTTAAACCTAACTAACCTAAAGACATCACACAACACCCAGTCATCACGAGGCAGAGAAAATTCCTGACCCCGCCTCAGGTTTGCACGATGCCACGGCTCACACATGTATACTGAGAGGGATACCTTCAGCCAGAGACCGTTTCACACCACTGGAATGTGTGACAGTCAACAAAAGAAGAAATGCTAAACAATGTAGCGAACAAAGACAATTTCGACTACAGCAAGAGAGAGAATCTCAGTGCGCTGCAGAAAAGACGCTTTCAGTGCTCAGCCGCAATAATTAGTGCAAGACAACGACTTTATGTCATCAACATCACTACTTCATCTCCATAAAAACCTCCGTGAAAGAAGACAGCTACATAAACTTCCAAAAACATATTTATCTGGCCACCTTCTTCCTAAACACGATGAGGTGCAAACACACAATGTTGATAAAATGGACCAGACTTTGACACATTGCTCTGCAAGGATGTTTGACACGGAGTTAAGTGATAATACAGCTACTGCGTCAAATGTATTTTTCCAGTCTTTGATCACAATATTAATTCCTTTGACGATTACCGGTTTCAGCCAGTAATGACCATCTTTAGATGTACTACATAAAAAATTTTACGCCTAGTAGGCAGTCTATCTTTCGAAACAATAGCATTTCATATCACAATGTACTCTCATACAAACTGGGAAATGTACGGGTAAAATAAGGTAAAGCGTACCTGTTCTACACCATGTCCTAATGTGATAAAGCCGTAATGGCATCGTCAAAACATGTATACACTCAGCAAAGCATCGTCAGGTATAAGTAAAATATGGTCTAAAATAGGCCACATCGTCCACACAGTCATTTCGTAACTAGCGTTACTGTACAAACTTATCGAAGAGCAGTAGCTACTAGAAATCTCTTTGCCTGCATGCTTCATTGATGTCGCTACTGTGGGCTTAGATCTATTCTTCATTTATATAAGAACCATAATCTGATGAAAACACATTAGGTACAATACATGTAGCAGACTTTCAAATTTTGATAAGAATTATAGAAACCAATTGTGATAATACGAAAGTCGAATACATTTAACCATATAAAATTATTAAAAGGCAATATATAAAGACAACAGGCCTGAAATTTTTATGGTGAATTTACGGTCAGAAATAAATTATACCTATTAATCTGCCTATAGCAACCTATAAATTACCTATGAAAGATAAAGTGTCTATATTACAAAATAACTGAAGAAAAGACAGATCAGTGATCACCGCCCTCTGTTGGCTAGGCCGCCAGGATGTTACGTAGGCGCGCAGCGATCGTAAGAACTTAACCACTAGAGGGCTTTTCATACATCGTGGTATCTCTCCCACAGAAAACGTTTATACAACATATTAACAGTCAACAAATACAATTATATATTCTGGCCATACAATCCATGAATAGATAGGATATAATGTTACAGGATTAGAGCGACATTAGGACTTGATGTAGAACAGTTACCCTTTACCTTACTTTATCTGTACAATTCCCAGTTTGTATGAGAGTATATTGTGATATGAAATGCTATATTGTTTCGAAAGATAGATTGCCCACTAGGTGTAAAATATTTTATATTGCAGATTTGAAGATGGTCATTCACAACTCAAACCGGTCATGGTCAAAGGAATTTATCTTGTGATCAAAGACTGGAATAAAAAAAAAATCGTTTGACAGTATTGGATCGCCGGCCGATGTGGTCGAGCGGTTCTAGGCGCTACAGTCTGGAACCGCGTGACCGCTACGGTCGCAGGTTCCAATCCTGCCTCAGGTATGGATGTGCGTGATGTCCTTAGGTTGGTTAGGTTTAAGTAATTCTAAGTTCTGGGGGACTGATGACCTCAGAAGTTAAGTCGCATAGTGCTCAGAGCCATTTGAGCTATTTTGAACAGTTTGGGATCACTTTTCGTATTCGTAACTATGTAGCAGCTGGTGACAGGTACTGTGTGTTGCCACAAGGGAAAGGTTAACTGACAGGCCATTGAAGTTTGGGAACGATTTCAATATCTCACAGAGCAGAATAATGACTTTGCTAGTAACTGCCTAGAAAATAATATTAGGTTAAGAACGCTAAGGGATTTGTTTCAGTTCAGGTTAATTCGTTTGATATTCCTGGCAGCGGCCCATGTTTTTAAAAAAATACAGAGGCAGGTGTATCGTTTGGTAGGAAGTTTGTAACCTACTGCAGGAGCCATACTAATTTACGATGGCCCCTTCATTATAGATTTTAACACTGCGTTATAACATCGTATAGAGAACAGAGCCAATAGCACCTGTTGTAGGAAAATAATTGGTTACATTGCAAGGAATGCTTGCTACACATAATCCTTATGCACAGTCGTTTACATACATAAAGGATGTGGTTCACAACATACATGTTTTTTAAATAAAACACGCTACTAGCAATGCATTTTATCAGGGAAGATCCAATGCGCCTGGGGTCAGTCACGTGGCTGCTGTTTTTGTCACTGATAATGGAATACCACAACGTACTTTTGATTTTGTCGTCTGTTTTAAAAGAACTACGTACTACAATATCTTACTGCAGCCCGCATTCTCAAACAAGGTGCTATCCATTGCTTTTCCTGTGAGGTGATTCTGGATGGACTGTAGATAAGTCACATGCTACTTCACTGAGAACAGGCACATCGCAGCTGCAGTACAATTGTTATCGCTTAAGATGGTTTCAGTACATTTCATAACGCAAGTAAATTATTTCAACAAGATACTGTTCATGTCAAAACAGGAAGTTCTAGGCTGGCATCCATTCGATTCTATCAAAAAGAGCTCAGAGCTGATAGTTATAAATATTTGTAGGACCTTCTTGACACTACTGCTGAACAAAGAAAAGCAGTTGGGGGTATTCCTGATGTTCCCCCTTCAGCCCTCGAAATATGCTTCAATATTATGAAGACGCAATGGCCATTGTTGGCCGCGTAGGAAAGCTTCATCTGTTTCTCGCAATTACTAGGAACCCCATGCGGACTAAAATTACCTGTCAACTGAAACCGTACCAAAGAGATGAATATGGACCTGACTTAGCTTTCAGGGTTTTCATACAAAATTGAAAACGTTACTACATGATCGTTAAAAAAAAAAATGTACTAGAAGTAGACCTGCCTACGTATTTTAATAAAATTTTGGACCACTGACAGGAATATCAAACGAGTTAAACTGAACTGAAATAAATGCCTCAGCATATTTTGTAAACTGTTTAATATTTCCCAAGCAGTTATTAGCTCTATGAGGTTTTGAAACTCTTCCCAAACTTCAATGGCCTCTCAGGTAACCTTTAGGTAACCTTTTCCTTGTGGCAACACACGATAGCTGAATTACCACTGAACTCCGTTTCATACATTGTTTATGTTTGAGCTCCTGAATTTCTAAAGAGAGGTCTCACTCATGCATGCAGTCCGCTCATTCTGTCAAATAACGTAAAATTACATTCAAACGAAGATATATAGTTTTTAATTTGCGCTATAATTCCAAATAAAGAAACAGATCTTTAATTTCTTGAAGTTACTCAGAACGCATGTTACACGGATCTTATATCAACAAACAGTCCATTATGCAACAGCAAAAATGTATAAAAATTTATGTAAAAGATTTTGAGGAGGAAATTAATTTAAATGTTTATTGTCTACTCTATTTGAAGATGACGCAATAACGGTGTTAGAGTTACAGTTCGGAAATTAACATTGTTAATTTGTGGGTTATACCAAACTGCAAATTCCTCAGTAGAAGATACTGCTCTCATATCCGTCTCTAAGACTGTTCTTTTAATCAAATCTGTTTAATATTTGTACCAATATACGCATGAAGGGCGTGATTGTGGGGCTTTACGATTGTGTTCCTATTCTGAGATCAGCGACAACGCACTGTTCACGAAGTCCACATTTACTTGAGGTACAATTATGTGAGTCCACCCAACGATCTCTGAGCACATGGTCACCTACCGGAAGAGCACATGGCGTACTTCCAGGTGGATTACAAAGGTGCTTATCTTAATAGAGACTCCAAACGCGTGGCATTTCTTAAGTTTTGCAGTGATAATGTTACCGCCCGCAAGTTACATTACTACAAAATTCCAGACAAAGTTGAGTGGTCAAAAGGGCAATGGAGTATTCGCAAAAAAGGCACCAAGTGCACAGGACGCATATGAACTGTGAGTCCAGTCAACACCGAAAGGAATTATCTCCGACAACTACTTCTCCAAGCCAAAGGATGATTTACGCACAATTGCTGGAATACTGTATAACTCACTTCTCGAAGCCACAGAAAATTTACACTTCGTCATTACCACCGCCGAGCGGGGAGAATACTTGCAGGAGGCGGCCAGACACGCAATGCCAAACCAACTGAGACGAATTTTCGACGTCAGCTGCACAACTTGTTCTCCTGCGAATATATCTGACTTCTGGACAACCAATTCGGGACGCACTTTTAGAAGGTTTTCATAGACAACACACGCCACTTGAGGTCTACAAGCTCACACTGCTAGAACTGGAGAATGTTTTTAAACATAATAGCAAATCTGGCCAACAATTTACCCTGTCTATCCATGTGATCGTCGCACAACACACAATAGAAACTTACAACACACAAGAAGAACATCCGAATAGCTAGACAACTTACGAAAAGCCAATCAAATAACAATGGGCAATAACTGGGGACGTATTTCATTCGGTAAGAAATGAGATGCCCAACTGATATTTCACTGAAGGACCGGGAGGCTACGGTGCAACATTTGTCTGCAGAACTTGGTGTGACTTTTAGGAGGTGGAAACGAGGTTGTTTCAACCCCACTACGGGGACGCACATCACTGGATTTTCAACCCACCTGTACCCATCTTGAACACATCGATCGCACCGATTCGAACTCGCACCAAGGGTGCAAAGCTTCTCCGTGACTCTGACTTCGTCATTTGGGTCACGGTCGAAATAACAGTTAAACAGTCTCCCTCCTGGTCTCACGGTAAAATTCTTGACTCAAAATATGACGACAAATGAGGATATCGTTCATTCTCAATGGTTACTTGATTTGCGTAAAGGGGATTTAGAAAATCAAAATTTACCCGAAAGAAGACATCGTAATTCACAAACATTGTTATTGTAATTACGACTGTTTTATTACTACCATATTCAATGCCAGGGAAATCAGTGGAGGAAACGTTGCACAGTTATATTCAAATGTGACTCTACGTCCAAAAGTTTATGGCTGTACAACTATTAATAAATATATCGTTTCCAGTTTGTTGCCAGGAAAGGTGAACTTCTACCTCAACTCTGATAAAATACGTAGAGCTCTTGAACTCTTCAGATCCGTCCTGTTTGCCACCTCATTAATTACTCATGAAGATAAATTCGAATATTATGTTAATTAAAAATTTTAACGGCAATGAATGGTGCAAAAGTAGTGGTAAATCCCTTATAGGATCACATTATCATTGTTAACTTCCTTGACTAGATTAAAACGGTGCAGATATCCCGTCTTTTTTTATGGACAAATATTTTTGGATTTTTTTCACGACTTCGAATTTTTAGTGATACTTATGTTTACCCTAAAGAGATAGCAAAAAAGTAAACGATGATCACTTTATTGCTGCTGGCATTGTTTTCAAAGAAGTTTTATAAAGTAAGGAAGTCTATATATTTTACAATTAACCGTATTTTCATACATTGAAACTAATATTTGTTACTACTATTCAAAATACAACACCTTTCATTAATATATGAGTGCATTTACTTACATTTCCATTACTATGTTATCTTTTGAAGGCTGATCAAGATGAGTGGGAACTATTTTCACAGGTCATCTAGTTAAGATAAAGTACAGAACAGCATGGCCTCAACGAAAGTGTATCATATTTCATTCTTCCACTAGCCAGTTGGTAGCGCCACTATAAAAATAAATAAACAATTAAAAGAAATAAGTTGAAAATCTCAGCCGGCCGGAGTGGCCGAGCGGTTCTAGGCGTTACAGTCTGTAACCGCGCGACCGCTACGGTCGCAAGGTCGAATCCTGCCTCGGGCACGGATGTGTGTGATATCCTTAGGTTAGTTAGGTTTAAGTAGTTATAAGTTCTATGAGACTGATGACCTCAGAAGTTAAGTCCCATAGTGCTCAGAGCCATTTGAACCATTTTTTGAAAATCTCAGGTCAATGATGGCAACTAAAACAATTACAAACATGCATTACGATTTTAATCAAGATTGGTTCTTCCCAAAACCAACCCCAAGCGGTAATCACAGGAGGTTTAACAAAACACTGTACAATCTAAATGGGGCTACCCCAGAACAAGCAGCAGCCGAAAGATGAACAATGAAGAAAGCTAAGAATTATCACTAGTACCTTTGGCGAAAACAACAAGCACTGTCATTCAATCGGCAACATTAACTAACATGGCGCCTGTGACTGCTAGTTAGTAATGAGTATAAAAAATATGTACAAATTAAGAAAACTACAGTTACGCTTAACACAGTAAATAACACATGCAAGGGCATGCAACCCTGTCCAGAAGACCATACAACTCATTTTATCCACAACTTAATCAAGTTTACAAAATGTCCGTGAGAGAATTCCACTGCCACACAACAGGTCACGTTTCCAGGGCTCTGAAATAGATGCGTTCATTCCATATAATGAATCTCGCTTTCATGCAAGCTAAACTCAGTATCGGCCATGGTAATGTGCCGGTTGCGAATCTAGTTGATGAATCCGATTTCTCGCCAGGTCGAGGCCTGTGATACAGTAAACCCACGCGCCCGCTGTGTGATAGCAAATTATGTTTCCTCGTTGGCAGCTGGACAGGGATAGCCATTCTCGCTTCGCCGAAGCCAGTCCCACGCATCCCCCCCACCCCCGTACCGCAGCAATTGCGGGTCAAACACAAATATTTCTCCGTGGGCGGTGGGCGGTGGGCGTATGCAGGAACTGCCATTGTCGTTCATCTGGAGTTCAAAACGGGATGGTCGTGACGTGACAGAACTCAACCGGCACAAAATGGCTGTTGTTGTTTTATATTTCTTTGGTATGGGAAAATTGTCAGCTACTTTAGCAAGATGTGGGTCAAGTTTTACCCACGCAATATGTAAAATGTGATGCGGCGTTGCTACGTTAAATTCGCGTAACTGCTTACTGTTTCTTTCGTCTTACTGTCAACCAGAAAAGTTCCACCTACGTCAGAACGGCGTCTGGTCACCAGCCCGCTTCTCTGCAATGTAGATACTGTTCTGACGATGTTAAAAGCAGTGTTGAAGAAAAACATCGTCAATATTTACGTTATCACACTCTGATTACCTCTGTAGCTAAATGTCATGTAAATATCTTATAACCATTTTCCGGCTGGGGGGTCGATTGTTTCATCTCTTAGAATATGGTCAAAATTCGGCAAATAGTTCTTTATTTGCTTTAGATGCCAAATCAAATAGATGCCATCAGCCTGAATTTAAAACTAACAGCTAATATTACTGTCCTCATCTCACAGCTCATACCATCTAGTACACATGCAAGACAGCCAGAAAAGTACCACAGTTCAACCCGAATCGTAACGCGATTTTCACAGTTTATACTCAGCTGCAACATGAATTTTACATTCGGTCCTTTTCTTTGTATTTCTTTAAAAGAAGTTGTTCGTCCAATATTCCGTAAATGATTACGATATATTCCGCCAAACCAAACCAAACGAAAACTAATCTTGAAATAAGTTTAACAGAACATTACCCTACAAATAACTATTCTGGCTGCCTTCTTACAAAACCAAGCACACTTGGACATACGTCATCAGCAAGTAAGGGGAATTACAGCTTTCGTTGCAACAGATTGTTGCACGTTTTCCCATAACCAAGTTACATAATTTTTAACAGGAGATAATATTGAATCTTTACATATGTCCCGCAAACACCCTCTCATTTACTCTCATTTATTTACACAACAAAACAAATAGTTATTAAATGACAACCAATTCTTACTGAATTCTCTATTACGAAAACGAAAAATAGTGAACGTCATTTAAGTATAAAAATTCAAACATACTGACCTAACATTTTGTGAACTTCAGTAATGATTCCAACTGATAGCAAAGGACAAACTGTTATGCATCCGAACTTTACTTCAATCTTACTAGTGTTGGTTTTGGGTATTTTTGGTAATTTTCTCTAACTTTGAAAGTTTTCCAGCCAGAAAGCTGAGATTTTGTAACCAGCTCTTTTTTTATAACAAAACGTTAAATATAAAGTTTTTTTCGAAATTGAGTAAGATTTAGTATCGGTTATTTAGATTCTTAAGGGTTTGAATATTCTGTCTTTGGAACTGACACAAGTAGCGCTTCGCATGATCGTCCTAGCGACAGGTACGAGTGAATCACACCGAGATACAAGCGGCTGTCACCACCACCAACTCCAAACCTACAAGCCCGTACTGCAAGGTAGCTTACCGCAATAAAATGCTATTGCGGTTTGACTCGCGACATTACAGCGGCTCAAATATTGCACCTGAAACTTAGAAAAAGAACATTTCTCCAAGTTTAGTCTGAAGTCAGTACCTTGTAAAGGTAACAGTACTTCCCTCTCCAATCAACATTTTCCTGGTGTGTTTACAAAATGGTATCATGAAGAAGTACTAAACACAGGTTGAGAATCTGTCCACGCTATAATATATTTGTAAATCACTGATAGGCAATGGCTGCTTTTCTAAAACCGAACAGCATTCTGATGATATCATATAGCCTAGATGGGACGACAAATGCCATTTGAGGTGTGTCTTGAGGGGGGAATCGGTATTTGGTGATAACCCTCTAGGATAGTAAAATATCTGCAATTCCACAATCGGTAGAGAATTTCATCAATGCAAGGAAGCGTACATGTGTCGGATGTGGTTATCTGATTTATTCTTTGCATATCTTCACAAAGGTAATGTTTCTCCTTTGATGATTTTCGTAGGTACTATTACAATTAGAGATGACCAGGGACTTGTGGAGAGCTGCATTATTCCTGCGTCTACCTGCTACTGAGTGCTTTCATCCACGGCTGACCGCATATGGCAGAGAATGCAGTAATGCTTCTGAGTTTTCATCCGCACATTTTCAGTCGGAATTTTACACCTGTGGTTGGTAAACTGTGCCTTTCTCCAACTGCCACGCGTATTCCTCCAATACGTAATACAACACACTTCCCTCCAGTTCTGATGAATGCATTAATTTTTCTTTCAGCTGCTTTCTATGAAGTCGTGGGATCACGTATACCTCTCTGCTAAGCAACCCTTACTGATTTCAAAGTTTCGGTGTTTTTGTCTAAAAATATTTAATTCCACCACTGCTATCTCTTGTCCACTGGTCAGTACTGTTCCATAGGTAATGGTTACGTCTTGTGTGTGAATCAATCCTGGCATACTGGTACAAACATTTCTCCACTTCAACTTTTGGCTTTACAGAGGCCTCGTTTTGCATGAACATGGAGGACGTCTTTACCTTGATATCTGGTGACAGGATCAACTAGAAAGGTAGTTTTGACGGTTGTTCAAAAAAATGGCTCTGAGCACTATGGGACTTAACTTCTGAGGTCATCAGTCCCCTAGAACTTAGAACTATCCAAACCTAACTAACCTAAGGACAGCACACACATCCATGTCCGATGCAGGATTCGAACCTGCGACCGGAGCGGTGGCGCGGTTGCAGACTGAAGCGCCTAGAACAGCTCGGCCAACTCGGCCGGCCTTGACGGTTGTCTTCGGTTCTTTTCCAGAAAGGGTATATTTGAAACAAAAGAGTGATGTGATGTAAAATCAAACGTATTAAAAGTTACAGTACGGAAGCAGGCAACACTAAGCAGTTTGGTGGCAGTGAACCAGAGTCCAAGAGCAGTTAGCAGAGAGGGAAGAGGATGGACGTAATGCTTAGCTGGAAGCCATATCTAGAGACAGCGGCTCGACTCTCTCGCTGAATCTTGCCACTGTGAAGCTACGGCTGAACCAGTGATATATCTCTGTGGATGTCTGAAGGATCTGTACTGGGTAACCTTACACATAATAACCTCGCTCCCCGTAAAACTACATGCATTTAATTACGGATGTTGCACAATGAATAGGTAAATCAATTTAGCCGCAATTTGCGTGAAAATGCTATGAGACCAAAGTGGTCTTTTGGTTGCTCTTTAATAAGTTTTCTGATGTCCTGACCACACTTTTTAGTTATTTCCAAAACCATCTTTTGCATTTCGCAATCCCGTCATTTTCAAAGGCTATAAAACACAACTCAAAAGTGGGACCAGAAGATTTGAAAATATGCTACATTTCACCAATGATTAGAGACGAAGAAAACAGTTTTATGGTCATAGAAGCAGAGAAGATCTTACGTACGCTATTTTAAGCGTGCCAATTATAAACATATACCCTTCTCTACCTCTACTAATCTCTATAATTTTTATTTTTGTAATTGTCATAATTACAGCTATGGTTTGTTATATAGTTATACCTCATTCTGTAAGAGCTTTATTTGATTACTAGAGAAAAATTGTCACATGTAACATAAATAGAGAACAAATTATGTAAGGTAGTACAATTGCCACTGTACTATTAGCAGTAATATTGTACTGACTTTTACATGATTGTACTTTGGACTGTAGTTAAACTGATTTTTGGTGGTTAAGGGATGTCGACAAGGCAATGTGTGATGGTTGTATGGTATTGATAGAACTGATGTAAGGGCTTCCAAGATTGCGCCGTCTCAAATTGTTTGAATTCCTGAATGTATGCATTTGCTCCCTTCGGCGGTATTAGTGTTGCCTGGGCGCCCACTGTTCCTCGCAGGTGATAGCTACATGCGTCAACTAGTAGTTCCAGACTTTTTAAATTATTAAAAAGTGGTTCTTATGAACATTTACTAATGCTAGTAATTTATACGCTCTTAGTTGTGTATAAATAAAAAAAAATATTTCTTAATAGACAGTTGGCCACGCATAACCTAGCACCACTGCGCGTACTCTCCCTGTGCATTATTTTCGAGCACTCAAAGGACTTGTCACAAATTATTTTCTAAATAAATCCATTTCATAATAGTATTTTCCATGAATTGTTTAGTGATGAATCTGTTTTATTATATGTAACGGTGACAACGCAGTTATAAATAAACAAACGTAGCAAATACCACGTATCCAGCTACGCTTAGCGATATAGTCCACTTGGCTTCCAATTTGTCCCTTGGTAGCAGTTTGCACTTGTGATTGAGAATATTGACGGGATACAATGTACCTAGCGAACAATTTTATATGATTGACATAACACCGGTAAGCTAGAAAGCCATATTTTAACTCATTATACCACGTCTCTGATCGGTGGTGAAATATAACATATTTTCATATCTTCTGACACCAGTTTCTTGTTGTATTTTACAGTCTTTGAAAATGACTGAATGTCGAAACGCGTAAGGTGGTTTTGGAAATAATAAAAAAAGTGTATTCAGGTCTTCAGAAAATTTATTATACTAAATCAATTTAATTTATTAAATACGGGTAGCCCTAGCTAACGTGAAAGATGGGTGCTGTAACCCACAATATGTTAAAATACGGAGTTTAATCAAACTAATGAATGAAACCATGGTCACAATAAAACCCTGTTTATTGCAGTATGCTGTGGACTTCAGGTTAAACGTAATAACATAAGGACGTGTAAGTGGTATTTTCATTACGTCTTAATACACGTTTTTATGTAATTAAAGTATCAACAGTCTACCAAAGGTTTAGGTAATAAGAGATGAAATTATAGAAGTCAATACCTCATCTGGGGGAACTTTTAAGTTTGCAGAAGTCGCACACTGATTGCCGAATTTTAATTAGAGGGGGAAGAAGGATGTAGGCTAACCAAAAGAACTGTAAATGCACCAACTACCTTGAGTAATCACAAGTTCAGTATCAGGTTGCCAACAAATATAACTGAAATGAAACAGTGAAAATGCCAACATCAGTCAGAAAAGTCCAGTACATCCTGTCATTGATTTGTGAACGCTGCAGTTGCTCACTATACTTAGCATTACCGGTGCCTGCGAGTGGCGGCTGTGGTGGGTGAAAACTGAGCCATCTGGCCTGCACTGGAGGCTGCTCTCCCTCAAAGCACGAAAACTAAGTCACTGTCTTGGCTGAAACGTCCCCCTGGTGAGTCTCAGCTGGAAGTACTGCAGAGCCCTCCCAGCAAGAAGCAGCATTTTCACTCTTTCTGTTATGACGTGTGAGCATTGTACAGGATTTCGAGCACCGACCATGCTAGTCGTAACACAACAATCCCTCTTCCATATTCAGTACAGTTAACAAGTTGTACTGTTTTTTAGTGCTGGAATTCAGAAATAAACAGTTTCTTATACCCACCATCTATCTTTTTCCGCATTTCAGCAAACCAGGCCTTCTCCATGTACACACAATGACTTCGGTTCTCCCACTCTAGACTTTATTTTTCAATGGTAGCTACTCCTCATCCTGATTTTCTCGGTGGACTAGTTGCTAATATACTACCCGGGCGCCACGTCGGATGTCGATGTGAAAATTCTACAATATTTCGTCGGCGCAGTTGACGGACACCTGCAGAAGGTGTCGGTCAGTTCTGCCGAGGAAGCATTGTGGAATTTTCACAATGACATTCGTTGTCTCGCCCGATTACTATAAATCCTCAAACTTCTCTACTCCACTTATATAGTTGTACTTACGTCCACACCAGACGCCCGTAACACCAACACGCAACATTCAATTTTGCGTTGGCCAGTGGTTAAATTTTTTGGTTCATTCTAGCATGTTTTGCTTACTAGTCATCCAAACTTCATTTTCCAAATTAAATCCAGCTAAACTTAATTGGTGATTTTACAAAACCGTGCGTGAGCTACTAATGTGTAAAATAATTTGTACCAGAAACTTCTTACAGCAATCTGTGTGGGATCACCAGAATGAATACATGTGGTGTATCTCTACGTGTATGTTTACATCCACTACGCTACAATGTACACTGCCAAACAACATTGAGGCAACCAGATGAGACGGTCAGATGCCAGTTTAACTTCGTACCCGCACATAACATTGGTGGATATGTTAATGATTACAGCTGCAGTTCTTTTGACAGGTACAATGCCCACTAGTATTCATTGGTGTTGTTACTAGATCTGGTGCGGCAAATAACGGCCTTCAACAGCGTAAAACGTCGGGTCTCCACCGTGAAGGACACAGATACAGGGTGTTTCAAAAATGACCGGTATATTTGAAACGGCAATAAAAACTAAACGAGCAGCGATAGAAATACACCGTTTGTTGCAGTATGCTTGGGACAACAGTACATTTTCAGGCGGATAAACTTTCGAAATTACAGTAGTTACAATTTTCAGCAACAGATGGCGCTGCAAGTGATGTGAAAGATATACAAGACAACGCAGTCTGTGGGTGCGCCATTCTGTACGTCGTCTTTCTGCTGTAAGCGTGTGCTGTTCACAACGTGCAAGTGTGCTGTAGACAACATGGTTTATTCCTTAGAACAGAGGATTTTTCTGGTGTTGGAATTCCACCGCCTAGAACACAGTGTTGTTGCAACAAGACGACGTTTTCAACAGAGGTTTAATGTAACCAAAGGACCGAAAAGCGATACAATAAAGGATCTGTTTGAAAAATTTCAACGGACTGGTAACGTGACGGATGAACGTGCTGGAAAGGTAGGGCGACCGCATACGGCAACCAAAGAGGGCAACGCGCAGCTAGTGCAGCAGGTGATCCAACAGCGGCCTCGGGTTTCCGTTCGCCGTGTTGTAGCTGCGGTCCAAATGACGCCAACGTCCACGTATCGTCTCATGTGCCAGAGTTCACACCTCTATCCATACAAAATTCAAACGCGGAAACCCCTCAGCGCCGCTACCATTGTTGCACGAGAGACATTCGCTAACGATATAGTGCACAGGATTGATGACGGCGATATGCATGTGGGCAGCATTTGGTTTACTGACGAAGCTTATTTTTACCTGGACGGCTTCGTCAATAAACAGAACTGGCGCATGTGGGGAACCGAAAAGCCCCATGTTGCAGTCCCATCGTCCCTGCATCCTCAAAAAGTACTGGTCTGGGCCGCCATTTCTTCCAAAGGAATCATTGGCCCATTTTTCAGATCCGAAATGATTACTGCATCACGCTATCTGGACATTCTTCGTGAATTTGTGGCGGTACAAACTGCCTTAGACGACACTGCGAACACCTCGTGGTTTATGCAAGATGGTGCCCGGCCACATCGCACGGCCGACGTCTTTAATTTCCTGAATGAATATTTCGATGATCGTGTGATTGCTTTGGGCTATCCGAAACATACAGGAGGCGGCGTGGATTGGCCTCCCTATTCGCCAGACATGAACCCCTGTGACTTCTTTCTGTGGGGACACTTGAAAGACCAGGTGTACCGCCAGAATCCAGAAACAATTGAACAGCTGAAGCAGTACATCTCATCTGCATGTGAAGCCATTCCGCCAGACACGTTGTCAAAGGTTTCGGGTAATTTCATTCAGAGACTACGCCATATTATTGCTACGCATGGTGGATATGTGGAAAATATCGTACTATAGAGTTTCCCAGACCGCAGCGCCATCTGTTGTTGAAAATTGTAACTACTGAAATTTCGAAAGTTTGTCTGCCTGAAAATGTACTGTTGTCCCAAGCATATTGCAACAAACGGTATATTTCTATCGCTGCTCGTTTAGTTTTTATTGCCGTTTCAAATATACCGGTCATTTTTGAAACACACTGTATATCATGTAGATGTGTGAGAGAGTCTTATCAGCACCTGAGAGACCTAGAAAGCTGTCTCATTTTGGGCCATCATCTGTCCGAGTGGTCGAATGGGCATTCGGACGTGAATGTGGCCTGATATCAGACTACACTGGAACACGAGCACAGTCATACAAGTTTTCTAGGTTCTGGTCGACCTCACGTAACCACCACAAAGCAGAACCGGGGTACTGTGCATAAAACCCATTATAACCCCTCAACATCTGTGCCGGTCATACAAGAACAAGTAATGGACTACAACCCAGGTAATCCTGCACCAATCGTTAGATACTAACAGCATCTGGACTAGGGAATTATCGTCCTGTGCCATTAACACCACAACACGAATGGATTGTGTGTGTAGTGATGCTATGAATGGGAAACATGGGCTGCTGACGAATGGGGTTGCATTGTGATCACTGAAGAACAGCGGTTCTGCATTACTATAGATGGCCATCGTCGAGACGTATGGCAGCGATCTGGGGGGGTTAGGGGGAGGGGGGCGAGGATTGAGCTCCATTTCTTCCATTGTCTTGGAGAGGCACAGCAGTGTTTCCCGTGACGGCGTGGTGTGGTAGCTGTTGGGTATGGGTACAGATCATGGCTGTTAGTGCTTGAGGGAACTCTGATGGCACAACGGTAAATCATGAATATCCAGCTTCGTCGTGTGTTACCTCTCATGCCACATCTTGTTGCCATATTTCAAAAGGACAGCGCTCGTCTGCATTCGCACGTCTCTATATGAACTGTCTCTGTGATGTTGAGGTACTCCCATGGCCAGACATCCGATACAACATGTGTGGGATCAGATCGGACGCTAACTTCGACCCAGTGCAAGTATCCAGGATTTCAGAGACTGGGTAGAGCAGTTGTGGGCCGACTTGTCTCGGAAGAGGATGCAACAGCTTTATGATGTCTTTCCCAAAAGATTCAGTGCCTGCGTAAAGGCTAGAGGGGTCAAACGTCATACTTACAAATCGTTTGTAAAATAGATGCTGTTATTTAATAACTGAACTAGCAGTAAGTATCCTTTCAAGCTGCAAAATTTGGTTTCGTTCTTCCTCCGCTTTGGATGTGTCACTTTTTTGTGAGGCAGTGTATATGAAATCGTGTACGCTTTAAGAGAGGGGAAATATTATTAAAGCAGAGCTTTTGGCGTCTGTAATGGCGCCATTGGAGATGGAGCACTTGGCGATATACATCTCAGTAAATTAACTTACGACGCCTATTTTCATTCTCTGATTTCGTATTGCATCATATTCTGGGGTAGCTCATCACTGAGTAAAAGAGTGTTCATTGCACAAAAGCGTGTAATCAGAATAATTGCTGGAGCTCATCCAAGATCATCCTGCAGACACTTATTTAAAGAGCTAGAGATCTTCGTTGTAGCGTCATAATATAGATATTCACTCATGAAATTCGTTATTAACAATCGGAACGAATTCAAAAGTAATAGCAGTGTACATGCCTACAACACTAGGAGAAAGGATGATCTTGACTACTCAACGTTAAGTATAACTTTGGCGCAGAAGGGGGTAAATTATACGGCCACAAATGTCTTTGGTCACTTACCTAATAGCATCAAAAGTCTGACAGATAGCCATATAACATTTAAAAGGAAATTAAAATAATTTCTTAATGACAACTCCTTCTACTCATTAGATGAATTTATGGATATAGTAAGTGGGTAATTTCCCCAACACCCCCCCCCCAAAAATAATTAAAAGCATTGTCATGTAATATTTTGTGTAATGTAATATCTTGTATAGACACCATTTATTAACCTGACACGTTCCACATTGTTACAAAGTGTCGTATTCATGATCTAGGAAGCAAGTACTACTCTAATCTTATCTAATCTGAGGTGGAAAAGTTTAACAAATTACTTCGAACATTCGTAAAGTAAGTGAATTCTTGTAAAAGTTAGTTACCGTTGTTGGACGATCCTTTGCTCTAACCTTTGCTCTAAACTCGAAGCATTTCCTGACAACTGTTTGTGTTTGGTCAGTGCAAAATATTTCACATGTGCTAAATACAGTTCTCTGTGTCCTTCACTGGTCAAAACAGCTCTAGGTGCCTTTTTCCATAATGTACATACTTTACATACAATGTGCGTAAGATATCACTGCTACGCTGGATTACTTAACAGGATTAGTTGAGTTGCAATCTACGACGGTACATGTCAATGCAAGTTCTCGCAAAAATTTCCGTTTACAACTCTCATTTACTTGATAAATTTAATACAAAGGAAGTTTTTTGACATTCTTATGTGATTATAGTTACTTAAGAAAACTTATTTATGAAACCGCATTGGTTTATTTTCTTCCTCCGTCACTCCTCCTCAGTATCATCTACATATCTTTTACAAAACACTGTGTTTTAGATGCAGCTGTGTCAGTAGTTTAATAAATATATTATTCAGTCGGACCAGAGGATCAATGCAATAGTTAAAAATCTACTGGTTCATTCTAATGCGTTAAGATTAGACCACTTTGTAAAAACAGTAGTTATCTTAGCATGTGATTGACTACTTGTCAAATCTATGTTTTCGTTTGACACAATATTAAAAGGCTTCAAGACGTTAACTGGTATCGGCCAACAGAGCTAGTCAGCCAAATGAGTATAATTTCTTAAGTAGTATTTTCCTTACGTAACAGCATCTGATGAGTAGTAGCCAGAGACATATATTGTAATATTAAACTTAACATCACTGAGTGACTGGAATTTTTTGTTAATAAGAATATTTCAAAACTGCCAAAATAAGTACACAGAAATGTAAACTAATCAGATTAAGCCAATAACATGTAGAAGTGTCCATTCAGACTGCGTCATTCCGGAAATCATGTACCATTCCCCAAATGGGTTCTCGCGTCTGTCAAGCCAACTGATACAACAACTACTACCTTCTTCTGCAACAAGTACAGTTAACGGAGCTTAGGTTTCGAAGTCACTCTAAGTGCCAATGTCTGACTAAATTACTGTAAGCGACGAGCATGAAATTCATAATCTGTCAGTGCGATATTTCTCAGACTTCAATCTAGACACCGTAGGTGACGTTGATACAGATATTGTTAGTTTGACTAGAAAATTATCCCTAGAATATTACTGTGTCATCTCCCCATCAGATGTTCTACACGAAAGGTCGATGGTCACAGTACTACAGCCTACCATTTCTGCTGCCGCCTGAGTCAAGGTGAAACGGAAAAATATTGCTGCACCGGCGTAGGGTTGTTAAATGATATTCATAGCTCCGCGTTCTTCGTAAACGGTAGTTTATGGTTTACTTCCTGATAGTTGATTCCATTTGATTAGAATATGGCCTTGACAGAAGTAGGACCGGTTGGTAGGACATGTTCTGAGGCATCAGGGCATTCACAAATTTAGCATTGGAGGGCAGCGTGGAGGGTAAAAATCGTAGAGGGAGACCGAGAGATGAATACACTAAGCAGATTCAGAAGGATGTAGGTTGCAGTAAGTACTGGGTGATGAAGAAGTTTGCACAGGATAGAGTAGCATGGATAGCTGCATCAAACCAGTCTCAGGACTGAAGACCACAACAACAATAACAACAATGGCCTCACAGTGGATTCATGTAAAGGAAGTCTGATTGCGTTGTAAGAGGGATTAATTCAGGGGGAATTTAGTTTCCAGTCCAATAAAAGTTTTGCCAACATCCCTTTTTCTGATTTACGTGTGTCATTATTTTAGTAAGATCTATCAGCTCGATTACAATTACAAAATGATGAATAAAAACTTCTCATTACTTTTGTAAACTTAAATACCCCACTGTTCTCATTCATACTCCCCAAGACATTCATTGTTTTTTTTTTGTTTTTTTTTATTACGGTGATATACGGATACACCAGCAACTCAGAATACAAAGGTGCTAAATTAGTTAATGTTAGTTAGCAGAAAAGGCAACAAAAGTGCCATGAGTAAATTAACTAATTTCGTAAATAAAAATTAAGGGTGTAGCTCACGATTTGACGGCTGTTGAGTAGGTAATACGTTCCTACATGTAAAGATCATAAAATTTAGCATTACTTGGGCACACATTATGGTAAAGCAAGTGACCTCTCGCAACGCGTAGAACATTTAAGAGTAACTCGTGTGATTAATATTCACAAAGAGAAAGGGAAGACAGCCAAGCTTCAAATTTGGTTCTATGACGTTACGATAACTGCCACCCGTTACTGAGATCAAATAAATTACGTAAGTTACAGCGTTATTAGAACGGATAAAGATGCTTAAATAGCGACACACCGACGTATTAGTTTTCATTATCTGCTCGTGGCTGGTGACAGAATGTTCGGCTCATTGTTCTAGAACTACGCTTGTCCGTGTTCTCTAACTGCTAACGGATGCAGTAACAGCCATTGGCTTTCCGTTGAGAGTTAGCGTGGCTTTCCGGCAAGATATCCAATAATGAATCTGTGGAACCAGCTCTCATCAACAAGATGTAATCATTATGCTACGGCGACATTAGTATTGAACACATAATTGTTGTTTGAGCTCCACGAGTACAAAGTAAAAGGCGTTCGTTCATATCAAACGATTAGTTGTCCTAACGGAAATATTCAGATCAAACAAAAGGTTATTAAATTTTAAATTGGGAAAAAAAGCGCAAATGCATTCTTTCGAGCAGTATGTCGATCGTATACGGTTTCGGCAGCAATGTCATTACAAAAATACCTCGCTGATTTACGATTTAAGCAACTTTAATGAACAGCAATTAAGAAAAATTATAAACGCCATTGCTAATGAGTTCCGCCAAGCGTGATCGCGTATGATCACATATTAAAACTGGATGAGTTAATGAGAGCATCTATTACTTTTTTAAAGTTGACCCGGTCAGTAACATAGCCGGCAGAGCTACCACGATAAATGTCTCATTTATCCATTTCACAAGGCGAACAATATTTTCAGAGAAGCGATAATAGTACTAGCTATTACCTATTAGTTGCAGGAAAGTACATGTTTAACGGTAATCGTGAAGCCCAAACATGTCCTGCAGTCAGTTTCGCGAACTGAATATACATCGTAAAGTGAAATAATTGAACAGAAATTGAATAATTTGTAAGTATTTGGAAGAGTATTAAGCAAAAACGAGGAAAAAATTCTTTTTATGCCTATTCTCTTCTGATGCACTCTATTCTGTGAGAAACATGTTCTTAAAACGTAGCAATTTCCGTTTGTATGGAATCTCCACGTGTAAGAACTACTTCAGTTTTGTTCACGAAATAACATATGGTTACTTCATCTGCCGTTCTGATAGCTACCGCCTGTCGGTGATATTTTAAAAAGCCAAAAATCTGACATTGAGAAAATCATATCTCGTTGGATGAATATAATGATTTCTTTATTTTGTTTTATTCATATATATTTTTCTATATAATATTACTACATAAAATGCAACTGACAAGTTGATTTTCACGAATCCCTCTGATCAGAAAGCAGATGCCGACCTTCGTTATCGAAGTGAAGGTGACGAGGCGGCGCTATGAAACGTAGAAACGGTGGCAACAGTTCACAACTACGAAGCAGAAGAGGGCGAGAAGCTGAACATGCCAGTAAAAAGTGATTTCGCTAGGGTTACGCACATATTCGCCAGCTAGAGGTAACGAAACGAGAGATGATAGCTTTGGCGTCATACACTGTTCACCAATGAGGAAAGAAGCCAAGGATACGGACAATAAAAATGGAAAAGAGATACTGGTGGCACCACGTCGGTGTAACTTTGAGACTTTAGATGATGAAGTTGTTGATTTCCTTAGTGCTTTTCGATCTGGAAGCTTATAGCTCGGTAACAGAAGAAATTAAACGCAGACAACTTATCTACATTTCCAGCAAGATTAGAAACTAGAGCTAATGCATATTCCTCTTCACAAAACAGCTACGTTGTCACTTCGCTAGTACGCTGGTACTGCCTACAGTATGCTCTCATTGACGTTGTAATCGATGACACAGGTAATAAACTGGCAATGTTAATATGTGACTGCTTATGGATTCCGTGTCGAAGGAAGTTTCTGGAATCAAATAATAAATTTCACAACTCAGTGTTATACCTTAAGTGAGAGTCATTCAGATTATTTAGCGGAATTCACAACGAAATGTCAAGTGAATTTAGCAGGACATTTCTTAACCACTTCAGGAAATCAATCAACTGGCACAAATCTGCCAAACGTATTCTGCAGTGTTACCAATTCTTTATTAGACTAGCGACAGGAAAAATAGGTCTGCTCAGACGATCAGACGATCTGCTGTGCTGGCAAGCAGTTCGGGCTAGCCGTTGTGGCCAAGCGGTTCTAGGCGCTTCAGTCTGGAACCGCGCGACCGCTACGGTCGCAGGTTCGAATCCTGCTTCGGGCTTGGATGTATGTGATGCCCTTAGGTTAGTTAGGTTTGAGTAGTTCTAAGTTCTAGGTGACTGATGACCTCAGATGTTATGTCCCATAGAGCTTACAGCCATTTGAACCATTTTGAAGCAGTTGGGAAGATCGCGCAACGGAGAGGCGGTGACCCCGCGTTGGCTAGCAGCCAAAATATCTGAATTATACCTCAACGAGTTTTTATCCACATTTCTGTAACTATGAAGTGGAGTTACGACTAACGTCCTGACGCACCTACGACTCAGCCAACGTAAATAAAGAGCAGGTGGAATTATTTCGATGTCCTTCCTTTTCGGTAGCTTTCATGGCCATTTTGGTTTGTTTGTGTTATGTGCATCGGAAACAAGAAGTGATTAGCATTTTTAGCATAGCCTGACACTATTAACGTTATAAGTAAACCAAGTTCTTTCTTTATTATTGTAAAGTTAATGCAATTGTCTTTAAGAATGCTTACATTGTTACCACCTCTGATGAGTAATAACATAAATGACAAAACGTAATACTGATTCCAAATTCGTATTCTACAAGGAAATCTTTCGCGATCACAATAAAAATGGTTTCAAAGAGCCAGGAAGAAAATTAACCAAATGAAAGGCAAAGAGGAAGTTAGATAATGTTACGTAATGTGGGAAACAATATTACTGGTGGATAACTTATGACTGACGTTTATCTGTTGTGTAAATTAAACTAACCAAAAGCCGCTATACATTTTGCCCTGTACTTATACAAATGAAGCGGAAGTTAAAATGGTAGCCTTACAACAATAGTTTTCTAAAATAAAAGTACCTACAACACGCACGTCGCAAAAGCGTTATTAACCACCAAGATGTTATGCACTTTCGGCATGAAAACCGTTTGTATATATGTGCAGTCCACAGTCATACGGAAATAACGTTACACAAGTATGGAAATGTAGCAATGTGTGCTGAGACATAACGAAATCCAGTAAACATATTGTCCACTCTCACAATTAAGTCACTACGATTCTTTTTTCATAAAAAACTATAAATGATCCCGACAGAAGTGGAAAAGCACACATTAATAGTGATGCAAATCTGCAAGGTTTTCATCTTCATATCTACAGGGCACTGAATCAACTCAGCGATAACACTTATGACGCAGTATTTTTCTCAAGATTACTTTAACTGATCGTGGATCTGCTTGAGTGTAACTCTCACAGAAGAGTCCAGTGTCCCTTTGTAGCACAAAAATTTCCGTCATGTGATCAAATAGAAAACTTCATTTTGAAACGTTATTTATTGTAATAAAATTTAGTTTACAGGCGTTGAGGACTGTGTCACCTCTAATAACTTGTTTTCCTATATTTGCATTACCATGCTATTAATCTGCATCTGTGTTGATCGCCGTGCAGAGCAGTTATCTGTAATTGCCTCCTGTAGTAACCATTTTGTATAGTCAGACGACTTTACCGATTAGAGAGACAAGGACCTGAAAGAGAGTTACGTTATGTGGCTTTCGCACAAACAAGGCAGAACGCAATTCAGGTCGTTCGGATACAGCTGAGCATGATAGCAAGTCCAGAAGGGCGCATCGTCGACTACAGGAATCTCTGAATACATATAATCATATAAGAATGTACCACAACAAGCTCCTGTGTCACAACAACGACGCAGTGGCGATAGAAACGTGAACTGCAACCCTTTTTAATAAAAATAGCGTGCGATATTTCACCTTTCAGATGGGATATCGCACCCCAACATTCATTTGCTTAAGAGGGGAAGGTCTTAAAGTTTTAATTATCGCCTCGAAGTAACAAAAGTGTACATGATTAACTTTTAATCGTTAGCAGGTACACTACGTTTTCAAAAGTAGCCGGACACCACCAAAAACATATGTTTTTCATATTAGGTGCATTGTGCTGCCACCTAATGGCAGGTACTCCATATCAGTGACCTCAGTACTCGTTAGACATCGTGAGAGAGCAGAATAGGGCTCTCCGCGGAACTCAAGGATTTCGAGTGTGGTCAGGCGATTGGGTGTCACTGGTGTCATATGTCTGCACGGGAGATTTCCACACACCTAAACGTCCCTAGGTCCACTGTTTCCGATGTGATATCGAAGTGGAAACGTGAAGGGACACGTACAGCACAAAAGCGTACAGGCCGACGTCGTCTGTTGACTGACAGAGACCGCCGACAGTTGAAGAGGATCGTAATGTGTAATACGCAGACATCTATCCAGACCATCACACAGGAAATCCAATCAGGATTCACTGCAAGTACTATGACAGTAAGGCGCGAGGTGAGAAAACTTGGATTTCATGGTCGAGCGGCTGCTCGTGAGCCACAAATCACGCCGGTAAATGCCAGACGACGCCTCGCTTGGTGTAAGGAGCGTAAACACTGGACGATTGAACAGTGGAAAAACCTTGTGTGGAGTGACAATTCACGGTACACAATGTGGCGATCGGATGGCAGGGTGCGGGTATGACGAATGCCCGGTGAACGTCATCTGCCAAGTGTGTAGTGCCAACAGTAAAATCGGAGACGGTGGTGTTATGGTGTGCTCGTGTTTTTCATGGAGGGGCTTACACCCCTTGTTGTTTGGTGTGGCACTATCGCAACAGAGACATATATTGATGTTTTAAACACCTTCTTGCTTCCCATTGTTGGAGAGCAATTCGGGGATGGCAATTGCATCTTTCAACACGATCGAGAATCTGTTCATACTGCGCGGCCTGTGGTGGAGTGGTTACATAACAACAACATACGTGTAGTGGACTGGCCTGCACAGAGTACTGACCTGAATCGTATAGGACACCTTAGGGATGTTTTGGAACACTGACTTCGTGCCAGGCGTCACCGGCTGACATCAATACCTCTCCTCGGTGCAACACTCTCTAAAGAATGGGCTGCTATTCCCCTAGAAACCTTCCAGCACCTGATTGAACGTATGCCTGCGAGAGTGGAAGCTGTCATCGGGGCTAAGGATGGGCCACTTCCATATTGAATTCCAGCATTAGCGATGGAGGGCGCCAAAAACTTGTAAGACATTTTAAGCCAGCAGTCCGGATACTTTTGATCACATAGTGTACATGACCACAGGCCTGTTAGATATTCAGATCCTACCGTTACAAAATGGTACTGACCATTGCTGAATCCCAGTAATTCACTTTCTGCATTTAAAGGCAACAATGTTGCAAAATTCCGCACAACAACATATACAATTTGATTACAAAACGCAGTCTAAACAGAGATCGTAGTGGCAAAATATCTCTCACTGATGAACGAAACTCGCAAGAGAAGAGGAGAACCTAGTGCTCGAAAATCGAAGTATCACAGTCGATATGGTATTGAAACTGAGAATCAGATTTGAACAATTTTCAACATCTTGCACAACATTCAGAACGTGACAAGTTCATCGCCCGCTTGCTCCCCACACCCAATAAATAAGGCGGCCGAAACGGGATAGCAAGGGAAATGTAGGAAGGGAAACGTTGCTTTAGCCGCCTATTCACCATGGGTAACCTGTTGGATGTATCACTGCGACCGCGGAACAGAAGACCCAAATGGCAATGAAAACAGGGAGATTCACCACAACGAAATCTACCTCAACATAACCCGTGCTAGTTAATCGGAAGCATTTAACTAGTGCAATACAGAAGAAAAATAGCCAACAAGTTTCAAAAAAATTTATTAAATTGAGATGGTTTCGACACAGACTAAGAGTTTCTTCGCCACAGTAGGTTAGGTTAATTACAAAATGTTTTTAATCAACTTAGGACAGTAACAACCATATCAAAAACGTTAAATAGCACTAGAGTATTAAAAACAGAACAGGTATTAATTACACAGGTTCTCACTGCATGGACAGGTAAGAAAACCATATGAGCTGATGTGCTTAAATCAGATAGGTAAAAGTTTTCTTGTAAAGCCAAATTAAAACAAAAACCTTGGGGTGGAGCGGGGCTAGTTCAATACAGGGGCTATATAATAAATGTAAGCTTTTGGGGATATGCCGTGATAACAGGAAACAGGGATCGCCATTATGTGTGTGATTGTTGTTGTTGGAAGTGTTGTCTGTCCAATGCACACGTCTATTAGTCTTCTGACTTCAGAAATTTACTCAAAATTTATTTAAAATGTAGAAGGTAAGTGGTCATTACACAGTTTGTAAATCTGACAATGTATTCGCTTGGGATTTCCTGCACTTTTTAAAAAATGAAAGTCGCGAAATAAGTTGAGGCATGATGTTGAGTCCCTCCTACGCTACGCTGGTGACAGGTGCTGCCATCTATTAGTATATCTGGAAACCACTTCAAAAAAGCGATTAAATGTACTTTGGGGCTAAATGAATAACTAAGGAAGGGGCTTTAAGAATAGATAGTGGAAAAGTGATTGAATATTGAGTCAGTGTATGTATGAAATATTTTCTACTTTGTAATACTACAGCAATTATTCCTTCATCTTCTTCAGATGGTAGGGACCTATGAGAGAAAAGGAGCATAACGAAATGGGACGGGGGATCTGCTCCCGCAGTTTAAGCAGCGCTGAGAGGGACATCAGTATTATAAGCCAGTGAAACTTATGGAGCGCCATCTACGAGTTTGTACGGACGTTATCAAAATGAAAAATTTAAACGTTATGAGTATCAGTAAACTTTTACTAAAAAAATATGCATGTGGTAACCCAGCTAGACATCCAAATACATTTTCTAAACAAACTATTTTATAATCCTGGCAACCCCAGCTGTTGAAAGCAGCGTTGCCAACACAGAAAAATTTATTCCTCTAAACTGAAGTTAAAATTCTTCAAAATGCTTATTATTGTTATTTACCTCCCTAAAAACGAAATTTCAATGCACTAATAACTTAGAAATTTTTTGGCTCTGTGATCGCTTATTATTATTATTATTATTATAACTACTACTACTACACGCACTGCATTAATGTAGTTCAAGCCACAGTATTTCAGTTTCCTCCTCATCCTGGAGTAGGCTGTCTGCTGAAGTACTGGGACCGAGTGAACATACCCCGGGGCATATGTTCTCATGGTGCCGGTTTCTTGGAGAATATTCTCCGACAGCTCGTAATCGTGACAGATCTTATTGTATTTATGGCATTCACCATAATTGTAGTTCGTTCCGGAGATACATTTGTGTCAAATTTCGTTGGCTAAAGGCCCATTCCACCTCTGCATGGACCACGGTAAAACCAAAAGCATAGTAGCCTGACCTCAGAGTTCTTGGAAAGGATTTAAGCCGCTGGCATCTCTGTATGACCTAATTTCATTTCAGAACGTCGCAGTATTGTTGATTTGTTTTCAGTGGACAGTAGTGAGCTTTGGGCACTGAAAATCAATTTTTGTTACTGTAGTGTCTGACAAGCCCATTACCGTAGCCAACGATAGTATTGGTTCTTTTATGACTCTCAAGCATTCTCTTGTAGCAATTAAGGATACTTTTACATTTTGGGACAACCGGCGTTGCATCTCAGAACCAACGGAAACAAGAAAATGTCCACGTCGTTTCCTTATAGCATTCTCAACGTCAGATGCAATTTTGTTGGAAGTACTCACATACTGCGGTAAGACCTCGACTCAATAACCTAAATATATTCTTGGCGACTTATATTTGCTAACATCTGCTGTTAAAAGATCGCCTCTATACCCTGCTACAACAATTCTCCTTACGAGCCCACTGATTAGTAAAATAACATCGTTTTGGGGGCCGTGATTGATCTGCAGAATTTGACTGAAATTCCTTATTTACCAGCTGACAATTTTTCAAGTAAGGTTTCAGAAATGTACATATTAGGGAGGACATGGGCAGTATAGTACTTTTCATGAAGCGCTACCATCTCAAAGTGGTTTTTTAGTTCAAGCCACTGAGACAAAGCACCAGACACAGCCTCTAAAATAGACATCAAACGTGTATTGCACTTCTGAACTATTTACAATGGATTAGCTCCGTCATTTATTGCAGTGAATAACTTTTTATAAGCAATTTGACGAGATGAGGACTTGGAAAACCAACAATACGTTTCTGACAACAAAAGTTCCAAATTCCGGGGAAAAGTTTCAGCTGCGGCATAAGATACCGCCAGATGCACGGAATGGCAGACACAAGGAATTAAGACAAGATGAGGAAATTCTCTTTTCAAATTCAGATAGAAACCATTATTGATGCCTACCGTAACCGCTGCGCTGTCAGTACCCAAACCGCACATTAAATGAATGTTCGAGCCGCACTCATTAAGCAAAGATTTCAAACCATAGCTTACTGCCACTGCGTTGCCCTCCTCTAACTCTACCATTCACAAGAATTTAGAAACAATGCGACCTTGGGCCTCAAAAGTATATCACACACGCAGCTAACAATTTACTGTACATTCATCCAAAAGTACACTGAAATATCCGTCTCCTATGTCCTTTTTCAGACTGACTTTGAAATGTGGGTATATAGTTTGAGTCACCTAACGTTACCGCTGGATATATTTCGTAAACCACATCAAATACTGACGAACCGATTCCACAGACCGAGCGTGAGGAGATGGGCTAGTGTAATTGGTTAATACAAATCATAGAAAAATGCACGGAAGTATGTTTTTTAACACAAACCTACGTTTTTTTTTAATGGAACCCCGTTAGGTTTGTTAGCACATCTGAACATATAAACAAATACGTAATCAGTGCCGTTTGTTGCATTGCAAAATGTTAATTACGCACATGTCCATTACCATGAGGGGTGAGGTACACGTACACACGTGGTGTGCGTCAGTGAGAAAGACCAATAAAAAGGTGTTAGCATGTGGACGTAATGTGCTATTCCAGTCTCTTCTGTACCTAAGGTCCATCACCGTTACGTTTGGATCCCTACGTAATTCGGTGCTCTCCGATACACACGATCGAACAGCGGAGGAGTGGTACTAAAGCGTCAACTTTAGGTTACAATATCTCCGGATGTAATTAACATTTTACAATGCAACAAACGGCACTGATTACGTATTTGTTTATATGTTCAGATGTGCTAACAAAACTAACGGGGTTCCATTTAAAAAAACGTAGGTTTGTGTTAAAAAACATACTTCCGTGCATTTTTCTATGATTTGTATTAACCAATTACGCTAGCCCCTCTCCCCACGTTCGGTCTGTGGAATCGGTTCGTCAGTACTTGATGTGGTTTACGAAATATACCCAGCGGTAACGTTAGGTGACTCACCCTGTATAATGTTTTTAATCACATCACTACACTTGTTTCTACGCCAATGCATCTGAGAGACACGGCCAGCACCTATAAAACACCATTTTGGAAGAAGGCTGCAGAGATGATCCACAAACTTTATTGCGGAATGGTTAGCCACAAATAAACATAAGGCAGTTTCTGCAGCAGAAACTTCATTGGACTGCCAAAGTACATGAGTATCTAGTTTCAACTGCCCCTGTGAAGGAAAGGGTACAGCAGCGTTTACATGCTTTTTGCTTTTTGAATAAATCAATAAATCCGACAGACTCGAATTTAAATTACACTGGCAAAATCGACATTGCACACTCGAAGGATCGGCGGGGATCTCAAGAAGCCAGTCTTTCAAATGTTGGTTGCTAAGCACTCTTCTCTAAACATTTGGGTGTATTTTTTTGTCCTGTTACTTGGACATTTTGATGCGACAACTAATTAAAAAGTAAAGAAAATCACTAATGACAACGCGATTAACTGCATCATAAACGTTAACAATTCAACGCTATGCACTGTGCCGACTTCGGTCCATGGAAACTTGTAACTGCAATGCTAAAAGCAAAGAACTGAGACTGGAAAGAATTGTTCTGTTGTGTTGAGGAAGGGGAAACACTATATCGAAACCTGATTATTAAGAGTTAGCTGGAGCAATATTGTTACCAGTTGAGGATTTTTCACGCTAAATATAGTTTCAAATTGTGTATTGACAAGACTGAATCAAACGGAAAAATATTGGTGCAGACGTCAATCTACGACTCCGTTAAAAAATCCGTTGACCGCTAAATGTCAGATTTCATCCGCTGACAGCGTGTGAAATCCGTGAAAGTTAGCGGAAGTTCCGCTAATTTGGTAACCCTGGTTGAAAAGCAAGCTGTCAAGAAAAACTCCGCTGATACGAAAAACTCAGCTGATAAAACTGTTCTTTACTAAAACACGACCGGTTTCGGGGGGCAGTTTCAAGTCGCATCATCAGGTGAAAAATGTTAAAATATCATAGCCATACCCGTTGCTCCTAGTCAAACGCACTCTTCAGAGAATATCGTCAATACTACGGCCAGAGAAAAGTAAAGAAGACGCGCTCCATTCTTTAAAATATGCCTTTATCAGAGTGACAGCCAGGCACCTCTCTCTTTGTCTTTCGTGCGTGCCGCTTTTGCCTTGCCCTGCACTGACCTGTCTTGCTGTCACACGGATGCAGGCATATTTTAAAGAATGGAACACGTCTTATTTATCTTTCGCTGGCCATAGTATTGACGACGATATTCTCTAAAAAGTACATTTAACTAGGAGCGACGGGTATGGCTATGATGATATAACGTCGTTCACCTGACGATGCGGCTAGAAGCTGCGAAACCGGTCGTGTTTTAGTAAAGAAAGATTTTACCAACTGTAAGCGGAGTTCTTCCTAACATCAAATATTTTCAAAAATTTGGGAAACCTCTCTGGCCAGCAGAAAAATACATTTGGGAAAAAGACGATTTGGATTGTCACAGAAAGATGTGTGTACTGCAGCCTTCAAACTAGCTGTCAAGAACAACGCGTCAAACACCACTGGAAAGACATCGCTGGAAAGGGATTTTACATTCTGTAAAACAAACAATCTTTCGTTGAGAAAAGCAGAGAGTCTCTCCAAAGCAATAGCAGCTCTACTAAGTGGAGGCACTGCGAAACAGCAAGTCGAACATGTAAATGGACTTCGTAAAAGTTTTTCGCTGAAGACACACACACACACACACACACACACACACTATATATATATATATATATCGGTTTCTTGCAAATTTCTTCCGAAGGCCATTGCAGAGAAAGGACAAAGGAGGTACTTTCTTTAACCAGCGATGATAGAGATGAGGGCGTTACGGTTATTGCTTGTTGCAACGTAGCAGGTATTTACCACCACTTACTATCGTCAAGGGCCAAAGGCACAGGTCGATGCTGACAGTTAACTTTCCCAGTCACACAGCATCTCCAGAGAACATTGATCTAGTGAGGGCAACAAAGGAGTGTGGCCCAATAACGCAGAAAGTAACAAAAAAAGGAAGCTTCTGAATCCAATGGTGACGGAAAAAGAAGTGCTGGTACCAGTAGGAGAACTAATATTGACCTATTCAAGTAAACAGCTAACAAAATTAAAATAAAAGCTTTAGATACTTATTCAGATTGCTGTGTCGACGATCTTGTCCCCCTAAATGATTCTGAAGATGAGGCGATGGAATGGAAATACGTATTCTGACAGAGGAAACGGTCACATGTTGAAGGTGAAGATAAACGTGAATGGATACAATGCCAAAAGTATACCTTCTGGTATTATGAATACTGTGTCGGTGCGAGATGTAGTATGCAATTTTCTGTGGACGCTGCATGTGATTTACAAAGACAGAAATATTTCATAAAGGCTACTTTCCATTAATGTGGTAATCGTTATTGTATTATTAGAGGTAATGAGTATTAAATAGAAACTAGTGTATTTTCAGCTAACTTTCCATGTAGTTTAATTGTGTTTCTGCCCGTAATTTACCTTATTCAAATAGCCCCGACCACTATCCGAATAGCCCCATTGAAATGCACTTTTCCTCAGTTGCGAGAGTACACCGAAGAAGAGCACAACATAAATGTTTTATTGTCTCTCCAAGCAACGTAGACATTTGTAAGTAATACCTGATCTATTTTTAAAACTTCCAGCCCAACTTAAGGTTTTCAATATGGTTCTTATTAACCAATGTTGATTCAAAAATTTTTGTGGGTAGTTCTGATGACGATTCCTTAGTCAGTATCGGAACCAGGTCAGTGCAATATAATTTGTGCATCTGGCTGGCTGTTTTTGTCCTTCACTGAAACTTAAATACGGTTGCTGGACGTCAGGCATGTTTCAGATTGTACCACAATAAATTTTTGTATACATGCAAAAGTAAATAATCTTGGGCACAATCAGTTTACGATGGCACAGAATACATAAATCGCACACATTTTAAGACGAGTGTGTGGCTAATTTTCAAATGGCACTGAGTATGAGAGTTGCGACTGCAAGAGCTAGTTCCACGCGCCAATTAATCTCCATACATCAGAGCACCACAGATTTATGAGGGTGGAGGCAGGCCGCGGTTTTACCAACGGCCAACTGCGCCGCTGCCGCGTGAAACAGCTGGCGGTGACTCCGACATCGACTACTATCGGACGCAACCAGTCGCTGCAGCATACTCTACCACGAACCCGAGAGTCGCCCATTTCTCATTAAGGTTTCCCTAGTTTCCCAACAAACTTTTTAGCAGAGGGAGAAATCATTGGGAGGACACTGTTCGTGTTGTCACAGCATGTTGCCGTTGTTGGTGTGGTCTTCAGTGCTGAGACTGGTCTGATGCAGCTCTCCATGGTACCCTATCCTGTGCAAGCTTCTTCATCTCCCAGTACTTACTGCAACCTACAGCCCTCTGAATCTGCTTAGTGTATTCATCTCTTGGTCTCCCTCTACGATTTTTAGCCTCCACGCTGCCCTCCAATACTAATATTGTGATCGCTTGATGCCTCAGAACATGTCCTACCAACCGGTCCCTTCTTCTTGTCAAGTTGTGCCACAAACTTCTCTTCTCCCCAATTCTATTCAATAACTCCTCATTAGTTATGTGATCTACCCATCTAATCTTCAGGATTCTTCGGTAGCACCACATTTCGAAAGCTTCTATTCACTTCTTGTCCAAACTATTTATCGTCCATGTTTCACTTCCATACACGGCTGCGCTCCATGCAAATACTTTCACAAATGACTTCCTGACGCTTAAATCTACACTCGATGTTAACAAATTTCTCTTCTTCAGAAACGCTTTCATTGCCATTGTCAGTCTACATTTGATATCCTCTCTACTTCGACCATCATCAGTTATTTTGCTCCCCAAATAGCAAAACTCCTTTACTACTTTAAGTGTTTCATTTCCTAATCTAATTCCCTCAGCATCACCCGACTTAATTCGAATACATTCCATTATCCTCGTTTTGCTTTTGTTGATGTTCATCTTATATCCTCCTTTCTAGACACTGTCATTTCCGTTCCACTGCTCTTCCAAGTCCTTTGCTGTCTCTGACAGAATTACAAGGTCATCGGCGAACCTCAAAGTTTTTATTTCTTCTCCATGGATTTTAATATCTACTCCGAATTTTTCTTTTGTTTCCTTCACTGTTTGCTCAGTATACAGATTGAATAACATCGGGGAGAGGCTACAACACTGTCTGACTCCATTCCCAATCACTGCTTCCCTTTCATGCCCCTCGACTCTGATGACTGCCATCTGGTTTCTGTACAAATTGTAAATAGCCTCTCTCTCCCTGTATTTTACCCCTGCCACCTTTAGAATTTGAAAGAGAGTATTCCAGTCAACATTGCCAAAAGCTTTCTCTAAGTCTAAAATTGCTAGAAATGTAGGTTTGCCTTTCCTTAATCTTTCTTCTAAGATAAGTCGTAAGGTCAGTATTGCTTCACGTCTTCCAATATTTCTACGGAATCCGAACTGATCTTCACTAAGGTCTGCTTCTACCAGTTTTTCCATTCGTCTGTAAAGAATTCGTGTTAGTATTTTGCAGCTGTGACTTATTAAACTGATAGTTCGGTAATTTTCAAATCTGTCAACACCTGCTTTCTTTGGGATTGGAATTATTATATTCTTCTTCAAGTCTGAGGGTATTTCGCCTGTCTCATACATCTTGCTCACCAGATGGTAGAGTTTTGTCAGGACTGGTTCTCCCAAGGCCGTCGTAGTTCTAATGGAATGTTTTCTACTCCCGGGGCCTTGTTTCGAGTCAGGTCTTTCAGTGCTCTGTCAAACTCTTCAGGCAGTATCGTATCTCCCATTTTATCTTCATCTACATCCACTTCCATTTCCATAATATTGTCACAGCATGTAATTGCCTATAAAGACGATGTCGCTAATTCATTGTTACTGTTCGAGCCATGATGCCTACCGTAGGTATGCTGTTGAGAGAAGCAGATATCTATAAGCAGAAATTATTTGCCCTTGTAGTGGTATTACGTATGGAACACCATTGATATTACAGTTCAATAAGGTGGCCACTTATCCTTGGCAGATCAACGACTTGGAACTCTTGTCATGAAGGTAGTGCTGGCGGGAAATTTAAAAATAAAACATATCAGCAAATTAAAACACAATTATCCAAGATGGTGGAACATTTACATGTGGCAACACCGCAAGTTACACACTTCACGTTATATTTTGGATAAATGCTCTTGAACATGATGCAAAAATATTCCAGTGTGTTCTGGTACTTCTGAGCATCCAAACGGTTTGAATTTTTTGTACCATGTTCAAAAGTAGTTAATCAAAAAATTACTTACAGCAGCGTTTGCATACATGCACAGTTCGATTTCTGTACCATAGATAGTGTAAGGAACAATGAGGTCCAAGATTTATTTTTTGCCACTTATGAACTGTTCTATGTAAGGAACAATGAGGTCCCAGATTTATTTTTTGCCACTTGTGAACTGTTCTATGATGTTTGTCAAGTGTAAAAGGGCAGCTGGAGACTGCACTCACTAGCTCAGCGGTTTGCTTGTTTCTAAACGTCTTGTTGGTGTGGCCTATGGGAATAGCTTGATGTCCTATTATAATTTGGTGGTCACACAGACACAATAATCTAACCCCCCTTGAATTGTATTTCACCTGTTCTTTTATAATTGGATTTATGAACAATCAGCCTACATCGTTTTTTTTTTTTTTTTGATTCCGTGTTATTGTCCACTGTAGCCCTTTTTAGTCACTATTGTACTCATTTCAAATTGTTTGTGAATTGTCCCTTTTTCCTTTTGGAGCTTATTCTTGTTTTAATAAATTTTAAACAAACTTATGACTATTTACTTTGTAAGAATGGCGAAGACTCTTAAGTTTGAGTACGTAAATCAACCTTGATCACCTTCTTGTCCGAACTGAGGTATTCCTTTTACACTAATTAGAATATGGTCCGCGAAAAAGTTTGACTGGCGTTGCTTTTTAAGGCCGTTTTGTATCAAATATTCTATTGTATCTCTCTTAATGTAGTGTCCTCTGAGATTTCTGAGTTTTGTCAGGAAATTAATACTATCACTTGTATCTGCGAACGTAAGCATAGCTGTAACTGTCATTAATACACACAAACACGTATGCCAGTGTAGTTTTTAATAATGAGATTGATAATTGCGATTGTTATGTGAGCATTGATCGCTACAGCATCGCTGTGGAGGATACAGTGGTACGTAAGGATCAATTCCTAGTGAGCCTCTTGCACGGATAAGTGTGTTACGCGTAAGACACCACGAAACAAGAGGTGAAGAGTTGTGCCCCTCAGACAGGGACTGATTCAGTGAAAATTGAATTAGAGGAGTTGAGAGGAGGGAAATAAAGTGAGATGTGAGATAAGATGAAAGGAGCAGACCAGGAGTAAGTGGAATTTTCTGTTTTAGTTGAACTAAGCATGCTGCCTGCTGAAAGGCAGAAACCTCTTGATGGAGGGCGCTGCACACTCAAATAGTTCGAGAGAGGAGCGTGTGTGATGGTGAGTGTGACGTGCCAGATCTTTAGCAGGGCACAGTTTCGAGTTATTATTGATTAATTAACGTAGGATCACCATATTACACTTCGCAGAAACAGTGCTTTTAGTACATCCGTCATGAACCAGTTTAACAGGTATTGGCATTTGGTCCATTAGCCAACCAGTTCTACAAATTTTTGATCCTGCCAGTCACAAAAATCACTTACAACATACTTCTCCGTCCCTTTAAATACATACGCAAAAACGTATACCACAGCGCTTCACTGATCTTAAATGATTTCCATAGCCTTAATGCTAGAAGCACTCTAAATCTCATCACAGTCGAAATGCCCACAAAATACTCATATGCTGGCCATCAAGTTAACTTCGAATCATGATAGCTCTCTCATACGTCTGATACCATCCGTACATACTCTAGGTGCAACAAAGGTAAAAAATAAAAAATTAAATGAGGACTCCTTCCATAACTCAAGTAACATCAAATTTGCTCACATTACTTAAGACACACCTAATGGAATGGAAGCGATTTTGTGTTAATTAAGGTTTTGGAAGAACGAGAAGAAATCCTGAACAATCCCCACACTTGTGCTAAATACATTATATCACATATCAGCATACGGCTTCTTCTTACCTAAAGAGAAAGAAAAACATTAACTTGCAGTAAAAGGCAGCGCTAACGCGACGCAATGGCCAAAATGACATCACTGAGAAGGTCGACGCCGTAATAGGCGACAAGACAACTTAAAACAATGTCGCTCATACATCGACAAAGCACAATGCCTCTAAAGCAACGTTACTCACAACTTAGTAGCACAACTGGCACATAACGTCCTTAAACACTATTAAGCCACACCATAGGAACATGTCACACTGCTGCATCAGCACACAGCATTAAAGAGGGAAACGAACACGTAGGCTCTACAAGAGGATCATCCACTGAACCACAACCCACAGACCATGACTCCACTCTGGGGATTACTGATGTGGTGGCTGTTTTTTGTCATCTTGTAGCAATAGCCACATGGCATGCAAATGTGTTACCATCACCTCTGCATTCATTCGAACGTGACAAGAATGGCATGAACAGGAGCACCATTGTTCGAACATGGGAAAGAGAAGATAACAGGCACACAGCCCACATTCGTTGCCGATATCTGCGCACCATCCATCTGGCCTCCGTACTACATACTCGACTGCGAGGAAATGACAGTGAGATGGCCTGAATCCGCTGCCAGGGGCTCAGCACTGCGCACATAGTCCACAGGCAGGCTGGTACTGCGACTCCGCACCAGCCGACACAGCTACAATTCCACAGCGGTAACACTCGCCACATTGTAGTTGCGACAAGCCCCCTGATATCGATGGCACAGACGTACGTGGAATGGCTCAACACTATGAATAGGAATTAAAGAGATTGCTCAGAAATGTAGTACAAAAATTAAGGTCTTGATGCTAGGTTGGAGCGGGTGCTGGCCAACAGGTGCATGAAAGCAACGATCATGGTAAAAAGTTTAAAGTATTGTGAAACCAACTGTTATTTGTAGCCAGGTAAGAAGGGATATTAAGGCTCTGATTAGGGATCCGACTGAAGAGGACTAAATATTGAAAGTTAGAGGAGCAGGCTACAGCCTGGTCAACAGTAACGAATGCAGTATCAGGAATGATCTGCAGAACATCAGTGGTGAAGCATCACACACAACTGAGGGCATTCTTCAGATTTTGCAGCTGTAGGATGGACAAAGGCCTCAAGCGAGTTAACTAGGAACGGACCGAGTTCCTACTGAGTTAGTTAGATAGTTACACGTCCCACTGATCATTTGAACGATTTTTTTTTATCGAAGTGATGTAGAGTGAGTCATTTCACAGTATCTGTATACACGATTAGTGTTAATATTACTCATCACATTAGTTTCTTCGTTCTATTCGTCCAGCTACTCATAAAACAAGGTTTTTTTTCCATATAGAGTGAAGCTCAAGTTGCCGCAGTGTCATCTGCTGCTCTTCGTAAATGGGGATAAACAAGACACGACCTACTTTAAAACAAGTGGAATGTTAGATTATTTCTATAGATGGTAAAAGGTATAAGGATGGACACTGTCACCAACGGTAGAGTTCCTGGTATGACAAGATGAGACATAAGCTTTTTTAAGTTAAATGGCTCACCCAAACAGAATGCCTTAAAAATGATCCTGATAAATGAAGAGTCACACACAAAAAAAAAAAAACTTGTTTGAATGATTTTGGCATAATGTATCAAAATATTATACGGATACTAAGCAAGAGCAACAAACTTGCAGACCATTTCTGTAGGGAAATATGGAGAAGTAAGGGGTCGTGTTTTGTGTAATAAATGCTTAGATCGACGATTGGAAGTCTACGCATGTGAACTGCTACTACTGGAATGATCACTTATAATTATTATCGTATACAGGTCCAGATGGGAAACTTCGAAATATTCTTAGACAATTCAAGTCGTCATTCTGACACCTAAAAAACAAAAGAGAGTATATAACAGTCTGTGATGATTTTAATATTAATATTCTGAAGTATTCAAGTAAGACATATGACTATGATGCACCATTAGCCTTCATAAAGAACTTAACTAATAACAAGGAAGTGGAATCTTTGAAAACATTTAGGATAATTGCTCATCAGACAAAAGAAAGTTTCTAGGCAGTTCTACAGGATGCTGACTGGAGGGACGTGTATGAAGTGTACGATGTTGGTGCATTTATGGAAGGAGGTTCTCAAATTTCGCGAGTTGTTTTCCCACTAAAACAATCAAGGATCGCATTGATAAGCCAGCAAAAAGTATTGTTTCACAAAAAGAATGGTTAGGTTGATAGAAGTTGTCAAATTTCTGGAGTTGTTTTCCCAATATAATAATAAAGATCGCGCTAGTAAGACAGAAATAGTGTTGTTTTACAAAAAGAGTGATTAGGTCATTTGAAAGAAAAAAGAAATTTGTTTGAAACTTTTGGATAGGTAGCAAGGACTGATTACATATTACAAAAATACTGCGCTGGCTTCAGGAAAATGCTTAAAGAAATAAACTCTGGGTAATGCCTGGAACTCATAATGCAGATGGCGAAATTGAATCTCTAAGGACCATAGTTAACAGAGAAATAAGTTGTTTATGTGAGGACTTAGCAGTTAATGAAAAGAGAAAGATAATAAATTATCACGCAAGGACCATTAAATGGATAAAGAAATAGAATACATGCAAGAATTATGCATACATACAGATAAAACACAATTACTCCGCGCACTGCCGAAGAGATTAAGTATATGATTAGCTCTCTCAAAACGAAAAACTCTCGAGCACATGACACTGCCTCAACGAAGTATTACAATCAGAAATTCAGTATAATCGCTGAGATATTACGTGATAGGTTAAGGAAAGGCAAACCTACACATATACCACTTGTAAACTTTGACAAAGCTTTTGACACTGTTCACTGAAATACACTCTTTGGAGTCCTGAAGGTGGCAGGGATAAAATACAGAGAGCGAAAGGCTATTTACAACTTTCGCAGAAAACGGACGATAGCTATAACGGTTAAGGGACATGAAAGGCAAGAAATGGTTGAGGAGGGAGTGAGACAAGGTTATAGCATTTCCCCGATCTTATTCAACATATACATTGAACGAGCTGCACAGGAAACCAAAGAAAAGTCATGAGAAGGGACAAAAGTTGGGAAAGAAAAAACAAAAACCTTAAATTTTGCCGATAAGACCGTAATCCTGTTAGAGACACACAAGGACGTGGAAGCCTAGCTGAACGGAATGAACAGTGTCTTGAAAGGATTAAAAGATGAACATTAACAAAAGCAAAACAAAGGTAATGAAAAGTAGTCGAATTAAATGAGGTTAAGCTGGAGGAATTAGATTAGGAACAAGACACATAAAGTAGTAGGTAAGTTTTTTTATTGGGGCAACAAAATAACTGATGATGTACGAAGTAGGGAGGATATAAAATGTAGACAGGCAAAGGCAAGAAAAACATTACTTAACAAGAGAAATTTATTAACATCCGGTATAGATTTGAGTGTTGGGATGTCTTTTCTGGAGGTATATGTCTGGAGCGCAGCCATTGTACGAAAATGAATCATGGACGATGAACAGTTTAGACAAGAAGGCAACAGAAAATTTTTGAAAGTGGTGCAGCAAAAGAATACTGAGGATTAGATGGGCAGATTGAGTAACTAATGAGAAGGTACTGTATAGACCTGGGGAGGAAAGAAATTTGTGGCACAACTTGACTAAAAGAAGGGATCAGTTGATAGGACTCTTTCTGAGACAACGAGGGATCTCCAATTCAGTATTCTAGGGAAATGCAGGACGTAAGAATCGTGGATGGAGACCACGAGATACAGATTCAGAAAGATTTAGATTTCTGTAGTTATTTGGGACTGGAAAGCAGTTGTACCGGAAGGAGGAGAAGAAAGAGTTAGGGGAGAATATGGGCATGGTACCATAAGTGAGAGAGAAGAAAAGACTAACCAAGTTCTGCAATAAATATCAGCTAGTAATAGCGAATACACTGTTCAAGAATCACAAGAGGAGGGGATAAATTTGGATAAGGCCGGGAGATACGGGAAGATTTCAATTAGATTACAACACGATCAGACAGAGATTCCGAAATCAGATACTGGATTGTAAGGCCCATCCAGCTGCAGATATAGATTCAAATCACAGCTTATTAGTGATGAAGAGTTGGATGAAGTTTAAGAGACAAATCGGGTAGAATCAATGGGCAAAGAAGAAATACTGAGGAATGAAGAGATAGGCTTGAAGTTCTCTAAGGAAATAGATAGTGCGATAAGGAATAGCTCAGCAGGCAGTTCAGATGAAGAGGAATGGACATCTCTAAAATGGGCACTCACTGAAGTTCGAAAGAGAAACATAGGTACAAGGAAGGTAACTGCGAAGTAACAATGGGTAACAGAAGATATACTTCAGCTGATCGATGAAGTACCAAAACGTTGAGGAAAACTCAGAAGAGCGCAAAGACAAGTCACGGGAATGAAATAAGTAGGAATTGCAGGGAATCTAAGGCGTGATACATGAGAATAAAGCGAAAAAGAAATAATGGTCGGAAGGATTAATTCAGTATACAGAACAAAACAACATTAGGTGGAATTAAAAACAAAGGTTGGGAACATTAAAAGTGCAGCGGGAATTCCACTGTTTAATGCATAGGAAATAGCGGATCAATGGAAAGAGTACACTGAAAGCCTCTATTAGGGGGAGACTTGTCTGATGACATGATAAAAGAAGAAATAGGAGTCGATATAAAAGAGATAGGGGATCGAGTATTAGTGTGAGAATTTAAAAGCTTAACATTGAATAAGGGAGACAGTGTAGATAACATTGCATAAGAATTTGTAAAATCTCTAGGGGAAGTGGCAATAAAATTACTGTTCAGGTTGGTGTGTAGATTGTATGAGACTGGTGTCATCCACACATTTCCGAAGACGGCAACAGCCGAGAAATGCGAGAATTATCGTACGTGGTACGTGGCTCTGAGCACTATGGGACTTAACATCTGTGGTCATCAGTCCCCTAGAACTTAGAACTACTTAAACATAACTAACCTAAGGACATCACACACATCCATGCCCGAGGCAGGATTCGAACCTGCGACCGTAGCTGTCGCGCGGTTCCGGACTGCGCGCCTAGAATCGCTAGACCACCGCGGCCGGCCGAGAATTATCGTACAAACAGCTTCACACTTCACAAATTCAAGTGTCGGACAAGATTAATACATGGAATGGGAAACAAAATTGAGGATATGTTAGATGACGATCAGTTTGGTATTAGGAAAAGTAATGGCATTAGAAAGGCAGATGTACGTTGCGGTTGATAATGGAGGCAAGACTAAAGGAAATCATATAGACATTGATAGGATTTGTCGACCTGGAAAAAGCATTCATAAATGTCAAATGGTGCAATATGCTCGAATTATTGAGAAAAATAGGGATAAGCTATAAGGAAAGACGGGTAATGCACAATATGGACAAGAAACAAGAGGGATTATAAACAGCTGTAGTGTTATTATGTTTGGAGTACTGGAAATGTTATACTACAGTCGGTTTTGACAATTCATAGTATACACGTACATTGGCACGAAGTTACATCGGCTTAACAAAGGACACATTCCGACATAAAACAAATTTTATATCCATAGTATACCGAAACGAGAAATCGACCGTAGTTAATTGATAGCGTTACATCGATAAGAATTACAGAGCACGTAAAAGACAGTTCTGAAATTCACTCGTCGCATCAAACATACGAATTAAACTTTGGAAATCGTGGAATTCATGGAGGAAGAAACATTTTCAACTGGACGTCGTATTTTTAGCGATGAAGCAATTTTCCACCTTTGAAGCACGGCTGGCAGGCATAAAATTCGAATATAGGGTACAGAAAAGCCTTTCTGTGCAGCTGAATTTCACCCTACCCACCGAATGTGAATCTCTTTTGCGCGATATTAGCATAAAAACTGCACGGACCATTTCTCCTCATTGTTTTAAAGTGTTTAAAAAATTATCTGAATATGTTTGAGGAATAGCTCGTGCCACAGCTTGAGACGTCTCCCATCTTCCAGTAAATCTGAGCACCCCCCAATACTTGGACAGGGATGTTCACACATTTTTAATTAAACACATTTAAAACTGTTGGGTCGTTCGTGTTGGACATCACGACACTTTGTACTGCTCCTGGCCACCACATTCTTCATACTTGAGATCTATTACTGTTGCGGTCTTGAGTCTGAAGACTGTTTTCATGCAGCTTTATACCCTCGTCAATCCTATGCAAGCCTCTTCATCTCTGAATAACTAGTGCAATGAATATCCATTTGAACGTACTAACGTATTTATTATTTTGTATTCTTTCACAATTTTTACACTCCATAATTCCGACCATTATCAAATTGATGATTTCTCCATTCCTCTGGATGTCTCATACTGACCGATGTGCCTAAAATTCAGTTTTCCGTAGCTTTATTCGGTATCTCGTCATCTGTTATTTGATGTACTCTTAAGCATGCCTGTATAACACCACATTTCAAATCACTCTGTTCTCATCTGAGCTCTTCATCGCCGACATTCACTTCCGTACACGGCTGTACTTCACACAAGCATCTTCTGAAAACACTTAAATTTGTAGTGGGTGAGAACGAATTATTTCTTGCTACTGTCACTCAGTATTTTATAACCTCTCTACTATGGTCATCATCAGTTACTTTGTTGCCTGAGTAGCAAAACTCATCTACCACTTTCAGTGTCTCCTTTCTTAACGTAATATCCTCAGAGGTGCCGGATTTAATTCAACTACATTTCATTATGTTTCTTTTACTATTGTTGAAGTTTATCTTTCCTCTTTTCAGGAAACTATCCATTCAGTTCAGCTGCCCTTTCAAATTCTTTGTTGTCTCTGAGAGATTTCAAGTGCTATTGGCATGTTCATCTTATATCCTCCTTTCAAGACACTGTCATTTCCGTTCCACTGCTCTTCCAAGTCCTTTGCTGTCTCTGACAGAATTACAGTGTCATCGGCGAACCTCAAAGTTTTTATTTCTTCTCCATGGATTTTAATACCTACTCCAAATTTTTCTTTTGTTTCCTTTACTGCTTGCTCAATATACAGATTCAATAGCATTGGGGAGAGGCTACAACCTGTCTCACTCCCTTCCCAACTGCTGCTTCCCTCTCATGCCCCTCGACTCTTATAACTGCGATCTGGTTTCTGTACAAATTGTAAATAGCCTTTCGTTCCCTGTATTTTACCCCTGCCACCTTTAGAATTTGAAAGAGAGTATTCCAGTCAACATTGTCAAAAGCTTTCTCTAAGTCTACAAATGCTAGAAACGTAGGTTTGCCTTTCCTTAATCTTTCTTCTAAGATAAGTCGTAAGGTCAGTATTGCCTCACGTGTTCCAGTATTTCTACGGAATCCAAACTGATCTTCCCCGAGGTCGGCTTCTACTAGTTTTTCCATTCGTCTGTAAAGAATTCGTGTTAGTATTTTGCAGCTGTGGCTTATTAAACTGATTGTTCGGTAATTTTCACATCTGTCAACACCTGCTTTCTTTGGGATTGGAATTATTATATTCTTCTTGAAGTCTGAGGGTATTTCGCCTGTTTCATACATCTTGCTCACCAGATGGTAGAGTTTTGTCAGGACTGGCTCTCCCAAGGCCGCCAGTAGTTCTACTGGAATGTTGTCTACTCCGGGGGCCTTGTTTCGACTCAGGTCTTTCAGTGCTCTGTCAAACTCTTCACGCAGTATCGTATCTCCCATTTCATCTTCATCTACCTCCTCTTCCATTTCCATAATATTGTCCTCAAGTACATCGCCCTTGTATAGACCCTCTATATACTCCTTCCACCTTTCTGCTTTCCCTTCTTTGCTTAGAACTGGGTTTCCATCTGAGCTCTTGATGTTCATACAAGTGGTTCTCTTATCTCCAAATGTCTCTTTAGTTTTCCTGTAGGCAGTATCTATCTTACCCCTAGTGAGATAAGCCTCTACATCCTTACATTTGTCCTCTAGCCATCCCTGCTTAGCCATTCTGCACTTCCTATCGATCTCATTTTTGAGACGTTTGTATTCCTTTTTGCCTGCTTCATTTACTGCATTTATATATTTTCTCCTTTCATAAATTAAATTCAATATTATTAGTTATATAACAGTTATTCAGCAGTCTCAAACATGTCGAGACCTGCAGAGGTGACCTCCGGCTTGCTAAGCCCTGCAACGGCAGTGGCCTCCATCACGTCATGACCTGCATAAGTGGCAACAGTCCTAGAACATTCCAGTGATCCTGCAAGGACAGGGTGTAGATGTAGTAGATGAGCAGATGCCAGTTACCTCTTGTGTATTATTACTATTCACTTCCATATATAATTTAACTGCTAGAGATGAAAGAAGCAGAATATAGGCATGGAAGCAACAGACAGTGACTGGCATTGCAGATGGACATTGACAATTTAGCAAAGTGTGTTAAAGTGCAGTTTAATGAGCCAGAATAGGAATAATTATGTTGTGCAACACCCTACATCAGTGCTCAGATGACTATGTAGTATAATCTACCTCTGTCTCTCCTGGACATTGACTGTGCTGGACTGATGCTATCTGTCACATCAATGTATGATAACACAGATCTCAGGATGAAATCTGTAAGATTATCCATTTATTTGAAGTACTCCACTGTAGCGAAATTACTTGGACTGGAGATGGCACTGTCTCTGAGCAATGGCTACCAGGTATTCGAGCTGTATACAATGACAGTGTGAATTATCTTCGTGTGTGTAGTCTACATGTAGATAATTTTGAATAGAGCCCTAACTCGTACATCAATGCAGTGCCAAAGTCGGTTCCTATAACTATAGAGTCCATCCATGCTAAATTTACGGATAGAATTCCCAAATTTTGCAACGTTTCCATCAGTTTGACGAATATGCATGCAGAATTTAGTGCATGCAAGAAAGAGTTAACTGGGAAATTCTGTAGCATATTAACAAATGATATATTTTGTTGATGTAATTCATCTTATGTACCATTGCGGAAGTGTAAATAAAATATTATATATATATTATTCCAAATCACATTTTGTTTCCTACTTCATAACCCTCTCATTATAATGTAGTCATTGTCGCTCAGTCAGTAAGTGATTGTGTTACAGTGGCTACGTATATTATTGTTATTTCTTTCCTTTCTCAGACGTTATGTCTGATTAAAAATGGAAAGTGGCGCAAATCTTGATCAAGCGTGACTTCCTTTTAACTGTACGGTATATGTTACATTGCATTTAGGAACTTTCGGATAATTGAACATGTATAAATAATTACAGATTTCTGTAGTTGTATATAAACGTTTGGATGTAGCTGTATTATGTTAATGTACTGGTAATTGTGGTATGATTCATGTAGTTGATAGTATAATTGGTATAATGTCAACTTTATCCTGATGCCACATGTCCTTGACTTCCTCAGCCAGTTGGATGTATTTTTCAATTTTTTCTCTTTTCTTCTGTATATTTGTTGTATTGGGTGTGGATATTTCGATTAGTTGCATTAATTTTTTCTTTTTACTGGTGAGTATGATGTCAAGTTTGTTATGTGATGTTGTTTTATCTGTTATAATGGTTCTGTTCCAGTATAATATGTATTCCTCATTCTCCTCTACATTTTGTGGTGCATACTTGTATGTGGGAATGTGTTGCTTTGTTAGTTTATGTTGTATGGCAAGTTGTTGATGTATTATTTTTGCTACATTGTCATGTCTTCTGGTGTATTCTGTATTTGCTAGTATTGTACATCCACTTGTGATGTGATCTACTGTTTCTATTTGTTGTTTGTAAAGTCTTCATTTATCTGTTGTGGTATTGGGATCTTTAATAATATGCTTGCTGTAATATCTGGTGTTTATTGTTTGATCCTGTGTTGCAATAATGAATCCTTCTGTCTCACTATATATATTGCCTTTTCTTAGCCATGTGTTGGATGCGTCTTGATCGATGTGTGGCTGTGTTAGATGATACGGGTGCTTGCCATGTAGTGTTTTCTTTTTCCAATTTACTTTCTTTGTATCTGTTGATGTTATGTGATCTAAAGGATTGTAGAAGTGGTTATGAAATTGCAGTGGTGTAGCCGATGTATTTATATGAGTGATTTCTTGGTGTAGTTTGCTAGTTTCTGCTCGTTCTATAAACAAATTTCTTAAGTTGTCTACCGGTCCATAATGCAGTTTTTTTATGTCGATAAATCCCCTTCCTCCTTCCTTTCTGCTTAATGTGAATCTTTCTGTTGCTGAATGTATATGATGTATTCTATATTTGTGGCATTGTGATTGTGTAAGTGTATTCAGTGCTTTTAGTTCTGTGTTACTCCATTTCACTACTCCAAATGAATAGGTCAATATTGGTATAGCATAAGTATTTATAGCTTTTGTCTTGTTTCTTGCTGTCAATTCTCTTTTCGTATTTTTGTTAGTCTTTGTCTATACTTTTCTTTTAGTTCTTCTTTAATATTTGTATTATCTATTCCTATTTTTGCCTGTATCTTAGATATTTATAGGCATCTAGTTTTTCCATTGCTTCTATGCAGTCACTGTGGTTATGCAATAAGTAATCTTCTTGTTTAGTGTGTTTTCCCTTGACTATGCTGTTTTTCTTACATTTGTCTGTTTGTAAAGCCATATTTATATCATTACTGAATACTTCTGTTATCTTTAGTAATTGGTTGAGTTGTTGATTTGTTGCTGCCAGTAGTTTTAGATCATCCATGTGTAGCAAATGTGTGATTTTGTGTTGGTATGATCCAGTAATATTTATCCATAATTTGTATTAATTAGCATGTTCAATAGTGGGTTCAGAGCAAGGCAGAACCAGAAAGGACTTAATGAGTCTCCTTGGTATGTTCCACACTTAATCTGTATTGGCTGTGATGTTGTATTATTTGAATTTGTTTGGATATTAAGTATGGTTTTCCAATATTTCATTACTATGTTTAGGAACTGCATCAATTTAGGATCTACTTTGTATATTTCCGATATCTGTAGTTACCATGAGTGGGGTACACTATCACAAGCTTTTTGGTAACCAATGTATGCGTAGTGTAGCGACCTTTGTTTAGTTTTAGCTTGATATGTAACTTCTGTATCTATTATCAGTTGCTCTTTACATTCTCATGCTCAGTCAGTAAGGTGATTGTGCTATAGTGGCTATGTGTATTATTGTTATTATTATTATTATTATTATTATTATTACAAGTGTTTTTATTTCTATAAAATTGCTTTGCATGCAATATCTGATGGAGTCGGTGTTATGGCAGAATGGATGAAGCATCCTCATAACAGGGACTTTGTTTTAAGCCACTAGTCCTGATGGTGCAGATGGCCAGAAAAAAGAAGAGTGTATTCCATCGAGCTATGGGAAGACAAATGTCCTCATGTCTCTGCTGACAAACCCAGATAGAGCCCACTTTGAACATGAATACATATTTTCAAAAAGGCTGTTTCAGCCCAAATATCAACTATTACAGCAGATAATATACATACATGTACATTCACTTAAAGCAATGATACCCCTCCACTAGAAAAAGTAAAGCCAAACATTATGTTCATATTCGACGATGTTGCTATGGAAAACCAGCAGATAATTCGAGAATATTTCTGTTTTTCTCGTCATATGATCATTGATATGTTACTTTTGAGTCAGACATATTCCAGAATCCCAAAACAGTTGGTGATGGATAATGCAAATCCCGTTATAGCCTGCAAGCAGGAATGTTTGAATTTAAAGCACATTTACCAAGCAGGAGCTGATATGTCATTCAATGAATTTGTAAAGATTTGTGGAGATTGCTGGAATCGCTAACAGTACAGGTTTCTTGTTATTGACAAAGCAAGAAGACTGAATGACAGTAGATGTAGACAAAACTTTCAAGAATTTCTATATACAGGATGGTGCAGATAAAAGTGTCCTGGAGAAGAGAGTTCCAGGACACAAAGAAACACATCAGATGAAAGGAAATACATTACTAACTTGGCTATAGAGGATGTCGAAAGTGACCACTATTCCTATCTTGGAACTTTTGAGCCCTGGTCAGCAAGTCGCCGCAGTCAGATCGAAGCTGGAGAACTGGAATTGCTGCAGTCTCAACTAAAATGTTCTTCTGTAGTTCTTGAAGATTATGAGGGTTGTTGTGATACAGCTTAGACTTAAGGGCTTCCCACACGAAGTAATTGCACACTGACAGATCAGGTGACCTGGGTGGCCATCTCCACTGTGAGTACCATTGTCCCCTTTGCGCTGCTCCACTCACATTGACATACACCGCACTATGCTCTGAACTGGTGTGGAAAACGTGGAGGTGAACATGTGGTGTCCATGTCACAGGGTGTGATTGTATGCATACATTCACGTCACTTTGTATCCACGCATTAGGGCCATTTTTGTATGCCGCACCCTGTTTATATAACTATGGAAGGAGGTGACATCGGCATACTTCACAATGGACAAGTCTACACACATGTCGAATACTCCACCTGAAAGGAATGGGTATACAAAGACAGAACTTTAGCATGTACATAAATGTAAAAATCCAGGCTCTTCAACATAAATATGGGAATGTATGCCACGAACTACTTACGTATTGACAGATCCTTATGAAATCGATCAATACGTTGAATGTTGGGGTTAATGTTATTGGAAAGAAAGGAAACAACTTAATTGTAACGGTTGACACAATAGAAAAGAATGTATAGAAGGTGTACCCCCTCAGAATACTGCTTTGTATACAACAATATGTCGACAGAGCATAAAGGTATTGAGGCACAGAGGGCCGTTTGGGAGAAATTGTGACTGTTAAGACTAGGACGTTTGGAGTGGAATCAAACAGTAAGAGAAAGTTTTCAGGCAGTTACCGAATCTCATAGACAGCTTTTGCTAAAATTACGTGACAGTGTTGATGAGGATATTATTGGCGATTTCATTAACCTTCTCAGCGATGCTATGATAGGCAAAATATTCTGCATCAGTGGGGTAGAGCAATATATGCTTGGAACACAGCATACGAACTTAACTGATAACACAGTATGGATTGTTGATATGAAATTTCAAAGAACATCAGGTATACAAATACTTATTTACCTAAGACCGTCGAAAATCTTAAGTTATTCAGTTAAAGATCGGGAAATGTATGATGAAATACTGCATTCGGCTTATCTCCAAAAGTAAGCAGAAGGAGTATCAAAAGCCGAAGCACTGTGAAATACAAAACCATTATAAAATCTGTATTAGATAGTGAAAATAGCTTCGGTGATGATGTTGCCATTCAGCATAAAAGAGTGAACAATCAGTTTTCGCAGATTACATTAAGATGACCCCAATGAGCAAATGGATTATCTATGATTGCTCATGGCATCAGCTGCCACTGGTTACACAGCTCAATGGAATAAAGTTCTTTTAATAACTTCAGAGCTTAGAGAGAGATGTATCATTGAATAATCATGGAGACAGTAGTTCGGGAACTGCACAAACCAGCATGCAAAGTATATACTCTGCATGGGGGCTTAATTAAATAATAAAAAAGAATGCAAATATTTTTTAATTTTCAGTCGCTGTATGTCCGATTACGCTGTCTCGTAAACGGCTGGCCCTGACTAGTTTTAGTACGCAATCTGACTGCTTAGAGTAACAACAAAGAATGAAAGAAAATTTCCGTTAACACAATTAATTAATTAAGTCCCCAGCAACTATAAAACCTACGAAACCAAAACACAAGTATAGCTGTTCTGTGTGTGAAGTGTGACTCAACGTATACATCTGGCACGGCTCTTTTTCAATAAGATAAGATAATTTAAACACCATATATACTGAAGTAATTAAAAGAAAATAGAAATACTATAATTACGCAAGAAAACCAGAATTACACTCTAATCCAAGAACACAAGCCAGATGCTTTGTTGACTGAACCTGTAATGACGCATTATTTAAGACACAGAAATAATGAAAAAAATAGTGTTTTGTTACCTTCATATATATTGACGAAATGCACTCTAATCATTACAATATCTCCATTGGAACAACATCTGCAGTCTCTCCCATCAAACAACTGCATAAAACATGGAACAGGCACTCACTACAACGACTCAACAACTCTCCACTCCGACTTCACAACAACCACTCTCCACTACATCTGAACAAGAACTGCCCACCACTACTTCTCAATAATCACTGCCAGTGGAGGCGGTGGAACAAAACTCTCTGGCGCGATCTCTGGCGCTGTGGCTCAGTGTAGCCACCTTTCATATGCCCTTCCTCCACGGGCTAAAATTTGATGGTATTTTTGCCAGCATTGGTGGTGAAAATACCACCAAATTCGTCCAAAAAGAAATACAGACAAAAATAAAAGATAATATTAATACGTAAATATCATATAACTAGATAAAATTTTGGCTTTGCACTGACCTTTCAATAACCTAATATATATAAAATACAGTAAGGAATACAAATTCTTTCATACATGTGACTTTACATAATAGTTTACACAATACACAAAAAAATCAGTTTATACAAATATTCACCTAAATGATTTCCATAGTTTAAGAAACAAGTAGTTGACAGTTCCAGCAGTAGCACCCAGCAATGGTCAACAGGTGCAAATACCAACAAGTGACATCATTCCAGTAGAATCAGTTCCATCAGATGCACCCAGCAATGTTGAACAGGTGCAGACACCAACAAGTGACATCATTTCAGTAGAAGCTGTCCATCAGTGGCACCCAGCAATGTTGAGCAGGTGCAGACAGCAACAAGTGACATCATTCAGCAGAAACAGTTCCATTAGTGGCACCCAGTAATGTTGAACAGGTGAAAACGCCATCAAGTGACATTATTTCAGTAGAAGCAGTCCATCAGTGGCACCCAGCAATGTTGAACAGGTGCAGACAGCAACATGTGACATTATTTCAGTAGAAACAGTTCCATCAGTGGCACCCACCAATGTTGAGTTGGTGCAGACAGCTGTCCATAATATTCACTATCACTAATCACACTGTTTATCAGAGTTTATCAGCAGAAATAAAACATGTCCTAGTGGCACCAATCATGTAGAAAAAGTGCAAGTAACAGTCCATAATATTCACTATCACTAATCACATAGTTCATCAGCAGAAATTAAACATTTCTAAGTAGCACCCATTATATTGAACAAGTGCAGGTAACAGTCCATAATATTCACCATCACTAATCAGACAGTTCATCAGCAGAAATTAAACATTTCTAAGTGTCACACATTAATGTTGAACAGGTGCAGGTGTGAAGAACAGTTTGAATGCACACACAATTGCTTTTACAAAATTATTCTCAATGCTCTTACACTAAACATACAAATCATAATAAACACACAAATGATATCAGATAATTGTCATATTAAATATTACACATACACAAATAACAGTAAACCTATAATATTTATGGGTGTCAGTGCAAGCCACAACAAACAAGTAAAATAATATTTGGGATTAGGAAAGGAAAACACACAACACAAAACACACTCACTCATCTTTCATCCACATTAAGTGCTACTGTGTAGGTGAATAGTATTAACTGTGTAAATGCAATTCTGTCAAAATTTTATGTTCAACTTGTGTATCAAGTAGTAGTGGCAGCAATGTATAACAGTCAATAAAAGTTAGTCAACGTCATAGTCATCATGTCAAGACCAATGTTTGCCAAACTAGATCAAAATGTACGGTTGCTGAACAACTGTCAGTGTGCCACGATATGCAAATGCTTCCTCTCTTCAAAAAAAAGTATATACTGCTTAGTGATTTAACAAAGTGTGTGTGTAGACTATCTTCCTTCCACTTTAGTGTTCTAGTCTGCCATATTCATCCTCCTCGTTCCATATAAACCAACAAAAAACTAAATATGCTCCTCACTTACTTTACCTCTTATCCACCAAAACTCCAATAATCATCAGCATCACATAATCTTAATACTTCAATAATACCTCTTACGTCGATACATATAAACCTTATTATCAATATCATTTACCTTACCTCTTGTCCATCAAAACTCCAATAATCATCAACTTCACACAATCTCAATACCTCAATAATACCTCTTCAATACGTCAATACTTATAAACCTTATTACCAATATCATTTCACTTCCATAACAACTCTTTCCTCTAGTCAGTCTCCTCGAACAAGTACAGATAAATTCCTAGTGCAAACTTCAATTCATCATCCCATACAATCTGAAGACACAATGTCCACACACAACCTCTGTGTAATCCATCTGACCCAAATCTTCTACTCATTATGAATTATAAAATACATTTTGGTTAGCTTGTCCATCATTAAATAAAAGAAATGCACACATGACCTCTAACAGACTTTAGTTCGAATAACTTTCAGTAAGTAAGTACGAGTATGGAGTGTGAATGATCATAATATTTCACAGTGTGTACACCACTTCAAGAATCATGGCAGAAGCAAACATGTGGAGTATTTTTTGTGTCAAGTGTCACTTGCTATTTCAATTGTTCACGAAAAATGCAGTGTAATAGCTGTCAATGGTCTAACCCTAGTGTTGGTATGTCATGTCGTTAGCTTCCTTCCTAGTAACACAAATTTATACAGCTTCCATAAAACCTCCAGCTCATGTGACTTCTATGACGTTTCTTGTAATAATGTCGTTCGTCGAATTACTGCAGTTCATTTTCTTATCTTAAAATATAAGGCACTGAGCGTAAGCAAAACATGCAATAGCGAGTAAATATACCAGTAGAGAACAGAATGTTAACAAGTGGATGTAGCACAATCCTACAACGAGGCTCTGCCAAGCAAACAATCTATAATTAATACCATAGTGTGACCTAAGCTCCATGTTTGTACACCGTATATCAGCATTTCTATATACCAAATTAAAGAGTAGTTATGACAAAGAAACAGAAATGTGTAAATATGCAATCCATACGCAAAGCAGCAAATATGTATCTTACATAATAAACAGGTCATTAGCATCATATCAGCATAAGCAAATAAATGTTCATATGCAATCTTAATAAGTAAACATGAAGGCGCAAGCAGATAAATCACAAAGTGTAACCTACATACATAACCACATCAGCACAACTAATCAGGTGACAATTATAATTTAAATAAATAAGCACAGCAGACACATAATAAAAAAATGTGACATCAGTGAAAAAGCAGTGCAGCCAAGCGATGCATAATATACATAAGTAACAACATTGTTCATTAATCAATCATTGTCAAAATCAGTTAACACAGAGTATAAATCACGTAATCGCGAGCAGCAAATTACGTCTAATGTACGTACCAAAGTGGAAATATGTTTTAGTTTATTAGTTTCTTCTTCGAAATTACATTCTTCCTGAAAATTTCTCGATAGCAAGTCCTGTTAACGTCGGACACATACAGCATTTACCTGAAGGTCTTAAATATTTTATACAACCGTATCCTGAAAAATACTGAACGTTATTAACATAATTTATCAAGTCACTATAGCTTTATACTGAATTTAATCGGAGAAATTAGACTGTGTATTTGTTTACGGCTGTCAGTGCATTCGCACTGAGCGCTCGATCAGCTGTAGGCGCGTGACGTAGGAAGTAATTGTTTGCGGTCAACGACTGCCTTGTGCGGCGCGCAGACTTCACTGTTGCTTTGAGTATCTGCCACCACCGAAACACGGCGCGGTATCCTTGTACTCTCCGCATGTTTACGTATAACTGTTTGTTTCTCAAAGTATGTCATTCCACAAAAATTTTAACGTTCGATATGTGATTTATTCCTTTAGAGCGTCGAGATTTAAGAGTTTCCACTTCAACAGTGTAATCATGAATAATTTTGCGAATTCTATATGGACCATTATAAAGCAGAAAAAATTTGCTACACAAGCCTTTTCCTTTGTGAGACAAACCATGAGACTTAATTAATACCTTTTGACCAACTGACAAGATTTTTAAACGACCAGGACGTTTCGCTGATTTCTCTCTTCTAGCAGCTGCAGACGCAATATTTTCCAAAGCCAGGTTGACAACTTCAGAATGCCGCAGTTTCCGTGTAGGCGGAAAAGGAACGATTTCAGAATTGCGATTTGTCGGTGCTTTGTTTTTTAATATCAGTATAGGCGGTAAAGAAGTTGAGTCATTAGGAAGTTCATTCAGAATGTTTTGAAAAATATGAAGATACTGATCCCATGTTCTGTGATTCTGATGACAATAAAGTCGACACAATTTATTGATTTCCTTCATCCATCTCTCTGAAGTGTTAGATTGAGGGTGAAAAAGTGAAATGAAAATTGGTTTAATCTTCCGACGCCGTAGGGTACGAAGCCAAATTTTAGAGCGAAACTGTGATCCATTATCTGATATAACCTTATCAACATGACCCACTTCTTTAAGAAAATGTTTGATGAAAGCATTAGATACTGAACGAGCTGTTGCTTTGCGTAAAGGTGTAAAACACACATATTTTGATGTCAATTCCACTGCTACGAAAATGTACACAAAACCATTAGTATAACGAACCACTGGACCGAACAAATCAACTGCAGCCATCTCCTTTAATTTCGCTGGAATGATAGGAAACGACGGTGCTCTGTGAGAAACAGTTGGCGGCTTAGCCTTTTGACATAATTTGCATTTGGCAAGAACAGATCGAATACGTTTTTCCATATTACTGAAGTAGCAATTTTCTCGTAATTTATGAAAGCATTTTCTGGGACCAAAGTGCGCATAACTGAAATGTGTGTACCAAATCAGTTTATTAACCCACTCATCAGGAATACAAACTAACCAAACAGAGTTGTCGACCGATTTTCGTCTAAAAAGAATATCATTGCGAACTAAATAATGCTGTCTAATCGCTACGCTTTCCTTCCTCCTCCATTTCTCCTTAATGTCCTTCCAGATTGGATCCTTATTTTGCTCCTTAGCCATGTCCTGGAGCAAAGACGAAATAAAATTCTCAAACGCAACGCCTTGAATATACATCAAACAATAATTGTTTTCTTTGCAGTCCTCTTCGGCACTTTGTTTCAAACCCATAGGTGCACGTGATAAAGCATCAGCAACAATATTTGAAGAACCCTGTATGTAAACAATACTAAAATCAAATTCCTGTAGGTACAACGCCCATCGTGACAATCTTCCATGCGTTAATTTTGTCGACATAAGAAATTCCAGAGCGCGATGCTCGGTGTAAACCTTTTTATGTCTGCCAAACAAAAATGTCCGAAATTTTGTAAAAGCCCAAACAACAGCCAAAGCTTCAAGTTGCATAATCGAATAATTCTTTTCTGATTTAGAGAGAACACGACTTCCAAATGCAATAGTTTTCTGTACTACAACGCCGTCTTCTTCTGTCTCTTGAAATAAGTGTGCACCTAGGCCTTTGTATGATGAGTCCGTCGCCAGACAAAAATCTTTAGATAAATCCGGATGTGAAAGAAGTGGAGCAGCAACTAAAGCATCACGAAGTTGTTCAAATTCTAACTGAGCTTCCTCATCCCAACACCAATCAGATTTCCTTCCAGATAGTTCACATAAACGAGGTGTGGCCAAATTGTCAAATCTAACAAAGTGTCTAAGAAAATTACAGACACCAAGAAAACTACGAACATCACGTTTTGTAGTAGGAACAGCATAATTACGAACACCGTCTAGTTTCTCTGGATCAGGAAGAATACCTTCTGTAGAAATAATATGACCAAGAAATTTCACCTGAGAACGACCAAATTCAGATTTTTCCAAGTTCACTGTAATGCAAACTCTTGCAAAAATACGTAATAATGAATCCAAAATTTTGTTATCCTCACTCCAAGAACGTTTAGCAATAAGAATATCGTCAACATATGAAGTAATATTGTCACGAAGATAAACAGGTAAAATTTCGTTTAAACTACGAATGAATGCTGCAGAAGATATAGTAAGTCCAAACGGTAATTTCCGAAAGGCTAAAAAGGCAGTGTATTTTCTACAATCAGGGTGGAGTTCTATTTGCCAAATACTTGCGCGCATATCAATCGTGGATAAAACTTTAATTCCATGGAAATGTTGAAGAAGTTCATCTAAATTTTGTGGACGGTCAGTTTCGGGAATGATGATATTATTTATCTGTCTGGAATCCAGAACCACAGGAATTGACCCATCCTTCTTAAGAACGACGTGTAATGGGCTGGTATAAGGACTGACTGCTGGCTCAATAATGCCCTGATCTAACATGTATTGATGTTCACTCTTAACTTTGTCTCTGTAAGCCAAAGGAATAGCGTACGTTTTCCCCCGAAATGGTGTGTGTTCTTTTACTTTAAATAAATATTGTAAGCCTTGTATAGTTCCTGTGTGATGACTAAATACTGTAGCATGTGAAGTCAAAATGTGGTGCAGCTCTTCTCTTGCAACGTCATCCGGCACTTCAGCTTTCTTAACCTTTTCATTAATAAATTCTTCGCTATTAATTATATCATCCATTGCGTCTCTGTATCTAATGTCATTGTCATGAATAAACTCACTGTCGTCATAATGCTCAACGAAAACATCAGAAGTAAGAAACCTTAAACATTTTGTATCTGATTCAGATCTTGCTAAACACTCGAAAAATTCCAAACATTTCGGCTTTCCGGCAACAGTCAACTTCACACTTCCTTCTTTAAAGTTCAAAATTGCTTTATGTGCGTTAATAAACTCCATACCTAATATAATTTGTGTGTTGAGTAATGGAACAATAATAAAATTAGCAGAAAATTCGTATCCTTGACAAATGAAATTTAAGTTGGTCTGTTGTTTGACTTCCACACTTTTTCCAGAAATAGCGCCTCGAATTGTAGTTTTAGAAATAGGTAACACAGGACAAGCAATAGTTTTTACACATATACGAAAAACTGATTCACTAATGACATTCAATGGGCTCCCAGAATCTAAAACTGCAGTGAACTTATTCTTACCCACACATACTTCAATAACAGGATGTAAAAATGCGTCTACATTATTTTCCTTTTCGTCTAGCAAAATGTCTCTCATGTCTTCCAGGCGTACGTAGTGTAAAGTCGTAGTGTCGGTACTTTCTGAACCCTCTATATTGCTGCCAGAAGCCGAAGCTACAAGTCATTGTCGATTGTTCGCGTCCCGTCTTTGATTATTCCCGTCATTTCGCGGATCAATTTCTACTATTTGCACGTGTCTCTCTGAAGTTCTGTCACGTGGAGGATGCCAATTAGGTCCTTCCTGTCTGTTAGATGCAAATTCTTGGTTTTGTCTGTTATTAAAATTTCTGTTTTCCTGTCTGTCTGCATAACTACTTCTTGTGTAATTTCGACTGTCACTTCTGAAATTATTGTTGTATCTACTACCCTGGTTATTTCTGTGGTAAGAATTTCTATTACTGTATGAATAATTTCTGTCTTGATGATACCGATTACTGTTTCCGTATGATTGCTCATTCCGGTACGAATTACCGTTATTATAATTGCCTGCGTAATTTCTGTTAGAACGTCTGTTATTGTCATAAGGCTGGTATCTATTGTCCTGTCTGTTACGTCTGTCATTCTCAAAATTAGCCATATAACGCCCGTTCCGATCACTATCCCTTTTCTCTGAAAATCTATTGAAATTACTGTTACTGAAAAAGTTACAAGAAGTCCCGTCGTCGTTGTCATACTCAAGTTCTTGTAACAAAGTCTTAAAAGTCTCAATGTCGTGTTTACGTCTTCCGGCTAAAGCAATTTGTCTTATGGATTGTGGCAGCTTAGTTAAACAAATGCGAATTAATTCAGTCGGGCTGTAAGGGTTGGAAAGGAACTGATTCTTTCGAATCATGTCTTCAAAGTATTCTGCCGGCGTGCGGAACTCAGACTATTTAAAATTACGCTGCATAATAAGACTGTTTGACTCTGTCTTGCGTGTTTTCGGACCAATATGCCGATAGAAATGCATGATAAAAATCATTTAGGTTATTACAATCTCTAATTAGTGCACGCATCCGCGTCGCCGGTTCGTTTTCTAAATATCCACACATAAATTCCAGTTTGTGACTTAGTGGCCAATTTGGTGGAAGTGCGTACATAAATTGATCTAACCATGAACATGGATGTATGTCGTTCTTAGAATTGCGGAAGATCTTAAATTTCCGAACAGTGAAAAAGTGTTTATAGTCAAAGTTTTCGCTCTTGGCGACAAAGACCTACCGTGTCTGTCCCAGTCCCAATGTCGATTATTGTCAAGTTCGCGCGCCTGGCGCTCTCTTGTTGCATCCCGTAAATGAAACAAATTATCTTCTTCAAACCCCTCTGCTATCTGTGATTCCAAAATTCTTTTGCTGTCTTTTCCTACAATTTCGCCTTCGATTTGTTTGACTTGCTTTCGTAATGCCTCAACTTCCCTTTTAACGCGTTCATTAAATTTTCCCTGATTTTCAAAATGCTTATTTATGTTCTGGTACTCTTCGGTTTCTGCAAATGGCAATGGTGCTGTATCATCTGAATCTCTGTCCCCATTTAAACTAAGATTTGTCAATTTGTCTGAAATCTCCTCAACTCTTTCCGATAAATCACCTATTTGTTCTTTCTGTTTATTTACGTCTTCCGTAAGTGTCGCGACTCGGGTTTCAGTATTAACACATTTAGTAGTTAACTGTTCATACTGTTGTATTAGGTTATTTAATCTGTCATCTGGTACGGATTCCTCAATTCTCTCAAATATTTCTTCCTTATCTTTTGCACGTTGTAAATTTAACTCTGAAAATTTCTGTACTATAACGCGATCTCTTTCTTCCTGTTCTCTATCCTGTTCCCATTGTCTAATTTCTACTGCAACTAATCTATTATTGTGAGCATTCAAAATCGGTTGTACTTCTTCTCTGACTTCTTTCTTTAATTCATCTTTCATATTTTTGAAACATGTCCCTATTCGTGAATCTAACCATGTTTCCAAAGTTCCCATATCAGTTTTTAATTCAGATCTCAAAGTTCCCATCTCTGTTCTAATTGTTCCTATTTGTGAGTCTAACCGCGTTTTTAATTCAGTTCCCAAATTTAATATTGCACTCATCAACTGCTCCGTGTTAACTTGTTCGAAATTCTTTTCGCCCATAACATTTCCCACAAAACCAGCTTCCTTCGTCATAGCTATAAGGCTATCTGTGTTCGATGCTATTCCAGAATCTTCTGTCGTTAATCTCGGATTCTGTGAATTTTCTGATTGCGAAAAATTTTGAAATGGTTCCGGACTATTTTCCCGACTTATTAACTTGTTTTCCACTTCATTATTCAACATACTGTTCTCCTGTGTTGGCGAGTTCGCCATGTCAACAATTTCGTCATTCTGACTATCCATCATTTTTGCCTTTATCATCGATCGCGTAATCATTTACAAAATATACAAAACTCGTCACTATATGAAAATTACACACAATGACACTTTATCATCAACAATATTATTCACACGAAATGCTTCCCTCAAACACGATTAACGAACAATTGAAATCTTCCTAACTGCACAAAATTGTCAAACCCATGTACAAGACAACAAAAATTAAATTCTGCAAAAACACCGTCGGAACAATGACAAGACAACTGCAACTGTTCAATTACAAAATCTACACATGCAATATAGACAACAATTACTGAACTACAAATTACTACAACAATACTACTGTCCACTATTTTTACAATCACAAGATTCCAAGGGACGATCCTGGCAGTTGTCACCACGTGCATGGGGGCTTAATTAAATAATAAAAAAGAATGCAAATATTTTTTAATTTTCAGTCGCTGTATGTCCGGTTACGCTGTCTCGTAAACGGCTGGCCATGACTAGTTTTAGTACGCAATCTGACTGCTTAGAGTAACAACAAAGAATGAAGGAAAATTTCCGTTAACACAATTAATTAATTAAGTCCCCAGCAACTATAAAACCTACGAAACCAAAACACAAGTATAGCTGTTCTGTGTGTGAAGTGTGACTCAACGTATACATCTGGCACGGTTCTTTTTCAATAAGATAAGATAATTTAAACACCATATATACTGAAGTAATTAAAAGAAAATAGAAATACTATAATTACGCAAGAAAACCAGAATTACACTCTAATCCAAGAACACAAGCCAGATGCTTTGTTGACTGAACCTGTAATGACGCATTATTTAAGACACAGAAATAATGAAAAAAAATAGTGTTTTGTTACCTTCATATATATTGACGAAATGCACTCTAATCATTACAATATCTCCATTGGAACAACATCTGCAGTCTCTCCCATCAAACAACTGCATAAAACATGGAACAGGCACTCACTACAACGACTCAACAACTCTCCACTCCGACTTCACGACAACCACTCTCCACTACATCTGAACAAGAACTGCCCACCGCTACTTCTCAATAATCACTGCCAGTGGAGGCGGTGGAACAAAACTCTCTGGCGCGATCTCTGGCGCTGTGGCTCAGTGTAGCCACCTTTCAACTCCTAGACTAGTTTGACTGAAGGTTTGGATTACCTGGATCTTGTAGAGACGAGGGAGTATTCGGGAGTGAATACACTAAATTTGCCTAGGCATTACCTGTGAAAAAAAGAAGAAAATGGGGAGAGATGTCTCAGAGGTGTCTGAGCATTTATTGGAGGCAGGAAAAAATCGACATCCAGACAACATTCAAACCTATCATGATGGAGAGTTTTACAATAAGTATTTCAGGACCATAGTGGGTCAGCATGGAACACATCACAACTCAACATTTATCCACCTGAAGGCTAGTATCATGGAAAGTCTGAAAAGAACAAAAAGGGTCAAGTGTGGATGCATTTTAATCTTTGCAGTTCATGCAAAGGGATACATATGCTCCCACAAATAATTGCGCAGTATAAAATAGCACAATAAAAATGGGACGAATCGATGTTCTTGATAGTGGACACCCAGATGTGGTGCACAATCGCACTAAAATACTAATGTATGCAAACAAAAGATGAATGTGGGTGATTTAGTACGAATTTCGAAACACAAGACAGCATTTGAGAAGGCATGTCTATCAAACTGGTCATCTGAGGTATTTAAAGTTTCTAAAGCGCAAATCTTAGAACCTATATCTTAAAGTACAGCAGCAGTACTGAAACTGCAGGGATCATTTACACAGAGGAATTGCAGAAAAGCTCAAAACCGCATGATTCTTGTAGAGAGGATCATAAGATGTCGAGCGCTAGTAAAATTCTTGGATCGATTGACGATTTGTTATACAGTAGGGTGCACAGACCACAACCACCAAAGTGGTATAACTTTGATGATAGGAGGCGCATTAGAGGAGGGGGTGGTATTCTCGATAAATCGTCAGTACAACTACTTTGTCCCAGGAACAAAGTATCAAAAGCTGTCCGCACACAGTAGTAAGTCGATTAATCTGCTTGACGAGGCGTTTATGGAACAAGACACTGTATACACAGCCAATAAAGTCTCGTAAGATGCCACATCGCAGAAAGAATTTCAGCTGATAAAACCAAAGCAATATCTGCAAGAAGGGATATTGGTATAGGACAGCGTATTGCAGCAATTTCAGTTGAAAGAAACTAATGCGGAGCAAATTATAGTTGGGTTTTAGGATGAATTTCGAGTACAATATGACCAGAGCACATCGCGCACTAAGAAGAAGATGACAACGATTAATGAGGGGATGGAGTAGAGGTGTTTAAAAACAGTACGCTAGAAACCTTACAAGAAAGGACTAGGTCTCTTCATAAATAAATAAGAAAAGTCAGTTAGCCAACCTACCGGATAGAGCACTTACAAATAAAAATCTATTTACGTTTGTAACAATAATGTACCTATAATAATTTTTTCTTTATGAATTTAGATGAATTTTTCTTTCTGAATTTATGTAAAATAATGTATATATTGTTGTGGATTTTTTTTCCTTTTTGTGTCATGTTAAAGAAACTGTAAACAACTTTTGAAATGAATGTTATTATTGATGTTAGATTTCAAGCGATTTGATAACCAAAGGGAAATGTATTTAATGTTAAAACTATTGTATGATGTGACAATTGTAATTTAAACACTTGGTCCATACGTAGGTAATGCATTAGAATATGTGTAGTAGAAAACCTGTGGTGAATACCCTACCTGTAGGGGCGCGGGAAAAGGTGGATGCAGGCGAGCGCGGGAAAACGCACACTGGCGCGGTTCGGCACAACGGGCTCAGTGGGACAGTCGGAGTTGGGCACCGGTCAGAGGAACATGTACTGTACCGAGGAGGCCATCCAGGAAAAGTGGATTCCATTGAGCCTCGGATGGGCCGATTCCGACGACTACTTGGCATGGCTATATCCTTAGGCACAAAAGAGGAAAGATTACGACGCTAAGAAGAATGAAAGTGCCGATACTGGGAGAGCCTTAGCCGTGCTTGTATGTGTGCTGTGCTGCCCGCTATCTCGCTGCCCGCCATCCGCCGTACCGACGTGCACAGGTCAAACATTTATTTCATCTTTAGAAGTGTATTTGTGTGGACCAGTGTCGAAACTGTTTTGACTGTTCAATAATAACGTGACTTTTACCAGAATTGCCTTAGCCATCACTTATCCTTATCATTGACCTAGACAGGGTCCTTACCACATATTGTGCAACCCGAGCATCCCGAATTGAAAGTTTACTGTTAGTAATAAATTATCTGCAGACTAATCTATGCGATAAAGACGTTTACATTCATGTTTGTTAACGTAAATGTGAGTAAAGAACAATAGTGTTATTAAAGTGAAAGATAAAATTTGAACTGAGCTAGCAATGTTATTTAATTAGTTTGAGACTGAAAGAATGATAACTAATCGATTCAGGAATAAAAGGAAAAGATTAGTTCTTCACAGATTGATAACTTTGACTGTTAATTTACCTTCAGGACTTACTAGTTTCAGTATAACAACCATAACAGTTTCAGGCCCCCCCCATTCTCTTGCCTATTCTTGCACATTTTGAAGTGTACTGATCAGAGTTGAACAGTAAAATTAATTTCTATATTAAACCTAAGTATATTAGTGTTTTTTCCAATTTTAATAGTGACATTGTATGTGTGTTTTCAAAATTGCTGATCCTAGGGTAATCCATGCCCGATTTCAGTCTGATCAATATACTAAGGGCAGCTCGTAGTAATCATTGCTGTGTGGTGTTGTGTAATTTTAGCTCGTACAAATTAGTACAAAAGAAGAAAACCTTAGTTCAGTAGATTCTTTCTGGTTCTAAATTTTGCCATAAAACGCAACATTACTACGTGTCATTATACTTGTACATGCTACCACTTGTACAGGGAAAAACTCACTCAATGCCTATTAGGCTGGCAACCGTATTATTAATCATTGGTAGTATCTACTGTGTGTACTTCTTGTCCATGCGAACGCGTAATTGTACTTTACATTTGCTTGACGCATAACTGTAGTTACTGACTGAATATAAGTCCGAATTGCTTCCATTAGGTACACACGGTCAACTTATGTACTAAATCCTTGTTTACAAGGTGAAGCCCGTGAACTTATTACAGTACAGGCTTTATTGAGCTAACGCACGTCCGACAGGGCGGTAGTGTTACAAGTGGCTTCCCGGTGACAGGACATCCAGTTGTTGTCGGTTATAAACTAACGTAAAGACCGAACAGTGGATGTTCAGTGGCACGAATAGCAATAAAGTTTAGCAAATTAAACTGCAGTGTGAGTCAAGTACAATAGTGTAGTGCAAATGGCATTCAATATGGACAGGAACGGGGACAGGATAGATGTGCCAAGCGAAATGGAGAATGCGGCTAGTAGTAGCAGGAGTTTACGCGGCCAGATAACAGATGGCGTTAGCGGAAGACAATTGGCGTACATACAATACCATGAACACGTCAATGAACAGATTGAAATGTCGAGATTGCCTCGAACACAGCAAGGGACAAAACAGGAAGTAGAGGGTGACTTTGTAGATGATAGTGGGTACGTGAACGAATCCACTGACACGTTTGATTCACCACAGATAAAGAAAGAACCGAAAGAAATTTCTGAACTAGAATCGGAACACACCGATTTTGCAGAACAAAACAGTGTAAAAATTTTAAGCATGAACGACTTATTTGAACAATTAACCAAGCAAATTGCAGGACAGACTGAGCAACTTAAAACACAGAGCCATCAGCTCAAAACACACGTTGCAGAGCAACTCAAAACACAGAATGAGCAGCTTAAAACGCACGTTGATGCGCAGCTTAAAACACAGAGTAATCAGCTTCAAAAACAAGTCGGTAATCAGGTTGAGCAGCTTAAAACACACGTTGACGAGCAACTTAAAACACAGGGCCATCAGATCAAAACACAAAACGAGCAGCTTAAAACACACGTTGATCAAATTAAAGCACAGGTCAAAGATCAAGGAATTAGAATTAGTAAACAAATAGAGCAGGTAGAACAAAAAGTGGGAAATTTAAGTTCTGTGGTAAATAATATGAAATTTGAAATTGACACCATTAACAAAAATATGGATACTATGCAGGAGGAAATTGGTAACATTAACAGTAGATTCGATGTTGAAATTCTCAACATCCAAGAGAAAGTAGAACCTCTGGTTGAAACTAAGGTAGACGAAAAAGTTTTCGGTCTTAAAACTGAGATCGTAAACGAATGTCAACACGGGATATCTCAGTTGAAAAAGGTAGTTTTAGACACTGAAAGGGATTTAGATAAAAAGTAACCGGATGTGTTCAAAATTGTGAACAAAATACTACGAAAATTCAAGGCAAAATTTTCGATCTGGAGAGCAAAATTAAAGATAGGCCTGGTGTGGTCTGTAATGGCACACCAATTACGAAGCTGTTAGAAGGCGAGGAACGCTTCGATCCAGCCAAGAAACATAACGGGTGGCATCCGTTAGATTTTATCAAAAATTGCGAGAGAATATTCCCTGAGCACTTGTCTGATCAGGAAAAGATAAATGTAGTAATTAGCGCCTTAGCAGGTGACGCTAAGTGCTGGGGAATAAATTTAGATACCGAACGAATGACGTTCGAAGAATTCAGGCAAAGATTTACGGAAGAATATTGGTCTGAACAAAAACAGGACCATTTATGGCGCGAATTTATCATGGCCAAACAGCATGATAATAGGGGCAGGAATTCTTTGAAAGATTTCTGCGAGTATTGGTACCGAAAATTGACACATTTAAGAGGCTAGAGATCAGATTCAGAAATTATCTGGGAGCTATATAAAAAGCTCCCAGAAGATTCAAAGAGGTATGTAGGAAGAAACCATCGTAGCTTCCAAGCATTTCTCGAAAGAGTCGAAGACGAAGATCATTGGCGCGAAAGTCGTGCCAATTATCAAAATTTTGGTAACCGTAATAACCGAAACCATGACGAAAGAAATGACGGCGATGGATTTCGCGTCAATATGATACAGAGAGGAAGAGGCAGAGGAAGAGGCAGAGGAAATTATCCAGGTCGCGGTAGAGGGTGTGCCGCGCAAAATAATAACGACGCGGGAAACTAATTTCCGCGAACGTTGCGGGCCAAACGGAAGCGGACAACACATACCGGCCCCGATTTAAGAAAAGATACCGGACCGACCGCAATGTAATGAGACAGGTTAGAGACAGGCGTGAAACGACGCAACGTGTTGTGGCGAGACAAGCGTCAGATGCGAGCCAGCATGAGTCATCTATGCCGCACAGCATACTCCAGGTTAACGGGCGAGTGGAGCATCAGAGGGCAACGGCCCAGCCTAGCGGAACATCTGTTCAGAGAGAAGCCGCTAGCAATACGGCAGCAGTAGGTACGAACGTAGCCGTAAGAGATAATGAAAATTTTACGAGTGATAATTCCGTGGCAAAGGAAACAATAGATGAGACTGTGAATACACAGAGAGGTGCGGTTAGCAGTGTTTGCAATGAGGTAAAGGGCGATAATGAATTAGCAGAAGTAACTGATTGGCGTGTGCAGATCGACGATCTGTACAAGGGCCTAAAGCAATGTGAGTGGGAGGATTTTAAGAAGGAGTATGAGGCGAAGAAATTAGTTAATAGAAAGGGAAATGATAGGGGCGCCAATAAAGTGACGTGGCCCAAATTTGAAGAGGGGAGAATAAATAGCGTCGCGAAAAGTACGCGTGCTGCTGATAAGAGGAACGTTAATGATAGGAAGGATTTGGAGGATGAAATCCTCAGCATTGACGAAGAAATAACTTCTGCTAACAATCCGCCAATAGTACCAGCTGCTACCGAGAGGCACCGTGGAGAAGGGGCAGATGATTACATGAAAGTAATTAAAGTCCACGAGGATTACACCGAATATGAAGTCACAGTAGATGTAAATAAAGCTGATGATGAGGCCATTTCGCCAAAAGAGGAGATTGAATTAAAATCTAAGCCTGACGACAATACCGAGGAGGAACTTAGTGCCTGTCTCAGAAAAGCCTTTATGTTAGAACCTGAGAGGCACCGTGGAGAAGGGGCAGATGATTACATGAAAGTAATTAAAGTCCACGAGGATTACACCGAATATGAAGTCACAGTAGATGTAAATAAAGCTGATGATGAGGCCATTTCGCCAAAAGAGGAGATTGAATTCAAATCTAAGCCTGACGACAATACCGAGGAGGAACTTAGTGCCTGTCTCAGAAAAGCCTTTATGTTAGAACCTGATAGCGATCCAGAATGGTCGGATTCCGACGATAGTTCAGATGATGAAACATACGCAAATACAGACAAAATTGAATATACTAACTTTCCTTATTGTGCAAAAGTAGCGTACTTAAGCGAATCAGATGTGGAGGAAGAGAGTAGTGATGACTCTAGTGAAGATGTATTTTTAGGTGTAAAAGAAAGTGAATATACTTTTACTGAAAGAGGGTATGTGAAAATCAGTGAAATCAAAGGGGATGCAGTTATGTACGATATTGTACCTAACGATGACGAAGTATCAAAACAAAATCCAGACGTTGAAACAGAACAAAGAAAGAAAGAGCCACCTGACGACTCTGTGTTTATTTTGCGAAGAGTTCAAGTAAGCGAAGACTTTGAACTCCAGAGGCCTAAGAAGCCACCAGACTTAAGTGACTGTTTTATGAACTATAAAAGACTGCCTTGTTAATAAAGAGACGAGCAGGGGCAGGATGCTGTATTTGTATATAATATTAATATTATGTATGACTTTATTGTTACTGTAACTCAGTGTTATCTGAAAGTGAATTGTTGTTTGAATCAAAAGAAAGAATTGGTAATAAAAAGGGCAAAGCAAAAAGCCGAATCTAGATCTAGAAGACACGATAAAAATCTAAAGGTTTCAAAATTTAAAATTGGAGATTATGTTCTTTTAAAAACCCACGAAAAATCTAGTGAACTAAACCATGAAATTTCAAAATTTAAATATATCTATAATGGACCATATATAATACAGAACATTCCACACGAAAATGCTTACTACCTAATCTACCCAAAATCCAAAAGACCTTTAGGTGTAAGAAATATTGTGGATCTGAAACTGTATGTTCCCAGGAACGAGTAATTGTGCTGTATCTTATGCTGAAACCAAGTTATTTCAAATGTAACTATTCTTTGTAAATGTCTGTATAATCTTGAAAGTGTACTAATGTAGTTATGTGAGTTTCAGATTACCAATTGTACTGTAACTGTAAAAATGTATGGAGGAAAGGACTGAAAAGAAAGGATAAATGCTATCAGCTAGATAAAAGATGGAACTGTCAAAAATGAAAATGGGCAGTGTATGAACCATAATATGAAGGACTGCCAAATACCAATGAGGGTAGATAAATAGTCGATGGAAAATAGTAAATGTAATCCAGAGGGTGTGACAATATGAAGTGAAATGGACTGCCCAAATCCACATAATAGGCAGTAAATATGTGTAGTTAATTTTCTGAAAATTTTGTGTGTGTTTTGTTTAATAAGTTAAGAAATGGACTGCTATTCAAAGCAAGCAGCGACAAATTATCTTATAGTGTATACGAAATATGCATTTGTTTTTGTAGTTAAATGTGTGTATTTCAGAATTTTAAAATTATTTCTTTAAGAAATTTGGGAAAAAATGATTAAATTGCTAATTTAGTGATGTTAGAATGGGAAGTTGGACTGTGCAAAAGGCACTTAAGTAAATAACGAGATATTGGTCTTGGTGTGTCGAGAAAGTATAAACCTATATACAGTGAGTGAAAGGAAATATGTAGTGTAAATCTTCTTGGACATTTACGTAAAGATTCAGAACCAGTGTATCATTGTTAAATTTAGTGTTCCCATAAAATTTAGACTTAAGAAAATTTTCTGGAAACAGGGGCATGTGTAACAATAATGTACCTATAATAATTTTTTCTTTATGAATTTAGATGAATTTTTCTTTCTGAATTTATGTAAAATAAGGTATATATTGTTGTGGATTTTTTTCCTTTTTGTGTCATGTTAAAGAAACTGTAAACAACTTTTGAAATGAATGTTATTATTTATGTTAGATTTCAAGCGATTTGATAACCAAAGGGAAATGTATTTAATGTTAAAACTATTGTATGATGTGACAATTGTAATTTAAACACTTGGTCCATACGTAGGTAATGCATTAGAATATGTGTAGTAGAAAACCTGTGGTGAATACCCTACCTGTAGGGGCGCGGGAAAAGGTGGATGCAGGCGAGTGCGGGAAAACGCACACTGGCGCGGTTCGGCACAACGGGCTCAGTGGGACAGTCGGAGTTGGGCACCAGTCAGAGGAACATGTACTGTACCGAGGAGGCCATCCAGGAAAAGTGGATTCCATTGATCCTCGTATGGGCCGATTCCGAGGACTACTTGGCATGGCTATATCCTTAGGCACAAAAGAGGAAAGATTACGACGCTAAGAAGAATGAAAGTGCCGATACTGGGAGAGCCTTAGCCGTGCTTGTATATGTGCTGTGCTGCCCGCTATCTCGCTGCCCGCCATCCGCCGTACCGACGTGCACAGGTCAAACATTTATTTCATCTTTAGAGGTGTATCTGTGTGGACCAGTGTCGAAACTGTTTTGACTGTTCAATAATAACGTGACTTTTACCAGAATTGCCTTAGCCATCACTTATCCTTATCATTGACCTAGACAGGGTCCTTACCACATATTGTGCAACCCGAGCATCCCAAATTGAAAGTTTACTGTTAGTAATAAATTATCTGCAGACTAATCTATGCGATAAAGACGTTTAAATTCATGTTTGTTAACGTAAATGTGAGTAAAGAACAATAGTGTTATTAAAGTGAAAGATAAAATTTGAACTGAGCTAGCAATGTTATTTAATTAGTTTGAGACTGAAAGAATGATAACTAGTCGATTCAGGAATAAAAGGAAAAGATTAGTTCTTCACAGATTGATAACTTTGACTGTTAATTTATCTTCAGGACTTACTAGTTTCAGTATAACAACCATAACAGTTTCAGGCCCCCCCCCCATTCTCTTGCCTATTCTTGCACATTTTGAAGTGTACTGATCAGAGTTGAACAGTAAAATTAATTTCTATATTAAACCTAAGTGTATTAGTGTTTTTTCCAATTTTAATAGTGACATTGTATGTGTGTTTTCAAAATTGCTGACCCTAGGGTAATCCATGCCCGATTTCAGTCTGATCAATATACTAAGGGCAGCTCGTAGTAATCATTGCTGTGTGGTGTTGTGTAATTTTAGCTCGTACAAATTAGTACAAAAGAAGAAAACCTTAGTTCAGTAGATTCTTTCTGGTTCTAAATTTTGCCATAAAACGCAACATTACTACGTGTCATTATACTTGTACATGCTACCACTTGTACAGGGAAAAACTCACTCAATGCCTATTAGGCTGGCAACCGTATTATTAATCATTGGTAGTATCTACTGTGTGTACTTCTTGTCCATGCGAACGCGTAATTGTACTTTACATTTGCTTGACGCATAACTGTAGTTACTGACTGAATATAAGTCCGAATTGCTTCCATTAGGTACACACGGTCAACTTATGTACTAAATCCTTGTTTACAAGGTGAAGCCCGTGAACTTATTACAGTACAGGCTTTATTGAGCTAACGCACGTCCGACAGGGCGGTAGTGTTACACGTTCACTAGAAAAAAAAGAATATTCCAAGATTTTGCCATGTTATCAACAAGATACATTACCGAAGACTATGTGGAAATCCAGATAATGTGGAATTGCGAATTTAGGTGTCGCAGGAGGACCTGGAACCCACTGGGTGGCGTATGTTAAACAAAATACAACTAACGTCTACTGCTTCGATTTATTTGGTGACCTGCAACCTCCGGAAGAATTACGATCCTTCACCAGCAGAAGACAAGTGTTCTACAGTTTTCAGCGCTACCAAGACGCTATAACTGTGTGGTCATCTATGCATCATGTTACTTCTAATGTTTACAAAGGAGGGTTTACAAGGAGATGCAGGTGCAGTGTCGTTACTCAGACTTTACAAGAACATTCGTCAGTATTACGTGGGAATTACATTCTACCGATTGACTTAGGCATTGGAGAATAGAATATTGAGCTAACTGTGTTGGAGACATACAGCATCCAAAATATTACACAGACTAACAATAAACTGCATCTGTCAATTAATAGTAAAAAGAAAATTGTAGAAGAGAACCTGATGCGTACGATATTGAATATTTACATGAAGTCTTAAAACAGTTTTTAAAAGGAATTTAGCTAAACTTAAATCTGAAACACGGACGGTGAATGAAACGATTATCTTTAACCAGATAGACACAATAGGACGACAACTTCTTTCACAAAACGACGTGTTTTGATGAAGGACTCCAATAAATTTTACAGATCTGAACACACTGTGAATATACTCCCTGTCAGTACAATCTGCATCGAATGTAACACTGCAAATAATTCCTATCAGAACGATAGATTCATACAATTTATGGTTTCTACCCGTTAGTTGTACTGGGGTATAAGATGGTTGAGACTCCCACCAACACTGTGCTCCTCATAGGGACAGTTCAGGCATTGAAATATCTGGAACTGCATATTGTAGATCTGAATAATCAGCTCATTGACTCTCGTGGAAAGGAAATCATTGTGTGACTACATCTAAGGTAGAGCATACGTAAGGTATAAAACCAGAGCCCAGAGCCCATAGCACAGCACTTCACAGCAGAACTGCAAAGTGATAACACGTATGAACTACGAGTTTCTTAAATCAGTAGGCCTGAAACCTTACAATAACGGTACTCAGTGCAATGGGCTCAGTAGAATATGTTGAGTGAATTATACGCCAGGAATACTTCTTGCATTAACCTTATGCCGCAACGACATTTAACAGGAACGACGAAATTAGAGTTGCCATTCAGCACCAAGATGCTTTCACCCACCCTCGCAAAAGTTACATATACATGGATGGGGTATTTAGGAGATAGGAGGGCTCTGCCACCAAGGGGTCAAAGGTTACATGTATTGCTTTTGCATTCCGGTTTCAGGAAAACGATATGAACTTAAAGGAGTTGAGATTGACCTTACACGTAATATCGGTATATCACACATTTTCACCTGTCCCCGTAAATATATATATATATATATATATATATATATATATATATATATATATATATATATATATATATATATATATATATATATATATCAACGCTCGTCAGCAGCTGGAGGTATTAATATGATTCTAATTTCATTCTAGACGGCTGCAGGTCATCAATGGTTTTTCACACATGTCCGAAAGAACAGACACCATATCCATACAAGTATACACTTTTGCACAGGCTCCTTACCTAATTCCCGTACAACTCTATTAATCACTCATCTTGCATGAAGTGTCTGCTTTTGTATGCTGTTACTCTTTAAACAGATCGTTAGTTATATAGTTACAATTTTAATACATTCGTATATTACATATCATTGCCGACATTCGACTCACACTTACTTCACACGGAGTTTCATTTTGGGGATATTTAAAATGCCACATTAACTTTGATTATTTTCATAAATAGTCATATCAGTTTACTTTGTAAATAATACATTCATATTATAGAATAAACATGCGTAACCTCAGTTACATCGATCATCCTTATGCACAAATATATATCCGTATGTTTGGGCATCACAAATCTTTACATATGAAATATTATACATAATTTCTTTCACATTGGTCATAGCCAGTGTGCTCCTTGCAGCCGTTGGATAAGCGTCAGCCAGCAGCATGTCGTACTCTTACCTCACTTATTTGTTTCATAGCTTAATTCTTAATTTCTTTGCGTGTTTTTAAGTACTTGCATAGTTTAATTCACAAATTTCGGGCTTATTATAGTATTTGAGAATTGTAGCATCACGTTTTAGTACCCGTATACTGTAAATTCGCGTCATCGTCAGTCATCTGTTTGTTTTGAACAGTTTGTGAGATAAAAGATCATCATCATCATCATCATCATCATTTAAGACTGATTATGCCTTTCAGCGTTCAGTCTGGAGCATAGCCCCCCTTATACAGTTCCTCCTTAATCCCCTATTCAGTGCGAACATTGGTGCCTCTTCTGATGTTAAACCTATTACTTCAAAATCGTTCTTAACCGAATCCAGGTACCTTCTCCTCGGTCTGCCCCGACTCCTCCTACCCTCTACTGCTGAATCCATGAGTCTCTTGGGTAACCTTGCTTCTCCCATGCGTGTAACATGACCCGACCATCTAAGCCTGTTCGCCCTGACTGCTACATCTATAGACTTCATGCCCAGTCCATTGTGGACACCCTCCTGCCATTGTTCCCATCTACTAGTACCTGCAATCATCCTAGCTACTTACATATCCGTAACCTCAACCTTGTTGATAAGGTAACCTGAATCCACCCAGCTTTCGCTTCCATACAACAAAGCTGGTCGAAAGATTGAACGGTGCTCAGATAACTTAGTCTTGATACTGACTTCCTTCTTGCAGAAGAGAGTGGATCGTAGCTGAGCGCTCACTGCATTAGCTTTGCTACACCTCGCTTCCAATTCTTTTACTATGTTGCCATCCTGTGAGAATATGCATCCTAAGTACTTGAAACCGTCCACCTGTTCTAACTTTGTTCCTCCTATTTGGCACTCAATCCGTTTATATTTCTTTCCCACTGACATTACTTTCGTTTTGGAGATGCTAATCTTCATACCATAGTTCTTACATTTCTGATCTAGCTCTGAAATATTACTTTGCAAACTTTCAATCGAATCTGCCATCACAACTAAGTCATCTGCGTATGCAAGACTGCTTATTTTGTGTTCACATATCTAAATCTCACCCAGCCAGTCTATTGTTTTCAACATATGATCCATAAATCATATGAACAACAGTGGAGACAGGTTGCAGCCTTGTCTTACCCCTGAAACTACTCTGAACCATGAGCTCAATTTACCGCCAACTCTAACTGCTGCCTGAGTATCCATGTAAAGACCTTTAATTGCTTGCAAAAGTTTGCCTCCTATTCCATAATCTTGTAGAACAGACAATAACTTCCTCCTAGGAACCCCGTCATATGCATTTTCTAGATCTATAAAGCATAGATACAATTCCCCGTTCCACTCATAACACTTCTCCATTATTTGCCGTAAGCTAAAGATCTGGTCCTGACAACCTCTAAGAGGCCTAAACCCACACTTATTTTCATCCAATTGGTCCTCAACTAATACTCGCACTTTCCTTCCAACAATACCTGAGAAGATTTTACCCACAACGCTGATTAAAGAGATACCTCTGTAGTTGTTACAATCTTTTCTGTTTCCATGTTTAAAGATTGGTGTGATTACAGCTTTTGTCCAGGCTGATGGAACCTGTCCCGACTCCCAGGCCATTTCAATTATCCTATGTAGCCATTTCAGACCTGACATTCCACTGTACTTGATGAGTTCCGACTTAATTTCATCCACCCCAGCCGCTTTATTGCACTGCAATCTATTGACCATTTTTTCCACTTCCTCAAATGTGATCCTATTTCCATCATCATTCCTATCCCATTCTACCTCGAAATCTGAAACCTTACTGATCGCATTTTCACCTACATTGAGCAACTCTTCAAAATATTCCCTCCATCTGCCCAAGGCATCCACAGGGTTCACCAGCAGTTTTCCTGACCTGTCCAAAATACTTGTCATTTCCTTCTTACCTCCCTTTCGAAGACTGCTAATTACACTCCAGAATGGTTTTCCAGCAGCTTGACCCATAGTCTCCAACCTGTTTCCAAAGTCTTCCCACGATTTCTTCTTGGATGCTGCAATTATCTGTTTGGCTTTGTTTCTTTCTTCAACATAACTTTCTCTGTCTACCTGGGTTCCGGTATGTAGCCATTTTTGATACGCCTTCTTTTTCCTTTTACAGGCTGCCTTGACTGTATCATTCCACCAAGCTGTTTGCTTCACCCTACTTTTACACACTACTGTTCCAAGACATTCTTTAGCCACTTCTAGTACTGTGTCCCTGTACCTTGTCCATTCCTTTTCCAATGACTGTAATTGACTACATTCAACTAACTGGTACCTTTCTGAAATCGCTGTTATGTACTTGTGCCTGATTTCCTTATCCTGAAGTTTCTCTACTCTTATCCTCCTACATATGGACCTGACCTCCTGCACTTCCGGCCTCACGATCCCAATTTCACTGCAGATTAAATAATGATCAGTGTCATCAAAGAATCCCCTGAATACACGTGTGTCCCTCACAGCCTTCCTGAATTCCTGATCTGTTATTATATAGTCAATGACAGATCTGGTTTCCCTGTCTTCCCAAGTATACTGGTGAATGTTCTTATGTTTAAAAAAGGAGTTTGTGATTACTAAGCCCATACTGGCACAGAAATCCAAGAGTTGTTTCCCGTTCCTGTTGGCCTCCATATTCTCTCCAAATTTACCCATAGCCTTCTCATACCCTTCTGTTCGATTTCCAATCCTGGCGTTAAAATCACCCATGAGCAGAACACTGTCCTTGTCCTTTACTCTAACAATTACATCACTGAGTGCCTCATAAAAACTATCCATCTTATCTTGATCTGTCCCTTCACAATGCGAATATACTGACACAATCCTAATTTTCTTGCTAGACACTGTCAAATCTATCCACATCAGTCGTTCGTTTACAAACCTTATTGCAACTACGCTGGGTTCCATTTCTTTCTTGATGTAAAGCCCTACACCCCATTGTGCTATTCCTGCTTTGACTCCTGACAGGTAGACCTTGTATTCTCCCACTTCCTCTTCTTTCTCACCCCTTACCCGAATGTCACTAACAGCTAAAACGTCCAGCCCCATCTTACTTGCAGCCTCTGCCAGCTCTACCTTCTTCCCAGAGTAGCCCCCATTGATATTAATAGCTCCCCATCTCATTACCATTTGTTTGCCAAGTCGTATCTTAGGAGTCCCTGGTTTGTCAGTTAGAGGTGGGACTCCGTCACCTCCAAAGGCCCGAGGTATTTTGCTCTGATTGTTGCCAGCATCATATTTAAAGTACCAGTGAAGCAGGTTGCTAGCCTTACTTGCCCCGAGTCCCATTGGGTTTTACCCCTAACGGCTGAGGGACTAACTGGTGGATTTGGTAGTCTTTGCCGTATGAGCACAAAGGTGACCACGACTCAGAATATGTCCGAAATGCCCAGCCTTATTCCAAAGTAACTGGTATCCCGACTGTCGGGACCACTTACTTGGCTACTCATACGTTGCCCGTGGTTCATGAACTAGGACATGACTACAGGAACCCACACCATGAAAGAGAGGGAAAAAATTGTTAGGGATGGATAGGGACTGCACGTGTTGTGTACGCATTCAGGGGAGTTGGCCACCGTCCGTAAACAGCTGGAAGCTATGTTGGCCATGGTCGACAGGCTCCAAGATGTTGCCCTGGGCCGTGGTGACATTGGGACATCCGAGGCGAGCGCATTGTCGCCTCTGGAACGTGTAGCATCGCCTGGGATCTCTTATGCCACTGCGCCCTTCGATTCGGACGTCCCTGCCGGTCGACACTTGCCTGACGGTGATTGGCGAACCCTGGCGGGGTCTCGAATCCCAGGGCGGAAGACGAAAGTTGGTGCTGGCTGCAAGGCTGTACCCTCTTAAGCCTCCGTAACAGGTTTGAGGTACAGCTCACAGCTGAAAGTGCTTCTGAGCCAGCAAGGGCAGCCTTGCCTGTTGCAGCAGTGGCCGGTCTTCCTGAGAGGTCCAGACAACGGCAGAGGGTGGGATTGCTTGCCATTGGGAGCTCCAATGTTAGGCTGGTGATGGAGTCCCTTAGGGATATGGCAGCTAAGGACCGGAAAAAAGCCAATGTGCACTCCGTGTGCATACCCGGGGGAGCCATCCCAGGTGTGTAAAGGGTCCTTCCGGATGCCATGGAGGGTACATGGTGGAGCCAAATGCAGGTAGTGGCTCATGTCGGCAATAATGACGTGTGTAGCTATGGATCGGAAGAGATTCTCTCTGGTTTCCGGCGGCTATCTGAGTTGGCGAAGACTGCCAGTCTTGCTAGCGAGATGAAGGCAGAGCTCACCATCTGCAGCATCGTCGACAGGAGCGATTGCAGACCTTTGGTAAAGAGCCGAGTGGAGGGTCTGAATCGGAGGCTCAGACGGTCCTGCGACCGTGTAGCCTGCAGATTCCCCGACTTGCGCCGTAGGGTGGTGGGGTTCCGCCGAATAGGTGAGGTGTCCACTACACACAGGAGGTGGCTACACGGGTAGCAGGGGCTGTGTGGAGTGGACTGGACGGTTTTATAGGTTAGACAGTCTCGGGAAAGATCGAAAAGGGCTCCAGTCTCAAAGGGTACAGGGCAAAGAAACGACGAGAATCGACCAAGCAGCAGTAGGTATTGTAGTTGTAAATTGTAGTAGCTGTGCTGGAAAAGTAATAGAGCTTCAAGAGCTGATAAAAAGCACTAAGGCTGAAATCGTTATAGGAACAGAAAGCTGGCCAAAGCCGGAGAAAAATTCTGCCGAAATTTTTACAGAGGCGCAAACCGTGTTCAGAAAGGATAGAGTAAATAAAATAGGTTGTGGTGTGTTTGTGTCTGTTGGTAGTAGTTTATCTTGTAATGAAGTTGAAATAGATAGTTCCTGCGAATTTCTGTTAGTCTGAGTTATACTCAACAGCCGTACCAAAATAATGATTGGCTCCTTCTACCAACCCCTGACTCAGATGATTGAATTGCTGAATGGTTCAAAGAAAACTTGAATCTCATTGCAAATAAGTACCCCACTCATACAGTTGTAATTGGCGGATACTTCAATCTACCCTCGATATGTTGGCGAAAATTCATGTTCAAATCAGGTGGTAGACAGAAAACATCTTCCCGAATTGTACTAAATGGTTTCTCTGAAAATTACTTTGAACAATAACTTCATGAGCCCACATGAAGAGTAAATGGTTGCGAAAACACACTTGACCTCTTAGCTACAAATAATACTGATCTAATAGAGCGCGTCATGACGGATACAGGGATTAGTGAACACAAGGTCACTGTAGCGAGGCACAGAACCATATCAAACAAAACCACTAAAAATAAACGCACAATATATATATTTAAAACAACAGATAAAAATTCGCTTGATGCCTTCCTAAGACAGAGTCTCCACCCTTTCCAAACTAATTATTTAAGTGTAGACCAGATATGGCTCAAATTCAAAGATAGTGTATCGACAGCAATAGATAGATTCATACCGCATAAGTTAATAATAGACGGGGCTGATCCACCATGGTACCCAATACACTTCAGAACACTGTAGCGGAAGAAACGAAAAAAGCCTGCCAATGCAGAAGAACGCAAAAGCCACAAGGCTGGCTAAGTTTCATGAAAGCTCAAAATTTAGTGGGGACGTCTATTCGAGATACTTTTAATAGTTTCGACAATGAAACATTGTCTCAAAATATGGTAGAAAACCCAAAGAGATTCTCGTCGTATGTAAAATACACCAGAGGCAAAATACAGTCAATGCCGTCACTGTGCGATAGCGATGGAAAATTTACCGATGATGGTGCCACTAAAGCGGAGTTACTAAATACAGTTCTCCGTAATTCCTTCACGAAAGAAGACGAAGTAAATATTCCAGAATTCGATACCAGAACAGCTGTTAGCATGAGTGACATAGAAGTAGATGTCTTAGGTGTTGCGAAACAACTCAAATCACTTAAGAAAGGCAAGTCTTCTGGTCCAGATGGTGTACCAATCAGGTTCCTTTCAGAGTATGCAGACACAATAGCGCCTTTCTTAGCAATCATATACAACAGCACACTTGACGAAAGATCCGCTCCTAAACACTGGAATGTAGCACAGGTCACACCACTATTCAAGAAAGGAAAAAGGAGTAACCCATTGAATTACAGGTCCGTATCACTGACTTCAATTTGCAGTATGTTTCTGGAGCATACGAGGGGGGACCTAAAAGAAACCGGACTCCTAGGGCGCTGCCACTCGTAGACGTAGTCTAGGATTCTCACGCTAGATGGTGTTAGAGACCTTCATGAAACAACTGTGCAGATGGCGTCAGTGTAGAGCTGAACGTGCAAGTGTGATATTGTGTTTCTCTGACTGTTGGCGGGTTACCTCTGCGAAGTCGTTATGGCAACTTTAAAAGAACGATGAGTGTGTGTGAAATTTTGTTTCCTGCTAAAAACGCTGCAACGGAGACACACCAAATGCTCCAGGAAGCTTTTCAGGAGGACGCTATGAGTCGCACACAGGTTTCCGAGTGGTTTGGGCGCTTTAAACGTGGTAGGTGTGTGTTGAAGACCAAGCTCGTTCTGGACGCCCTTCAACATCGCGAAATGAGGCGAATATTGAAAAGGTCCACCAAAAGATCAACGAGGATCGTCGCCAAACGATCGACCAAATTTCAGCAGAGACAGGAATCAGTTGGAGCCCGTGCCGCCGGATTTTGAGTGAGGATTTGCACATGAGACGTGCTGCTGCTAAATTTGTTCCGCACCTTCTCACACAGGAGCAAAAAACCATCCACATGAGTGTGTGTCAGGACTTGAAAACAGAGACTGCACGTGATCCAAACTTCTTGAGGAAAGTCGTTACCGGGGATGAAAGTTGGTGTTACGGGTATGACACAGAAACCAAGCAAGCGTCAAGCCAGTGGAGGACTCCCAACTCTCCCAGACCAAAAGAAGCAAGGCAAGTGAGGTCAAATGTGAAGACGAAGATCATTGTCTTTTTTGATTTTCGTGGAATTGTGCATTGGGAATTCGTACCCCCTGGCCAGACCGTTAACCAGCACTTTTACTTGGATGTTTTAAGGCGTCTGCGAGAGGATGTGAGGAGGAAATGTCCAGAACTTTGGCGATCAGGTGACTGGTTTCTGCATCACGAAAACGCTCCAGCACACACGGCCTTACGAGTGACCCACTATTTGGCATCTCAGATGTGGACTGTCGTTCCCCATGCTACGTATTCGCCGGACCTAGCCCCGTGCGACTTTTTCCCTATTACCACGAATGAAGAAAATCCTAAAAGGGGAGCGTTATGACGATGTGGAGGCGGTAAAAACAGCTTCGCAAGGGGCACTGGACAACATCAAACTTGAAGAGTTCCAAACATGCTGGGAAAAGAGACTTGACAAGTGCATCGCATGTAATGGAGAGTATTTTGAAGGTGACTGAAGTTATTTTGTAAAAAGGTTCATCAATAAATTTTTTATGACAACAATCCGGTTTCTTTAGGGTCCCCCCTCGTATACTGTACTCGAACATTATGAATCACCTTGCAGAAATTGATTTATTGATACATAACCAACACGGATTCAGAAAATATCGTTCTTGTGCAACACAGCTGACTCTTTATTCCCATGAAGTAATGAGTGCTATAGACAAGGAATCTCAGATCGATTGTATATTCCGAGATTTCCAGAAGGCTTTTGATACCGTTCTTCACAAGAGACTATTAATCAAATTGCGTGCATATAGAGTATCGTTTCAGTTGTGTGACTGGATTCGTGAATTCCTCTCAGAGAGGTCACAGTTCGTAGTGATAGGCGGTAAATCATCGAGTAGAACAGAAGTGATATCTGGCGTTCCGCAAGGTTGTGTCATAGGCCCTCTGCTGTTCCTGAGAGAATTTCTGCATGGTGCGAAAAGTGGCAATTGGAACTAAACAAAGAAAAGTGCGAGGTCATCCACATGGGTACTAAATGAAATCCGATAAATTTTGGGTATAGATAAATCACAAAAATCTAAGGACTGTCAATTCAACTAAATACCTAAGAATTACAATTACGAGCAACTTAAACTGGAAAGACCCCATAGATAATATTGTGGGGAAGGAGAAACAAAGACTGCATTTTTGTTGGCAGAACAGTTAGAACATGCGACAAACCGACTAAAGAGACAGCCTACATTACACCTGTCCGTCATCTGCTGGAATATTGCTGCGCGGTGTGGGATCCTTACCAGGTGGGATTGACGGAGGACATCGAAAAAGTGCAAAGAAGGGCAGCGCGTTTAGTGTTATCGCGCAATAGGGGTGACAGTGTCACTGATATGATACGCGAGTTGGGGCTGCAGGCACTGAAACAAAGGCGCTTTTCTTTGCGTCGAGATCAAGTTACAAAATTTTAATCGTCAGCTTTCTCTTCCGAATGCGAAAAATTTTGTTGACACCCACCTACGTAGGGAGAAATGATCCCCACAATAAAATAAGAGAAATCAGAGCTCGAACACAAAGATATAGGTGTTCCTTATTCCCACGCGCCATTCGAGAGTGGAATGGTAAAGATGTAGTATGAAAATGGTTCGATGAACCCTCTCCTAGGCACTTAAGTGTGAATTGCAGAGTAACCACGTAGTTGTGGATGTAGATTACTCATCGGAGCTTGTTATTTATGTAATTGGGAAAGCATATACACTACTTCAAATACACTAAGCTCCGCTTGCCTAACTACGCTTAGCCTCGCCCTTAGGAATGAAGGAAGGAGTCTTTTTGACTACCGGCCCGTCGGATTACTAAGGAAAGGATGCTGTTTAAAAAGTATATACAAGGTGGTCCATTGATAATGACCGGGCCAAATATCTCACGAAAGAAGCATCAAACGAAAAAACTACTTAGAACGAAACTTGTCTAGCTTGAAGGGGGAAACCAGATGGCGCTATGTTTAGCCCGATAGTTGCGCTGCCTTAGGTGAAACAGATATCAACTGCATTTTTTAAAAATAGGAACTCCTATTTTTATTACATATTAGTGTAGTACGTAAAGAAATATGAATGTTTTAATTGAACCACTTTCTTCGCTTTGTGATAGATGGCGCTGTAACAGTCACAAACATATGGCTCACAATTTTAGTTGAATATTTGGTAACAGGTTTTTAAAATTAAAATACAGGGGGTAGGTACGTTTGTACATTTTATTTCGGTTGATCCAATGTGATACATGTACCTTTGTGAACTTAGCATTTCTGAGAACGCATGCTGTTACAGCGTGATTACCTGTAAATACCACATTAATGCAATTAATGCTCAAAATGATGTCCGTCAAACTCAATGTACTTGGCAATACATGTAACAGCATTCCTCTCAACAGCGAGTAGTTCGCCTTCCATAATGTTCGCACATGCATTGACAATGCGCTGAGGCATGTGGATCACGATACCAAATATCGTTCAACTTCCCCCACGGAAAGGAATCCGTGGACGTCAGATCCGGTGAACGTGCAGGCCATGGTATGGTGCTTCGACGACCAAACCACCTGTCATGAAATATGCTATTCAGTACCGCTTCAACCGCACGCAAGCTATGTCCCAGACATCCGTCATGTTGGAAGTACATCGCCATTCTGTCATGCAGTGAAACATCTTGTAGTAACATCGGTAGAACAATACGTAGAAAGTCAGCATACATTGCACCATTTAGACTGCCAACGATAAAATGGGGCCAATTATCCTTCCTCCCATAATACCGCACCATACATTAACCCGCCAAGGTTGCTAATGTTCCACTTGTCGCAACCATCGTGGATTTTCCGTTGCCCAGTAGTGCATATTATGCCGGTTTACATTACCGCTGTTGGTGAATGACGCTTCGTCGCTAAATAGAACACGTACAAGAAATCTGTCATCGTCCTGTAATTTCTCTTGTGCCCAGTGGCAGAACTGTACACGACGTTCAAAATCGTCGCCACGCAATTCCTGGTGCATGGAAATATGGTACGAGTGCAATCGATGTTAATGTAGCATTCTCAACACCGACGTTTTTGAGGTTCCCGATTCTCGCGCAATTTGTCTGCTACTCATGTTCGGATTTGTTGCAGGTCGTGGTTGACGTTTCACCTGTGGCTGAACACTTCCTATTTCCTTAAATAACGTAACTATCCGGCGAACGGTCCGGACACTTGGATGATGTCGTCCAGGATACCGAGCAGCATACATACCACACGCCAGTTGAGCATTTTGATCACAATAGCCATACATCAACACGATATAGACCTTTTCCGAGATTGGTAAACGGTCCATTTTAACACGGGTAATGTATCACTAAGTAAATACCGTCTGCACTGGCGGAACGTTACGTGGTACCACTTACTTATACGTTTGTGACTATTACAGCGCCATCTATCACAAAGCGAAAAAAGTGGTCCACCTAAAACATTCATATTTCTTTACGTGCTACACGAATATGTAATAAAAATGGGGGTTCCTTTTTAAAAAATGCATTTGATATCCATTTGACCGATGGCAGCGCCATTTAGCGGGCCAACCATAGCGCCACCTGGTTTCCCCCTTCAAGCTAGACGAGTTTCGTTCTTTGTAGTTTTTTCGTTTGGCGCTTATTTCGTGAGATATTTGGCGCGGTCACTATGAATAGACCACCCTGTATATATTAGATCTAGTCTACCTTAAGTTTCTAGTTATAATGTAGTTATTTCTTCTTTTTCCCTGTATCTATATAAATTTTTTAACATGTGTGTTTGCGCGAGTTGCGTTTAATTGCGTTAGCTGGCCGTCGTATATCATGTCAGCTATCTAATAATTAAACCTCTTGCGGCCGTGTTTACCAGCGCATGTGCGAGAGTCGTTGTTTCACCTCGCCTGCTGACACAGCTCGCCGCTGCGATTACACCACAGTGTGTGTCGCAAGTTGTACTCTGCTTCGCCGCTCCTCGCGTCAAGCGAAGTGCTGTATCGTTCAATTTCTCTCTCAATTTCACTTACCTGCTACTTTATATATCAAAATAGAAGTAAAATTTCATATATCTAACCATGTTTCCTTAACATTAGTATTCAAAAGAAAATAGAAATTAAATTACTATTATGTACACTATGTACAGTCAGTTTGAGTAAAAGTACTTGTGTGAAAAATGTTTATTCGACAAATTCTTTAAAGTCCTTATGGGGGTAGACTAGTCCTCTCGTAAATCATTCTATAAGCTCCAGGATATAGGATTTTGGAAATTATATACGGTGCTGTATAAAGTAATTATCACTATTTGTTTGACTTCCCTACTTTTGTTGTCTGAGCATGGGTTCCCAACAGAACTCGTTGGCCTTCACTAAACTGTGGAAAACGCTTCAGTTCCCGATCATAGATTTTCTGCCTATATTCAGCCTCGTTTTTCAGTGTGATTACTGCTTGTTTAATTTTCTGTTCCGATGCCACTTCCACGGCTGGTATTTTTAGCAAGGCTGACTGCCATTCGTTCTTTTGTCTGGTGTAAAACACTAAATCATTTGGTATGAAACCAGTTAAATAATTTGAAAGAATGTCAGTGACCTGCATGAAAGGTTCGACATATTCTACTCATTTTGCGTGCGTGTGCTATGTGTGTGTACTTGTGAATCCATTAAATTCCTTGAATACTCTTTCTGTGGGCGATGCCTCGGGGTGGAATCTTCATACTAACAAGTCTTTTATACCCTGTGATGTCATAAACTGCTTCCAATTCTGTCCTATAAAACATGAGGCATTATCAGTGGGTTTCACTCGTGGCTTTCCTATCCTCCTCAAGTAATCTTCTTCGAATCCTTTCCTGATGGAGGTCGCTGATGCAAAACGTACTGCGTACATCTTAATATGCTTCCTAAAAACATCATATAGTGCCACTACGTATGTTACTCCACCCTTGGCTCTTGGATACAGGCCAGTCACATCAAGAGACACTAAATATAGAGGTTTGTTAGTGAACATCGGGTGAAGCTCGATATATGTAGAAGAGTTAGAATGTTTTGCTTTCTAAAAGGCCATAAATTTTCGTTGTACTTTAAGTACTCGTCGTCTCAAATTTGAAAAGTAGCCATGTTTACTTGTATTTTCTGTACATTTACTTACCCTACAGTGCCCGAAACTTCATGGGTGAGCACTATGAATTTCTCAATGTACTTCACAGAAAGACAAACGCCCCACAGTCCTGAGTAAGGATGTTTGCAATGGAATGAAACACGTTTGTATTCGCTGTACCAAATTTTTACCTGTTCGTTGCCTTCCTGTGTTAGTTTTTGTTTGATCTTGCTCCATCTTAGGTCCTGTTGTTGCATTATTTACATTTGTTAACAAAACGTATTGTAGTCAGATTGCGGTATCTTACTTTGCATAAGCAAGGTTTATATCTCAAAGTCCCGTACCAAAAATTCACTAAATCCATCTAGACCTTGAGATAACCTTGACAGAGCAACGGAAATGATGTTCTGACTTCCCTTGGTAATTTCGAAGTTACATTCTTACAGAAACAGACACCATCTTGCCGATCTCTTGTGCAGTAATCTGAATGCGAACAAAAATGAAAGTGATTTGTGATCAAGGTATACTTTTGTACTCTTACCCCACGAGAAGTACTCAAATATTTTGAATGCCCTGACTACAGCCAAACTTTCTAATTCTGGTACAAAGTATGACCTTTAAGCCTCTTTGAATTCCCTGACTACAGCCAAACTTTCTAATTCTGATACAGAGTATGACCTTTCTGCCTCAGTTGATGTGCGGGTAGCCAAACTAATTACCTTTGGCAATGTCTTCCCGTCTTCCACTCTCATCTGGAACAGACGTACCCACAGGCACTGTGAGGAGGAGTCTGTGCACAGACAGACGTCCTTCTCCATATGAGGGTGACTAAGTATATTTGCACTCACTAGTGCCTCTTTAACACCATAGAAATCCGTTTGGCACTTGTCATCAAACAGCCATGATTAAGCAGAGCGTCACTATTCTTCAGTTCTTTGGGTATGAACTTACGGAAGAATGACGCTAATCCTAAATACGCTTTAAGGTGTTTCATATTTCTACGCGCAGGACAATTGTGTATGACATCGAGTTTCTTAGAATCCCGAAGGATACCTTGTTTGGAGATAACGTCGCCAAGAAATTTTGCCTTCTCCCTACAGAAGTCAATTTTTTTAAATTGCCTGGTTCTCAATTAGCTGAATGTGTTCCGACCAAGTGAGGGTGGCGATTAACAAGTCGTCAAGATAGGCTATAACCTTGCTAAGTAGCTCTGGTCCTAATACTTTATGTAACGCTGCGATGAATACACATGCACTTATATTCAGGCCAATTGGCAGGACGCAGAATTCAAAGCTTCTACCACCACATACAAAAGCTGCGTACTTTCTACTTTCTGGATGAAGTTTGATTTGCCAGTAAGACGCTTGGCGGTATCATGGAACTTCAACAGTTGTTGGTCTAGATTGTCGGGCCTGATTAACACTGGTGCTAGGATCTTATTAATTCTTCGAGCATCCAGAAACAATCTTACCGATCCGTCTGGTTTACTTACAGTTAATATGGGGCTACAACAAGGTGGAAATGAAGGGTGAATGATCTTCCATTTAATCATTCAAATGGCTCAAATGGCTCTGAGCACTATGGGACTTAGTTTCTAAGGTCATCAGTCGCCTTGAACTTAGAACTACTTAAACACACATGCATGCCCGAGGCAGGATTGGAACTTGCGACATAAGCGGTCGCGCGGTTCCAAACTGTAGCACCTAGAACCGCTCGGCCACCCCGGCCGGCCTTTAATCATTCGATTCACTTCTTTTCCTACAGCCTTTCTTTTCGTTCAAGGAATGGAATATGATGATACACAAAAAGTTGCATATGGGTTAACATCCATGTTGTACTGATAATCCTTAATAATTCCGGGTTGTTTTCCAAATACATCTGCATACTTAAATAACAGATCTGTAAGTTCATGTAGCTCCTGTTCATTAAAGGTGCTGGGCTCACTTAACCTTTATTATAGTAAGTGTTTACAAATAACACAGTACGAAATACAAATTGAACTGTCACATCTGACTCCCTCTGCATGACCTTTTGTCTGACGCTTTTATTTAATCGACAGAAAGTTCCTGTCCGTTTCCTATGCCAATTTGCGTCTTATAAGCTCTAAACGTGTCCTTCGCAATGAAACAATTTGATATTAATTTGCTAAAGAAGATGAAATTTCATTGGAATAAGTGCTTGTAACTTCACCACATTTGACTTGTTTCTAGTGGACGTCTGTATTCCACAATTCTACACTGGGACCGTGGGATTTTTACCTCCTTTCTTTAACTTTTGGAAAAATTTAGTTCAAATTAAGTTAGTCGTTGCACCTGTGTCTAGAACTAATTGTACTTCCATGTCAGTTATCGTTTTCCCTATAACTGCCTGTACCTGCTCTTCGTACAAGTTTTCCTGAAGTTTTTCCTTATGTTGGTATAAATCATCTTTTATATCACCTTGTTCGTCGTGCCTCAGAAAACAAGTATTTGTAAGTGTTTTGCCCCCACTCCATACCTGGTCATCTGTGTGGGGCCTCACTGCGACCGGTTGGAGATTTCTCTGATGCAGGAGCCTTGACCTTGGTGAAAGGAGTAATTTCAGCGAGCTGTACAGAGTGTTTTGTGTTGCGCCAATTCGTGTCATTGACTGTACGTGAGCGGTCTTCGAGCGAATTCGTATTGGTAGTTGCGAAATTATAGTTCGCGCTATTGTGTTGTCGAATGGTTGGCTGCGGCACACCGTGCGGCATTTTGTTGTTGCCGACCGCTTGCCACTGCACCGGCTGGCTGTTACTACAGTCCTGGAAATTGAAATAAGAACACCGTGAATTCATTGTCCCAGGAAGGGGAAACTTTATTGACACATTCCTGGGGTCAGATACATCACATGATCACACTGACAGAACCACAGGCACATAGACACAGGCAACAGAGCATGCACAATGTCGCCACTAGTACAGTGTATATCCACCTTTCGCAGCAATGCAGGCTGCTATTCTCCCATGGAGACGATCGTAGAGATGCTGGATGTAGTCCTGTAGAACGGCTTTCCATGCCATTTCCAGCTGGCGCCTCAGTTGGACCAGCGTTCGTGCTGGACGTGCAGACCGCGTGAGACGACGCTTCATCCAGTCCCAAACATGCTCAATGGGGGACAGATCCGGAGATCTTGCTGGCCAGGGTAGTTGACTTACACCTTCTAGAGCACGTTGGGTGGCACGGGATACATGCGGACGTGCATTGTCCTGTTGGAACAGCAAGTTCCCTTGCCGGTCTAGGAATGGTAGAACGATGGGTTCGATGACGGTTTGGATGTACCGTGCACTATTCAGTGTCCCCTCGACGATCACCAGTGGTGTACGGCCAGTGTAGGAGATCGCTCCCCACACCATGATGCCGGATGTTGGCCCTGTGTGCCTCGGTCGTATGCAGTCCTGATTGTGGCGCTCACCTGCACGGCGCCAAACACGCATACGACCATCATTGGCACCAAGGCAGAAGCGACTCTCATCGCTGAAGACGACACGTCTCCATTCGTCCCTCCATTCACGCCTGTCGCGACACCACTGGAGGCGGGCTGCACGATGTTGGGGCGTGAGCGGAAGACGGCCTAACGGTGTGCGGGACCGTAGCCCAGCTTCATGGAGACGGTTGCGAATGGTCCTCGCCGATACCCCAGGAGCAACAGTGTCCCTAATTTGCTGGGAAGTGGCGGTGCGGTCCCCTACGGCACTGCGTAGGATCCTACGGTCTTGGCGTGCATCCGTGCGTCGCTGCGGTCCGGTCCCAGGTCGACGGGCACGTGCACCTTCCGCCGACCACTGGCGACAACATCGATGTACTGTGGAGACCTCACGCCCCACGTGTTGAGCAATTCGGCGGTACGTCCACCCGGCCTCCCGCATGCCCACTATATGCCCTCGCTCAAAGTCCGTCAACTGCACATACGGTTCACGTCCACGCTGTCGCGGCATGCTACCAGTGTTAAAGACTGCGATGGAGCTCCGTATGCCACGGCAAACTGGCTGACACTGACGGCGGCGGTGCACAAATGCTGCGCAGCTAGCGCCATTCGACGGCCAACACCGCGGTTCCTGGTGTGTCCGCTGTGCCGTGCGTGTGATCATTGCTTGTACAGCCCTCTCGCAGTGTCCGGAGCAAGTATGGTGGGTCTGACACACCGGTGTCAATGTGTTCTTTTTTCCATTTCCAGGAGTGTACTTCCGGCCAGCGGATAGCCTTGTACTGGACTGGCGGACCACCGTTCCCTTGTTCACTGTAATTGTTTCGTTGTTCTGGTAACCTTACTTAAATCTTTTGTTTGTCCCATTTCCATTACCACAACCATTCCCTTTTTGTGTGTATTGTGTCGAATATGGCTGTCATGCATGTTGTGTAGTACATTATTGGCCATTAAATTGCTATAACAAGAAGAAATGCAGATGATAAACGGGTATTCATTGGACAAATATATTATACTAGAACTGACATGTGATTACATTTTCACGCAGTTTGGGTGCATAGATCCTGAGAAATCAGTACCCAGAACAACCACCTCTGGCCGTAAAAACGGCCTTGATACGCCTGGGCATTGAGTCAAGCAGAGCTTGGATGGCGTGTTCAGGTACAGCTGCCCATGCAGCTTCAACACGATGCCACGGTTCATCAAGAGTAGTGACTGGCGTATTGTGACAAGCCAGTTGCTCGGCCATCATTGATCAGACGTTTTCAGTTGGTGAGAGATCTGGAGAACGTGCTGGCCAGGGCAACAGTCGAAAATTTTCTGTATCCAGAAAGGCCCGTACGGGACCTGCAACATGCGGCCGTGCATTATCCAGATGAAATATAGGGTTTCGCAGGGATCGAATGAAGGGTAGAGCCAAGAGTCGTAACACATCTAAAATGTAGCGTCCACTGTTCAAAGTGCCGTCAGTGCGAACGAGAGATGACCGACACGTGTAACCAATGGCACCCCAAACCATCACACCGGGCGATACGCCAGTATGGCGATGACGAATACACGCTTCCAATGTGCGTTCACCGCGCTATCGCCAAACAATATCGCCAAACACGGATGCGAACATCATGATGCTGTAAACAGAACCTGGATTCATCCGAAAAAATGACGTTTTGCCATTCGTGCACTCAGGTTCGTGGTTGAGTACACCATCGCAGACGCTCCTGTCTGTGATGCAGCGTCAAGGGTAATCGCAGCCATGCTCTCCTAGCTGATAGTCCATGCTGCTGCGAACGTGGTCGAACTGTTCGTGCAGATGCTTGTTGTCTTGCAAACGTCCCTCTCTGTTGACTCAGGGATCGAGACGTGGCTGCACGATCCGTTATTGGCATCCAGATAAGATGCCTGTCATCTCGACTGCTAGTTATACGAGGAAATTGGGATCCAGCACGGCGTTCCGTATTACCCTCCTGAACCCACCGATTCCATATTCTGCTAACAGACATTGGATCTCGACCAACGCGAGCAGCAACGTCGCGATACGATAAACCGCAATCGCAATAGGCTACAATTCGACCTTTATCAAAGTCGGAAACGTGATGGTACCCATTTCTCCTTCTTACGCGAGGAATCACAACAACGTTTCACCAGGCAACGCCAGTTTGTGTATGAGAAATTGGTTGGAAACTTTCCTCATGTCAGCACGTTGTAGGTGTCGCCACCGGCGCCAACCTTGTGTGAATGTGAAACGTCCCCTTTAGAACAATTTATACAAGACTGTGCTTAAACTGACACACAATATTTTTAGCGCAACGCAATCTGACTTTCAAAAATCTCTACTAAAGAATGGCCCTGACTAACATTAACCTATACCTTTCACAAATCACTTACCTCACAAAAATCTTCGTTACTCGAACTGCTGCAATACAGCGAGCGCCACTACTGCCAGCTAAATAAAAGATTCAACTATGGAAGGCACTAACTACTGATAGACATAGTTAGCATGTTAATAGAGAACGAACAATGTATTTACCTTAATAATCATAATATATACAGCAGTTCATGACATCCATTCTGTACTCAAAAATCCGCCATCTCATTTCCCACATCCACCACTGCTGGCGGCTCACCTCCAACTGCGCAACGCTACGCGCTGTTCACATCCAGCTGCCGCTGCCCAACACTACAATGGCAGACAACAATGCAAACTAGTCACAGACTACACACAGCACAGCCAGTGATTTTCATACAGAGCGCTACGTAACGTTGCCAATAAGAAAACATAAACAGCCTACTTACAAATGCTCTGAGAAGCTAATCATTTGCATATCACAGCATCTTCTTCGTGTCGGTTAAATTTCGCGTCTGTAGCGCGTCATCTTCGTGGTGTAGCAATTTTAATGGCCAGTAGTGTAATATTATTATTTACAGGTTGTTTTACAAAGACGGATTGAGGGTTTGTTTAATGCTGCTTTATGTTGCTATGATGCCTTTTCATAAATCAGTTCAGTGGAATCCAAAACTGAATAAAAGTACTCAGTGTCGTGTTTTCCTGCGCTACAAATTTTTCCCGTATGTGTGGCGGAAGTCGGTTCTTTAATATCTTCAGTACATTCACCTGTGATATGGAATTGGTCCAATATCTGGTCTTATTTAAATACTTTTTGATATAACCCCGCAAGCATCCATGCTTGCTACTAACTGGAACCGGATTAAAGACTTCACGTTTTAATCTCTCTTGAAAGGCTTCCGACCAGTACTTGTCTACGAAAGAACGTTCAAGTTGCAATTAATTGTGACAACGTCCTGCCATTTCAGTGGTCCACCAAAGAACGATACCTTGGGTGTAAACAACAACAAATCTTATCTTTTGAGCCAGTGTCTAGTTGCGCGGAAATACGTCGCGGAACGCACTGATAAAAACTAGCGGCTCATCCGCTTTCCATCTGTCGAATACGTAGAAAACTGACTATGTCTAAGCAAACCTTCATCAGCGAAGATGGATGTTAAACAATTGGTTCAAATGGCTTTAAGCATTATGGGACTTAACATCTGAGGCAATCAGCCCTCTAGACATAACTAGTTAAACCTAACTAACCTAAGGACATCATACACATCCTTGCCCGAGACAGGATTCGAACCTGCGACCGTCACAGCAGCGCGGTTCCGGACTGAAGCACCTAGAACCGCTCGGCCACAAGGCCTTCTGGATGTTAAACGTGCGGCTTTATCTGACATCAGTGTGTTGTTATAAGTGTGCAGAGCACTGTGTGACAATTGTGTGCGTATTGTAGGTTCTCCTGTAGGGAAATTACGAATTTTGCAATCTTCACTTGCCCGCGCAAGATGTGAATAACTATTACGCGCATCCGTCTTGGGCACAGGTAGTTGAATATTACCTACCCGACCTACTTCATTTGATGAATCGGTTTCCCTTCTTTTCATGGCCTCTTCTACCACATCCACATATAATTTTCATTCACATACTACCTTCTGCGCTAATGTACTACTTTGATCCAAGGTACCTGCTTCTGTTCTTTTGGTTATATCGTCTAAATATTTCCCTATCTAAGTTCTTTCCATTTCTTCTCCTGTGGCTGTTTCACGTTCCTCTGTTTCGTTCAGCAGCGAGATATCGCTTCGGTAGAAGTGTGAAACAGTCTCATCGACAGTTATCATGGTATCATCACAGTTTGTCTGTATATCTCTGCTGTCATTTGTTACATTTTCCGCTAGATGCGCAGTTAGATCTTCGTTTTCATTTATCTGCTTGTGCAAATCACCGCCATCTTGGCCGATAGCACCTTCTGTATTACGATCAACAATGGGTAATTTTTGGTCAGCCACTTTGATCGTGGTAGTAATTACCAAGAAATTGATAAAAATCAGTAGAAGAAAATTTATGTAACTAAATCTTGCACCCCAAACCTGCAATTTCCTATGAAATTGCGTTTCGATAAATTCCTGTCAATTTGTCGAAAAGTATTACGACACAAATCATTCATATTTTAGTAACAATGTGCACTATAATGATGAATCAAAGTTTGGTATGATTTATGAGTTCTTTCGATTTGTAAATTTTCTACTAGGGAAAACGTGAGGAAAAAGGAAAGAAGAACCACGACAAGAGAGGGGTTACTAAGCGTAATGATGGAAGCTGATGCCCTAATTTCGTATCTTCTTCAAGCAGCTCACTTACATCTCACGTTGGTGGATAAATTGGTCTTTTTACTTCTCTGCTCCTCGCTTTCATATAATATGACTTTTGTTGAACGCGTAAGCAATAAGAAAATACACAAAAATTAGTCTTACACAATAACGATAAAATTGTTGCATATGTTCATTCAACATTCGTTAGAAAAAGTCTGTTCATGTTTAGCTATGACTTTGTCTTGGAAAATCGATCGCGAATTGTGTTAGTCAGTTGTTCGGGTTTGGAATAACGGTGCTTACAGGCAGCTCAACAGCCACACAAAGCGTATGAGTCGGCGTGAAATGTACGTAGCGAGAGATAATTATTACTTGTAGTACTGGAATTAAAGCATGGATTCTTGTTAAAACTTCCTAGCAGCTAAGAAAACTAACTACACACACACACACACACACACACACACACACACACACACATATATATATATATATATATATATATATATATATATATATATATATATATATATACAGGGTGTCCCAGCTATCTTGTCCACCCAAAATATCTCTGGAACAGTAACAGCTATTGGAAAACGACTTTCACCGGTATCAATGTAGGGCTGGGGCCCATGAATGTACATATTTGGAAACATTCTAAAGCGAAAGCATATGTGTTTTTTAACGCAAACTTATGTTTTTATAAATGGACCTCCTATATTCTTTCTTCAGCAGTCCATAGCATGACAAAGCACATACACAATGGCGTTGACTGCATTGCAATATTCCCATTACATCCCGAGATATTAAGATGCGAAGTTGACGCTTGAAACACCCGACATGCGCTGCTAGTGCACTACTTGAGGCTCAGGCGTGAACCCCATCCTGCCCGTAATCGCGATTTGATTGACATGTGTAATCACACTTCCATACTTATCAAGAGGTCCGAAACGAATAATACGGTCTGCTGCCATCAACTCTCATTAGCACATGATGGTTTCCCTCTTGCACGTTTCACGTATCTACTTACACAATATGAACCAGTACCGATCGGTGTACACCCATCAGGTTGTCTTATTTATTCTGCACACCCAAAATAAGGTTTGTCTAATGCGTTATATGACCCATTGTGCCTGTCGCGCAGGGCCTGGCTCTACCTAGTCAAGTGTTCAACGTAGTTCCCGCTACTGCCACAGTTACCACTTCGCCTTGTTTATGATTTGCGACCCATGCAAACTCCTGTACTCCACCACCCTCCGAGCATCCCATTTGTTGATGCTTTGGCGTGCAGTACACCGCTTGCCAGTGTAGTCGTGCATCAGAGTAATCTAGTGACGGCACGGAGGTAGTACACATTGTGAATAAACTTTGTGTTGTGGAACTTATACTGTACAGTATAATGTACACACATGAAGATATGGTAGAAATGCTGATGATCTATAGAGAATGTACATTGACGGGAAATACGTTATGAGATTGCTTGTTTGTTGATAGTACTGTTAGCGAACATTATGTTTATTAAGTTAATATGTCTGTTTTCTACCCTACTCTACATACCTGTACTGTACCCTGTTGTAGGTGGACGAAATGCTGTTCAGACAGAACGACTGTAAAGAAGACGATTCCATGACAAGCCATCGGCTTCACGCCGGATGTTTGGTCGTCTCACATCTCGTCTACGTGAAACGGGAAGCTTAAATCCAAGTCCTCGACATCGTCCTAGAACGCGCACAGATGAACGTGCTGAAGTTGCTGTGCTCCCTACCATAGCTGTGAATCCTCAAATCAGCACACGTCAAATTGAACGTGAAGTTGGTGTGCCGAAATCAAGTGCACAGCGTATTCTTAAACGTTATAAATTTCATCCTTGCCATGTTCATTTACACCATGACCTTCATGAAAATGAATTCTGCAATAGGGTAACATTTTGTCGGTGGGCACAGCAAAAACTACTGACTAATCCAAATTTTTTTGCAGATGTTCTCTTTACCGACGAGCCATCATTCTCCAACAAAGGAATTGTCAATATGAGGAATATGCATTACTGGGCCGCAGACAAACCAAAATGGCTCCGTCAGGTAGAGCATCAACGTCCGTGGAAAGTTAATGTTTGGTGTGGGATTATTGGAGATACCATTATCGGACCTTTCTTTGTAAATGGCATCCAAAATGGCAGACAAAACTCCAGATTTATACGACACAGTCTTCCTGTTCTCTTGGACATCGTACCTCTGAACCGGAGAATGGTCATGTGGTATCAGCATGAGGGATGCCCTGCACATAACGCCTTACGAGCACGACGACTTCTGAACCGTAAGTTCCCTGGTGGGTGGATTGGACGAGGTGGCCCAGTTAGGTGGCCTGCCCGATCTCCGGACCTTACACCGCAGGATTATTTTCTTTGGGGAGCAGTGAAGGATGCTGTTTACCAACATGAACCAACAACACCAGAGGACATGAAGCAACGCATTATTGATGCTTGTACAGCCATCAAAGAGGAAACAGTAGCACGAGATTGGGCATCCTTCATCCGCAGAGTGACCCTATGTATGCAAGCCAATGGGCATAACTTTGAGCATGAGATGTGAACGCTATGTTTAGTATGTAGTGCTGGTATCACAGTGGAAGATTCTACAAAGGGCCATTTTAGCCAGTGATGTTAAGAAACATTTGTTTGCAACAATTTGTCATTTAACGCATTAGATAAACATAACATTGATAATTATGTGATAATAAAACTAATTGGTTGAACATGTTTACTTTCATCTTCTATGTCCTACCTGAACTTCCCAAATCAAAACATTTTTACCTAAACAACGGTAAAACTTTTAGTCCACTTGCTCGTTTCACTAAAACCATCAACATGAATTTTACTATTATGGGTGAATGATTAACTGTCTCTTGCGCTAGATCTACAGTAAAGTAAAGTTTTAACGTTGAACGGCATTACCTTTTTAGTAACGGATTAACGATAAGCGAAGTTAACTTTGTGGCTAACGTTGCGGTACACAGATATGTTACAGAACCCCATCACCCCTAGTCTATGGGATAAATACCTGCTGGAATGTACGACGTTAATGCAGGATGGCAGCAGACCGTGTTATTCGTTTCGGACCTCTTGATAAGTATGGAAGTGTGATTACGTATGTCAATCAAATCGCGATTACGGGCAGCATGGGGTTCACGCCTGAGCCTCAAGAAGTGCACTAGCAGCGCATGTCGGGTGTTTCAAGCGTCAACTTCGCATCTTAATATCTCGGGATGTAATGGGAATATTGCGATGCAATCAACGCCATTGTGTATGTGCTTTGTCATGCTATGGATTGCTGAAGAAAAAATATAGGAGGTTCATTTAAAAAAAAAGATAAGTTTGTGTTAAAAAACAGATACGCTTTCGTTTTAGAATGTTTCCAAATATGTACATTCATGGGCCCCAGCCCTACATTGATACCGGTGAAAGTCGTTTTCCAATAGCTGTTACTGTTCCAGAGATATTTTGGGTGGACAAGATAGCTGGGACACCCTGTATATGTATATATAATACTAGTCACTATTAAGTTAAGCTGAAATCATTAATTTACCTCTGATTTTCTGTGGTTGCCGATCAAACTCTCCATCCACTAAATCTTGATGATTATCACATATATATCGAAGATGTCTTGCAGGGTGGAAGGAATTACTGCCTCTTCTTATAACTACAGCAAAATTCATGCTTGTGAACGAATATTGTCATAATAATGAAAAATATTCTTGCGGCTACGATAGCTCTTAACATATATATTTTTCTTGCATTTTTATACACACATAGCATTTACTACACACATTCTTATTGCGCGAGTAAAAATTACTCGTCTTGTTTGTGTGAGATCTAAAACACAGGTACTCTCAAGAGAGACTGAAGCAAAAGTTGTTAGTAAAATTGAATATTAATTGGACATTGCTCTTCTGTTACAATAATAGCTTTAAAAGTCCATCTCTGTCATATTGTGCGGCAATGTACAAATTTCTTATTAGTAATGAGGAAATGAAAACATTCATATAAATTAATAATGACAGAAAAGAAAAAAGAAAAAGGTATGATATTCGTAGACAGTTGTTTAGGTATTACACAGTGCCTCTAAAACTGTTTATGAGGTACTTTGCGGACATGCAGCGAATCATTATGAATGAGAGACAGGATATTATTATGGATAACAACTCGTACATTCAAGGATTTCAAGACGAGAATGAGATCATCATCAATAAAATAATGTGAAAAATTCCTCACTATAGTAGGCGAGGAGCATTTGAAGCTTTTAAAAGTTCTGAATGGTAATGCGTATCTACCATTAAATTTGCGTACATAGGAATTTTTCGAATACCCAGTAATACTGAAACCAACTACACATTGATAGTTAAACCACAGTTCAACTGCAGTCACCCAGATAAATCAAGCATACATTATGTACAGACAGATGAGGGAATATAACAAATGGTTCCACCACATCTGACAACTGCAATTTAAGTAATGCTAGATTCTACTTGAATTCGGAATTATATCTGAATGTCAATTTATTGCTACAGTGGGATGAAAATGCATAGTCTAGTATTTGACATGTGTGAGGAGTTCTGTACATCTTACTATGAAGTTGTTGAAGAGGGAAGATATCTATTCAGTCCACAGAAATTCAAGGTGCTGGGACCAGTTATTGTAATAGACTGCTCAAAACAGAATGAAGTAATTAAATCAGGACTGACAGATGTAAAAATTGAATCTGAATCTTCAGCAAATTTCCTGAAATGTACTGTGGCATATGCTCTAGGTCTACATGACTGTATGATTAACTACAGATCAGTCAGTGATTTTATGAAGCAAGCTGCATGAATAAATAGATGTTGTGCCATATCCAGAGAATTTCACAACGGCATCTCGGAGTGTGAACATCGCTGCAGACGTTCAAGGTTTTTATGAATGCATAAGGTTCATATTTAAGTATATTGCATTCACAGAAGATGCTGATGTAACAGACATTCTCAGCAGTGTAACGAGAAGAAGTAAGAGGCACCGCATTAAGACTCGTCTGATCTTTCCAAATGATTTATAGCTTCCAACAACAGTGCCCAGATTCCTCCTGGTCTTTGTCACTGGGTCCTGCAATGCTGAGAACACCACTTAGCTGTCCGAAAAACGGCTTGGCGCAGAGTGACTGCCTCAGTGAGCCGTGTACACACTGCTGAGTGTTGACTTTGTATGGCAGTGGAGTTGCGACGTCATCAGGATGCGCCGGCAGCCGACTCAGAGACCATGATCCGGCGCCCGAATCTGCGGCCCTCACCCTGGATGTCTCCGGTGCGTGTTGGGAGCCAAGACGCCTGCCCGCGGTAGCGAGCTGGGGAGTGGCCCGCCGCTGGCTGGCTGCGGACCCCACGTCGGCCTCAGAGGGTCGAATCAGTGACCCGCCAAGGACTGGAATGCTAGCGCCCCATCTGCTGCTGTGTGTAGCTGGTGGTGTGGCACGCCATGCCATCCAGGAGAGTGGCCACAGTTGAGTGCCTTGTTAGAAAACTGGCACCTATTTATCCGCAGCTGTTCACCTCTGTTTTGATAATGCGCCGCTCCAAGTCACATACTGATAACACCTAGATAGGACAGTGGGCCCCTTCTGCTTGTAACTTGCTCCATGCAAAACGCTCCGTTTACTGTTTTCAGCGGGTTCCCTCTTGGAATTGGCTCTCCTCCTGATCAGAATGGAAACAACACATATCAAAGTTAAGGCTGTGAAGACAGTTGGCATAAAGGTGCTCAAAATGATCGTCATTTGTCATTGTCTTTCCCTGTACTGAGCGACAAGTTGCACAAGCTGTGTGGCTGATATTCGCCCCTTTTGCTCTGACATGAACTGGTTTACGGATCCCAACAGCCCTAGGCTCCAGAGTTTGACTTAAGAAGGTCAGATTCTGCCCTGGCAAAAACTCTAAAGTGGCTTCTGGCCAGTACAGCAATGGGTGTGTAACATTCAATTATGTGACTCTTGAAATTGACACTGGCAGGTGGAAGGTTGGTCCTATTACGTTACATGCAGTTCCATTGATTAAAATTCCGCTATGCTCGAGCTCTATACGTTTCACTTCGGGCAAATACTCTCTGTTCAAAGCAACTTGCTACTCCTATTAATTTTTCCTAGATGGAAGATCCAATGCATCCCGACCCCTTGCAAGCTCAATTTTGGCTCCACGATGCCCCTTGGACAAACTATTCCTTTCCTACTGACTAAAAATAACAGCAATATGCATGTGTACGGATTGGTGCTTATCACCCTGGCTGGACATACACTTACCTTCCCTCTTTGGCAGCTTTGTCAACTACCAAGATCAGCAATAACTCCTCAGTTTTTACTTCCACAAACTACTCAACGCTCCCCTTTTCAGGGAGCTGAGGACATGGATCACCATTACTCTTCCTCCCTCTTCAAAAAGACAGTTGTCCCTATCAGGCTATACTCGAAAATACATATACGAAAACACAATGCCTAATTAATCTACGCCGGCCCGAGTGGCCGAGTGGTTCTAGACACTTCAGTCTGGAACCGCACGACCGCTACGATGGAAGTTTCGAATCGTGCCTCGGGCGTGGATGTGTGTGATGTCCTATAGTTTGGTTTAAGTAGTTCTAGGAGCTGATGACCGCAGATGTTAAGTCCCATAGTGCTCGTACCCATTTTTTTTAATTAATCTACGTAAACCCAATGATACATAACAAGAAAAGAAAACAAATACTACAAATACTCATCTACTTTCTGGATCGCAAAGCATACGGTACTTCATGCTGTATCTTCCTGATTTTCTCTGTGCTTACCATCTCTCTTCACTCTCTCTTTCTTCCTCTTTACTACCTCTAACACACCTGGAATCACATCTGGACCACCCTTTAATGCCCGTAACCGCCCATTGTGTACCATCGTTGTTCTAGTTGGCAGCTGAAGCTTAACATTATTGGGTGATGTGGTTTAAACATATTGGTGTGGCCCTTGACACCTTGTGAGGAGCTACTTCGTTTGCCCTTTTGGCGAATAGGGGCTGGATAGCATTATCCATTGCCCTACTCTATACTGCGGTAAACTTTCTTTGCGCTTCACTGCGTCTTCCTGCCTTTCCAAAGCCTTCGTATTCGCCTTCTGTACTCGTTTCCAAACATCCCGAATTGTTCTCGTGAATTGACGTACAGATTCACCAGACATTCCTTTCTGTAGCTTCACTAAATCAAACGGTGACGGCATTTTTCGATCATACACTACCTCATATGGAGACAAACCGGTATTTGTATGGACTTTTGCATTATATGTGCATACAATTTGCTTCACATACTCGTCCCATGATGGTGATGAGAATCCACATAAAAACTCAGCATCTTCCCGATTGTTCTGTATACTCGTTGGATGCAATGCACTCGTCCTCGACTTCTTTACATGCAACAATTTACACAGTTTCTTCATTCAACCCCACATAAAGTAGGTGCCTTCGTCAGCAATTATTGTCTCCGGTACACCTGACTTCAAAATCCAGTTGTTTACTAGCGATTTCGTGACCATTGTTGCCTGTTGTATTGGCATAGCCACCATACCCAGATTCCTCGAAAAATGGTCTATTATTGTCAGAACGAATCTGTTCCCCAATGATGTTCGCATGAGAGTTCCTCAGTCATCAATCCCCAAGAAAGAAAATGTAATGTCGCTTTCGGTTATCGTTGTAGCTGTATTTGTTTCCTACTCAAATCTGCCCTCTGCGCACATGGTATACAATGCTTGACATACTGATCCATATTTCCTTTCCTACCACTCCACTAATACCTCTCCGCCACTCCTTATTCGTCGCTCTACACCCGCCATGACCAGATAACTTGTGTTCATGTGCTTCCTTTAAAACCTCATCTCTCATCTTCGCTGGCACTACTATGCTTGGCCATAACTTTGTTTCCCTGCACAAAAGACCGTCCTAGATATTAAAGTGATGCTGTGTCTGATACAATTTACAATCTTTGTCAGCATGCTGTAATTCTTGCCATACTGCTAGGTCATAATCTATGACTTCTACTTTTGTCACCTTCCTATTTAGTGCATCCGCATTACTGTGCTTGTTCCCAGGCTTGTACTTCGAATTCACTCAGCCTCACAGGCCATTTAGCGAGTCTAGTGGACGGATCGTTCAACCCCAACAACCACTTCAACGCAGCATGATCTGACACTATCCGAAGTCTTCTCCCATAAAAATAACATTAAAATATGCGATTCCATAGATTACGCTAAGCATCTCGCTCTCTCTTGTTTAATTCCTCTCTGTTGCATTGAACTGCCTAGACGCATAGGCTACAAGATGTTCTTTCTCATCAGTTTCCTGAATACGAAAACACCCTAATGCTTCATTCGATGCATAGCATGAAAGAATAAATTCCTATTCGAAATCTGGAAACACAAGAACTGGACTCGATGTTAACACTTCTTTCATTTTGTCAGACGCTTGCTGACACTCTCCTGTCCACTCAAATTTCACACCCTTCCATGACAATCGCTTAAACAGCTGTGCTAAATGTGCAAAACCTTTCATGAACTTTCGATAGAAACTGCCAATATCGATGAATGACAGAACTTCCTTAACTGTTTTCGGTTCCTAAAAATCCCTTACAGCCCATACCAACTTCGGATCTGTTCGCAATCCGCCCCAACTGATAATATGACCGAAATGTTTTACTTCTTCTAATGCAAAATGATACCTCTCCAGGCTCAACGTTAAATGAGCTGCTCTTAACCTCATAAAAACTTCCCTTAACCGCTGTCTATGTTGCTCCACATTACTCGAGAACACTATAATGTCATCCAAATAGACAAGACACTGCCGTGGTTTCAAACGCCTCAAGACATTGTCTAGCAAACTCTGAAACGGTGATGGATCGTTTCTCAAAGCGAATGACATTCTGATGTACTGATAATGTCCTTCAGGAGTAGAGAACGCAGTTTTGGGACGATCCTCTGGATCCACCTCTAACTGATGATAACCACTTGTCAAATACATCTTAGAAAAATACTGGCACTGTCCTAAGTGATCCAAAGTCTCCGATATGTTTGGAGTGGGGTATGCGTCCATACTGTCTTATTATTGAGGTATCGTTAGTCACAACAGAACCTGTATTTCTTAGTTCCATGCACAGATTTTTTAGGCACAACGACAATGCCGGCTCCCCAGCAACTATTACTATGCTCTGCAATACCGTCCGCAAGATGTTGATCAATGAAATCCTCCGCAATCGGCTACACATACCTCGGTATTCTGAATGGTTTGCAGTAAACAGGTGCTTAGTTCCCTGTTGGTATCCTACGTTGAACTAATGAAGTTGCTAGAAACAGCCCTTGCGGAAAAAACAAATCCTTAAATTCCCACAACAATTCTTCCATATTCCTTTTCTCCTCCTTTCTAATGCCTAATTTTGTCACTCAATGCATTTCTATCGGCAGTTAGTGGTTGATCGCTTCGCCTACCTCTCGAACACCAGTCTTCGTCATCTAGCCAATCCAAATTTTCTACTAAAACTACTTTTATCAAGATCGCGTTTACAGCGTTAAAATTATCCAAGTTCACGGGAACTACTCGCTGTCGTTCCCCACCTGTACGCATACAATACTACGTTTCACAAAGTAGCAAAATGGACCCAAAACTTCATTTTCCTGCAATGTTTAAATAACACATACTTTACCCACAGGTACATTCGACTCCACACTCACCCAAAGCGACTTCCCGGCGCCATTAGACACACACTCATGCGAATTAAGCCATAAAGCTGACGTACGCGGTTCAATTGCTTTGTTCATTATGTTGGATGTCCCTCGTGACAGCTCTGCATCGACAATTGTTTCCCCCAGATGAAATAACATTCGACCAAGTTCCACAGTTCGTTGTTTAAGGTCAATTTTGGCATGATGTTGATGTAAGAAATCTACTCCTAGGATCATGGCTTAGCCCTCACTTACCCATGGTTCTACCTCCATGCATGTATCAAATCATTCTTTCATTACGCGAAAGTCAACTGTAACTGACACCAAAGGTGTGACCAACTTATCCGCCACTCCACGCAACCTATAACGTGGTGGGTCTAACTTCTTTCGTCCCATTTAACTCTTAGTAGCTACCGACACTTGCTCCCGTGTGCCCAACAAAATCTTAAACGTTTTAGTTCCACATAGATTGTGCGGCTGGTCCCGGCGGAGGTTCGAGTCCTCACTCGGGCATGGGTGTGTGTTTAGGTTAAGTAGTTTGTAGGCGTAGGGACTGATGACCTTAGCAGTTGAGTCCCATAAGATATCAAACACATTTTAACAATTTTTTTAGTTCCTATGGATCCTACCACTGAACATTCCACCTCTGCATACGTATTTGCAGCAATGAAATTAAACTGGAGCTCCCTTAGGTGGGTCTTGGGCCCCCTACGCCGTTTAACGATTGTCCATCCCTACGAAATCCACATATCCATCCTCTACACTGCTGATTTCTACCCCTTCCTCTATTCTTCAGTGACTGGGTACATTGCCTCTGCATATGACCGGTACGACCACACATATAACATTTTATACCCACTATAAACACTGTTTGTCCAGCACATACCCCCATTGCCACGTCTATTTCCTCACATTGGATGGCCAGCTGAATGGGTGAATACAAATCTTTCGGAGTCCCTTCACACACTTTTCGTGACATATGCGCCGTTAACCCTCTTAAAAATACATCAAGCTCCCTATGCTAGGCCTCCTGCAACAGAACACCATTTACTTGATCGCTCTGACCCAACTCTTAGTGTACTCGTTAATATCCCTTATTCTGTTCGCAAATTTCACTACCGTCTCCCCCTACCTCTTCGTCATTCTGCTCAACCTCTCCCTAAAGTACCGAGCGCTATTCTGTTTCTTGTACCTTTTTAAAAGCCCCTCCTTCAAATGCTTAAACTCTCCTGCCCTCCTTATGGCCTCAGAACACCTTACATACGTCTTCGATTCACCCGTTAATCTGATCTTGGCTGCATGCAACAACTGTTCATCAGACCAACCATTCATCACAACTGAAATTTCGAAGTCCTCCACAAACGAACGCACATCCTCAGATGCCTTGCCAGAAAACGGAATAATCAAACTCTAGGCACCTGGATGAATCTCCTGCTGCGACAACCTAGGCAAAAACGACTGATCAGATGTGGGTTCCCACTCCCTTCTACAAACACACGGACCGATACCTGCACAAAATATCAAATCGCCACCCGAGCCTGGAAAGAGGCATGATTAAGACGCTCGTAACGCGGGCAGTACGATTATGCAAGCCACAGCGCCTCAGATGCGAAATACAACACTTGGAAAGTGTTATGAAGTGCAACGGGTACTTCACAAGTGATTTTAGAAGCATAAGAGAGCCAAAGACTCGGCGAAGTGATACATCAGAAAAAGGAAATGTCGGGTGCGGCATTTCTGCCATACATTCCCAGAGTGACGGACAGAATCGGCCGTTTATTGCGCAAACACGTTGTAAAGACTATTTACAAACCGACAAAGAAATTCAAAAAGTGTCTCAGATCAGCAAAGGAGAAAAGGGACCCACTTGCAATGCCAGAAACATACCACATACCATGAACATGCGGAAAAGTTTATGTTGGAATGACTGGACGATCGATCAAAACCAGGATTATGGAACATAAGCGACATTGCAGGTTGGGGCAGGTGGAGAAATCGGCTGTGGCAGAGCACCCGCTGTGCGAGACCGACCACGTAGTAAAGTTCTGGCTGTAGAGAATAACTATCACATCCGCTTGTTCAGAGAAGCTGTGAAATACACAAACGTGAGAACAGCTTCAACAAGAAGGAGGAAAGCCTCAAGGTAAACGGATCCTGGCTTCATGTGCTGCAGCGAACGACCGTCGCAGGTAGCAAGAGAACCGCACTGCGGAAAAGCCCTCGGACGTAGGCGCACCAGGTACATATAGTCTGCGACCGCGAGCTCGGCTCCAATCCACCGCCAGTAATAGAGGGCGAAACTTTGACAATGACAGCCACTCGTGCTCAACGTCGGAAAAAACATGAGACAAACGTCGGACGAAGAACCCGAGAGAGAAGCCAACAGGCAGTTTGTCAACAAGTGGCCACGAAAGCCTTAACAGTTTGTATAATATTTTTTTTTTTTTTTGGAACAGTGATACAGTTTCGTTCTTGAGACAACATTTCATTCTTTTTTCTCATAACACTGATATACTTTGGTTCTTCAGTTAAAATTTGGTCCTTTTCCATATAATTCATTTTGCAATTCAGAGATACTTCTTCTTCAGTTACGCACCATTACTAATAGTAACAACGACCGTAAAAACACTCCAAAGTCCACCTAGTAATAGCACTGGTTGAGCAATTACAGTAATTGGGGCACACGAGCACTGGTTGGAAATATCCACAATTTTTTTCGATTAGCTGTGGGTCAAATATGTCTACACCAAAAATTAATCAGACTTGAAAGACTGGCGGGAGGTGAACCTTAAGAACTATTCTGTTTACATGACGTGCAGAGACTGTTTACAAGTGCATACATTTTAAAGAGCTACTTACAAGTATATATAAGAATATACAGTCTAGAGTTGCAGGTTAACTTTATCGTTTACGTACGTTTCAACGTTATTAATAACGTCTTCTTCAGAACCTGCAAAAAGTTATTATAATGTGCTAGTAAATTATATTAGATATAAAATCTTCGGAAGTTGATAGTGGATCTTAAGGTTGGCCTTGATAGCGGTGAAGCAGATGAAAGTATCCAAACGAGGCTTGCGTACGATGCTTGTAAAATAATACAAAAAAGTGTCTAGGTAGTAATACGTTCACGAAAGATATGTGCAATGTTAAAACATTAACGAAAAACTAAGAAATAATGAAGCCCTAATAACTAAGTCCAATAAGGGGAACACGATTAACGTGTCTACAAATATATATATATATATATATATATATATATATTCATAAAACGATCTTTGAAGAGAATGGCATCGTACGACTAGAGGTAGACCCAACGCCTGCCTTACAGAGGGATATTAAAGCGAGTCTTAGCAATACTAAGAAGTTGATCGGAGAATTTAGAAAAAAGGCATTGATAAACATGAACCCCGAGCCCCCGACGTTAAGGAGTCAATTTAAGCTCCACAAAATTTCCCATCCGATCCGCCCTATTGTGGATAGCACCAATAGTGCTTGTCATAAATTAGTAAGATACTTACATTATAAAATTAAAGAATATTTCGTGTTTCAAAATAATTTTTCGATTAAAAATTCAGTGGACCTAGCCAACAGACTTAAAACCGTAACATGTTCCGAAAACACCAAATTGGTGTCATTTTACATCATTAGCTTGTACACAAACGTACCAGTGGATCAGACGTAGAACACTATAGAACAAAACTTTTGGTACCACAAAAAATTATTCACCATAGAAATTGATGAGCTGATGTTACTTCTTCGAACGACTCTTAAATACAATTATTTTTCATTCAATAAAAAATTATATTCACTGCCATGTGTGTCTGAAATTTTTATAAATTCTCTGGAATTGGTTTTTTTCCGAAATTACCCGGAATTAGTGAACATCATCTTTTATGCGAGATACGTAGATGACATTTTTCTACTGGTTAATAACTCTCCAGAAGGAATAAAGCAAATTTTCGCAACGTTTAACAGTCTACATGAAAAAAATAAAATTCACACAAGAATTTGAATCAGCTGATAGATCACCAAATTATCTTGATTTAACGTTGACTATTAAAGATGCTAAAATAGAGTTCAACATAATCCGGAAGGCAACTTATTCAGACAACATCATCCCGGCCGATTCAACCCATGCCCAAGCGCATAAAATGGCGTTTTTCTATTCTAGTATCCATCAGGCGATTTCTAGCCCGTTGTCAGATGTCAACCTCGAAAAAGAATTACAAATTCTCGAGAGTATTGCACAGAATAGTGGATATGATCCAAAGATAGTGTGGCAATTATATCATAAGAAAACGCGAAGATAGACAACGACTTTAGTAAACACAAATACTCAAACTCGAGATCAGACCAGGAAATGGTTGTCGATTCCTTATGTAGGTAATGTCTCATACAAGATAGGGCGCCTGTTGAAAAATTCATGTTTTAAAATTTCCTTCTCGACGAGTAATAGTTTAAATCGAAATTTGGTTCATACCCTTGAGAAAGACTGTGATAAGTCAGCGAAATCAGGCGTATATAAGATTATGTGTAATGATTGCCCATGTTATTACATAGGTCAAACAGGCAGAGCTATAGCAGTAAGGTGTAAAGAACATCTTCCAATAAAGGGCGTAGGAACAGGGGGGTCAGCTTTGGAGGAACATCTGGTGCAAATGGCTCATACACCTAAACCTTTACGTGACATAGAGCTGAAAGGGTACAGTACCGCCCGACATTGAAAATAGGTACAACATACTTCATTATTTATGTCAGAACAACACATTTTTTTTGTAAAATAACTCAATATCAATTAATACCACGAAGCCGGATACCAGTGTGGGAAAGAATGACAATTTATTTATTTAATTGATCACATGTGCACTCCCACAAAGTAAATCCCTACGTCCAGTTTGGTGAGATCTTTTGAAATGAATGAATGTATGGTCGTCTGCTAACCACAGATAGTGAATGTGAATATATGATCATCTTTGAGTCGATCCTTTGGCCACCTTTGGTGGGACCAAAGAGATGAAATTTACCTGAGCTTTGAGCGCCTGAAATGTGGCTGACCAATAGTGTAGTAAGGTGCTCCCCCACTTCGACAGAGGTGTGAGAGGACCTCGAGAACGGCCATGGGTAACAGAAGAAATACGTCAGTTTGGCTTTAGGAAAAGTAAAGGGACGAGAGAGGCAATTCTGACGTTACGGCTAATAATGGAAGCAAGGCTAAAGAAAAATCAAGACACTTTCATAGGATTTGTCGACCTGGAAAAAGCGTTCGACAATATAAAATGGTGCAAGCTGTTCGAGATTCTGAAAAAAGTAGGGGTATGCTATAGGGAGAGGCGGGTCATATACAATACGTACAACAACCAAGAGGGAATAATAAGAGTGGACGATCAAGAACGAAGTGCTAATATCAAGAAGGGTGTATGACAAGGTTATAGCCTTTCGCCCCTACTCTTCAATCTGTACATCGAGGAAGCAATGATGGAAATAAAAGAAAGGTTCAGGAGTGGAATTAAAATACAAGGTGAAAGGATATCAATGATACGATTCGTTGATGACATTGCTATCCTGAGTGAAAGTGAAGAAGAATTAAATGATCTGCTGTACGGAATGAACAGTCTAATGAGTACACAGTATGGTTTGAGAGTAAATCGGAGAAAGACGAAGGTAATGAGAAGAAGTAGAAATGAGAACAGCGAGAAACTTAACATCAGGATTGATGGTCACGAAGTCAATGAAGTTAAGGTATTCTGCTACCTAGGCAGTAAAATAACCAATGACGGACGGAGCAAGGAGGACATCAAAAGCAGACTCGCTATGGCAAAAAAGGCATTTCTGGCCAAGAGAAGTCTACTAATATCAAATACTGGCCTTAATTTGAGGAAGACATTTCTGAGGATGTACGTCTGGAGTACAGTTTTGTATGGTAGTGAAACATGGACTGTGGGAAAACCGGAACAGAAGAGAATCGAGGCATTTGAGATGTGGTGCTATAGACAAATGTTGAAAATTAGGTGGACTGATAAGATAAGGAATGAGGAGGTTCTACGCAGAATCGCAGAGGAAAGGAATATGTGGAAAACACTGATAAAGAGAAGGGACAGGATGATAGGACATCTGCTAAGACATGAGGGAATGACTTCCATGGTACTAGAGGGAGCTGTAGAGGGCAAAAACTGTAGAGGAAGACAGAGATTGGAATACGTCAAGCAAATAATTGAGGACGTAGGTTGCAAGTGCTACTCTGAGATGAAGAGGTTAGCACAGGAAAGGAATTCGTGGCTGGCCGCATCAAACCAGTCATTCGACTGACGACCAAAACAAAACAAAAAAAGGAATCATATGACGAAACTATGTACATGGACCGATAGTAACTCAAAAATGAAAAACCAAAATTCTGGATTCAAGGCAGCATCATGGATTTTCTGAGGCGGAAGGGCTGAGGCTCATGCATCAGCGTGAGCAGCGGAGACGCCATCGGGGTAGCCGATACTGTATGGCCGGGAAAGGGTTAAAAATGGGGAGGCCCTTCGATGAACAATAGAAGCTGGCCACCTAGCTGCTGGGATGACTGCAACTCAAGACAAATTTGCTTCAGTCGAAGAATATTGTGGTGTTGTGTTTTCATCAAGAGAGCAGCATAAGGATTTTGAAGAAGTTCGCCCAAGTCCAGATGCAAGTTTTGTAGCGATTTCTGCCACCGAATGTACCAGGATGACCAAATGTAGCAGGAAGACGCCAAATGTAGTGGATGGGTGCAAGGAGGTATTGTATTAAAACTCTGAAAGAACTTTCCAAATGATTATTTGTTTCTACTACAGTGCTCCGTTCACCTCAGTCTGTGTCACAGGGCCCCACAATGCTGAGGAAGCAACCCAACATCCTGTGCAACGCAACGCTTTGTCGTGCCAGCCTTGTACGCCAGCTGCAGGATTCCGATTACATCAGGATGGCTGTGCCAGTGGGCGACTCAGCAGCCACCGTCCCCACTGACTCCACACTGCTCCACAAGGAGCTGTAGGCCAGCTCTGCTGCTGCTTCTTCCTCGCTGGTGTAGCTGAAGAGTGGCCCATCCTGGCTGGCTGCATATCTGACGTCAGCCTCAGAGGATCAGGCCAACGACCTGCCGTGGACTGGGAAGCTGGCGCCCCATCTGTTGCTGCGTGTAACCTGACAGTGTAAAATGCTGGCTGTGGAGCCCGTGTCAGCCTCAGAGGGTCAGACCAGTGACCCATCATGGACTGTGACGCTGGCACCCCATCTGTTGCTGTGTGTAGCCCAGCGTTGTGATATGCCCCGCCGTCCAGGAGAGCTGTCACACTTGAATGAATCTTGTTAGAAAACGGCACCTATTTATACTCAGCTGTGCGCCTCTGTTTTTCAAAGTGCATCGCTTTGTGTCACATATGCATAACACTTAAGTTGGCCAGTGGCACTCTTCTGCCTGTGACTTGTGCCATCGAAACTGCTGTGTGCGCCCTCTCTGGCAGTTTTACGCCCCTGTGTCCTTTATTTGCCTTCGCAACTGCTGGTATGCGTAACTTACTGCAATCTGGCGTGCACCTGGCTGTAGCTCATGCTCTGAATATCGCACAAAACTAACTTTCCCTATCCTAAACGGTGGTGCTGCTACACAAGTGACATTGTCAAGCTTACACTATCATCCTTCTTCACTGAGGACCGAGAAAATCATGTCAACAGGAACAGCAGTCAAGGAAGATAATGGAGTCTAATGAAACGATGCAGTTACTATTGTCAAATGAGCACTAGAAAACATGGAAAACTTACGATTCACAAATATCAAACAGTCGGGAAGGATTGTGCACTTCCTCTATCCTCGATGAATTCGACAACAAAGACAGTGAAAAAGTTGTCCTGGATCCATTCTTGCTTTTTCAGTAAATCTCCATTACCAGCATATCCAACAAGGATTTGAAGAATTGTATTAATTATGAACTGGCTTCATATATATGTGTTATTCCTTAGCGGAAGTTGAAAGAGGAAGTACAGAAACTCAGCACTGTACAGACTGTTTAAGTAAACTGATGTGGACATTGATTTAACCACCTTTGAATTTGTTGTTGATGAGGGATTCCTAGTCCATAAAATTTTCTGGTACAAAGAGACCACTGTATCAACCATTTGTGATGGTTATGTTAGATTTATAAAAACTCATTACTATGGAAGAGGTTGCACAGTGGTTTTTGATGGGTGCACTGCCACACCAGGTAGCATAAAAGCAGCTGTACACAATTGACAGTGTTGACCCTTGAGAACTGTAGACATCATTATCAGTTTGGAAAGTGGAGTTAGACTCCAACAAAAGGATTTTCTCCTTCACTTTCATAACAAGAATCAGCTGATAAACCTGCAGATTTAGCTGCAGAAAAATGGTATGAATACGCTCCAAGCTCCAGGTGATGCTGATGTAAATACTGTGAAGACAGGTATCAACAAATCACAAAATTCCTCAGTTGCTGTTTTGGAGAGGTTATGGATTTGACTGTTCTCTTGCTAGCCAACTCTCCCTCAAACTGAAAAACTAAAGGAGATGTTAAGCACCACGCGTACTGGACTTACCACCAAGCTCACCAATGATTAGTAGAGGAACCTCATGTCAGGGTTGGATGCTGCCCCTTACAAAATCTTGAAGATGATTTTTTGCCGACATATGAAAGGATGTAACAGCGGCAGGTAAGAGCATTGTCAAACTGCTCAGTCAAATACCTGAATTGCAAGGCCAATTGCAAGGATTGCAATATTAACTCAGGAAGAAGATGACGACAACAACATCGATATTCTACCACTCTCGTTGGACGACATCTTCACTGCTGATGAAGATGAATGAGCCTCGATCCTCCCGCCTCGAAACACCTAGATGTTGCCTTGAATTCACATTTTTTTTTTTTCATTTTAATGTACTGTCGGCCGGTGAAATTATTTTCATTATATGATTCTTAATAATATGATAAAATCTATATTTTTTATGTGTCTCAATTGTAGTTAACTTATTTCTATTGTTAATGCATTGTTATGCATCATGATAGAAAGTTACAGCAGTTAAAATCCAACAGGCTCTTAACATACTCGTTTCTAAAAGAACATCGAAACTGAGCGTACAGTTTCTAATTCTATAACTTTTGATTGGTTGAAGAGGCAAGTGCTGATCAAAGTAAAGGAAATTTAATGCTCTTTGACAGTCTTTCTGAGAAACGAGCGTGTGGAACCCAGAAGCCAATATTTCACAAAAAATGTGAGGTAAAAACGATTTTTTCGAAAATCATTGATTTTATACAAATATGTATCGAGACACTTTTACAGAAAATTTAATTAGTTTTCATTTTGTTTTGGAACATTTTTTCTACGGTGCACGGTTTCCGAGATATAAAAGAAAATCTAAAAAATGGGACCTTCCCTCCCCCCTCCAGCTTTTAGCTCATATCCCAGCGGCGGGATCATTTAGTTTACTTACTTCCTACTATTCATAACACAGTCCTGAAGACAAAAGCCCTCGAGTATTCCTTGCACTCTCCAATGTATTCACTAACTGAACTTCTGGAATTCATTCTGTTTTAGCATTCCGGCTAGAGTGAATGGGCAAGGCAGCACTTTCCTAGGACAGTGTGCCGCGCCTGTGGAGACTCTCAAGAGGAAGCGAACATGTTGGCAGGTCTCTGTTATGGAAAAATATGTGGTGGTCCGAGTGAACCAGCTAGTGGGAGGCAGATAGCTGGACAGACCGAAGGTGAATAATTGACAAACAGTCTCAGTGTTAAAAATCCATACATTATCGTAAAGTGGAAACTTTCTATTGTTGCGCCGAGCGGGAAGTTATTGTAACCGTAATTGTCTACGCGCTCAGTAGCTAACAGCATTGAGACAATTTCTGTACAAGTTTGTCGAATTTCTCGTGCAAGGTTAACGACGGTTTCTTTAAAACTGTGTACTGTGTGGGGTGATTTCGGACAATGCCAAGAACGTATAAGAGCATGAGTGGTGCTACAGTACGGTGTAATTATGACCCGGAACTTTTAGATAAAGCTGTTCGTGATATTCAGAGTGGTAAAATATCGTACAGAAAAGCGTGTGATCTGTATGGTATACCTTAATCAACCCTCCAAAATAAAGTGCAGGAAGCACATCCAGAAAAAAAATGGGAGGACAGCCAGTGCTAAACAAAGAGAAGAAGAAGAAATATTGAAGCAAGGTATCTTGAGGGCAGCACATTGGGGATTTTTCTTCACTAAATTGGATATTAGGTATTCAGTTAAAGGCTACCTTGATAAATCTGGCCGAAAAGAGAAGAAATTTCGTAATCATTTGCCAGGGGAAGAATGGCTGTATTTATTCTTCAAACGGCAGTCAGAAGATCTTTCCGTTCGCTTAAGCAAAAATATTAAACGAGCTCGTGCAGAAGGGAACAAAGAGACTGTTAAGATGTTTTTCACCAATATCAAGGCAAAGCTGGAAAATTTTCCGCCTAGCAACATGATCAACTATGATGAAACCAACATGTCAGATGATCCTGGCAAGCAGCAGATAATTACTAAACGAGGGAGTAAGCATGCTGAAAAAGTGATGGACTCATCAAAATCTAGTATCTCAAAAATGACGGCAGCTAGTGCTGATGGTAAACTTCTTCCTCCGTACGTGTTTCACAAATCAGAGCATTTGTGGGACACGTGGCAAGAAGGTGTACCACAAGGAACCCATTTCAAGAGGAATAAAAGAGGTTGTTTTGACCTGACAGTATTTGTAGACCGGTTTCTTTACAATCGCTTTGCCCGATTTGAAGAGGCAAAACGGGCCAACAGTCATGATTGGAGACAACGTATCCAGTCACGTGTCTGTACGTGTTATTGAAGAGTGTGAGCGGAACAATATTTCATTCATTCTCCTTCCCCCCAATGGCACGCACCACCTCCAATCGCTCGATGTAAGCTTCTTCAGGCCAATGAAAGCAGCATGGCGAGCTGTATTAACTGATTGCAAGAAACACACTCGTGGGACCGTTTCCAAGGTTTTCTTCTAATCACTTCTGAAGCAGACACTGACTAAGATTTCAGCAAACTCCAAGGAAAACATAAAGGGTGGATTTCGCGCCACGGGCCTAATCCCTTTTGATCCAGATAATGTCTTACGAAAATTGCCGGATAATGAGGAGAGCCAGCAAAGCAACGCAGACGCATGGTCTTTCACTTTTGAAGAAATGCTCAAAGAAATTCATTGTCCTCCAAACAACCTTGGTAGCTCCCGCCGCCGCCGCAAACTAGATGTTCAACCTCGAAAATCAATCACTGGCCGAGATTTTCACGGAAACGAAATCAGTGCTGAAACAAGTGACAGTGCTTCTAGCAGTAGTGAAAGTGAAAACGGCACATCATCCAATGAAGTTTTACTCTGAAAGAAGAGGCTTTTCTTGATGCAGAGAACAAATATAAACGTGGAAACAAGGAGCAAACAAGTCAGTATGTTGGAGTGCCCACAAATGTTGGTACTTCGGAAGTAAGTGTGAAATTCTTGGGCCCACACGAGAACAATATAAACACATTTGTGTTTCCTAATGTCCCCGATGAAGACACAATACAAAAATTTCCAAATTTCGAGAACACTTCCCACACCAGTTGAGAAGAGAGGAATGTTCATTTTTCGAGAAGATGTGCTTTAGACTCGAAGACAACCGTTTATTTAAAGTGTTTGCAACTTAATTTAGAATGATTAGTGAGAAAAATTATTTTGACCTTTTAGTTAAATTACTTTGTTTGTTTCTGTCTGTTTCTAATATTTCTGTTAAGAACTGTAAAACAATTTTATTTAATCTCTCGCAAAATAAAAAGTAATCTGTAATATAAAAAATTCATTATATCATTCCATATCACTTATTCGTAACAAAGGTCTACCTTAAAATGTGTAACATGCCACCAAAATCAAATAAAAAGCATGTAGAATTTTGAAAAAAAGGTATTAATTGTCAGAATTCGCTCTCTATATACTGTAACTTTGGAAAGAGATTTAAAAAAACACATGTGTCCGGTATCACCCCAATCCATGGGTTGACTTTGGACACTTTATTTAACTGTCTCAGATAAAAATATCTACACATACACTTTCTGATTCTGGGATATTTTATTCGTTACACATATACCCTACCACTTCCATAACAATCAATTTTATCTAACAATATATAAGAAAGTTACAATCAAAATAACGATCAAACCGTCTGAAATCACCCCGTTTGTCGGTACCTCTCCATGTATTAAGGGACTTGCGATGCAGTAAATCTTCAAGTGCTGCACACTGGTGACTTTTGGACCAGTATTTCTTTAAGAACTCTTCCTCAAATTGACTGTAGCTGGTAACTCCTTATTTCTTCCTAACTCCACAGGTGAAAGCTTCACCCTCTATTCTGTCTATTGTGAACTGAATTTTATGTGCATCTCGTAATTGTACTGGGATAACTCCCTGTAACCACTTAGTAAATATCATTGGATGCAATGCCTCTTTGGGTTTCTATTTTTGCCCCATGTGGGTCTGGGTATACCTATTATCAGTGTTCACTAATGTAATGAACTAGGCCTCCCCCTCTGTTAAGGTGGCACTATTCACCTTCCTATCAATCTCTTCGGTTCTAGTTTCTAGCTGGTGGACTCCTCCAGCAACTGTTTGATCTCATTTGTGACTATATGTTCCACAGCCTCCTTCAATTTCACTTGCCTATTTCCCAATTTACCAATAATAACTGGGCACTGCTGTTGTATTGGACCATGTCTTTAATCTAGTGGTGTTGATGTATTTCAGTTTTCTGTATTCTCCCTTCGAATTCAGTTTTGATGCCCTTGACATCTCCCTCAGCTTTTTCAATTATCTCTGCTTTCATGTCGTTCATCTCTTCTGGAAATCGATCTACCTTCACCTGAAGCTTGTCATCTCTCTCCTTAAGAGTTCTTCTCAACTGTTCCTGGAATTCTTGCAGTCCATTCCTTAAGTTTTCTTTGTTTTTCTCGGGACATCTCTGCTATACTTTTCCTGATTTCTTCGTTTCCTTTCTTGATTTTACCATTTCTTTTGGACATCTCCTCTATATTATTTTGGATTCCTTGGAGCACCTTGAATGTTATTGACAGTGATTCTTCATCCTTTAGACTCAAATCCTTTCTAATAGATTTTACCGTGTCTCAGGGTAAGTGGCTGAGTGACCCAGTGGGCTGTCCACAGATATTCCACTACTACCAATCCCTGACTCGTCTTCCTGCCCTGTCTCCATTTTTCTAACTACCTCCTCCACAACCATTTCTTTCAATTCAGGATCCATTCCCAACTATTCACTATGCACAGACAAGAAAAATAAAATAATCTCCTAGTAACCTAAACACTCACTAATCCTTCACTGTATTAGGTCAACCCAGATTGAAAAACAGACCTCCCCACTGGACACCGTAAATTACAGAAGCGTACCCAGATCCAACATTAATGACCACAAAATTGTTAAGGCTTTCGTGGCCACTTGTTGACAAACTGCATATTGGCTTCCGTCTCGCGTTCTTTGGCTGACGTTCATTTAATGATTTTTCTGACGTTTCGCCAGCACGAGTGGCTGGCATTGTCAAAGCTTCACACTCCATTGCCGGTGGTGAACTGGAGCAACGCCACCTAGGAACAAGGCCTCACAGCACGACTCGTGACGTCATGACTAGGGGTCTGAAATGCTGAGCGGCTTGTTAGGCGCTGCGCCACGAATATGAAAACATTAAACACGTTCTTGGTAGACTACTCATAGTGTTTTATATATAAATCTGTAAACAAACGCTAATCTTTCTCACTGTAGAATTAAATTGTTCAAATTTCGTAAACTATAGCTCCAAAGGCGAAAATACTTTTTCGTAATTCCAGTCACTCCCGCGTTCTGCAACTGCGAATTCCTGTAATCAGCAGTGTTACGTATATAAAGACATTCAACACTTTCCTGGTAAATTTTGCATTGTTTTTTAAGTAAATATGTAAACAAACATTACACCTTCTCATTTCAGAATTAAATTGTTCAAGTCTCGTAAACTTAGCACCGAAGATGAAAAAACATTTTCGTAAGTTCAGCCACTCGCGTTTTGAAAATGCGAATTTCTAATTCCATAACTCTGACAGCACTATTTTCACCGTGAAAGTCGCCTTGCATAATTTAATTGAAAGTGAGGTACCGTAATTGGAAAGACTGACAATTAATCGAAGTAGGTACTCTGGGACTTGTATCTATGTCAAACTTTATTTTCGTATGACAGATACCTCATTTGGCAGTCATCTACAGTTTTATACTTAAGAAAACATTACTGTACAGAAACTAGTGCAAACTTCACTGAACCTTCTACATACTACTTAGTTTAAGAGATTTGCCAGTAGAAGACTAGGTAGTGTTAAGTTATTAGGTATTATAAATTGACACGGGAGCTGCACATTAGAATTATTACAAACTCTGAAAAACTTGCCCACTGTAAACCATTGTTTATCAACTTGAAAATATTAACTGTCATAGACTTGCACATTTACACTGTTCTACTGTATACAAAGAGTAACTTACCTGAAAACCAGAATAGGCAGGATTTACACTCTCATGGAACTGGGCTTTAACTGAAGAATGGGACACCACCCATCAGCTTCATGTAATGACATATCTTAAGAACCTGTTATTACTTTTTACTGTACAAACTGATCCATTTGTATTCATCCATCCATATACTGATCCCCATCTTTTAATTAAAATACTTGTCATTTGATACATTGATCATTGGCAATGGGTATTACAATGTTGTAAAAATTTAAAATGACATCTATAGGGACATTTGTGAAAGCAGATGAGTGGTACCCCAATCTTCAGTAATGCCAGAACTAGAAATAGTAGGCATCTTCACGTACCTTACTGCAGATTATGTAAATCATAGAACAGCAATGTAGCGAGTATGAAGCTGTCTAACAAATTGCCTCTAGAATGGATAGAAGCTTTATTTGATTTATTCAATCACAAGTAGTACAGTTGGTTATCGGTAAATCCTTCCTACTCACTTGAATGTATGAGTATAAATATCACAGTGATAACTGCTCGATGAGTGTACCATAATTTCCTTAATGATTTCAATTTAAGATGCACTACACAAATCGTTTTAACTTGAATATTTTACTTCATGGAAAATCTGTTGTAACATATTGTTTTTTAATTCGTGTAAAGTAATTTTTGTATACATGGTGTATACTTTTTAAACTTTTGTAATTTGACTGTCTATTGCTGTAACAGCTAAATGACAATAAATTTCTTTTATAATTCACTATTTAATGTTATGCCAGAGGGAAAAAAAGCACTGCTGATCCAAACTCCAAAAACGTTATCAAATAAAATAGCATTGAATTTCTCTCAAATGAAGAATGGCTTAAGTTACGTATTGTCCCCCCCCCCCCTTCCCCGAAATATTGGTTTTATTGACAGACTGGACCTGCTCTGCAGATTAATTTTTACTTATGATGATGTCAGACTAACATGCTAATACTGGCAATGAATTGTTCTCCTTGTGAGAATAATTAATTTACTGACTTGACAAAAGTATATGCAAAAACTTGTCAACCATAGAGCAGAAACAGCATTAATTATATATTTACTGATGAACAGAAAAGACTATTCGCCTAATTCTATGAGATTGGGGTTTCACATAGAAATTGTGGTAACAAATTAATCTGTAGCAAAGCCTCCTGTTTGCGGCTGCACCAGATTGAAGAGAGCAGAAGAGGTCCAATACGTAACATTTACCAACAAGATGTATGGGATACTATGCATGAAATAAAAACAGAAAATATAAATAAACATTTATTTCACATCATCTTCCCAAGTCTCAAACATTGAAAATATACAACTGCAGTATAATTTAGCATTTTACTAATATTTTGTACATAGTTACTTTTTTAACAGTAGTTTCATCGTTTCTCCTCTTGGTGAAATTGTTTAGCGAAATATTTGCACAGCAAAACAGTATGCAATTCATGACTGAATCAAGTGAGTGTGTATTTTTACAGAGAAACCCATAAAAAGATTGCTGGGAATGTTGTGGGGTACTACCTTCACAAGTACATTTCTCCGATTTGCCTGTTCTAAAAATAAAATTTCCTGGTCCTTCAGAATTTACTGTAGAGTTAAAAAGACATAAGTCACACACACTACTACATCATCTGCAGGGTATGTCAACCCTCCTCTGTCTTTTACCATAATCAAATCATCACCCTGCTTAGTTTCATCTGTAGTAAGGAATACCTTACAATATTCACAATGATTTTTTTTAATAGCTTGGTGTGAGCAGTAACCTGCTATGTAATGCAACAGTGGTCAAGTATTCTCATCTATTCCATCAACATCATTTTCATCTATTGCTACATTTAAACATTCTGGTATTGATGTTTCTTTTAATCTCTGAATTTCAGTATGAGTAGAAAAAGTATCAATGGTCTTAATAACAACATCCCAACTACTTTTGGCCGAAGCACAAGGGAAAACATAGACTGTGCCCTTAGTTTTTGTTCAGTTTCAAAAACTTGTCTTAGAGAAACATGATAATTTCCCCCACATAGCTGGCGGTATTTGCCGAACCTGTCTTCTAAACTGTCTGTCTGTACTTTTCCTAACAACAAATATGATCAGTTTTTCTCAGAAAGCCAGTAGTCACTAAGCCGATCAAAGCAGCAGTTGTGTGTTTCAAAGCACTATGTGTCTCTCGAGTAAGTTTTCTTTCATCACTACAATCTTCCCAAGAGCATAACCATGACAGGGAGCACTGTAAGAATTCTTGTGTGTGATGGGAATTACTAGCCACAGGTTGTTGGAAAATATTTCTTAACCTCTGTCCCTTGAGTAATGTTTTTACATTCACAATATCCCACAAACGATTTATTATTTTTTTGAATGTTGCAGTACTTTCCCAGTTGCTAATTGCTTTCTTTGAACCAAATGTGTCCAAGGCAGCAACTGTTGTATCATTGAAAATACGCTACACTAACTTGACATTTTGGCGCTCAATTGAGTTAGGAAATAGAGACTTCAAATTAAGAAACTGCCATATTGCAGTAGTTCATCTTTTTCTATCAAGTGCAATTCTTTCAGTGCTCCAACAGATGACAAAACTCCCTTCAAACTGTCACTGAAGTCAGGAAAACACAAGACCTGCTCCTTTTGGTTAAACCAGTTATTGCGGAAACACTTCAAAAAATGGACAGTGTCCACAAAATAATACAATGGACGATTTGGAGAAGACTGTACAGGGTGATCATACTTTATTTTCACATCTGGAGGAGTAGAAAGCTTAGACATTGCTTTCTTATTAATTGCATTATTGTCTGCTACTATATCAACCACCTCAAATCTAACTGCTTCTAATATAAGAATGACTGCTTTAATGTAAGAGAACAAAACATCACCCTAAATAGTATGAGCTGGCAGAATAGATATCACATCCTTGTAAGGTGATTCCATGCTCTGAACCATACAAACATAGGCACTGGTTGCACACAAAAATTTGTCAGTGTTAAAGGCACATCCTACATTTCCAGTTTTGTAATCAAGCTGAGACTTCAGATGCATTTCATCCATCAACAGGAGCACAGTTTTATCATCTAAGGATAAAGTACCTACTTTATTTGTGATGTAGCTCATAAACTAATCACCCTGTTGCTCAATGACAGGATTTGTTGAGAGTTCACTACAAATCCTTGAAAGGGTGTTAGGACTAGGCATAGAAAAACTATCAGTGTTCCTCAAAAATTTGTAAGCATGTGGGCTAATAGAATGTACTAATGACCACATTATCATAGAGTTAGTATCATACCTAAATTGAGTTGAACTTCTGCACTTCAAAAATGAAATCTGTTCCGTCAAAAATGTAATTTTAGTTTCGTTTCCTGGCAACTTTTCTAATAAATCTTGCAATAATTGGTCAGTTAAAGACAAAATGTTATCTACAGGAGCCTAAGAACTATTATACAAAAGATAAATGTTCTTAAGAACTTCACTTACCACCTGTATGTTGTTTACTTTTATGGGAAATTTCATGTTTCCAATACGTTTCACTTCAATATCATTACTGAAGACACTGAGTAATAAACCACTGCTTATAACTATGTGGCAAAAAAATTCTTGGGTAAGGATTATGCTTTAGTAACACTAGGCTCACACTGTCAGATTTGTTTATCACTACCCAGTCACTGTGCTTTTCACATTCACTCAACTTTGTTTTCAGTTGTTCTAATCTATCGAAGGATATCGCATCAATCATTTTCGCATGAATGTCCACACTTTGTTGGATAGCAATTTGAAGAGCACGATTTTCTAAACGCCCCCTACGAATTTGTGGGTCCTCGCGTACTGCAGTTTGATGACTAGACAAATAAGATGGGCATCCAGGCAACTTCGATGGGATAGCATCTGAAAAATTAATAACGAAGAATGAAACCGATCTCACAGCATAAAAGTGAAATAAAGATAGTTCTTATGCCACTGTACTTTACTAAGAGCGTGTTTCGTAACTCACCTTTTCTCAAGCGTCGACGATCCAACGGTGCTGTCAAGAGTATACCAGTTTTCGGGTCATACATGTTGGTACTGCTTAAATATGCAGTTCACATATCTAAAACCAAGCATACAGTTCTCTTTAAAACATATAACGAAAATTAATGAGGTATGAGATTATGAATACATTTTTCTGTTTACTGTATTTTGTTCAGCTGGACTACATTTCAAGTAACTACGACACACTAACCAAACAAACACACTGATACAGCAGAGTGCTTACTCGGTGTACAGTCTTGTCTATGAACAGCCCATAACCATTGTCGTCTTAAATTCTCGTCAGGTCCATTATCGTAATTGCCCCTGCAATTCGGCATACAAAACCTTCGGGGCGCTGTAACTGAGTATAGATCAAATAACCACTCACGATCAGCACAAAGTACAATATGGAAACGCTTAGAATCACGTGTGTCGGCACCTAGCTTCTCAGACCCCTACCCGTGACGTCACAGGCTCCTTAGACTCACGATGTGAGGCCTTGTTCCTAGGTGGCATTGACTGGAGCAGAGCTCGTGGCCGCAGACTATATGAACCTGGCGCGCCAACGTCCGAGGGCTTCTCCGCGGTCATTTCCGGTGCGGTTCTCCTCTTGCTACCTGCGATGGTCGTTCGCTGCAGTACGGGAAGCTCCAATGGTTCCAATGGCTCTGAGCACTATGGGACTTAACATCTGTGGTCATCAGTTACCTAGAACTTAGAACTACTTAAACCTAACTAACCTAAGGACAGCACACACATCCATGCCCGAGGCAGGATTCGAACCTGCGACTGTAGCATTCGCGCTGTTCCGGACTGAGCGCCTAGAACCGCGAGACCACCGCGGCCGGAAGTACGGGAAGCCCGGATCCGTTTACCTTAAGGCTTTCCTCTTTCTTGTTGAAACTGTTCGCGTGTTTTTGTATTTCTACAGCTTCTTTGAACAAGTGCGTGTGACAGTGCTTCTCTACAGCCAGAACTTCCGCGTCGGCGAATTTTATTACGTGGTCGGTCTCATCCAGTGCGTGCTCTGCCACGGCAGATTTCTCCACCTGCCCCTACCTGCAATGTCGCTTATGCTCTTTGATCCTGGTGTTAATTGATCGTCCAATCATTCCGACATAAACTTTCCGCATGTGCATGGTATACGGTATACTCCCGACATTGCAAGTGGGTCTCTTTTCTCCTTCGCCGATATAAGACACTCTTTGATCTTCCTTGTCGGTTTCAAAATCGTCTTTAAGCCATGTTTGCCCAATATACGGCCGATTCTAGATGTGTTGGTCGCGAGGGACGGCGAAAACCTGAGACACAGCGTGTATTGAAAACCGACACACACGGACCGGTATCTGCACAAACTATCAAACCACCACCCGAACCAGAAAAGAGGCATGATTAGTAGGCTCGTAACGAGAGCAGGACGAATATATGAGCCGCAGCACCTCAAACGAGAAATGCAACACCTAGAAACTGTTCTGAGGAGCAATGGGTACTCCACAAATTATATTAGAAGTGTAACAGAGCCAAACACTCGGCGAAGTAAGGAACCAGAAAAAGAAATGTCGGGTACGGGCTTTCTGCCATACATTCCCAGAGTGACGGACAGAATCGGCCGTATATTGGGCAAACATGGCGTAAAGACGATTTTGAAACCGACAAGGAAGATCAAAGACTGTCTTAGATCGGTATGGGAGAAAAGAGACCAATTTGCAATGTCGGGAGTATACCGTATACCATGCACATGCGGAAATGTTTATGCCGGAATTACTGAACGATCAATTAACACCAGGATCAAAGAGCATAAGCGACATTGCAGGTTGGGGCAGGTGGAGAAATCGGCCGTGGCAGAGCACGCACTGTATGAGACCGACCACGTAATAAAATTCGCCGACACGGAAGTTCTGGCTGTAGAGAAGCACTATCACACACGCTTGTTCAGAGAAGCTGTAGAAATCCAAAAACACGCGAACAGTTTCAACAAGAAAGAGGAAAGCCTTAAGGTAAACGGATCCTGGCTTCCCGTACTGCAGCGAACGACCTTCGCAGGTAGCAAGAGGAGAACCGCACCGGAAATGACCGCGGAGAAGCCCTCGGACGTTGGCGCACCAGGTACATACAGTCAGCGGCCGCGAGCTCGGCTCCAGTTCACCACCGGCAATAGAGGGTGAAGCTTTGACAATGCCAGCCACTCGTGCTGGCGAAACGTGTGAAAAATCATTAGATGAACGTCAGCCAAAGAACCCGAGACAGAAGCCAATGTGCAGTTTGTTCAAAATGGCTCTGAGCACTATGGGGCATAACTTCTGAGGTCATCAGTCCTGCGCAGTTTGTCATTAATGACCACCCTTATACACAAACTCTCAAAGTAACATACACACCACAACTTAGAAGAAATATTAACATGTAATTTACAATAAATAATGCAAAGAAGACATTATTCTGTGCTGTACAGCATGAAAACTCATGCATATTAGCATACCATGCTTCAGAACAAATCCACAAAAATTAAAAAAAATTTATAATTTTTATATTTTCTGCAGTTGTCAAATTTAATCTAAAGTTCCTTCCGCACACTTGAAGATAGTACAATATGGTTTACTATCGCGCCAGCAAATCATCTTCACTCACCCGTCGACGCTCATCGAAGTCACGATATTTTGACGTTTGAAGATGCGCTACTAGTCGTGCTGGCGTTGCCTCCTCCGGCGTGGCACCTGCCAGGTGATGCATTGCTGTAGCTGAGTGTGGTGCCGTGTCCACTGCTAAGTCTGAAGTGAGTGGCGCTGACTTGGTCGCGTAGTTTGGCGGTTGGCGACGGGATGGATCTGCTGTCACGTATTTAGCTGATCGTAGGGTAGGTGGCGCAGGCGTCGTATACTTCGGAGGTTCGCCACTAATGTCGAGCTCCGCGTTATCGTTGTTTCTGCTTCAGCCACTTCATTTGGCAGTCAGTCGAGTTCGCGATGCCGACGAGTGAGGACGATGCGCGCGCGGCCGGGGCAACCGCCTCGGACGCGCCGGAGTCGGCCGCTGGTCGGTCGGTTGGGCCTGGCCCGCCGGACGCCCCAGCGGCCGCTCCACACAGGACGGATCCCAGGTTGACGACCCAGGCTACGGCACCGGTTCATGACAGGATAGAGCGACGATCGACAGGCGCTATTCGACCGCAGAAGACTACACACCGCACGACGAAACCGTATTCGGACGTCGGCCATACATCACATCACGACGGACGCAGCAATGAAGACGACCGCCAGGACTACGCCAGAAGACTCGAAATATGTCGGGAGGAGGACAAAGAAACGCTGAAGGACATACAACGCCTTATCCGGTATTCACGGGAAACGCAAGAGCAGGATAACGACACCTGTCCGGCATCTCCATCTGTGGACTCAGATGTCGAATCACAGCACTCCCACCAAACGGTCGACGACGCGGAGATGGCAGCGGCCTTTCCAGCAGAAAACGACAACGACTCCCCACACGCAGAGGGTGACTTTACGCTCGTACACAACAAACGGTGCAGAAGCAACGCATTAGCCAAGGACTTAGCCAACCCAGCTAAGAGACGAACGGAGACCATCCCCACAACGAACCGATTCGCCCCACTGACACCTCAAGCTGCGCCTCCATCAACCATCAACAAGTGCAGGCACAAATTTCTAATGCCGCAGAAGCCGTGGACAGAGACAAGAATGTGCTTCGCAAAGTGCCCCCAGTCACAATTTATTACACAAAGGATTACGTTCACCTCAATGAAACGCTCAACGGACTTCTAGAGGGCACCCTTAAAGCTATATACCAAAAGGACCGCATCAAATACCACTTTGAGTCCTTCGAAGACCAAAGGCGTGCAATAAAATACTTCACGAACCACAGCTTCTCCTATTTTACGCATCAAGCACCAGACGACAGGGAACTGAAAGTAGTTTTCAAACGCCTTCTGGCGGAAGTTACCGAAGAACAACTTTACTATGCCCTCAAGGAAAAAGGCTTCAACGTGCTACAAGTCTACCAATTTAAGGAACGCGACGAGAAGACGAAACAATTGATACCACAACCTGTGTACCGAGTCACCCTCCCATCCGGAAAAGACAGTAACAAGATATATGATGTCAAATACCTGCTCTACACACGAGTGATAATAGAAACCTATAATAGTAAAGAAGGACCAGTCCAGTGCCGACATTGCCAACGTTTCGAGCATACAGCGAACTACTGCAGCATGCCAGCACGCTGCGTCCGCTGCGGTGGATCCCATAAATCATCGAATTGTACCCATCCTAGGACGGCGCCCCCAAAGTGCGCCAATTGTGAACAACAACATCCAGCGACCTCCCGTGGCTGCCCAAAATTTCAAGAACTCCTACGGAAATATAGTAGAAGGACACCAAAGAAGTCGACCCCACAACGGCCTATAATTGCTAAGAACTCGGCCATGGCAGCGATTCCGGCCACCCAACAACAAGCGGCACCTCTCCCTGTGGAAACAATCGCCTCTCGACCACAACCGGCACCCAGAGTGACTCTCCGACAGACAAGACAACAGCGCTCGTACTCCGAAGCAATACGTGCCCATCCACCGACGCCAACACCAGCGGAGACACCATCTGCCTGGTCGACCACTTTTACACCAGCGTTAACAGATATTCTTCAACTACTCACCGCCCTCCAGCAGAAGCTGACGTCTATCCTCTCGCTTGTAGAAAGCGTACTGACAGCTTTTCAAACACCCTAAATGGATAGACGGCATCACACGAGGCATCTTAACTTCTGCATTTGGAATGCCAACGGCCTGAAACTGAAGAAAATAGAGTTCACGGACTTCTTACATCGCCACAAAATAGACGTAGCATTTGTCTCCGAAACACATCTCCGCGAGTCAACCGACCTCCGCTGGAGGAACATGCACATCTACCGGACGGACAGACGGGACCAACGGGGTGGAGGGACCGCAGTTCTGATCAAAAAATGTATTCGTCACCACCAAGAACGTTTACCCCCACTCCAGACTTTAGAGGCCACGGCAGTAACAATCCACACGACGCTTGGAAACATTACCTGTATTGCGGCTTACCTTAGCCCAAAGAAGCCTCTCCACCCAGAAGATCTTTACTCCGTTACAGAGGATTACGACAAGATCCTCCTTGGAGAGGATCTTAATAGTAAACATGTTGCCTGGAATTCCCGTAAGACTAACCCAAAAGGACATATGTTGTTTGCACTGGCTGAGAATTTACATATTTCCGTCCATGGACCACAGGAACCGACGAGGATACCTTACGTCCAGACACAAGACCCTGATTTTCTAGACATCGCCATAATCAAGAACATCAACCCGAATCTCCATCTGCGGACGCTGGATGATCTTTCGTCGGACCACAGACTGGTGTTAGGACTCATAGAGAGGGCTACTTTGCAACTCCCACTGCCGACGACAAGAACTTACGACTGGCAGCAGTTCCAAGCGTACCTCAACAACAATGTGCGACCAACCCAGGTTGTTACTACCAGAGAAGCGATTGATGTGGCAATCGCAGTACTCACAAAGAAGATTAACAATGCGAAACAACGAGCACTCACGGAGCACCTGCAACCAGAAGTCAATTATGACGAGTTTCCACCACCACTGCAGGAACTTAAGGCAAGGCGCAATCGATTTCTGAAACGATGGGTCCGCTACCGCCATCCGGACGATAGACGGGAGACTCACAGACTAACCCGCGAACTCCGGCGGAAGGTTCAGGACTGGAAGCAACACACGTGGGAACTCAAAATGGACAACTTTCTATTACGCACCAAAGATGAATGGCGAATAGTTAAAAGTCTCAGACAACAACAGCCCCCCAAAAGGGCAATTCGAGGACCCCATGGCCTATTGTACGACTCACTTGCGCAGGCGGAGCTGTATGCGGATACATACCAACAACAGATGACTACGCCCCCCACGGAGGATGGAGATGATGCACTCCACCGTGCAGAGGAGGACACAGCGGCGGAATGGGAAGCTATTCGGGACGCCCCGACTACCGCTATGCCCCGGCTGACAACGCCGGAGGAAATTCGGATGATTATCAAGTATAGCAAACACATCTCACCTGGAGCAGATAGAATCCGCAATACGGAGTTGAAACACCTCCCGAGAAAGCCTGTTGTGCTTCTCACCCAGATAGTGAACAGCTGCCTCAGGACTGGATACTTCCCAGAGGCATGGAAGATTGCCAGAATAGTGCCAATACCAAAACCGGGCAAGGATCTCTCACACCCTGACAGCTACAGACCCATATGTTTACTGTGACGCTGGGAAAGGTACTGGAACGTGTCCTACTGAAACGCATGCTGGACATCCTTGTGGCACACAACATCATCCGGCCGGAGCAGTTTGGCTTCCAGGCGAAGCTGTCGGCTGAGTTACAACTACTGCGCATCGCGGAATCTATCCAAGCCAATTTCAACAAGAAACGACATACTATTGGAGTCTTTCTCGATATAGAGAAGGCTTACGATAAAGTATGGCGACGCAACTTGATCGTCAAGCTCCGACGTACCACTCCCCTACCAGACTGCTATTTAAAACTTCTCGACAATTTTCTTCAGGATTATATGTTCGCATTGATGACAAGAATTCAACAACACGGCCTGTCCTTGAAGGACTTCCACAAGGTTCGGTCATCTCTCCACTGCTGTTTAATTTATATATTAACGACCTCCCGACGGTGCCACATGTTACTGCCAGTTTCTAGGCCGACGACACAGCGCTCCTGACTGCAGGCACCAGAATGGACCACCTCGTCACACGGATGCAGCGCCAACTAGATTTAGTGGACCACTGGACCCACATGAACAAAATAACGGTCAACGCAGAGAAAACCAAAGTTATTGTCTTCACACGTCGGAGACCCATCGTCAATGAACGCCTACGGATATCAGACCAGCCACTCCCCTGGGCAACAACTGTAAAATACCTGGGAGTGCATCTGGACGCCAAACTGTTGTATAGTCATCACATTATGGAGAACAAGACGTCTGGCCTCAAAATACTGGGAACTCTCCTCCCATTTCTGAAGAGCTCATACCTCAGCCAACGCACGAAACTCCAGTTGTACCATGCCACAGTCGAACGATCTATTTTGTATGGATCGACCTCTTGGGGTACTACGTGTGCCACTAACTACAAGAAGTTACAGGTTGTACAAAGCAGATGCCTACGATGGGTCACAGGAGCCCAATGGTGGATCCGAAATCATGACATTTATCGAGCCTTAAGCGAATCTTACCTCTCAGACAAGGTCAAGGAGAAGGCACGAACCTTATTTCGGAAGTTGGACATGATACGTGACAGTACACCACAACTCACCACAGTAGGTACGGTAGAACCCTTACGCAACCACAAATATAAAGTACCGAAGGCGATAGTATTTGAGCCTCCGTAAATGATATCCCTACGTACTTCTCCATAATTTAAGGACATATCGTCCTTTAGCACTTCTCCACACATGTTTTCAAATACACACCAAAAGCAGCGAGTTTAAGGACCCTTCTGTGTGCCCAAACTAAAGCTGAAAGACGAATAAATAAATAAAGAGAAAATTTTTACCCCTTCCATTCCCTACAGAAGTAAAAATCAACGAAGTTGATCAGACTTCAGCACCACCACATATTTAAAAAAAAAAAAAACTTCATTTGGCTCTAGCCACTGGTCAGTGTGGTACACCTTCGCTATCCAAATCCTTGCTGTCGCGGCGTGTGGCCCTGCTTCACTGCTTCAAATGCTTTGGCTCGCCGCTCACAGTCTGGGTGACGTCATCCAACAATTACGTCACAGTCAACACACGCAAATGCGGTAACAGTTTATAGGTCCACATCGAATTGAGCGATTTACACCGCTCAAAAGATAATTTAGGATACAAAGTCACTTGAGAAAATGCTCCTCATACTTTCCTAACGGAATTTTGGCTGGTTCACTCGCGATTATGAACAGCCGCGCCTTTTCTTAGAATATGAATTTTACCATAATTCTCGCGGTTTTTCATGTCAATACTGCAATATATTATTTATTAATACTGCTCTTGTCACTTAAATTCATAAAAACAAATTGTTTACTGAATCTCAGTCACTTTGGCACTGTATTGTCTAAATAACGTGCTTCAAAAAATGGTTCAAATGGCTCTGAACACTATGGGACTCAACTGCTGGGGTCATCAGTCCCCTAGAACTTAGAACTAATTAAACCTAACTAACCTAAGGACATCACACACATCCATGCCCGAGGCAGGATTCGAACCTGCGACTGTAGCAGCAGCGCGGCTCCGGACTGGAGCGCCTAGAACCGCACGACCACCGCGGCCGGCTAACGTGCTTCGTTCCCGCGATTTTTTCTCTGCCTCGTGATGACTGAGTGTTGTGTGCTGTCATTAGGTTAGTTAGGTTTAAGTAGTTCTAAGTTGTAGGGGACTGATGACCATAGATGTTAAGTCCCATAGTGCTCAGAACCATTTGAACCATTTTTTTCCCGCGATGTCTAATTTCACCATAAATACGTTATATTACACTGTTTCTAGTTGAAATACTCTAATTTTAGTCACGGTAACGACAATACCGGATAACTCTTGAACTAAAATCGTCCGAAAATTGCGAATGTCTTTCCACTGAAACCAAAAATGGTGCTTAATATACCATTGTTCCGATCCGAAGATTGGAACTGTTCTTGGCAAGGAAGCCAAGAAGAAACACCCCCGTTATGCGCTTTACTGTGTTTTGTGTGATTCACCGAAGCCGCTAAACAATTAATTATTATGATTATATGACCGCGTGCTTAATGAATGGAAGGCCATCGGCTTTTCTGCTGTGGTTTCGGGGGTATTTCAACCGAGTGCGGCTTTTCTTAGATGGAATAGTTAATGATTGAAAGTTGGTCTATTATTAAATAGAAACTGATATGAATTTTCTACTAACACACAAATTCCGATGCAGTTGCTACCTTCGCCTTACACGTTTAGTTACGGTTACATCTTCTATTGGTTGCTAATTTTGAGTACTTTGGCACACGCAATGATTATGGTTAACATTCACAAAAGTCCTCACTGTAATGCATGGTTGTTGCTGGCCGACGCGGTTGACGTGAAACACGTAATTCAGCAGTTGTCACTTTTGGTTTTACATCATTCGCGAATCAGTATTGATGAGGGTTAACCCCACGATGATAAGGGGGACGTGCTCATACTACACACTCTGCTGAATTCACAATTTACTCCTCAGTCGGCACATCTGCCATTGACACCGTACTCAGCTCGACCACCTTTCTTGCACGTTTTCCCAGCACTGCTGCTCACTCGACACTCATCTCAGTGCCTCCTGCAGCGCTCGACAATCGACTCCTGTTTGCTATCGACCTGGGAGTCGGATACTAATATCTATGATCGTGCGATTACCGATCCCTTACACCCTCAAATCTAAAAATTTTGAGGTAAGTGTTACCACCTGTTGCTGGGTACAGGAACTACCAAATCTGACATTGGTCTCATCCATAAATATCATATTAGGATGTAATACAAGGCAGAGAATTTCTTGTGTTTCGCTAAGTACGATTTATGTAACGTCAAAAACTGGCTAACCTTCCGCTGCACTCCGGCTTCCCTCTAGCGGCAGGAGGAACAATAGCTGAGTAGAAGGGAGACAACAATGCGCCGATGATAAACAGTCAACAATTTGAAAAGCTTTGGGGCCTGAGGTAGATCATTTTGGAATTAATAAAAGTGTAGACAGGAAATATAATATTTCTTTAATATGGAATATTAATCACTTTGTGAACCTAGTTCGAGTGTTTGAAGTGTTCAGTTGACACATTCGGTACAGAATACAAATAGTGAACATGGTGGATGTAGAAATGGGAACGTTGACGAAAGTGTGAAAAATCAGTGGAATTATTGAAAGAGCAGGGGTAATTCGCAGAACTGGCGCAAAGAAGTTGAGAAGAAGAAGCGAAGCATGGTAATGAGTACAGTAACTATAAGGGTGTAGTGAAAAGGGAAAAATCACAAGATTCAGATTGAGCCTATGCGAGACAGTGCTTCAATATTGTACTTACAGGTACAGAGGAGAAGTTGTTTCCCGATTACCGAAAATAAGTAATAATGATCTTAAAAATTCTTATTTATTTGGATGTTTGAATATGAATACTGTCAAGCAGAGGTATGCTGATGATCCAGAGAGGAGTAGACCACTAACATCTGTAGGTTTACTGTAACTGAAGTAGACGTCCAGATTTGTAAGAAAGCTTGTCTAGCAATCTTCGGTATAAGCAATGGACGCCTACCACCCGTGTATCAACAAGAGAAGTTAGTTTCTGTTTTTTATTAGGCAACAAAACACTAGATTTACATTCAAAATGATAGGTTTATGTGTAACGTGATATTAAAAGCTAAGTATTTTACTTAATGTGGATAAGCGGGCGACAAGTAACAATCACCCAAATAGATGCAGCGAGGAGTACCAAGAATTTGCATGGGCTCATGTACGAGTAAATAAATTTTCTACGCAGTCAGTTCACTACTCCAGGAAAGAGAATTCTAGCATGACATACCTGTCTACAGACCTAAACATTAGCAAGATGTACAGTCTCTATCAAGACAAACGCAAAGACAGCAACAAGGAACCTCTTAGTCTTGGCATTTATTGTAAAATAATTAATAAGCTTTTCAGTATTGGCTTTGAAAAACCAGGTAGTGGCACCTGTCAAATTTGTTGTCGCCTTAATATGCAAATTTCGTGGTCAGGAAAAGAAATGGAAGCAAAACTGAAATTCCATGTTAAACAGGCTAGTACTGCCTATGAAAATCTGAAACAGACTCTGGATACCAAAAAACGTATAATTCTGTTATGGTCACTGCTTTCGTCAGTGGATGCATTGTTCTGCGACGTCTAACTACGGAAGTGGCCATTGGCTCGCGCTAATTGACCCATACGTGATTTTCCCTTTTACAGTTAATGGCATTTGGTGGTTGTGGATGTTTGATATTATTGTTCTTCCTTATTAATTATTAGTTTTCATGTTACGTTCAGATAATAACAATAACTGGTCCATACTGAGGCCGGCCGCGGTGGTCTAGCGTTCTGGCGCTGCAGTCCGGAACCGCGGGACAGCTACGGTCACAGGTTCGAATCCTGCCTCGGGCTTGGGTGTGTGTGATGTCCTTAGGTTAGTTAGGTTTAAGTAGTTCTACGTTCTAGGGGACGTATGACCTAAGATGTTGAGTCCCATAGTGCTCAGAGCCATTTGAACCATTTTTTGGTCCATACTGTATGCAAACAAACAAGAATAAATTAATTTGATTTTTTTTCCAAGCCTCATTTACGCAATCTCATGTTTCTCTTTTTGTAAATACTGTGGGTTAGCTCGTTTTTCCGCGCACGTCTTCCATTGCTGGTGTGAATTTACATGGAGAGTAAAAAGCTTCTGCATTTCTGATCTGTTTTCTGTCGTGCGTTCGGGAATCGTGTATAGCTCCACAGTGAGTCGTTTTTCCGTGATGTGCGAGCAGGGATTTGGTGTATATATGTCGGGTGTGCGTCGGTAGGCCAATGGTTAGAATTATTTCTGCGGTCGGCACACACAAGCTGTTGTCAGAGCCTGTTTGTAGTGTATCAGTAATATATCTGTTCCTAGTTTGTTGGGCTGACGCGTTCCGGAAACGGTTACAGCTCCACTGCTAGTATTCTCACTGTGACATGTGATCGGTAATGAGGCACACATGTCTTACGTGTGTTTGCTACTTCAAACACGTGAAAGATAGTGACGTATAATTTGGCGGTCTTTTGTGTTGTACTAGCCTGTGTTAAGACCGTGTAGATGCTGTTTGAGATCTGATTGATTCCGTTCTAAAATGATTCAAATGGCTGTAAGCACTATGGTACTTAACATCTGAGGTCGTCAGTCCCCTAAACTTAGAACTAATTAATCCTAACTAACATAAGGACATCACACACATCCGTGCCCGAGGCAGGGTTCGAACCTACGACCGTAGCAGCAGCTCGGTTCCGGACCGAATCGCCTAGAACCGCTTTTTTTATCTCATTTTGTTCTATATAGTCCTTGAAGTTGTTCGTGGCGGACGTCCGATGACACTCGTTCAGGTTGCTTGTTGATTCGTTCACTCAGTTTTTTTATTACAGAGTGTAGCTAAACCCTCTGACCGAACACGCTGAGCTACCGTGCCGGCGCCACTCGGCCACAGTGGCCTGCACTGATTTTGTGTCGTAGTGATATGACACGAGTAGTGTTTACTTACAAGCGATTAGTTTGTATGTTTCCGAGAGGTCCGCCGCTCGTGGTCTCGCGGTAGCGTTCTCGCTTCCCGAGCACGGGGTCCCGGGTTCGATTCCCGGCGGGGTCAGGGATTTTCACCTGCCTCGAGATGACTGGGTGTTTGTGTTGTCCTCATCATTTCATCATCATCCAGGAAAGTGGCGAAATTGGACTGAGCAAAGGTTGGGAAATTGTACGGGCGCTGATAACCACGCAGTTGAGCGCCCCACAAAACCAAACATCATCATCATCTGTTTCCGAGAGGATAACGGGAAAGTATCGCGGGTGTGTGCTGTGTGCACTGACAGTCACTAAATTGACTCTGGATGTACCACTGTCTGTCAGATGTCTACTTAGAGGCGTGATCTGTGATTTGAGGGCCGTGTCTGATTGTAGTTTCGTTTGGTATGATATTGTGTAGTGTAATGCGGTATAGTACTCGAGGAACAGTGGACGTGTGTTTATTGTTGCTGTTGTCCATTTCTCTGTGGCGGACCTTACGATTGTTTTGTGAAGTCCTACATCAAGAACGATTCTCACTGGGTGGTGATTGAGTAGCGTAAGATGCACCTTACTATGAAAGCGCGCTATTTAGGTCTGAAGTGGTTAGGTCCTCGCTTTAAACCTAATTCCAGGTTTCAGTTATGGCTAGTGGCTGTAAAAGCAGCCATAATTTGTTATTAGGGTGTATTGAGTAACTGATAAGTAACGACAGCTAACTAAGGTACTGACTGTCAGTTCAGCAGTTTGAGTCACTTTGGGTGTAATTTAGAGCGGCCACTGTTTGCTAGTTATGTGTAGTAATTTGGTCTACTAACTGGTAACGTAGAGAAACGTTACCTATATTCGTACTAGATGGTGAATGCTCGTTTTGTGTCCATCCTGTGTATTGTTTTGTTATGTTCAAACATTACTGTAACCAGATTTTCGTTAATGCTTTTCCGGTGTGGTTTTATGGCAATGCGTAACGGAATGTTATAGTAATGCTAAAGTAACGTTTAGTTTCTATGATGAAATTTTCACTCCGCAGCTGTGTGTACGCTGATATTAAACTTCCTGGCACATTAAAATTTAGTGCCCACCGAAATTTGAATTTTGGATCTAAGTTTTTCGCTTATAAGTCCGCATCCGACTAAGCTAAGAAGCCACGAGTGATGACCCGCCATCACAGCCTTACTTCCAGCCGTAAAACTTCTCATACCTTCTAAAGGCCATAGAAGCTCTCTTAAGCCGGGAAACCCCGCGAAAGGCAAAGGTCCCGAGTTCGAGTGTCGGCCTGGTACAGACTTTCAATTCAATCTGTCAGGAGGTTTCAGTGCCTTTGCTCTTGGCTCTTTTTTTTTTTTTTCACAGCCTCCGCAGAGGAAAAATAGCGGAGTACTTCATCGGGGTCAGCGTCGAATACAAGCAGCAGGCCGACATCCCGTCGGTTGGTTGGCAACATTCGTGTCGGACGACCACTCGTGTCCTGCCTGCCCCCTTCTACCTGGCTGTCATCGGCACCACTCGGTAACCGCCGTGACGCACCGTGGATCCATGGAGCTGCTTGCTGATAAAGGGAAGTAACATCCTGTAATCCTCGTGGTGATCAGTGTCATTGTCTACCCGAGCTCCTAATTACATTCTGGTTTGCACCCGACCCTTAGAGTTTTACTCAGTCGGCTCTTTGGTCGTGAACATAGACCGTAGTATTGTACTGGACACTAGTTGTCGGTTGAAAGTTTTTTCTGATATTATACTGCACTTCCTTTCTAGTTTATACGCGGTCATTAATGTTTTAATGAATCACATCCTGATCGGAAGTACAGTCGAAACAATTGTACCAAGGCACAGGTTGCCGTTAAATAAACAGGGGTATTGTGGTTAGATTTAGATATTGAACAGTTCAATTTCTTCATTGCATTTCTGTTTGAGATAATCTGAATCACCTGTTGTAGTAAGCTCTGCGTTTCTGTCTGTGAAAGACCGAGTCATTATTGGTATATTTTTAACTGGGCCTTATGAGTCCCCCGAGTGTTCTCTTGTAATAATTGCTCATACGTATTGTTTTAAAATGTTGCTTCAGAGCGGCCTTCATAACTGAGAAGCAATTTAACTTTTGACATATTGACAGTCAACTGTCACCAGCGCTGGTTGGGATCCAGTCGCACCTTGGTTGCTGCTTGATACGGAAAGGTGGACCGCTTTGAAGCAAACCTTATCATTGTCATAATTGTTTCCTGATTTGTTTAACCTTTAAGCATAGGTGCACATCTTAACCCGGAACCTCCCGACATACAGTTTCTAAATGAAAAAATTTACGTCATCTTTTTGAGTAAATGAAACACTCTTGTCATCAATATTACTTATATGTTTTCATGTGTTGCAGAAGGGCATTTAATCAGAGAAACTGTGTTCAGCGCGGAAATAAACTCCGCTATTTCACCCGATAACGGGCGGGCTGCAGGTCCGGGCATTTGTAATTATTATCATGTTGTTCTTGTTTTGATTTTTCTTGTAAAAGCTTATTTATTTCACAAATTTGTTTATTTGTAAAGAAAACCAATTTATGATTATATATTGTTAAATAAACAGGTTGTGTGGAAAGAAAATTACATTGGTGGGTCCTCCCTTGCATGTTTTCGTTAATACCAGTAAATACCACGTCTCACTAGTCACTAATTCATTTCCCCACTACAGAACGAGTGTGTCCCGTTTCCCATGCTTTTTACTCTTTCGGCAGACGATTGGGTGCGAACCACCGTCGCTACCTATGTCTAGCCGATATTGCCGCCGGCCGCTGTGGCCGAGCGGTTCCAGGCGCTTCAGTCCAGAACCGTGCTGCTGCAACGGTCGCAGGTTCGAATCCTGCCTCGGGCATGGATGTGTGTGATGTCCTTCGGTTAGTCAGGTTTCAGTAGTTCTAAGTTCTAGGGGACTGATGACCTCAGAAGTTAAGTCCCATTGTGCTCAGAGCCATTTGAACCATTTTCGATACTGCCGGTACGGGTGCTTGTTTCCGGCATCTGGGTTACTGAAGGGACGTCGGGCATCCAGCAAACTGTCGGCGCTCTTTTAGAAAATAAAAGGAAACAAACAAAGTAAGTAAAAAGAAAAGCTGAAATATGTCAGTTCTGAACATTCTAAGTAGCCAATATCATCTCCTCATTCCGCCCCCCCTCCCCCCCCCCCACCCCGCCGGTCTCTGCCTGCTTTAGTTGTGGAAAGCACACGACCGATTTCCATCCTACCCTTCGCCCGTAGGAGCTTGCGTTACACGTCTAATCACGTTGTCAGCCACATAGCTTTAAGTCTAGCTCTTCCGTCCGTCCTGTCACTGCTGGCTTCCCCCCCCCCCCCCCCCCCCCCCCCCCATCCAGAGCCCCTCCTCCACGAGGTAACGTGTTCGTGAGCCCCCAAGGCTACTGGTCGGGCTAGTTGGTGGCCACGCGGGCTCGAATTTATGCCGATGTTTGTCATAAACAGACGGACGTGGCCCGCCTCTAAAACCGGGTGATTTATGTGCGGCTTAAGCCAAGCGACTTTGCAAGGGTGCCGGCACCAGCCCAAAAACATATCTTCGACAGTGAAATATTGCCCACGTTCACTTCAGACGCGCTTCTTGCCAGCTGCACGCGGCTGCAATGTGGTCTTCAGCCCAAAGGCCTGCATGCGCTTCGCAGAAACCCTGCTTATCATTACGCAGTTTCTTACCAGGGGATCGCTAATGTTCACGTCGATGCTGACACTTTTTACTTAACGCTTGAAGTAAATACTGCGATGAGTTTCGAATGATTTCGTTATTAATACGCCATCATCAGACAGAAGTTTGGTTATTGTTTTTGTCCAATGCGCATCGGAGCTGCAACTAATGCGGATCGGAGCTGCAACTAAAACAAAATGATTTGCAAACACATCATTAATTCATTAATGTTTCCAGGAAAGGTCGTAGAACTAATGCATATAAACATGATTATAAGCCTTCGACACTGGCGCCAAAATGTTATAGAATCGTGGAACTTGTTCTATACCCACTAATTAGGACCTCTGTGCTGGGTATAAATCTCTGCAGAGACCAACGTGGATTCTGCGAAGAGATCCTGCTTATCATAGGTCGCTCTGTTTGCCATGAAATCCAGACGACTGTAGACAAAGGCGCCCAGCTTGATCTATATGTTCTTTGACTTCCGGAAGGCATTCGACAGAGATCGCAATGTCACTTTGTGAGCAAAGTACGGGCTTGCCGAGTATCAGGTATGCAACAGGATTCAGGACTTTCTGAGAGACATAAATCAATACGTTATTCTCAACACGACGAAGTAGACAATTATAAAGGTTCAGGAGTACCCCAAGGGAGACTTATCAGGTCATTATTGCTTAAAATATGAATAAATGGTATACTGGATTGTATCGGAAGCTGTATTAGGCTTTTTGCAGGCGGTTAGTCTGTCTACAAGAAGATGGTAACGCCCGAAGACTGTACAGAGATGCAAGAAAGTCTGTGAAGGATCGATGATTGCTGCAGGGAATGTCAGTTGATCCTGAACATAAATAAACACAACGTATATTATGTATAGATCAGAACTAAAAGGACATAGTGGAGGGGATGCAATACTCATTATATGTTAATCATTTGTCAACAATTCTCTCCCAGCAATACGCTGACGACCCTCAGTCACATCTAACTGCAAGTCCAACAAACTAGTGCACAGCGTAAAGAATGTGAATGCTGAATTACTTGCGTTATCTGAGAGGGCGCAGACCATAGATTTGAAACTTCACACATCTAAAAAAAAAGCAAGCAATGTTAGTCGCTCACAAAAGACTTGTTAGCCCACCCTCAGTCCTAAACGGCACAGAAATAATCCTTCCGTCTTCTCCAAGAAACTTTGGGCTAATTCTGGACCATCACTTACGCTGGGCCTCAGGACAAAGCTGCAGTCTATTGGAAGGTGTCACCGTTACTTCATTCACTACAGAAATATAAGTATGTGTCACCTACCAGTCTTCAAAAGAAGTTCGTCGAGCCACTAATACTCCCGCTACTCGACTGCAGTGATGGCATTCTCCAAGAACTTTCGTACGGAGGCTCATGCAGGCTTGAACTGGCGATGACTGCTTCCGTGAGATTCATTTGTGACGTACGCTCTTTCCACCATACCACTAGTGCCCATGAACACGGCTACATGCCGATTAGCGTAGAGCCTATCATACTGTAATTTTGATACTTCGTCTACTCAATAATTGCTCGCGCTCTTACATTGCCCTGTATCCTGAACAGCACAGCACAAATACTTGTCAAATAATAAAATCCTCTCTGTACCATCACATAACAATGCCACGTTCTCTAAATAATTTTCTGTATCAGAAACCCGATTTCGAAACAACCTTCTTCAAAGATCAGGGAAATTAAATTCCTTCCAAACTTCAAAAGGTAGTTAAAGGTCAACCTTCATCCACAGCAGCGTCTCTCCCCTATACTAGGCTGCAGCTCACTCCCATCAGTCCTCCCTCCCATTCGCGGAGTTCTGTATATCGGCACAGATTTTTTCCTATCAGCCGTTGCAGCTGTCATTTAAACGCTGTCCTCTTTCTTTATCCCTTCCGCTCCTATAATACTAAATGTGTATTCAAACGTGCTAGACTAATATACCGGGTGGTCCATTGATAGTTACCGGGCCAAATATCTCACGAAATAAAGCACCAAACGAAACAACTACAAAGAACGAAACTCGTCTAGCTTGAAGGGGGAAACCAGATGGCGCTATGGTTGGCCCGCTAGATGGCGCTGCGATAGGTCAAACGGACATCAACTGCCTTTTTTTCAATACGAACCCCCATTTTTTATTACGTATTCGTGTAGTACGTAAAGAAATATGAATGTTTTAGTTGGACCACTTTTTTCATTTTGTGATAGATGGCGCTGTAATAGTCCCAAACGTATAAGTACGTGGTATCACGTAACATTCCGCCAGTGCGGACGGTATTTGCTTCGTGATACATTACCGTGTTAAAATGGACGATTGAACAATTGCGGAAAAGGTCGATTTCATGTTGATGTATAGCTATTGTGATCAAAATGCTCAACGGGCGTGAGCTATGCATGCTGCTCGGTATCCTGAACGACATCATCCAAGTGTCCGGACTGTTCGCCTGATAGTTACGTTATTTAAGGAAACAGGAAGTGTTCAGCTACATGTGAAACATCAACCACGACCTGCAACAAATGATGATGCCCAAGTAGGTGTTTTAGCTGCAGACGAACTGCGCGAGAATCGGGAATCTCAAAACCGTCGGTGTTGAGATTGCTACATCAACATCGATTGCACCCGTTCCATGTTTCTATGCACTAGGAATTGCATGGCGACGACTTTGAACGTCGTGTACAGTTCTGCCACTGGGAACAAGAGAAATTACGAGACGATGACAGATTTGTTGCACGCGTTCTATTTAGCGACGAAGCGTCATTCACCAACAGTCGTAACGTAAACTAGCATAATATGCACTATTGGGCAACGGAAAATCCGCGATGGCTGCGACAGGTGGAACATCAGCGACCTTGACGTGTTAATGTATAGTGCGGCATTATGGGAGGAAGGTTAATTGGCCCCTATTTTATCGATGGCAATCTAAATGGTGCAATGTATGCTGAATTCCTACGTAATGTTCTACCGATGTTACTACAAGATGTTTCACTGCATGACAGAATGGCGATGTACTTCCAACATGATGGATGTCTAACACAATAGCTCGCGTGCGGTTGAAGCGGTATTGAATAGCATATTTCATGACAGGTGGATGGTCGTCGAAGCGCCATACCATGGCCCGCACGTTCACCGCATCTGACGTCCCCGGATTTCTTTCTGTGGGGACAGTAGAAGGATATTTGCTATCGTGATCGACCGACAACGCCTGACAACATGCGTCAGCGCATTGTCAACACATGTGCGAACATTGTGGAAGGCGATCTACTCGCTGTTGAGAGGAATGTCGTTACACGTATTGCCAAATGTATTGAGATTGACGGACATCATTTTGAGTATTTATTGCGTTAATGCGGTATGTACTGGTAATCACGCTGTAACAGCATGCGTTCCTAGAAATGATAAGTTCACTATGGTACATGTATAACATTGGAACAACCGAAATAAAATGTTCAAACGTACCTAGGTTCTGTATTTTAATTTGAAAACCTACCTGTTACCAATTGTTCGTCTAAAATTGTAAGCCATATGTTTGTGACTATTACAGTGCCGTCTATCACAAAGCGAAGAAAGTGGTCCAACTAGAACATTTATATTTCTTTACGTACTACACGAATATGTAATAAAAAGTGAGGGTTCCTATTTAAAAACCTCAGTTGATATCCGTTTGACCTATGGCAGCGCCATCTATCGGGCCAACCATAGCGCCATCTGGTTTCCCCCTTCAAAGTAGACAAGTTTCGTTCTTTGTAATTTTTACGTTTGACCCTTATTTCGTGGGGTATTTGGCCCGGTCACGATCAATGGATCGCCCTGTATAGCATACGGTATTGCAGTGCCTTTGTAGTCAAGAAGAGCGAAGCAATGTTTCTTTAGTCACGCATGCATGTCCGAGAGAACTAGCACCGTGGTGACTACCGTCGTCCATGTATTCGCTGTTGTGAATGCAAACAACCACCAGCTATATAAGGAGATAACGAGAACGAAAATTTGTGCCGGACCGGGACTCGAATCCGGATTTCCCTCTTTACCCAAGCAGTCGCGCTAACCGCTTTGGCCATCCGTGCACGCTCACGGCTACACTCAAACTTCCATGTCATTGCTTCTGCGTCACAACGTGTACTAGTACACACATTATGTGATTCACATACAGGGGAGGTTATTGTAATTGAAATTCGCTGCCTGGTTTCGGCGAGCAAACACAATACTGCAGTCGCAGTATTCTCAAGAATAACAACGCAATGTTCCTTCGGATGTCATCATTATTATTAGTGTCAATTGTCATCATCATTATTACTATTAGTGTCAGTTATTTTAATTATAATTATTATTGTATTTTACTATTAGCATTATTATTGTTATTATTTCTGTAAATGTTTTTGTAATATCTTTGTTATGTGTTGTTTCTGGTCAGATGTAAGACACAGCCTTAATGCCATAATCTACTCGAGCTAAATAAAGAATAAATAAATATAGAATGATAATAAGCAAAGAGCTGCATTACTCTTCGACTACATTGTTGGCAAAAACTCACCGGAAAGGTAAAAACTCACTGGAGAGGTAAAAACTCACTGGGAAAAGTAAAATCAATAAAATATTGTGGATTGACCGAAAATTGAATGGTGGAATGGTAACATGAAGTTATTTGTAAGAAAAGCGGTTGCCTGGATGATATCACAGGAGGAATCTTAAGGAAATGTAACTCATCTTTCTTCTTCAGTCCGTCATACATAGGATTAACAAAGAGGAGGGAGAGAGAGAGAGAGAGAGAGAGAGAGAGAGAGAGAGAACATCCAGCGTAGAAAGTCACGTTTCGTCACACGATTGATTAGTTGGTGCGAGATAATTACGAAGATTCTCAGGAAACTCTTGCGGCACTCGCCACAAGTAAGGCGAAATTGCGAGAGCGTACATTCGAAGAAAAATTGGGCGACGCTTTACTACCTTCCAAAGATGCCTTGGTGAAAGACTACGACCGGAATGTCAGAGAAGTTAGAGCTCATGCGGAAGTTTGTAAGGAGTAGTCATTCGAGCAAGGGCGGGGTGGGGCGGGGGGGGTGGGGGAGCGAGGGGGTTGGAATTATGGCGCTACAATACGTACCCTCTTACACTTGGTCAAACACCGACAGAAGGCTTGCAGTTGTTAACAGCATCAACGATCCTTGAATGTTACAACTGCTTCAGTTTACCACCTTCATTTTACCAAAAAACGTACGCTGTACACAAAATTGTTTATGGCTATACAGTAGTAGTTGGGAATGGAGTTGCAGTGACGAAACTTGCTTGACTAAAACTAGAAAATAAATTATGGTTAGTGAAAATGTTACCAAAAATAGATTTTTATGAGATTGCGAGGTGCCGGGGCTATCAGCGTATTTAACACTAAATTCGTCAAGAATCTTCATATGGAAATGATGCTCTAAGCCCCCCCCCCCCCCCCCCCGCCTTTTCTAACTCCGACTTTTGCTATTGCACATGGATTAAGAAGAAACGCGAACTGACTGTAATCGACCGTGCAAGTGGAGTAGAAAAGAGTTTGGCACCTGCAATAATTTAATTTGATAGAAATTGAATAGATAAAGGAAAGTTTCATTAACGTGGTGAGAAATGGAATGGTTGTTCTACCGATCTACAGAATGAAAGTTCTGTCCAGAATAACAATTTGATTTACTATGGCTACACTCAAAATAATAAACAAAACACATCGAACATTTACAATACGTCAAATTGGATACTGAAATCAATGCTGTGAAAGCGAGGTTGTCCATAAACTAGCTTGTGACATTTATGACCAAGTGGTATGTGGAATCAATTCCTTGCAACTCAAATCTTAAGAGAAACACCAAATCAACCAAACATTAATTGCTGCTGCAGTAGTGAGAACTTAGACAATGAACACCCAAGACAGAACCACGTTAGAAAAGATGGGAACAGGCGCGCTCTGCTGAGCTCTGATTATCACATAGCGAAATTCCCTAATTTGCCGGTGCTGCGAACAAGTATTACCAAGCTGTCTTCTTAACTGCAAGGACACGATCAGGCATAACGGAGGCGATGGCTGGTTGCTTCGACGACCCGTCGTAGTGATGATAATGTCGCGAATATAGACCGAAACAGATTATCCTGGTCTGGTTTTTCCAGGCTAAAGACTTCCTAGTAATACAAATGCGCCTCTGAGGGAGACGTAGAAGGCTCGCTACACAATGACGGTACAGTTATTGATTTTAACAAGTGTAGTCACACAGTAACTCTGATACAGTCACCTTTAGCCGAAACTGCTCACGACCGACAACATAGGTCACTTGTACACAGAAAGCTCAATTGCCAACTGTACTCGGAAAGTTACGTTGAAGTCGAAGCTTCAGCAACTTCGTCAAACAGTTACAAGATATTATATTAGACAGCCAACGGAAGGCATCCTGTCCAGAGCAGCGAGAGCTCAGTCCTGTAACCTACTCCGACCGAAAAGCGAGACTCCACACGACCAAGAGCACCTGTACAAGCGAAACACAGAACATTCCCGCCCCCACCACAGTGGTCGTGGCTAAACGTACCAATCAGCAGCTCGAATACCGGTGGAAAATTCCACTCTATTGCCGAAGCACTACTATTCCACCAATGGAGATACGTGGCACCAATTTCTGCGCCGATTATGCTACGTCATGGAGCTATCCCCTGAGCAAGCCAATTACAGTTATGATTTTGCGGAAAACGCGGGAATTTGCCCGCCAAGACTTCCTGGGAACACAAGTCATTCCGACGCCTCGCTCATAGCACGTCAGAAGTGTTTTCACTCTGTTTCTGTGAAGTTATGGAATCTCTAACCCCAGCCTCCTTCAGGCCCCTGTGGGCGTGTCGCCCCCGCTATTATGACAATGTCGCCGTCTAGACAGCATCCACTCGGCTCCCTCACACCGTCGGCATAATCCTTTCAAGAAGAGCAGAACCTGCCTGTAACCAGACCACCCGGGTGACGAGAGATGTTGCGTGGGAAGTCCGTATGTGAAGGAATAGCAACTTCTCACCGCATATTCCGATCTTCTGGGTTCTCAATTCTAGCCTTGTAATGACCATACCAACTATACTTCCCAAAATCTAATTACTCAGAGTAAGATATAAATATGAGTGGGGGAAAGTCACTGTGTGCATCGTAAAGGCATGCCACCCCTCAAGGTTTAACTCCATGTCAAAACTGGAATCCTTGTCAACCTGGAGTTCCCCGCGATCCTTAGTTTCAGAAAACAGACTTACGAGTATTTTGCAGCTGTCGATAGCTGATTTTATCATATCAGGTTTGAAGAGGACTATCTTCTGGGTGTGCCAGTGACATTATGAATCAAATTTTAAAGGTGTGCAGGATGATTTCAGTGTATACCTTATGTGGATGTTGAAACCATTTTATTTATGCCTTTACTTACATTGAAAGGTCTCTGTTGGATTCCTTTCATGTGTAATTTCTTAAATCTGTTGCCATTTATGGAATAAATTCCTCTTCTAAATGTACTGTGGCGTTTCTGACTATCTGGGAGGAGACTGAGCAGTGGAACGTGTTACTTTTACACACAAACAAGAACGATCTGTCACACTACTACACTTTAAAGCACAGTTTATATGTAATTCTTATATGTAATTCATGTCACACAGTCTCATACGGAATCTACATCCGCTTTCTTTTATATACTGTATATGATAAGATACTGTCATCCCCCTTCCCTTTTGTGTGAGAGGATGAATGAGCATATGTATTTCTAGTTGCATGCTTGAGGGTAGCAGACAAGGCTGTCTGCTAGAGAACAGTAGGACCAACGTCGGAACAGGTAGCTACGCTTCCTAAAAGCAAAGAGGTTTCTATCCTTAGTACGGTCCTGTCCGTCCGTTGTCATGTTGGTATAGGAAGCTGCCCCTCTGGCCACTTCCGTTGGTCTTTGAGAGCCGCTCTAAGGAAGCACGCTCGGCAGTAGGCAGTTGCAGGGTGGCCGTGGCGAGCGTCTGAAGTGGTAAGATCTCCGGCTAAGCGCGTGTCTGTTAAGTCCGTAGGACAATGGATTTCTTAAGTTCAGCCTAACTGAAAATTTAATCACTTTTATTTCGGGTTTAGGTCTAAAATATCCGATGTTATCTTAAATTGCAGCGCAGTGTAATTATCGTGTGAAGTTCAGATTATTTTTCGGTAGTTGCTTTGTTACTACTTTGTGAGTAAAGTGGAACCACGTGTTGATCAGTAACTCTAACTAAGTTCATCAATCTTAAATCCGAATGTGCGTGAGATTATAACGTCTCGTCTTGAGAATATTTTTTTAATATAGCAACTTTTCTTTATGCTTTTCTTTATGTTCAACCCACGTGGGGTGTACTTTGCGAGACCAGTACCACGTGCTTATATAACTGTTTGACCCATCAGGTTAATAGTAAGACGTTAGTAACCAGTTCAAGGTTTTTCTTTTGTCAATTGCTTTTCAATCTAATGTATTTTAATTATCAAAATTATTGTGGAGTTGTACGCTTTGGGTAAACCAAGTTGACCACGTGGAGCATGTGGTGTAATCATCAAAGTAGCCCTCAGCTATTCTTTTTGCGAAGACTTCACAAAGAGTTAATATGAATTTAGTATACCAGTGTGTGGTAATTACATGACGGACAGGATTGTGGTATGAACGTAATTTCTTTGGGTAAAAACTGAATCTGTTGGTTGTGGTTAATTTCTTCTTGCTTATGTTTCAATGTTCTTCGTGTGTTATTTTATGAATGGAGTGTTGTATGCAGTTTTCCAAATCTTGGCTCCATATTATATGTGTTCCGTAAGATTACAATCTCACATTCTTTTCAATCGTAAATAAGGCACCAGCTCAGTTATAACTCACGTATAATATGCTGAAATTTCAATGAACAATCTTAAAATAAATTTCCAAGTATAAACTGATTTCTTTCTTTTTATTTAAATTCTCCTTTTTATATATATATTTTACCGGTTTTGTATGACTATTAAAAGATTATCATTAGTGTTAGTCTGCTAAATATCTGATGAAACAGTTGCCCAGTAATCCACGGTTAATGTCCCCAGACAGATCACGGCTTTTAACCCACTTTCATTGTCAATTAGCACCGATTTCAGCATACCAAAATTAAAGTAACAATATTACACTTCAGCTAACAAAATTAAAATTACAATCTTACACATGGCGACCCTGTTCTGTGATTCCGCTAGACTCTGGAATCTTTGAAATGTTAGATTGCGAGCGTGTTATAATCTTAATTTTTTTTTCCTTACAGCGCTCAAACAACTTCTGCGTTGTTTCCGAGCAGACTTTCAAAAGATTCACGGCGTTGTTGTTCGGCGTTGCGTTGTTTGTCTTGTTGTGTTTTTTTTATAATTGTGTGTTTTATATGTCTGTGTGTTTCTTTATTCTCGCTTGTAAATTCCACTGTTTCGATCAAAGATAAAAATTTGTTTTGCGTGTGAAAAAGTGTGTACTAGGTTGGGTATCTTTCGTGTGACTGTCGTAATTTTTGGGGGACACATTTATTGTGATTAGTGTGTTGCGTACTGAGTATAAATTGCACTGATGCAAACACGTAACCAAGCTAAAAGTAAGCGGTCCAACAACTTAAGCAACATGGACCAAGGGGATAATTTGATTTCCAATATTAACGCGTCGGGCGGTTCCGAAAATGCAATGGGGAATACTTCAGACGAAATGCAAAACAGCACGAACGGGCTCACATCAGAGCCAGAAATTAATTTGCCTCTAACTAACCAAATTGATGTAGCAGAACTCATGAAAGCCTTATTGCAACAAAATAAAGAAAACGCAGAGAAATCCGAGAAATCGATCCGCGAGCTAGGCGAACAAATGACGCAGAAATCAGAAAAATCGTTCCGAGAACAAAAAGAATCATCCGAGAAATTGATCCGTGAGCTAGGCGAACAAATGACGCAGAAATCTGAAAAATCGATCCGAGAGCTAGGCGAACAAATAGACGAAAAACTAATCCAGCAGACAAATAAAGTCGACAAGTCGATGCAGAGAGTGTCCGATGATATCTCACAAAGAATAAACAATCTGGCAAGTGAGATAAAAAGTGATATTATGAAAGAATTAGGCCGTACATTTGAACAAATCGATGATCGTCTGCAAGCTTTAGAACAGAGCAAGCGGAGGGGCGATACCGAATCTAAAGAAAGCGAAGAACGGCTACTTAGGAATTTCCAAGAGCTGAGGGAAGAATGCCAAAGGGAACACCAGCAGGTAATCTCGATGGTCCAAGAGGCGGAAACGCATTGTCCCACGTCCGTTAGCAACACAATAGCGGACAACAGTTTAGCGATCCACGCGTTGGAACAGCAAATAAAACAATTGAAGCAGACTGGGGCGGAGGACAAGAGACAAATTGATGATAAGATTGCGGCATTAGCGGACATTGTAGGCACGATGAAGCTGACGGAAAGCGAGAACAATACTACACCGGTAGCGGCCGCAGAGACCGAAGAAGTGCGTTCGCTTCTGAGATTTCAGAAGGGACAGTTCGAAGTGAACAGGCAAAACAGAGCTGTAACAGGCGAATTACAAGAACGCGTGGCGCATCTGGAAAACCGCATGGCGTGTGATTCCGAACTCGTCAATAGGATTAAAAACAGCCGTACGAACAGTGCAGAGAGGGACTCCGGCCACGAGGGAGATTTTGACGACAGGGAAGAATGTAATTTGAGGGGCAGACATGAGAATAATAGAAACATTCAAGGGCCTCGCCAGGAGGAAATGCGGGGATTTGATTTCAAACATTTCCTTACGGTGAGAAAGTTTGAGATATTCCGAAATTCGCAAAAAGGAATACATCCACGAGCATGGCTCGAGCAATTTGAGTTCTGTCTTCCTCCCGACTGGGCAAGTTCACATAAGATAGAATATATGTGTGGCTATTTGGAAGGCGAACCGGCGATTCGCATGAGGTCGGTAGCGCGTCACTGCAACTCCACTCGGGAGTTTCGACAAGCCTTTCTGTCCGCCTATTGGTCGGAAGCGGCACAAGATAGGGTCAAACATGGCATAATTATGCTGCCAAATTTGAACCAGTCTGGTTTCGGCAGCCCTGCACGCCTATTCGACCACATGCTGCAGGCAAATCAATTCCTATACGACCCATACGGGCCTGCGGAACTAATTAGGATATGCATCACCAAATTGCCGATGCACTTGCGGCACGTCATTCTTGCGGGACGATGCAAAGAGGACGTGGAAACGTTCAAGACGCTTCTCCAAGAGTTGGAATACAATACAGGAGAATGCCCACCTAATCAGGCACAAAGTTATTACGGGGCACAGCAGCGCGACCGCAGTCGTGGCCGTATTACTAATCAACGGCGTGACTGGTCGTCGCGACGCGAACGGAACAATAATCGGGACAGGCCGTATAGAAACTGGGGTAACAGTCGCGAACACAGGTGGAACAACGGAAATGATCGGGGACGTGGACAGGATCGTGAACGCTACAGGTACGGCAACCAGAATCGATACGATGAATACGGTGGGAATAGGACTGTAGGCGGAGCACCTCATGATGTCGAAATTCGGCCGGCTAACCCTAGACATAATCCAGCAAATGGAAATGAACGAAACCGGCAATGACAAACGATCAGCGCAGAAGGCGCCCAATCGGAACAAATGAGCGACATGGCAAATGAGTAGAAAGGACAGTGAGAAGTAGAGAGGACGGTGAGGAGAAAGAATTGATTAGTTTAAAATTGTGACGTATGCATTTTGAATAATATGTTGGTAAAAATTAATGATAAAGATGTTTCTGTGTGATGGATTGAAGTGATGTTTTAATTTTTTTTCTCTCCTTGTGCAATTAGGATTTAGTTTGATTCAAACGTGAAGATAAAAGGTTTCTTTGTGAACGAGTAAAATGCTGTTTATGTTTTTTTTTTTTTGTGTAAATTGAATGGAGTCGCTCCTGAGAGAAGCAAGATCGTTGCTGAATTAGTGCATAAACTCAGGGGAATATCCGATCTGTGGGTATTATGGGTCTGGCAAACCCAGGTCCCCAGCTGTTAGTAGCCTTGTTTCCGATTTTCTGCTTTCAGTGCTACTATCTATCTATTACTATTCTATATCTGTCAGTATAAATGAGGATCTCTTACTATAGTATGCGTGCTGTATGAATATTTTAAGATAGGTGAACTCTGAGAAAGGAATGAGTAAGTTTGAAATCTTGAAAACAGGATGCGATAATACGATTGTTGAACCATTGGCTTCCAATATGCGATGATATGTTAATATTGATGATATATGTCTTTTTTGTTCTTTATAGCTGAGTACGTAAAGTGGTGTCTGTGGATTTCGTAAGCATATTGATTCCCTTCAAGGTGAAAGAAGAATTGTGGTTTGTGTAATTTACGTGGCTCTGAAATATTATTGTGGTAGTCAAATACGAGCAGCTTTTCAGCAAATGGAGAATGGAACGGAAATATGGATCCTTTTTGTAGTCTTGATTGATGTTGAACCAAAGCCTAAAAAATTATTCTGCGTTAATACTTGTCCTAGAAAAGCGACGTTTATGTGTTTTGCTGATGCTGTGAGCATTACAGCTTACTGTTTTCGCTGGTGCAGGATGCACTGCAGCCTATATGATTTGTACTGAGGAAATTTCCCTCTTGAAGGTAGAGGATGATAAAAAAATTTTGATTATGGGAACGAAGGAAAGCTTGGTTTAAGGTAATAAGGATAAAGCAAAACATTTGTCATTTAAACTACAGGAGGATTCGGATCTTTTGTGTCTGTTGTAAGTTCAATATGTTAAGATGATACTGTTTTACAGAATAGAGGTGACCACAATTTTGCCATTCATGAGAAATGAATCCAGAATAACCACCACAGGCGAAATAACTGATTTGGAAGCGAAAGGTAACGTAAAGAAGGAACGAAATCGCAGCAAAATGGGTAAGAAAATGTAATATAACCTGTATAATGCAAATATTTTTAACCTTCTCAGAGTCATCTGCTTGATTAATTGTTGTGATAACGTAATTTTAGGTGAAATTTTCTTACTGTTTTATGTGTGAATATATGAGTATGATAAATGTATAATTGCGAGTCTCTTTTCAGGTGTGCGAACTGGTATAAATGTTTTGGCGTGTAAATAACCATTGTTCTTTTTAATGTGTATGTTTAAGGGAAGTTCTCCATATTTATCATGTGACAAGACGTATGCCACGAGCGTCAAGAAGAGGACGAATTAGAACAATGTTGTAGTGGTATATACACAGTGTTGAAATAGCATTGAAGTAGCTTTTTGGCTTAACTAGTAGTGGATAGAAGTAGAATATTGAGTAATGCATGTTTATGGGTAGTTAGTTTGTAGAATAGACAACAGGTGTGCATGTATGTGTGTGTAAATAACATGTGAACCCTATGCTGTCCTGACCTATACTTGCACAAGGCATAATCCTATTCATTTTAGTGAATTAATAAATAGCATTTGATTTATTAAAACGTAAGTGAACCACATTAGTGATGTGGATTTAAATATTGTATTGTCAGTTCATTTAAATTTTTATTTTTATACTGTCAAGTCATTTCACTTTTATTTTTTTTTTTTACATTGTCAAGTAATTTAAATTTTATTTTATATTGTCGATTCATCTAATTTTTTTATTTAAAAAAAATATTAAGTCTCACTTTGTTCTTAAAAATTGTGAAAGACAATACTAAGTGGTATTATGTATGACATTGTGTAATCACATAAGGATGATGAAAAATTTCTGTGAATGCAGTTGAGAACGTGAAAGCGAACCGGCAAAACTCTTAAGAGACAGCGGGAGCAGCCGGACTAGTTGTAAACTGGCGGGTTTCCCAGCGGGACCCGCTGTCATCCGGGCCACTTTGGGAGCGCGGCCGACAACAAAGGAGAGTAAGCGGCAAACACTTTCCCTTGTACCTGGAGCTAATGGGCGGCCGCCCCGGGCGACCCTTCCTCGAGGCGATGACCTGAGATGGGCGAGCGGTCCACCGCGCGGAAATCCATCTGCTGGCAACGCACCACACGCACGCGACCGTAACGAGACGGCCGCGGTGAAACAACACAAGGGGCGTGGAGCCTTTTGACAGGTACTGCCCAGAGAAACTTGCAGACGTCAACGACGCCTATCGACATTTCCTGATGGATGCCTACTGTCAAGCGACAGTAAATCTTGGTTCGATGTTCTCTGGTCGCTAAGGGTGGCACAAAAGAAGAGCCATTAAGTGTCATCCTTGCCCGAGAATATCAACCTGGCGTATCAAACGAGGATACCGCACGAATTTGACAATACAAACATGGAACCAAATCGAGATGTACGTGACACGAGAGAAACTTCATGAGAGGGCAGAGACGGCGGGATCGCACGCAACAGATGGACAAAAATCCCTACTGACAGCTGCGGCGACGAACCCTTCCCCCCTTTTCCCTTATATTGTGCCTCGGAACAGTGGAACTACTGAGTGTGTCAGTGAACAGTGATTATACGGTTTTTAGTCCAGTGCATATACGTGTGTTTCTGTCAGAGAAACTCTGACTCGTGTGTTTTGCAGGAGTTCGATTTATTGGTGTTTATTAGACTGACTCTTGTATTTTGCAGGTGTTCTATTTATCTTTTTTTAGTCTTTGACTCTTGTTTTTTGCAGGTGTTTTATTTATAGGTGTTTTTTGTTTTAGATGTTGACTATTGTACTGTTTTATTTATCAATGTTTGTTTTTGTGTGATGTATTAGATTTGTGATATTTTGTTTCGTAAATTCATTGCTGTGGCATTGCTTCGTTTATCAGTCAGATAGCTTTTTATTCTCATTGAACTGTGATCGATTAGCCTTTGCATGGGGCATATTTATTGTGAGGAACCCCTTAAGGGTAACAATCACATAATTATTGTAGTTTCAGTATGACACAGTGCTCATTGTTTGCTAGCTAATTGAAATATAGTAGAGTGATTAAATGAGTGCCACATAGTTATTTTAATTCTACAAATTATTAGTTTTATATGATATAGAATTTTTTTGCGATAACCACTTTGTAAAACATGTTTTTTCTCTTACCATTTTGTTGCTTTTGCGAATTTTGCATTGTAATGTTCTGCTTTTTAATACTGATGTTATTTCATGTTCTTTTTTTTAATTGCTGTGGCACCTTTGCTATTTTCATAAATTTTACTTGTTAATAAACAGTCATAAATTTTCCTGTGATCAGTTGGCTCTTGCAATGAGCAAATACTGGTGAACTCCATAAGGGTAACAACCAGAAATTGTTTTCATATTAATGACACAGGAACCATTGTTTTTACTTGCTGACCGAATTAGGTCTACAATATCTTTTAAATAGGTGTCACAGATTGTTTTTTGTTTCCTCCTTGAAATTGGTAGATTCTCAAGATGTGTTGAAATTATTGTGTTTTAGCAAGTAGCTGGTGTCCTTTTGCCTTTTCTTTTACACTTTTGGTTTAAGTAGGGTGTGAGAAGCCTGCTTGGGAATGTCCTAGCATGGCCAGAAAATTCCCTGCCCAGTCTTTTCCCGGAGCGTTGGGGTTATGAAAGGTCTCTGTTGGATTCCTTTCATGTGTAATTTCTTAAATCTGTTGCCATTTATGGAATAAATTCCTCTTCTAAATGTACTGTGGCGTTTCTGACTATCTGGGAGGAGACTGAGCAGTGGAACGTGTTACTTTTACACACAAACAAGAACGATCTGTCACACTACTACACTTTAAAGCACAGTTTATATGTAATTCTTATATGTAATTCATGTCACACAGTCTCATACGGAACCTACATCCGCTTTCTTTTATATACTGTATATGATAAGATACTGTCATCCCCCTTCCCTTTTGTGTGAGAGGATGAATGAGCATATGTATTTCTAGTTGCATGCTTGAGGGTAGCAGACAAGGCTGTCTGCTAGAGAACAGTAGGACCAACGTCGGAACAGGTAGCTACGCTTCCTAAAAGCAAAGAGGTTTCTATCCTTAGTACGGTCCTGTCCGTCCGTTGTCATGTTGGTATAGGAAGCTGCCCCTCTGGCCACTTCCGTTGGTCTTTGAGAGCCGCTCTAAGGAAGCACGCTCGGCAGTAGGCAGTTGCAGGGTGGCCGTGGCGAGCGTCTGAAGTGGTAAGATCTCCGGCTAAGCGCGTGTCTGTTAAGTCCGTAGGACAATGGATTTCTTAAGTTCAGCCTAACTGAAAATTTAATCACTTTTATTTCGGGTTTAGGTCTAAAATATCCGATGTTATCTTAAATTGCAGCGCAGTGTAATTATCGTGTGAAGTTCAGATTATTTTTCGGTAGTTGCTTTGTTACTACTTTGTGAGTAAAGTGGAACCACGTGTTGATCAGTAACTCTAACTAAGTTCATCAATCTTAAATCCGAATGTGCGTGAGATTATAACGTCTCGTCTTGAGAATATTTTTTTAATATAGCAACTTTTCTTTATGCTTTTCTTTATGTTCAACCCACGTGGGGTGTACTTTGCGAGACCAGTACCACGTGCTTATATAACTGTTTGACCCATCAGGTTAATAGTAAGACGTTAGTAACCAGTTCAAGGTTTTTCTTTTGTCAATTGCTTTTCAATCTAATGTATTTTAATTATCAAAATTATTGTGGAGTTGTACGCTTTGGGTAAACCAAGTTGACCACGTGGAGCATGTGGTGTAATCATCAAAGTAGCCCTCAGCTATTCTTTTTGCGAAGACTTCACAAAGAGTTAATATGAATTTAGTATACCAGTGTGTGGTAATTACATGACGGACAGGATTGTGGTATGAACGTAATTTCTTTGGGTAAAAACTGAATCTGTTGGTTGTGGTTAATTTCTTCTTGCTTATGTTTCAATGTTCTTCGTGTGTTATTTTATGAATGGAGTGTTGTATGCAGTTTTCCAAATCTTGGCTCCATATTATATGTGTTCCGTAAGATTACAATCTCACATTCTTTTCAATCGTAAATAAGGCACCAGCTCAGTTATAACTCACGTATAATATGCTGAAATTTCAATGAACAATCTTAAAATAAATTTCCAAGTATAAACTGATTTCTTTCTTTTTATTTAAATTCTCCTTTTTATATATATATTTTACCGGTTTTGTATGACTATTAAAAGATTATCATTAGTGTTAGTCTGCTAAATATCTGATGAAACAGTTGCCCAGTAATCCACGGTTAATGTCCCCAGACAGATCACGGCTTTTAACCCACTTTCATTGTCAATTAGCACCGATTTCAGCATACCAAAATTAAAGTAACAATATTACACTTCAGCTAACAAAATTAAAATTACAATCTTACAACATTTATGCTAGAAATTTGTTTTTCTGGCACAAAGAACACAGTAATAACCAAAACACCATCAATTAAAACTTTGGCATTCAGACTTCAAGATTGCTAAGCTTGTTAACTGCTAAGACAAAACTTCATTTAGTTGTTAAGTACAAAATTAAATCAGTTTTTTTTACATAAGCATATTAATGTCACGAAACGTATTCAGTGGCGTGAGTGTATCGCATATCTTAGTTATTCAGTAATTTTAATACTCATTTTATAAAACATGCATTCCACATTGGAGAATTTTTCGAAGAAATGTACTTTCTTACTTTCTAGCTTACTACAGAGCAACCTGCCACCATGTTTCATGCCATGAATGAAAATTTCTAGTTCTTCAAGCGAGTCCATTTGGTTTTACTCGTCCATTTTATGTAAAATATAGAGTTAATTCGCAACATCATGGAATAAATGGCCATTACCTTTAATGTGAGTCGCTATTGCTGATTTATTATAATTGTTTGTGTGGTAGGCATTAATTTGCAAAGGTACATTAGATCATAGTAACTGCCAGCGTGGAAGCGGATACAAAATTTCGGAGGTACCTCACGTTGTCAAACAGTGTGCGTAACACTCAGGAGCAGTTACGGCGGAAGAAACTGCGGAAGTCGTTGAAGCTTTCCACGAAGGAAAAATAGTATTATTTGTCTCCACGTAGTACACGAGAACAATTGTCTTCGCGATAGCTTAAGCCTCCTGGGAACATGTTCTCATTTGCATTTGTCTTATATTTCAGGAAATAATGCCCGAAACATTGGTACAAACACTTGTAAATAGACTTCTTTGGCAGTTACCTATAAGATGATGTGAACATTAAACCAGTAGAAATGTGCGAACTGTAATTCGAATTCGTCGCAATAGTTCTATCACTATCCTGGTGGAATGAACGTCCACAGACTTGGAATTCAGTATTACTAACGTATACGACAGTCTGGAAGAGGAATGGCGCAGTTACAGATTTCATGAATGACTAATGAGATGGAAATGCATATTTTTATGAGCTAGCAAGAAGTGAATATGTAACTGAAATTTTAATTAAAAGATCGTCGACGGTGGCGCGTAGGAACTTAGGACGCCATCATGCTAAGAATGCATTAATAGCTAGCTCTTTTTAGATACGCTTAAGCAACTGATGCAGAAAGAAGAAAATGAGAATTCTCTAGATATGCAACGTGCGAAACGTTGGTAGGACAGAACGTAACAAATTTCACTATGTCAAACCAAATTCAACTGGATGCTACAAAGCGTAATTTCGCAGTTCAGTGGAAAGTTGTTTCATTTCGTGCCAATATGGATCGTTACATCTTGCTTAACACATATCGAAAGAAACGCACCAAAACATGTGTCATTTGCAGAGTAACACTTCCATTACCACAAAAATAGCTCACCGAAATGCAGGAACATTTCTGAAGATTTTAGTACATCTTACAACGAACTGGAACAAGCCTCATGCGAAATACGAACACTGTTGAAAACATGTGATGCAAATGGATCCATCTTGACACATTTTCTGCCTGCCGGGGTGGCCGAGCGGTTCTAGGCGCTACAGCCTGGAACCGCGCGACCGCTACGGTCGCTGGTTCGAATCCTCCCTCGGGCATGGGAGTGTGTGATGTCCTTAGGTTAGTTAGGTTTAAGTAGTTCTAATTTCTAGGGGACTGATGACCTCAGAAGTTAAGTCCCATAGTGCTCAGAGCCACTTGAACCATTTTTGACACATTTTCTTTCATATTTTGTTAAGTAAAAATTGTTTCAAAAATTATACCTGTTTTAAATTTAAAGTATGAGGTGCGATTGGAAAGTTTTAAGAATGGATCCGCTGCTGCTTACTGTTTTGGCTGGAAGGTACACGTAGAGTTTGTGTGAAATTTTGTTTTAGAACCGGGAAATCAGCTTCTGAGACTTACGAACTATTAAAAACAGCTGTTGGAGAAGAATGTATGAGCCAGTCAAATGTTTTTGTCTGTCTCAACAGACTTAAAAATGGCTGCAATTCATTTGAAGATGAGCCACGTGGTTCTTTCCTCCTTCCACCTCAGAAACGAATGAAAATGTAGTGAAAGTTCGTGACTTACTGCGCTCTGATCGTATACTTACTATTAGGGAGACGGCTGATGAACTTAATTTAAATTTCTATGCAGTTCAATCAATTTTAACTGAAGATCTGAGTTGGGTGCTACACCACGTCAGTGCTCCAGCTCACCGTGCCTTGTCCATCGTTGAATTTTTGACCAAATTCAAAATTCCTGTGCTTCCAAAACTGCCATATTCCCCTGAATTGGGCCCTGCGGACTTCTACCTGATGCCTAAAATGAAATTTTCACTGAAAGGGAAGCGATTTGACTCGACTGAAGACATTCATACAAATGCGGAGAGCGTCCTTAACACACTTCAGGAAAAAAATTTCCAGGAAAGTTTCCAAAAGTGGAAACACCGTTTGAGCCGGTGTGTTCAGTCAGAAGGGGACTATTTTCAAGGAGATGCATCACAGTAGCATGTAAGTACCACCATTGTACAATTACGAACCCATTCTTAAAACTTTCCAATCAAACCTCGTATATTTACCGGAAGGAAATAATGTATGTAACGTGGTTCTTGGATCCAGTTCCTGAATTTTAAGGTATCATCAGAAGGGGTATAAAACACAGAATAATGTATGAAAAATTGTCTGCCTTAGCTTCATAAATGAGCTTGGAAGTACATAGGTGTTCACTGGTTCAGGTGATTGTACAAGGTGATTGTAATTAAAGAAGCGGTTTCAAAAAGCTGTAAAATAAAATAAAACAGAATAAAAAAAATATAAGAATAAAAATAATTGATCGCTCAGAGCTCAGAATGGCGTCAAGTTTGAACGGAATATTATCGAAGAAGCGGAAAACTGTATGGAAAAAAAAATACGAAAATTCAACCACTAGATGCCCCTCTAAACAGCCGAATATGTAGAATAACAGACGCCGGCTACACGGCTGCTCCTGAGTTTCCTCCTGAGACGTTCAGCATGACAGTCTCAACGCAGGAACCCTTGCTGCTGCTAAACAAGTGTCTGCTAACTAAACTGCGTGCCTATGGAATACCGCCTCAGTTGTGCGACTGGATTCCTGATTTCCTGTCAGAAAGGCCACAGTTCATAATAGACGGAAAGTCATCGAGTAAAAGAGAAGTAATATCCGGCGTTCCCCAAGGAAGTGTTATAGCTAGAGGTCTGCGCGGATGCGGATATCCGCGGATATATCCGCGGGTTTCCGCGGTATTTGTTACTTGGCGGATAAAATCGCGATCGGCGCGGATATCCGCGGGTCGTCTGTGGATAATGAGCAAGGCATCTATCCAGGACGTATGTTGCAATGTTAGTTGAAAACTTCAAGTCTGCTGACATTCTTGGAGTCTTGAATGGCCCGGGTAGAGCGGATGTCTGTTGTCCTCAGCCCCTGGCTACGACCGACGTAGCTGTACCCAAGAGACCTGCGCCTAATCTGTTTTCGCGACCGTGTCTTTTGTGTGGTCTGTGAAGTGCCCTCTGGGTGGCAAACCTGCCCACTGTCTACCAGACAGGTGCCCGTTGCAATTTTCCGCTGCCTTCAGTTAGCGCTTTGTAGTGACCGAATGACAACGTGCAACGTTCATCTTCAAATGAACGCCATATCGATGGATACAATTTCGTGTAAGGTGAAAAAAGGTGATTTTACATTAGTGAAGGAAAACAAATTGAAATCGCCAATTTGGAAAAAATTCGGATACGTATTTGATGGCAACGAAAAGATAAAAGATATAGTGGCTTGTTTTGCATATAAAAAAGTATATTCCTACACTGGGCTCAAAAGTGGAACTTCAAATTTGCTAAAACATTCGTGTGAGGCTGGACAAAGTAGCATAATTACTTATTTAAATACCAAAAGAGACGTGAAAGTTCCTAAAGTTCCGCCAAATTTGAAGACAGGCGCGACAGAAAAACTTACCAATCTTGTTAGCAAAGACATTGTACCATTCGAAGTTGCTTGTGGGTCTGGGTTTCTCGAGACGGCACAGTTTCTTATTGATGTGGGAGCCAAGTATGGTGCAGTGAGTGCTAAGGAAATGCTACCTCATCCAACCACCATATCCAAAGGTGATTTTACATTAGTGAAGGAAAACAAATTGAAATCGCCAATTTGGAAAAAATTCGGATACGTATTTGATGGCAACGAAAAGATAAAAGATATAGTGGCTTGTTTTGCATATAAAAAAGTATATTCCTACACTGGGCTCAAAAGTGGAACTTCAAATTTGCTAAAACATTCGTGTGAGGCTGGACAAAGTAGCATAATTACTTATTTAAATACCAAAAGAGACGTGAAAGTTCCTAAAGTTCCGCCAAATTTGAAGACAGCCGCGACAAAAAAACTTACCAATCTTGTTAGCAAAGACATTGTACCATTCGAAGTTGCTTGTGGGTCTGGGTTTCTCGAGACGGCACAGTTTCTTATTGATGTGGGAGCCAAGTATGGTGCAGTGAGTGCTAAGGAAATGCTACCTCATCCAACCACCATATCCAGAAATTTGAAGGAAACGGCCGATCGTCTGCGTGAAACTGTCTCCGCGTAAGTGAAGAGTATGTTCAGAGATATAGGTGGAGCACTAACTGTCGATTTATGGGCTGATTCGTACCGTAAAATAAACTATATGGAAGTCACTGCACATTACGGATAGAGGTCCAAATGTTGTGGCAGCACTTCGCCAATACAAGAGGCTCTCGTGCTCAGCACACATTCTTAATACTGTGCTGGAGCACACGACTCGAGGAGACGCGAATGACGAGAAGAGTGACGTGCAGCGACTAATAAATTCCTGTCGAGCTATCACAACTTTCTTTAAAAGATCTGGTCTTCAGAATCGCCTTCAGAAGTCATTGAAAGGAGATATAGACACACGATGGAACAGTAAATTGGATATGTTTGAGTCTATTAATTCACAATGGTTTGAACTTCTGTCAATTTAGTCAGAGAAAAATCAAGATAATTTGATTGATTCTATAAACAAGAGGATGTTGGATGATATAACAACTTTTCTGACACCATTTAAAATAGCTTCTTGTGATCTCGGACCTCCAAAACCCCTACGCTTTGTTTATGTGTGTTGTGGAAGTTAAAACTTCTCTCCTTCCTTGAAAAACATGATGGCGACAGCCCATTTCTGATAGATTTAAAGAGTACAGCCATATCTATTTTAATCAGCAAATGGGACATAACAGTAACCCATAAACTTGCAACGTTTTTGAATCCAAAATATAAAAACCTAAAATTTCTTAGCAGTGCCGAAAAAGATGAAGTTGTAAAGGAAGCGAAAAATTATGTTGGGAGAAATTGTCCACAGTTAAAAGATAAGGAGGAAACAACATCTGGAATTCCTGCAAAAAAACAGAAGTCTAACGTACTTTTTAATGAATTTGAAGATTCCTCAGAAGATGAATCGACGAGAGATCTTGACTTTGAGTCAGATGAAATTCTCAGATCTACGAATGATAAAGTCCAGTTTCCGGAAGGCATCGACCTGATAGCTTGGTGGCATGGACGTGGAAACGTCTATCCGCGTCTTTACAAACTCGCATACTTCGTCCACTGTATTCCAGCGTCCAGCGCGCCATCTGAGAGAACCTTCTCTGCTGCGGGACAAATAATGCAGGACCGACACACGTCTTTGAAGCCACAGACGATTGATGACATCATGTTCTTGCATAGTAATCTTCCAAAGTAGAAAGGTACTTGTACAGATTCTCTTACTTCACTGTATTTTTTGTTCTTATCTGAATTACAATTTTTTTCATCTGATTCTTTCTTTTACAGAATTTGAATCAGAAGCAAGCAGAAGATGAAAATATTTAATCTGAAGCCTGTGAGTTTTTATTGTAATATTTATAGTAAAGAATTTCCTCGACATATTCTTAGTATTTTTACTATTCCCAACAAGAACATTTAAGTAGCATTAGGTAAATAAAGGAAATATTTAACAAGCAATTTGTTTTGTTGTAATTTTCATATTAAAGAGCTCAATTTAAGTTTTTACTCTTCGCAACAAGAACATTCAACATCTAACACGTCAATATTATTAAAATAGGTAATGATGATCTCATAAGTACTTACCTAAATTTTAACGTGTTCGAGAGTAATATTTGCAGCCGCCGAGAATTGTAGCTCTTTGTGAACAGTGAAACAGCCCGACCGGCGCGGTGGCACGGCGGGCCTTCTAATTAATTACAAGTGGGACTTCAAACCACGGCTCACGACAACCAACAAGCTGTGACTGCGATAGCCCGTGAAAGATTATTCTGATCACATTGAAAACTTACAAAATATTCAAATCATCCAAAATAATAATGTGTCTTTTAATTTACCAGCCAATTAGTAAAGATAAGGGCTGAAATTCGTAAGAAAATTGAACATTTTAACTGTAACTCGGTATTGCTTAACAGGGAACAGTGCCTAACATTTGAAGTTATGGGACAGTGGTTTTTATATAGACATCTTGAAATCGTTTGCAGTTCCATTAAACTCTGAAAAAAATTATTTTGTACATTGAAAGTATTAACTGCGAAATCTACTGCACATTTTGTCTTAGTAATTTAGACCAATGTTGAGGATGTATTAAAGTGTGAAAAACTTTGTTTAGTTGAGAATGAAACAGAGATTTCATTTATCCCTAGGTCTTAATTCGATAAATCAGCCAAACGGTGAGGTTCGAGATTTCAATCGTATTTTTAGCTAAAACCAATTGGACTCCTAATTTCTATAACCACTGATTTTGTTGTCACTCTTCGGCAGACGAGTTATTTTTTCCAGGCAACGTCAATTATTGCTGGTAGTTCAACTTTTTCACAGGTGCGCCAGCGTTTTGCAGTGTAGGCCCAATACTGTAAATATTTTCACCTGAAAATGACGAGGACTGAACGCGTAAGCTATAATATAATCATCAGCTGACATGAATGGTTTCAAAATTTGACACATCCAAGCAGTGAGTACAAAGAAACTGTCGGTAAATGATGCAATGTGCTAGTAACAGTTTAAAACCATCGTCATTTTCAGCTGCCTTGGCACAAGGGCAGCAAAATATAATTCTTTCTATACACGTATTTACATCATTTAATACTATTACATTGAATTTTAGATTTTAAATAGCGTTTCCAATCTCACGAGATCCGAGCCGCTACTGTGTGTGCTCCGGAGTGCCAATGCTTTCCTGTTTGGAATGGTCTGCTTTAGAGTAGGTATAGAGCATTTCCTGTGATTTAAGAAGTCAAAAGTAGTTACGTTGTCGCAGAAACAATAACTATGTCATTACATACCATAATTCTAAGTACTACTGTCTGTTGTTGTTGTGGTTTTCAGTCCTGAGATTGGTTTGATGCAGCTCTCCATGCTACCGTATCCTGTGTAAGTTTCTTCATCTCCCAGTACCTACTGCAACATACATCCTTCTTAATCTGCTTAGTGTATTCATCTCTTGGTCTCCCTCTATGATTTTTACCCTCCACGCTGCCCTCCAATGCTAAATTTGTGATCCCTTGATGCCTCAGACCAAGTCCTACCAACCGGTCTCTTCTTCTCGTCAAGTTGTGCCTCAGACTCCTCTTCTCCCCAATTCTATTCAATACCTCCTCATCAGTTATGTGATCTACCCATCCAATCTTCAGCATTCTTCTGTAGCAACACATTCCGAAAGCTTCTATTCTCTTCCTGTCCAAACTATTCATCGTCCATATTTCACTTCCATACATGGCTACACTCCACACAAATACTTTCAGAAACGACTTCCTGACACTTAAACCTATACTCGATGTTAACAAATTTCTCTTCTTCAGAAACGCTTTCCTTGCCATTGCCAGTCTACATTTTATATCTTCCATACTTCGACCATCATCAGTTATTTTGCTCTCCAAATAGCAAAACTCCTTTACTACTTTAAGTGTCTCATTTCCTAATCTAATTCCCTCAGCATCACCCGATTTAATTCGACTACATTCCATTATCCTATACTACTGTCTATTATTATTAATTACTCATTCAAAACTTAAATATATGCGGATGTGGATAAGGAACTTGCGGATGCGGATTAATTGCTGCGGATGCGGATGCGGTTGCGGATTAGGACCTTTCGGATGCGGTGCGGATACGGATTGCACTTTTATTATCCGCGCAGACCTCTAGTTACAGGCCCTCTATTGTTCCTGATCTATATTAACGACGTAGGAGACAATCTGAGTACCGTTATTAGATTGTTCTTAGGTGATTCTGTCATTTACCGTCTTGTAAAGTCATCTGATGAACAAAACGAATTACAAAATGATTTAGATAAGATATCTGTATGGTGCGAAAAGTGGCAATTGACCCTGAAGGAAGAAATGTGTGAAGTTATTCACATGAGCACTGAAAGAAATCCACTAAATTTCGACTACGCAATAAGTCACACAAATCTGAAGGCTGTAAATTCAACTAAATACTTAGGGCTTATAATCACAAATAACGTAAACTGGAACGATGACATAGATAATGTTGTCGGTAGAGCAAACCAAAGACTGCGATTCATTGGCATAACACTTAGAAGTTGCAACAGGTCTACTAAAGAGACTGCTTACACCACGCTTGCCCTCCCTCTCCTGGAGTATTGCTGTGCGGTGTGAGAACCGCATCAGGTGGGACTGACATGAAAAAATTACAAAGGAGGGGAGCTCGTTTTTGTATTATCGCGAAAGAGGGGAGATAGTGCCACAGACATGATACGTGAATTGGAGTGGCAATCATTAAAAGAAAGGCATTTTTCGTTGCGTCGGGATCTTCTCACGAAATTTCTATCGCCAGTTTTCTCCTTAGATTGCGAAAGCATTCTGTTCGCACACACTTACATAGGGAGAAATGATCATCACGATAAAATAAGAGAAATCATGGCTCGCACATAAAAATTTAAGCGCTCGTTTTTCCTTCGAACCGTTCGAGAGTGGAGCGGTAGAGAAACAGCTGGCATCAGGTCCTGATATTCAGGGAGTATGAAAAACAACTCGTTAGTCCAATATCTGTCAACGGTCTGGACAAAAGGATTACCAAATCGGATTAAACAGGTTCTTTTGAATTGTAATGCGGCAGAGGGAGGAAACCAATTGATCCTACGTTAGGAGAAAATGTGGCCACAGACCTGCAGGAAGTGTGAAAGGTGCTGTGCAAACACAGAGCACGGGGTCAGTGTTCAGGGTGCTTCAAACTGTATGAAACGTCCTGCACTGCAATCCATACAATACTGTCCATGCTCAGGAGTTGGTAATAACTTGCATCGTACATTCAGTAGGTAATAACTTGCATCGTACATTCAGTACTGTCATAGATTTGTTCCTGCATTAAATCATTGTTAAAATGGGAGATATAGAAATTTTTAAGCTGTCTCGTACTGTAATACTTAATATTTGTTTTGTTGTCTACCGCTCGGCTCGCAGACAGTACGTAGGAGCAATGAACACTTACATTTTTCACTACAAGTTCTGATTTCTGTTACTTTATCAGGACAAGCACTTTTCCCAGTGGAGTCGGAAGTCATATATGCATTTAAGACAACAGTGTAAGCTCCTTCTCTCATTTTTACCGTAGGTTATGATCAACAGACCGCACACTAGAAGAATGAAAACGAACGATCTGTGTTCATTTTGTGTTTGAAGCTCACTTATTGGGTGTGTCTACTTTCAAATTTTTAATTATGGAAATATTGTCTCTGAAGAAACTAAGTAGCACAGTCACTGTTGTGTAGTGGTTACGACACTGGGCTGTTGTAAGGAGAGTCGTGAGTACAAAACTCACCTGTACTGTTAAATTTTAATTTTTATCTTCGGTTCGAGTACATTCTAGAAGTGTCCATAAAATGTCAAGAATCATTGTACTGGAATGTTCTGTAGCTGTGTATACAGGGTGTTACAAAAAGGTACGGCCAAACTTTCAGGAAACATTCCTAACACACAAAGAAAGAAAATATGTTATGTGGACATGTGTCCGGAAACGCTTACTTTCCATGTTAGAGCTCATTTTATTACTTCTCTTCAAATCACATTAATCATGGAATTGAAACACACAGCAACAGAACGTACCAGCGTGACTTCAAACACTGTGTTGCAGGAAATGTTCAAAATGTCCTCCGTTAGCGAGGATACATGCATCCACACTCCGCCGCATGGAATCCCTGATGCGGTGATGCAGCACTGGAGAATGGCGTATTGTATCACAGCCGTCCACAATACGAGCCTGAAGAGTCTCTACATTTGGTGCCTGGGTTGCGTAGACAAGAGCTTTCAAATGCCCCCATAAATGAAAGCCAAGAGGGTTGAGGTCAGGAGAGCGTGGAGGCCATGGAATTGGTCCGTCTGTACCAATCCATCGGTCACCGAATCTGTTATTGAGAAGCGTACGAACACTTCGACAGAAATGTGCAGGAGCTCCATCGTGCATGAACCACATGTTGTGTCGTACTTGTAAAGGCACATGTTCTAGCATAACAGGTAGAGTATCCAGTATGAAACCATGATAACGTGCTCCATTGAGCGTAGGTGGAAGAACATTGGGCCCAATCAAGACATCACCAACAATACCTGCCCAAACGTTCACAGAAAATCTGTGTTGATGACGTGATTGCAAAATGGCGCGCGGATTCTTGGCCGGCCCACACATGTTGATTGTGAAAATTTACAATTTGATCACGCTGGAATGAAGCCTCATCCGTAAAGAGAACATTTACACTGAAATGAGGATTGACACATCGTTGGATGAACCATTCGCAGAAGTGTACCCGTGGAGGCCAATCAGCTGCTGATAGCGCCTGCACACGCTGTACATGGTACGGAAACAACTGGTTCTCCCGTAGCACTCTCCATACAGTGACGTGGTCAGCGTTACATTAGGGTTATCGTCAACTGCACGAAGAATTGCCTCTTCTATTGCAGGTGTCCTCGTCGTTCTAGGTCTTCCCCAGTTGCGAGTCATAGGCTGGAATGTTCCGTGCTCCCTAAGACGCCGATCAATTGCTTCGAACGTCTTCCTGTCGGGACACCTTCGTTCTGGAAATCTGTCTCGATACAAACGTACCGCGGCACAGCTATTGCCCCGTGGAAATCCATACAAGAAATGGGCATCTGCCAACTCCGCATTTGTAAACATTGCACTGACTGCAAAACCACGTTCATGATGAACACTAACCTGTTGATGCTACGTACTGATGTGCTTGATGCTAGTACTGTAGAGCACTGAGTCGCATGTCAACACAAGCACCGAAGTCAACATTACCTTCCTTCAATTGGGCCAACTGGCGGTGAATCGAGGAAGTACAGAACATAATGAGGAAACTAAAATGAGCTCTAACATGGAAATTAAGCTTTCCGCACACATGTCCACATAACATCTTTTCTTTGTTTGTGTGTGAGGAATGTTTCCTGATAGTTTGGCCGTATCTTTTTGTAACACCCTGTATAATGTATGTGTTCAGGCTGGAGGCAGTTTGCTCCGTGCACTTCTATGTGAAAGTGCTGAATGAACCTTCGTTAAGTGAAGTTAGTGTTTGTCAATCATCTAATTACACTTTCGATAAGTGAAGGTAGTGTTCGTCATTCATCAACTTTCACCTTCTTCAAGAATTTGTACTGGAGGCCATCAACCAATACCCCAGACAGCATACCGTGTGTCAGCAACGAAACGTCGAATAACTCGCGACAAGGTTGAGAAAATGATGAAGATTGACATCACTCAGCCTTCGCAGAGCCCATAGTCGCCACCAGTGGTTCTCGTCAGGAAGAAAGATGGCAGTTGGCGCTTTTGTGTTGATTTTAGGAATCTTAATAAGATAATTAAAAAGGACGTTTATCCTCTTCCACGAACTGACGATACACTAGATTGTCTGAAGGGGGCTAAGTTTTTCTCAACCATGGACAAGTACTCGGGATACCGGCAAATCGAAGTAGATGAGGCTGATCGTGAGAAAACTCCATTCTTCAATCCTGAGGGCCTGTATGAGTTTAAGGTAATGCCGTTTGATTTGTCTAATGTACCAGCAACTTTTGAACGGATGATGGATAATTGTCCAAGTCACCCGAAGTGGACGATGTGTCTCGGTTATTTACATGACATTATAGTGTTCTCAGAGACATTTGATGAACACACAAAAAGACTGAGGGCCGTTCTTAAGTGACTCCAACAAGGCAGACTGAAACTTAATCCAAGAAAGTGTGTCTTTGGGGCAAAAGAAATCAAAATACTTGGACACCCTTTGTCAATCGAAGGTGTGCGGCCAGATCCAGAAAAGGTGAGATCAACAACGGAATTTCCTATTCCTAAAAGTATTAGACATGTGAAAAGCTTGTATCAAGTTACCGTCGTTTTAACAAATGCTTTTGTATCAAAGCCAGGCCACTCCAAGAGTTGTTAAAATTTATCTGTGGTGGTGCTCAAAAAGATTCTTTCAATGTGCTGCGAAAGCTCTGATGACTGACCCTGTACGTGGTCTGTATGATGAGAGAGCACCTACAGAACTACACACAAATGCCAGTGGGTATGGGATCGGTGCTGTTTTGATGCAAATTTTTGATGGAAAAGAGAAGGTTATAGCCTATGCTTCTAGGGCACTTATAAAAGCCGAGAGAAACCACTCAACCACAGGAACAGAATGTCTTGCTGTGATCTGGGCGAAGTGCAAATTTCGACAGTATCTCTATGCAAGGTCATCCACAGTTGTTACAGACCATTATTCACTTTGTTGGTTGACAGATCTTAAGGATCCAACAGGACGACTCGCCAGGTGGGCACTATATCTTCAAGAGTATGACATTACCACACTGTACAAAAGTGGAAGAAAACACCAAGATGCCGGTTGTCTCTCACGAAACCCTGTGCAAGACCATCAAGACTTTGATGAAGGTAGTGACTGTCTCGCTGCACTCCAGGATATCTCTGCTGAGCAGAAGAAGGACGTCAAGATATCTCAAATTATGCTTGCCTTTCTAAACATTCTGCGTGGTGTCTGTTTGCTCTATATCGTGTCTCCCTACCACTTTCGCGCAACGACGCTCTGAGCGTGTTTTTTAGGGAATTGACTAGTTTGAACCTGGGACCTGTTGCTGGTAAGGAGACGTCAGCCCACACATGACATGTAGAATTCAGAAGAGTTCAGTGAGACTAGCGATGATATAACCAAATACTTAATGATTTCAACGTCAGCTCCACTGCACTCCCTGTAAAGGAATCTTAATACTAACTAAATTTAGTGGAGAGGTTCAAGGCTTTCCTATTTTTAGTTAGCTGGTAAAATAACGTCGAAAAAGCAGTTAAGTTTACCATTGGAAATTTTATTCTACTCACAAAACATCGTTTATAAATTGCACTATTGATAAAAGGAAATGTTTTAATACAGGATGGTAAAAACAAACTGCGTTCAACAAAAATGTGAACGAATATTCCCTGAATGGGTTTCCAAGTTCTACAATGGATCGAAGGATGACCTATGCCATATCACATCTATAATCTAGGTTTAAATTAAGTTTCACAAACGAGAAAACTATCAAAATGGTCTACAGTGACCCTCAATTATCTTTAATTACTTATCTAACTTGTCGTAAATTACAGTGGCTGATATGGTTTCTCAATAACTATATAACAGAAAAATCATCACGTTTCAGATTTTTACTTCAAGTTGCAAATGTGAACACCATGAGCTTTAATTGACGATCGACACTAGTATTACGTAAAAAGGGGTTGTAACAGATGAGACTTCTGCAGTTCTGAGTGAAGCCTTACGCTCTCAAAAATGCGGCATCGCGTGCGTTCATTACGTTGTCAGTGTTCGTCAGGGGGCGGCGCGCAGCACAGCTCCGCTCACCTCGCTGTCTCGGAAGCAACTCTCTAGCAACTCTCTCCTAACTTCTCCTTACTATAATTTACCGAAGTTGGTTTAAAAAAAGCTATCTGGCTGTGTTTTCATCTGACCAATCAGGGTGTCAATGTTAACCTTAAGCTCTGCCTACAAAAATTCTGTCTATCCGATGAGGAACGTTATACTTTTCGTGGTGGGGCAATGTTTTTAAAGTTTGCAACGTAACAGAGACGCGGAAAAGTCTCACGGTAAAACTTGCAGCTGATGTGGTCCTTTTAGCGTTATCGTAAGATCTATACTGTTCTTCTGGAGGCCTCTATCTTTTAACATGGGCTGGGGGGTGGTCCTAACGTAACAGAGATGCGAAAAAGTCTCACGCTAAAACTTGCGGGTGGTGTAGCACTCTTTGTGCTATCGTAAGATCTATACTGTTCTTCTGGAGGGCTCTAGCTTTTAATATGGGCTGGGGGGTGGTCCTAACGTAACAGAGAAAAAAAATCTCACGGTAAAACTTGCAGTTGGTGTGGTACTAGCAGTTAGCTGGCGACGTGTGTGTCCGTCCCTTATCATAGGGCCTTCTAGCTTAACACGGTTCTGCTCCCGGCTTCTGTTCTCGTTTCTCCCCTCAGAACTGCGTCTGTCTCACGGTGGGAAGGTATGACATGCATTTAGGCATTCTTGTGTTAGACTGTGATATTCCATTTGCTCACTCGTTACTCATATTACTTTGGTTAATTTAATGTCACGATTTATTCGGAGCTATGTGACATACTACTGGATTTGCTTATCATGTCAGGGTTTGCATGGAAGGCGTTGGATTTGCCTGAGACCTTGCATATCACCACCCTTCGAACTTAATTTTTGCACTGAATTTAGGCAATGATTGAATCGTTGTCTAAGTCAGTCAAAAATTATTCTGTTGTCTAAGTTTTGTTGCCTATTGTTCAGCCATGTTATTCTGTTCTATGCTGGTTTGTATTACTAATTTATATTTTTATATTCTTCCACATTATTCTTAAAAATGACAAGAGAAGAATATTTTTTTGCTACTATTAATCTTTTAATTATTTTCTTTCTTTATTTAAGTGTGAAGTTTGTTTTTTAAGAAGTTTGTTATAGCAAGTGAGGAGTCTTTCTCATCGATTTTCTTAGAAATATTGTTTTTATAAATGTAGTAATTAAGTAAAATCTATTCCTAACACATTTTCTAAATATCATGTACAAGCAAAATATTTTTGTTTCTAGACATTCATTTCAACTTTTTTACACTAACAAGTAAGAATTATTTCGTAGAATTGCTTTGATAAAGAAATATTCATACACAAGTATTGAGACATTATCCTAACAAATGTAACGTCCCCTTAGAACAATTTATACACGACTGTGCTTAAACTGACACACAATGTTTTTGGCGCAACGCAATCTGACTATCAAAGATCCCTGCAAAAGAATGGCCCTGACTAACAGTAACCTATACCTTTCAGAAATCACTTACCTCACAAAAATCTTCATTACTCGAACTACTGCAATACAGCGAGCTTCACTACTGCCAGCTAAATAAAAGATTCAAACTACGGAAGGCACTAACTACTGATAGGGATAGTTAGCAAATGAAAGATATTAATAGAGAACAAACAATGTATTTACCTTAATAGTCATAAAATATATAGCAGTTCATGACAAATTACAAAACTCCGCCATCTCTCTCCCCACATCCACCACTGCTGGCGGCTCACCTCCAACTGCGCAACGCTACGCGCTGTTCACATCCAGCTGCCCCCTTAGAACAATTTATACATGACTGTGCTTAAACTGACACACAATGTTTTAGCGCAACGCAATCTGACTATCAAAGATCCCTGCAAAAGAATGGCCCTGACTAACATTAACCTATACCTTTCACAAATGGTACAAATATTAAAAAAAGGAAAACATCCAACAAGATAATTTTTTATTCTTTGTTTTTATAAGGAGAAAATTGATAAAATATAGTTATTCTTTTATTTTTATGAGGGGAAAATAAGTGGCATATAGTTTTAGTGTTTATTATCCCTTACTTTTGTTCTTTATATACTGTCCATTTCAGAATTAATGACTTATTTTTATCGATAGTCTATTTTTTATTTAAGTCCATAGTCAATGACTGTTTATTTGTAGTTTATTAGCTGTCTGGTGTTCTTAACTTATTTAGTTTTTCACACATTTCTTTTCACAATTCCTACATCCCATAATTTGATTTCACACATTCACACAATCCTATGAATGTTTAAGCATGAGGTTGGCGAATGTTTTTTGCACGAAGGTGTTGGACTTGAGGCAGATGGATATGGGCAGGTATTTGATGTACAGCTTCGTTCATCGTTCCTTGTTGGCTTTGCAAGTGTGTATTGCTGTTGTGGAGGTCCCATAATGGAATGGAGCTGTGAGTGTAGAATCTCGTGGTTTACTGGCTTTGTATGCATGAAAGTCATTGTTATGTGTCACTGAAAGCGGTCGTTTTTCGTTGGAGTACTTTGCAGATGACTAGTTTACAATAGGATAGGGATTTGGGAAGGTATGTCGCCTATTCTTCACCCATCTTCTTTCTTGGTCTCAATCTTGTGAATCTTCAACTTCTGTTCTTCCTGCATTTTCTCTGCTTCTTACTTGATTCTTGGTTCTTCTCTGGGCAGGATATGGAAATATTTATTGATAACTAGTCGCTTTGACGTTCTCCTCTTAGTAACAGTTTGATAAATGGTTTGGACATGTCATTTCTACTTTTGTTAACGTTTTCTTCAGTTTTGTGCATCAGCGTGCTGTTTAATAGCAGTAGTGTGACTTTTACACATATTTTTTGCCCAAGCGGTCTTCTCATCAGGCCGCTTTTTGCTCACTCCGCTGAGTGGGGGCGCTCGGAGATTTACGAGCAGTGAAATTCCGGTGTGGTGTTTGCTTGTCAGTCCCTGCACCGGTCCCTTCCATGTTCCGACACTCTGTGATTCCATGTTCTGTCCCAGCAGGGTTCCGCCACCCTGTGGTTCAGCAGATATACAGCCCACTTCACCTACCCTCTGTTGGTCTCACTGTCCTTTCCCTTCTCTCGACGCTTCTGCCTTGTAGGAATCATGTCTTGCTAATTAATTCCTTTTCTTTCTTGATACTTCTCGCGTTGCAACTTGTGGGTAGTTGCATCTGGTCTTTGCTGGAGTTTTTACAATGGTTCTTACAAAAAGTTTTACTTATAATCATCTAACATAAGTCTAGTACCTACATTGTTTTATGCCTTCTTAAAAAGCTTTACAAATTTGGGCGCTCTTTCCATGTTACAATTCTAAGACATTTTGAGTCTCCACTTATACAAGAAACTTCAAATTCGTTTTTTATTTTTGTGTGGTGTTGTGGTGTATAGCATTTTAGTATTTCATGCTGTTAGACTATCTACGCTTTATCCCTTCACCTTAATCTATGGTACTATTGATGTTATTATTGAAACTACTTTCTTTTTCCCATCTTCCTCTCTCTTCATTCTTCTTTCTCCTGACGATCTTTTCTGCAACATAATCTTGAAATATTGTGCTGATTATTTACCAGTAATAAAATTAAACTTCAAACTTGTACTGAAAGTGTTTAATACTGCCAGTCTTAGGTATAAATACCTCTGCTTTATCTCGTAAAATACCCTCTAACTCTCTTTTACTGTGTTCCGAAATACCTTGAACTTCTTGCAATTTTTCGTCGATTTCTTTATGGACTTCTAACACGAGTTGAGGCGATTCCCCCTTCTGTGCATACCATTCTAATTCTTCAACCTCTTCATCTCGTGTCATTCTTAATTGTTTGTTTATGACTGGTATTTCATCTAATTTTAGCTTTTGCTCAAAGAGAAGAGTGACATTCCCGAATGTTACGCTACCTTTCCCCATATCTATTATTGCTCATCTCTCATTTAAAAAATCTGCACCTATAATCAAATCTACAGTTAGTTTAGGTATTATCACGAAGTTTGCTTCGATCTTTTGACCTTGGCATGCAAGAGTTAACTTTGTTTGTCTCGTAACTTCCGCAGCATCGTTTCTAATAGGACCTCTTACGTTAATCTTACGTGTTTTTAGAACTGGCAATTCCTCATTGGCATTACACTGCATGAATAAATTTTCTGAGATCGCAGTCAGTTCACTTCCGCTATCAATTACAATATTGACTGGGATATGCTTTACTATGGCCTTCACAATCGGTTGAATTTGAAAGGGTTGGTTCTGCTCTTCTTCTTCTTGCATCAACGAATCCTCCACTGAATCACACATGAGTCTTTTTCGGAATTTCCCTTGTGAATTTGAACTTTCTGTAGGATAAGCTTCGACTGCTACTTCTCTCTCTTTTATATCCTCTTCTCTATTTCTTCCTTCATTTACGCTTTCTTCAACATCCTCTACTTTTTCCTCATCCTCATCTATCTTCTCCTTCTTCATCGCTACTTCCACATAATCGCATCTAAATGTTCTAATTATCGCTTCATAACTTTCTTCATTATATACGTTGGGTTTTGTGCCCACTCGTAACTTATTTTCAACTTCTGTCGACTGCTCATTATCCTCATTGAATTCGCTTTCCCTGGTTTCTATCTCAAATAGCTCTGCAATACTCATTACTTCGTCCTTTCCTCCTACATTCGTTGTGCATGCCTCTGGTAATTCATCTTCCTCGTCAGTATTCTCCAAATTAATTTCGTCCCAACACGATATTGTTATTTTCTTGTCTTCGTTATCATCAGGTCCCTGCGGATTTGTTTCTTCCTTCTTCTCTTCTCGTGATAAGATTTTTACTTCTCTGTTCAAGATGCTGCAATTGTCCTGGGTCGGTGCGTCATTCTCTTTGACATGGGCGCTTAGCTGTCAATTCGGACGTTTATCGGGGTTTTGGTGGTCTTACCTCCACCTCTTCTATCTTTATTCTCTTTTCTTGTTCAGCTTGTTGATAGTGGTTTCTTTGTTGATAATTTGTCGGTCTATTGGTTCTCCAGTACCCGTTCCGGTTGTCGTCATTCCCTCTGTAATAGTTGTTGCCGTTCCTGGATGAATTACAGTTATTGCCATATTCTCTTCTAAATCCATAACCGGTTCTTTGTTGAAATTTATTGTCGTTTCTTGGTGCGAAGTTATCAAATGGTTCATAATTATTGTTTGTTCGTACTGTGTCTTGTGGATTCCACTGCTTTTTGCTTTCGTTTTCACGTGCGCTTCGTCGTTTCTTCCGTCATCTTCCGAAAATATGAAATCCAGTTCCCTTAGAATACCTTTAAATGCTTCGACGTCATTGCCTCCGCGACCTACTAATGATTGCTGGTATTTCAATGGTAGCTTCATCGCGCATAATTTAATCAACTCTCCGTCACTGTATGGTACATCTAAGCATTGATTTTTCTTTGCCATTAATTCGAAAAATTTCACGGGTCTCTTCTCTCCTGAATTTTCAAAATATGGGTTCTGTAATAATTAGTACTTCACTCTGTTCTGTGCTTCGCTGGACCAATATCGTGAGAGAAACTTCTCTCTAAAATCTTCGTACGATCGGCATGTCGCTGCAACATTCTGCATGGTTTCTGCGACTGTTCCTGACATGTGTGCACATATAAAGTCTAATTTGTATGCTAGCGTCCAGTGTTCTGGTAATCCTACTCGGAATTGATCAATAAAAGTTCGTGGATGTAATGAGTTTCCTTCTCGAAAGTGTTGAAATTTTCTGACTGTGAGGAAATGATCGTTGTCGTACTTTGTCATAGTTCCATATGAAATTCGCGATTCTTCGCCACTTTCGTTTCAGATCATTTCTCCCGTCGTTCTTTCCGGTTGTGGTAGATCCATTGGATATTGTCCACTGTAACTTCCGCCTACCCTTGCGTAGTATCGTTGGAGTGGTACGCAATAATTTTCTTCCATCGGTTGTGAACGTGTAGCTGAATGCATTGCACTGTACTCTTCGCGACCTGACTTTCCATTGTCACGTATGTTACTTTCCGCCTGTGATTGGAATCGCAAATGCATGATATCTTCGTTAATTGCTTGTTTTTCCGGTGCTGTTACAGATACGGGTGTGGTTGCAGACTCTGTGCTTGTTCGGTCCTGTTCACTATGCTCTTCAATGGTTTGCAACAACTCTGTTCGCAATTTCTGAAATTGTCGCTTTGTTTGCGCTTCTATTTTGACTATGCGGTTATCATATCTTTTCAGCGCTGCTTTTGTGATACGTTTGTGTAACACACTGTTTTCAACAATTTCACGCCCTGTACCTGCTGCTTGTCTAGTAATTACGTTTATCTGTTTCTCTAGTTTCTTGACTTCTCCCTGGGTGTTGTTACGTAATGTTTTGATCTCGTCCTGAGTGTCATTACGCAATGTTTGTACGTCCACTTGTACCTTGTCAATGTCTGTTCTCAATTTATTGTGAGCTGTTATTTAGTTTCCTATCACTTCTCGAGATTCTTTTGTCTCGTCTTCAATATGACTTAGGTGTAACTGAATTTTTTTTGTTTTGTTCTTTAATCTCACGCATTTGTCTCGTGGTTTCTGCAATTTGAATTTGAATTTGGTTCGCCATGTCTTTATTTTGTCTTGTCATGGTTTCCGTAATTTGTTGTAGTAATTCTGCCAGATTGGTGGATCCTATTGCGTTTTCTTCCGACGTCCTACGCTCTGTGTATTCGCCCAAGTGTTGGTTTGCAACCGATTGCATTGAACTATGCGGTGACACGTTTCTGCTCGCATTCCTTGTACTCTGTGGTGAGGGAGCTCTGATTACTTGTACTATGGGTTCTACGTATTCAAGACGCAAGTTAGAACCCTCATCGACTGTCTCTCTACTCTCCTGCTCCTATGTCGTATGCTGACCTAGGTTTTCCATGCCTTGGCGTACATTATCCTCGTTATGGTGCGTTATATGTCATATTTCTCGCGATACTGCATCGTCTGTTGTACTGTCCTCTATTCTCTGTCCATTTTCATGCTGGGTCTCTACCTCAATTCAGTCAAGGTCTCGATCCGCCATTGCTAATCTTTCCGAATCCCTTATTTTCTGTTTTAAAAGCAATTCACGCGCCCTACTTCGAGTCAACATGCGCTCATACGATCTCAGGCGTTCATAAACTTTTTGTTCACACGACTTGACACTACCAAGACTGACAATCCATTCACTTACTTGTTGGGTTAGAACCAACTTGTCAACGATGTATCCGCCACCTGTGCGCTTGCATTGAGGAGAAAAGTGAATTCTAACAATATTAAAATTCACAACTTAATTATGCTATTGTCTCTGACACTTTCTTACTATCTATCACTGCAGCTACTGTTTTCGAGTATTTAAAACTTAAGGAAAAATAAATTTTTTACTACGAAAATTATTCGACAGGATATTTTCCTGACCTAGTTAGGCATGTGGTCGACCTTCAATCATGGTATGTTACCATCCTGGCAGGGTCGCCATTTTCTAAACATTCTGCGTGATGTCTGTTTGTTCTATATCGTGTCTCCCTACCACTTTCGCGCAACGACGCTCTGAGCGTGTCTTTTAGGGAATTGACTAGTTTGAACCTGGGACCTGTTGCTGGAAAGGAGACGTCAGCCCACACATGACATGTAGAATTCAGAAGAGTTCAGTGAGACTAGCGATGATATAACCAAATACTTAATGAATTCAACGTCAGCTCCACTGAACTCCCTGTAAAGGAATCTCGTATTACTTTGGTTAATTTAATGTCACGATTTATTCAGAGCTATGTGACATACTACTGGATTTGCTTATCATGTCAGGGTTTTCATGAAAGGTGTTGGATTTGCCTGACACCTTGTACCTTTAATCGATCAGAGGATGTGAAAGGACTATTTAAGGCAGTTAATGGATTACTTAGCAAGAAAAACTTTGATCCGTTGGAAAGAGGTGGCTACCAGTGATTCCTAAACACATACCCTCAGATATTCTACAGAAATTCTGTGACACACCTGAGGCCGGACGTTTAGGTTTTATTAAGACATACGATAGGATCCGCAAGAGATTTTTGTAGGCAGGTTTATCTAGGAGTGTCCGTCACTATGTGTCGCACTGTCGATAGTGCCAGAGGAGAAAGGTAGTTCCTCAGAAACCACCTGTCAGACTCATACCAATTCCACCAGCCGAAACGCCTTTCCAGGATGTTGGTATTGACCTTCTGGGACGCTTTTCAACGTCTGCCAGTGGTAATAGATGGATTATTGGTTGCACTGGTTATCTGACACGCTATGCCATTACAAAAGCCGTGAAAACAGCCAAAGCTTTCGACGTAGCCAAATTCATTGTGGAAGTCATTGTATTAAAACTCGGTACCTCAAGGCCGTTAATTCTGGATCGAGGGAAAGTTTTTCAGTCGAATCTTGTGACAGAGACAAACCGTCGGTGCCCCCATTACTCATCACATGACGACTGCCTACCATCCGCAAACTAACGGCTTACTAAACGCCTTAATAAGACCTTGTCCTACACGCTATCAGCTTTTCTTCAGTGTAGAGCAGGGCAACTGGGATGAGGTGCTACCTTTCGTGACATTTGCCTACAACACCGCCAAACAAGACACCACAGGATTTATGCCATTTTTCCTGGTGCATGGGCGTGAGGCGACGACGACGATGGACACTTGTTTCCGTTACATCCTGATGACGTGGACGACGACTACATCGACCAGGTGTTCACGAGCGAATCCTGCCTCGGGGATGGATGTGTATGATGTCCTTAGCTTAGTTAGGTTTGAGTAGTTCTAAGTTCTAGGGGACTGATGACCTCAGAAGTTAAGTTCCATAGTGCTCAGAGCCATTTGTTAACGAGAGTTTAGGAAGCTCGGCAGTTAGCTCGACTCCGCACGCTGCAGGCTCAAGATAACGATCGCCGTAGGTATGACGCGGGCCACCGCACTGTTTTCTACCAGCTTGGTGACTTCGTCTGAATCTTCACTCCTGTTCGGAAGGTTGGTCTCTCTGAGAAGTCCTCAGGCACTTTTTTGGACCTTATAAGGTTGTAAGACAGTTGTCTGATATTACTTATGAAGTTGAAGATTTCGATCCCGACACAAGACGACTAAAGATCAGAGATATGGTCCACGTCCTTCGAATGAAACCCTGTAAGCATCCTGCAACCCAGGGAAAATTCGAAGCTCTAGTGACTGCCAACAAGCGGAAAGATGACGAAGAGCGTAGCGTCAAAGGTAGTTTTAAGAAGATCACCGCCAGGGCGAACATCAGTCATCGGGAGTCGGAGTATGCGGGACCGATGACTCGTTCCTTGACTAGGAGGACGTAACACCGAGATGCTGTTCTGTTAGAGAAGGAGCACTGTCACTGAATAACAAAATCACTGTGGTATAGTAGTTGTGATACTAGATTCTTGCACGGAGGGTAGTGAGTTCAGAATTCACGCGAATGAGTAAATTTTAATTTCTGTATTCGGTTCGAGTACATTCTAGAAGTATCCGCAAATGTCAAGACTCATTGTACAGGAATGTTCTGTAGCTGTATATACACCGTATGTGTTCTGGCCGGAGGCAGTTCGCTCCGCGCTATTTTATCTGCAAGTGCTGAATAAACCTTCGTGACGTGAAGTTAGTGTTCGTCATTCATCTAATTACACCTTCTTGTACGTGACGTTATAATTCTTCTTGGACCATACATAATTCTTTACTTACCATCTATTCACGTATCGGTGGAGTTTCACCATCATTGGTGGGTTCATTTGGCTTCCTGTCTTGTTACAGGTACAAATTTTGTGTATTAATGTAGATGATGTTAAAAGAAATGTTGAATTCTTTGAGAGTTGTTAGTATGGAACGAAACAAAAACAAAATATCTACTAAACATGGGCTCTGCATGTATACCTTATGGGCTATGAGTACTTCTTCAGCTTCGATACTGCGAAACAAATCTCTCCTACTGCAAGCCTGTGCTTTCCATGTTTTGTATGAACCACACCTAGAAGCATATGCAGTAAACATGTGCTCTTAAAGTGTATATCGTAAGAAATATGAGCACTTGTTCACCTTGGCTAGTGTGAAACACATCTCATCATCGTGTTCATAGCTCTTAAGGTATGCTTTCCAGAGCACATGTTTACCTTATAATTTCTTTTTGTTTTTGTCTATAGTATCACCTCTCAAAATACTTAACTCTTTTCTTGACATTCTGTATACATTTTTGTGTTGTGCAGCATATGCAGTTTTGTATTATGAAGTATAATCAGTTTTCATAGCCATAAAACAAGTACTAAGCAAAAAAGGAAAGCTGAAATGTGGAAGGATTGAATGGAGGGTCTATACAAGGGAGAAAACTTGAAGGCAATATTAAAGAAAGGAAAGAGGACATAGATCAAGATGAGGCAGGCGATGTGATACTGCGAGAAGAATTTGAAAGAGCACTGAAAGACCTAAATCGAAACAATGCCTGTAGAGTAGACAACAGTGTGTAAAAACTACTTACATTCTTGGTACAGCCAGCGATGTCAGAACTTTCAACATATTGTGTAAGATATATGAGACAGAAGAAAAATCCTGAGACTTCAAAAAGAATGTAATACTTCTAATTCCAAAGGAGCAGCCGCTGCTCACTTAAAGCGGCTAAGGTGAACACAATATTATCACGGGTCTTTATTTCTCACAGTCTCGTTACAAGTGGTGGGGGAGTAGAGAGTAATGTTGCGATCATTAAGTGATGAAATGTAGGGGACTATGGTGTGGGGATGCAGAGAGTGTGACATATGGAAGTTTGGGTCGATCCCGGAGTCGTGCACGGATATCCGAAGTTGTAAGCCGAAAATCTGGGATAGAGTCGTGACCGCTCACAACTTTTCATAGGTTACTACGAGGGTTGTCCAGAAAGTAAGTTCCGATCGGTCGCGAAATGGGAACAACAGTGAACACCAGAACCGTTTCTTCTGCAACAGTTAGGTACACCTTCCACCTACTTCTTTTCATAGTCGCCACTCCAACTTTGAGTTCTGCCGTAGTGTTGTATCAACTTTCCAATATCCTCGCCATAGAAGGCAGCCGCCTGTGCTTTCGGCCAGTTATCTGCACTGTTGTGCAGCTCTTTGTCTGTGGAAAAATTTTGTCTTCATAGCCAGCGGTTCTTGTGAGCAGAGATGAGACTCAGGAGCAAACAATTACGTACTGTATTGTGGGTGTCAAACACTTCTCATCGGAAACCCTTTAGGAACGTCTTCATTGCTCCTGCAGTGTGCGGCCGAGAACTGGCATGAAGAAGGAACTGCTCGACAGTTGTGTTATATGGGCTGCATGACACAGGCAAAACCTCTGACCAGGCCCTCATACTTGGCGGGAGACGCTATTCGCTACGCATCTTTACCAGCTCACTGTTCACTCAAAACTGAAAATAGCGACGCGACACAATCGACGGGCATACTAGAGACGCTGACCAAAACATCTGGGCAAAAATTTACCGGATTTTCCGAATGGTTTCCATTTCGCGACCGATCTGGACAACCCTCATCATAAGTAGTGTACCTGTACCTGTACACCTGATGCCTAGGCATTTGCATTCAACGGATTTATTTCGAATTAATTTCGGACGGCTGTGAATGGTCATTAACGTCTTTTCATTTAGATATGCAAGTAAACATTTCTGCGTGATACTAGACACAGCTCCTCACATGTAGCACTGTAGCACTACTGCCGGTAAACTGTCTTGCCATAACTGTTATAAATTATATACATAAACCTTCCTCGTTAATTCGTATGTCAATTTGTGAAAACTATTTCAAAATCCCTACAGTAATTCCTGAAATTAGCCTCGACATGTAGACAGAGAAATCGAGACGAGGACTTTAATTTAAACACGTATGGGTGTGGAAAAGAGGTTTATCCCGCCAGGCTAAACAAAAATTCACTCGACACAAGTATGGCTCTTCGCTCGTAATCTGCTGAGCTGCCGAACTATGATGTGCTTCTCGATGAGACGAACAAATGAGTGGTTGACACCAACGCTCGTAACAGTCGACTTAATGGTTCAGCTCTATAATTCCCGACGAGGTGACCCTGTTAAAATGTAAATCACGTGCAGTAGATTCCTTGTTCCGTAGCCTATACTATCACACTGCTGCAATTAGGATTAAGATTATTTTCAATAAAGGTTAGTTCAGTGTTTTTCAATGTGGTGTACTTGATTCTAATCCAGTCAGTATTTTACTTCCTGCTCTCTGCCGTTGCGATTGTTGATAACAGTTTGTGGAGATAATTTGCAGTGCTCCACGTTTGACATTACTTTACGGTGTGTTTAATTTGTTAGCCTTACTCTGGAAGCTAAGTGTTAATGGTATTTTGTATCGTGCAGCTTAAGAAGCTAATTTACATTAACCACTTGTATTGACTATGAGTCGAGTGGGGCACTAGCGGTCAATGCCAAATAAAGAATTAGATACCGGCTGTAAGAATGTAGCTAGAATTCAATTGAATCACGTTTATTTCCACAAAATTTGCTTTATTGTTGACTATAGCTAAACTGATTAGAGTTACCTTTTACAAAACGTATTCGGTAACAACCAATGTATTCTCGTTACACGCTGAGACTAATAAGAAATCAGTAGTATGGTAAATATCTTAATAACTATCGGCCTCTTCCCTCAGTGTCTTTTATATCTTAGAGACAAACAAATAGTAGGCAGAGAGACTATTACATCCCTGCTATTGGCCTGCAGGCGGCATCAGACGACGGCGTGTGGTAATCGTCGGGCTGCTGCACGTATGTGGTTACGGACAAGACCGCAACAGACCTCAGGTGTCAGCCGTGTATATCCATGGCGAAATGCAGAAACCATGTTTCAACAAACGCTGAATTATCTTCTTTACATCCACTGTCAAGTAATTTGTTAGCAAATCTATTTGTTGTTGTTTCTGACACACAGAAAGAAACAAAAAAATGTTCAAATGTGTGTGAAATTTTACGGCACTTAACTGCTAAGGTCATCAGTCCCTCAGCTTACACACTACTTAACCTAAATTATCCTAAGGACAAACACACACACCCATGCCCGAGGGAGAACTCGAACCTTCGCCAGAACCAACCGCACAATCCATGACCGCAGCGCTTCAGACCGCTCGGCTAATCCCGCGTGGCAGAAAGAAGCATATATTTGTTAAAGGTGTACACTTGAAAGCCTTCTCCTAAAAGCATTCATGACCAGTATTTTTTCCTTCAATTCATAATAAATCTCCAATAAGCCGTTTAGTTTTATAACCACCCGAGTCTCTTCAGCTGGCACTTTGACTGAGCATTATCAACGTGACCAGAACTACTTTAAACAAATGTCATGAATATTTTCTTGTGGAAACAATGTTTCTAGCAAACTGTAATTTGTGGTGCTTCATATGTAGCAGTTGCGACAGAAGCAGCAATGCTGTTGATTGTTGTCCTGCTTAATTTACCAGCAAATACAACAAGATTAATGTCGCACCAAATTGTTAGACATGAATTTCTCTGACTATAGCCGACGCAATTTTTTTTCAGACTGTGTCACTACTATGAGACAATGAAGATAAGAAATGACATCTACCTGAGGGCAGTCAATCGAACTTTGTAGATGCGTAGGATAATTTTGGAATGTGTTTGGAAATGACACATCTAGATGATGTCAATCACTCGAACGTTTTAGACGGGGAAGATAATTTTGGAATATTTTTTGCGCAGTGACGGATTGTTACCAAGTGCAATTATTATGTTCTCTACTCGTTTGCAGTACTCTGGACTAGAGAGAACAACGTATGACGAAACGACAGCTTGTTCCAATAGATGCCCATCGAATACTAATTGAGACCAGATGCGGGAGAGAATAGGCACCAGCTGATGTGTTTTAACAAAGACAAATGGCGTCCCATATACAAGTGTCTACTACCACTCGTCAGTAATTAACAACAGCACGCGTTGAAGGGAAGCGCGCCGGCTACTCTTCCGGATGGGTCGCAAATACACTCCTGGAAATGGAAAACAGAACACATTGACACCGGTGTGTCAGACCCACCATACTTGCTCCGGACACTGCGAGAGGGCTGTACAAGCAATGATCACACGCACGGCACAGCGGACACACCAGGAACCGCGGTGTTGGCCGTCGAATGGCGCTAGCTGCGCTGCATTTGTGCACCGCCGCCGTCAGTGTCAGCCAGTTTGCCGTGGCATACGGAGCTCCATCGCAGTCTTTAACACTGGTAGCATGCCGCGACAGCGTGGACGTGAACCGTATGTGCAGTTGACGGACTTTGAGCGAGGGCGTATAGTGGGCATGCGGGAGGCCGGGTGGACGTACCGCCGAATTGCTCAACACGTGGGGCGTGAGGTCTCCACAGTACATCGATGTTGTCGCCAGTGGTCGGCGGAAGGTGCACGTGCCCGTCGACCTGGGACCGGACCGCAGCGACGCACGGATGCACGCCAAGACCGTAGGATCCTACGCAGTGCCGTAGGGGACCGCACCGCCACTTCCCAGCAAATTACGGACACTGTTGCTCCTGGGGAATCGGCGAGGACCATTCGCAACCGTCTCCATGAAGCTGGGCTACGGTCCCGCACACCGTTAGGCCGTCTTCCGCTCACGCCCCAACATCGTGCAGCCCGCCTCCAGTGGTGTCGCGACAGGCGTGAATGGAGGGACGAATGGAGACGTGTCGTCTTCAGCGATGAGAGTCGCTTCTGCCTTGGTGCCAATGATGGTCGTATGCGTGTTTGGCGCCGTGCTGGTAAGCGCCACAATCAGGACTGCATACGACCGAGGCACACAGGGCCAACACCCGGCATCATGGTGTGGGGAGCGATCTCCTACACTGGCCGTACACCACTGGTGATCGCCGAGGGGACACTGAATAGTGCACAGTACATCCAAACCGTCATCGAACCCATCGTTCTACCATTCCTAGACCGGCAAGGGAACTTGCTGTTCCAACAGGACAATGCACGTCCGCATGTATCCCGTGCCACCCAACGTGCTCTAGAAGGTGTAAGTCAACTACCCTGGCCAGCAAGATCTCCGGATCTGTCCCCCATAGAGCATGTTTGGGACTGGATGAAGCGTCGTCTAACGCGGTCTGCACGTCCAGCACGAACGCTGGTCCAACTGAGGCGCCAGGTGGAAATGGAATGGCAAGCCGTTCCACAGGACTACATCCAGCATCTCTACGATCGTCTCCATGGGAGAATAGCAGCCTGCATTGCTGCGAAAGGTGGATATACACTGTACTAGTGCCGACATTGTGCATGCTCTGTTGCCTGTGTCTATGTGCCTGTGGTTCTGTCAGTGTGATCATGTGATGTATCTGACCCCAGGAATGTGTCAATAAAGTTTCCCCTTCCTGGGACAATGAATTCACGGTGTTCTTATTTCAATTTACAGGAGTGTATATGGCCGAGCTATGAGAAACTTTTCGGTAGAAGAGATGTATTTCAGATTATCAAAATAAACAAGTGCTCACAGTTCTTAAAGAATAGATTTTAGTGTCTGTGTTTACCAAAATTTTTTTCTTGTTTTGCTGTAAGGAACCTGACTTCAAAGTCTGTAAAGAAAATTTACTCTTAGTTACACCCTGTGTATTCGCTAGCGTTACAGACTCTTCGGAATTCACTATGTTAATTTCATTTCATTACACTAATTAACTAGATGGGTGAACGTAACCAAATTTTAGTCTTCACTGGTTACTAAATACAAAAGAAAACTCAGAAAAGTTATGATAACTACGAGGGTAAGTCAATTATTATCCACAAAATAGTTATAAAATTTTATTGTAATCAAATAGGAAACTTACAAGAGCATCATTTTTCGACATAGTCTCCTTTCGTTTCAACGCATTCAACGCACTTGGTCCATCGTGGTACAAGCTTCCTGACGCCCCCATAAAAGAAGGTTCTCGGTTGAGCTGCGAGCCAGGAATGCACCGCTTCATTCACTGCTTCGTCCGAGGCAAATCGATGGCCCCTTAGTACCTGTTTGAGTGGACCAAACAAGTGAGAGTGAGAAGTGGTAAGATCGGAACTACATGGAGGATGATCCAGTGCTACAAATTTGAGTTTCTGGAGTCTTGCAGCAGTGTGGGCAGCGGTATGCGGACGGGCATTGTCGCGCAACAACACAGCACCTTTTGACAGAAATCTTCGGTGGTTGCTTCGAATTGCAGGTTTTCGCATAGCAGTAAGCATCTCACTGTAACGTACACCGTTTATTGTTGAGCCCCTTTCCCCAAAATGTTTCAGTACTGGACCTTGTGCGTCACAAAAAGCCGTTGGCATCAGTTTTCCTGCGGACGCTTGGGTCTTGAACTTTTCCTTGTACGGCGAATTTGGAGGTTTCCATTCCATATTCTGCCGTTTACTTTCCGGCTCGTAATAATGGATCCATGTTTCACCAGTAATGATCCTGCCTAATAAGTTGTACCGTTCGTTACCATAGCGATCCAGATGTTTTTTGTAGACGTCCAAGCGCGTTTGTTTACGCAGCTGTGTGGGTTGTTTTTGGACTCATATTGCACAAACTTTATGAAACCCAAGTCTTTTGTGGATGATTTCGTAGGCAGAACCGTGACTAATTTGCAGACTATGTGCCACTTCGTCAACGGTTAATCATCTGTCTAAGACAATCATTTCACGTGCTTTCTTCATTTGTGGCGGTTTACGCTCGCCCGGCTCCTTCATCGTGCTTAAAACTTGTACGACCATTTCGGAATTCTTCGATCCATTCGTAGATACTCCATCGTGGCAAGACACTATTCCCGTATTATACCGAAAGTCTTCGATGAACTTCGTCCCCTGATAAGCCTTCCGACCACAAAAAACGGATCAATGAACGTTGCCCTTCTTTGGTGCAAATAGACAGCGGAGCAGCTATGATTAACAACACGGAGCGATAACGAAAATAACCTAGCAGCTTGAAAATTGCAAGGATATAAGAACAAATGAACAAAGCATTGATTATCAATGTAAAACAACAGCACAACCAAAGTAAACAAAAATATAACTAAATTGCGGGTAGTAATTGACTTACCCTCGTATAATATTGGAAGTCTAATGCGCGAATTGTAGTAAAACACAGTTCCACAGAACAAAATCATCTGAGGACTTTTAAGGTCTTTGAAATGTTTAAAATGAATGTCCCCCAATCAGACACTACAACAAACATTTCTGCAGGGAGTAATTATCCCTAACAGTAATATAAAAGGGTGATTACAGTATTTGTATCCACAATTTCCGTAAGAAGCGAATACCAATCGTTTATTCTGAATCCAATAGTCACAGTTTCACGTCATTTGCTTGGAAGTATACTTACAGGGATACAACCGTCATGCACATAATATGTCTTGTCCGACAGAGTCAACAGTTAATTACTTTGTTCTATTGCCACCGCCTACATAAATACAAGAAGAGGAAGGACACACGTAGTGCTACACTAACACGCGATACAAGTAGTATATAAGTATGTTAAGACATGTAGTGCCGTAGCTACAAGTTTCTCTAACTAATAGAAGACGTAAGTTAAAAGTGTTTAGTTTACTGAGAATAAGTACATATCTGGGGCTACTGAAGATGCTCTTGTAAACTGAGCCGAAGGTAGTATGACAAAACATAAATTTCATTTATGCAGATGTGAGCAGACGTAGCCTCAAATTTGTTAATATAATAATATTGCTAGCAACGGAGGATTCACAGACCAACAACAATGCCACATCTTTTTGCAAATATTTTCTTCCAGTATATACAAAACGGTCAAGAAAATACCTCTGGACCCCACAGGACCGGTCAAAACATACAATTCAACCGAAGAGCATACAATAACGAAAGTGAAGTGCTGGGTATAGAATTACAGATCTATAGTTGGAGATATAATTACTGAGTACGCCGTTAATCGAGGAACATCTACACTAAGTACAGTACACAGAAAATTATCAGGTTTTCGTGAGCATGTTAAAAAAATTATACCTCTACACAAACCCAACACTAACACAAGCGTAAGTCATGCATGAATAAAGGATCAAGCACCAACACCAGAAATTAAAAAGCTACTAAATCATAATGTGAATGAGATATTACAGGAGCACAACCACTGACATTCCTCATAATTAATGAATCTCACTAGTGGAATACATATTTGTTCGAAAAAGCGTAAAAGTTAAAGCCAGTAATATAAAAACTAGCAATATGCAGAAAATCTAACAGTAGAAAATGAACTTATCCTAACAAAAATAGAAAAGTGACCATCAGAAATACAAACCATGGCCATAAAAACTAATTAATGCAGAAATAAACAAAGGATGCAAGAAAAGGAGCACATAAAAGATCTTATTACGACATCACTAACTCACTCGTGCAGGCAGACACTTTGAAAAACTGAAAGGGAAGTTAGGATAGAGCAATATAATAATAACAAAACAGACAATAGAAACGCAAAGATCAGTATACAATGAAAATCCAAGTATTACTTAAGTGCTAACAGCATTCAAACCTCAACATCGATATCAGACGAACCTAACGAACTCATAACTACGTTTACTTATTGACAAAAATAACCTAATCAATCACATAGAGAGCGCAAAAGCCTCAACAATCAGCAGCTAACTAAAATAGACCAAAACACAAAGTCACGAGAACTACCGTTCAGCAAAGTTACGATATAGGACATAGATAAACATGTCCAAACATCATTTATAAACACTGAAAAATACACTGTGACTAAGGAGAGAAGACACAGGACACCCGAAGAACGTGTGACTCCACGGTCTTAATTCTCGCGAAAAAGTAATTGGTGGTAAATTAGCTACCAGAAGGATCGCCAGCCTTATGCGGACATTTGGAACGGTACAAACAGACAGGCAACCCGGCGTCAACAGAAAACAACACAGTGAGGCAACAGCCGCCGAAATGAGCGAGGCGCCGGCCGATGTGGCCGATCGCTTCTAGGCGCTACAGTCAGGATCCGCGCGACCACTACGGTCGTAGGTTCTATTCCTGCCTCGAGCACGGATGTGTGTAATGTCCTTAGGTTAGTTAGCTTGAAGTAGTTCGAAGTTCTAGGGGACTGATGACCTGAGAAGTTAAGCCCCATAGTGCTCAGAGCCATTTTTTCAATGAGCGAGGCCAGATCATCACACCAAGGCTGGTCTCTGTCACGAACAATGTGACTAGCAGCGAGTTTTAGGGAAACAAATGCTCTGGAGATAGGTGTAAATAGTGCTGCATTTTGAATCAGGCAAGATACGCCACTGAATCGCCATCCAGTCGTCTTCACTGTATTGCCGCCACGTTCTGCACCACCACAACACTTGAACGTCAAAATCTATACTACTACACAAAGACAAGTCATTGTTTAAATTTGTTACAAAAAATCTGGAAAATTACTTGACTGTTTTACTTCAAAATTTTATACCGTGTTCTGATAAACATTCCGACTGACATAGGACATATATATTTTTAATGTACATAAAATATCAATATACACCAATGGAAAAATTTCAACACCAAGACGACGCTGTGCAACATAAACGAAAGTTGGTGTACGTGTTTCAACATTTGAAAGATGATTTTTATTCAGCTTTCGCGCCAGGCGTATAAGAGTGGATTTAGTATGGTTACGATGAGGATGCAGATGAGGTTTGCTTTAATTACACGGCCGTGAGCGTTGGTTACCTTTGATACTGGGCGTGGTGAGTTGATGTTAGTAGAGAATGCATTTAAGACGACAATGTCGCCATTACCAACACCCACTGGATTTGAACGAGATCGTGTCATTGGGCTACGGTAAGTTGGATGTTCCTTCTGCGATATTACAGAAAGACGTAGCAGAAATACAGCCACTGTACATAATTGCTGGCAGTGGTGGTAAGAAGTCTGGGCTCCAGACGGCCACTTGGTACTATCGAGATGGAAGACCATGGCTCTGTCTTAGCTATAGTTGGCACCACAGTGACACAACGAACAGTAGAAAAACAGTTATTTCAAAGACAGCTCCAAGCCAGACGCCATGTAGTGTGCATTCGACTGAAGCAAACCACCGACATTTGCTATTTCAGTGGTTTCAAGCGTGAGCTCGTTGAAGGGGAAGGATTTCTGATGAAAGCTGGTTCTGCCTCGGCGTCAGTGATGGTCGTGTGTTGGTTAGTAGGCGGCCAGTTGACGGCCTGCAGCCAACCTGCCAGCGGGCTAGACAGACTGGACCTACATTTGGACTAATGGTTTGGGATGCGATTTGGTATCACGGTAGGAGCACCCTCGTGGTTGTCCCACGCACACTGACTGCAAATTTCTACATCAGGCTGGTGATTCGACCTGTTGTGCTGCCATTCATGAACAGCAGTCTAAGAGGTGCTTTACAACAGAATAACGCTCGCCCACGTACCACTGTTGTAAACCAATTTGCTCTAGATAGCATGGACACGTTGTATTGGCCTGCTCGCTCATCAGATCTGTCCCCAATTGAGCACATATGGGATATCATCGGGCGACAACTCCAGCATCATCCAGAAACAGCATACGCCATCCCTGTATTGACCACCCGACCGGAACAGACATCGAAATCCGTCTCACAAAACTACATCCGACACCTATACAACACAATGCATGCACGTTACCATCCTTGCAGGCAACATTCGGCAGTTACACCAGTTGTTAATGTACCAGCATTTCACATTTGCATTGGCTTATCTAGAGCTTACATTGACTCTAATCTTGCAGTATTAATCACTCCCATATGATACCTAGACAAATGCAGTCCCGAATTTCATTACCATACATTAATTACTTTTCATGTCGCGATCTTTTCTCCGTCTGTGTATGTATAATATGTAAAGCAGAAAGGTTGTTAGCAAACATCTCGAAAAGTTGATCACCAATTTACTTCAGTATTTTCACACTATTGTAATATACGTTCGAACGCACATTTTTACATACATAAAAACCAAAATTTGTTTGCAAAATTCTCGAAAAGTCCTTGGTAGATTTACATCGAGGCTTTACACAAAACTGTAATAAGCATTCAGGCAGACATAGGCTATACACAGTGGTCCATTGAACGTGACCGGGCGAAATATCTCACGAAATAAGCGTCAAACGAAAAAACTACAAAGAACGAAACTTGTCTAGCTTGAAGGGGTAAACCAGATGGCGCTATGGTTGTTCCGCTAGATGGCGCTGCCATAGGTCAAACGGAAATCAACTGCGTTTGTTTTTAAAATAGGAACCCACATTTTTATTACATATTCGTGTAGTACGTAAAGAAATATGAATGTTTTAGTTGGACCTGTTTTTCACTTTGTGATAGATGGCGCTGTAATAGTCACAAACAAATGGCTCACAATTTTAGACGAACAGTTGGTAACAGGTAGGTACTTTAAATTAAAATACAGAACGTAGCTACGTTTGAACATTTTATTTCGGTTGTTCCAATGTGATACATGTGCCTTTGAGGACTTATCATTTCTGAGAAGGCATACTGTTACAGCGTGATTACCCGTAAATACCACATTAATGCAATAAATCCTCAAAATGATGTCCGTCTACCTCAATGCATTTGGAAATACGTGTAACGACATTTCTCCCAACAGCGAGTAGTTCGCCTTCCATAATGTTTGCACATGCATTGACAATGCGCTGACGCACGTTGTCAGGCGTTGTCGGTGGATCACGATAGCAAATATCCTTCAACTTTCCCCACAGAAGGAAATCCGTGGACGTCAGATCTGGTGAACATGAGGGCCGTGGTATGGTGCTTCGACGACAATTCCACCTCTCATGAAATATGCTATTCAATACCTCTTCAACCGCACGCGAGCTATGCGCGGGACATCCATCAAGTTGGAAGTACATCGCCATTCTGTCATGCAGTGAAACATCTTGTAGTAACATCGGTAGAACATAACGTAGGAAATCAGCATACATTGCACCATTTAGATTGCCATCGATCTATGGTGGCCAATTATCCTTCCTTCCATAAAGCCGCACCATGCATTAACACGCCAAGGTCGCTGATGTTCCACTTGTCACAGCCATCGTGGATTTTCCGTTGCCCAATAATTCCTATTATGCTGGTTTACGTTACGGCTGTTTGTGAATGACGCTTCGTCGCTAAATATAACACGTTCAAAAAATCTGTCATCGTCCCGTAATTTCTCTTGTGCCCAGTGGCAGAACTGTACACGACGTTCAAAGTCGTCGCCATGCAATTCCTGGTACATGGAAATATGGTACGGGTGCCATCGATGTTGATGTAGCATTCTCAACACCGACGTTTTTGAGATTCCCGAGCCGGCCGGAGTGGCCGAGCGGTTAAAGGCGCTACGGTCTGGAACCGCACGACCGCTACGGTCGCAGGTTCGAATCCTGCCTCGGGCATGGATGTGTGTGATGTCTTTAGGTTAGTTAGGTTTAAGTAGTTCTAAGTTCTAGGGGACTTATGACCACAGCAGTTGAGTCCCATAGTGCTCAGAGCCATTTGAGATTCCCGATTCTCGGGCAATTTGTCTGCTACTGATGTGCGAGTTAGCCTCGACAGCAGCTAAAATACCTACATGGGCATCATCATTTGTTGCAGGTCTTGGTTGACGTTTCACATGTGGCTGAACACATCCTGTTAATTAATAACGTAACTATCCGGCGAACGGTCCGGACACCTGGACGGTGTCGTCCAGGATACCGAGCAGCAGAATAGCCATCAACACGATATCGACGTTTTCTGCACTTGGTAAATGGTCCATTTTACCACGGGGAATGTATCACGAAGCAAATACCGTCCGCACTGGCGGAATGTTACGTGATACCACGTACTTATGCGTCTGTGACTATTACAGCGCCATCTATCACAAAGCGAAAAAAGTGGTCCAACTAAAATATTCATATTTCTTTACGTACTACACGAATATGTCATAAACAGGGGGCTTCCTATTTAAAAAGAACGGTTGATATCCGTTTGACCTATGACAGCGACATTTAGCGGGCCAATCTTAGCACCATCTGGTTTCCCCCTTCAAGCTAGACGGGTTTCGTTCTTTGTAGTTTTTTCGTTTGATGCTTACTTCGTGAGATATTTGGCCCGGTCGTTATCAATGGACCACCATGTATATACTTTTTAAACAGCAACGTTCATGTTTTATGTTAAAACCGACTCTGATACAGAAAATTTTGTGCTGTAAGAATGTGCGGTATTGTTTTCTTTCTAACGGTCGGTTCTAGAGAACAGAGGAAAAATGTATCTATGGCTTATCATATTTCCGTTATAATACTACTGCAGAATCTGAATCGGTTGAACCTTTGTAATCCTATTCGTTCGCAGAATAAAACTACGCGAAATACTGTCATTAAAGCTCCAACAACTGGAAAGGTCTCTCCCATACCCCGTATACCAGTCATCCCACCCAATTTACCGATACATTTAAGCAACTTCAGTCCCAGTCAAAGCTTCTTTTGCAGTCACAATAAAGACGACTCAACATCAGAGAGAGAAGAGATGAGGAGATGGATAAGGAGGAGAAAATGCACATAAAGTGGCGGAAGGAGGATACGGACAGAGAGGGGAGGGGAGAGGTGACGCATAGAGAGGGAGAGGAGGAAAGGACAGAGGAAGGGATAAGTAGGAGAGGTATGTGAGAGAGGATGCAGGTGAAGGAGATGGGTAGACAGTGGGGAGAGGAGGAGACGGACGGATAGGAGGGAGAAGGAGTTGTATGTATATCAAATTCACATACATCTTTAACAATTGCAAAGCATTTCTGGGTTCACCAGTGACATCCAAAAATATGTGGCAGTGGGATAAAAAATCAAATAAATTCACTGAACAGTAGAAACCACGCTGTACCTCATGGAACACCAACGCGATTCTACTGAATGTAAAATTATTATTGTATGTATTGATACAATTTGTCAGTCAGAAGAAAAAAAATATTGTAAGGATTACTAATACAAAACACGCTACTGTCAAACAGAATCAGGGAGTTCAAGAATAATTAAAAGTCCCTCGCTGACACTGGGACGTTTTGTTTGAGCTGTTTAACATACCCCTGAGGTGCTACAGGTTGTACCCCTGGTAAATTAATGCTCACTGTAACAAAGTGGTTTATTGTCAGAAGACATCAGGAACATTTTATCCAGTGGATTCAGATTAAAAACAATTAATATGTGCATAAGCGATAGTTAATCGTACTGTTGCCTTGGGTGGATACCTGAAAGAACCATATAAAACTATGTGGCGTGTACAGTCATTTATTGCGGTAAAGTTAATGACTAAAAGAATAATTCCTGAACAGTGTGAACAAACAAAAGTATTCTTCCCTATGGGCATGGTGGGTACAAGCAGCTGGCTCTGAAAATAAGATCAGCAAAATGAAAGTCTGATGCAAATTAACTGACTTCGTGCTCGCCTCGTCTCGCTGAATACGAAGACAGCTCATGTTTACCACTCTAAAAATGTGCTTGGACTGAAGAAGGCTGCAGTTTTACTTTTTTATTTGAGTCATCAGTAGTATTTCGATGATGTAATAGATGTCCTGTCGTCTATAACTTCTTACCAGTGTTTTCCATACTCTACGTTCCTCGCTGACACTGCAGAGAACCTCCTCATCCCTTGTCTTATCAGTCCACCTCCTTTACAACGTTCTTCTCTAGCACCACATCTAAAATGCTTCGATTCTCTTCTGGAATACACACAGTCCATATATCGTTACCACACAACGCTGTACTCCAAACGTACATTTTCAGAAATTTATTCCTCAAATTAAGACTTGTGTTTGATAGTGGCAGACCTCTTTTGGCCAGGAATGCTCTTTTTGCCAGTGCTAGTCTGCTGCTTATGTCTTCCTTGCTCCGTCTGCCTTGGGTTATTTTGCTGCCTACGTAGCAGAATTTCTTAATTTAATTTTAATTTCATATTTAATTCTGAATTTAAGTTTCTCACTGTACTCATTTCTACTACTTCTCGTTAGCTTCGTCTTTCTTCTATTTCCTCTCAATCCATATTCTGTACCCATTAGACTCTTCATTCCATTCAATTCATACTTCATTGAGAATAGCAATGTTATCAATGAATCTTCATACTGATATCTTTTCAGTCGAATTTTAATCACACTCGTAAATCTTTCTTTTATTTCGGTCATTGCTTCTTCGACGTACTGATTGAACAGCAGGTGCGAAAGACTACACCTCGGTCTGAGACCATTTTTAATCCGAGCATTCGTTCTTGTTCTTCCATTCTTATTGGTCCCTCTTAGTTGTCGTTCGTATTGTACCCCTATTTTTCTCAGGATTTTGAACATCTTGCACCATTTGACATCGCCGAAGGCTTTTTCCAGGTAGACAAATCCTATGAACGTGCTTTGATTTCTCTTTACTTGTCACCCTTCCAATCTTAGGAATAGTGTTGATGATTTTTTCCCGAAAATCTTATGTCTATCGCCAGTCTCATACATAGCACACACCAACGCGAATAATCGTGTTGTCACTTTCAACAATGATTTCAGAAATTCCGATGGTGTATTCCTTGTGCATTATTTGATTTTAAGTCTTCCAGAGCTCTTTTAAATTCACTGAAGACTGTACTGAGTTTTCTATATGCTGAGTCTGTTTACCCAAAGCTCATTTCCTTTCGACTTTTTCACATTTTTCATGCAGCCATTACGCCTTAACTTCCCTACGCTTTATGTTTATATCATTTCTAAATGACCTGTATTTCTGTGTTCCTGAATTTACCTGGACATTTTTGTGTTTGCTACTTTCGTCGATCAACTGAAGTATTTCATCTACTACCTGTGGTTTCTTTGCGGTTACCTTCATTGTAACTACATTTTTCTCTCCAGCTTCTGTGACTGCACATTTTATAAATGTCCATTTCTCATAATCTAATCTGCCTACTCAGCTATTCATTAGCGCAGTATCTGTAGCCTTCGGGAACTTCAATCGTATCTCTTCATTCGTAAGCACGTCCTTGTTTCACTTGTTTGAGGATTGATTCTTTCTGACTAATCTTCTAAACTTCACCCTACCCTTCATCACTACTAAATTATGATCTGAGTCCATATGTACTCCTGTGTACGCTTTACCATCCGATATACGACTTCGGAATCCCTACCTGACTGTGATGTAATCTAGCTGAAACTTTCCGTTATCTCCCGTCGTTTTCCGACTATACCTCCTCCTTTTGTGATTATTCACTGTTACTATCTGAAATTTATTGCACAACTCAATTAGTCCTCTCTCATTCATAGTACCAAGCCCATATTCTCCCGTAAACCTTTCTACTGATCTTTCCCCTACAACTGCAATCCAATCCTCCATGGCTCTTAGATTTCTATCTCCCTTTAGTACTGAACACCCGTTCAATATCCTCATATACTTTCTCAATTTCTCCGTCTTTTGCATGCGACATTGAAATGTATACCTGAACTATTGTTGTTGGGATTGGTTTTGCTGTTGGTTCTGATGAGAACAACACTGCAATGAACTGTTCACAGTAACTCACTTTTTGTTTTATCATTCTGTTGATAACGAATCCTACACAAATCATTTTATTTTCTGCTGCTGTTGATATTACGATGTGTGGTCTGACTAAAACTACTTGCCTCCTTTCCATTTCACTTCACTGCCGTCCATTAAATCTAGACCGAGTTTTAGTATTTATCTTTCTACATTTTCTATCTTTCCTGCTATGTTCAAGCTTGTATCATTCCACAACTCGTAGTAAGTTATCCATTCATTGGTTACCCAGTGTTTTTTTCATCGTCACCTCCTCATTGGCAATCCCCTGCCGGAGATTTGAATGGGGAACTAATCCGGAATCTTTTGCCAATGGAGAGATCATCATGACACATTTTCAATTACAGGCCACATGTCGTGTGGATATAAGTTGTGTGTCTTTAATACAGTGGTTTCCACTGCCTTCTGCATCTCCATGCCTTTGATTATTGCTGATTCTTCCCCGTTTTAAGGACAATTTGCCATCCCCGCGGCAAGAGAGTACGCTTAACCTCTCTCCGCTTCTCCGCCAAGTTTGACGAGGCTTTGTCAGAATGAGGCTGACTTCTTATACCTGAAGTGTTAGGCCACCATTGCTGATGATTTTTATTCAAAATTTAAGCAACTGCGTGACGAACTCGGAACCGAGGGCGTTTTGGTTACTAGCCAAAGACTATCCCCGCACCATAGGCACACTGCCCTTACTGCAGTACTAGCTGATAACTGTAAGTTCAGCACGGCCAGCACAACATCGATTCCACAAAGAACGATCCGTGAAACCCAGATCGCTCCGTTCATCTCTAAGACCCAAACACCTCGTACTGCAGTTCTCTGCAATGACGTCGAGATAGTATATTCTACATTGCTCGTTTATTCTCCTCTGCTTCTAACACCATCACAAATTCGCCAGCCAGTTGCATAGGACCATGAGAGTACAGACCAGTGATAATTTAGTAAACAAGTTCAATAATTTCCTACTGTTATGGATTTTGTCGTGATTGAGAAATGACTTAAATATATCCTTTGGCGTGGGGAAGAAGACAAGAAATCTCCTCCAGTATGGAACAGATTTCAGGTTACGGCCAACATGAAGACGTCCAAGTAAGTACTTCTGGGAACTCTCCCTTGCTACCAAAATAATTACTATGAGTCAATCAAAGAGATTCTTATTAAATTTTCAACATTCCAGCTGCCCTGGTCTGGGCTAAACGGTTGAGCCCACACTCCGTAGGCTCGTGTCCTTTCATGTCTTTCAGATTTTTATCCCTGCTGAAACCGATTCCTTTCGCTTCGGCAACACTGACGTTTTTTGTCGCGCAAGCCATCCTCACTCCACTGTCCTGCTGGGCTGGGCCGGCAGATCATTCTTCCATGTGCTTGACCTGTGCGGAGGCTGGCTTTCAGGAGATAACTTCTCTACGATTAGTGCCGTCCCCCCCCCCCCCCCCCCCGACACCCAGGTCAATCACCCCTTTCAGTGGCCATCTAAAAGTCCCAAGACTGCAGTAATTACATAATCAAGAATGTCTCATCGTAACAAGAGGAAAAGATGGAAATAAATAATTAGAAAAGAAGTCATTAGTAGTTGTTATTGATACTTGCAGTTTTGATAAAGCATTACAGATATGACTTGATTTACAAGTTGGACATGCATATTCAATTAATGAACAGGTTATTTGACGGTGTTTGGAAAAATCTGCCACTTAACAACGACAAAGACATCTGGAAATAACAGAAGACAAGTAGGCCAAACGTGCACCCTCTATGCGAGGCACAACTTGGTTAATACGTATAAACGACAGCGTGCTTCTTTAATAAGTGTATATTAAATTTGTGGCATACAGTATTATTCTGAAAAGACGCCTGCAATGTATAAGTAAGGGAAGGAACAAATGGACCACTTAATTCATGAAGAAAGATGTTCATAATCAAGCAGCTGTGTATCGTAGTTTGCAAGAGGAACGAAAATCTCGAAGAGGCTCCAGAACGTTTACAGGTCTTTTCCGAACACAGTCACACAACTACAAGCGTATATCACTGACTTATGATGACCGATAATCTTCTCTGTGGGAACAGACATCGATTCTACATAGAACGATCACGTCAAATGCCGATCGCTTCGTTCGTCTGTGTGAACCGAAAGGCAGTAGTTACTGGCGCCCAGGTTGCTGCCGAATTCCGTGAGATACAGAACGTGTTTGATATGGTTCCACATCATAGCCTAATGCACAAAATGCCATCGTGACATCACACTATCTGTGGCTGAATCGAAGAGTCCATTCTAAAGAGGCCACACATTTCATTCTTAAGCGAAGGAAATCTTCAAGCGTGGAGGTTACTCCGAGTGTATCACAAGAAAGTGTTAAACGATCATTATTTAATACACAGTATATACATGACCCAGCAGATATCGTCGGCAGCTCCAAGAGGTTGTTGAAAGATCATGGTGTTGAATAAAGAGGGATCGGAAAAATACAAAATGGTTGTAAAATGCAGAAATACCCAAACTGGCAGCTGACCCCCAACATAAACAAATGTAATGAATTGCATATAAATTAGCGATTATAACCGGACAGGAGCAATAGAGCAAGCAGAAAAGATTCACGATAAAAGTGTCCGTTTCGTCATTGATTCATAGACTCGTTTCGTAAGTGCGTAAACTTGATGGCGATGGTCATACAACTTCAGTGGCAGCTGGAAACTTACGGTTTTTTTACATTTTTTATTTTATTTTCTTATATTTATTTATTTTTCAGTCTTCAGTTTTCTGCAGGGTTCGATGCGCCAACCTCTTCATCTCATAGCATGCACTTGCAATCTGCCTCCAAAATTATTTGCAATCTCTGTCTTCCCCTACACTTCGAAGTGGTCGAAATTTTAACGCTATCACAAAGTACATTATATATATATATATATATATATATATATATATATATATATATATATATATATATATATATATATATATGCAATAAAAACGCTTACGACCGCCAGATGGAAAAATTTAAAGACTTCAGTATAAATATCTATTTTTAGAAGAAACTAGAGTAATTCAAATAAATCTGCAAATTACATTCATTCATAACGGAAGGAAATAATAATTTCTTCATTAATTACAAAGTTCTCAGGGTCGTTATTAGTGTGTTTAGATAGTGGTTGCTACAGAGTGACAATTATTGAACTATATGTAATAAACACGTCATAACTTCTGAATGGTTTGCGTTACGACGTTCAGACTACACGGATAGCAACAGGACACGGTGGGAACTAGCATGATTTAGTTTAGCGACGAAGCCCACTTTCATTTGGATGGGTTCTTCAATAATCAAAACTGGCGCATTTTGGAGACTGAGAATCCACATTTCGCGATCGAGAAGTGTCTTCGTCCTTAACGAGTGATTGTGTGGTGCGCAATGTCCAGTCACGGAATAATCGGTGCTATGTTCGTTGATAGCATGGTGACTACCGAACGATACGTGAAGATTTTCGAAGGCGATTTCATCTCCACTAACCAAAGTGACTCTGATTTCGACAAGATGTGGTTAATTTAAGATGGAGCTCGACCCATCGAAGCAGGAGAGCGATGTCCTGGAGGACCACATTCTGGCTCTGGGGTACCCAGAGGCCACTGGCATGGGCCTTGATTGGCTGCCATATTCTTCTGGGCTGAACACATACGACTGCTTTCTGGGGGGCTATGTTAAAGACAATGTGTTCAGCAACAACCCCTATGCCAATGCTCAGCTGAAAACAGCCATTCAGGAGGTCGTCGACGGCATAGATGTTCCGACACTTTCGCGGGTCATGCAGAATTTCGCTATTCGTCTGCACCACATCATCGCCAATGATGGCAGGCATATCGAACATATCATAACCTAAATCTGAATATATGTAGGGACGTTTACATTTTGAATAAATTGTGTGCACGCCGCAGTTTGTAACTAATTTACGATTTTTGTTTCATAGAAGGGAATGACACTAATTACCAAATTTAAACTTTTTTCTGCATCTGGTTCGTAAATGGATGGATTTACCTAATTTTGGGGTGCTGAATACATTGGTAAAATCTGTTTTTCTCTACGACGTCACATTTCCTAGATACACGGCAGAATAAAAAACAGTAATAGCGGAAATTGACACAGTTAAGTACAAAAAAATAAAAAAAATACACATTCAGAACGATTGAAATAAATACTGTTTTATATGTATATATGGGCATGATAACAATAAAAGCTCCAAATTAGTTCAGAAGATATTTTCACGTTTAATCGTCTTTGGTTTTTGAAAAATGCAACGACGGAGCTCTTCTTTTTTTGCCGTTTCATCAGTCTCCCTAGCAAGACCCCAGCAGTAGTCACCCATCATCGAAGGGTTCCAGTGGTCTTGGTAAAGGTGTTCCATGGTAAGAATGTCTTGGTGCAAACCTTCACCATGCTCATCGCTTACGGCTCCCAAATTTTCCGGGAAGAAATCAAGGTAAGAATGTAAAAAGTGAATTTTAAGCGACATTCTATACCCGATGTTCTTGTAGTTGTCCAACAGATCATTCACAATGGTAACAATTTTGGTCTTTTCTGTTATCCAAAAAGCCCTTCACAATTGCTTTAAAAGAAGACGAAGCAGCTAATTGGATATCTGTGAGTTTGGTACCAAACGTTAGATCTTTCAGCAATTTTCTTATTTGTGGTCCAACAAATACACGCTCTTTCAGCTTTACGTCACTTAATTTGGGAAACTTTTCTTTTAAGTGATTGAAAGTCTCACCTTCTTTATTTATCCAGAGCTTTCACAAAGTTCGTGATAAGGCTCAACTTCATATGAAGGGGAGGCAAAATGATTTTATGGGGCTCAACCAGTGGAGTATTCCAGAGGTTGAAAATATCGCTTCCGTTGTAAATTTCATTTATTATTACACGACCGGTTTCGGGCTCTTATAAGTCCCTGTTCTGCGCTCATAGGTAGCGCACCGCGCCTAGTTCATGTCCACCGCGGCACCCTGGGGCCACAGCACACTTACGACACATGAAGATGGGCCTATAAGAGCCCGAAACCGGGCGTGTAATAATAAAAGAAATTTACAACTGATGCGATATTTTCAAGCTATGGTATAATGCTCAGGCAACCCCGCATCATGGGGCAGAGGCAAATGCACTGAATATACATTTCGATACTTTATTTTACGTCCAGTTTTGCTTGAATGTCCCGAAATATTTGTAAGACAGAAGTAACACTGTGAATAATTGTCTTTAGGCTCACACCACACCATCGGAACAGCGAATGGCATGGGTCGGCGTTTTCCTTTCAACCACTCGGTTAAGGTTATGGTACAGGTTATGCAGGCAAGATGAGGTACAAATTTTTATCTTGATCACCAAGAGGACAATCAAAATACAATTTATATGGCCTCTTAACGAAATCGGTGACTGGTTTTCTTTGGGCTTTTGGGGTGAATTCCCCACACACTTAACAAAAGTTGTTTGAGTGGTTTAGTCAGCAAAGAGATTTACTAGTTGCCATTTTTTCAAACACAAAAATTTTGCACTATTTTTCACAGTAAATACTCACTGAGGACCTCTTTCACACCACTGGATTACTACACCAACCATTTACTGACGATTTGTAGATCTTCTAGCTCTCCTCTGGAAATCGAAAACAAATAATGAAACACCAAAACAGAAGAACAGCAAAAAGCGAGGTATTGAATACGAAAAATAAAAAAACTTTAAAAACTCAAAAATGGTCCGGGCTAGAACTTTTTGAAAGGTATATTCGCATTCTACACACCAAAATACATACTAGTTGATGTGTCACATCCCAGATGCAACATGGCTGTTGACTAGTGTAATTGTCACCCTGTGTGAGACAGGTGGGCCGGCCGGTGTGACCGAACTGTTCTAGGCGCTTCAGTGTGGAACCGCGCAACCGCAACGGTCGCAGGTTCGAATCCTGCCTCGAGCATGGATGTGTGTGATGTCCTTAGGTTAGTCAGGTTTAAGTAGTTCTAAGTTCTAGGGGTCTGATGGCCTCAGATGTTAAGTCCCATAGTGCTCAGAAAAAAGAAAGAAAGAAAGAGACAGGTGGAACTGGCAGGCAGAATTAGATAAGACGAGAGCGGCGGCCGTTCAGTTGTCGGTAAACTGATCGCGCACTGGAATCGGTTAGCGGAATCTCTTAGCAGCGTAAGATAGCAGGCGCACGTATGGCAGTCGGTAGTGACATGTAATTGGCGCGGGAGGAGAGCTCTTCGGTCTGCTGCCGGATCTGGGTGCCCTGCTCAGGCACCCACCGACAAGTACAGCTGTTGCTCTCTTGATCACCAGTGTCCTCCACAGTTATGTCCCTGAACGTTGACGTACTTTCGTTTGGCTGGCTCGTATTCTCCTGCTGGCCAATCACGTTGTCAATCAATAACACTGTTAAACTTTTTGTACCGCCCACAATTTACAAATTCATATGGTAAGAAGCGAGGACCACACATAGATCTTATTCAGGCTAGAATTCTTTCACTGGTGAAGTTCCTCGTAGCCTGTTATGAAGAAATATCCTGTTCCCTGTCCACTTCTCACCTCCACCTCCCCCTCAAGAATCTCTGCGCGATCTTCTCCCACACTTCCTCTCGGCAACAAAGCACACGCAAATTGCAGAAAGTATTTATCCCTTTAGCAAACGGCATCTCATCCATTTCGTCTCATGTCCTGTGGTAGCATCCAACAGTTTCCTCTGCCCTTGATCTGATACCGTGTCCGTTATCCTCAACAGCACCGAAAAACATTTTGGCATACGTGGAGATACGGTCTGTCTATGCGACTAATTCAAGGCAGTTTGTTTATTGCCATACGCATTTCGCTTCTTTTATTTGGGAAGAATATTCAGTGGCGATTTTCAGCGCTGTTAACTCGTGCGTGTGGTCCTGGAGATGTATTCATTAGTTTCGATGCTCCAGCTGGCCGATTTTGATCACAAAATGAAAAGGGCAGGTGATATATCCGATGTGACAAATGTAGGCAAAGAAATCTAGAAATCGGTTAGCTGGAGCATCGAAACTAACGAATACATCTCCAGTACCACACGCAGGAGTTAACAGCGCTGAACATAGTCACTGAAGATGCTTACCAAATAAAAGAAGCGAAACGCGTATGGCTATAAACAAACGCCCTTCAATTAGTTGCATGGACGGACCATACCTCCACGAATTTATAGCAACTAAGGGAAAGACAGAAAACAGAAAAATGAAGATTTTGGCATACGATAGCATGGATGTTCAAGTAGAGGGGGCCTTTCAGTCATTCGACTGCCTATCTGCCTCCCACAGGGGCAGGGGTGAGGGTATAAGCAGTTCACTATCCTCAGGCCCATCACAAGGTTTTCCTTCTTCAGCTTCCACTAGTACCGCAAAAATTATTCCCTGTTGCCTTAGCGCACGTCCTATCGGCCTGTATCATCTTCTTGCCAGACTTTCCCATATTTCTTTTCTTCGCCGATTTTGCGAAGAGCCTCCACATTCCTTATCTTATCAGTGCAGCTGAATTTCAGCATCCTACGAGTACTATAACATCACACGCCAACTCTTCGATTCTCTTCTGTTCAGGTTTCTACTAGTTCACGATTCACTGTCATACAATTTCGTGCTCCTGACGTAGATTCTTAGAAATTTCTTCCTCAAATCAAGCCTGCGTTTGATACCTGTAGACTTCTCTTTATCAGGAATGCCCACTTTGCCTGTGCTTTTGATGTCCTCCTTGATTCGTCCGTCATGGATTATTTCGCTTCCAAGGTATCAGAATTCCGTCAGTTCGTCTGCTTGATGACCATCAGTTTTCATGCTAAGTTTTTGTTATTCCCATATCTTTCATTCTTCATTACTTCTGTGCATTTTTCCAGGTTACTCTCAATCCATATCCTGTACTTACAAAAACTTCATAACAGTCAACAGAAACTGTAATTCTTCACTTTCACTGAAGGTGGAAATGTCAGCAGCGAATCTCATCACTGATCTCCTTTCACCTTGAATTTTAATGCCACTGGGGTGTAAAGCTAGCTCGCCTCCACGTGGTGCACCCTGGCTAACGCTAAATGAGCTAGCACATAATGGCAGTCAGACAAACCGTGAAAGGTTCTCCTGACTATGCAAGTAGACACAAAAAACGTCCTCCTAAGGATATGCCAACAAGGAAACTTGGACCTACGGTCCGAATCTGCCATCTCAACATAGAGAGCATAAGCTATTCTAAGTGCCAATACTTATCAAAACTACTGAAGAAAGACAACATTGATCTGATCGCCATTCAGGAAACACATTGTAGTACTGAAGTACAACTGCGGAAAAGGGGCAAAATACCCGGATTTGAATTACTTGGTGCCACTTACCACCATACCCATGGTGTTGCAACCTACATCAGACATGATATAGAAAATGCCTCCCTTATCTCCACGTCGTCAGGTGATGGAATCCATAATGTCACAGTAAAAATTGGGAGCGTAACCGTTACAAATATTTATAAACCTCCAACCACTCCATGGCCAAGATCAGTAATTCAGGCTCAACCTCCCCCAGCAATCTATCTGGGAGACTTCAATAGCCACCACGAACAGTGGAAATATAAGGAGTGTGATGCTAATGGTGAAACCTTGGTGGAATGGGCTGAAAATGAAAATCTTAACCTCATCTTTGATGCGAAAGACCGTTACACATTCAGATCAGCTGCCTGGGAGCAGGAATACAACCCGGATCTATGCTTCACCTCAACTGACGGAAATAACCAACCACTACCAGCTACCCGTAAAGTCCTGTGCGACTTTCCTCATAGCCAGCACCGACCAGTCATTATTGAAATTGGCAGCCAAATCCCACTGGTGACTTCCATGCCTTGCCCCAGATGGAATTTCAAGAACGCAAATTGGGAAAAGTACTCTCGAGACCTTGATAAATGTCTAGGATGGATTCCACCTACCCATAAAAACTATAGAAGATTCATCGGAGCAGTAATAAGCACTGCCAAGAAGCACATCCCTAGGGGATACCGACGAGAGTATGTCCCAGGGTGGTCCAAAAACAGTGACGAACTCTACCAGCGCTTCCTCAAGACGGGCGACAAAGAACTGGCCGATGACCTTCTCCACAGTCTTGATACTGCAAGACAACGTAAATGGACAGAAGCAATGGAGAGCCTGAATTTCCAGACTTCAAGCCGACAAGCATGGACCCTGTTAAGGAAATTAGGAAGTGGAGCACCTATTCAAAGACAGACAGCAAACGTCTCCCCAAACACCATGGCATCTCATATAGTGGCCACGTCCAGAGCCCCTAGTGACAGAGCACACACGATCAAGATAAAACGAGAACTCAGGAATCTGAGGAATAAGGCGACAGAAACTGAATACGCTCTCCCTTTCTCACTCGAAGAAATAGAAACAGCACTCAAAGAGGTCAAGCCAGGGAAAGCACCAGGACTCGACAGCATTAACCCAGAACTCCTGATACACTGCGGTAAATACACAAAACTCTGGCTGGCGAGATTCTTCACCGATATCATCCAAACCGTTAATGTGCCTAGTGACCTCAAAAGATCGAAAATAATAGCCATCTTAAAACCAGGGAAACCAACAAACTCACCGAAGAGCTACAGGCCCATAGCACTACTGTCAGTAATATATAAATTGTTAGAAAGGCTCATCTACAATAGAATCTGCCAGAAAATACTCAATGCTATACCAATCGAACAAGCAGGTTTCAGACCAAACCGCAGCTGTGTCGATCAAGTTCTCTCACTCACGACGTACATTGAAGCTGGGTTCCAAAGAAAGCTTAAAACCACTGCAGCATTCATAGACCTGTCAGCTGCCTACGACACAGTCTGGAGAGAAGGCATGATTTATAAGTTCCTCCGCAGAATCCCATGTAAACTAACAGCTCGCCTACTAAACAACATGCTGAATGACAGAACGATCCAAGTCACCATGGGTTCAGATATTAGTTCATCGAGGAAATTAAAAAATGGCCTACCTCAAGGATCGGTGCTTGCACCACTCCTCTTCAATCTCTACATTGCAGACATACCGGAAACAAGATCAAAGAAGTTTGGCTACGCCGATGACTGGGTCCTTGCAACGAGAAGTCAGTCATTTGAAGGGGCAGAGGAGACCCTAACAGCTGACTTGGAGAAGATGGGAGAATATTTCCGAAAATGGCACCTGCAACCTAACGCCAACAAAACAGAAGTATCATGTTTTCACCTAAACAATAAAGCGGCTAAGAGGGAGCTCAGAATAAAATTCGAGACCACATGGCTTACCCACAATAAAACCCCAAAGTACCTAGGTGTGACCCTCGATAGAACACTCTCTTTCAAAGGTCACCTAATGAAAACAGCAGAGAAACTAAAAACAAGGAATAACATTATACAGAAGCTCTGTGGAACGACATGGGGAGCGGCAGCTACTACGTTACGGACATCAGCCTTAAGTCTCGTCTTCTCAGCTGCCGAATATTGTGCGCCGGTATGGCTAAACAGCCCCCACACCCATAGAATCGATGCACAGCTCAATAACACAATGAGAATGATCGCTGGTGTAATAAAGACTACACCTGTGGAATGGCTCCCAGTACTAAGCCACATACCACTCCCTAACCTACGCCGCACAAACGCTCTTATAAGAGAGTACAAAAAGATAATGAGCAATCGGAATCTACCCATCCATGAGAATTTTGAAGATGCCACCCAAAGCCGCCTCCGCTCCAGAAGGTCACCCATCAGAACCGCAATAGCCACATCTGCAACAGAGGAAGAATTCAACATAACCAGCGCCTGGCACCAAGAATGGTCCTTAAAGAACATCGGCAAACTTCCATGTATCTCCCAGAAGCCTCCAGGTTTTGACTTATCACGCAAAACCTGGGCAACTTTAAACAGAATTAGAACTAAACATGGCAGATGCGCCTATTCCCTCTACCAGTGGGGCATGACAGAATCGCCGCTATGTCAATGTAGAGAAAATCAAACTATCCAGCACATAATAGAAGACTGCCCCAGGACAGCCTATGATGGGACTCCAGAAGATTTCCTGATGGCAACTCCAGAATCAATTGCATATATTAACTCATTAGATGTTTGTTTGTAATTACTTTCAAACTACTATAACTTTGTATAACTACTGTAACATGTGTATTATGTGTAATTTTGTATAATTTTGTATAATTCTGTATAACTATTGTAATAACTGTAAGAATATCTAATGCCAAATTATTACAATTTTGCATATTGATTGTAATAACAATTGTGTCTAAATGCCATACGCTAAATAAATTAATGCCACTACTGAACCTTTGCCTTATTTCCGTCATTGACTCTTCGATGTACAGATTGAACATGAGGAGTGAAAGACTGCATCCTGCCATACACTATTTTAATACGAGCACTTCCTTCTCGGTCTTCAACTCATATTGTTACCTCTTGTTTCTTATACATATTGTGTGATACCCATCTTTTCCCATATTTTTCTCAGAATTTCGAACATTTTACATCATTTTATGTTATCAAACGCCTTTTCTAACACAACAAATCGTATGAAAGTTTTTTTTATTTTTCTTGTGTTGTTTTCTGTACCAAACGCAACGTCTGGAGTGCCTGTCTGGTGCCGTTATTTCTTCAAATTTCAAACTCATCGCCACCTAACAGAACCAGAACTTTCATTTCCATTCTTCGGTATATTATGCTTCTCAGAACATTGTATCCATGAGCAGTTAAGCTGATAGTATGATATTTCTCGCACTATCTGCCCTTTCTATCTTCGGAAACGTGTGCATGACGTTTGATGGTACGGCGAAAGTCTTATACGTCCTACATACTAGCTCCAGTAATGGTTTGGTTGCAGTGTCCCCTAGTGGTTTCTAGAAATTCCGATGGAATGTCATCTTTCCATTCTCAAATATTTGATCTCAAGTCTTCCTGAGCTCTTTCAAATTGTGAGTCTAATTATGGATCTCGTTTCTCTTCCGTACAGACTCTTCTTTCATCAAGTCATCAGACAAGACATCCTCATCTTAGAGGCCTTCAGTGTACTCTTTCCACCTATACCCTGTTTCCTCTTCGTTTAACAGTGGGATTAGCACTGGTCTTTTAAATTTTGCCACCTTTGCATTTAATTCCACCGAAGGGTGTTTTGCTTCTGCTATGTGGTAACTCACTCTTTCTTTCATTTGTTTTTCCATTTCTTCACAACTTTTTGCAACCATTCCTCATTGGTTGCCATGCATTTCTTATTTCTTTAATTCCTATGTGATTTATTTTGCTGTATTCATGTCTTTCCTTGAATTCTTTTGTGTTTTATTTTTTCGTCGCTCAGTTGAAATATTTACCACGGTTTCTTCGCAGTTTCCTCATGCCTATGTTTGACTTTCTATCATTGCGATTGCTCTTTTTACAAATGTCTACTCCTCTTTATTACAACCGCCTAGCACTGTAATATTTTCGCTAGATCCGCATCTTTAGCGAAATTGAAACATGTCTCATCCTTTCAGCAGTACTTCAGTACCGCGCTTTCTTCTGCAATGATTGCACCGGACGATTCTCTTAGGCTTCAGTCTACTCTAGAACATTTTAAAACTGTGATCTGAGTCTACATATGCTCCTTTGCACACCTTAAAAGTCAGTATCTCAGAATTTCTCTGTGACCATGCCGTTCTTCAGCTGAAATCATGCCGTGTCAACAAGTCGTTCTCAAGTGATTGCGATTCTGAAATTTATTGCAGAACTCGATTTGTATTTCCGCTCTTTCATCCCTATTGTCAAGCCCACATTTTTTGATAACGCTGTTCTCTACTCATTCCGCTATAGCCCCACCCCAGTCTCCCACGACTGCTAGGTTGTCGTCTCCCTGTACATACTGAATTACCGGACCAACATACTTATATGCTCTCCCTATTTCTTCATCTTTTATTTGCGACGTCAGCATGTGTGCCTGCTCCTGTTACACAGTTTTCTGTTGTTGTCGCTTTTTTCGTCTGACAAGCAATCGCTATCTTCTTCCCATTTCACTATATCGAATTTGAGCCTCTGAAATTCCCTTCCCAAATTTTATGGATTTTCTACTACGCCCAAACTTCTGACGCTCTACGCCCCTTTTTCGTAGAGTGTTAACCCTTTGATGGTTATTCCTTCTTTCTCTGTTTGTGAGTTTTCCCTTTGTCAGACTCTTACTGAATGGGGGACTAGTCCTGAATATTTTGGCAATGGAGAGATCATCATGACACTTGCTCGGCTACTAGCCTCATGTCCTGTGGATAAAGATTACGTGTCTTTAATGCAGAGGTTTCGATTATCTCTTGTATCCTCTTGCCATTCATAATTGCTGATTTTCCGCCTTTTAGTGGCAGCAGTTTTAACCTGTAAAGGGATCATAGTGGCTCTGAAACCTGGAGTAATTAAATTGGCCGGTTTCTATTTCTATCTTTGGTTCCTGGGAACTTAAGTTCGTTATTACAGCCTACATAAAGTTGTAACAACATTCCATAAGATTTCATTGGATATTAATTTTGTTCTCTATCGACTACTCTGTCATAGTGCCATCCTTTAGTTTAGTATATTTACCTTCATTTCTGTGCACCTTTATCAATCTATAGATTTTTTAAAACTGGAAGAACAATTTTTTTATCCGACTTCTTACCATTCTTAGCCCATTGTTATAAGTACGAGCACTTGAAGTCCACTTTTTGTACTATTACTACATTATTACTGATAACGCCAATGTCTTATTCCTAACTACGCAGCAAAAGCTTTCACTAATACAACTGCACCTAAGGTTTCTAATGGAGTAAGAAGCGATCTTGCCTTTTACTTGAAGCACAGATATGTAAGAAGTGAGCAGTTCACACATTACAGTATCGTGACGTCTCGTATCAATGACTTCAAGCGGTCGCCGTACTGCATTTTATTGAACAAAATGCTTATTGGGCTGTCGGTGCGATCAACATCAATATTTCTTTAGCCTCGAAACATTCTTGCGTCCAAGGCGCTTATGTAGCAGAGATTGATTATTATTGAAAGTATACTAAACTGACGTCTTCTGCAAAATTGTTTAGTATCATTTACTGCACATCAGCCATCGACTGCACTGCATTCATTTCTCTCCACGAGTGACTGTCAGTCTCTGTTCGCGTTGAGCACCACGGCAAAATAAGCTCAGAATTAGGAGATGCATTCTCAACTTTGTGACTGATAACCACATTCAGAAATTTAGTATATTGTTCCTTCAGGAACAATTCAGTTATATACATGTTTTTCTTGGAAACCGCCTTAACTTGATAAGCACAAATAGTTTTAACTTGCGCTGACAGTCTCTCAGTAGCAATATAAAGCCAAATTTTCAACCTGACATACCGAAACAAGGTCTGGCAACTTAATTACTTGAAAATAAATACTGTACTGCCATGAGACCCATACTAGAGTTTCGACAAACGAATTATACTTCTAGTACCTTTATGCAACGCTTCGATGTGTTCGTTGTCCATCGACAAAGTATGCAGTGGCCCGCTACACACCTGGAGTATACTCGTTGTCGCCATAGAGGTTTAGCACAGCTGGCTACGTTGGGCACGCAAAGATTCCTTCTATCTGCAACATTCGTAACACAAATTTTCGCATCACGTAAACTAAAAATACAACCACATACCTCGTTAATCCACATAAATATCCATTTTCACCTTACCGTTGGGCGGCAGTTTTTCCTGTGACGAAAGTCACGCAAACTCTGGAATATTACAAAACCTCATCCTCGCACAACCTAATTTCTGATCAATTACTGTCCTTTCTTTTTAATCCTAATCTTAATCATAAGGTGGTGTGTTATAATTTCTTTAATCGTTGACATTTACCTAAATATTTCTTTTATACACGTTACTGGAGAATTAACAAAATATTTTAATTATAAGATGAACACATAGAAACTGGTAGTGTGAGAAGATCCTTCTAGTGTGAGAATATCCTTCCTAGTATAAATTCTGTTTTCAAATTAAACTTTTATTCCAGCTTGAGGAAGACATATCATACTCACACACCACATAAATCATTCTAGATTGCCTTACAATTATATGTACGATTATATTTCGTTGGTAAACTTCTAACTTAATACTTATTTCCAATGTAGCCTACCTACTGCGATCCAGTTCATATTACAGACAGTACATCTCCACTTTCAAGCAGTATTACTATTTTGTTTACTTCATTTAGTCTCTCTTCCCATGAGATAAATTCAAAGAATGTCTGACCTTTATACTTTATGATAACTCCCACAGATGACTCATAAGTTTCAGACGTTCTAATAAACAGACCCAATTGATTAATTTCACCATACAAATGAATGAGAATGAGTTTCCATGACACCTTCCATAACCGAAAGCGGGTAGTTAAGTATGATGCCTCTAAATGTGAAGGAAGTAATAAAGGAAGGAAACAGAAGATTTGGGATCAGAGAGAAAGAGTATAAGATGGTAGTCTGCAAAGGACGACTACCATTCTTCACTATTGCATTTTCGCTAATTACTGATAATCTTGTAGAATTGCTCTTCCAGCTACTAGTTAACGGTCTGTCAGCAGTTGTAGTGAATACCATATGAGACCCTACATGTACTTCGACTTCCACTTCTCTGTAGCTTACTCACTTTAAGAACTTCTTAGACAACCAACATTCCCCCATAGAAAATGACAATACAGCTTAAGTTCTAAACAATGAATGTCAAAATTCTCTCTGTCTCATTTGTTTCTTTTACTCTTCAAACCTAACTTCTTATTCTCCACCTTTCATCTACCATTCACTGACCACCCTGTTTCTATATGTTTTAATGTGCACGCTAACCCAGTCTCTACATTCCTTTTAATATTACACACAGACATATCTATACCTAGCATTAAATAGTCTACCCACACTAAATTACTTTATTATAAATGGCACACCTTATTGATTATTGTTCTTTCTCCCTATCGTTAGAGACTCGATCTGTGTTCCACACGCAATATCTTACTATCAGTTGTGTGAAATAACTTTTTGAAGTTACTCAGTTATCAAGTTTTCTGTTTTCTGTTTGGATAGCATTGAATCTTGTGTATGCTAATTTACGTCTTTTAATGTCATGTCTATCATATTCACTAGACCTTCTCTCCTTTAACACCATTGTGGAAGAATATGATAGCTTTCTAATTTCACATGGGCCATCATACTACTAAAAAATCTCCTTTATGTGCCTATCATACTTCTTAGTTTTACGATATCCTCTCAATCAAATTCATGCTTTATTTGGAAACTGTCAATCTTTGGTTTAATCCTGCCAATCTGTTAAACGTGTTTTGGCCAGTCTAAGTAACTCGAATTCTCACATAGCATCCTGTGAACGGATTCAGTTTCGTCTAAGAATCTGTCTGAATCTGAATTATTTTCCACTGGGCCAAATCTCAGTTCTGTCATGAGAAAGATCATTAAGGATTCTTACAAATTCCTCAAGATAAATGGGTATTACTGTTTGTTTATTGTAAAATATGTTCTTCCTAAATGCATAAATTCTGACAATTCTGACATTACCCACAGAGCAGGCTTTGGTTGAGGGTGATACTTAGTATGAGTAAATGCTGTATCTCTCATGCTACTATGAATTCTTAAATTCTGTGCCTTCAATGCAACTAACAGTTCTTTATAACTAGATTATGTAAACTGCTCCCCATTGCCTGAAATCAATAGCCTCAGTTTTCCTACCTTTGAGAAATCATTTACTGCAACACCCGTATATTGCCTTACTTGTTGCTGCTCTTACAGCATGTAGTTTTCCAACTTAGACCGCCATTACAGTATAAGAAGTTTGTATGTAACACTTCCTTTTCCCTGGGTCAGTGGTCTAAAGGAGTCAAGGGCCTCCAAATCATACAAATGTGATGACATTATGGGAAAGATCTGAATTTTCAATCCCAAATTACGGTGTTAATTTCTTTCATCTTTCATGTAGAGACTGGGGTGTGCTGAAATGTAATGACTCCAAATTTTTTTGTGAAACTCTTAAACCTTTAATAATAAAACAAAAGCTATTAGCATTCTACATTTTTATTCTTCATATCTGCATATATATTTCTTAACATAGTCACCCAGGTGACAAGAACATCTCTCCAAATGAAAAATGCATTTCTGCAAACGAGAGACCAGTTTCTTGATACCATCACTGTAGAATGTTGACGGAGCCACAGCCTCACCTCTGCTTGCACAGCTTCATCACTATGAAGTGAAGCAGTCGAGAGTGTTCATAAGGTTTTGGAAACAAACGGAAATCGGTTGGGGCTTCGCTGGGCTGTGTGGAGCATGACTGACTACAGTGAACCTAAGTCGTCCGATTGTTGCGGATGTCAGTGCTTGGGTGTGGTCTGGAATAGTCATGTTGAAGCAGAGGGTGCTCCATGTGTGGATAAGCTCTTCGAATTCGAAACGCTTCTACAGTACGCTGTTTCCTACACATTGGCATAGTATATTACAAACCACCACGATAGTCACAAAAAAGTGGAGTCCCCCATTGGCGTACTGCTGGAAATATGTAGAAATAAAGAACAAAAGTATAGAACGTTAATAACGTCAGTTATGTTTAGAAAACTTTGAGAGCAGTCACATAAAAATATGGAGAATTACTTTTGAGTATGTCATCATAATGTCTGAGAATGCTATTTACCACTTTCCAGAAACAAAAGTTTCTAATGTGTGTTACAGACTTCGTACAGGTGTAAGGAACATACCACATAAGTTCACGTGCATATGAATTGATTATACAATTGCCTAGGCAATCCCTCTCGATATTTACCCTAAGTACCTCATTTTAATAGGGCACGGCAATATTGAAGATTGTCCTCACAGCTACAGGCCTCGTACTGCACACACTCCAAACAATCTGCAGAGAGTTAACGAATTGGTGGCTGCTGACAGACGCATCACAGTGAACGAATTGCCACGCTACGTTGGGATAAGGGGAAGGAAGTGTTTGCAGAATACTGAAAGTGTTGGCGTTAAAAAAAGGTTTGTGCCAGGTGGGTTCCCAGGATGTTGACAGTGGCTCACAAAGAAACAATAAAAACGGTATGCAGCGTACTTTTGGAACAGTACGAGAATGGTGAAGATGAATTTCTTGGAAGAATTGTGACAGGCGATGAAACATGGTTCCATCATTTTTCACCAGAGACGAAAAGGCAATCAATGTAGTGGCATCATGCAAATTCACCAAAGAAAAAATAATTCAAAACCACACCTTCAGCTGGAAAAGTTATGGCTACCGTGTTTTCGATTCCGAAGGACTCTTGCTTGTTGACATCATGCCGAGTGGATTCACCATAAATTCTAATGCATATGTGACGACACTGAAGAAACTTCAAGCTCGACTGAGTTATGTTTGACCGTATTGGCAAAAGCAGGATGGTTTGCTGTTGCACGACAATGCACGGCCACATGTCAGAGAAAAAACCATGGAAGCGATCACAAAACTTGGATGGACAACACTAAAACACCTGGCTTACATTCCTGACCTGGCTCCATGTGACGATCATCTCTTTGAGAAACTGAAAGACTCTCTTCGTGGAACAAGGTTTGAAGATGATGACTCCCTTGTGCACGCTGCCAAACAGTGGCTCCAACAGGTTAGTCCAGAATTTTACCGTGCGGGTATACAGGCGGTGGTTCCAAGCTGGCATAAGGCAGTTGAGAGGGATAGAAATTGTGAAAATGTTGTAAAACATTCAAACTTGTAGAATGAAAGGTGGATTTAAAAAAATAGTGTGCATTTCTTTTGGAGTGACTCTCGTATGTTTTTCATTAACACTCCTCTTTTTCATGTTACAAGTGGATTACCTTAGCAACTACAAACTTCTTTCCCATATCTATGCACTTCGCTTATATCTCCATACCTAAAGGTAATCGAGACAGTGCATCCAGCACGTTATTCTCTTCCTCTTTTATGTGTAGCGGTGACATTTCAGGTCAGGAATTTTAATCGGTATTGAAGCTGAACAGATATGGTGATGACGATACTGGCACATGATACCGAGTTCGGGCGCTGGTGTGGACGGCAGTCACATGCCGTAAGGTGTCAGCGAAACAGCGTTGTCTGTAATTAAATTTATTACTTGTAATTTACAGTGTGAAGTGTCGTGTCTGGTATAGTGGAAGGAGTGCTGATTTGAATTCTCTCATGCAACAAGGAATGCGGACACAGTGCTTTGTTGGCTGCAGCCATTCAGCGGATCAGGATAGTCTACCGTGGCTCACCATAGCTAGTGTGGCTCGCCCCACCATTCTCAAAGATGGATGTGTGCTCAAGCTGGTGTCAACAGCATATCACAGATGCAGAGTGTCATGAAGGCGGAAGCTCAGGACCCAAATCAGCAACACAATCAGCCAGTAATGGTCACTTCGTATAGTGAGAGAGTTAGTACTCAGGTGTCTCTCCTAACAGCTTGTAGGCCGTACTTCGGAATTATTTGGTATGGCCCTTCACCAGTCCCAGGCTCATCTACATTTATTCGAACACAGTGGCTATCAAACACTGGCGGCAGCCTGCAGCCCCTAAGTCCCACTACAGTCGGCTGTCTGTGGTCCCTGACGCGAAGTTTTCTGTTGAAGCAGGCAGCTCATCACCATTCGCCAGCGCCAGTCAAGTTATCCTGTAACCAGTGAAACTGTGATAAAAGATGCAGTCAAGATGAACATACATTAAGGCTGGCGCTTAGGAAATGGTCGTTTTTAAGCTGGATATGTCTTATCGCGGCCAGCGATGTGGTTGTTTTCCCTCGTTATCTGGAGGTGTCAACAGACTCGTCCCCACTGTGATGTCAGTTATTGTCAGTTTTCCGCGCCTTCGTCCTTTCCGTCAGTGCTAGGACATCCTGGAGTAGCCGACCTCGGAGAATACATTTTATGTATCCACAGGAAAAGGCTCGCAGAATGGTGTATTAGGAGGTGCTGTCATACTGCGCCATTTGCGCTTCTTGATTTCGGTTCGGTTCGATGGTACTGCAACTGGAATGATAAAATCTCAGGACGATACAGTTTGAAGTTTGCACTACTAAGGGTATTTTGTTTTCATGTGCAGCTCTAGCGAGAGAAGGCTGAATTACGAAACCAACATGACACGCATGGATTTGTTTTCAACTTGTGAAGAACAACAGGGCAGATACCGAGTGAAATTCACAGAAACATGCGTGACGTTTGTGTGGACGACTGCAGGACTTTTCAAAAAGTCTTCTATCAACCTTCAATAATAATTTCAACATTTTGATAAAACTAAAACAGAATCAATAGACACAAATACTTTCTGTAATAACTACTCTCCCAAGGTAAAATCAGAAGCCCATATAAGTGATGCAACAGATATGATTGACCAAGAAGGGCCTAGAAATGATAAAATATAACTTAAAAAAGAAAAACTTAAATATTGCATAAGGGAATTTTGTACAGTTACGTGGGGGAAAAGATTAATAGCTTTTGCCAGGGCTTACTATGACACAGTACATCTTTTACAGATGAAAAATTTGCGTATAGCCACACAACAACTTTGCTGTGTTGTTTTTGACAGGACATCACATCCAAAGGTGTTAGTCTCGGTATTGCATTGTTTTCTTCGTAGGTGCTGCTGAGAGAGGGCACTTGAAGACTTATTCGAATTCTTACGGCTGTATATCCCTAGCCGCAAAACCGTGAATCACTGAATCCTTGCCAGAAGATGGAGCTATTCGCAGTCGTTGGATGAAAAATGGCAGTAACACTATTAGGAGGAAAAAATTCACAATTACGAGTGTCAAAATAAAGTTGAAATAACATGCATCGAAATGTTCAATAATTAAACTAATGAAACTTGCTACGTCATGCTCAGAAGACCACAGAGAATATAATTCAAAGTGAATTAACTTCTTGAGACATTAAATTGTAGATTATCATTAATTGACATTGTTTTAATTGCCACTCTTCTTTAATGTGAGACGAACTCGTGCAATGGTTTCCTTTTACTTCATTACGATATTCACTTAAAATCTGTGAGCAGTGCTATGTTGGTTGCTGAAAAATAATGCATTTTGTTGTAATAGTAATAAGGATATCTATGTAACTCGAAATGAATGCTTTCGACGTTGTGCAGTACGAATACTCTGCGTATGTTAGTTCGGTATTAGTCTACAAGTGTAAAACGTCTATCGACGTGCAGATGATCTGAGCTGAATCTTGATTAAACTAGTGTCAGGACACCGTCCAGTTGAATTAGTCTGTCACGGCACATCTGATTCACAGTGACAGGACAATTACAATGTTAGAATTACGTCGCGTTGTGACTGCCGCCAGCAGTATATTCGGACCAGTGTCAGCTTCCTACAGCAGAAGAGGGACTGATGAGCGCAATTTATCATGGAAGTCTCGAGGTTTCCTATCAAAACCTCTCCACATCACAGACTAGCAACTTGACGAAAATGTTTAACTGTACTAGGACTCAATTTTACGGTATATTTTGTACAATATTATTCTCTATTTATTCTGTTCGATTATCACTGATTTCCTGTTATTACATCTAGAGAGAATATTAAAGTTTTTATTGGATATAGAAACACAGCTCTTAGAAACAAATAAAGAAAGTGTTAACTAAAGATAAATGATGAACTACATATTTTATCCTCCTCCTGCTTCAATCTACCTTCAGATTCATTTGAAATTACGACATGAAGCTCTTTTCAGTCACCTCGGCATTTTTTTTATAGATACAGCATTATTAATAATCCGAACCATCTACATGTCTCTTGTGTTTGATCACCGTTTCAGCCAATTCAACTTCAGGGGATTGTTAGGCTTAGATGCTGTGTCACCAGACTTCACGACCCTACAGGCAGCTACCTGTAGCTAAAGGAAACTTTTCTCGCCGATGTTTAACTACCACAGTCTGCACATCACATGAAGTTACATTGTGTATGCTGTTGATGTTGGTTCCCGAATCCAGCATACTACGGATATTCTTATCTGTACATTGGACCTTTCAGACGCACTGTGTTTACAGTTAGTAAAACTGCCTGTGCGTGTTCAATAAGTGTACACTCAGAAACAAAAGTCTTTGCTGCAATGTTTCGGGAATGAGTGTTAACTGATATCCAAATACAGATTTACGGGTGTTATTATTTCCGTGGACTTTTAATGGTAAATTGTGGGATTTGTTGTTTGAAGAGGATGTTGGCGGTTTTTGTTCGCAGCACGGTGTGTTTTATCAGTAAGTATCACATCTCCACGAGACCTTAACATCAAATTTGAAAGGTCAGTCTAGACCCAGACGCCCGGTTTCATTTTCATAAGTACTAATTACTCAGTCAACAGATTAGGTGAGCTTTCTGGTGCAAGTGTTAGCATAATGGGTTTGTTGATACGCAAATGAGTCTACTTAATCTTATTTCTCCTCCCCTAGATCCGACACGCAGAGATTATTGAGCCGAGCGCGCTCACTGTTTCGGCGATGTCCTAAAAGTTTGCCCAAATTGGAAACTGGTGTTGTCTTTCGGAAAGGCCGGGGGAGGGGGGGGGGGGGGGTAAATACAGTTATTTTCGGATTGGTTGGAATTTTTACCGTTTCCCAGGGTGGGATTCTAGCTGCAAATTCACATAAACTTGCTTAAATTACACTCCTGGAAATGGAAAAAAGAACACATTGACACCGGTGTGTCAGACCCACCATACTTGCTCCGGACACTGCGAGAGGGCTGTACAAGCAATGATCACCCGCACGGCACAGCGGACACACCAGGAACCACGGTGTTGGCCGTCGAATGGCGCTAGCTGCGCAGCATTTGTGCACCGCCGCCGTCAGTGTCAGCCAGTTTGCAGTGGCATACGGAGCTCCATCGCAGTCTTTATCACTGGTAGCATGCCGCGACAGCATGGACGTGAACCGTATGTGCAGTTGACGGACTTTGAGCGAGGGCGTATAGTGGGCATGCGGGAGGCCGGGTGGACGTACCGCCGAATTGCTCAACACGTGGGGCGTGAGATCTCCACAGTACATCGATGTTGTCGCCAGTGGTCGGCGGAAGGTGCACGTGCCCGTCGACCTGGGACCGGACCGCAGCGACGCACGGATGCACGCCAAGACCGTAGGATCCTACGCAGTGCCGTAGGGGACTGCACTGCCACTTCCCAGCAAATTAGGGACACTGTTGCTCCTGGGGTATCGGCGAGGACCATTCGCAACCGTCTCCATGAAGCTGGGCTACGGTCCCGCACACCGTTAGGCCGTCTTCCGCTCACGCCCCAACATCGTGCAGCCCGCCTCCAGTGGTGTCGCGACAGGCGTGAATGGAGGGACGAATGGAGACGTGTCGTCTTCAGCGATGAGAGTCGCTTCTGCCTTGGTGCCAATGATGGTCGTATGCGTGTTTGGCGCCGTGCAGGTGAGCGCCACAATCAGGACTGCATACGACCGAGGCACACAGGGCCAACACCCGGCATCATGGTGTGGGGAGCGATCTCCTACACTGGCCGTACACCACTGGTGATCGTCGAGGGGTCATTGAATAGTGCACGGTACATCCAAACCGTCATCGAACCCATCGTTCTACCATTCCTAGACCGGCAAGGGAACTTGCTGTTCCAACAGGACAATGCACGTCCGCATGTATCCCGTGCCACCCAACGTGCACAAGAAGGTGTAAGTCAACTACCCTGGCCAGCAAGATCTCCGGATCTGTCCCCCATTGAGCATGTTTGGGACTGGATGAAGCGTCGTCTCACGCCGTCTGCACGTCCAGCACGAACGCTGGTCCAACTGAGGCGCCAGGTGGAAATGGCATGGCAAGCCGTTCCACAGGACTACATCCAGCATCTCTACGATCGTCTCCATGGGAGAATAGCAGCCTGCATTGCTGCGAAAGGTGGATATACACTGTACTAGTGCCGACATTGTGCATGCTCTGTTGCCTGTGTGTATGTGCCTGTGGTTCTGTCAGTGTGATCATGTGATGTATCTGACCCCAGGAATGTGTCAATAAAGTTTCCCCTTCCTGGGACAATGAATTCACGGTGTTCTTATTTCAATTTCCAGGAGTGTAAAACATTAGGTTGTTGGCTCACGTGATGCCAACTTTTCGAAAGAGGGAGGGAAATGTTGGCTGCGTGGCCTCTCATTGGCGGCATTTCTAACATTCGGTCGGACAGGGCAATGAGGTTGGTTTATTTGGTCTTTCCGACAGAGAGCTCATAGGAGTGTCATTTTTTCTTAAGTTTTACTCATGGCTGTAGCGTGAAGCAAAAAGAGACTTCAGACTCTTAGCCGGGACTCGAAAATGAGTAGAATTCTGACTTACGACGTGACTGGACCAAAGCAGTTCCTTGTGGCTGGACAGAGTCTGAGGCGAGAAATACACCCTACGTGCCGGCCGCTGCAACTTTCGAGGAGCAGTTGTCCGCAGTAGCTGAGGTCACAGCCCCCCTTTCGTCATTTTATGTTGGTAAATTGTGGCAGCAAAGCAAGGAGAGATGTCCATGATGACAGAGGAGCAGGAGCATTTTCAGTTAAACGACGAGGGATCTCATTTTAAAGCATGCTCTGGCAGTCGATGGTCTAACAATGACTCAGTCATACGGGTTCCTGCCTATGTTTTCCTGATACCACCTGAACGATGCAATCATCACGTCAGATGGGATATCGTGTAATTAATTTACTTGAATCATTTAGCTACCAGGCTGTGTTCTTTCATTGCCCGCAGACTTTGCGCTCAGTTCCTGGCAACTATGTAGTTATAAGGATTTCATGTTCTGATTTCCACTCACCTCTAGTGTGAAAGAGAGCTGATTATTATGTTGTTTATCACCTACTGTTCCTCGTGTAGAATATTTTGCACAAGTCATAGGCTCAGTTACTCAGTTACCACTCTTTCACTTCAGTATTTACAGATGAACCTCTTGACACCACTTAGCACTTGTGCAAGAGCCACACCCTTGACTCACGTGTTAGGGCCTTCCAATCTCTTTCCGTTTCCTTTGGACGCAGCTCATTAAATACATCTGAGTCGTAAGGTGACGGAGAAAAGAAGGACGACCCAACACGAAGGAAAATGGTGAACCTAATATACATGTACAGACAAATTATTAAAATGCCACAAGAGATTTGATGATTTACTTCGCAAACTGAAAAAATAAATAATAACGGGTTGGTCTACCTCTGGCACTTATGAAAGCAATTATTCAGCTTGTCGTTGATTGGTAGGGTTATTGGATGTCCATCTGTCGGCTATCGTGCCAAGTTCCGTCCAATTGGCGGCTTAAATCTTCAAATTCCCGAGCTGGTTTTAGGGCCTTGCCCAATATGCTCCAAACGTTCTCAGCTGGAGAGACATCCACCGACCTTGCTCTCCAAGGTAGGATTTTCCCTGCAGGAACACAAGCAGCAGAAACTATCGCCCTACGGAGACGGGCATTATCTAGTTGAAATGTACATAAAGGGTGGTTTGTCTTGAAGACCGACAAAACGGGGGTTAGAATATCATCAACGTATTGCTGGGCTGTTAGAGTGCCGTGGACATCAAGAAAATGGGTCGTGCTACGAAAAGCAATGGAACCCCAGACCATCACTCCCGATTGTCGAGCTGTGTGCCAGGCACAGTCTTCCCCCCTCCCCCCCCCCACTACCCCCCCTGCCTGGGGCGTCTTTGCTGGTCATAGAGGGTCATTTCGACACGAGACTCATCACTGAAAACAATTATACTCCAGTCAATGAGATTACAGGCGAAGACGCCCAAACAACGGTGCGATACCAACCTGACCACCGCCCGCCATATGGTCCATCAACCAGGCGTGCTGACGTGAGGTGGCATTGCTTTTCATAATAGGAATCGGTTGCTTGTCATCTGCGGCACCCTTACAGCACAGTGACGATAATATACGCTCGTTTCGTTGCGCTTCAAGGCAAGCCCACCTGTACTTACTTTTCAGCAAGATAACGCCTGCCCGCACACGACGAGAGAATCTTCGACCAGCAAGGTCGACCAGTAACGTTTGAAGGGTTATGGGCAGCTCTGGATTTGGAACATGTAACACGCCAATTGGACAGAATTTGGCAGGATAAAACTCTGCCAATCAACGCCAAGACGAATACCTGTTTGCATAAGAGCCAGAGGTGATCCTACGCATTATTCACCTTCTCAGTTTGTAGGCCCTTCTCTCGAGTACATCATCCAATCCTTATGATATTGTGATCATTTCTTTGTCTGTACATGTACTTCACATCTACCGATGTCCGTCCCGTTCGGATAATTCCATCGTGATGTTTCCTTTTTTCTTTTTTTAATATATGTGTTTAGCCGTATCCCAGCGACGTCTTGCAACATACATTACTGGCCATTAACAGTGCTACAGCACGAAGATGACGTGCTACAGACGTGACATTTAACCGACAGGAAGAAGATACTGTGATATGCAAATGATTAGCTTTTCAGAGCATTCACACAAGGTTGGCGCCGGTGACGACACCTACAACGTACTGACATGGGGAAAGTTTCCAACCGACTTCTCACACACAAACAGTAGTTGACCGGCGTTGCCTGGTAAAACGTTGTTGTGATGCCTCGTGTAAGGAGGAAAAATGCCTACCATCACTTTCCGACTTTGATAAAAGTCGGCTTGTAGCCAATCGCGATTGCGGTTTATCGTATCGCGACACTGCTGCTCGCGTTGGTCGAGATCCAATGACTGTTTGCAGAATGTGGAATCGGTGGGTTCAGGAAGGTATTACGGAACGCGGTGCTGGATCCCAACAGCCTCGTATCACTAGCAGTCGAGGTGACAGGCATCTTATCCGCATGACTGTAACAGATCGTGCAGCCACGTCTCGATCCCCGAGTCAACAGATGGGGACGTTTGCAAGACAACAAGCATCTGCACGAACAGTTCGACGACATTTGCAGCAGCATGGGGTTTTAGCTCGGAGACCTTGGCTGCGATTACCCTTGACGCTGCATCACAGACAGGAGCTCCTGCGATGGTGTACTCAACGACGAACCTGGGTGCACGAGTGGCAAAACGTCATTTTTTCGGATGAATCCAGGTTATGTTTACAGCATCATGATGGTCGCATCCGTGTTTGGCGACATCGCGGTGACCGCTCATTGGAAGCGTGTATTCGTCATTGCTACACTGGCGTATCACCCGGCGTGATGGTATGAGGTGCCATTCGTTACAGGTTCGGTCACCTCTTGTTCGCATTGACAGCACTTTTAACGGTGGACGTTACATTTCAGATGTGTTACGACCCGTGGCTCTACGTTTCATTCGATCCCTGCGAAACCCTACATTTCAGCAGGATAATGCACGGCCGTATGTTAGAGGTCCTGTACGGGCCTTTCTGGATACAGAAAATGTTCGAATGCTGCACTGGCCAGCACATTCTTCAGATCTGTCACCAATTGAAAACGTCTGGTCAATGGTGGTCCAGCAACAGGCTCGTCACAATACGCCAGTCACTACTCTAGATGAACTGTGGTATCGTGTTGAAGCTGGATGGGCAGCTGTACCTGTACGCGCCATCAGAGCTCTGATTGTCTCAATACCCAGGCTTATCAAGGCCGTTATTACGGGTAGAGGTGGTTGATCTGGGTACTATTTTCTCAGGATGTATGCACCCAAATTGCGTGAAAATGTAATCACATGTCAGTTCTAGTGTAATATATTTGTCCAATGAATACCCGTTTATCATCCTCATTTCTTCTTGGTGTAGCAATTTTAATGGCCAATAGTGTATTTTCCTCCGTCCTCCTTATTCGTATTCTCCAAATGAAAACTGCTGGAAAGGACGTACCATATTACATTTCACTCCAGCAGAAGTTTCAGCGTATCCGCTAGCAATCTGCAATTAGCTTATGTGGTCCGTTGCACGAGGGGTGGCAGAGATGTCGCCAAAAGCAATGACATACTATCGTGGCTGCAGCACTTCAGCTGTCTGTGTTACTGTTTCCGCGAACGTGGTTAGCAGCAGTAACAACAGTCAGCGTTTCGAGGAATGTGTCGGCCTGAGTCATTGTTCCCTGAGTGTGCGTAATCACACCGGATGCGTCCCCTACAAATGTCGCTGGTGGTCGTTAGCACAGACGCATACAGATAGCGGCAGCACGGGGACCACGTGACAAGTGGACGCCGAGTGCCACTGGGGCGTCACTCGCAACGACTGTTGTTATGGTCGCAGGTGAACATTACATCAGGCAGAACGTGAAGCACTATACGTACTGTATTCTGGCCGAGGACAACATCTGCTCAAGATTATGGTAAACTGCTGGACACAATTGCCTTCTCTCACGAGGCTATTTACGGCTCTGGTGGTCACTACAAAACTGTAAATAGGTGAGGCTTGTCGACGTGCCTGTTCTACCACTTGAGGCGCAACACCATCCTGTAAAAACTGGACGCACCGGAGACAGATACTAATGTTAGATAAAATAAAATCAGTGACACTTTGATAAAGTATTACTGCAACTTAAGCTAATCCGATGCAAAATATAGACAACTTTTGTGATATTTCCACTACAACAGGTGTGTCAGGAATTCAACGACTCACCTTCAGTATCACTTTTAAAACATGGAATATACGTTCTAACTGACGAGAATGTTGACTGGAGAACACTCATTGAAATTGAGTTAACAGGGATAGAAACCAACAAGCGAAAGGTTCTCTGCAACCTACACAGAAACTAGACTGCAATTACAAGGGACGAAGTACATTAAAGGAAAACATTAAACGATCTGGTAGAGAAAGACAATCACAACCTTTCATCTAAGTTGTTCTGTTAGTTCATAGAGCAGTCAGTGAAGAAAAGCAAGGAAGAAATGTGGATGGCGGATTATAGCTGAAAGAATAAATTAAAACTATAAAGTTTGTCGATGACATCGTAATCCACCAGAAACTGCAAAAACAGGACGGTAGTCCAAGAAAAGCGATTCTATTAACACTGAAGATGAATCGCAATGTTATTAAGTCTTTTCTGTTGGTTTTTTGTCTGGAATATAGCCCTTTGTGGAAGCGAATCTTGGAAGCTAAACAGTTCAGATAAGCGGAGAATAGAAGATTATGATACGTGAAATTGGTGAATATTATTGCGGTAGACTCCATAACGACTGAAGAGATACTACATCCAGTAGCCTAGAAAAGAAATTTATTGCACTACATAACTGAAAGGGGGTTGGTTGTTACGACACATTCTGAGAAATAAAGTAGTCGTTATTTCGGTAATGGTTGGAGGTGTGGGAGTAAAAATTGTAAAGAGGGACCTAAGCTTGAATACAGTATGTACGTTGAAGTAGGTGTATGCTGCAGTAGCAATGCAGTGATAAAATGGCATGCACACGATAGATGCGTGGAGAGCTGCATGAAACAAGTTATCGTACTGAACGCAACTGCAAAAATAGCAACGACTTTTACTACGCTTATACTACTACTGTTACTACTATGGTGCTGGAGCTATTAAAACACTTGCAGCTTATAGCTTAAGACTGTTAAGCGAACATGCCCGGGTGCCTATAAACGATCTTGATGAAACTTGGCTGCTATGTAGAAGAGTGAAAATAATGCAAGTTGACTTTTAAGGGCTGAAACACGCCCCAAAAATAGCTTCGTATATTACTAGGTTTAGAAAGAATGTCTTCTAAAACTTGAAATGTAACAAAAGAAGTTTCATATAGAAGTTTAAATGTAGCTAAAGTTTTTGAAAAATGTATTATCAACTCCACCATTAAATAAATTTGCAAAATGGAAACTTTTGTTAGTACATAAATTAAATAAGCCTTCACACCACATTCACAATGTGTAGTGGAGCTGCTTTCTGGAATGTCATTTCCGGAAAATAATATGCACACAGCGTTCTGTCGAAATATTTTCTGTACACCTGATTAAAGTACCTAATCATTCGTTATTATTCCAATTATTTGTATTACTTGTTTTTGTTTTATCTTTTAAATAGACATTTTTCGTTTTAAAATCTTTTTTTTATTTTATACTTTACCGTTCCACACACCTGCATTTCGTTACCTGGAAATAATAATCACACATTGTTATGATACAAAATCATTACAATAATGATGATCTGTCAACAAATACTTAAAACATAATACTTCTAAGCCATGTACATAAAATGAACACGACAGGCAATACAATATGAAAAAGAACTCAGAGGCATTCCCTGATAGAGGCGGGGGTGTAAAAAATATTTTTTTAAACATTTCTCTACAGATTATCATTATTTTAATGATTTTGTACCATAATAAGGAGTTCTTATTATTGTCAATTAATAAAGTACACGTATGTTGACGAAAAGTAAAACAGAAAATAAAATATGAATCTAAAATTTATAATAACTATTTAAAGGCAATAATTAAAACATTAATAAACGTTTAGGTATAGGTATAGGTTACTGTTAGTGAGGACCATTCTTTTGTACGCATTATTGAAAGTCAGACTGCGTTGCGCTAAAAGTATTGTGTGTCAGTTTGGTGATGATCAGAATAAGTAAAGAGAGAGAACTGTTTGAGTAAATTCAGTTTTACTCAGCTGTCTTTGTATCAAATAACGTAGAAGTTTACTAGCACAGTCATTCATAATTTTTCCAACGGGACGTTTCAGTTTGATGCGTGAGTTTGCTATTTTCGAAGTATGTGACACAAATTTTGAGTGCATTGACTCAGAAACTTAAACATTTCACACCGCTAAGGGACTGTACATTTTAGTATGTGACGTAAGCTTCGACTTGATACCTCTACCCGTACCTGAAAGAAAGGGGTCGCAATAGTCGGACAGGCCGACAGAAAGAGAGACTGACAGACTCACAACACAGTGATCCTACAAGGGCGCCGTTTTTACCGATGGAGGTTGGAGGTACGGAACGACACTCTCCCCCCTACCCCCCTCAAAAAAAAAGTTTGAAAGGTGTATGAAAGTTTATGCGGTAATAACGTAAAGAAATGCCACGCCAGAATGTCGAATTTCCTCGAGAATATATATCTTGGAATAAGGAGTGTTCTGAAGCATAAAGCTTGCTGTTATTCGAAGAGCGCCTCATCTGATAGTCTCCAACGGCTGAGAGTAAAATAAATAACTCTCGTTTGGTCAGGGGATCCAAATGGACTGGTGAAGGCAATTATCTTAAAAAATTTAAATGCCAGTCACATTTAAAACAGCTGAACTAGTAAGCACTAGGGAGAGGTGTACACCAAATAAATATCCCCTAATGGTACACAAAACAAATTGTAACACTGTTCCAGAAGAACAAAAAACATGCCAAATTTAAAACAAAGCAAAATCCACAAGACGGACGAAGTTTTACAGATGCTCGAAATTTAGCGAATATCATTGCAAGATGCTCCTAATACTGAATTTTCTCTTGTTGAGCAATGGGAAGGAGCAATCTGTTTCATTTGGCAAAAAACTATCAACAATATTTCTGTAGAAGTATCTCTGCGATCTTAGCTAGAGAAAGTTTTTACCATGCCGTTAACAGTTTCGACAAAAAAAAAAAACTCTGTCTCGGAATCTGGCAGAAAATCCAAAGAGATTCTGGTAGTATGTAAAGTATACTAACGGCAAGAAGCAAACCCAAACTGCGCCTTAGCAATGGAAATATTACTGATTACAGTGACACTGAAGCAGAGTTACAAACGGGATCTTCCGAAAGTCTTTCACCAAAGAAGACGAAGTAAATATTCCAAAATTCCAGTCAAGAACAACTGCCAACATGGGTGACTTAGATGTCGATATCCTCGGTGTAGCGAAGCAACTTTAATCATTTAATAACCGCAGGGCCATCCGTCCCGACTCTGTGCCAGTTAGGCTACATTCTGAGGATGTTTATACAATATCTCCATAGTCAGCAGTCATATACAACCCCTCGCTATTAGAAGGATTCGAACCTAAAAACTGAAACGTTTCACACGTCATACCAATACTCAAGAAAGGACACACGGGTAGTCCGACTGAATTAGAGACCAATATAACTAGCGTTCATTTGTGGTGGGACTTTTATTCCATATTTTTAGATTTTCAAAAGGATATAGACACTGTACTTTACTTCAAATGAAATTACGCGCCTATAGATTATCGTCAGGGTTCGTGACTTCGCGTCAGAAAATGTACAAAATTTTAAGCGAAATAAGTGCTTGCACTAAAAGATTTAAGTACTCTTTTCTTTTCGAGCGCTGTTCGAAAGTGGAACGGTAGAAAAATATCTTGAATGTGGTTTGACGAACGGTTTTCCAGGCAAAGTAATCACGTAGTCAGTGATGTGGAATGTATCTCCAGGCGTGCGCACGTAAATTATTAAAATTATTACGTAGCGCAGATAGCAGAGAACCAGAGCTGGCTAATACTGTGTATCGCAACTAGTATGTGTGGCACGCAAAGAGTGCAATGTTGCGGAAGACAGATCGTCGCTCGTAATACATTTCCAAAAATACATTTCCAAAACGAGCCGCGCTATAATCAGGAAGTGCAAACGCCACATTATGACAGCGTCTCGTTCGTTTTTCTGCGAGCCTTGTAATACGGAGATGTAACATTTAACGTCCGGACTCAGCCGCTCCACAACATCCTTGTACTGATCGAAGGTACGAAGGCAAGTTGATCTGGCTATGATTGAGACAGAATGGTGGGGACAAGTCACCTGAGACATCTAGATATTGGAAGCAAACGGCATCGCCCGCCGCGATTATGGCATGTCCAGTGTAAGTTCGACTGTTTCAGATGCCTCAGTGTCTGGTCATCCCCTCTGGATTTCCGATTCCGCCGGAATGTCAGTCTTGCTGATTGGAGGGTAACTTGGTTCCAGAATTGTAATGTGCTGCCTGCTGCTGAGAGAAAATTTCTCCTCTTAGAGCACAGCCAGCCGACTATAGCGGGACATAGTCGCTGCAAGCTGCAACGGCTGTTTGTTAAGAGCTGATTGAAGATGTCAACGAGTCTTGGTCTTCGCTTGGTAAAGGGCTGTGCCAGGTGACTTCAAAGTAGCATCTGCAACCTGTTGCACTAGACACTTGCGGACCGCTTCCCTGGCTGTACGCAGTGTTGCTAACTTGAGTCCTGGGCCTCCGGCTATACGACACCTGTAATCCGTCATACGCTGTTGGCACCCGCTTAAGTACACGTCCAACTTTCAGAATGCATGGACGGGTCTTACTAGCTGCCGGTGAGGCAGGATAGACTTGTGCCTAAAGCCCCCTGTTGGAGCAATCTGCCAGACATTGGCGCTGGATCGGCCACAGCCGACGAAGTGTTGTGTCCACATTCCTTCCGCCACGCCAAAGAACACAGACCATACAGCAAACTCACAAGCAACAAATATGTTTCCGGACAACACTGTCTCACTGACGCCCCAGGGCGTTTGACAGTCACGCACACACGAGCACGGCCTCCCGCAGCAGTAGTGACAACATATCACCTGCTCAGCCCATTAAAAATGATGACCCGAAGGACTAGCAGTAAATATTGCTGCACGAAGAATCGTCTGAGGGTGACATAATTAATTGTGAAAGCTCCGATGGTGAACAAATCGGTCGTTCTTTTCAGTGGACCCATTTAGCAATTCATATTAAGCCATTTAGGGATACAAGGGAAAGCTATATATGGTCGGCTGGATGCAGATAAGAAACCTTGACATCTCAGATTCAAATCTGTTGTGCTATTACTACTAGTCTTCGTTCTTTGTGGCACGATAGACGTTGAGTTCCAGATAAGGGTCTTTTTTCTGTTACTGACAAAATAGAAAATGTGTGCAAGAAATATTTATTTGGATAGGTCAATGTAAGCAACGTTACTCTTTCTGCAGAGTTATGAGCATGGTTTTAGCTGCTTCCCAGATAGTTCATGCAACGAGTAGCAATTTTGTTAAAGAGGACATTTTCCTATCTCGTAGCTCGAGGAATCAAACCAACTGCGAACAAATCAGTTGGAGTCAAATTCTTTTTTTTCTATCTTATGGGATTTAACTGCTGTGGTCATCAGTCTCTAAGCTTACACAATAATTAACCTAAATTATCCTAAGGACAAACACACACACCCATGCCCGAGGGAGGACTCGAATCTCCGCCGGGACCAGCCGCACAGTCCATGACTGCAGCGCCCTAGACCGTTCGGCTAATCACGCGCGCCAGGGAGTCAAATTTCTGTCCATCTTCGTCAGATAGCTAGAAACGTTGGAGGTCTTAGGGGTGGATACAACATGATTTAAATAAATAACTGTGTTCATATGTATGTTATGGTGGAGACGGTTCATGTATGTAATGTGTCCAAAACGTGTGCGCATTTTCCTGAGTGCACAATTCATTGCACTTTCTAAACAAATTGCGCTTGAGATGTAGAGTTTATGGTGTCATGCAGCGTCAGGCACCCTCCATGCACTATTTGAAGCCACGTTCGATTACATTGGACAATGTACCACACACTGCCGTATATAATACAGGTCGGAATGCACACACAAACGACTTTCGGTCACTTTCGCATATTGACGTTGAATGAAATTCGTATAAGAATCTTGTGACTACGTCGGCATACCGCTGACTTGCGAATGAAGAAGCTAAGGCTTACGCAGTGACATCTCCTGGGCAAAGAGCTCCATTAGCCGTAACGTTCTTAAGTGCTGATCAACGACTTCGAGAAACAAGCAGTGTGAGAAGGCGCAGTGACGATGGCTGACATCCAGCAAGGTGAAAGTATACGGCAGCAATGTTTCCATAACGCCAGCTGTTTATTTGTCCATTAGTCATCTACTGGTTTCAGTTATTAACCATCATCCAGGATCTGCGGTACAACAGATTAGTTAACTAAATTCGCAAATAAATGGCTAAAATACATTTTATAAAAAAAAGTATACCGAAATATCTGTTTCATCTGCAGTACGACACGATCCGAACGTCTGCTCACAAGCGGTTGCTGCAGTCACTGGTATCAGCCCTACATCTGCGTGGCTAAAATGTTACATGGTCAACCGTTTCATCATTTCAACATGTCATTCACAATGTAGATGTTTGTAAAAAATTTCAGTTCTGAAAGTTACTTTTAGCGAATAGGCCGTGAATAATGTAACTGTGAAAACCTTACACATCAAGTTAATGAATTATGGTGCAGCGAACTGTCACTATACGCACTACTGAGCCAAATAACATCCCAGGTGGCTACGCTGTGGTGCTTCTGAAAGGACATGGTCCATCAATATGCTGCGTGAAATACTTGGAAACGAAAATAGGGAACCATAATACACTACTGACCATTAAAATTGCTACAACACAAAGGTGACGTGCTACAGACACGAAATTTAACCGACATGAAGAAGATGCTGTAATATGCATATGATTAGCTTTTCAGAGCATTCACGCAAGGTTCGCGCCCGTGACGACACCTACAATGTGCTGACACGAGGAAAGTTTCCAACCGATTTCTCATACACAAACTGTAGTTGTCCGGCGTTGCCTGGTGAAACGTTGTTGTGATACCTCGTATAAAGAGGAGAAATGCGTACCATCACGTTTCCGACTTTGATAAAGGTCGGATTGTAGCCTATAGCGATTGCGGTTTATCGTACAGCGACATTGCTGCTCGCGTTGGTCAAGATCCAATGACTGTTAACAGAATATCAAATCGGTGGGTTCAGGAAGGTAATACGGAACGAAGTGCTGGATCCCAACAGCCTCGTATCACTAGCAGTCGAGATGACAGGCATCTTATTCGCATGGCTGGAGCGGATCGTGCAGCCACGTCTCGATCCCTGAGTCAACAGATGGGGACGTTTGCAAGACAACAACCATCTGCACGAACAGTTCGACGACGTTTACAGCAGCATGGGCTTTTAGCTCGGAGACCATGGCTGCGGTTACCCTTGACGCTGCATCACAGACAGGATTGCCTGCGATGGTGTACTCAACGACGAATCTGGGTGCACGAATGGGAAAAAGTCATTATTTCGGATAAATCCAGGTTCTGTTTATAGCATCATGATGGTCGCATATGTGTCTGGCGACATCGCGGTGAACTCACATTGGAAGCGCGTATTCGTCATCGCCATACTGACATATCACCAGGCGTGATGGTATGTGGTGCCATTGGTTACACGTCTCGGTCACCTCTTGTTCGCATTGACGGCACTTTGAACAGTGGACGTTACATTTCAGATGTGTTACGATCTGTGGCACTACCGTTCATTCAATCCCTGCGAAATCCTACATTTCAGCAAGATAATGCACGGCCGCATGTTACAGGTCCTGTACGGGCCCTTCTGGATACAGTAAATGTTCGACTGCTGTCCTGGTCAGCACATTCTCCAGATCTCTTACCAACTGAAAACGTCTGGTCAATGGTGGCCGAGCCACTGGCTCGTCACAACACGCCAGTCACTACTCTCGATGAACTGTGCTATCGCGTTGAAGCTGCATGGGCAGCTGTACCTGTACACGCTATCCAAGCTCTATTTGACTCAATGCCCAGGCGTATCAAGGCCGTTATTACGGCCAGATGTGGTTGTTCTGGGTACTGATTTCTCAGGATCTTTTCACCCAAATTGCGTGAAATTATAATCACATGTCAGTTGTAGTACAATATATTTGTCCAATGAATACCTGTTTATCATCTGCATTTCTTCTTGGTGTAGCAATTTTAATGTCAATTAGTGTACTTAACAACTATTCTAAGGTGTGGGATGTATCGAGCTTTTATTGTTAACAGTCAGGTGCTTTGTGGCAAAATGTCAGTCTAGACATTAAGGCCGTACTCGGATGCAGCACGATGGTCACTCAAACAAATCTGCTCATGATGTTGTGCAAGAACTGAATAACAGGTCCTCTGATACAACCGCTAATGACCGATGCCTGAATAACTTGAGCAGACTGGCGGCCTTAACGCGCAAACTCAGATGCAGGAGCTTAGCCCCCGACCGGCGACCACTCGTTGAGTTGTCTCACTGCGCCACAAATTGGGACGAGAGACAGACTAGCAAGCTAGGGCGAGAGACTGACCCGCGACTGACTACAGACTCAGCCAGACTGACCAAATGGCTAGCTCATAGCGTCCCTTAAATGCACGTGAACAGGCAACCTTTCCTCTTCCCCACCAGAGGGAGACACCAAAGCTGGGATTGCCAAAGCGGCGCCACCGCCAGAAACGGAGGGCGACTGCTTCACACAACGCGCTGCGGCACGCTCTTCAAAGAGCAATTTTTACCACGGCTCAGAATCAAAGAAACTTGTCGTTCTGTGACAGCAGTAGGGTACATCTCCACCGTATGTCGTTTGGGAGACGATACGACTGTGATATCAGGAAAACTGGAACTTTTCTTAACATCTCACTTCAACAAATTTTCCGCCAGCAAAACATCCATCGCAACGTAGCCAATCACGTAGAACCTCTAGCCTGTGACGATAATGGCACTGAAACAGAGGATGACGCAGAGGCCGGCCGGAGTGGCCGTACGGTTCTAGGCGCTACAGTCTGGAACCGCGAGACCGCTACGGTCGCAGGTTCGAATCCTGCCTCGGGCATGGATGTGTGTGATGTCCTTAGGTTAGTTAGGTTTAAGTAGTTCTAAGTTCTAGGGGACTGATGACCTCAGAAGTTGAGTCCCATAGTGCTCAGAGCCATTTGAATTTTTGATGACGCAGAAAAGACTGAAATACTTCTCGTATTTTTCCAAAGACTTCCACAGAGGAACATTGCACTGTAGCAATAATCAAGTATTTGTTCGTCACTTGTGGAACAGCACCATATAGGATTGGCCGAGGAAACAGAGAAGATACAAAGAAGAGCAGCATGATTCGTTACAAGATTATTAGTACCGGAAAGCTTTACGGAGATGCTCGGCGAACTCCAATGGCAGAGGCAACAAGAACGGCGCTTAGCGTCATGGAATGTTCCACTGTTAAAGTTGCGGGAGCGTACGTTCCTAGAAGGGTCAACCGATACATTTCGTCATCCTACGCACATGTCACGAAAATTCCATGAAGAAAAAATAAGAGAGCTTCGCACCAGACGGAGGCTTATCAGTAACTGTTCTCCCCGCGAAACATACGCAACTGGGACTGGACGGTGGTACAAGAAGTACCCTGGCTTGGGATATGTAGATGTAGACATAGATGTGTAGATGTAGCTACCGCCACTAAGAATCCGAATGTTTTTAGCCCTCCATCTAAAACTGATAGAAATTTGTTGTAAACTGATTTCTACACCATTGATTTAAATATATGTGCCACGAGGCAGAGAAAAAGAGTTACATTTAAAAAAATTATAAAGCTGCTGTAATTGCTTGGAAAATACCCAAAAATATACCAAAATTGAATGCATTAGGTCCGCTGCTTTGCATCCACCGTCTTTTTTCGATTTTTCGAGATTTTATTGTGAAAAATTCACAAAAATTTCATGATTCAAACTATTGGTCGTGGCTGGCCACTACTTTCCCCCATATTTCGGGCAGCATACAAATCCCGTGGCGGAAGAACTGGGCGCCTTTTGACGAGATCCATGGATCGATCCTATTTTACTCTTCTGCATATGAGGGGAAGTGCTGGTCAGCCACCCCGTGGGCCCTTGACCGAAAAAGGTTGCAGTGTATGGAGAGTACGGCGGGTGGCGTGGGACTTCACATTTCAGCGTTACCAAGTATATTTCGCGGGTTTTGCGACCTGGGGTCGAGCATTGTCATGTTTATCAGTGTTACCTTCCATTTCTATCGCTGTATTGTGACCATCTGTATTTCAGTGTCCGGATCGAACGCAACAGTCGCTTTTCATAACGATCTCCTATGACTGTTCACGACGGTTGCAATAGCACCAAAAACCTTCATTCTTCCAACACTGTGCCGGTCTTGGACGTCAAAATCACCTTCCTTGAAGCGTTAAGCCACTCTCTGCACGTTATTTCACTAATAGGTGTCTCACCATATATTTTACACATCACTTTATGAGCGACAGCTGCAGATTTCTTCAGGGTAAGGTAGAAAATCAAAACTTCCCGAAATAATGAGATTTGGGCTCGTAAGTTGACACATTCAATCGAGAACAATTTAATGATGCAAGTATGAGCGGACCAATATTTTGATGACGTTATGTATTCAAATGTCGAAGCTTATTATATGGAATTTATAATCCACCTTCTATAGCGCCACTTACCACTGCTGCCATGTATTGCAAAAGGGCCGACTCAAAGTTCTGGTTTTAAAATACCTGTGACATGGAATTATCGGCGATCGTTATTTTTACAACACAGGCTAATTTTATATCGATCACAGTTTCTAATTCAAAGTGACTGGCTTAGGCAATCTTCAGACGTTGTTGGTTCAAATGGCTCTGAGCACTACGGGACTTAACATCTGTACTCATCAGTCCCCTAGAACATAGAACTACTTAAAGCTAACTAACCTAAGGACATCACACACATCCATGCCCGAGGCAGGATTCGAACCTACGACAGTACCGGTCACGCGGTCCAGACTTAAGCGCCGGTTCACATGTTGTAATCAATAAAAAAATTATAATTGATTTCTGAAGAGTTGTGGAACCATCAGTTTAGCTGCATGCTGTAATTTCACGTGAATACTGTAAAGAAATTTGAGTTGTTTGAAACGTATATGGCGTTCGTTGAAGTGTACCAAAACCTGTACTAACAAATTTAAAATGAAATACTGAAATAATTTATAAGTAAGCCATTCTGAAACAATTTACATAATACATTAACTTCCTTCATTTACATACACGTTATACTGAAAAGAAAACTATAAACTTTAAAAATTGTAAGCGCTCTTCTTTCCATTAGATCAGAAGTCGCCAAACTTTTCGCACAGCGGGACAAAACGAAGACCGCGGGTCGTGACATTATTCTGTACAATACTTGCAAGCCAGAAAAATAGCTTTGAGGAACAAGATGAAAAATTAAGTTTACTATTCCGTATTATTCATTCGTGAGTGTAATGCAATAAAAAAGAAAAAAAAACAAGGATAACCAACATAATCATTTACTAGCAGAATTTGTAAGGTGCAATATTTACTTGTTCTAGGATTGAAGATAACTGTGTAAGTTGATTTGACATGTTTACTGTCGCAATATTAGCACAAAAATACATGCTTTTACACAGTTTTCGATGTGACAACAAGAAACAGTTGTCAGGATAATGCATCTCGTCAACATCAAAAAGTAAAATGATTCTAAACACAACAATATTAAATATTAACTCTCAGAAGATTAAATTATCTGAACAAGACAATATTAAAGTTTAATTAGAAGTTTCTTTACAAAATTGTACCTACACTTACAGTATGATGTTGGTCGGCACTACGAAAATCGTCCGATTCCAATTCAAAGTTCAATACTATCTTTAGGATGACAATCAAGTCTATGGTGGATGAAACTTCCTGGCAGATTAAAACTGTGTTCCCGACCAAGAACCGAACTTCGGACCTTTGCCTTTCGCGGGCAAGTGCTCTACCATCTGAGCTACCGAAGCACGACTCACGCCCGGTCCCACAGCTTTACTTCTTGCAGTATCTCGTCTCCGTTAGTTATGTGACAAATTGAGCAAAAGAGTACCCAAGGTCCCTCGAGTTTACAGTGGACGCAAGCTGGTGAACCAAGTTTGCTCCTCCGCACACAATATTTATCTTAAGCCGCGATGAGCTGTCGTCTGCTAGGCCGCTCTCTTCCGCTAAAATTCCTATAAAACTAGTTACACCTTTGCTAAATTTTCCATCAGAACCTTTCCCTATGTTCTTCGTTATGCGAGAGAACATGTACTCATCCCTAGTCTTACAATGTAGCGATATACACAGGCATGGTTGGAGCAGTGTGCATATTACAATGCCCTCTCAGTTCTTGAAAGACCAATTAACTAATTTCCTGGTTCGTTTCTCCACAATTGGAGCTAAACGATGCTACAGCTAATTTCTAAGTGGATATCAGCCGCCGTGAAGGCAGCATTCACACAAATTACGCCTGTGCGTCGTATAGAGTGTTAAGCGCTCCGTTCTGCACTTGACAACAGTTAAGAAAAGAGTCCTCAAAAATTTCCGTGATGTCTTACTCATAGACGACTTTCTCCCCGCCTAGGTTCTTTAGTTCTTCATGTCATGGCTTTTTTCAACGAATAGGAGTATAGGAGTGTTCCTCTTATCTTGTGGAAACTCTCTCTACCAATCAGAATTTTGTGGAAACTCTCTCTACCAATCAGAAGGTACCTACCATAAAATTGCGTCGGAACTTTGGCTCTTTTCTCCTTCCTAGCGCGTTTCCGCCAATCAGACGCTTTGTGCCCATTGCAGATGCCTAAATGCGTACCTTGACTCTCTCATGTGTGTACCACTCACTGGACATGCGATTGAAAATACGTCACTGGTCTTGTTTTGTACCCATCTAGAATTCCAAAATGCAGTTTTCTAAAAGCTGCCTTTCCTGTCCTCCCTCAGATGGGCCGCTTACTCCATGTCCCCCTCTGAGTCACCTCGTCGGTCGTTGAATTTCATCCTGGGACTCCCCTTTAAGTGGTTTCCGTGGTACCCGTGTAGTGTGGCCTTGTCTCTGCATCGTCCCCCAGAATTCGAAATTAAAACACCTCTCACTGCTTGATTCACCTTCCGCTTAAACATGCATTATAGGAACGGTGTGTTAATTACCATCGATTGAATGTCATCCCTTTTTGCATTACATAATGCTAGGCAAATTTGCTCATTACCGCCAAATTAGGTTAGGTGCCATATTCACCTTCCCATTGTGATGTATAAAGCTCTCATGTAAGGTGCAAACCAGACCATTTATTCTGCCACCTTACATATCCTCCTCCTTCCGTGTCCAGTTTTGTGCTGGGTCAATCAGTTGTGGAGAAACTGAAGTCAGTGCAAAATAGGTTGCAACTGCTCACTATAGCAATTGACATATTTGCTCACTACCTTTCTATTTCAATGTTTTGTATAACTTAAACAGTGGTTTGATTCAGTCGCATTACTTTTCTAGTTTACGTTGTACTTGATTTCTTGTTTGCAGATTAGACCTCTTAAGTGAATTTCTTTTTTCCTCTTAAACATTAACATTCTTATTAAATTTTTGCGATTCATGCAATTCTATTTAACTAATATAAGGTTTTTCTGTTGTCTATATTTTATTTGCAATTTGAAATTCTAGCAATTTGAGTTGCTATATGCAGTTGTATCATACCTATAGTTTTTCTACTTTGAGACTGACCTTTTTATTGAATGCTTGATTTATGTTAAATGATAATGGATGTCTATTTAAGTTGAGAAAACCTTCATATGACATTATCCTCCCCTTTTATAATAAATGTTAGTCTTATGCAGTTTTCATAATAATCCTAATTGAAGACACATTCAATTAAGCTTGATAATCTACATTGCAACCATATCCATGACTTTACACTCATAATCGTATACATTAACATGGTTCTGTTCCCTAAAAGTCTTAACTCTATGCATTATGACTTTACAAAAATTTTCTAATCATACTAATTACTTTACGAAATTTAAATTGACATCATGGAATAGCTAACCCCCTTCATATTTATCTATCCTATATTTTTAATGAACACATCACACTAGACTCTGAACCCTCCAAAAATGTTGATATTAGGTTTTCTTAACATAAACATCTTAAAATATATGCAATATAAGAAAATGTAATTGATATGTCAAGACAAAAAATCATTAATAAAGATCTATTGCTAACACCTAAAAATCTTCAGATTCACATACTTTTATACACAATAAAAGTTTCCCCTTTATTGGTATAATAATTGTCACAGATATTACTTTCTCCTACATCTTTAACATGGTTTATTAAAAATTGTCTTTTTTTTCTTGGAGTTTTTCGACGTGTCTCCGTCGAACATGGAATGAAGGTCGGTCGTGTGCCTCGCCGTGTCTCTGTTGAGCATGGAATGACCCTTGGTATGCGTTTCGCCGCGTTTCCGTTCAGTATGGAATAACGGTCGGAAGAGAGAAAGGTGGCTGAAGGTCTGAGCGTGTCGTGAGTGCGTGATTGCTTTTGTTTCATGTTGCATATGCCCATGGTGACGTTGTATTGGAGATCCCTTTTTGGCAGCATAAACCTTTCTTCATCTTTCGTCGAGTCTTTATTCCGGTTCATCGTTGGTCACTTCGTCTCTAGGTTCCCATACGAGTTGTTATCTCCCATTTTTCGGTATGACATCTGAAGGTGTTGCAATTTGCCATAAAGAAAATCGGATGTTGATATCGCTAGAACAGTTAAATTGGATTCTCGTTGGTTGTTAAATGCAATAATGGTCTTGTATGGGAAGGGATTTGAAAAGGTTTCTTGATCTCGTCTGGTACAGGCTCTTCCTTCTTCCAAATCTTCTGCGTTGCATCTTCTGCTCTTGGTGCGTATTGCTGTCTTCTCACTTGTATCTTCGCTCTTCTCTCGACCAGGAATTAGGATTGAAGATCTGTTTAACCCCGTTCCCATTTAATCCGTTCTTATGACGTCTTCTTTACAGTTGTTGTGTATTCTTCATGTAATCGGTTGTCCATCTAGACAAGGTGAACAGCCTTCCATCGTTTTCTTGTTCCGTCTCATGAGAGTTCGCAGTTGTCGAATTTCATATGATCTGATAACAGTTTCCGCTATTCTGCACTTCGATTTACAGAAATGCATTTCTTCTTCTTCCTGTGGTGAATCTAAGCCTCCTCTCGTCCTCACAGTAATATGTCTGCCTCCGTTTTGGTTTGGTGGACATCCATTATTTCTTCATATGCTGCTTTGAATAGTTCACGATAAAACTGCCACGTATCGAACACTTTCGCAAAACCATTGTTATAAAGCTTGTGTGTGGCTTTCATATGAATAAAGCTCACGTCATGGTACATGTTGATTGTATCCAGGATGCGTTGTAGCTCTCCAAACTTATCCAGAGAGGAGTTATCGTCTAGGAACGTTGCTCCCACCAACACCTCTTCTTTCGTCATCTCGTAGCTGACGTACCAGGCACTCACAATCAGTGTCCCTCACTCTCACGCCTAACCGCTCTCCTCAGTCTTGTCGTCGATCTGGCCGCAATGATGCTGCACCTTGTCTGCTGACTTCATATCTAATACAATGTTTCTCTCTTAAATTACGCTAAAACTTTACAAACATTAAACTTCTTTTCATGACATTACAAAAAGTATTATTACTCTATCTGAAACAGTTTTCCTTATTCCTATATTATTTTTAATTTCATTCTTTCCCATTTTGTTATCTTAATATAAAGGTTATGGTTTCTTCATCTTCATCACGACGTTTAGTAAGAGTGAAATTGATTGTGCTGACGGTTAGTAAGTTAGTGACTTTCAAATTTTACTTCTTTTTTAGTTTTCTAACTACAAGTATATCATGTTATTTTGGAAACGTCGCACCTAGACTCTGACTACAGCGTCATTTCCTCTGCAAGCTCTTCTTTTTGTCCTTACCTGTAACAGAACCTCAAAATACACTTTATCTCTACTATTGTTCTTTTGCCTTTAAAAAGTCTTCTCTACTAGGCTATTGCACTGTTCTTTAAAGCTTAAAATTTCTTTTTCTCAGTTGTACTTATCCCTTTCTCCTATCTTCTCGATAGTAAACTTTCATATTGCTTCCTTCCCTCATTATACTTTTTCTTATTGAAATCTATCCTAGGTTAGTTTTCCTACCCACTGTTTACCTCCTTCCACGAAATAACATGTTTCTTGATTAGCTGCATATTTCAATTCTCTTTCATAATTATTACCTCCTAACGACTTCCAATATTTATTGCATCATATCTCTCGTTCAGTATCGGATTGTGGTACTTTCACAAACCATATATGCCTCTCATAGTACCCCAAAATATCTCCTCAATTATTTGTTCACCGTCCTCGACGGAAGAAATTAAAAATGCCTATCTCCTTCCCACCTAATTATCTATTTCCTTCCTACTTCTTCACTTCCCTTCGTCTACAAAAATCAACTTCCTCCTCCTTCACACTATGTCTTTAAGAGAGAATCTACTACTGTATCGTCAAACTATCCACATGCTGATCTCTATTTTTCTCCTTACTTTCAACTCTTTACCCAGAGCACATTCCATTTGTAGAAGAGTTACTTTAGTTCTTATTTTACTATCTTTTCCTCATCATTATTCTTTTACCTTCCTACGAAATTCATTTTATTTAGTTAACTGAGATAAGTACGAGTCAAAAGTTTTATCTGGGTGCGGTTTGCTATCTTTCATACTCTTTCATTTCTGGACATTTAATGCAACTAAATTCTCGTGTGGAGTTACTCTTTTTTTCTTTTGTCTAACCTTTGTATAATTTTAAATGACTCACTTGGTGCAAACCCAATGATTTTCCTGTTTTTGGATTCATCAATTCGACTATATTATTATAGACTACTTTACTTACTTCTATGGGGCCTTTTTAAAAAGAAAAGATTTTTTTTCAACGCTGTATCCTTCCTATTGGTTGGTGCTAATTTTACGAAGTGTCGATGTTCTACTTTAGGTACTGGGGGGGACTTCACTTCTTTCGTGGGTATGACTATTGGTCTACGTGCCTTTCATATCGTCAATCCTGTCTTTTACCTGGGTTTGGTGGTCTCAACTCGACTTCTTCTACCGGTTCATTTCGCGTGTTTTATTCCGCTGTAGATTGATTTTCCCAACTTTTCTGCGTTCTGGCAATTCCATTACCACCTGAATAGCCTCTATTTTACTGCTAAAAACCTCTAAACCTTCCGCCTTCGTTCCCACGTGGATTGTATCTCAGATCATAATTACCACCGTAGTTTTTAGGACCAATTCCACCACTGTAATTCCGCGACCCACCAAAACCATAATTGTTATTTGCCCTCTGGGCGTTTCCAAAACCATAATTATTATTGCTATCCCAAGGGCGATTACCAGTCCTTCCAAAATGATTACCTTTTCCTACGTCATTGTTGCCACTGTAATTATTATTATTAAAACCTGATCGGTTGCTGTTATGACCTCTAATATTGTTTTCTCTGATTGTACATGGTTTCTTTGCGTCATCTTCACTGAATATGAATTCAAGTTCTCTTAAAATTCCTTTAAATGCTCATATATTATCTCCTGCCCTACCAACCAATGACTTCTGATAATGTAACGGTAACTTCATTGTGCACATACGTATCAGTTCCCCATCACTGTATGGATTATCTAAACACGAATTATTTTTTGTCATTTCCTCGAAATATATAACAGGTTTCTTTTCTCCTGAGTTTTCGAACAACTCTTTCTGTAATAACTCATACTCTATTCTATTTTGTGTTTCTGTGGATCTGTATCGCTCCTAGCTACTCTTTGCATAGATTACACTATTGTGCCGTCCATAGGCCCACAAATGAAGTCAAGTCTATGGCTAAGAGCCGGCCGGAGTGGCTGAGCGATTCTAGGCGCTACAGTCCGGAACCGCGCGACCTCTACGGTCGCAGGTTCGAATCCTGCTTCGGGCATGGATGTGTGTGATGTCCTTAGGTTAGTTAGGTTTGAGTAGCTCTAAGTTATAGGGGAGTGCCATAGTACTCGGGAGCCATTTGAACCATTTTTTCTATGGCTAACTGGCCAATGATCTGGTAAATTGATCTGAAATTAATTTATGAACGTGCGTGGATGTAAGCCGTTCCCGCTTTCTTTGTAATGTTGGAATTTTCTGACTTCAAAAATGATTATTGTTCGAATTTTTCTTTTTCACCATACAGCGTTTGTGTTTTCACAACATTCCTCGTTCCCATCGATTGTGTCATGTTCTCTTGTACTCGTTCTACCACATTTGGGTATTGATATGAGGTATTTATTTCCCACGTAGCATTGTATCTACGCAGTGGTGTGCAGTTATCTACACTGTACCGTTCCTCGTGTATCGGACTGAAAGATTCGTTCACATTTCCTGTTACTGGTTCAGTGTTCTGTCTTCCTTTTAGATTCCTATTGTCTTGGGGTCTATAACCTGTTGTACTGTAACTTTGAAATTGCGCCATTGGTACACGTGTCGCCGCATCTTGCTCTGTTCTCGCGTCACTCACGTACGTTCGGAGGGTCAGCTGCCGCTCTGTTGGAATGCGCGCATTTATCATTTCTCGCTCTCTTGTCTGCTGTGAACGCAAATCACCTGCTTCGCTCAGCGATGTTAACTGTTCTTTTCCTGTTTGCTTCTGTTTCCTTTCTGTAATTATTGACGCAACCTCTTGTGGATATACGACTGGAATTTCTTGACTTTTTGTCTTTCCGCTACTGCTACGGAAGATTGCACAACTGACTTGCTTATTTCTGGATTTCTGTCCATCACTATGTCGGATGATATTACCGATTCCGTTGCCTCACTGTTGCTTTCTGTACGATTCTCGATACACTGTTTCAGCTCTGTACGAATGTCTTCATACCGTTTCTGATTTTTCGAGACTATGTTTTTAAAGCGCGTGTCGAATCGTTTCAATGCGGATCGCGTGTCACGTTTTCTGACACTGAGCTCTTCCACGATCTGTTGCGCCTTACTAAACGTCTTACGTGATAACTTATCCACTCTTTGATTAACGTTAGACACTGCATCCTTCATTTGGTCAACGTCAGAACGCATCTTTTTCTGGTCAGACATTAACGATTGTATAAGCTCGCGCGAGTCTCTCGCCTATCTCCGGATTTCAGTAAACTGTTCATTATCTTCCGTTCGTAATTTTGGCTGATCTTCGCGGACTTTCTCGAACCCAGCATAAGTTTCGAATTGGATACTATTTAAGGCAGCATTTGTCTCAGTTTTTAAATATGCTAACCCCGCATTTGTTTCTGCTTTCAAATCTGCTAACCCCGCATCTGCTGCTATTTTTAAATTCGTTAACCCTGCATTTGTTTGAAATTTTAAGTCTACTAACCTTGCATTTCAGGTTCTAGGTCTGCTAACCCTGCATTCGTCTGCTTTACGGACATAGTGAGTTGCTTCAATATCAGAAACACACTGTCTGACTCTTCACCATCTTCAACTGTCGCCATTTGAAGATAATTTTGCTGTTCGCGTCTTTCACGTGGCGTCTCACCGACTTCCGCGCACGGTGCGGACGCATTTACAGGCATTATTTCTGTTGGAAACTGTTCCGTTTGGTTCAAAATTACTATATTCGGTTCAACGTACCGAAGTTGCAAGTCCTCTGATTCTATTTCTGACCCACTAGATCCGTCATTAGTTCGTTTTTGTGGATTCTCAGACTGTGATACTAATCGTGAAGCTGCTACCGTTGACTCTGCACTACCACTACGTTACGTTCCGTGACTCTCATCGATGCTTTTTCTTCTACGTCTTTCTTGCCATGATCTTCACTTTGACCTATCTGCGACAATCTAGGTTCTTCCGTCATGTCTGATCATCTAGCTAAACTCTGTCTTTCTCGAATTTCGCGAGCTTGCGCTTTCGGCAACATCAAATTATATGATCTTACACGTTTCCAAATCATCATAGAAAGTTTCTTAGTTTATGTACACATCATTAGCAACACTGTTCACTGTTTGTGGATTTTCAAACCCAACCCAACAACGCTGTGAATAACTTCGCGCGCGCCAGCAAGGTCATGCACAAGCTACTTTTACACAATGACAAGTGTTCTTCTACTTGCTACTACAACTTTTCTACACTTTGGATCACACATTTAGTGTACTCTGTCCACTATACAGATACATATACATTAGGTAACCTCGTCACAAAACAAAAAATTGTTTTTCTTAATTTAAAAGTTTTTATGTTTCTTACTAATTTGACTTATTTCCGTCCAGGCAGACCAATTGCCATTCTAGCAGGGTCGCCATTTGTAAGGTGCAATATTTGGTGGTTTACTTATTCTAGGATTGAAGACAACTGTTTAAGTTGATCTGACATGTTTAATGTCGCAATATTAGCACAAAAATACAAGCTTTTACACAGTTTTCCATGTGACAACAAAAAACAGTTGTCAGGATAATGCATCCTGTCAACATCAAAAAGTGAAATACATCTAAACACAACAATATTAAACATTAACTCTCAGAAGGTTAAATTATCCTAATAATGACAATACTAAAGCTTAACTTGAAGTTTCTTCAGGAAATGTTTCCTACCCTTACGTTATGATGTTGGTCAGTAGCATGAAAATCGTCCGATTCCGGTTCAAAGTTCAGTATTTTTTTTAGGGTAACAACCACGTCTATGGTGGATAGTTAGTTATGTCACAAATTGAGCAAAAGATCATCCAAGGTCGCTTGAGTTTACAGTGGACGCTAGTTGGTGAACCAACAAATTTACGCCTCTGTACACGGTATTTGCCTTAAGCTGTGATGAGTTGTCGTCTGCTAGGCAACTTTCTCTAGTGAAATTCCTATAAAACTAGTTACACCTTTGCTGAATTTTCCAGCAAAAACATTCCCTATATTTCTCGTTATGCGAGAGAACATGTACTCATCCCTAGTCTTAGAATGTGGCGATATACACACGCATGGTTGGAGCAGCGTACGTATTACAATGCCCTCTCAGTTCTTGCAAGAACAATTAACTAATTTCCTGGTTCGTTGCTCCACAATTGGAGCTAAACGATGCTACAGCTGATTTCTAGCTGGATATCAGTCGCTGTGAACGCAGTGTTCACACGAATTACTCCTCTGCGTCGTATAGAGCATCATGCACTCCGTTCCACACTTGATGCCAGTTCAGAGAAGAGTCCTCGAAAATTTCTGTGTTGTCTTAGTCATAGCTAAACTGTCTCCCACCTGGGTTCTTTTGTTGTTCACGTCACGGCTTTTTTCAACCAATAGGAGCGTTCCTCTTAATTTGTGGAAACTCTACCATTTGCAAGGTCCCTACCATTAAATTGCGTCGAAACTTTGGCTCTTTTCTCCTTTCTAGAGCGTTTCTGCCAATCGGCATAAATGCCAATCGGCATAAATGCGTACGTTGTCGCTCTCATGTGTGTACCACTCCCTGGACATGTGATTGAAAATGGATCACTGGTCTTGTTTCGTATCCATCTGGAATTTCGAAACGCAGTTTTCTAATAGCTTCCTTTCCTGTCCTGTCCTCCCTCAGATGGGCCATTATACTCGTTCTCCCCATCTGAGTAACTTGGTCGGTCGTTGACCTTCCGTCTGAGACAACCCTTTAAGTTGTTTCCGTTGTTCCCCCTGTAGTGCGGCCTTGCCTCTGCGTCATCCCTCTGAATTCCAAACTAAAACACCTCTCACTCCTTGTTTCACCTTCTGCTCAAACATGCATTATAGGAACGGTGTGTTATTTACTGTCGATTGAACGTCATCCCTTATTGCATTACATACTGCTAGGCAAATTTGCTCACTACCGCCGAATTAAGTTTGGAGCCATATTCACCTTCCTATTGTAATGTATAATGCTCTCATGTAAGGTGTGAACCTGACCTTAATTTATTCTTCCACCTTACAAGTTAACAAGAAGCAACTTTAGAGAAATGATAGTTACATCAGTTCTAAGTGCATGAATCTGAATCTGGCAAACTGAGTAGCAAAAACGTTTGTGAATTTGATGTTTGGTTTCAGTATATCATCAGTGTTTGGTCTGATATTTCTGCATCCAATCGAGAGATACAAAATAAGAAACAAAATTACCAAGCCCATTGAGAAGGTTGAAGAGCGCATTTCAGAAAGAAGTGCCAAACCTTTTCCAGCCAAAGAAGGTGCAGCATTACAGAATGAAAGATAAATTGCACACAGATTACTGAATAAATCCAGCATGGCAAAAATTAACAAATATAAAAACTCAGTGATATATAAGGTAATAAGCGCAAAGTGTGACAATTGTTACATGGATCAAACTGTGGGAAACTTTATTTTGGGCTTCTATTTGAATGAACTGGAGAAACTTGTGATATACACCAACCATCTAAATACCCCAGAAGAACTACTGAACAGGCAAAATGAATTTTCTTGTATCAATTATTATGAAAGTCTTTTTACGCCTCTTTGAGCCCTTATCGCCTCATCACACAGAGATGGATCTGCTCTGATCGTCCAATACTCGCTGGTAGCAGCGAATTTCACACGATGGAGGAAACGTCTGCATCATACAACATTTGGCCTCGTATTTAGTGCAGCTCACACTACGAGGGTATAATTGAAGTCAGGGAGCATTAACTTTTAAAGCTTCTCCAGTTTTCTGCTTTAATACAATATGGCTGTAAACACAGGAAGGCTTCACTAACGTTTTATGCACGATGGCGTGCTGAAGAGAAGTGCCTCCAAACGTCTATGTGGAAACTCTTAAAGTTTTTAACTAAGACAACTGTTACTAACATTCTATAACTTCATTCTTCACGTCTACATATTTGCAGCCCTCTGCCACTAGAGAGTCTTGAATTACAGTGTGTAACTTTGTAGTGTGCAACATAACTACGTTGGTGCATGAGAAGCAGCATGCCGTAATAGTGTGTTGAATTCTAAGAGTTTGTCCACGCATGGAGTACCCTCTCCTTCAGCATGACTGTCAGACCACACATGAGCACTGCAAATCTGGAGTATTCTGATACCAAACACTAGATGTTTTCTGGAATAGCTTGTACGGGTTCCAAATTTATCCAAGATGGCGGCCATAGATGCTGCAATATCACACTGATATCACGCTGGGAAATTCAAATTTTGGCGGGAAATAGGGCAATTTAGGTACCTCCATCATTCCAGCTCATCCCCGCACCTCCACTCCTATGATGTCACCCACCCCGCAACTACCGCCCTGCCCCTGGAGGACAATGGGAAATGGTCAATCTGTGTTGATCTACAGGAGGGAAAGGTTAGGTTAGGGTACTCTATTTAATTTTGGTGGGAAATTGAAGTAAATACCGCTCCTAATCACACATCTATATGCATAATGTTACACAATGAGTGCCTAAATTCGCGATTCGGCTCAACACTGACAATGTCATACAGCTGGTGTTACGTGCGGGAAAAAAAGAAAAAAAATTTCATAATACCGCTAGAATCCAGTGGCAGGCGGACTCAAACTAAACAGCAACTCCACATAGGACACCTCCTTCACCTACAAGACGTAATAAAACTCTCTATTCCACGTGAATTGACAGGAAAAGACACAGTCTAAAATAGTAACTGAAAAATTCTCTGCGCCGATATATGTGTAGAATTCTGGAATGTTAAATGAAATATGGACTACACACATACTTGCCACTGGTCTTCATCACTTTTATGAAAGGCTAAGTGGGTTTAGTTTCTATTTGCTTCTGGAAGTCAGAGTTTTTAAGGCACTTATTTTTTATATTCCTCACTTTTCGAAGTACAGTTCTGCTATGGGAAAACCACAGTGGTGTCTCAGCAAAGAAGGGAAAATTAGAACAATTACACAGCAAAAAATGGTTCAAATGGCTCTATGAACTATGGGACTTAAGATCTGAGGTCATTAGTCCCCTAGACATAGAACTACTTAAACTTAACTAACCTAAGGACATCACACACATCCATGCCCAAGGCAGGAATCGAACCTGCGACCGTAGCAGCAGCGCAGTTCCAGACTGAAGCGCCTAGAAGCGCTCGGTCAGATAAAGAGAAAAATAAATTAACATTTATCCATTATGGAAGAGAGTGTTTTAATGTTCAAATGCGTGTGAATTCCTAAGGGACCAAACTACTGAGGTTATCAGTTCCTAGACTTACACACTACTTAAACTATCTTTACGCTAAGGACAACACTCACACCCATATCCGAGGGAGGACTCGAACCTCCAGCGGGATGGGCTGCACGATTAGTGACATGGCGCCTCTAACCGCGCGGCCACTCCGCGTGGCAGAGTTTCTTACACAGCGTCACTGTACTTAAATAGTACGGACAGTTGTTTGGGACCTATGTCATACGCAACTGATTCCAATACACCGTCTTATTATTCGCTATTTTTTGTTCACAGAAAAATTGCATTTCGAAATTGGAACATAGTCTATATGCATGTATATGACATGGTTAACTGTAGTTTTAATGGAACATTCGTTAATGGTGGGAGGGAGTACCATACATATCATCAGTGTACTTAAATACCTCTGACAGACGTTTGATGTTACGTACTTCTCATTCCATTGCACCTCTGAGTTACTGGGTATTTTTTTTCCTCCCTCGGCAATTTACATCTTGTACGCACACATATGGCATGGAAGACTGTATGTAGTTTAGTAGCACATTTGTTAATGGTGGGAGGGAATACCACACACAGCATCACTTTACTTAAACAGCCCTGACAGAGCTTTGATAACGATGTTACAGACTTCTGATTCCATTGCTTCAATGGATGGGCTTTCATAGTAAACAGATTACGTTACGAAATCAGTATTGCCATGTGGAGTAGCCACGCGTTTTGAGGCGCCATGTCACGGACTGCTCGGCTCCTGTCGCTGGATGTCCGAGTCCTCCCTCGGACATGGGTGTGAGTGTTGTCCTTAGCGTTAAGGTAGTTTAAGCAGTGTGTATGTCTAGGGACCGATGACCTCGATGCGTGAACTGTTAAGGTGATCGTTCAGTAATTCTCCCACATGTCAGTTCTTGCAGTCAGCGGAAATGTGTGAATGATATTTTCCGAAAGTCCGATGGTAAGTCACCAGACTCATACATTCTACACATCAAGGTAAAAAATCAATTTGTTGCCATTTCGCAATATGATTTTAGAAGTTCTGAATAAATGTTTTCGATCCCTTCTGCCTTATTTGATCATAGGTCCTCCAAAGCTCTTTTAAATTCTGATTCTATTACTGGATCTCCTATTTCTTCGCTGCTTCTTGTTCTATCGCATCAGACAAATATCCTCCTCATAGAGGCCTTCAATGTACTCTTTCCGCCTATCCACTCTTTTCTCTGTACTGAACAGTGGAATTCCCGTTGCGCTCTTAATGTTACCGCCCTTGCTTTCAGTTTCACCGAAGGTTGTTTTGATCTTCCTGTATGCTCAATCACCAACGGCCTTGCCGCAGTGGTAACACTGGTTCCCGTCTGGCCACCGAAGTTATGCACTGCCGGGCTGGGCTAGCACTTGGATGGGTGACCATCCAGTCTGCCGAGCGTTGTTGGCAAGTGGGGTGCACTCAGCCCTTGTGAGGCAAACTGAGGAGCTACTTGATTGAGAAGTAGCGGCCCCGGTCTCGTAAACTGACATTCGGCCGGGAGAGCGGTGTGCTGACCACATGCCCCTCCATATTGCGAGCTAACATCCCAAAGATGTTCGGGCTGACATGCCGTTTCCCTTCCCTGAAATGTCTTGGCTCAAATTCGTCTAGCGGTTGAACCGCACGTGTCGCACCTTTGGTTAAATTGTCTGGCGGATGGCAAATATGCGAAATACAAAGTTAATATAACATATAATAGCGGTAATAATAATATCGGGAATTAAATTAAATCATGTAGGCCACAGAGATGCGAATAGTTTAGCATAATGTTTATTCAGAAAGCAAACTAACAGCGAAAGTGGTCGTATTTAGAATTACTATTATACTCGAGCGCATATCCATTCCACACAGTTAGATCATTCACAGTCTCATCGCGCATTACAGCTGGATACTCCACCTTGTTAACTATGCGAAAAGTTAGATTTCACTCCAGGCGCGAGGCTGCTCACCCCTCAGAGACTAAGTCCCGCGGAACCACTCAACGCGACATTTTCTAGGTCGTTTCACTTCCTAGCTGGCTAAAGACCTACTGTCCCCCCTCGCATCTCAATGCGAACTGTACCCTTTGGTGTCTCCAGCCAAATTGAACGTTTTTTCCATTCCATCCGAACTGTCCCCTTTGCTGTCTCGACCAGAACTGCCCTCTGCCGGTCGGTGTGGCCGAGCGGTTCTAGGCGCTTCAGTCTGGAACCGCGCGACCGCTACGGTCGCAGGTTCGAATCCTGCCTCTGGCATGGATGTGTATGATGTCCTTATGTTAGTTAGGTTTAAGTAGTTCTAAGTTCTCGGGGACTGATGACCTCAGACGTTCAAGTCCCATAGTGCTCAGAGCCAGAACTGCGCTCTGCCCGTCTCCGACCGCGTTTCCCGAGCGCCGAACATCTTCGCTCAAGTGACTAGCGCAGTTCCCTTTCCTGAAGCCGTCCATTTGATTGGCTACAGCTTATTCTGCATTACTTTACATTTTAACATAGTTAAATAATCAAAGCTTGACCACTTTCACGTTCTAAATAAAGTAACAATAATATCCACTACATAATAAATGTTAAATTCTTTTACACAAAAGCAATACAGTTTCCTTCTTAACTTTGAATGTCACGGCCAGTAGCCTTCCATCAATGAGGTTTGTGATAAATAAATAATGAACAGAAGGAAATATTATGCACTAAGCTGTACAACAAATATTATATTACCTAATGATTCAATAAGGTGTCATGCTGTCATCGTTCAATGTGTTTTGAGTGGAGGAAATGATGATCTGATGCTTAACTGAAAATACTGATAGTTTAAATTTACTATATCTTAGTTACAGTTACAGTGTTGATATTTACAAAATTTGTCATTTTAATTATGCTCTTCTATACGAATTGTCGATTGTTAAGATCGGCAAAAGTTTTCAGATTATAGCATTTAGTTTCTTGTTGTAAAACTTGTTAATTTCACTTCATCAGCAAATCCTAAACTATTATAGATATGATCAATATTCAAGTGTTATTGGGATCACCATGAGAATTTATGGAGGATGGCAAATTAAAATTACTGTCGGTTGATTCCCCGCATTGTTACAGAATTAAATAGTTTTCTTAAATGTTTAGCTTTATGGCCGATCTTACATCCGCCATATTTGACACTGCTACGTCTCCTCGGCCACAAACGGATACTGCTGGGTTTTCCTATGACGTAGGTTCTCGTCTGTCTCACTTGCACACTACAGTGCTTAGGCCTCAACAGACAACAGACGCCTGTGATTTCCCCCATCTCGTGGTGATTCTGCACCCTTTGAGGCATCTTGTCTTGGACGACAGTGTTCGTTTCACAATTCCTGTTAGCTGACTCTTTTAGCCATATATTTAAATGAGAGCGAAACGCTCGTTAACTCACAGTATCCGCTTCCAGTAAAACCTGTGGACTGAGGTTGAGACGGCGGCCACTCTTTACCGTTGGGCATTTATGACCTGTTCGGACGGAGTTTAGCTATATGCTGAGTCAGTCCCTCCGAAAATAATTCCTTTTTCGATTTTTCCACATTTTTCATGCAGCCATTTTGTCTTAGCTTCCTTGCTTCCTATTTATTTCATTCCTCAGTAACTTATATTTCTGTATTCCTGAATTTCCGTTAACGCTTTTGTATTTCCTTCTTTTATCGACCAAGTGAGGTACTTCTTCTGCTACCCATGGTTTCTTCGTAGTTACCTTCTTCGTACAAATGTTTTTCTTCCCAACTTCGCTGATTTCCCTTTTTAGAGTTGTCTATTCCTCTTCAAATGTACTGCCTACTTAGCTATTCCTTATTGCTGTATCTATAGCCTTGGAAGGCTTCATGCGTATCTCGTCGTTCCTTACAACTTCGGTATCCCAATTCGTCGCGTATTGACTCTTCCTGACTATCCTTTTAAACTTCAGCCTATTCCTCATCACTACTAGATTATGATCTGATTATATATCAGCTCCTGCGTACGCCTTGCAATCCAGTACCTGATTTCGCAATCTGTGCCTGACCATGCTGTAATCTAACTGAAATCTTCAATGTCACCCGGCCTTTTACATGTACACCTCCTCCTCTTGTGATTCTTGGACAGAGTTTTCCCTATTACTAGCTCAAATTTGTTGCAGAACTCAATTATAAAAGGGATATCCAGAAAGTAAGTTCCATAGTACGTGAAATGGGCACTACTGTAAAAATCAAAAATGTTTTATTTTCAACAGCTAGCCACAACTCCCAGCTAATCATCTCAATAATCGCCGCTCCGACTTAGACATTTGTCGTGGTGTTGTACCAATTTTCACCACCTTTATCATAGAAGGCTCGTTGTCTGTGCCAAAATGCTGTCTTCATAGTCAGCGGTTCGTGCGAAGAGATGAAACTCAGCGGGTCAATTGCGGTCTGTATTGTGGGTGATCCAACACTTCCCACTGAAAACGCTGTAGGAGGATCTTCATTGCCCCTGCAGAGTGCATCTGAGAATTGCCATGAATGAGGAACGGCGTGACACTTGTGTTACGTGAGCTGCATAGCTTCAGGCGAAATTTCTCACCAGGCCCTCGTACTTGGCGGGAAACACTATTTTCTAGGTACATTTAGGTGCTCACTGTGCGCTCAGAGCGATGTGAGCGATGTGACGTGATCGACGGGCGTTCTACGGACACTGCCCAACACATCTGCGCAAAGCTTCATCGGATTTTTATACTGGTTTCCATTTCGCGTCCCTTTGGAACTTACTTTCTGGATAGCCCTCGTAGTTTCTCCTCTCGCATTCGTTCTCCCAAACTCATATTCTCCTTCTCCTGTAGCCCTTTCTTCAACACCATCCCATATGACTGCTTTCCAGTCGACCATGACTATTAGATCTTCATCTCCCTTTACATGCTGTATTACCCTTTCAGTATCCTCATAGACTTTCTCTATCTCTTTATCTTCAGCTAGCGACGTCGGTATGTATGCCTGAACTATCGCTGACGGTGTCGTTTTTCTGTCGATTCTGATAAGAACAACCCTGTCACTAAATTGTATACAGTATATACTCGATGCCGTGTCTTCCCATTCATATTGAGCTCTACTTCCATTATACTATTTTCTGCTGCTATTGACATTACCCTATCTCATCCGACCAGAAGTCCTTGTCGTCTTTACATTTCACTTCACTGACCCCAACTACACTGAAGAGCTAAAGAATTGGTACACTTACATAATATTGTGTAGAACCCACGCAAGCACGCAGAAGTGCCGCAACACGACGTGGCACGGACTTGACTAATGTCTGAAGTAGTGCTGGAGGGAACTGACAGCATAAATCCTGAAGGGCTGTCCATAAATCCATAAGATGCGACGGGGTGGAGTTCTCTTCTGAACGGCACATTTTCAGGGCATCCTAGATATGCCTAATAATGTTCATGTCTGAGGCGTTTGTGGCCAGAGCAAATGTTTAAGCTCAGAAAAGTGTTCCTGGAGCTACTCTGTAGCAGTTCTTGACGTGTGGGGTGTTCCACTCTCCTGATGGAATTGCTCAAGTCCGTTGGAATCCACAACGGACGTGAATGGATGCAGGTGATCACACAGTATGCTTACGTACGTGCCACCTGTCAGAGTCGTATCACTGTTTCCATATTACTCCAACTTCGCACGATCCGCACCATTACAGAACCCCTGCCAGCTTGAACAGTCCCCTGCCGACATGCAGTGTCCATAGATTCATTTGGTTCTCTGTATACTCGTTCATATACATCCATCCACTCGATACAATTTGAAACAAGACTCGTCCGACCAGGCAACATGTTTACAATTATCAGCAGTCCAATTTCGGTGATGACGGACCCAGGCGGAGCGTAAATCATCAAGGGCACATGAGTGGGTCTTCGTCTCCGAAAGCCTATATCGATGATGTTTCGCTGAATGGTGCGCACGCTGGCACTTGTTGACAGCCAAGCACTGAAATCTGCAGAAATTTGGGGAGGGGTTGCACTTCTGTCACGTTGAACGATTCTCTTCAGCCGTCGTTGGTCCCGTTTTTGCAGAATCTTTTTCCAGCCGCAGGGATGTCAGAGATTTGATGTTTTACCGGATTCCTAATATTCACGGTACAATCCTGAAATGGTCGTACGGGAAAATCCCCACTTCATCGCTACCTCGGAGATGCTGTGGCCCATCGCTCGTGCACCGACTATAACACCACGTTGAAACTCACTTAAATGTTGATAACGTGCCATTGTAGCAGCAATAAACGATCTAACAACTGGGCCAGACACTTGTTGTCTTATATAGGCGTTTCCGACCGCAGCGCCATACCATGTCTTTTTACATCTCTCTGTATTTGAATACGCTTGCCTTCACCAGTTTCTTTGGCGCTTCAGTGTATAGTCAGACTGAAACTTTGCATTTGCCTTTACAGATTTTCCAGCTCCCCTATCACGTTCAAGGTTCTGACGTTCTGCCCCACGACTCGTAGAACTTCATCGTTTCGTTAGTTGTTCAATCTCTTCCTCAGGGTCACACTCCCTTTGCAGTCCCCTCACAGACTGAACCCCTGTTTTCTTCTCCGCATTCATTTACAAGGCGGTTGGCAGAAAGAGGGTCACTTCGTACGCCGGAAGTCTCCGGCCGCCAGTGCTGATTATTAATCAAAACGTAATCCGTGGCGAACTTCGAACCAACGACGCAAGACATTTTCGTTACTACTCAGAGACGCTACCATTAAATCACGATCTTACTTGGTAGTGTCAACTGCCGTTAAATGCCTAGCAAGAAGCATCTGGAGCGAGCTAAAGTAGAATGCATATATCAGATTCGGATTCATTTGCTGAAATTTTAAGAAAAGCATCCCAAGCAAATAGGAACTGAGAATTCTGTGAGCTAAAGCAGAAGAAAATGTCAGCTTCAAAATCCATTTGCACGGATTTTTAAAGGGGGTGTGCTCTATCCACTAGGAGGCAAGTGACTGCAAATCGAGACTAGGGCGCCGCTACGTGGATCGAAGTGTAAGAGGTAGTAAGATGACTGATGTCGCTGGAGGAAACTTTGATATTGATGTTTCTGCGGCTTGTCTGTCAGTTGGCTCTCGATGTACGGTAGTTCCATAAGCTAAAAAGTACTGAGTTTGTTTCGAAACAAATAATTACTACTACGCGAATGCGTACTACTCATTGGGATATACTCTGCTCTAGATGGAATACAGCATCACGATCAGTACACTGACTGTCAATGCATGGCGGTAAATATTGAGCAATGCTGCGATTAAGTTCTAAATCTCCCCCTGCGGAGGTGGAGGTATGAGTTTATTGCACCAATGTAAATGATTCAGTGGTTAGTGTATTGGAAAAAATCTGGAAATTTGTGGTAAGTTCCTATGGGATCAAACTGCTGACGTGATTGGTCCCAAAGCTTACACACTACTTAATCTAATCTAAACTAACTTACGCTAACGACAACACACACACGCAGCCATTCCAGAGGGAGGACTCGAACCTCTGACGGCGGAGACGAGGGGGGGGGGGGCGGGAGGGGAGATCCGCGCGAACCGTGACGAGGCGTCCCAGACCGCGCCGCTACCCCGCGGGGCTAGTTGGTGTATTAGGATCTCCGTGATACAGTTAGATACGCGCTAGGGAGGTATGCTTCACTTGAAAAGATGATGATGTATTTCTAATGAAATATGCTGTCAGCGAAGACTGCGACGCCATTACACTGTAAATCAAGAATTAAGATAAATTCTAAGACCTAATGTTGTACATGATTTTCACAGTTCTTTAGCCACGTGAAAACCTGTGTTTGCTTAGTTGTTACGAATATGAGGCGAAGATATACATTTGCGAAGAGATGGTCGATAGCCTCTCCCCATGAACCATAGACCTTGCCGTTGGTGGGGAGGCTTGCGTGCCTCAACGATACAGACAGCCGTACCGTAGATGCAACCACAACGGAGAGGTATCTGTTGAGAAGTCAGACAAATGTGTGGTTCCTGAAGAGGGGCAGCAGCCTTTTCAGTAGTTGCAGGGGCAACAGTCTGGATGATAGACTGATCTGGCCTTGTAACATTAACCAAAACGGCCTTGCTGTGCTGGTACTGCGAACAGCTGAAAGCAAGGGGAAACTACAGCCGTAATTCTTCCCGAGGGCATGCAGATTTACTGTATGGTTAAACGATGATCGCGTCTTCTTGGGTAAAATATTCTGGAGGTAAAATAATCCCCCATTCGGATCTCCGGGCGCGGACTACTCAAGAGGACGTCGTTATCAGGAGAAGGAAAACTGGCGTTCTACGGATCGGAGCGTGGAATGTCAGATCCCTTAATCGGGCAGGTAGGTTAGAAAATTTAAAAAGGGAAATGGATAGATTAAAGTTAGATATAGTGGGATTTAGTGAAGTTCGGTGGCAGGAGGAACAAGACTTCTGGTCAGGTGAATACAGGGCTATAAATACAAAATCAAATAGAGGTAATGCAGGAGTAGGTTTAATAATGAATAAACAAATAGGCGTGCGGGTAAGCTACTACAAACAGCATAGTGAACGTATTATAGTGGCCAAGATAGACACGAAGCCCACGCCTACTACAGTAGTACAAGTTTATACGCCAACTAGCTCTGCAGATGACGAATAAATTGAAGAAATGTTTGATGAAATAAAAGAAATTATTCAGGTAGTGAAGGGACACGAAAATTCAATAGTCATGGGTGACTGGAATTCGAGATTAGGAAAAGGGAGAGAAGGAAATATAGTAGGTGAATATGGATTGGGGCTAAGAAATGAAAGAGGAAGCCGTCTGATAGAATTTTGCACAGAACGTAACTTAATCGTAGCTAACACTTGGTTCAAGAATCATAAAAGAAGGTTGTATACATGGAAGAATCATCCTGGAGATACTGAAAGGTATCAGATAGATTATATAATGGTAACACAGAGATTTAGGAACTAGGTTTTAAATTGTAGGACATTTCCAGGGGCAGATGTGGACTCTGACCACAATCTATTGGTTATGAACTGTAGATTAAAACTGACGAAATTGGAAAAAGGTGGGAATTTAAGGAGATGGGACCTGGATAAACTGACTAAACCGGAGGTTGTACAGAGTTTCAGGGACAGCGCAAGCGAACAATTGACAGGAATGGGGGAAAGAAATACAGTAGAAGACGAATGGGTAGCTCTGAGGGATGAAGTAGTGAAGGCAGCAGAGGAGCAAGTAGGTAAAAGGACGAGGGCTAGTAGAGATCCTTAGGTAACAGAATAAATATTGAATTTAATTGATGAAAGGAGAAAATATAAAAATGCAATAAATGAAGCAGGCAAAAGGGAATACAAACGTCTCAAAAATGAGATCGACAGGAAGTGCAAAATGGCTAAGCAGGCATGGCTAGAGGACAAATGTAAGGATGTATAGGCTTATCTCAATAGGGGTAAAATAGATACAGCCTACAGGAAAATTAAAGAGACCTTTGGAGAAAAGAGAGCCACTTGTATGAATATCAAGAGCTCAGATGGAAACCCAGTTCTAAGCAAAGAGGGGAAAGCAGAAAGGTGGAAGGAGTATATAGAGGGTCTATACAAGGGCGCTGTACTTCAGGACAATATTATGGAAATGGAAGAGGATGTAGATGAAGATGTAATGGGAGATACGATATTGCGTGAAGAGTTCGACAGAGCACTGAAAGACCTGAGTCGAAACAAGGCCCCGGGAGTAGACAACATTCCATTAGAACTACTGACGGCCTTGGGAGAGCCAGTCCTGACAAAACTCTACCATCTGGTCAGCAAGATGTACGAGACAGGCGAAATACCCTCACACTTCAAGAAGAATATAATAATTCCAATCCCAAAGAAAGCAAATGTGAAAATTACCGAACTATCAGTTTATTAAGTCACAGCTGCAAAATACTAACACGAATTCTTTATAGACGAATGGAAAAACTGGTAGAAGCCGACCTCTGGGAACATCAGTTTGGATTCCGTAGAAATGTTGGAACACGTAAGGCAATACTGACCTTACGACTTATCTTAGAAGAAAGATTAAGGAAAGGCAAACCTACGTTTCTAGCATTTGTAGACTTAGAGAAAGCTTTTGACAATGTTGATTGGAATACTCTTTCAAATTCTAAAGGTGGCAGGGGTAAAATACAGGGAGCGAAAGGCTATTTACAATTTGTACAGAAACCAGATAGCAGTTATAAGAGTCGAGGGGCATGAAAGGGCAGCAGTGGTTGGGAAGGGAGTGAGACAGGTTTGTAGCCTCTCCCCGATGTTATTCAATCTGTATATTGAGCAAGCAGTAAAGGAAACAAAAGAAAAATTTGGAGTAGGTATTAAAATCCAAGGAGAAGAAACAAAAACTTTGAGGTTCGCAGGTGACATTGTAAGTCTGTCAGAGACAGCAACGGACTTGGAAGAGCAGTTGAACGGAATGGACAGTCTCTTGAAAGGAGGGTATAAGATGAACATCAACAAAAGCAAAACAAGGATAGTTGAATGTAGTCGAATTAAGTCGGGTGATGCTGAGGGAATTACCTGTATATTAGGAAATGAGACACTTAAAGTAGTAAAGGAGTTTTGCTATTTGGGTAGCAAAATAACTGATGATGGTCGAAGTAGAGAGGATATAAAATGTAGACTGGGAATGCCAAGGAAAGCATTTCTGAAGAAAAGAAATTTGTTAACATCGAGTATAGGTTTAAGTGTCAGGAGGTCGTTTCAGAAAGTATTTGTATGGAGTGTAGCCATGTATGGAAGTGAAACATGGACAATAAATTGTTTGGACATAAGAGAATAGAAGCTTTCGAAATGTGGTGCTACAGAAGAATGTTGAAGATTAGGTGGGTAGATCACGTAACTAATGAGGAGGTATTGAATAGGATTGGGGTGAAGAGAAGTTTATGGCACAACTTGACTAGATGAAGGGATCGGTTGGTAGGACATGTCCTGAGGCATGAAGTCATCACAAATTTAGCATTGGAGGGCAGCGTGGAGGGTAAAAATCGTAGAGGGAGACCAAGAGATGAATACCCTAAGCAGATTCAGAAGGATGTAGGTTGCAGTAGGTACTGAGAGATGAAGGAGCTTGCACAGAATAGATTAGCCAGTCTCATCTATCCAGTCTCAGGACTGAAGACCACAACAACAACATTAACATGCTCGATAGACGTTCACAAGGCAGGAATGTTTCGGTCTGCAGAAAGCATTTCCGCTCAGCACTGTGGAATGTCTTGGGTGCCAGAACGCTTAACTGTTTGTGCGATATTCTAGACAGGAATTTTGTTTACGAAAAGCTTTTTGGTTTCTACAGGTATTACCTCTCTCTCTCTCTCTGCTCAGAATGCTTTTAGCATTAACGCCAGAATGCTCTGGAAACAACCATGATATTGGAGGCTGCTGGTGAATGTTTTGAGAACGTGGAAGTCAGAGAGGTGTATCTCAGGAAGTACTTTGTAAGAATGAACGACAGAGTCCATTAGTTACGAACAGAGAGGACTGGTGGCTGCATACCACACACACACACACACACACACACAAACACACACACACACACACACACACACACACAGCAGCGTGGGTAGCCGTGCAGTCTAGGGCGCCTTGCCACGGTTTGAGCGGGTCTCCCCATCGGAGGTTCGACTCCTTCCTCGGGCGTGTGTGTGTGTGTGTGTGTGTGTGTTGCCCATAGCGTAAGTTAGATTAATGGGAGCCGGGACGATGAAAATGACAAAATTAACGTTTTTTGGTTGTTTCATTACAAAATTATTTGGAGTTTTCTGAATAAAACACATCAAGTATCACCCTTCTACGTGAATTCTAAGTGTGTTTTTTATCGCTGCAAAGTTGACGCGCCGCGTAAACGGTTGTAGCGACTTTGTGTGTCACCTCTGACGGCGCCGCTCGCTGGCTGCAAGCAGGTATCTTTGCGGAGTTACACAGTGTTTTGTTTTCCAACGTTGTATGGCTTTATCTCTGTGACAAGTGACTGTTAATATCGGTAAAAACAAACCTTATACCGTGTGTGTTGACTTATGGAGTTTGCTTTGTTTTGTTTAGGTGTTCAATTTTGCGTATTTGACGAATTTTGCTCGTACCTGTTTTACGTATTTGGTTTGTGGATATCAATGTGCCCCGTTTCAGCAATCGAGTGTTTAAGAAAAGGCACAATGAGTGAAAGAAGAAATCTTTTGTTGTTTCGAAGGGCGATCCTGCTCAGACTGCTTCACCGACTACTCCAAATGAATGTGATAGAACTTCTTCCAGCAAGAAACTTTGTGACAGCAAAGAAAAATTTGAAAACTATGAAAGTAACAGTAAGGATGTGAATGAAATAATTAACATTTCCTTCCACTTTAATATTTTGAAACGTAACGTATTATGCCAAGTTTGCAAAGAAAGAGGACTGGAATTGAAAATAACTTCACACATTGGTTTGGCGTGTAAAATGTTATTGAAGTGTAACAAATGTGGTGCAGAAGTTTCGTTTTCTAATTCTAAGAATATTCCTCGTAGTGGTAATAATGGAAAGAAGGTGTATGATATAAATGTTAGGCTAGTGTATGGTTTGCGTTGCATTGGCAAGGGCAGCGCTGCAGGGACAATGTTATGTGGAGTTATGAACTTGCCAAAACCACCAACCAAGTTTGAATTTTATAATGAATTGTTGGGGTCTTCTGCTGAAGATATTGCTCAAGCAACAATGAAGAAAGCAGTTGAACAAGCTGTGGCAGATAATGGGAATTGTAGAGATTTAACTGTTGCTTTAGATGGATCATGGCAACGTAAAGGTCATAAATTTCTAAATGGAGTTGTGACAGCTATCAGTGGAGACAGTTGCAAAGTAGTTTATGTTGCTGTTCTCTCAAAACATTGTAGATATAAGGGCAATAGCAAGGACAAACATAGTGAAAGTTGTGAAGCAAATTTTCACGGCACGAGTGGAGCGATGGAAGTAGAGGGACTGAAAGCAATTTTTTCCAGATCGCAGGAGTGGTATAATGTACTACACACTAACTATCTAGGAGATGGTGATTCTAAGGGATATCAAACTGTAGAGGAACTCAAACCTTCTGGCAATGAAATTCACATTAAAAAATAGGAGTTCATTGGACATGTGCAGAAGCGCATGGGGGCTCGCTTGCGCGAACTAAAGCAGACATTAGGACCCCAGAAGCTTAGTGATGGTAAGACCCTTGGAGGAAGAGGAAGAGTAACAGGTGAAGCAATTGATAGATTACAGAGGTATTATGGGTGTGCAATTAGGCAAAATACAAGAAGCATTGAGCAAATGAGGAGAGCAGTATGGGCCTTATTTTTTCATGCTGCATTAACAAATGAGCATCCACAACATGCAATGTGCCCCACAGGTGAAGACTCATGGTGTAAGTACCATTCATGAAAGGAATATGTCCATAAAAACAGTTTTCCAAATGCTGTATTTGATGTAATTAAGCTCATATTCAGAGATTTATCACAGCCAAATTTATTGGAAAAGTACATGCGAAAACACAAAATCCAAATGAATGTGTAAATAATTTAATTTGGATTAGGATTCCCAAAAGAGTGTTTGTACAGATAAAAACATTGCGTTTTGGAATATATGATGCAGAGGCAACATACAATGAAGGAAACATTATCAAATGTGATGTGCTGAAACGTTTAGGTTTCCAACCAGGACACAACACCATTTCCACAATGTGCCTCATTGATGATTAAAGATTAAGAGGTGCAGGAAGAAGAGACAAAAGCCTACAAGATGCAGCAAAAAGGAAGAAAAGACCAATGAAAGGGAAACTAACACTGGAAAAAGAAGAGGATGCTGATAATCCATCATACGGGGCAGGAATGTATTAAACTTTGGAAGCCATTTCCTGTAACTTTAAAATTTTCATCTTTGAGGAGCATTTTCTCAAAAACTGCTAACAGCATATCGATGAAATTTATACACAATATTGTTTACATCTTTTCCTTCATTTTCATAACAAATTGTAAAAAAAATATTCTATAATTCAAGAGTTATAGAAGACAAAGTGCAAAATTTTAGAGAAAAAATAAGCATCTGTTTAAAAAAAATGTAAAACAAAAACCAATAAATATTTCTTAACATGGCATTATATCTTTGTAGAGAAAAATTCACTTAACATGTAGTCTGAATTTCAGAGCAATATGTTTAATGGTTTTGCAAAAAAATGTTCCTTCTATTTGCTAAAATTAACCTGGAGGAGATGGATCGTTCCGGCTCCCCTTAAGTAGTGTGTAGGCTTAGAGATCGATGACCTCAGCAGTTTGATCCCATAAGACCTTACCACAAAAAAAAGAGAACACACACAGACACATGCAAACAGGCACACACACACACACACACAAGTGTTGCGAAATTAGGGCTTTAATCTGACACGGCAACAGCTTCTGCAGAATGGACCAGTGACTCTCGTGAAATCATAACAGGACTACGCATAGCATCTCACCAGGCAGTTGTAACACTCGTCGGCCGGCGACAGGGACTCAGACTAGGCACCTCCTTACGCGTTCGCTGTGCAATCTGTACACCGATCTGAGAGTGGATGTAGGAAGGATTTTTGAGTGAACTCCGTCATCGAATTCATATGGTCTAGGTTATACGGCAATGCAGCGTTCCTGTCGATGTTTTCGAAAGCGGTATTGTGAACATCTCTCAAGTGATACTGAGTCCAATGAACGACGGCAGTTGAAGTTTCTGGCCGGAACAGGTATGAAGGTATCAGTAGTGAGAAGCGACAAACAATAGCTTTGTGCAGTGTAACACACTAACTGCAGGGCAGCAGAGAAATTGTTCTGGAAAGCCTTAACACAGCGTAACACTCGTGGAACGTGTAATACTAAATCTGACGAGCGTAAATGCCCGTAGGAGGCCATATTTCAGTGCTAGAAATTCCCAGCAGGTATACGTAACAGGGACGATTGAGGTATCAGCAGTGAGAAGCAGCAAAAAGTAGCTTTCACCTTCCTAGTTCTTTTCCTACGTGAGCCTGATTTCCCTTAGCCAATGAACACTTTTAGACAATGTTGTCACATTCAGAACGTTTGAAAGCACACTGCTGCTCTCTATACGGTTCTTTGTCCATGATGAACAGCCAGGTATTTTGCTATTGTTCCAGGGGGGTAGTTATCAGAGAAATACGTTTGAGGCTTGCAGGGAGCGTCCTGGTCTTGACTCTTTTGTCCATCTATGACTGATTTCTGTTAATCAGAAACAGAAACCTCTTGCTCGACATTGAGGTGGTGTGATCAGTGATGTCGCACTCCTTTGTCAGGGCTGTAATGAGGCAAGTCGTTACAAACCTGTCGCTCTGTGTCTGGCAAGTCCGAGAGTTCCAGAAGCTTCTTTTTCGACTGTGTGTTGTACTGCTATTCTACACATTTCCCGTCTTTATCTGGTTCAGAGAACAACGACTGTGATGTATTGTTTGCTTCAAGATGGTGCCACACAGGTGGAAGAGACATCTGCCGCTTCTGTACACATGAGAAACACACATGATTATGAGTAGTTGACTTTTTAAAGGAAAAAGACGAGCTGAAATCTGTTTTATCATGGACTCCGCTATTCATTAGAAAAAAAATACAAGTGAAACTACTAGTTTCCCCTATTTTCCAGTTTTCTCGTAAAAATAAGACAAGTTAGTAGTGACTCAGTAATTTACAGAATGTCCCACATTAAAGTTTCTGCTCTATAAAGGTATAATTTCCATTCTGTTTCTTCAGAACTATACTGGGCAGGCTATCAGTAGCATACTGATATCGAGAAAAGTTGCGTAAATGTCGTGATATTCCGACAAACCTGTGAAAATTCATGAAATTCTGGAAATTTTGATATGCTAAGCGATGGTTTCCGCATAAAAGTGTCGCAAATACCGTCGTTTTTGGCAAGTAAAATCCGATATCGCTGCTGATATCAGCTTCGAGATTGGTAAATTAATACACGACGGACGAAGCATTTCTCATCGACGGATGTCAGGAAGTAAATATTCTTGTAATTCCAGAGGATGGAGATGGTCGCAACTCGTTGCAGAAACCGCGGCAGCTAGCAGGCCCAGCCGGAAACAGTACTGTTAGCTGACACCTTTGTGTGGGAGGAACCAGCTCAGCCATTGTAAACCAGTTCGGAGAGTTACTGCTAACTGTGGAGGTACCCTAGTTGCCCTATTTCCCAACAAAATTTGATTTTGCCGCCATGACATCAGTGCGATGTTGCACTGCATCTATAGCTGCCATCTTGGATCCGCGAGTCACCCCAATCACCCATTGGCCAGGATGGGCTGGGGGCAGTTACCTCGTGTATGTTGGATGTGGTGGATGACCAACAGACCTCTTGGGGAGATGACCAACAGACTTCTTGGGGATATCTAGCGACTATATATGGCGTATGTGTCTCTGTTTTGGGATTCTGTATATCTTCACGATATACAGAGTGTTACAAAAAGGTACGGCCAAACTTTCAGGAAACATTTCTCACACACAAAGAAAGTAAATATGTTATGTGGACATGTGTCCGGAAACGCTTACTTTCCATGTTAGAGCTCATTTTATTACTTCTCTTCAAATCACATTAATCATGGAATGCTAACACACAGCAACAGAACGTACCAGCGTGACTTCACTTTGTTACAGGAAATGTTCAAAATGTTCTCCGTTAGCGAGGACACATGCATCCCCCCTCCGTCGCTTGGAATCCCTGATGCGCTGATGCAGCCCTGGAGAATGGCGTATTGTATCACAGCCGTCCTCAATACGAGCACGAAGAGTCTCTACATTTGGTACCGGGGTTGCGTAGACAAGAGCCTTTAAATGCCCCCATAAATTAAAGTCAAGAGGGTTGAGGTCAGGAGATCGTGGAGGCCATGGAATTGGTCCGCCTGTAGCAATCCATCGGTCACCGAATCATGTTGTTGAGAAGCGTACGACCACTTCGACTGAAATGTGCAGGAGCTCCACCGTGCATGAACCACATGTTGTGTCGTGCTTGTAAAGGCACATGTTCTAGCAGCACAGGTAGAGTATCCCGTATTAAATCATGATAACGTGCTCCACTGAGCGTAGGTAGAAGAACATGGGACCCAATCAAGAAATCACCAACAATGCCTGCCCAAACGTTCACAGAAAATCTGTGTTGATGACGTGATTGCACAATTGCGTGCGGATTCTCGTCAGCCCACACATGTTGATTGTGAAAATTTCCAATTTGATCACGTTGGAATGAAGCCTCATCCGTAAAGAGAACATTTGCACTGAAATGAGGATTGACACATTGTTGGATGAACCATTCCCAGAAGTGTACCCGTGGAGGCCAATCAGCTGCTGATAGTGCCTGCACACGTTGTACATGGTACGGAAACAACTGGTTCTCCAATAGCACTCTCCATACAGTGACATGGTCAACATTACATTGTACAGCAGCAACTTGTCTGACACTGACATTAGGGTTATCGTCAACTGCACGAAGAATTGCCTCGTCGTTCTAGGTCTTCCCCAGTCACGAGTCATAGGCTGGAATGTTCCGTGCTCCCTAAGACGCCGATCAATTGCTTCGAACGTCTTCCTGTCGGGACACCTTCGTTCTGGAAATCTGTCTCGATACAAACGTACCGCGCTACGGCTATTGCCTCGTGCGAATCCATACATCAAATGAGGATATGCTAACTTCGCAATTGTAAACATTGCACTGACTGCAAAACCACGTTCGTGATGAACACTAACCTGTTGATGCTACATACTGATGTGCTTGATGCTAGTACTGTAGAGCAATGAGTCGCATGTCAACAGAAGCACCGAATTCAATTGGCCCAACTGTCGGTGAATCGAGGAAGTACAGTACACATTGAAGAAACTAAAATGAGCTCTAACATGGAAATTAAGCGTTTCCGGACACATGTCCACATAACATCTTTTCTTTATTTGTGTGTGATGAATGTTTCCTGAAAGTTTGGCAGTACCTTTTTGTAACACCCTGTATGTAGGAGTGCCTGGTGGTCGATAGCTACATGCAGAATGTGGAAGTTATGATTTTGTACTGTGCATAATTTGAATTGTGTTCAATACTGCGACTTGGCGATATGGTGGTACAATCGTCTGTGGTGATATAGCCTGGCTCGATTTCACGTCGGATAATTCAAGCTTTTCTAGACAGTGTAATTGACCAAGAGTCTTTGACAACAGTTTCCATATTTTAATATCTGTAGACCATTTTTGCGGGTTTTAACTATCAGTGCACTATGATTTCTGTATGCCTCTTATTTATCTGTACAAAAATAGTTTTCTGCTGAAATTCTCGTCATTTGTCCATCTGTAGTAAGTGGCGTACAGTACTTCCACAGCAGCAGCATCATTTTGAGGCGTAAATTCAGTAAGAACCAGTGAGGGTGCTTCATTTACAGGAAGTTCTATGACGTCAGAGAGTCATAAGACATCGTTTGTGCGGGGTATAGGAGTCCCTAGAGAATGGTTTGAACATGACAGGGACAGAACAAGGCATCTATGGAAAGTTTTGTGACGTCAGAGAGTCACGTGATGTCTTATTTGTCCGAGAAAAGTCCATGTAGACTAGCCTTCTCTAGTTTGGACATGAAAGAAGCGTCCACCACTCACCATTGTGGCTTTAGAACATCCCCTGGCCACTAGTTGTAGGGCACCGAAAATTAACAGAAAATTCCAGCGATTTTTCTCGTCTGTAGGAGACTGCTTCGAATTCTAGGATAATCTTTTAGACATGTGGTAAGCGTCCCCCACTCACCATTTTGGCTTTAGAGCATCCCCTGGCCACCAGTTGTAGGGCACTGAAAATTCACAGAAAATTCCAGCGATTTTTCTCGTCTGTAGGAGAGTGCTTCGAATTCTAGGATGTTCTTTTAGACATGGAATCTGCTATGAGTTTTTTTCACGATCTGTTGTGAGTTTCGAAATATTAACTTTTATATGTGTAATTGTTTTGATTTTCCCATCTCTGCTTAGACACTACTGTGGTTTCCCATAGTATAACTGTGCTGCAAGAAGTGAGGATAATAGAAAATGAGTGACTTAACATACCTGACTCCAACAGTAAATTATAAACTAAGCCCACTCAGCGTTTCGGAAAAGTAATGAACACCACAGCAGCGGGTATGTGTGTAGTCCAATTTTCTTGAACATCGCGGTAGTTCTCATTTTTTAACGCACCACAATTTCTATGCATATATCAGTTTAGAGGGTTTTTCAGTTATTGTTTTAGACTGAGTCTTATTCCCACTAATTCAAAATTAGAGCAAATAGATTTATTTCGACTTATACATGAAATGGCTCTGAGTACTATGGGACTTAACATCTGACGTCATCAGTCCCCTAGAACTTAGAACTACTTAAACCTAACTAACCTAAGGACATCACACACATCCATGCCTGAGGCAGGATTCGAACCTGCGACCGTAGCGGTCGCGCGGTTCTTGACTGAAACGCCTAGAACCGCTCGGCCACTCCGGCCGGCACTTATACATGAAGGGAGCGCCCTATGTTTCTATTTATTTGGAATGCCCCTACTCCTACTTTTGAGCACTATTGTGAGATTTATTCCAGCAAGATAACACCAATTGTATGACATCGTCAGCTTCGAGCTGTATGGCAATTTTGGGCACTCATTATGTAACCCTATGGATACAGATGCGTAATTAGGAGCGATCTTCATTTTAGTTTACAACCAAAAATAAATAAAGTAAAACTACCTAACCTGCCTTTCCTGCAGCTCGCACAGACTGCCAGTTTCCAACCATTTTCTGGGAGGTGAATAACGTCGTAGGAGTGAGGGGGTGGGGGCGAGTTATGTTACTGGAGGTACGTTAGTTGCCCTATTTCCCACCAAAATTTGACTTTGCCGCCATGACATCAGTGCGATGTTGCTACATCTGTAGCTGCCATCTTGGATCCGCCAAATTGTATAACTTTGGTAACAAAGCAAGCTGTCACAGAATCTGCCTAGTCACACTACTGACACTTTCGATCATCGATGACCCTCTATACAATCTCCACTTGTTCCATTGTATTTTTACCTGTTTGGACCCCTTAGAGGACTTCATTCTGACAGTGGTGAATTGGCGCAACTAGAGGTTGGGGTGTGGCTTTGTCAGAAAGTGAAACATTCTTCAGTGATGGTATACAAAATGGTCTCTCATAGAAAGAAATGTTTTCAACTTCAAGGTGACTACGTTCAGAAATAAATATGTGAACACGAAGAACAAAGATGTGGAATACTAATAACGTCTGTGCTTCAAGAGTAATCACAAAAAATTCAGATGCATTACTTTTCACCACACCCTCGTGCAATTCTTTTCAAAATTTTATGTGTAAATTATTTCAGCATTTTACTTTAAATTCATTATTACGTGTAGATGATAGTCGCTAACACTAAACGTGTTTTATAGCAATCTAAATTCTTTTAAAGTTTTAATGTAAAGTGGGGGCCTGCATATTTTGGGATGGATATGAGAGCTAAACTGACAGTTCTATTAAAGCTGGCTACTCTGTAACGACGAGATATGGTTTGTTATATATAACATTCATAATGTAATTAGCCGTTCGGGATTAGCCGAGCGGTCTACAGCGCTGCAGTCATGGATTGTGCGGTTGGTCCCGGCGAAGGTTCGTGTTCTCCCTCGGGCATGGGTGTGTTTGTGTGGTGTGTGTGTGTGTGTGTGTGTGTGTGTGTGTGTGTGTGTGTGTGTGTGTGTGTGTGTGTTTGTCCTTAGGATAATTTAGGTTAAGTAGTGTATAAGCTTAGGGACTGATGACCTTAGCAGTTAAGTCCCATGAGATTTCACACACATAATGTAATTAACTATAATGCTTTCAGCTTTGTATTGTTGTAAAAATAGGACTATTACAAAGTTGTGATTTATTTTTATAGTTTAACAGTTCTTTCGACGGACGATACTGCTCAGAACTGGTGATTTATAAAACAAAAACAGCGATCGATAGACAGAAAATAAGCCTATTTTTTGTAAATAAACTAAATTCACAATTTCGCAAGAAGAACAATGTTTTCTGCTGTCACCTATCTTCATCAATATTCCTTTCACTTTATTATTCCTTTCACTTTACTATTTATGAAAGATACAGAGAGAAACAGCTTATCTGAAAAATCCTGTATTTGTATGGACCACTTTTTAATGCCGTTCTGCCAATTGCGTTATCTGAATCAGCCTCACACACAAACTCCTTATGATTCATCTTCTCTCTTCAATCCTCGTACAGCTTCCATAGTCCTCAAAGGCTCTTCTGCTAGGCAACTGGGCCAGTGCAAATTCCCATCGCAGTGGATATTGCGATAAAGAGGAGAAAAATTATCAGCTCAGGAACGCCATTAGGGCGATGATTGAGTTAAACTCTCTTCTGCACTTTTGTCAGAGGAGCTACGTTATCAAACAACAGCAGGCGTCACTCCCCGTGGGCCCGGGCGCGCTTACGGCCCACGTCTTAATGTGCACTCAGCATCTTAGTTATGGCGTGCTATGTTTGTAGATTCCCCGTTCGTTTTGATGAAGCCAGCGAAGTGTTATGAGACAGAGTCCATGAGAGACTGAACTCATGAATCCACGCCATACATGACTGATATTTCACAGTGTCACAATTAACGGAGATTTTGCATGGTACGGATGGGGAAGAAGAGGAAAGAAAACAACAATGACGTCAGTGCAGTGTTTCTCAAGACATTCTCATGCGATTCGAGTGTTAGATGGTAGCACTTTGTCGTGTTGAGAGGTTATTACCTGCTGGCGTACAGAAAGGTGCATAAAACCAAACACTAATTCGTCTGTTATTCGCTCACCTCTTCCCATGTGATCGCTGACTCGAGACTACTACCGCCTGTCTGAACGTTACCTGTAGCTAATCGAGATGTAAGTTTTACCATTTTCATTCCTCGCCATTGTCCTATACCCCTACTTATCGGTACAGGAGAACTACATACCTGCCTCGAAAGTCAAACGGCTGTGATCCTGATTCAGTGTCAGCCTCTGTGCCCTGCAACGTGCAGTTAGTAATGGTACACGTCTGGGTCAGTAGGTTGTGTATCTTGCATATAACAGCTGGTGCTAGATTGTTGTTCACTGTTTGTTGTTCTTATTCTGCACTCAAGTCATCTGCGTATCCCTTGTTACAACACTCGGTATCAGACGGCGCTGCCTATCATCAACATGTGGTTGCCCGCACCAGTTGACTCCAGCAACTGCAGTTTCCACGAATCGGGACACTCTCTTTGGAGATGAACTGCCCCATGCAGTGAACCTTGCCCAATGTGCACTCGACTTTCACGCATACGTCCAACATAGCAACTCACAGCATACCACCCACGTGACATTGTGACCTATTTCATTTTCTGGGGTTTAGGCTGTCTGCAAACTGTAGAGAGAGCAGATGATCCCCACTCTGTCTATTCTGCTACGTCATTTACAGGTTGTTTAACAGAATTACACTACCCACTGAAATTAATGTGGCCACCGCCTATGTTCGAAGTCAACGTGCAGTAACCACTAACAGAAGGCAGGTGGCAACTTTAACAGTGGAGGTGCATAAGGCGTGTCATGGGGCAACTGAAACAAGTGCAGTAGTTGCCAAAATGCGGAAGCGGAGCGATTTATCTGACGTCCCACATCATTATCTTTCGGGCCAAGGGTGGAAGCATTTCCCAAATGGTTAAGTTAGTAAACTGTTCATTTGCTGCCATTGTTAAAATATACCGTACATAGCAAAATGACGCTAACAAAAACAAGCGCCGAGGCAACCGGGGTGCACCATGGGCCACAGATGATGGGCGTGAACAATAGCTGCGGAGATGTGTGTGGGGGAACAGATGTAGAGCAACTGACTGCCCAGATGAACGAAGGGGCTACCAATAGTGTCTCTTCGATTACCGTTCGGCGAACGTTGCCTTGTGTGGGCCTCCGGAGGAGGCGCCTGCATCATGGACTCATGGTAACTGCTGTTCATAGGCGACGAACGCTGGAACCTGCATGTCAGTACCGCAACTGGACGTCCACGGAGTGGTGGCAAGTGGTCTTTCCAGGTAAATCACGTTTCATGCTCCATCAGGCAGATGGCTATTGGTGAGTATTGCATTCAACATCTGATAGCAAACACCCTGCAGCCATTGCGGGAAGGGTCCGGGGTGGATGAAGGAGTCTTATCGTCAGGCAAATATTATCGTGGCATCTCGCCGTTCTGGAAGGCACAATGGATCATCACAAGAATTTATCCATGAGCCCCGTGTCCAACCTTATATGTCATTCGTCTTTATCGGCAGACTGACACCTACCAGCAGGACACTGCAACATGTCACTCAGCTCGCATTGTACGTGCGTGATTCGAAGACCACGAGGCCACTCCTGGACACCAAACTCTCCGAATTTAAGCCCAACTGGGAACCTGTGTGACCACCTCCATCGAACTCTAACACCATCGGTACTCAATTGAGAGACCCTGAGAGACCTAGCGTAGCTGGCCACGGCACTGGAGTCCAGAAGGCTCCACATCTCTATCGGTATTGACTGGAATCTCACTACCTCTCTTCCTACATGTCTCGCAGCAGTCTGCACCGCGAATGGTGGCTATTCAGGCTTTTGAAAGGTGGTTCCATTAATGTTACTGGACAGGGTCTATCGAACCTTTCACTGCGTCTTTAAATCGGTGGGGACACAGTAGACAGACAGACATGTGGGAGTGTTCTTTTCTCAGTAAATACACTAACGGACTATCGAATACAGAGATTAGTAAGTACCTAAGATAATCAATGTACAAATGACCCGTAAGCAAACTCTACGTAAATGACCACACTGTGCACTGCACTTCTAGGCACGAAACTGATTCTTAGCTGCCTCTACGGCAGTTTTAGTATACTTCTGGGAAAGACCACTTCCCCCATCGCAAGTGGTGCTCGCCCATCGGTTCAGTTAGATAGACAATAACAGGTCGTCTCTCTCTCTCTCTCTCTCTGTGTCTGTCTCTCTCTCTCTCTCTCTCTCTCTCTCTCTCTCTACCCGGGTGAGACGTTCATCGAAATGATTAATTATAGTGTGTGCAGAAACATTGGATCGTCTGTGGCTTGCACCACTTTGTATAGGATAAGGCATCGAGTAACATATTTTCTTTATCGACAGCGACCTTGTTAAACCTATGTGAAGCACACCAGTGGCAAGACGCAATCAATACCTTCACTGCGCGATAACAACGGTGAAGTCACTGATGATAGTGCCACTAAATCAGAGTTATTGAACACGGTTTTCCGAAAGTCCTTCACCAAAGAAGCCGAAGTACATATTCCTGAACTCCAATCAAGAACAACTGCCAAGAAGAGAAACATAGAAGTAGATATCCTCGGAGTAACGAAGCAGCTTAAAACACTTAATAAAGGTAAGGCCTCCGGTCCAGATTGTATACCAGTCAGGTTCCTTTCAGAGTATGCTGATAAAATAGCTCCATATTTAGGAATTATATACAACCACTCGCTCACAGAAAGATCCGTACCTAAGGACCGGAAAATTTCTCAAGTCACACCAATACCCAACAAGGGAAGTAGGGGTAACCCCCTGAATTACAAATGGTTCAAATGGCTCTGAGCACTATGGGACTCAACATCTTAGGCCATAAGTCGCCTAGAACGTAGAACTACTTAAACCTAACTAACCTAAGGACATCACACACACCCATGCCCGAGGCAGGATTCGAACCTGCGACCGTAGCAGTCCCGCGGTTCCGGACTGCAGCGCCAGAACCGCTAGACCACCGCGGCCGGCCCCTGAATTACAGGTCTATATCACTAACGTCGATTTGCAGTAGGGTTATGGAACATTTACTGTATTCGAACATTATGAAGTACGTCGAAGAAAACGATTTATTGACACATAGCACGGATTCAGAAAATATCGTTCTTGTGAAACACAACTAGCTCTTTATACTCATGAAGTAATAAGTGCTGTCGACAGGGGATGTCAAATTGATTTCATATTTTTAGATTTCCAGAAAGCTTTCGATTCCATTCCTCACAAGCGTCTTCTAACCAAACTGCGTGTCTATGGAGTATCTCCTCAGTTGTACGACTGGTTTCTTGATTTCCTGTCAGAAAGGACACAGTTCGTAGTAATACACGGAAAGTCATCGAGTAAAACAGAAGTAATATCCGGCGTTCCCCAAGGAAGTGATATAGGCCCTCTATTGTTTCTGATCTATATTAACGACATAGGAAACAATCTGAGTAGCCGTCTAAGATTGTTTGCAGATGATGCTGTCATTTACCGTCTTGTAAAGTCATCAGATGATCAAAACGACTTGCAAAATGATGTAGATGAGATATCTGTATGGTGCGAAAAGTGGCCATAAGGAAAAGTGTGAAGTTATCCACATGAGTGCTAAAAGGAAACAGCTAAATTTCGGTTGCGCGATAAGTCACACAAATCTGAAGGCTGTAAATTCAACTAAATACTTAGGGGTTACAATTACAAATAACCTAAACTGACGATCGCATAGATAATATTGTGGGTAGAGTAAACCAAAGATTCCGATTCATTGGCAGAACACTTAGAAGGTGTAACAGGTCTACTAAAGAGACTGTTTACACCAAGCTTGTCCACCCTGTTCCGGAGTATTGCTGTGCGGTGTGGGATCCGCATTAGGTGCGAATGACGGATGACATCGAAAAAATACAAAGAAGGGTAACTCGTTTTGTATTATCGCGAAACAGGGGAGATTGTGTCACAGACATGATACGTGAATTGGAGTGGCGATCATTAAAACAAAGGCGTTTTTCGTTGCGACGGGATCTTCTCATGAAATTTCAATCACCAGTTTTCTCCTCCGATTGCGAAAACATTCTGTTGGCACCCACCTACATAGAGAGAAATGATCATCACCATCGAATAAGAGAAATCAGGGCTCGCACAGAAAAATTTAAGTGCTGTTTTTTTCCCGCGTGCTGTTCGAGAGCGGAACGGTAGAGAGACAGCTTGAAGGTGGCTCATTGAACCGTCTGCCAGACACTTTATTGTGAATAGCAGAGTAATCACGTAGACGTAGACGAATGTTCGATGCAACTTACCTTCTCGTGTAATACGTAAGAATTTATCGGGAAACATTGTAATATGGCGTAGGTATGGCACGAATTGAGAGGGTAAGTTGTTATGAAGACTGGGGATGAAATGGGTGATTACGCAGGATGAATATTAACAAAATCGAGAAACTGCAGGGACAGATTCCTGACTGGAAATGGAGCGAAAAAGGGTCGTGTGGACATGTGTCCGGAAATGCACCATTACCACGACAGATGGCGCTGACGAATGAAACTTCCACAGACCACGTGCCGTGTGTTCGTTGAGTGTTGCAGGCTGTGTGATTGACTCAGCGTACCGCAAGCACTAGTTTCATCCGGTATTCATGTCGGGAACAAGCCGTGATGGTGTTTGTGTGCGGCCAGGCAGATGGAAGTGATCAAGAGGCAGCACAACTATACAAAAACAAGTACGCTCACCAACACCAATCACATCATATAACATTTCAAGCCCCAAATGGGCCTTTGTGTGATCATGTGGTCCTTCAGACAGATGAACGTGCAACTGAAAAGGGTTGTTTATACTGAACCAGTTCACGATGATGCAGGGCCTTCAACAGTGTGACCACGCCAGCTGTGACGCTGTTCGGGGGAGGGAGGAGGGCGGGCAAACCGGGGTATTTGTCCCGGGCGGCAGTTTCGGGGGGCGCCAAGTTCATGTTCTTGAAGAAAAGAACCTCGTTTCACAAAGCGCCTAGCCTCCAGCGCAAGTTGGTGTATCGATTATTCACATGATTTTGAATTTCATTCCTGTAGGTTTTTGAATATTTTTGAGTACATTCTAAGTTGATTTCTGAACGAATAATAGGCTGATTTTTCAATGCATGCATAGTGTACCTGATGTCTCTGCCACGGTGATCCCCATGGCATCAAGAAAGAAAAAACTTTTCCGCAGACAAACAGATACAGGGCTGTATGAGCTGAGCCGAGTAAACCAGAACTTGTGAATACCAATCGTTGATTGTTTATGTGGTTCATTGGGTGTGCGAATGATAAGCACTGTTATTATTATTAGTGAGTTTCAGATTACCAGTGTGGGAACAAACGACCAAAAATGACAGGTAACAAAGATTACGTATTATCTTCTAAGGTATGCCCAAGAAAACGATAATTTGACAGAAAATTTTTGCCAGACCGATACATCACTAAGGGCCAGTTGAAGTGTCCTCGGTTAGCAGCCGCTTAAGTTCTATTATCAGAATAGCGCAGAAAACGCGTTGTACGAACAAGCAATAACGCCTCATCGTAGAATGTACGCGTGATAGCTAAACCGGTGATTCTGGCAGTGTTAGTGAAGTTAATCGAAGAATAAGTTTTCACAGTGGCATGAATAGTTGCATAATTATTGATGACAAGATAATTTATTTGAACGAGGAAAGAGAAGAAACTTGGTCATCACACAAATTATATGAAAGAATATGACGATTGCAAATGTATATAAAAATTTCGTACTACTACTACTTTTCGACCTCATGTTTAAGAAATTGAAGCATATGAATGAAGCGTGAAGCTATTTCCTAACGTAAGGTATTTTGCTTGTAATACGCCTAGTAGGCATTTGACATTGGTACTACGTGAAGTATATTCCATCAAGTTATATATGTAAATGAGGTAGATAAAAATGACCATTTGTGCCAAAACACTCTCGCTTATTTGGCTTTTGTTGCAATTGCTGCTGTATTTGAAAGACCTATTTCACTTTATGTAGCAGACAGTGACAAAATGGACGTAATCATATCGAGAAATCACACCACTCTTGGGTGCTGTTTTGTATTAACAGTATATTCAGTATTAGACAACGACATTTTGATTTTTCATGTAGCAAAACGTATGACGAACTTTGATGGGGTAATAGATTGTTTCGCAGAAAGGAAATCACCCCGTGTTAGGCTGTATGAAGATTAGAGAGAGAAAAATGCTGGGACCTAAGGATTGAGGAAATGTTTACGAGTTGCTTGTCTCTTGTCTTTACTGGTTTTATGTTCTCTTTACTACATTTCATGCCACACAAGAGAAAGTTGTTAGCTAATAGGCAATAAAAGTGCAATTTTTATGAAGTTCTTGTTCTTCCTATCACAAATAATCTCACCCAGTCTCAGTTGCAAGTTTTCGTTCTTTTCTTTTTGTGAAAAAAAGGGAGGTATGCTATCAAACCGGTCGACTGGGACTAGGATAGGCACCACAAGACAGTTTGATTTCCACTGTCCTGAATATAGATTTGATGGGTCCATTACCAAATATACACGTTTGAATTCCACAGAGCGAAATACAGTGAGTGCGATAGAGTAACGCTACGTGACGAGACGTGTCTCAGACCCTCGAGGAGGAGTGGGGAAAAGGAGGAGGGGACGGGGGTGGTACTAACAAGTTTTTGTTTTACTCCGGTTCGGAAACATCGTAGTTCCGGGGCTGTTCGGAGGGAGGCCGGTACGTGCGAAAGAGTGCAGCAATCCCTGATGTGACTTGTGAACGCATGAATTGCATGCCTTGGAGATCACTTTGAACGTCTGGTGGATGCGATGCACCTCTGTGCTGTGTTCCGGGACGATTTGTTGTCGTTGCACGCACTCCGTGCATTTCTGGACAGATGTTCATAGGACCTTTCTTCCTCTACCTCTACTTGCATTCAGGAATCCGTACCTGCAGTGTGTTGGTTTTATTAACCTTCATCATATAATCGTATTTTCTCATGCACACAGATATAAATGCTGCATTATTGAAGAAGTTCGAGTGGCGCAAAAGATGCTGCGTTCATTGTTTAGTAGGGTAAAATAGTTCGCACTGCTAAGATATGATTATTAGGGGAGAGAAAATTTCTACTAACGGTAGATTAAAACTCCAGTTGTGGCATCATGTTCTGTGAAAATAATGACGTAGATGTTGACGCAGTTTGCAACACTGAAAGCTTTGTGAATATCAATATTGCGAAGAATCGAAATTGGGCTCTATGTTGAACAAAAGTGAAACAGTTTGTGAACATGGCTGTTATTCAGCAAACGAATACTAGTTTCAATATAAGATTTAACAGCCAACCGGCTTAACATAAATATTAGGCACTTTTCCCTAGGTATCGACACCTACTAGGGGTGTATTCATCGAAATGAACGGTTGCTAAATAGTAAAATGACACTGCTGAAAAGCAATAATCAGAATTTGGAGCAGCTATGGTTAGGTCAAAAGTAAAACAATGTTTCAGCTGCACCAAATTCTAACTATTCCTTTTTAGCAATCTAATTTTACGGTTTAGTAACTGTTTATTCTGATGAAGACACCTCCAGTAGGTGTCGCAACCTAGGTCAATGTACAACCGGTTGGCTGTTTAATACACTACTGGCCATTACAAATGCTGCACCAAGAAGAAATGCAGATGATAAACGGGTATTCATTGGACAAATATATTATATTAGAACTGACATGTGATTATATTTTCACGCAATTTGGGTGCATAGATCCTGAGAAATCAGTACCCAGAACAAACACCTCTGGTCGTGTTAACGGTTTGATATGCTTGGGCACTGAGTCAAACGGTTCTTGGATGGCGTGTACAGGTACAGCTGCCCATGCAGCTTCAACACGATACCACAGTTCATCAAGAGTGGTGACTGGCGTATCGTGACGAGCCAGTTGCTCGGCCTCCACTGACCAGACGTTTTCAATTGGTGAGAGATCTGGAGAATGTGCTGGCCAGGGCAGCAGTCGAACATTTTCTGTATCCAGAAAGGCCCGTACAGGACCTGCAACATGCAGTCGTGCATTATCCTGCTGAAATGTAGGGTTTCGTAGGGATCGAATCAAGGGTAGAGCCACGGGTCGTAACTCATCTGAAATGTAACGTCCACAGTTCAAAGTGCCGTCAATGCGAACAAGAGGTGACCGAGCTGATAGTCCATGCTGCTGCAAACGTCGTCGAACTGTTCGTGCAGATGGTTGTTTTCTTGCAAACGTCCCCATCTGTTGACTCAGAGATCGAGACGTGGCTGCACCCGTTACAGCCATGCGGATAAGGCCGTTGGGATCCAGCACGGCGCTACATATTACCCTCCTGAACCCACCGATTCCATATTCTGCCAACAGTCAATGGATCTCGACCAACACGAGCAGCAATGTCGCGATACGATAAACCGCAACCGCGATAGGCTACAATCCGACCTTTATCAATGTCGGAAACGTGATGGTACGCATTTCTCCTCCTTACACGAGGCATCACAACAACGTTTCACCAGGCAACGCCGGTCAACTGTTGTTTGTGTATAAGAAATCGGTTGGAAACATTCCTCATGTCAGCACATTGTAGGTGTCTCCACCGGCGCCAACCTTGTGTGAATGCTCTGAAAAGCTAATCATTAGCATATCACAGCATCTTCTTCCTGTCTGTTAAATTTCGCGTCTGTAGCACGTCATCCTCATGGTATAGCAATTGTAATGGCCAGTAGTCTATTATATTGAGAACAGAAGTGACGCATCATGGTGATTGGCCATGAACAGTGTATTGGTTACGATACAATATCACGCAACGAATCTTCCCACACATACGCTTGAGTGACCATATAAAGCAGCAAACAAACGAAGATTAGGGTAGTAATTAATAAGGAAGTAATGAGGTAACAGATTCAGGATCCATTGGTAATGAGCAACCCACTGGAGTGTCCACAATTTCCCTGTCAACTTTATTTCGAGTTCCTTGAAAAGTAAATCGCAATTTAAACCACTAAAGAAATTTCCAGGAGATAAGAAACATCATGATCGTGATTCTTAGCATGCTGCAGAACCAAAAGAGCTGATAACGTACACAAAATAAGCGTCAAAGTTTAAAAACTATTCAAGTTTTAAAGTATCGTTCTAATTACTCATTCAGGTGAAGTAATATGGCGAGAAAACCTTTCCAGCTGCAGGGACTTACTCAGACTGGAGACCTCTGTCGGCAAAAGATATGGTGAGCTCCTATGTAAAGGGTGGTTGTCATTAAAGTGAAGGTATTCCGAGTGCTTCAGTGCGGTCTGTTGACGCAGCAGGATGCTAGAAGATCATAGGTATGATCTTCATTAAGTGTGCTCGTGGAATATGCTGAAAAAGTAATAGTTCCACATTGGGCCACCATACGAAAATAAGGCGCTCTAAGGAGTCAGAATGTGAAGTGTTCTGTTTTGACGTCAGTAACTTGTTTTCACCTATCAATGAGTGTTCATTTATTTTGTGAATGACTGTCGGTGTCAAGGGCTAGGAAGATTAACGTTTCCTGTACGAAATGCAACGACAATTCAGAAGAAGAAACGTGCGCTGTTGGGAAAGTCGTTTTATCGGAACGGCAGCAATAACAGCAGTGCATTGTGGAATATCGCTGACAGAAACAGGTGCAAAGAGGCCCCGTGTGAATACGTGGGACAAAGAATACTAACAAAAAATTTGAAGAAACAGGGTTATCAGACGATGAAGCAGGGAGAGGGAGGCCGGTAATTCCAATGGCTGTTGTTGCAGTTTCGGTAGCTGCAGCCGAGTATGCAGCACATCTCTCACATTCTGCAGCCATGGCTCGAACTGTGACATGGGAATTGACTTTTCTCTAGTCAACAGTTCAACGAACATTTTTGGCTCATTTTATATTGTTACCTCTACGATATTCAGCACCAAATGAAGCCCCAAGATAAGATACAACGCAATAACTATGACCTTCGTTTTTTCGCACCCATGAAAATGGATGACATGTGGACAGGGAACATTCTTTGAAACGATGAGGCAGTTATTACTCTGCTTGGTGCCGTGAATGCATAGAACTGTTCGCTATAGAGTTCCGCTCTGCCACAAGTCGTGCATGAGCAGCCACTACACTCAGCATACGCTGAGGTGAAAAAGTCATGGGATACCATTTAATATTGTGTCCGACCTCCTTTTCGCCAGCGTACTGCAGCAACTCGACGTTGCATGCACTCAACAAGTCGTTGGAAATCCTCTGCAGAAATATTGAGCCATATCCCTGTAGCGGTCCATAATTGCGGAAGTGTTGTTGGTGCAGGGTTTTGTGCACTAACTGCCCCCTCGACTGTGTCCGATAAAGCGGGTGATCAAAAAGTCGGTATAAATTTGAAAACTGAATAAATCACGGAATAATGTAGACAGGTACAAATTGACACACGTGCTTCGAATGACGTGGGGTTTTATTAGAACCAAAAAAATACAAAAAATGTCCGACAGATGGCGCTTCATCTGATCAGAATACCAATAATTAGCATAACTAAGTAAGACAAAGCAAATATGATGTTCTTTACAGGAAATGCTCAATATGTCCACCATCATTCCTCAACAATAGCTGTAGTCGAGGAATAATGTTGTGAACAGCACTGTAAAGCATGTCCGGAGTTATGGTGAGGCATTGGCGTCGGATGTTGTCTTTCAGCATCCCTAGAGATGTCGGTCGATCACGATACAGTTACGACTTCAAGTAACCCCAAAGCCAATAATCGCTCGGACTGAGATCCCGGGACCTGGGAGGCCAAGCATGACGAAAGTGGCGGCTGAACACACGATCATCACCAAACGACGCCCGCAAGAAATCTTTCACGCGTCTAGCAATATGGGGTGGAACGCCATCCTGCATAAACATCGTACGTTCCAGCAGGTGTTTATCAGCCAGGCTGGGGATGATGCGATTCTGTAACATATCGGCGTACCTCTCACCCGTCACGGTAGCAGTTACAAAACCAGAATCACGCATTTCCTCGAAGAAAAAAGGCCCGATAGCGGTAGATGTGGTAAATCCAACACATACGGTGACTTTCTCGTCGTGAAATGGAGTTTCCACTACAGTTCTAGGATTTTCGGAAGCCCAAATTCAGCAGTTGTGGGCGTTGACAGACCCTCGGAGCGTGAAATGAGCTTCGTCGGCCCACAACACGTTACTCAACCAATCGTCATCTTCCGCCATCTTTTGAAACACCCACACCGCAGATGCCCTCCGCTTCACTAAATCGCCAGGTAACAGTTCATGATGCCGACGGATTTTGTACGGATACCATCGGAGGGTAGGCCTAAGTGCCAACCAAATAGTAGTGTATGGAATGCCAGTGCGACTTGCGACTGCACGAGCGCTGACTTCCCCGTGCATAGACGAACCTGCTACAGTCTCCATTTCTTCCTGAACTGTCTCAGCAGCATTACGCCTTGTGCTCGGTCGGCCACTACGGGGTCTATCGTCTAAACGACCCGTGGCTTCGACCTTCGAAATCATTCTCGCTACAGCTGCATTTGTCAACGGACTTTTACCCGTTCGAATCCCCTTCCTATGGCGATAGGATTGTAACGCTGAACTAGCACATTCCCCATTTTCATATTACAGCTTCACTAAAAGCGCCTTTTCAGGTAACGTCAACATGCTGCGACTGCTGGCGCATCTGATTCTCTCTTTTTTTTTCTTTATTGTGATTTCATTCCCTTGCCCCATATGGGCAGGGGAGGGCTGCCTTTCTCTCATTACAGCTCCTTTTATACAAGATTGTCATGCGCAGTCACTGACGTTTTGCTGTCCAGCGCCATCTGTCGGACATTTTTTTTTTGTTCTTATAAAACCCCAAGTCATTCCAAGCATGTGTGTCAATTTCTACCTCTCTGTCTACATTATTTCGTGATTTATTCAGTTTTTAAATTTATACTGACTCTTTGATTACCCGGTATGTTCGACGGGACTCATGTCGGGTGATCTGGGTGGCCAGATTATTCGCTCGAATTGTTCAGAATTTTCTTCAAAGCAATCGCGAGCAACTGTAATCCGGTAACTAGGTGCATTGCCATCGATAAAAATGCTATCCTTGTTTAGGTGCATGAAGTCCATGAATGGCTGCGTTGGTTTCCACGTAGCCGAATATAGCCATTTCGTTCAGTGATCGATAAGTTGGACCAGAGGACCACTCAGTTCCATGTAAACACAGCCCGAACAATTACGGAGCCACCACTAGCTTACACAACTTGGCTTCATGGCTTCGTGGAGTCAGCTCCACAACCAAACCCTACCATCGGCTCTAACCAACTAAAATCGGGACCTATACAGGGTTTTCCCATCTTGTAGAGTCCACCTGATAAGGTCCTTAGCCCAGGAAAGGCGTTGCAGACGATGTCGTGCTGCTAACGAAAGCACTTGCATCGTTCGCCCGCTACCACAGCCCATTAACGGCAAATTTCGCAGTGCTGTACTGACGGATACGTTCGTCTCATGTCCAAAACTCATTTCTGAGGTTATTTCACCAAGGAAAAGGAGGTCGCACACCATATTAGGAGGTATCCCATGACTTTTGTCAAAATGTTCTAATATGTGTGAAGACCTAAGGGACCAAACTGCTGAGGTCATCGGTCCCTAGACTTAAACACTACTTAAACTAACTTAGCTAAGAACAACACACACAGTCATGCCCGAGAGAGGACTCGAATCTCCGGCGGGAGAGGCCGCGCAATCCGTGATATTGCGCCTCAAACCGCGCGGCCACTTCACGCGGCTGACTTTTGTCAACTGAGCGTAAACGTGCGAGAACCACCGACATCACGTTTTTGATCGTTCCTCCCCTTTTCCTTCACTCACATAACGTAATGTTTGCTTCTAGTACCAATTTTCAACTGGTGATAGAAAGTGAGACTATTATTTGTTTCAGCATACTCCATGAGCGTATCTATTAATGAACATACCTGTGCTGTATCAGCGTCCTGCAACGTATACAGCGCGCACTGGAGAACTCGCAACAATGTCAGTTTCATTATAATCACCCGTTATCAGAAGTTAGTCTTTGGCCGCTGCCGTCCCATATAGCTGGTTCAGCCTGTTTTGAAGTCGGGAGCTTACAGGAGTGTGGCGCCAGGGTAGCCATACAAGGCCTTTCTGTCACCGCAGCCTGTCCCATTTTGTTTGAGCTTCGAGACGAATCAGCAGATGCATTTTCGTCCACTCATGCTGTTAGTACCAACTCAATTTTCCATCAGCCTCAACAGAACAAAGCAATGACACGTACGTATGTCGTTTCGTTCGTTCTGAAAAGGCAAGTATCTCACGCTATGGCGGCAAACCAACAGCGTCATTCACCGGAATCCCCACATTACCACTCTCCCTAACCCCTCCCTCCCACCCATTACCTTGGATCTGATCTCTTAGCTTAGCTCTCTCTCTCTCTCTCTCTCTCTCTCTCTCTCTCTCTCTCTCTCTCTCTCCCTGGCTTGATAAAAAAAAAAATGTTCAAATGTGCTGCTGAGGTCCTCGGTCCCTAGACTTTCACACTACCTTAACTAAGTTAAAGTAACGTGTGCTAAGAACAACATACACACCGATGCCCGAGGGAGGACTCGAACCTGCGACGTGAGCAGCGGCGCAATCCGGGACATGGCGCCTCTAACCGCACGGCCACTCAGCGCAGCTGGCTTGAGCACAATTCTGTATATCTGGCTATGATGTCAATGCATGTGCTCCGTGTTAAGGGCGCCGGTAAGGTAGTTTGTACGGGAAGGCAGCTAGACTTCAGTGTATAGAGTACGTTTAATACTTTGGAAGACAAATGGTGACCCGCAAGTACCAATAGAAAAGGACCATTTCCTGTCGTGTTAAGAACATACGTAATACTGTATTGTATTGTATGTTAACCGGGGGCCTAGAGACGACGGAGAGGCTCCGTCCCCGCCGCAGCCGCAGTGGTCCACAACCCCAAGACGACTACCGCAGTCCACTTCACCCTTCCGCCACGCCACATGGAATCACTCTTTCAGGGTTATTGTGCGGTTGGGCCCCCGGTGGCCACCCCCCCCCCCTCTCCCCTCTCCCCTCAAGGGAACGTCTCACACCAGACGAGTGGAACCCCTATGTTTGTGTGGTAAAGTAATGGTGGTGCACGCGAACGTCCTAAAAAAAGACTGGCCGACTCACCAGCCCTCGACACAAGTCCGTCGGGCGGATTCATGCCTGGGACCAGGCGCTCCTACTCAGTCCGGAAGGCCGCGTGTTAGACCCCATGGCTATTCGGGCGGGCTTCATAATACTGACTTTGAAATCATTTTCTTGATGGAAAAACCACCTGACTACACTTTATTTCTCTGAGAGATAGGGGCACGGACAACCCCACCCCGACCGTTGCCCCTGGGAACGGAAGCACTTGCTCTGTCTCATTTACCGTTGCGTAACGTCAGTGAAAGTTGCTCCCAGCTAAATATTCTTCGCTTACTTCTAATTGCAGACCATGTCGATATTTGATGCATGAAAGGTATTCGCAGTCACGAATACGAACAACCGTCAGATATATAAGGGATTAAAGACAGTGAACATTTGTACCACCGAGCGAGGTGGCGCAGTGGCTAGCACACTGGACTCGCTTTCGGGAGGACGACGGTTCAATCCCGTCTCCGGCCATCCTGATTTAGGTTTTCCGTGATTTCCCTAAATCGCCTCAGGCAAATGCCGGGATGGTTCCTTTGAAAGGGCACGGCCGGTTTCCTTCCCCATCCTTCCCTCACCCGAGCTTGCGCTCCGTCTCTAATGACCTCGTTGTCGACGGGACGTTAAACACTAATCTCCTCCTCCTCCATTTGTACCGAAGCTGGGCCCAAACACAGATTTCCCGCTACACTTGAGCGATCGCCTTAACAGCTTGGGCTACCTGTGCACGTTTCATGGCCACACCCAAACTCGCGTAAGCCGTCGTTCATGCGTCACAATCTGCGCTCGTACACATCTACATCTACAAGGATACTCTGCAAATCACATTTAAGTGCCTGGCGCAGGATTCATCGAACTACATTCACAATAATTCTCTATCATTCCAATTTCGTACAGCGCGCGGAAGAAGCGAACACTTATATTTTTCTGTGTGAGCTCTGATTTCCCGTATTTTACTAAGATGATCGTTTCTCCCTATGAAGGTCGACGTCAACAGAATATTTTCGCATTCGGAGGAGAAAACTCATGATTGAAATGTCAGATTCTGCCGCAGCGAAAAACGCCTTTGTTTTAATAATGTCCACCCCAAATACAATATCAGTTCAGTGACAATCTCTCCCCTATTTCGGAATAATGCAATACGTGCTGCCCTTCTATGAACTTTCTCGATGTGCTCCGCCATTCTTATCTGGTAAGGATCCCACACCGCGCAGCAGTATTCTATAAGAGGACGAACAAGCGTAGCGTAAGCAGTCTCTTCAGTAGACTTGTTTCGTCCGGCCCCGGTAGCTAAGTGGTTCGCCGGCACGGTAGCTCAGCGTGTTCGGTCAGAGGGTTAGCAGCCCTCTGTAATAAAAAAAAAACTGAGTTAATCCATCATAAACGAACTTAAATGGATGTCTTACGACGTCCGCCCCGACCACACACAACGAACGAAAACGAACAAAATGAGAAATAATTTTAAAAAAGTGGTCAGCGTGACAGAATGTCAGTCCTAAGGTCCCGCGTTCGGTTCCTGGCTGGGTCCGAGATTTTCTCCGCTCAGGGACTGGGTGTTGGGTTGTCCTAATCATCATCATTTCATTCCCGTCGACGCGCGGGTCGCCGAAGTGGTGTCAACTCGAAAGACCTGCACCAGGCGAACGGTCTACCCGACGGGAGGCCCTAGCCACACGACATTTCATTTCATTTTGCAAGTGTCCTCCCAATAAAATGCAATCTTTCGTTAGCGTCTCCCACAACATTTTCTATGTCTTCCTTCCAATTTAAGTCGTTCGTAATTGTGATTCCTAGGTATTTAGTTTAACTTACGGCCTTTAGATTAGACTCATTTATGTGTAACCGAAGTTTAACAGATTCCTCTCAACACTCAGGTTGATATCCCCACACATTTTGTTATTTAAGGTCAATTGCCAATTTTTGCAGCTTACACATATCTTTTGTAAATCGTTTTGCTTCTTTTTTATCTCCTGATGACTTTACTAGACGAAAAGTGACAGCATCATCTGCAAACAACCTAAGACGGCTGCACAGGTTGTCTCCCATATCTTTTATAAAGATAAGGAAGAGCAAAGGGCCTATAACACTACCTTGGGGAACGCCAGAAATCACATCTCTTTTACTCGACGGCTTTCCGTCAGCTGCTATGAACTGGGACCTCTCTGACAGGAAATCACGAATTCAATCACATAACTGAGACGATATTCCACAAGCACTCAATTTCACTACAAGCCGCTTGTGTGGTGCTGTGTCAAAAGTCTTCTGGAAATCTAGAATACGGAATCAATTTGAAATCCTTTGTCAATAGCACTCGATACGTCATTGAGTAAAGAGCCAGTTATGTGTCACAAGAAAGATATTTTCTAAATTTCCAAATCCCTGCTGCATATTGACGTTAATGATAAGGGCCTATAATTTTGAGGATTACTCCAATTCTTTCTTGAATACTGATGTGACCTAGCAACTTTTCAGACTTTGGGTACGGATCTTTGTCGAGCGAACGGTTGTATATGATTGGGAAGTATGGAGCTATTGCGTCAGGATACTTTTAAAAGAACCTGATTCGGATACAATTTGGACCGAAAGACTTGTTTTTGTTAAGCGATTTAAGTTGCTTCACTAATCCGAGAATATCTTCTTCTACGTTATTCATGTTGGCAGCTGTTCTTGTTTCGAATTCTGCAGTACGTACTTCGTTTTCTTTGGTGAAGGAATTTCGGAAGGCTGAGTCTAGCGCCTCTGCTTTGGCAGCACTGTCTTCGATAGTATTTCCATTGCTATCGCGCAGAAAAGGCATTCATTGTGTCTTGTCTCTAGCATACTTCACACGTATGTGAAGAATCTCTTACGATTCTGCCAAGTTTCGAGACAAAGTTTCGTTGAGGAAACTATTATAAGCATCTCGCATTGAAGTCCGCTCTAAATTTCGAGTTTCTGTAAAAGATCGCCAATCTTGGAGATTTTGCGCCCGTTTAAATTTGGCATTTTTTTGTTGTTTCTGCAACAGTGTCTACGGTGTGCTCCTGGGAATGTCAGTAAAAGACTTTTGGTTTAAATAAAGATTAATGTCTACGAATAATAATAAAAAAGTAAGGAGACATTCTAGAATTACAGCCTGGAGAAAACGTGGCACCGAATCAGTATTTAAAAATGTATATTCTTTGAGGCAAAGGATATTATTGTAATAACTTTATACTAATTACATGTTATCCAGTGTAAAACTGTTTAGACTTAAGTATTCAGTGCACCCATCCTCTCTACGCAAAGTATATTATTAAGTTTTCAGGACGCTGAGACGAGTTAACCGCTCCAAGGCTGGCGAGTTTTGACAACCACTACGCGCCACATCACTTAAAAAATTCTTTTACAGCTTCCTGCACAAGATAGACTACGAGTAGGACATATACATATTCTGCAAATAAATTTCGAATACAGCAATAGCAGTTGTTATAAAAATATTAAGAAATTCAACCAGGACTACTGTTGAGTGATTTCTTTGTGTCCTTTCTCGGCCGATGTTTTATTAATAGCTTTTGAAGAATTAAAGAGAAAGTACACTATGCAAAGAAATTATTAACAGTTGCATACAATATTCACAACGCGACTCCACGATAATTAATTTCTCATGCTTTTCATCTGTGATAAATCCCTGAAATAAAAATTCTACTTATAATATTCTTACGTACGTAGTTACGTGTCCTGCATTTAAACGCTTTACTCTGGATCATAAATATCATAAATAGTAAAAAAAGACATATTGACAGTGAAAAACATCTAAAAGAACCCAATTCATATTATGCCATTTACTGATCTATAGATACGATCGCTATAAAAAAAAATGCACACAGTGTTCTAATCCGCTTTGTCAGCCAAGGAGAATCAGCTCTGTCGTTTGTTAATTTATTTGGTACAACCTCTCAACTGCTACCGATACTACTTCTTTGAAATAAGCCACATCTGGTCTGCATGTACATTCTTAATTTGGAAGGGGTCGAGATTGTGTCTCAGGAAGGCGTCAAGTGAAATTTTATCTAGTTTTTCGGATGGGTATATTTTACATTTATTTTTGGAGGATTTGGGGGCTACAGTATTCAATCCCACTACGCCAACCCTGTGTTCACTAATACCTGTATCCGTTTTGATGTTGTTTTTAGCTGAGGGTTATTTGTTGCTAAGAGGTCAAGTGTGTTGCCACAACCTTTTCCTATTCGCATGAGTTCATGGACTAACTACTCGAAATAATTTTTAGCACAATTTCGGATGATGTTTTATGCGTACCCTCGGATTTAAACATGTACTTTTCGCCAACATATTGAAGGTAAATTAAAGTCATCACCAATTGTAAGTGTATAAGTGGGGTACGTGTTTGAAATTAAATTCAAGTTTTCTTTAAACCTTTAAGCAATAGTATCATCTGAATTGGGAGATCGGTAAAAGGATCCCATTATTATTTAATTTCGGTTGCCAAGAATGACCTTTGCCCATTATAACTCACAGGAAGTATCTACTTCAATTTCACGACACGATAAATTACTCCTAACCGCAACCAACACGCCACCGCCAATTGTGTTTAGCCTATCCTGTGGAAACACTGTTAGGTTTTTAGCAAACATTTCGGCTGAACTTATGTCCGGCTGTAGCCAGTTTTCAGTGCCTATAACGATTTGAGCCATCAGTGCTTTCTATTAGGAGTGGAGCTCTGGTACTTTCCCAACACAGCTACGACATTTCACAACTGTTATACCGACACTTCCTCTACCTACGTTCTTCCTGTGTTCGGCCTGCACCCTTTGAGACTGAAGCCCTTTTTGTGTTTTCCCGAGAGCCTCTAACCTAAAACACCGCCGAGTCCACGCCACAGAGCACCTGCTACCCGTGCAGCCACTTCCATCGTGTAGAGGACTCATGAACTATGCAGCGGAAACCGAAACCCAATCACCCTATGACGCAAATCGAGGAATCTACAGCTTACACGGTCGCAGAACCGTCTGAGACTCTCATTCAGTGCCTCCACTCGGCTCCATACCGGAGGCCGGCAATCGGTCCTGTCGACTATGCTGCAAATAGTGAGCTCAAATTCATCTCGAAAGCAAGACTGGCATCCTTTAACACCTCTTTTAGCCGCTCGAAACCGGAGACAATATCTTCAAATCCTTACCGACACACATCGTTGGTACCGAAGTGAGCCTCCACCTGTGCTCTTCGTGGCAACCAGATGAACCCGTTCCACGTCTGGAATGACTCCACCCGGTATGAACACAGAGTGCACATTGGATTTCTTCCCCTTCTTGGTAACCATGTTCCGAAGGGGCCTCACAACGCATTTAACATCGGAGCTCCCAACTACCAATGATACCACCCTCTGTGAATGCCCGGATCTTGCAGGCTGAGAGTTTCCTCTGAAAGAGGACAGGCCACTATATCTGACTAAGTGACAGTATCAGCCACAAACAGCACATGGAATCTATTTGTCAGACTAACCGGCGAGGCCGTACGTGAGGACCCCTGGGAAGTCTTTCACCGCCTGCCATGCTTCAAGGCGACCTCCCATTGTAGCACGGGTGAGCCGTCAACATCAGTAACTGGGCTGGCCACTAGAGAAGACCGATCGGAGGACTCGGACGTGCTTGACATCCGTTGGATCCTGACAGCCGACACACAACTATGACTCCCATCCACTGCAGCTTCAAGCTATGTAATAGAAACCATCACACCCTGTAGCTGAGAGCAAAATGTCACCAACTCGGCTCGCATCCGCACACAACAATCAAAGTCCCTATCTGTACTAAAGACCGTGGAAAACTTCACTACTCAAAAAGTGGACTATCGATAAGTGGTGCCGAGCTCTATAGCAGACCCTGACGCAAACGCAAGAACTGTGTCTAATAGATTAATACAGGAAGATTCAAAAACCGAACTACCGAAGCACTCAGGAGAGACTAAGTAATTCGCTCTTTATTGGGAAAATGTACACTACTGGCCATTAAAATTGCTACACCAAGAAGATGAGGTGCTACAGTCGCGAAGTTTAACCGACAGGAGGAAGATTCTGTGATATGCAAATGATTAGTTGTTCCATGCTTTCACACAAGGTTGGCGCCGATGGCGACACCTACAACGTGCTGACATGAGGAAAGTTTCCAACCGAATTCTCATACACAAACAGCAGTTGACCGGCGTAGCCTGGTGAAACGTTGTTATGATGCCTCGTGTAAGGAGGAGAAAGGCGTAGCATCACGTTTCCGACTTTGATAAAAGTCATATTGTGGCCTATCGCAATTGTGGTTTATCGTATCGCGACATTGCTGCTCGCGTTGGTCGAGATCCAATGATTGTTAGCAGAATATAGAATCGGTGCGTTCAGGAGGGTAATACGGAACGCCGTGCTGGATCCCAACGGCCTCGTATCACTAGCAGTCGAGATGACAGGCATCTTATCCGCATGGCTGTAACGGATCGTGCAGCCACGTCTCGATCCCTGAGTCAACAGATGGGGACGTTTGCAAGACAACAACCAACTGCACGAACAGTTCGACGACGTTTGCAGAAGCATGGACTATCAGCTTGGAGACCGTGGCTGTTGACGCTGCATCACAGACAGGAGCGCCTGCGATGGTGTACTCAACGAGGCACCTGGATGCACGAATGGCAAAACGTCTTTTTTGGGATGAATTCAGGTTCTGTTTACAGCATCATGATTGTCGCATCCGTGATCGGCGACATCGCGGTGAACGCACATTGGAAGCGTGTATTCGTCAACCCCATACTGCTGTATCACCCGGCGTGATGGTATGGGGTGTCACTGGTTACACGTGTCGGTCAGCTTTTGTTCACATTGACGGCACTTTGAACAGTGGACTTTACATTTCAGATGTGTTACGACCCGTGGCTCTACCCTTCATTCGATCCCTCCGAAACCCTACACTTTAGCAGGATAATGCACGGCCGCAAGTCGCAGGTCCCGTACGGGCCTTTCTGGATACAGAAAATGTTCGACTGCTTCCCTGGCCAGCACATTCTCCAGATCTCTCACCAATTGAAAACGTCTGGTCAATGGTGGCCGAGCAACTGGCTCGTCACAATCCGCCAATCACTACTCTTCATTAATTGTGGTATCGTCTTGAAGCTGCATGGGCAGCTGTACCTGTACACGCCATCCGACCTCTGTTTGACTCAATGCCCAGGAGTATCAAGGCCGTTATTACAGCCAGAGGTGGTTGTTCAGGGTACTGTTTTCTCAGTATCAATGCATCCAAATTGCGTGTAAATGTAATGACATGTTAGTTCCAGTATAATGCATTTGTCCAATGAATACCCGTTTATCATCTGCAATTTGCATGGCTAGTTGTGTATTAGATATTAAATTAACACGCAGAAACTCAAGAAACTAAACTATCAAAGCACACAGATGAAATTACACAATTCGCTCTTGGTTAGGAAATCATAAAAGCCACAAAATCAGTTACTTCCCTGTTGCTGCTTCTGTATCGGCCGGTTGCGCTGTCTGACACATATTACGTAATTCCCGTGCAGGGGAGGACATTTTAATTCAAAGTTGCTGCCTGATATCAGTGGCCAAATATGATATTGTCTGTGCTGCCTGTTTTATTAAGACGTACGCTGCAGTGCTTCTTCGAATATGCATGTATTTCAGAAGGAACAATGCATCGTTCTTCTTATCAACACAGGCACTGCAACACCTTATCAATATATGTTTCACTTCTTGACTTTCCTATTAGAGATGTGATATCCTCCCCTTTCTCCCAGTAGCCAAGAAATCTGGGGCCCCTGGTTGTATGAGCTTTGCCAAAACGTTGCATAATCTAATACTGGATAAGTAATCAATTCGGAATTGCAGCCGCCCGTTAACATTAACCGCGTCTACAAACTGTGACAAACTCCTCTCATTTTCGCCACCTGCGATTGCAGGAGTTATGGAACAAAACGGAATGAGTTAGCCACAGACATATAGGGTTTATTTGCTTGCTTTTACTGGGTGAATATTTGTTCAGCAGAGACAAATGACTCCTGGACGGTACTCATTCCATTAACAGTACACCAAGTAAACAAGTAATATTTCTGCTTATCCAACAGAAGCAAATATTTGTGTAAACAATGAGAGGAAACACTTGTTTGCAGCCCCTCCTCCCTACTGCGAAGAGTATGTGCATACATGACTAACAAATATATCTTAAAACGAAACAGTGAAGCTGGAGTTACGAGTGTATTTATGTCAGGCCTCATAAACAACATAATTTAATTAACACTGCTTCATTGTTAACTGAGCGGTTAACAATTTGGTTTCATCAGCTAGTACAAAAGGAAGTACAAAAATTTTAGGCGACGTTGGATCATAGATGTGATTACTCTATCACTTTTTCAACTGAAAGATTAAAGTCATTTGCAGTGATAAGATGTAGACTTGGCGAATATGTGTCACTAACGTTACTAGTATTAAATAGCGGATAGAAGGCCTAAATAACTAGCGTGATCAAGAGTAATTTACTGGAGACCCTTACAGCCAGCACTCAGGAAACTATCAATCACATGGAAATCGCTCGTCCGTCACTAATTAATAGATACAGTTTGCCTCGACGTAAATGAACTAATATTTTAAATAATAATTCATAAGCATTTTATCAATGCAAGCTTACTTCAGTTCAGTAGTGAAACAGTGTCACGCAAATTTGTTGCCTAAATGGGGACTGAGCCTGCTGTCCTATTCGTGAATACTGATTTTGTCCAAATCCATGGTATTTTCAGGCTTAACCAGAAATGAAAGGGGCAGAAGTGGGAGATCCTGATACCCTAGTATTTATTTAAAAAATATCGTTTTTGGCGCGGGTGGCGATGCGTCAGCCATTTACGTTACCGGGATTTCCAGGCAACAGTTGGCGCAGTGGAAGGAGTAGAAAAAGTACAGAACGTCAATGTGAGGGTTATGGGGTCGAGCACCTATGCGGGAAGATGTTTTATTTTAGATATTTACATTTTTTACACTGAAAATAAACCGAAATAAAGCTAGGCATATTATATTCATTAAAACTCTGATGAAAGACGTGAATGTGTCTACTCACAGCGTCCACGAGGACTCTGGAAATAAAGTTCTAAGCAGGGACTGTCACTATCTCGTACAGGACTTCGAGCAGCTAATGTTATTCTGTGATACCTATTTAGATCGTGAGATCGACAATTTTATCAAAAATTTTAAAAATTGATTCAAATGTTTCAAATGGCTCTGAGCACTAAGGGACTTAACTTCTGAGGTCATCAGGCCCCTAGAACTTAGAACTACTTAAATCTAACTAACCTAAGGACATCACACACATCCATGACCGAGGCAGGATTCGAACCTGTGACCGTAGCAGCAGCGCGGTTCCAGACTGTAGCGCCTAGAACCGCTCGGCCACCACGGCCGGCTCAAAATTGATTGTACCTCTTCCAGAGAGAAAAAGAAATCACATTCCGAAGAGATTACATCAAAATACATCCAGTGTAGAAATGATGCATTACGCGCGGTTTGCTGCCAAACCGAGCTGTGAGAGAGAACCTTTCATGAATGTAAACCTAGTTTGTTTTCCCATGGAAACTTTAAAAGTACCATCTAACTGTAAAAATGCGGCCTTTATAACGTGTGCAAGATGCCGAGGTACATATTGTTTCACCTTTTTTGTGATGGATATCAACCCAATGCATGTAAGTCATCAACTTTAATACAATAAAAGTCTGTAATTTCATGTGTATGCCTTACAAATCCCTTCCAGGACATTTGTTTGCAATCCGAAATTTTCCTTTGTCTTCCCTTTCTATGTCTTTTATGGAAATATTTGCAAATACAAAATAATGAGCATGAATTCGCTTTACTAGTAGTTCAAGTAAAGTGAAAATGAAAATAAAAGAAATTATCCGCGTAGCGATTCGACCTCATGTCCCTCGGATTACCCTTCTGTACTCTTTCCGCTAAGTCAGTCGCTGCTGGGGAATTACGCTAATGTAATGGCTCAGCCCTCACACGATCCGCTCCAAAAATACCATTTCTGAAAACAGTCTGTTAAGACAGGCACTCACGGATCCCTTGTAATTGAGTTTTCATTCCAAGAACTTGAAGCGGTTCTGTCGGTTCCTTTCTTACGACCTGCCGTTTGGCGCCCCCAAGAGAGTTACGTTGAATTTCACGCTGTTACTATTACGAGGCGCCTCTGGAGGAAGGATGAGCGAGGGAACGATATATTTATGACAAAGTCATATGTTTTCAAATCACCTTCCATCGTGTAAATCTTCCTGAGGAGTGGATGGGTGAATCAGTCTGCCTTCAAAGTTCGACGGAGAACCAAGGACCAACTTCAGGCCGCATGAGCTATTCCAAGGTTTCAGTAATTTTATTATTGCACGGACAGTGGTAAACGAAAGCGTGTCGGTGATGTTCCTTTACTTAGAACCACGCTGATCGGATGTTGGCGAGATACCTTACGGATTCTAGTTCTCTCCTACCCTCAGCGAACCAGCGAACAGGCCGGAGCTTTGCTTATTGGTGCCTTCTAAGTACGACACGGCCTTCTCGGTCAGTTTACTGATACAGTTTGGAGATTGGCACCGAGTCGTTATTTCATCGTGTAAGAACTATCAATCAATTTTCTTTTATTGACTCAGTCCCGTAGTTTTTGTGGTTATAGTAACGACTTTATTCAATTAGTAGGTGGACTTTGACCGTGAGGAGATGCTCCCACCTGCACTTAAAGATCAAAGAGCTGAGTGTTGCATGCATTTGTTTATTTCTAAATTCAAATAGTGTTTGTTCTGGACACTTTTTAAGTCGTTTCTCTTAGAATTAGTATGTCTTCAATGGGTTCGTTCGTGCTTTAGTCTCGATTCTTTGTTGGTGACCATCCCATATGGCACTGCAGTGGATCGGAAGTAAATGCATGATCGTCTTCAGCGAATGCATTTAGTCGCATCGTGGCCGTCTCTATGAGAATATTTTGATTAGAATAGAGATATTTTCTTCTGATACTGAACTTACCACTCATAATCTGAAGCTGCAATGCGTCATTCATGTTGTATCCCACAAGCCATACTATGTTTCACATTATCGTACATGAGATTGTGAACCGAAAAACTACTGACGTGCGTATCTTTTCTTCCCTCGTTCTCCATTTATAGAACTTGAAGCGTTTGACGCCAGCGCCATATTTCACCGGTGGAAGGCCTGTATTCGCCCATTCGCCCTGGTTTTACCCTAGTCGGTTTGATCTTAACAAATGAACAGATGTAATAAAGTCTATTAGTTCAGAATTCACGTGTTCCTAATGTCTTCGTTCATGCTTCAATTTTGATCCTTCGTCTGTGACCACTCCACCTGGACACTGTAGTGTTGGATAAATCGCCTTCAACAACTGTACTCAGGTATATCGTGGTCTTCCCTGCAGGAACAAAGTTATCCGGGTTCAGAGACATTCGTTCGGTGTTGAACATAGCATTCATAGCTCGAAGCTTCAATGTAGCCTTTATTATCATATATAAGTCAGTGATCCAAACAATTACTGTCATGCTTAACAACATTTCTCTCGCTCCGCATTTACAGAAACTGATACGTTCTGCACCAGAGTCGTATCTTAGCCTATGTCTGCTAAGATACGGCGCTGGTGCAGAACGTTTCAGTTTCTATAAATGAACGATGAGAGAAATGTAGTTATGCAGACAGTACTTGTTTGGATCATGTTCACACTGCTCTTACCACAATTGGTTTGATAGTAGAAACTGAACACCTGTGGATGCTTAATTGATTTATCTCTGAATCGTGGTAAGATAATTTTATTGGTTTGAGTGACCTGTTCCCAATATCCATGCTCCATACTTCTCTGCTAATCCACTATGCATATAAATAAACTATATCTGCAATGGAATACCTATGCAGATGAACCTGAGTTACTAATTCTTTTAGGTGACGATGTAATTAATTCTACACCACTATTCTTGTTGCCTGTGTTTCATTGGCTGCAGCGACTTTAATTAAGGTTTTATTCTAACGACGGTCATATTACGTGTTTAGAAGCAATAAATGTCCCCTATTCGTCATAATTGGCCCACTAGGAATCGTGTAGATGCAAATGTCACAACTTTCAACGAGCTAATCTTTATACCGGCATAAAAAATGCTAGAAAGGTAAGAAGACAAATGAAATTTGCAACTAAGTTTCATATAAACTCCCTGTCTGCATCACCTCGTACACTTGAGCTAGAGCGATATTTTTTATTTACCCTGTGCACGTAAAAGCGATGCTAGTGCTATCAGTGATCCGAGCCAGTTGAAACAGTTTGAAGAAAAGCATTTTTGTAGCAATCAGTAGTACATTTTGCACTCTATTTTTACGCTGTTTCCGTTTTTAGAACTGTGATCACTGGGAGACTAATTAACGTTAACAGGAAAGTATTCGTAGTATACATAGATTAAGGGATCGAGAAATATAATAATGGTTCTCAATTACATCAAAATCATAGTCAACACTTACAAAGCAATACCTTTACATCAGACTTATCAAACAGGCACACTTCTCATCAATGAATCATTAGCATACAGAAGACCACGATGTTTTGTAGTTCAATAAACAGTACAAATCATGTAGCCAATGTCATAAATCCCACAGACAGGTTACGTAAAAGCTACTGACAGTTAACAGGTGACTGTCACTAAGACCATATAAAATCTAAGATCACCAAAGAGTCGAATACCAAAGAGCAAAAACATATTATGATATACAAAACAGTCATTAAAGAAGTCTGAGTACAACCAACAGAAAAGTAGTTAAATGTTTTTATAATGTTGTGTGTGCTATCAACAACCAGCATCCATTGAGTTCAGAATAAGAAAAACAAGCCTACATGTCATTACATAAAAACTACTGCAAACAAATAAATCTTAACTCACAAAAATGATGTCTTCTGCGTTTCATACTTTTTGGTACAGTATAATAATATCATTATGTAAAGTACTTGTTTTGATAGTAATTAAAATCAGTGACTTTTAATACATCATGACAGACAGTCATACCATCAGGTCGACATTAAATCCATAATTGAGCCGTTATGTAACACATTCATCAAGAAAATCGAGTACTAGAAACAACAAAGGATGAAAGACCAAACGTTTTTAGCATACCCCAGAATTACTAAATATATGAGTATTTGGGTAAAGGGGTTACCACCCCAGTCTTTATTGTTGCCAGACATCTCCAAGATGGCGGCGATGACATCACCCAAGATGGCGGCCTGTAGACTTGGCAACAGCGCATAACTTGATCCAAGATGGCGGCAGTGACATCAGCTGACGACTTGAGTACTATTGTCCAATATGGCGGTTTTTGGCAGGAAAGTGCCACACCCCCTTAGTGGGAAGCTTGAATTTTGGCAGGATATGGAATTATGTGGTTCTACGGGTCATCCGGCAGTCAACCACCCTTCTTGCATGATGGAGCTTCATCCTCTTGGAAAATGGGCGGGATTTTGAATTTTGCAGGGAATTTTGCGCTAAGAGCTTACTCCTGCATCTGAGGGGAGTTAGGCTTACTAGAAAGATTTCAAGATGTCATTCAATTCGAATATAATTTTCTTAATTTTGTTTAAATATGTTGAAATTTATTATCTACCTACAGAAGTTGCAGCTTAGTGTAATGTTACAAGCAGAAGACGCTGAGATATCAGTGCTTGTTGAGCTGTGAGTGTGGAAGGAGCATGTGTCAATTACCAAGATGTTGGTGCCAGACAGGGGGAGTTTTAATAGATGTATTTCATTCACTCATTCAGCTGAGGAGTGCATCCACAGCTCACTGCATGAGGAATGGAAGCGGGCATTAATGCTTGAACATATGAAGAGGAAGAATACAGTCCTGCAGTAAATGCTGTGCATCAAGATGCATTAAAGGTGGATTATGCAATGCATGAAAACATCTGTCTCTGCTGGAACTATCTGTCATTTCTAAAACCTACATATAAGCTCCCACCCCACAAAAGACAACTGCCTCCGATCCAGCAGACAAAATAACTGAGCTAGTTCGCGAGTTCACCGCTAGAGGGTGCCACGATAGGTCACATGATCTTGCAATTCAGTCAATATGAGCACAGCATCATGATGGCATCACATGTTTTTCTCAGCTGCACGTGCGCCCCAGCCACCTCATCAACCCAGCAGTCTGGAGGGGAAAAGAGGCAGGAAAAGATCTCAGCTTGTCCTGTGCTGCTGGAGAGAGGAAGGAGTGTACTTGATTTATTTTTGGAACAATTTATTTCGGAACGGATTTGATGTAGTTTATTTATTACGCTGATGCAAAACACTCACCCTGATGTGCTTAGGGTCACAATACACAGTTTACAGACCTGGAAACTAATCGCCAATAATGCAGTACACTGATGTTCAGAGACGCAAACAACTCGTAAATTACCTAAATAATCCAATACACAGCATACAGACGTGCAAACTACTCATAGATAACCAAAATAATGCATGTATAACGCTATGCAAACATGCTCACAACGCTTAAACACCCGAAAATAATGCAGTGCACAAACGTTCAGTGCACGTATGAAACCCAAAGTATCAGCGACTTGAACACTCATTCTACGGGATGGAAAGCCTAAGTCCACCCCCGACACATGGAAACTGTCCATATGCGAGAGAGGAAGGTTAGGTTAGTGTACTTTGTTTGGTTTGGTCAGGAAACTGACGCAAACATCGATCCTAATTAAGTAATGAATCACAGAGATCAATCCTAATTACACAGCTATATGCATAGCACTGCAAAAGGATGGCATTAAATAGCATTACAGTTTAACAAACTAACGATACCATACAACTAGTTTTATTCTGCTGGGAATAAATTTCGCAGTATCAAACAAAACTAAATAGATGTCGATCCTAATTATGTAAATAATCAGTAATGGCGGACCTAAATACACAACTGTATGCATAGGGCTTCACAAGGACGGCATAAAATCACAATACAGCGCAAAAACTGACCATACCATATAACTGGTGTTATCCTACTGGGAAAAATTTCGCAACACCACCCGAAAACAGCGACTGAAACACTCAAACTCTGCCCTACACCTACAAGCGAGGGGGAAAAAGTAAATAAAGTACATTCCTCCCTCTCTTCAGCAGCACAGAACCGGCTAAGTTCTTTTCCTGTCTCTTTTCCCCTCCAGAACGCCGGGGGGATGACGAGGCTGGGGCACACGTGCAGCTGAGAAAAATGTGTGATGTCATCATGATGCTGTGCTCATATTGACTGAATTGCAAGATCATGTGACCTATCGTGGTGCCTTCTAGTAGTGAACTCGCGAGCTACTTTAGTTCTTTGGTCTGCTGAATCGGAGGCAGTTGTCTCTTGTGGGGTGGGAGCTTATATGTAGGTTTTAGAAATGACAGATAGTTCCGGCAGAGACAGATCTTTCCATGCATTGTGTAATGCATCTTTAATGGATCTCGATGCAAAGCATTTATTTGCCAGAGTGTATTCTTCCTCTTCATATGTTCAAGCATTAAAGCTCGTTTCCATTCCTCATGCAGTGAGCTGTGGTTGCACTCCTCCAATGGATGAGTGAATGTAATCAATCTATTAAAACTCCCTCTGTCTGACACCAACATCTCGCTGATTGAACACATGCTCCTTCCACACTGACAGTGTTGATATCTTAGCCCCTTCTGCTGGTAACACCACACTAAGGGGCTACTGCAGTAGATGATAAATTTAAACAAATTAAACAAATTTTATTCGAATTGAATGACATCATGAGAGGTCTCTAGTGGTGGCAACACCATACTATCCCCCTCAGCAGCAGGAGTAAGCTCTTAGAGCAAAATTCCCTGCAAAATTCCAAATTCCCGCCCATTTTCCAAGAGGATGACTCACCCTCATGTAAAAGTCAGAAAGGGGGGCGGGGGACTGCCGAATGACCCATAGACATAATTCCATTTCCTAATAAAAGTCAAACATCGCGCCAAAGGAGCGTGGCACTTTCCCTCCATAAGCCGCCATGTTGGATAACGGTTTTCATGTCATCAACTGACGTCATGGACGCCATTTTTCATTACGTCAGGTGCTGTTGCCAACTCTACAGGCTGCCATCTTCGATGATGAATCGCCGCCATCTTGTATACGAGTATGACAACAATGGAGAGTGGGGTGGTAAACCCCTACCCTACTACTGATATGGACCTACATTAAAGGTCAGTAATATGACATGAATGTAATTAAACGCAGACCTCAGTTGAACAGATAGCATGAAACTTAGACCTTAGGCTACTGAAGACATAATACTTAAGACTGAGCTATTGATGACCAACACTGGATGTGATTGATTATAAATTAAATCTGTACTATTCACATCTCAGCTACTCATACCAACGCAAACATACCAATTAAATTATATGAAATTTTATAAACTGTACACAAATGTGACAATAAAGTCAAGTAATCATACTGTACAAACAGATACATACCATTAAATTGTGCACAATATACACATATATACTAGTCAATAATAGAAGATTAATGGAGTAAGTCTAGTCCTCAGGTTACATGCGAGATAAACATGAGGCTATATAGATTGCTGGTCAATATGAAAATATGAATGCTGCAAACCTGTCTATAGCTGACATAGCACTCACATTACAAAAGTCAATCATCAGTTGGCAGCTTTGGCAGATGGTGACACTCAAGCATTAAGCAGGTGCAGAATGTTATGAGTTGTTTTGGATTCATTGCAGTACTTTCTATTAAACCCAGATATTGTATTTTTAATGCTGTTTGTATAAATATCGTGAATTTTCGAGTTTGCATTCTACTCATGTCTTTCATGAAAAAAAAAAACTACGTTTAGTTTATATCGGTGGAGTGCTCACAAGCCAGTGTTAACATCTACTCTCCATCTAATGGTTATGTGTTGTTTTGGATTCATAATGGGGGTTTACACAATTTCCTGATAGCGTCGGTTTAAGATTGTTGTTATAAAATATCATGCTTTCTAATTTTCAATCACTTAATGTCTTCTGACGCTTAGACTCAACCAACATATGTCATGTTATTCTACGCCTACTTGACGCTTGAAGATAGTTTCAGACTTCACCAAAAGAAATATTTACTAATTATTACTGTATCACTATTTAAGAGTGTTCTAGTGCTTTTCAATTCTTTGCAATGGTGGCATCATGTATGAGAAATGTGGATGTTGTAATAGGTTAATTGGTATATGAAAATTGTTTAGTGGTGTTTCACTGGGGACAATGCAGGAGGAAGGCCAAAAAACGCCAGAGGAGGCTCTTCTGTGGAGTTGTATGTTATGTAGTCCAAACAAGAAAATCGTGGAACATCAAAGAAAGATCTGCGTCTTTTAGGCAGAATTCGAAATGGCATATCTTGAATAAGATAGTGTGAAGGGGTAAAGACACAATGTTAGCTAAGAGACGGTGACAAGTATTTGGAAAAGGAGAAAACCTCAGAAATCTCATTTCCCATTGCGGTTGGCAATCCATTTGCCTTCTTATATATTGTAGGAGAAAGGCCATAACTATTTATGAGGTAAGTAGAATGCATCAGACTTGTAGGAACGACTTTTGGTGTAGGTCAGTAGAAAAGTCAAGAAGAAAGAAAAAGTGTCTTACTGTTAAGTAGTAGTCATGGGAGACATACAGGTCAATCGCTACAGGAAAAGTTAGGTGTAGAACAGGAGGTCACAAGGACAGTAAAACCAGCTCCAGGCGTAGACAGGCGACAGGTAACATAGGGTACTTGTGCAGAGATTGTGATGGAGATGGTAGGGTGCTTATCTGTATAGTAGGAAGAGTAGGAAACAACATGGCTAGCAATGTAGAATATAGCATTAAGTATCACACTCCAATGTCGAATGAAATTAAAATAAGTTAAAATAGGAGAGTATTTTTTTTTTTCATTTAATCAGAATACTCTAACATGAGGAACTGGTAAGTACGTCAGGCATAGAGACAACAACTTAGAATGCATTCATTCCTCATTCTCTCTCTGAAATTTCAACAGTTGAACTAATAATTTGGGTCTCATATAAAAATGTACTATGTCTTTCCAACACAGCAATAACTAGACTGTAAAGTGATGGATCTTCACTTCAGGAACTGTTCTATTATGTATGTGTGTACCCTGTGCAACGACAATTATTCATATAAACTTGAGCTACAGTTCATTTACCTGCTCTTGCTCATAGGTCAATGTTTCCAGTTTTTCCTTGAGATACATAATGGCTGTCTCTCTAACTAGATTACTGGACGTGAAAATCATTCTAGTTGTCATTTGTATTTTACTAATCTTAACTATATATTTTATTCAACATGTTTGAGGTCTATCAGTACATCAAACGCAATTTAGAGACATAAATAATCATTCATTTTAACTTCTTTTAATTTGAAGTAACATCGTGTAGTACACAATTAACTACAAATATGGACATAGTATTCTAAGAAAGTTAGGAACTGATTATACTGACGCATCATAAATACTGCAAAGTACAAGGTGCATCAAAATTCGTGGTATTCAGATGGATAAACCTTGTAACAAATGCCACACATTAAAAAAAATCCCTACACGTACTCCAACCACCCATGATGTTCATACACCGTAAACTGGTGACTAAGCTGGCACATATCACTTTTTGGGTGTAAATTTCTGAAAGAGAAAGCACTTTGTGTTATTCTCATTGTTGCATATTATCACTATTCTCAGGCAGTCCCCAATTCTGTACATCAATCCTTTATGTGTTAGGTGTCTGGATAATCGCCATTGCAGTTATTTGTGTTGAATTCCGACAATTTATTCCATTAATATTCTGAATCACTATTTTCATTTCATTAAATGGTAGATTTTCAAAAATTACCATTACACTGAAATCATGATTTGTGGGCAGGTCTACAATCACGCATTGGCTGTTGTTTACATTGAGCTTCTATCTTTTAGAGATTGACAATACTTGGTAGTGGCTCAATGAGTGGTGTACATAATGGCAAAAGTATAAACTGAATGTCTGGAAAGAATTCTGCAAGCTAACTTGGCTTCTACTCGAAAGCATCAGGTAGACTATATAGTGGTTGTCCCGCAACGTCTGTTGTATGTGTTGATATATTAAAAATGTGAAGTCTGCAAACTTGTTTGTATCCTGATCTGATATACACTCCTGGAAATTGAAATAAGAACACCGTGAATTCATTGTCCCAGGAAGGGGAAACTTTATTGACACATTCCTGGGGTCAGATACATCACATGATCACACTGACAGAACCACAGGCACATAGACACAGGCAACAGAGCATGCACAATGTCGGCACTAGTACAGTGTATATCCACCTTTCGCAGCAATGCAGGCTGCTATTCTCCCATGGAGACGATCGTAGAGATGCTGGATGTAGTCCTGTGGAACGGCTTGCCATGCCATTTCCACCTGGCGCCTCAGTTGGACCAGCGTTCGTGCTGGACGTGCAGACAGCGTGAGACGACGCTTCATCCAGTCCCAAACATGCTCAATGGGGGACAGATCAGGAGATCTTGCTGGCCAGGGTAGTTGACTTACACCTTCTAGAGCACGTTGGGTGGCACGGGATACATGCGGACGTGCATTGTCCTGTTGGAACAGCAAGTTCCCTTGCCGGTCTAGGAATGGTAGAACGATGGGTTCGATGACGGTTTGGATGTACCGTGCACTATTCAGTGTCCCCTTGACGATCACCAGTGGTGTACGGCCAGTGTAGGAGATCGCTCCCCACACCATGATGCCGGGTGTTGGCCCTGTGTGCCTCGGTCGTATGCAGTCCTGATTGTGGCGCTCACCTGCACGGCGCCAAACACGCATACGACCATCATTGGCACCAAGGCAGAAGCGACTCTCATCGCTGAAGACGACACGTCTCCATTCGTCCCTCCATTCACGCCTGTCGCGACACCACTGGAGGCGGGCTGCACGATGTTGGGGTGTGAGCGTAAGACGGCCTAACGGTGTGCGGGACCGTAGCCCAGCTTCATGGAGACGGTTGCGAGTGGTCTTCGCCGATACCCCAGGAGCAACAGTGTCCCTAATTTGCTGGGAAGTGGCGGTGCGGTCCCCTACGGCACTGCGTAGGATCGTACGGTCTTGGCGTGCATCCGTGCGTCGCTGCGGTCCGGTCCCAGGTCGACGGGCACGTGCACCTTCCGCCGACCACTGGCGACAACATCGATGTACTGTGGAGACCTCACGTCCCACGTGTTGAGCAATTCGGCGGTACGTCCACCCGGCCTCCCGCATGCCCACTATACGCCCTCGCTCAAAGTCCGTCAACTGCACATACGGTTCACGTCCACGCTGTCGCGGCATGCTACCAGTGTTAAAGACTGCGATGGAGCTCCGTATGCCACGGCAAACTGGCTGACACTGACGGCGGCGGTGCACAAATGCTGCGCAGCTAGCGCCATTCGACGGCCAACACCGCGGTTCCTGGTGTGTCCGCTGTGCCGTGCGTGTGATCATTGCTTGTACAGCCCTCTCGCAGTGTCCGGAGCAAGTATGGTGGGTCTGACACACCGGTGTCAATGTGTTCTTTTTCCCATTTCCAGGAGTGTATTAGGCACTACATCGTGATGTTGATTTATTAGAAATGTGAAGTCTGCAAACTTGTTTGTATCCTGATCTGATATATTAGGCAATACATCGTGAAGTCAGTCTGAAAGGGAGGTGGGAGAGGGGGGGGGGGAGAGAACTGCAGCGCCATGAACACTGGAGCAATGGTATTGGCCTGGCAACATCGCAATCTGTGCTCATACATCAAGTTCTACCATCTTTCATTCCGATATCGTTGATGAAGTCATGGAGTGCTATCTTGAACCATGCAGACTGTCCCAATGCCTTCAAGATCGCCAATTGTGGTAGCTCATCATGCTGACTGTGCAAAGGCCAGTTTACCTTGTCAAAATTTTGGGGTAGTTTGTTACAGTTTTGAGGTAATTTGCTACAGTTTTGCACAGTTGGTTAGAGTTTAGGGCAGTTTGTTATAATTTTGGGGCACATTGTTACAACTTTTGGTTATTTTATTCCAGTTTGGGGGGGTACTTTGTTACTGTTTTCGCTGAAACATGGGGCAATCTGAAAGGTGTAGGAGCTATTTTCTAGGTTTTAGGAGTACTTTCTTACATGTTTTTCAGATTGTGTTGCAGTTTTTGCTGAAATTGTTATAGTTTCAGTGCAATTTGCTAAAGTTTTGGCGCACTTTGTTATAGTTTTGGGCAATTTGATAAAGTTTTTGATGTAACAAGTAGATGTACTGTGTGAATCGTTGTGTAGTCTTCTCTATGAAGGATATGAGTTGTTGAGTTTCCGATCAGATCCCCACTGCGCTTGGAATATTGAAAATCTTAACTTCATGTAAAATAATTCACACTAGCCTTCATAACATCATACGCCTCTTGACCTTTACTGGCTCTGAGTTTGATAGTTGTCAGAGCTGTTTCAGTACAGAAAAACATTTTTCAATGTCCTAGAACCCAGCAGTCTTGTATAATTTCCAAAAGGCTGTAGACACAGCCGTTTTACATCATCTCCTGACACCTGATATAATGAAGTTCAGAAAGTCCTCCTGCACAAGTGCCCTTCTTGGAGGAATCTATAGAGCATTCACTGGAAAATGATCCAGGAGTCCTATGGAACCATGTAAGCTTCCTAAATAGAAATCCCACTATCCCACCAATCAAATAAAAACGTGTTTTATATATCACACTCATCTTCAGTTTCCTCAAGTGTCTCCATTTAGAAATCGAATGAAAATGATAGATGTCTTATGTAAAAAGAAAAACACGATTAACAAGAGTAATCACCTTAAATTCATTTCAAAATGCAATTTTTACCTGGATATCAAGTAGTTTATTTTTATGAGGAGGAGGAGAAGTAGCTTTATACATTATGACGTGGTACCACACCCAGAAAACATTTATCTCGAGGACGATTACAGTTTGATGTTCAATCCACATCAACAATAAATATCCATCACATTAAGACATACCCACAGTGAAACCTAGTGTTAGTTAAAGAATAAGACTGTCATCTATCAAAAAATAAGTGGTCATTGTGGCACAGCTAGTTTAGACTCTCTGGTATGAATCGTCAGACTGGAACATATTTCAATCTGTAGTATGAGTTTGCTGCTACTATCGTACACACTTTTTCATGGAAGTATGTGTCTATGGAATGAAATGTACTGTCATAACGACAACGCCTAGTACTGTAACAGCTTAGCCATAACGACCACGCGTGTTTAACAACTAGTACAGCAACTTTCCCTGGATTAAACAACCTTATAATTTAAAGTGTTATAAGATTCAATTGTTTTACGGTGATGTTGAGGTCTTAGCCATAAAATTCATCTGATCTGAAAGCGTCAGGGACACTGGGTGTTAACTCTGCACCTGCACTTCACAGGCGTTCTTTGTAATTATACATTGTTAGATACATCCCGGAGAAACCTCAGAACTTAGTCATCAGCATGCTAGACCTGCTGACAATCATAGGTTTGCATGGGGTATATAGCGTAAGCTACAAGAACTGACCGATAATTGGCAAGAATGGCTTGCAAAACCCTTCCAGTGTTGGCATGTTGTGGCAGCAGTCAAACCAGGTTCCTCACAAATGATCTAGAGATTCTGTGGAAACTTGGTGAACATTTCTTGCAAGTCTTTCGAATGCTTGCATTGCTCTGTCATCTACCTCCAATTGATAACCTGTGACGCTTGTCATTGTTCATCCAGTGTGTAGCAAGATGAACCTTTAATCGACAAGAAAGGATATTCTTCCACATCTAGAGCTTTTTACAAGCGCAAGAGTTTATGATAATTTCGGTAAGCTAGAAACTATAATCTCTGAAATATCGAATGACCGAAATCACAATCTGCACATCTTCATCTCACTGCTACACTGACCTCAGTAAGACAACACCACATATATGCTGCCACGAAATCTATCCGTAACGTACCTACATTCATCTTCCTTAAGATAACATTGACCTCAATGCCTCACCCGATGTTAAACCTCCGAAGACAGCTTGAAGATGCTGTTTTTCTTCTTGTGAGGCGTTGCTTAAAAGGCCCGCTGCTATGCTGAATATTAGATCACTTTTTATTTTACAGGATGGGTGACAGAAGTTGGACATATCGCTAAACATGTAAAATTATCACGTAATCCCCAGCTAAGAAATTTCATGCTGTCTCTGCTAATGTAAAAACTGCACCCTTAGAAAAGCGACTGTGTACATTCTGCAAGTCTTCGACAGTGCATAGCGTATTATATCATATATCACTGCTATTCACAGCCTTTGCTATTTCACTAGCGAACTGAGGGATTGGAGGATGATCGCAAGCTTCCACACGTTACGCCAACGGCCTTGCCGCAATGGTAACACCGGTTCCCGTCAAATCAGGAAAGTTTAGCACTATCCGGCTAGGTTAGCACTTGGATGGGTGGCCATCCGGTCTGGTGAGCGCTGCTGGTAAGCGTAGTGCACGCAGCCCTTGTGAGGCAAACTGAGGAGCTAGCTGATTGCGAAGTATGGGTTCCAGTCTTATAAACAAACGTACGGCCGTTAAAGCTGTGTGTTGACCACATGCCCCTCCACATCCGCATCCAGTGACGCCTGTGGCCTGAGGATGACACGGCGGCCGGTCAGTACTGTTGAACCTTCATGGTCTGATAGGGCGAGATTTACTTTAGTTTTCACACGTTAAGTGTCCATGAACCATGGACCTTGCCGTTGGTGGGGAGGCTTGCGTGCCTCAGCGATACAGATAGCCGTACCGTAGGTACAACCACAACGGAGGGGTATCTGTTGAGAGGCCAGACAAACGTGTGGTTCCTGTAGAGGGGCAGCACCCTTTTCAGTAGTTGCAGGGGCAACAGTCTGGATGATTGACTGATCTGGCCTTGTAACAATAACCAAAACGGCCTTGCTGTGCTGGTACTGCGAACGGCTGAAAGCAAGGGGAAACTACGGCCGTAATTTTTCCCGAGAGCATGCAGCTTTACTGTATGATTAAATGATGATGGCGTCTTCTTGGGTAAAATATTCCGGAGGTAAAATAGTCCCCCATTCGGATCTCCGGGCGGAGACTACTCAGGAGGATGTCGTTATCAGGAGAAAGAAAACTGGCGTTCTACGGATCGGAGCGTGGAATGTCAGATCCCTTAATCGGGCAGGTAGGTTAGAAAATTTAAAAAGGGAAATGGATAGGTTAAAGTTAGATATAGTGGGAATTAGTGAAGTTCGGTGGCAGGAGGAACAAGACTTCTGGTCAGGTGACTACAGGGTTATAAACACAAAGTCAAATAGGGGTAGTGCAGGAGTAGGTTTAATAATGAATAGGTAAATAGGAATGCGGGTAAGCTACTACAAACAGCATAGTGAACGCATTATTGTGGCCAAGATAGATACGAAGCCCACACCTACTACAGTAGTACAAGTTTATATGCCAACTAGCTCTGCAGATGACGAAGAAATTGAAGAAATGTATGATGAAATAAAAGAAATTATTCAGATAGTGAATGGCGACGAAAATTTAATAGTCATGGGTGACTGGAATTCGAGTGTAGGAAAAGGGAGAGAAGGAAACGTAGTAGGTGAATATGGATTGGGGCTAAGAAATGAAAGAGGAAGCCGCCTGGTAGAATTTTGCACAGAGCACAACTTAATCATAGCTAACACTTGGTTTAAGAACCATGATAGAAGGTTGTATACATGGAAGAACCCTGGAGATACTAAAAGGTATCAGATAGATTATATAATGGTAAGACAGAGATTTAGGAACCAGGTTTTAAATTGTAAGACATTTCCAGGGGCAGATGTGGACTCTGACCACAATCTATTGGTTATGACCTGTAGATTAAAACTGAAGAAACTGCAAAAAGGTGGGAATTTAAGGAGATGGGACCTGGATAAACTGAAAGAACCAGAGGTTGTAGAGAGTTTCAGGGAGAGCATAAGGGAACAATTGACAGGAATGGGGGATAGAAATACAATAGAAGAAGGATGGGTAGCTTTGAGGGATGAAGTAGTGAAGGCAGCAGAGGATCAAGTAGGTAAAAAGACGAAGTGCAGAATGACAGGAAGTGCTGAATGGCTAAGCAGGGATGGCTAGAGGACAAATGTAAGATGTAGAGGCTTATCTCACTAGGGGTAAGATAGATACTGCCTACAGGAAAATTAAAGAGACCTTAGGAGATAAGAGAACCACTTGTATGAACATCAGATGGAAACCCAGTTCTAAGGAAAGAAGGGAAAGCAGAAAGGTGGAAGGAGTATATAGAGGGTCTATACAAGGGCGATGTACTTGAGGACAATATTATGGAAATGGAAGAGGATGTAGATGAAGATGAAATGGGAGATACGTTACTGCGTGAAGAGTTTGAGAGAGCACTGAAAGACCTGAGTCGAAACAAGGCCCCCGGAGTAGACAACATTCCATTGGAACTACTGACGGCCTTGGGAGAGCCAGTCCTGACAAAACTCTACCATCTGGTGAGCAAGATGTATGAAACAGGCGAAATACCCTCAGACTTCAAGAAGAATATAATCATTCCAATCCCAAAGAAAGCAGGTGTTGACAGATGTGAAAATTACCGAACAATCAGTTTAATAAGCCACAGCTGCAAAAAAATAACACGAATTCTTTACAGACGAATGGAAAAACTAGTAGAAGCCGACCTCGGGGAAGATCAGTTTGGATTCCGTAGAAATACTGGAACACGTGAGGCAATACTGACCTTACGACTTATCTTAGAAGAAAGATTAAGGAAAGGCAAACCTACGTTTCTAGCATTTGTAGACTTAGAGAAAGCTTTTGACAATGTTGACTGGAATACTCTCTTTCATATTCTAAAGGTGGCAGGGGTAAAATACAGGGAGCGAAAGGCTATTTACAATTTGTACAGAAACCAGATGGCAGTTATAAGAGTCGAGGGGCATGAGAGGGAAGCAGCGGTTGGGAAGGGAGTGAGACAGGGTTGCAACCTCTCCCCAATGTTATTCAATCTGTATATTGAGCAAGCAGTAAAGGAAACAAAAGAAAAATTTGGAGTAGGTATTAAAGTCCATGGAGAAGAAATAAAAACTTTACAAAGAACGCCTGTAAAGTGCCGATGACATTGTAATTCTGTCAGAGACAACACAGGACTTGGAAGAGCAGTTGAACGGAATGGATGGTGTCTTGAAGGGAGGATATAAGATGAACATCAACAAAAGCAAAACGAGGATAATGGAATGTAGTCGAATTAAGTCGGGTGATGCTGAGGGTATTAGATTAGGAAATGAGACACTTAAAGTAGTAAAGGAGTTTTGCTATTTGGGGAGCAAAATAACTGATGATGGTCGAAGTAGAGAAGATATAAAATGTAGACTGGCAATGGCAAGGAAAGCGTTTCTGAAGAAGAGAAATTTGTTAACATCGAGTATAGATTTAAGTGTCAGGAAGTCATTTCTGAAAGTATTTGTATGGAGTGTAGCCATGTATGGAAGTGAAACATGGACGGTAAATAGTTTGGACAAGAAGAGAATAGAAGCTTTTGAAATGTGGTGCTACAGAAGAATGCTGAAGATTAGATGGGTAGATCACATAACTAATGAGAAAGTATTGAATAGGATTGGGGAGAAGAGAAGTTTGCGGCACAACTTGACCAGAAGAAGGGATCGGTTGGTAGGACATGTTCTGAGGCATCAAGGGATCACCAATATAGTATTGGAAGGCAGCGTGTAGGGTAAAAATCGTAGGGGGAGACCAAGAGATGAATACACTAAGCAGATTCAGAAGGATGTAGGTTGCAGTAGGTACTGGGAGATGAAGAAGCTTGCACAGGATAGAGTAGCATGGAGAGCTGCATCAAACCAGTCTCAGGACTGAAGACAACAACAACAAGTGTCTTCTATCAAGTAGCTTCGTCTATGTTGTGAAGAAAACTCCTTACGTCTATAGAGTGTTCATAAGTTTGCTTCTGGCGGAGTAATGCAATAGTGCTCTGTTGATTTTTACTTTGAAATATGGATCTGTGGGCTGCTGGATGGCGTTAAATTATCATGTCATGTCTTTTGTGGGTTTTGAATTCTCTTTTTTCGATATTTTTGGTAAGGTCTTTATGGGACCAAACTGCTAAAGTCATCGGTCCCTAAGCTTACACTCTATTTAATCTAACTTTAACCTACCCTAAGGACGACACACACACACCTATGCCCGAGGGAGGACTCGAACGTTCGACAGGGAAAACCGCGTGGACCATGATGAGACGCCTGAGACCGCGCGGCTACCCCGCATGGCGTTTTCATCTGGAAGTATTTCTGTGAAGAATAGTTTTGTTAGTTTAAAAGTAGTATGTTTATGTACATTTCCAACTGTGAAGGCAAGCCCAGTCGATGTAACAGAGAATGGAAACTGTTCTGTACGATATTGTGTTCCTCGTCTTCTAGTCAGTGTTTGATACAATTCAGTGATGCCAGCACATGAGCAAAATATGGAATATCACGTAGATCTATGCTTGTATTGAGGAATTCCTTGCAAATAGATAGTTATTCTTAACGGTTAGGATGACGGCAGCCAGAGGTATCTGTGTTGGAACTAGTTCAGCTACAACATGGACAAAGGACAAGTCTAACAGAAAAAAATGTTCAGCAGTCGCACAAAAATAAACATTCATAGACAGTTTGAAAAACAAAGTTTGCACATCAGACTTTCCTGCAGCTTTGCAGTCATGTTCTGTCACAATACTGAAACGAAAACTGCTTCTACCTGTGCTATATCTTATAGTACGTGTGATGTAGTATATACTGTACATGTGCCCTTTCCCGGAAGTATGATTTTTACAATAATAGCGTCTTTACAAACTGTAATGTAATCAATAACAAACAGCTACATAAAACTTTTTATTACTATGTTACATGACAGAAAATTAAGAAGTCAGTAAATCTGTTAAGAATGTTCATGCAGACATGAATAGAGTGTTTATGGACCATTTATCTTCACATTCATTGTCCTCTTCATCTGTGTATGTTGCAGGATATTTGAAAGTGTCTCATAAAATAGGAAAATTGTGGAAATTTTTGCGGATTCTTCACTTTGTTCATCATTATGAGAATGTTATCAGTGATGTATGGCTTCGTATGAGGTAGGATCAGAGGGCTATTTTAGCATTCAAGTGAACATGTGTGCTTGTCTAGTCAATCAGTATACTCAACTCTTTCAAATTGGAATGATAAACGATATGCTTCAACTTGAACAGTTCCTTACGACAATTCCTTATGAATACCGCTTCCTGTTTTCTCACCTCATAGACACACTTTGTTTTACAACGCTTAAGCCACTATTTCTTCTAAGACTTTGATGAAGAAAAGTTCAAGCTCTTATTCATAAGCTTACAATGTTCTTAAACGATATAAATTCTGTCACATTTTCTGATGAGCCGTTTAATAGCCCCAGTTCCCTATTACAAAGTAGAAAGAAATTTCCTCGCAAAGTAATATAATAGGGTACAGTTTTTGATGTATGATTATCAATCATTTTAAGCGGAACACGAAAAAGTGTACCATTTACATTTTGTCCAGGACATGTTCCATTGAACCACATTCAAATCCCATTAGGTGTTACATATCTTGCTCTTTAATATTCTGTTGAATATAATCCAACAAAACGCTGAAAACGTCTTCAGGAGTTCTCTTGGCAGTTCCTTCATGGGAAACATACAACGTTGCATGGCTGACATTCCCTGCTTTGCAGTAAAGGAAGAACTAGAAAGGTTAATTTTACATCTTTCAGGATGATAAACTGCCAGCTAAATCATGTTCCACTGCGTATATGTGTGGTTGTTCTACACAGTGAACAGAATTGCAACCCAGATATCGATTGATGCTAATAAACGAAAATACCAAATTTTCTTAATGATGATATTTCTGTATCTTGATGTTCAGTTGTTGTTTGGGTTCTTTCTGTAACTTGTAACGTTTGACTGCGGCTAACGCCTCTACTGTTGGATTTGAAGAAAAAATAATATTAAAAATGCAATGCCTATAGTGTCAAAAGGTGTTTTCTTCAGCTTCTTGTCCATGAACTGTAATGATTCGGATCAACCCATCAGCAAGCTTACTAATGAAGAGTTCTTAGCGCATATCATGCAGTTCTTAAAGGCGAAGAAAGTCACTCTGTTCACTCATGAACTCAGATGGTGGTGGGTGCGGGCGTCTATTTTCACACCACGTTCCTTCTGGCCTGAAACAGATGCAGTCCACGTTGTCACCACAAGAACTATACAGGGTGGTCCACTGATAGTGACCGGGCCAAATATCTCACGAAATAAGCATCAAACGAAAAAACTACAAATAACGAAACTCGTCTAGCTTGAAGGGGAAACCAGATGGCGCTATGGTTGGCCCGCTAGATGGCATGGCCATAGGTCAAACGGATATCAACTGCGTATTTTTAAATAGGAAACCCCATTTTATTACATATTCGTGTAGTACGTAAAGAAATATGAATGCTTTAGTTGGACAACTTTTTTCGCTTTGTGATAGATGGCGCTTTAATAGTCACAAACGTATAAGTACGTGGTATCACGTAACATTCCGCCAGTGCGGACGGTATTTGCTTCGTGATACATTACCCGTCTTAAAATGGACCGTTTACCAATTGCGGAAAAGGTCGATATCGTGTTGATGCATGGCTATTGTGTTAAAAAGGCCAGCGGGTGTGTGCTATGTATGCTGCTCGGTATCCTGGATGCCATCATCCAAGTCTCCGGACCGTTCGCCAAATAGTTACATTATTTAAGGAAACAGGAAGTTTTCAAACACAATTGAAACGTCGACCTTGACCTGCAACAAATGATGAAGCCCAAATACGTGTTTTTGCTGCTGTCGCGGCTAATCCGCACATCAGTAGCAGACTAATAGCGCGAAAATCGGGAATCTCAAAAACGTCGGTGTTGAGAATGCTACATCAACATCGACTGCACCCGTACCATATTTCTATGCACCAGGAATTGCATGGCGACGACTTTGAACGTCGTGTACAGTTCTGCCACTGGGCACAAGAAAAATTACGAGACGATGACAGATTATTTGCACGCGTTCTCTTTAGCGACGAAGCGTCATTCACCAACAGCGGTAACGTAAGCCGGCATAATATGCACTATTGGGCAAAGGAAAGTCCACGATGGCTGCGAAAAGTGGAACATCAGCGATCTTGGCGGGTTAATGCATGGTGCGCCGTTATGGAAGGAAGGATAATTGGCCCCCATTTTATCGATGGCAATCTAAATGGTGCAATGTATGCAGATTTCCTACGTAATGTTCTACCGATGTTACCAGAAGATGTTTCAGTGCATGACAGAATGGCGATGTACTTCCAACATGATGGATGTCCGGTACATAGCTCGTTGAAGCGGTATTGAATAGCATATTTCATGACAGGTGGATTGGTCGTCGAAGCACCTGGCCTTCATGGCCTTCATGTTCACCGGATCTGACGTTCCCGGATTTCTTTCTGTGGGGAAAGTTGAAGGATATTTGCTATCGTGATCCACCGACAACGCCTGACAACATGCACCAGCGGATTGTCAATGCATGTGCGAACATTACGGAAGGCGAACTACTCGCTGTTGAGAGGAATGTCGTTACACGTATTTCCAAATGCATTGAGGTTGACGCACATCATTTTGAGCATTTATTCCATTAATGTGGTATTTGCAGGTAATCACGCTACAACAGCATGCGTTCTCAGAAGTGATAAGTTCACAAAGGTACATCTATCACATTGGAACAACCGAAATAAAATGTTCAAACGTACCTACTTTCTGCACTTTAACTTAAAAACCTACCTGTTACCAACGGTTCGTCTAAAATATGTTTGTGACTATTTACAGCGCCATCTACCACAAAGCGAAAAAAGTGGTCCAACTAAAACACTGATATTTATTTACGTACTACACGAATATGTAATAAAAAATGGGGTTCCTATTTTAAAAAAAACCAGTTGATATCCGTTTGACCTATGGCAGTGCCATCTAGTGGGCCAACCATAGCGTTATCTGGTTTCCCCCTTCAAGCTAGACAAGTTTCGATCTTTGTAGTTTTTTCGTTTGACGCTTATTTCTTGAGATATTTGGCCCAGTCACGATCATCGGACTACCCTGTATACGAGATATTATTCCATATCTGTAGCAGTGGTACGTCAAGCACAGTGTTCACAGAGGTATCGGCTCTCACCACTGCATGCCAATCAGAGTAGAATGATCGGTAGTTCTAAGGTTAGAGTGAGACAAGTGTACAAACATCTAATCGCCGTTTTTCGGGGCTCACCGCCTGTACCGTACAACAGGCGACGACTGTCCATATTTCGAATTAATGACATGGCACAGACTGCTCCAAACTCGCACGGTTCAGAACAAAGCAGCCTAATTGGATGGAACTCGTCTGGCCATGAGACCATGTGGCGTCAAGTAGTACTGGGAGTAGGTACTTACATGTATTGATGTCGACTTGGAAGTGGGCAGCAAACCTGTGTGGACGCCTCTGACGCATGCACAGTGTCACAGCCTGCTGTGTGCTATGACACTGCAGGGCATTGCGTGCGTTGTGGTGGCTGCAGTAGATGGAGTTGGCGTGACCAAGCACCTATGATCTGACCTCAGGCAAGCGTGGCACAGCATGTAGACCACGGTGCGAAGTAAAGTAAAGATGCAAAAGCATTCCTCTCCTATTCCTGTTCAAGAACTCAAGGCAGTTACGAGTGTTCGATAACCATACTGGCTGCATCAGTGAGCTATTCAGTTTTAAAGGTAGGATTAGTTACCTAATTCAGTAAACCAGGTGATTTTCTATCATTTCAAGTTAATTATTCATTAATTACTCACCATTTTAAATATAGAACTTATTGGTTCTCTGAATATACCAATTTTTTTAAAACCATCGTATCTAAAATGTATGAATTTTTTTAAAAGTCAAAACATTAGAGGAGTCGGAGGCAAATGTTTATTCTTCAGTGTCATAGGGTCTATTGTTTAAACTTTGAAGAATTTGGCTAGTAACATTTGGAAACTTACGGCGAGTCGGCTCTGAATTTTAGAGTTGGTTCAAATGGCTCTGTGCACTATGGGACTTAACATCTGAGGTCATCAGTCCCCTATAACTTAGAACTACTTAAACCTAACTAACCTAAGGACATCACACACATCCATGCCTGAGGCATGATTCGAACCTGCGACCGTAGCAGCAGCGCGGTTCCGGACTGAAGCGCCTAGAACGGCTCGGCCACATCAGCCGGCTTTATAGAGTTGACCTGAATGTGAATTGTTCTGGAAAGAATTGAATTGGATTTTAATTTGAAATAACATGGTTCAAAATGACATTTGTGTAAGCTCTCAGCCATTTTCGAATTTCCTATCACAATAGGATTTCAGACTTAGAACACTGGTAACTTGGTAAACAAGTAGGCTGCAATCTCATGTTTTTAATTTGATACCAGCAGGAAAAGGCAACATCTCCATTTTTTGAATTTCCCACTAATTTACACTTATGAAAACTGCTTTACTCTCACAGTGCATCATAGGAGTGTGGCACTACTGCAGGCTCAGAGTGGCATGAGAAAATCGCATTTTACAGGCAGGTTTAGACTTGCAGGGGCTACAAACGCCTTTCATCCCGATTATGAACAGTGACCCTTGCAGACTGGGACTGGAAGGAGAAAACATCTTTCATCTAATAGGTGAGCTTGAACCTGCACAGGAAGCAAATGCGTTTTGTCCTGGCTGTGAACAGCAGCCCATACTGTCTGAGACTGCATGAGAGCTGAAGGAAACCAGAAATGTCATTTGTCTTATAACAAACAGAGGGAGGGACGGAGGGACTTCACGAGATAATGGTCCTTTCCCCAGAACTGTGACACCCATGGATGAGGGGAAGGCGATGGCCTTGAAAGGCAAAATCATTTGTCCCCCAAGTAGCAAACCAAATGGGGAAGGTGGCCGTGTCCTTGTTCCAGAACAATGGAGGGTGTGGGAGTAAGCTTCAGAACAAATGCCCTTTGCCCTTGTTTCAGAATAACAGAGGGAAGGAGGAAGAAAACCTCGTGGAGGAACAAAATCTTGTAGAGCATTTGAGCTACTTTGTATTCTCTCACCAGATTTAGAATTTCCAGCGGTTTAATTCACTGGTCTATGTGAGAAGAGGTAGTTGATGGGGGCAAATCTGGCAACATCATGTGGTGACACATGGGGCAGTGGGAGGGATAATTCTGGCAAAAATACAGACCGCTCACAACCAGTAAGACTGTACTAGTCAAATGACCTGTGAAACTGCTGAAGTTAAAGGATGCATGCAACTGAAAACATCCTCACATGACAGTACATCACAATTATCGAAGACTACCATCTTTCTCATGGCCTTCATAAGTGAGCAGCACACAGTCTTCTACCGTGTGTCAAAATGATGCCAAGTGATCGTTACGAGAAAGGAGTGACTTGTGGATACACTCTGAGGTGTCTGGGAAACAAAGCATGTGGACCATGAATAGCTTATCATAAATTACGACATTCAGTGAAGGAGACATAAGGAATGACGAAGGATCAGTGGCATCTGGCGGAGATTTCGAAAATTAGATGCAAGTGGGTGCAATCGGTGATGAAAAACAGTCCTTCCCTTCCCCTCCCCCTTCCCCCTAGTGTCAGTCCTTGCAGTAGGTCTGCGAAGAATATCCTAATCCATGATGGCCTCTGAGCACTACCTTATTATTCCACTCATTGTATGTGCAAGATTCAACTACACTAAATGTTATAATTTGTGTTTTTATGATTTTTTTCCTTTCAGCATTGAACTATTAAAGAATTTGATTGCGTTATAATTACTGAATTTTCATGTTCACACCAGTGATAGTGATATGTTATTATTTCGCGTCTTTTTTCATAGCATGGCTATCCTTTTACACATCTGATTGCTTGAATACTTTTCACATACTGCCATATTTCTTAGAGAAGAACACCAAATCTCTTCTGGGTACTTTTTCGACCGTCATAGTATTTATAACAACAGGCTATTTTCTAAATTTTTATTTTCAACTCACGTTCATATTATTGTGTACTTTCCTTTTCTATGAATAACTATAGGATAAATATAGACTATTATTATTGTTATTATTATAAGTGCTCTAAGGAGATGGCTTCCCTTTATAAACCCCAGCCTCTAGTCAATAAACGTCTTAAAGTTGGGCTGATAAGTATTTCATTACTTAGAGTTTTGTAATTAACTTCGTGCAGTATTTCATTTTTGCATTATCTGTGCAGCAAAAATAGATAACAATGTTAATCGAAACGTGCACTGTTACCCTTGAATGTGTTCATGTTAAAGCAGATATATTTTTCAATTTTTGACTTATTTTTCTATCGTATGTTTTAGGGCTAGTCTAAAACCAGCAGCTTAACATCTCTTCCTCATAATTCAGATCTAAAATAAGTAAATAAAAAAGTTTGCCACTTACTTCCACTGAAAATACAAGCCCAGTAAACTTATTCTCCTGAATCCAGGATAGATGAAATAGAATTTTCAGCTCTATTTAATATGACTTGTCTTCTGACATCTCCAAGCGAGTTACAAAAAAAGTGAATAACATTAAACATTATTTTTTTCTGCTATGACGAGCCTCTGGATGAAGGATTAGCGAGATAATATGTGTAATTATTGCTTTTTTTTAGTCATCGGTCTTCTAACTGGTTGACATGGCTAACCAAGAATTTCTCTCCTGTGCCTTCCTCTTCATCCCTGAGTAGCACTTGCAACCTACGTCCTCAATTATTTGGTGGATGTATTCCGGTCTCTGTCTTCCTCTACAGTTTTTTCCTTTCTAGTACCATGGAAGTAATTCCCTGATGTCTTAACAGATTCCCTGTCGTACTGTCCATTCTTCCACTCAGTGTTTTCTACAAATTCCTTTCCTCTCCCATTCTGCGTGGAACCTCCTCATTCCTTACCTAAGCAGAAACCCTAATTTTAAAAATTCGCCTGTAGCACCACATCTAAAAAGCTTCGATCTTCTTCTGTTTTGATTTTCCCACAGTCCACGTTACACTACCATATAATACTGTGCTCCAAAAACATTCTCAATAATTTCTTCCTCGAATCAAAGGCTATAATTGGTTCTAGTAGACTTCTCTTCATCTAGAATGCGCTTTTTGCCAGTGCTAGTCTTCTTTTGATGCCCTCCTTGCTCTGTCCGTCATTGGTTATTTTACTACCTAGGTACTACAGTTCCTTAACTTCATCTACTTCGTGACCATCAATCCTGATGATAAATTTCTCACTGTTCTCATTACTTCCGTCTTTCTTCGATTTACTCTCAATCCATATTCTGTATTCATTAGACTGTGCCTTCAGTTCAGAAAATCAAGTAATTCTTCTTCATTTTTACTCAGCATAGCAATATCACCAGCAAATCCTATCGTTGGTATCCTTTCACCTTGAATTTTAATTCCACTCCTGAACCTTACTTTTATGGCCATCATTGCTTCTTCGATTTACAGATTGCGCAGTAGGGGCGAAAGACTACATCCCTGTCTTACACACTTCTTAATCCGAGCACTTCGTTCTTGGTCGTCCACTCTTATTATTCCCTCTTTGCCTTGTACATGTTACATATTACCTGCATTTCCCTTTAGCTTACTCCTATTTTTCTCAAAATTTCAAACATCTGGCACTAATTTGAACTGTCTAACGCTTTTCCCCGTACGGCAAATTCTAAGAAAGTGTCTTGATTTTTCCATTGTCTTGTTTTCATTATTAATCGCAGCGTCAGAACTGCCTCTCTGAGGCCTTTATCTTTCCTAAATCCGAACTGATCGTCGTCTAACACATCCCCAGTTTTCTTTTCCATTCTTCTGCATATTTTCTTGTCAGAAACTTGAGTCCATGAGCTGCGATATTTCTCCTACTTGTCAGCTCTTGGAATAAAACCTATCCCTTATGCCTTATTTGGTCGGAAGTCCTCCAAGGCTCTCTTAAATTCCGATTCTAATACAGAATCTCGTATTTCTTCTAAATTGACTCCTGTTTCTTCTTCTATCACATCAAACAAATCTTCTCCGTCATAGAGGCCTTTAATGTATTCTTTCCATCTACCCGCTCTCTCCTCCGCATTTAACAATGTTGTTCCCACTGTACTCTTAATGTTACCACCCATGCTTTTAATTTCACAGAGGACTGTTTTGACTTTCCTCTATGGCGGGTTAAATTCCGACTGCCATTTCTTTTTTGATTCCTTCACTTTTTTCATGGAGCCGTTTCGACTTAGCTTTCAGACACTCCCTGTTTCTTCCAGTCCTCAACGACTTGTACTTCTACATTGCTGAATTCCCCTGAACATTTTCGTACTTCCTTCATCGATCAACTTAAGTATTTGTTTCTTCGCAGTTACTTTCTTTGTACCTATGTTTTTCTTTCAAACTTCTGTGATTGCCCTTTTTAGATATGTCCATTCCTCTTCAACTGTACTGCCCACTGAGCTGTTCCTTATTTCTCTATGTATAGCCTTAGACAACTTCAAGCGTATCTTGTCATTCCTTAGTACTTCCCTATCCCACTTCCTTGTGTACTGGGTCTTCATGACTAACGTCTTAAACTTGAGCCTACTCTTCATCATTACTACACTGTGATCAGAGTCTGTATCCCTGGGTACGCCTTACAGTCCAGTATCTGATTACAGAATCTCTATCTGACCATGACGTACTCTAATCGAAATCTTCCAATATTACCCGGCGTTTTCCTAGTATACATCCTCCTTTTGTGATTCTTGAAGAGAATATTTGCCATCACCGGCTAAAATTTATTACAGAACTCTATTAGTCTTTCTCCTCTCTCATTTTTGTCCCAAGCCCATATTCTCCTGTAACCTTTTCTTCTACTCCTTCCTCTACAGCTGCGTTCCAGTCCCATGGCTATTAGATTTTCATCTCCCTTTACGTACTGTATTCCCCTTTCAGTATCCTCATATACTTTCTCTGTCTCTTCATCTTCAGCCTGCGACGTCGCCATGGTTACCTGAACTATCGTTGTTGGTGTTGGTTTCCTATCGATTCTTATAAGAACAAACCTATCATTGAAATGTTCACAGTAACTGGGTCTCTGCCCAACCTTCCTGTTCACAACGAATCTTACTCCCATAATACCATTTTCTGCTGCTGTTGATATTGCCGTATGCTCATCTGATGAGAAATCGTTCTTTCCATTTCATTTCACTGACCCCTACTACATGTAGACTGAGTCTTAGCATTTCCCTTTTCAGATTCTCTTGGTTTCCTGCCATTTTCAAGCTATGACATTCTTCACCCCGACTCGCAGAACGTTATTCTTTCGTTGGCTATTCAATCTATTCTCATGGTTACCTCTCCTTTGGCAGTCCCCTCACAGAGATCCGAATGGAGGACTATTCCGGAAGTTAATGCCAATGGAGACATTATCATAAAGCTTTTTCAATTACAGGCAACATGTCCTGTGGATACACATTATATATCTTTAATGCAGTGGTTTCCATTGCCTTCTGTATTCTTATGCCGTTGATCACTGCTGATTCTTTCGCCTTTAGGGGCAGTTTCCCACTCCATAGACAAGAGAGTATGTCCTGAACCTCCGTCCTCTCCTCCACCCACTCTGACAGTGCCGTTGGCAGAATGAAGGTGGCTTGTTATTCCGGAAGTCTTGGGCCACCAATGTTGTTTATTAATCAAAATTTAACCGATGGCGGGTTTCTAACCCGGGACTGTGTCGTTTTGATTCCTAATCAAAGAAGCAACCCCTAGACCGGGGGTGAATCCCATTTAATGCTTAATGATACCTTTTAATCCACCTTCTTTTGTGTAATCCTTCCTGGATGAGTAGATGGAAGAACCAGGCCCTTTTATAAGATCCGCTAGCAACTGACTTACATTGTCACAATATACACTTAAATAATTTTAATACTATTTGCCATATTAAAATTGCCATGTGCTACATACCTATGATGTAAAAAGGAAAGTATTGTATGCGTGAAATCCTGGTTCGGTGCAAGAGAGAGTCTGAGGCCCTAATAAGATTAGATTAAATCAATAAATACACGAGAAACTCGTACAGAAAATTATACATTTTTATTGTTTTACTGTTGGTGATTTACAAGTGCGGAGCGATATTAATCGTAAAGTCTGGGAGCTGTAATTTTCTCCTCATCTTGCACACATTATCAGTCCCCTATTTTTATAATTACATGGTTGTTTAATAGTTTATATAGGAAAACAAACGTGGTTTACGTTCATAAAATGTTCCCTCACATTGCACAGTTTGGCAGGAAAGTACGCGTAACACAGCGTCTGACCAAAAATTGACGAGGATAGCTGCTGATACACAGTGGAATGTATTTTCATGCTATCTGCTCGGCATGCCAGTTATTTTTCTCTCTCACTGAGGGAACTGAAGACCAGAAGCTTTTTGATCACATTCTTTATCTCATGATCAAAATACACATCATAGAGTGGCACTAGAAGAGTGCATTTGGTGATGAATTATTTTAATGCTGTTCGATGGAAATTCTTCTTCATCGCGAAAAGCCTGGCCGTATAATTGTGTATTAGTTTGTCCTCTCCACGAGTCAACAGAAGAAATTTGTTGTTATGCACGTAAGGCTTCACCATCTGTCAAGAAGTCTTTGTTCAAGGTTGTTGTAATTTTCCCAGATTTCGATGAAGTAATGACATCTACAACTACATTTACTCCGCAAGCCACTGGGCGTGACAGAGCGTTCGCTGTACCACTACTTGCCGTTTCCCCTTCTCTTCAAGTCGCAAACAATGCGAGGGAAATACGACTGTCTGTACGCCTCCGAATGTGACCTAATTTGTCGTATCTTATCTTCGCGGTTCTTACGCACGATACATGTTGGCAGTAGCAGAATCGTTTGGCGGTCAGCTTCAAATACATGTTCTCTAAATTTTTTTAGTAGTGTTTCCCGGAAATAATGCTGACTTCTTTCCAGGGATTCCCATTTGAGTTCCCGAAGCATCTCCGCGACACTTATATTTTGTTCGAACCTACCGGTAACAAATCTTGCGGCCCTCAACTGAAATGCTTCGATGTCTTCCTTCAATCCGATCCGGTACGGATCCCAAACACTCGAGCAAGAATACGTCGCACCAGCGTCCTATATCCTGTCTCCTTTACAGGTGAACCACTCTTTCCCAAAATTCTCCCAAGAAACCGAAATCGACCATTTGCTTTCCCTACCACAGCTTTCACATGGTCGTTCAACCTCATATCGCTTTGCAGCGTTACGCCCAGATATTTAAACAGCTTGACTGTGTCAAGCTGGACACTGGTAGTACCGTATCCAAACATTAGAGGTATTTCTTCCTACGCATCCGTGTTAACTTAAATATTTTCACATTTAGGGCTATCTGCGATTCATCACGCCAGCTGCAAATTTCGTCTAAAATCACTTTAATACTATTTGTTATCACGTACTCATCCAGCAAATTCGCCGATAAGATTATAGCACGTTGTGCTGTATACGAGCTGTATACGAGTGCATTACCTTTTTCATATCTTGTCGTTGTACGAGAATTACACACATCAATAAAGTTTTGCATCACCTCGGTTCCGAGAGTTCCGGAAACTGTATAGAAAATTGGAATAGAGGTCAACACACGCATCACTTCCAACCTTTTTTTTCCTCATGAAAACCACAACATTGCATATTGTACCACCATACAGCGAGACCTTCAGAGGTGGTGGTCCAGGTTGCTGTACACACTGGTATCTCTAATACCGAGCAGAACGTCCTCTTGCATTGATGCATGCCTGTATTCGTCGTGGCATACTATCCACAAATTCACTAAGGCACTGTTGGTACAGATTGTCCAACTCCTCAACGTGGATTCGGTGTAGATCCTTCAGAGTGGTTGGTGGGTCACGTCGTCCATAAACAGCCCTTTTTAATCTATCCCAGGCATGTTCGAGAGGGTTTATGTCTGGAGAATATACTGGCCATTCTAGTCGAGCGATGTCGTTATTGTGAAGGACGTCATTCACAAGATGTGCACGATGGGGGCGCAAATTGTCGTCCATGAAGACGAATGTCTCGCCAGTATGCTGCAGATGTGGTTACACTATCGATCGGAGGATGGCATTACGTATCGTACTGCCGTTGCAACGCCTTCCATGACCATCAGCGGCCTACGTCGGACCCACATAACGCCACCCCAAAACAGTAGGGAACCTCCATCATGCTGCACTTGCTAGACAGTGTGTCTAAGTCATTCAGCCTGACTCGGTTGCCTCCAGACACGTCTCCCACGATTGTCTGGTTGAAGGCATATGCGACACTCATCGGTAAAGAGAACGTGATGCCAGGCCTGAGCGGTCCATTCAGCATGTTGTTGGGCCCATCTGTACCTCGCTGCATGGTGTCTTGGTTGCAAAGATGGACCTAGCCATGGACGTCGAGAGTGAAGTTGCAGATCATGAAGCCTATTGCGCACATTTTCTCGTAACACCACGTCCTGTGGCTGCACGAAAATCGTTATTCAACATGCTGGTGATGCTGTCAGTGTTCCTCCGTGCCATAATCCTTAGGTAGCGGTCATCCACTACAGCAGTATTCCTCGGGCGGCCTGAACGGGGTATGTCGTCGACATTCCCTGCCTCTCTATATCTCCTCCATGTTCGAAAAACATCGCTTTGGTTCACTCCGAGACGCCTGGGCAATTCCCGTGTTGAGCGCCCTACCTGGCACAACGTAACAATGCGGACGCGATCGAACCTCGGTATTGACTGTCTAGGCATGGTTGAACTAGAGACAACACCAGCCGTGTACCGCCTTCCTGGTGGAATGACTGGAACTGATCGACTGTCGGACCCCATCCGTCTAATAGGCGCTGCTCATGCTTGGTTGTTTACATCTTTGGGTGGGTTTAGTGACATCTCTGAACAGACAAAGGGGCTGTGTCTGTGATACAATATCCACAGTCAACGTCTATCTTCAGGAGTTTTGGGAATCGGGGTGATCCAAAACTTTTTTTGATTTGTGTATTTTTGCCTCTATATTGGCCAGGCTTCGTTACAAGCAGACGAGTAGAGGCAACCTGGAAAAAGATCATGCGAATTTAAATATGATATTTTACGTGACGTCAAGAGGAGTATGTCGATCGACGTCAACGGATGAGAGTTCTCGACTTACCTGTCCAATCAGATTCTGAAATTTCAGTTCCTTTAGTTATTTCCAGAGTACCTTCCTGAGAGATTAATTTGCAGTCACAGTTTCTCTTTTGTTTTTCCTTTACACGTCTTTTGTGAAAAATTGATAAATTTAAAGTGTTAAGACTTGTTTCGGTTTATTTTCAGTATAAGTTACGTAAAAAATGAAAACGAAAATGTTTAGGAATAGGCACTCAACACCGCGACCCTCAGACAACCGTTCTTTACCCTGTCCTCCGTTCCATCCTCTCCCTAGAATAATCCTAACATAAATGGCTCATGCCTCGTCTCAACTGCGCCAAAGTTGATATTTTATTTTTTTACTTGCTTGGCTCTCTTGAGCTTCCACTTCTATTTCTAGCGAAGTCCTGCAAATACTACAAATTAGGATGGAATCATCGGTGGTGACGAATAGCCGCGGTCTCCTTATTAATGCACAATAAGACTAAGCAGAGTGGCGCTTTCTCAGCTCGCTACCCCAACCATGTTCCTGCATGTTGCAGCGCACCGAATCGAAATGTTATTTCCCATGAGGGAAAGCGAGTGCAATCTTACACGATCACTACCCACAAACGCGAAGGCTACGCTAACAAGCGTGCTTTCAAGCGATGGAGGTACCTGTGCTTCAGTGCTCACACAGCTCGCGACGCAGTGATGTATAGAAGGAAGTTGCAAAGTGTACGATTGAGTTTTAATTTAACAATACCGACTGCGTCTGTGAAGACTGACGTCGGGAGAAAAGACTATCACAAGAGCATACGTGGTACAGTATTAAAAGAAATATGTTATACGTTAATGAAACGTCAACCGAAGACAGTAGTGTGGGAAATTAAAAAGAAAAAAAATACGTGCTGTGGAAAAGACGTGTTACTGAGATATGAAGGAGACCTGCTGCTGGTACCAGTGATCTGTAATTACTAAAGGTAGAGTTTTTTTGACAGCTTTATATTCACCAGTGACGTGGAATCTTAGAGTATTCGATGACATCACTGTAGACTGCATCGTCAATTTCCGTTGCGAAAGGTTCAATAGAGATCCATATCTATACTCTCAGTGCTAAGTTAATTTCGTAACGAGATTTAGTCCTCTAAAGAAAACTGCAGTACCTGATCAAAAGTAACAGGAAACATTAGTTGACATTAACAATTTCAACGAAGTGTCTGAATGTCTGTCGAGATATAGCAGCCAATTCTTCCTTAAGAGCTGAAACAAAAGACGATGGTGATGTTGGACACTAGGATTCGGAGTGAAGTCGACGTCAGAACTCTTCCCAAAAGTGTTCTACTGTGTTCAGGTCGGGACGCGGGGCAATCATTCCATTTCAAGAAAGTTACCGTTCAGAAGCCATCGCCTAATTGATGCAGCTTTATGGCCGTGTTCATTGTCATGCCGATACTATTATCGTCTCCGAATTGCTCAATTACTGTACGCAGAACACAACGTTGTAAAATGTGACCATATCCATCTGCATATAGCATTATCTTAACTTCAATAAGGAAACCCCACCGTAACTATGAAAAGCACCCCTATATCTGAATATCACCTCCTTGGTACTTCACTGATGATACTACCCGTGACGGAAGGTACCGTGTCACAGGCATTTACCGAACACAACCCCTTCAGCGGATTCTCACAGGGCACTGCGTAGTTCATCACACCAAATCACCCATTTGCAGTCATCCTGTGTACAGTGTCCTGTGGCTTCTCTCCTTACACCACCTCAAGCGTCTCATAGCAATCTGTACAGATATATATGGCTTATGAGGAGCTGCTCAAGCATTTTATCCGAAAGTAATTAATCCCCTAAGCACAATCAAAAATGGTTCATATGGCTCTGAGCACTATGGGACTTAACTTCTGAGGCCATCGGTCTCCTAGAACTTAGAACTACTTAAACCCGACTAACCTAAGGACATCACACACATCCATGCCCGAGGCAGGATTCGAACCTACGACCGTAGCGGTCGCGTGGTTTCAGACTATAGTACCTAGAACCGCTCGGCCACCTCGGCCGGCCCCTAAGCACAATCAGTGTGATAGCTGGACTGCTGGTACCACTTTGAAACTTCTCTTCCCTTCTAAATGCTCCTATGCCCCTGTTAGTCACTACGTGAGATCTTCCTGGTCTTGGTTTAGCTGTGGTTGTTCCTCCGCGTTTCAACTGCGAAATCACATCACCAACTACTGACATGGGAGTGGAAGGATTGAAATACGCCCGATGAATTTGTTCCTCAGCAGACATCGCAAGACTAGTTTTTGTATGTCCGTCCTTTTGACTGGAGGTCTTGGGGACCACGGCCGTTCACTATTGCAAGAAAATCGCAGTTGCAGGTAGTCTGCCTAAACCAGTTACGTTGGCCACTGATGCAGCATATACAGCGTGATTATAATTAAAGTTAAACTTCCGAAACGCTGTACAAATAACACCACTGGTCAGAATGAAGTCAAATTGCAACGGAATATTATCGGAGAAGGCGTAAAACGCATGGCAGAAGAGAAATAATAGTATGAAAATTGATCAATAGATGGCGCTGTATGTGTCAGAATACGTATATGAAAACACCTGTCATGCGCACGACCCATTGAAGTTGATATAAACACGCCGGGTACACGGCTTTTACTCCTTTCACCTTAGCCAAGTTCACTGTGAATGTCTCAATGCAGGATCGCGCTCTGCTTGTAAAGCTGTATTACAAGAATGATAACTGTGCGCACGTCACACTGCACATGTTCCGGACGCTAGAGGGTTTGAAAAAGGCGTTGGTCCGAGGACTGCATTGGGTGTGCCGAAAATGATTCATAAATTTGAAAAGACGGGTTCGTTTTAATGTGCAACCTAGTAGAGAGAGGAAACGAACTGATTTGACGTCAGTGGCAGCAGTGGCTGCGGCTGGTCCCGGCGGACGTTCGAGTCCTGCCTCGGCATGGGTGTGTGTGTTTGTCCTTAGGATAATGTAGGTTAAGTAATGTGTAAGCTTAGGGACTGATGACATTAGCAGTTAAGTCCCATAAGATTTCACACGGAAGCCGTGGCTACAGCAACGCAGGAGCAGACGTGTGGAGGTGTGCAAACGTGCAGTGCACGGAGAATTGCCCGTACGTTGGACATACCCGTGAGCACGATGCGTAAAATCTTACGAAACATCCTTATTTGCTATCCATTCAAAATTACCCACGTGCACCAGTTGCTTCCTGTTGACCTGTGCCGGCCGGAGTGGCCGAGCGGTTCTAGGCGCTACAGTCTGGAACCGCGCGACCGCTACGGTCGCAGATTCGAATCCTGCCTAGGGCATGGATGTGTGTGATGTCCTTAGGTTCGTTAGATTTAAGTAGTTCTAAGTTCTAGGGGACTGATGACCTCAGAAGTTAAGTCCCATCATACTCAGAGCCATTAAAACCATTTTTTTTTTTACCTATCAGCAAGAGAAACCTTTGCTTTAGAATTTATTGCTCGCATGGAAGTGCACAATGACTAGCCGCGAAAGATTTTGTGGACAGGTGAAGCCCACTTCCATCAGAGAGGACACAGAATTGTCGAACAGAGGCTACGGAAAATCCACACGCAAATCAACCGGTACTACTCCATCCTGAAAAGGTCACTGTATGGTGCAGACTTACGGCATCATTTATCATAGGGCCATATATGTTTTCGAAGAGACAATTGCTACCAGTCCTGTTACCTGTACCGTCACTGGTAGTCGCTATGAGTGTCTTTTACGCAACATGTCATTCCAGCTCTCCAACAGCGTGGACTTGTGGCTGGAATCATTTTTATGCAAGATGGTGGTCTTCCGCAATTGCAAATCCATTTAACCGCGTGCTGAAGAGCGAATTAGGAAATGCTAGAATTATCAGCCGCCATTTCCCTACAGCCTGGCCGTCCGTATCATCCCCTCTTAATCCGTGTGACTTCTGGCTGTGGGACTATCTGAAAGACGTTGTGTCCATTGTTCCGATTGCAAACTTAGCTGCACTGAAGGCACGCATTGCGCAACACATTCTGAATGTGACCCCAAAAACACTTCGATCAGTTGTGGAACATGCCGTTTCTCGATTTTAATTGTTGCAGATAACGGTGGACGGCATATTGAACATGTTTTGCGCCAGTAACAAGGAAATTAATAATCCGATTTGATTTTGATTGATGTTTTTTATGTGGTTTTTGGCCTCTGTACAATAAAAAAATTCGATGTGGTTGATCTTTTTATGCGTTTTTTCCTGTATGACGATTAAAAACCGATGCGAGTGATGCTTTTTATTGCGGCTTTTGGCCTCAGGACAATTAAAAACCGATTTTTCCCATCCGATGTGATATGACCTTGTCGTGGTGCATGGACGTACGTAACTAACAGTATCACACCTGTACACCCATGCACACTGAGTAGTACTGTTTAACATCAGACGTACAACTTAGACATTGTTGTATGATTTATTTGTCATTTGTAGTCGACCACTATTAAATTATGATGCTTACAGCACCATCTGTTCTTACGTTTTGTAACTATTTTTCTTCTGCCATGCGTTTTCCCACTTCTCGTATAATATTCAGTTGCAATTTGACATTCTGAGCAGTGGTGTTATTTCAACAGCGGTTTGAATGTGTAATTATAATCACCCTCTACATGGATCGTGATAATCTCTTCAGCATTAACTGGGGCTTGAAAATTGCGCAATGAAGAACCAAAACTGATAGCTACTCAATAAATAAAATCGTAAGGATGGATGTGGGTATTTTTGGAGGAATGTCGTGCTTAGCTCATTCTCTCCTTCCATCATTAATTTTTTCATGCATTGAAACACGTATGTAACATAGCAGCGATGGCGAGGCATTGTAGCATCTGTGACCAGAGAGTATGCGCTTGACCGCGCGAGTGTTGCGAGCGGTTCTCAGTCTGTCGGTCAGTCGTTGCGAGTCTGTAGCTCTGTCTAGTTGAGGGCAGTACTCAGTTAGTTGTCGTTGAGAGCAGTTCTGTTGTAGTCGGTCAGTAGTAGCAGCCCAGTGCGGTTGTGTGATGTAGTCTGTCGGCAACACTGGTCAAGATGCTGAATGAGGTATATTGTTAATTAAGGTAATCATCAGATAATGTAAAGTTTATTTATTGTAATTAATTTCCAACAAGTGCCCCAATAATAATTTTGATTTCAAAAGCAATTTTACAAAAAAAATTTATTTAATTGAAGTTCCACTTCCCTTAAACAAAAGTCTCAGTTAAATTAAAAAAAAAAAAGGAATATTATTATATTTGCGATGCATTTCCTCCAAGCTGTGCGCAACAATAAGAGCAGAAATTTGACTAGCAGTTACAATGAGGTAAGAATTTAATTATGATTTTTGCACAGGGCCAAAGACCGATATTTCGGTTTAATTGAATTATCATTATCACTGAGATTTCATTACCTCTGAATTGATTTTTCATTATTTTTGCGGAAGCTTACACCAGAAACAGATAGCGAATTTTACATTTTGTTGCCTTTGTCAGTACATTTCATTGCGGGAGGTTACACTTGGCGACACCCAGTCCAGGATCGTATTTCGTTGAGAATCTTTTGAAAAACAGTCAGATATCTGCTCTTATTTTCTTAGATATAATTAGGATTTGGCGCAACGCTTTTACTAATCTTGTGACTTTCTTTCTACAGGTCAACGGCAATTCGTTGCTCTGTTGTATTTGTGTGTTGTTTTTGCATTTGTGTTTATTGTTTTGTGAATAATTGTGACTACTGTAAAAATGCCGCGAAAGACTATGAATAGTGTATCGCGAGGTATTATGAATGAATTTACCGACTTAAACAACGTGACCGATAGGACATGTGACACGCAGTGTAATGATGACAATCCTGCGTTCACTAACAATCAGTGCATTACAACCACTAATGATGACTTTTACCTTAATGATGAACAAATGAACTCAATTGTCTCGTCTGTTAATTTGACGACAATTGATGACGCGGGACGCTCTATTGTAATGAGCGCTGCGCAGCTTAACATACCCGATTTGGAAAATTCAAGTAACGTACAGACAAATTTGTCTAATGAAAATGAACAGGATACACAAGGTACGACGGATTTATTTAATTCCGAAATAGTGAGTGACAGTGTAGGTCCGAATGACAATCCTTTTTGTAAATTACAGAATGACCAAATGGTCACACAAAGCGCGACAATTCCAGGTACACAATCAAACAGTACAGATAAAGGAGTAGGTAATGTTACTTTGGAACAATTTATGGCAATAATGCTACAGTTTAGGAACGAACAGAACGAAAAACAAGACAAACTTAGTGTAGATATCAAACAACAGAGTGAAGATTTCAAACAACAATTTAGTGAACAGGACAAAAAAATTAATAAAATAAATGAAAAATTAGACGACAATTCCAGACAGTTAAATGAAAAATTAGACGACAATTCCAGACAGTTAAATGAAAAATTAGACGACAATTCCAGACAGCTAAGTGAACAAATTAGAGCTGTTGCCGCGCAGTGTCATGACACTAAGGAACAGTTGCGCGTGGAAATTGAGGCTTGTTCACGTAAAAATAGCGAAGAAATTAAGTCTGTTGCGCAAGAATTAAGGGAAATGCAAACAGCCGCAACAGAAACACTCAGAGAGGAAATTAGCGGAGTCGCTAAACAATGCTCTGAAAAGGCTACACAATTACGCGACGAGTTTAAAGCAATGACAGCGGAACTTTCGCGCACAATGGATGAAAAGATTGACGCGAAATTCGACCAACAGAACACTCAAATTGACGAGCGTTTTAATCAGCACATAGAAAACAGTAATACGCGTTTCCGCAAATTTATTCAGGATCAAAATAAAGTAAAACGTCAGGTAATGGAAACAATCACTGCACAGAGACAGGAAGACAAACGTAAATTGTTCGCGAAAGCGAAGACATACGTAGACAACAATATTGCTACAGTGTCCGACGAAATTAATTCCATCAAACAGTCGAACACAGAATTACGTGACGAAATTTCTGATCTTAAATTAAAAACAGACACATACACAACAGATTTTCAAACAGTGACCGACAGACTCGAGCAATTAGAACTAACACAGGATTCCGATGTCGTCAAAGCTGATGTTAAAAAACTGAACGAAACTACACGTAAATTGCAAAAACAGATCAATGCCACTGACACTAAAACCGATGATCAGGTAAAAATACTGACTGAAAAATGTGATGAATTGGCCAGTCGTATTGACGTTATTGAAACTACTAATGAGAATAAATCAGACGATACTGCACCGGTTTCATTTAACCAAACACCTGAATTTCAAAATTTGCAGCAGACAATTAATGAGATCGACTCGTCTAACAACACGTTGCGTAGAAAACTGTCGAGTTTACAGCAAGAACTAACAGAGATGAAAAATATTTCAGTTAATAACACATCACAGCAGGCGCCACTTTTCGAACATTTGCCAGACTCACGCAGCGCGTATAATTTGGGTAATCTACAGAGAGTACGGGACTTAGATTCCGAACAACCACAGTTCAACAGATTCTCTTACAATCCTGAACCTGTTCCATCACATAGAGACGATAACTTTGATTACAAACATTTTCTGTCAGTGAGAAAATTTAAAGTGTTTAAGAATGACAGAACACAGATTCACCCCCTGGATTGGATACAACAATTTAGCTTTGCTTTTCCACCGACTTGGCCCGTAACACACAAACTTGAATTTATTTGCAGTTTTTTGGAAGGCGAGCCGGCAACTCGTATGAGACCGATCGCGAGGCAATGTTATTCAGTAGAAGAATTTCAGAATGCATTTCTGTCAGCGTATTGGTCGAAGACGACGCAACGCGGAATTAAAGATCAATTAATTAGTTTACCAAATTATGAGAACTCAAACTTTCCTAGTGTCACTCAATTTTTTGAACACATGGTGCAACAAAACCAGTACCTAAGTGAACCGTACAGTGAATCAGCACTTATTCAATTATGCATCTCTAAATTACCAAGGTCATTAAGAGTGTCACTTCTGACGGGTCATCAAAAAGAAAATATTTCAGCATTCAGGGATCTTTTGCAGCTTTTAGAAGTACAGCAATCTGATTATTCTTTCGTAAACAAAAACTTTTCGTATAACAACCAAGGCCAACAAACGTACAGCAATTATGATCAGACACGTAATTTCAATAGGAGAGGTAACAGACGCTTTAGGAATGACAACCACGAAAACTTTAATAACAGCCAAAATTCTAATTATCAATATCGTCAAAATTTTCAGCAACAGGAACCACACTTTAGTAACAATAGAGGTATTTCACAACAACAACATCAAAACCAGCCGGTTAGCATACCTAACCAACAATGGAATGCACAAGGTCAACCAGGCTTCAATGTTCCGCCGCGAGCACGTATAGTCCCTGATACAACAAATAGTAACGTACGGCAGCAAGGAAACAACTACGTACAAAGAAGGCAGTATTTCAATTCCTATCGCAATACACCGTATAGGAATGACTATCACGACAGACGTAAAAACGATGAGCACAATTTTCAGCGTACATCTAACAACAGTCGGTCATACCAACAGCAAAATTATGCACGAGAACCTATTCTCATGAACGAACCCGACAGTAGGTATCATCCAGAGCGTAACACGTCTGGAAGAAGTAATAGGACAGTTCAAATAGTCGAAATGCCACAGAATCCTCCTAATAATAATAACACGTCAGATAGAATCTGACTAGATACTGTAGAGGACGCATCTTCCAATAACACAAGCACTACGTTTGACACGCAAAATGTTGTTCACGAAAATGTAATTACTTTTGACGATATCAGAGACACTCTCTTGCAGGAAAGACCATTTGTTCAGAAAACTATTTCACATCCTGTTATCGAAATCAAAATTGGTACATCAAAATTCTCAGCAGTAATTGATTCTGGATCACCTATATCAGTAATAAATGAGGAGACTTTTAACGAGTGCAACAAAGAGAATACTTATCCGACATTACCTTTAGGCAAAACAAAAGTGAAAGGAGCAGTATCGAGTAAAGGAGTAGACGTTAAATTGCAGACACATTTATCATTTTGTATTGGAGGTCATATTTTCCACTCTAATTTTTGGATTGTTCCATTATTGACAACAGACGTAATTTTAGGTACGAATTTTCTGGTACAGCACGATGCAGTTATCGATTTTCAAAATTCTTACTTAATGTTAAAAGATGAAAATGTACAATTGGCTTTAGAATTTCAGCACTCTTTATCTGCGGAAGAACAAACAATTAACAGCACAGAGGTCATTTCCGCAACACGTGACATAGAATGTAATCCCACATTGTTCACGGATACCTACGTACATAACTATAATACTCCAGACGAAGTTGACTACGACGTAATGCAAATGATTTCTGATAAAGTTAGACAAAGCAGTGCAACTACAGACGACGAACGTACGCAATTACACAAAATTCTTTTACAGCAAGCTCCAGTTTTTGACAACATTCCTGGTACTATGTCCGGTTTTATGTATGAATTTCAAGTGAAACAGCACGACACATTTAAAGCAAAGCATTATCCCATTCCGTATATTCACAGAGAACAAGTTAAAAAAGAATTGCAGGATATGCTTGATCAAGGAATTATAGAACCAGCGGTTAGTCCGTACATAAACCCGCTACATATTGTTAAGAAAAAAGATGGCTCACTTCGCCTCGTACTTGATTCACGTCACATTAATGACATTATTATTAATGAAACAGATCGACGACAGACACTAGAGGAACTTTTACAGAAATTTCACGGTACTGCTATTTATTCTACATTAGATTTGAAATCGGGATTTTGGCAAATTCAACTTCATCCAAATTGCAGAAAATATACAGCTTTTCTTTGTTTTGGCGACTGTTATCAATTTTGTAAATTACCGTTCGGTTTAACTATTTCATCTGCAGCTTTTATTCGCGGTTTAAATACAATACTTCCGACAGAACTTAAAGACAGAATCACGACGTACGTAGACGACATTCTTATCGCAGAAGCTAACTGGACTGAACACAATCTGATTCTAGAACGACTGTTGCAAACTTTTCATGCACAAGGACTTACAGTTAATCTTGGTAAATCGCACTTTGGCAAAACTTCTATAAAATTTCTTGGACACGTAATTTCAGCGGAAGGCATTGCACCTGATCCGGAAAAACTTCAAGCTCTACGTGACATTACTGTTCCTACGACAAAAAAGCAACTACGCAGTTTTTTGGGCTTAATTAACTTTTTTCGTAAATTTATTCATCACTCCGCTTTAGACACACCCAGGTTATGCCAATTAACAGGTAAAAACAGTATTTGGTCTTGGGATAAGCAAGCACATTCTGAATTTGTGAACCTGAAACATGCTTTGTTGAATGCTCCACTTTTATCGCACCCAGATCTTACCAGAAATTTTTCCATTGCCACCGACAGTTCCAACACAGCTTTAGGCGTACATATTTTTCAGGAAATTGAAGAAGATGGTTCTACAGTAATTAAAAACATCGCATTTGCAAGCCGCATTTTGTCACCCGCTGAACGAAATTATTCCGTTACAGAACTGGAAACATTATGTGTTGTATGGGCTTTTACAAGATTTCGGCACTTTCTTTATGGCAGACATACCACCGTGTACACAGACCACAGAGCGATACAATTTTTACTTTCAGCTAAATTCACTCACGACAGATTAAGTAGATGGAAACTTTATTTACAGGAATTTAATTTTACAATAGTTCACATTCCCGGTACGCAAAATGTTGTAGCAGACGCACTATCGCGTTCTCTCGGCAACAATCAGCAAGACGTAGCAACCAACTTCTGCAAAACAAATTTCAGTGTCATGTACATTCAGCAAGTAGCATTTGAAAATTTTATTTCATCGTCATTACAGGACATAGCAAAAGAGCAAAATAAAGACAATGTGTGGAAAGAAATTAAACAGCTTTGGCAAGATAAGAATAATGTTACGATTAGGAATCACTACACTGTACGCAATGACATTCTGTTTCGCCGTTCTCATCCTGACAGCAACAATTGGTTATTATGCATCCCTGACGAACTTGTTAACAAATTAATCTGGTACACTCATTTAAGTTACGCACATTACGGAGCACGAAAATGTTTTCTTATACTGAGACAGAACTGTTATTTTAACAACATGGAGAAACGTATACGACGAGTTTTAGCGTCTTGTAAAATTTGCCAGAAAGCTAAATCAGACACCACTTCACATATTCCTCCTTTATATCCCATTGTACCTTTTAAATTAAGACACATGGCCGCAGTTGATATTTTTGGTCCGATTCCGAGAACTAACAGAGGTTTTTGCTACATCTTTGTCGCTGTTGAGCTCACTTCAAAATTTGTTACTTTCACTCCGTTACGCAAAGCTACTGCTAAAACTGTTTCGAAAGCATTTGTAAAACATTTTCTATTTCATGTAGGGCATGTGATGAAAGTAATTTCTGACAATGGATCTCAATTTCGTAGTAGCGTATGGACACGCATGTTACGAGCCAGAAACATTTCTCCGATCTATATATCCAAGTACCACGCTTCTTCGAACCCCTGTGAAAGATTAATGAAAGAAATTGGTAAGCTGTGCCGAATATACTGCCACAAAAGACATATTGATTGGGATACACACATTCTCTCATTCCAAGATGTAATTAATTCCATTCCAAATGAATCCACTATGCTATCTCCGTCTGTTATACTGAAAAACGTTGAACCACCAAACAAAATTAAAGAATTAATAAATTTCCCTACATCTCGTCGCTTACGACACCACGAAATAATCGACATTGCGCTGAACAACATCAAACGTGCCGCAGAGCGCCGGAGAAGACAGCAAAAACAGGTTTGTACACGCCGCGACTTTCACGTTGGACAGAAAATATTAGTACGTACACACTATTTATCCAGCAAATTAAAAGGTAAGTGCAGTAAATTTGAACTTCTATACGCAGGTCCATATCGGATTCGCAGCATCCCTCACCCCAATGTTGTACACGTCGAAACCTTGAGAACCAGAAAATCGAAAGGCAATCACCATATCTCAAACATTAAACCGTTTTTTGAATGAAATCACTTTATGATTTAACAAGCTATAATGCCATTTGCTAATTTTATGATCACGTATGCAATTATACTCTCATGAATACTTACTGATGATTATCGTATTTTTTTTTGGCAAGTGCCCGGCGAGGTAAGGTTAGCAGGTCGCTTTTCTTGTCGTTATACACCTCAGACCGTGCATATTTGCCATTTTTTGTATGTATGATTGTTTTTCTGTTTTGTTAGTATGCATTATGAAATAGTTAAGATATAACACACACCAGTTGACTTTGACATTTTTGCCTTATGAAATCTCAACATCATGACTACTTTACTTTTTTTTTTGCTGCTGCATTGTGATATTCCGTGTACATTTTTTTTTGCCTTTGAACACTGTCTATGCTTTTGACATATTACGTTTTCTGTCATGTTATGCTGTATGCTTAATTATATTACCGTTAATCAGTAATTACTTAGTGGGTATATGATTTAAATGCAAGACGTTAATTTCTGTTCATCATTTTCAGAAAGAAATAACGTGTAAAAAAAAAAAAAAATAAATTAAACGGAAATGGGAATTTCAACTACGGAATAGACGAAAGAAGATGCAATAACTTTATGAGGAAGAGTAAATGGATCAGGATTAACAAGCATTAACAAGAATATACTATACTCATCGTAGAATAGCAGTCTTAACTAATTTTTTCTTTCAGAATACAAGGTGATTGGTGCAGGCTGTCAGACAGAACTACACATCTTAGTTTTAGTGATGAAATATGCTAGAGATAAGGAATAGTTGTATAATGAGTAATGAAGTGATATTTTTGCAGATGATAATGAATACTGATGAATAATGATGAAGGATATGCTGTTATGAATAATGAAGTTTTTCTTTATAGGTGATGATAATAATGAAGTTATGATAATATGGATAATGAAGTGATTGATAATGAAGTTTTTTCTTTGCAGATGAGGATAATGTTGAAGTTATGTATTTATGCTACATAGTTATTTAAGTATTTGTTGCAGTTTGTTTTGACAGCAGGTGTTATATTGCATAGTAGGATGACGGAAAGTTTTGGAAAGGACAGCTATGGAACACATTTTATACACATTTCACTACTTGTTAATTCGAAGTTCACTACTTTTCAGCATAGTGTGCGTTTCTTCTTTCAGGTCAATAATCCATTTTGTATTTTTTCCAGGAGAAGTTTTTCATGATACTTACTAAACCTGTTACTTATTATACCTGTTCTAGTACTTGCATTTTTTTTGAACCCATTTGTGTTTATCATTTATAAATGTGATCACATACTGCCTTGTTACATAACCTTGCTACAGCTGACTCATGACGAATGACGTTACACATTTTTCATTTACAGGAACAACCCACTACTGTTCTCAAGTACAGTATGTGCACTCTTGTCTTTTATATTGTATATACATTTTTTTTAGTATTTTATTTTAATGATATGTTCTGAACTACAGTGCATGTGCACTTATGTTGTGTGTTAATATGTTTTCTACTGAACTCCACTGCCTGTGCACTTTTCTCATTTTTCAATATGATTTGTACTATTCTGTATATTCAATACTTCAATGCGTATGCACTTATGTCATTTGTTACTAATTGTATATACATTTCATCATTTACTGATATGTTCTCAACTGCAGTGCATGTGCACTCATGTCACTTGTCAACATAATATTTTTTTGCCAGTCTGTTTATTTGTTCTGAATATGCTAAAGAATTTTTTCAGTGCCTGTGCACTTTGTTATCTGTCAAATAATTTGTATATACATTTTTCTGATTTGCTACTATGTTTTGTACTCACATTTTGTCTTTGTCTGATATATTTTGTACTTAGTGCGTGTGCACAACATTTAATTCATGTACTACATCTAAATATTCTGTAAGTTGTAGAAGTTTGTTAATTAAAGAAAAATTTTGCCGTGCTTGGCAAGTCCAAATGACTCACCATCGCTGCCAAATTTTTGCCCCCCAGTGGAGGGTTATGAAACACGTATGTAACATAGCAGCGATGGCGAGGCATTGTAGCATCTGTGACCAGAGAGTATGCGCTTGACCGCGCGAGTGTTGCGAGCGGTTCTCAGTCTGTCGGTCAGTCGTTGCGAGTCTGTAGCTCTGTCTAGTTGAGGGCAGTACTCAGTTAGTTGTCGTTGAGAGCAGTTCTGTTGTAGTCGGTCAGTAGTAGCAGCCCAGTGCGGTTGTGTGATGTAGTCTGTCGGCAACACTGGTCAAGATGCTGAATGAGGTATATTGTTAATTAAGGTAATCATCAGATAATGTAAAGTTTATTTATTGTAATTAATTTCCAACAAGTGCCCCAATAATAATTTTGATTTCAAAAGCAATTTTACAAAAAAAATTTATTTAATTGAAGTTCCACTTCCCTTAAACAAAAGTCTCAGTTAAATTAAAAAAAAAAAGGAATATTATTATATTTGCGATGCATTTCCTCCAAGCTGTGCGCAACAATAAGAGCAGAAATTTGACTAGCAGTTACAATGAGGTAAGAATTTAATTATGATTTTTGCACAGGGCCAAAGACCGATATTTCGGTTTAATTGAATTATCATTATCACTGAGATTTCATTAGCTCTGAATTGATTTTTCATTATTTTTGCGGAAGCTTACACCAGAGTCAGATAGCGAATTTTACATTTTGTTGCCTTTGTCAGTACATTTCATTGCGGGAGGTTACAGCATAATGACCTTTTTCTACATTTAATGCTGTTAACCGTATATGATGAAACGGCCACAGAGAAAGAGAGGATTGCTGAATTCATTTGAACACTCTACGCCATGGCAGCATGCTTTCTGTGCCTATTCTTCTGGTCAGTGCTTTTAGGGACGTCTAACCGCAAGGGACATCCAGTTCTCTCTAGCGCAACGTCTAAAGGAACGTGTAATAGGCTGAAAACCAATATGAATGCATCATCATATCAAAGATTTGAAAGAACAAACAGCTGGTAATCCTCATGAGAACGTCAACACCAAAGTGGGAGAGATATAGGGGAGACCGGGCCGGAATAGGCTACTGGGGCAGAACGGTCCCGGTCGTCTAAATTCATTTAGAGGGGCTAGGGTTCGGTCAGACTAACAAGTGTCTAACAGACCAATATCTGTTATGGTTTAGTAAGGCATTAACTCCAGAATGAGATTTTCACTCTGCAGCGGAGTGTGCGCTGATATGAAACTTCCTGGCAGATTAAAACTGTGTGCCCGACCGAGACTCGAACTCGGGACCTTTGCCTTTCGCGGGAAAGTGCTCTACCAACTGAGCTACCGAAGCACGACTCACGCCCGGTACTCACAGCTTTACTTCTGCCAGTACCTCGTCTCCTACCTTCCAAACTTTACAGAAGCTCTCCCGCGAACCTTGCAGAACTAGCACTCCTGAAAGAAAGGATATTGCGGAGACATGGCTTAGCCACAGCCTGGGGGATGTTTCCAGAATGAGATTTTCACTCTGCAGCGGAGTGTGCGCTGATACGAAACTTCCTGGCAGATTAAAACTGTGTGCCCGACCGAGACTCGAAGTCGGGACCTTTGCCTTTCGCGGGCAAGTGCTCTACCAACTGAGCTACCGAAGCACGACTCACGCCCGGTACTCACAGCTTTACTTCTGCCAGTACCTCGTCTCCTACCTTCCAAACTTTACAGAAGCTCTCCTGCGAACCTTGCAGAACTAGCACTCCTGAAAGAAAGGATATTGCGGAGACATGGCTTAGCCACAAACTGGGGGATGTTTCCAGAATGAGATTTTTACTCTGCAGCGCAGTGTGCGCTGATATGAAACTTCCTGGCAGATTAAAACTGTGTGCCCGACCGAGACTCGAACTCGGGACCTTTGCTTTTCGCGGGAAAGTGCTCTACCAACTGAGCTACCGAAGCACGACTCACGCCCGGTACTCACAGCTTTACTTCTGCCAGTACCTCGTCTCCTACCTTCCAAACTTTACAGAAGCTCTCCCGCGAACCTTGCAGAACTAGCACTCCTGAAAGAAAGGATATTGCGGTGACATGGCTTAGCCACAGCCTGGGGGATATTTCCAGAATGAGATTTTCACTCTGCAGCGGAGTGTGCGCTGATATGAAACTTCCTGGCAGATTAAAACTGTACTGGCAGAAGTAAAGCTGTGAGTACCGGGCGTGAGTCGTGCTTCGGTAGCTCAGTTGGTAGAGCACTTGCCCGCGGAAAAGCAAAGGTCCCGAGTTCGAGTCTCGGTCGGGCACACAGTTTTAATCTGCCAGGAAGTTTCATATCAGCGCACACACCGCTGCAGAGTAAAAATCTCATTCTGGAAACATCCCCCAGGCTGTGGCTAAGCCATGTCTCCGCAATATCCTTTCTTTCAGGAGTGCTAGTTGTGCAAGGGGTCGCAGGAGAGCTTCTGTAAAGTTTGGAAGGTAGGAGACGAGGTACTGGCAGAAGTAAAGCTGTGAGTACCGGGCGTGAGTCGTGCTTCGGTAGCTCAGTTGGTAGGTCCGCCGGGACAGGACGTCTGGATCGAACGCAAAAGGATAAAAGCTAAACTAGTGGCTTTAGCTCGGAAACATCTTCAGGGAACCATGGTGCGCGCCAGATGTCACGATACGATAATGCACGAGATTCCTTCCATGCACCACGTCGTGAATGAACGAAAGCACCGACGACGCGTTTTGGTACGGGAATTAATTACCCGCGAAGCCCTGAGAGTGACGCGTCAAGCGGACGTTGTCTCTGCATTCGTCGACCATTACCAACACATCTATCGGGACGAAGCAGCCCCTGTCGATGACCTCGAACGTATAGCCACGTACGTCTCCCGTATACTGACGGTGGAAGCCGCGGGAACCTTACTGGAAGCCATTAGCTGTGAGGAAGTACGTGATGCGATCGCAAAGGGTGCGTTGAACCGGTCCCCAGGCATTGATGGACTTCCTGCTGAATTTTATCGAGAATTTCGCAACGAAATGGCACCGCGATGGACGGAAATGTACAACGAGATGTTAAATTCCGATGCGCCTATTCCACCGGCTTTTATGGAAGGCCTCTTGGTGCCAGTACATAAACCGAAGCCAGGAATTACGGTCACACATTATCGCCCCATCACCCTGCTTAATGCCGACTATAAGATCTTTGCATGGTTGCTAGCGTCCCGATGTCGTATGTTAATTCGTAGCGTTCTCTCTCCAGAACAGACGACACCGGGTGGATCGGTGAATGTGCAAACAGCCACTGGCGAATGCCGTGATGTGATAGCGCTGGCGGAGGAGTGCCGGCTTAAAGCGGCGATGGTGGCGGTTGATTTTGACAGTGCTTTTGATAAGGTGCGCCACAACTATCTGTACGCTGTACTGGAACAAATGGGATTTCCAGACCGTTTTACTGGTCTCATTAGAAGGATTTATGGGGGCGCACAATCCTTGGTACAGGTTAATGGGCGTATAGCAGGGCCCATTCAAATTCGACGATCCATTCGCCAGGGCTGCCCTCTTTCGATGCTGCTGTTCGCGATAGCGTTGGAACCATTAATTGGGAGGCTAACGAATTCTCTTTCTGGGATGGAACTGCGGGGCTACACCTTCAAATGTCGTGCCTATGCGGACGACCTCCTGCTGCTCGTTCGTTCTGAAGAAGAGGTGAAGACGGTCCTTGAACTGTTGTTGGACCACAGTGTGACGGCGGGTAGTGCAGTGAACATGAACAAATCGGCAGCAATGCCGGTTGGAAGGGGCCTTACGCCAGAAAAAAAACAGTCCGTTTCCTTGTGCGCAACGATTCCGCTATCTCGGCATAGACTTTACCTCATCTGTAAAACATACTGCGGCAGTTAACTACCGACGTATTTTACAGACAACACGTACCATGGTCCGACAACATCTCCTACGGCGCCTCGATTCTTTGCAGCGAGTCGAATATCTGAACACTTATGTGGTTTCTCGAATGGTGCATATTTCGCAGATCCTGCCCCTACCACTCACGCTCGGACGTCGACTTCAATCAGCACTAGGCTATTTTGTGATGATTGGATCGCCCCTCAAAGTGCGATACACAACGCTCACGCTCCCTACGGACAAGGGGGACTCGGACTTACGAATGTTCACTGCCGAGCGACGGCGCTCCTTCTAGCCACGATGTACAAGCAATGGCGTAACGGGCGTGATTCCCTTACATCCCGCCTCCTGGATCTCCTAGTTCAAGCGGCCCTCACACCTCCGGTAGCGGTGGGCAACATTACGCCACATTTTGCGCATGTATCAACATTTATCGTGGAACTTAGTTATGTCAGAGACGAGCTTCCGCGCACGAGACCACCATGCGCGAAGGATTTTTATGTTTGGCTGCAACGACGGATAAGTCGTAATGTCATTGAACTCAAACACCCCAAGTTGCACTGGCCGAAGATTTGGAGACATGTGCACCAAAAATTCCTTCCTACCTTCGTTCGAACACTGTGGTTCTCTGTCACCTGTGGCAAGTTCAACACCAACGAACGACTCTATGCAATTGGACTAGTGGACACTCCACTATGCCCGAAATGTCGCCAAGTGGATGACGACCATCACCGCTTAACTTGTATCGCGGTGGAGTACGTATGGCTCCTAGGAAGACAGATGGTGGCTTGCTACCTCCGTGTGACCCCGCAACATATTACACCTGCTTCCTTCTTATATCTGGAGAGTGACTACTTTCCGGCGACTAAATCACACTCGATCATCTGGGTCAAAGGTTGGACGATCGCGTACCTCTATGGGGATGCTGCCAAGTCGCGACTCGACTTTTGGTATTTCTTGCAGCAAGCCCACAATGAGGTTCATAGATGGTCACACTATGGGAAAACCTTTGCCAGCTATCTTCACGCAGTCTTCCTCGACCCCCCACGCAGTTGGGATGTGCCGGGTGCAGTCGGTGTGCACATTTGACGCTTCTCTCACCGCTCCATATGTAATGCACATACTATACCATGAAATAATCTACATGTTCCTTTTAACAGAGTGATCTTTATGGAAAATAAATAAATAAATAAATAAAAACAAAAAAAAGTTGGTAGAGCACTTGCCCGCGAAAGGCAAAGGTCCCGAGTTCGAGTCTCGGTCGGTCACACAGTTTTAATCTGCCAGGAAGTTTCATATCAGCGCACACTCCGCTGCAGAGTGAAAATCTCACTCTGGAAACATCCCCCAGGCTGTGGCTAAGCCATGTCTCCGCAATATCCTTTCTTTCAGGAGTGCTAGTTCTGCAAGGTTCGCGGGAGAGCTTCTGTAAAGTTTGGAAGGTAGGAGACGAGGTACTGGCAGAAGTAAAGCTGTGAGTACCGGGCGTGAGTCGTGCTTCGGTAGCTCAGTTGGTAGAGCACTTTCCCGCGAAAGGCAAAGGTCCCGAGTTCGAGTCTCGGTCGGGCACACAGTTTTAATCTGCCAGGAAGTTTCAAGGCATCAACTGTTGTCGTTCATGATTTACATTCTCAGCGTATACAACTGAGTGAATTTCCTCTTCTATTATAGCTTTCCAGACAATTTCTCACTACGATAAATATGTCATACATATCTTTACTTCACAATCAACGCCCACTCCTTCTAAACCAGCATGTTCTTAGGTGTCTTTGTATGCAACGCAATTGGGAAAAATTATTGTTTACGGTGGTGGCTGAATATTTTCTATACAGACATGCGTTTGGGGCAGAATGGTGTATTGGTATAGTCCGTTCCTACCCGGTCGCTTTTTATTCATCTAACGAATTCTGCGGCGTGGTTTGCCCTTCTCGTTTGCAGATGGTACGTCATTTTGATATGGATAGACAAATTTGTCCCACGAAGTACGTGGTACAAGCCGTTAAATCAGCAAATAACAAAACGATGACCCACAGAAAGGTATCGAAACAATCTGTAGTGCCTTTGACTACTTTAAAACGATGTATAAATTTTTTTAAAAAAAAGAAAATTCTCTTTCAACAGTTAACAAAACCGGCGGAAAATAGCAACGTGTTTTCAATAAGGTCAAGAAATAGAACTTGTCGAATATCTCAAGGCTCTACAAAAGCAACGTTTTCCTATGACAGGCACGATAATCCTAAGAAAACACGATTCACTTACCAGAGAGGTAATTCATGTAATCTACGTTCGATCTATTGCTGTGTACTGACTTTCAGGCTAAACATGTTAGGAAACAGGATTAATAGAGCAGACAGAGAAGGTCGAAAGAAGAGCACCGCGTTTCATTATGAATAGGTAGGGAATTACCGTGGTTCTCGAAGAAAACAATGCCAGGCGGCTTATGGATAACAGACGTTAAAGTAGATCTTTCCATATCACAGTCTTCAATCTTGATGTGTCACGCAGTTTGTTCCTGCGTTCACATCAAATTCATACTCCCTTCTTCTTCGGTACTGTGATAGTGCAAGCCGGCATAAATTCGATAAATTTCAGTTGAGTCATGCATATTTCCAAAAACATTATATGACATATATGTTGACTTAGTTAACGCAGCCGTCATCTCTATATTCAATTGTTCTTGAGCGTATATTTAGTTATAGTGACTTTCAGGGCTTAAAGAATTGTTTTGTAAATTTTACACTTTTGCGTTGAAAATTCCTTTACGAAATGGGTTAATTTTCTCTTACAGAACGCCACAAAGTTTACTATAACATTGGCACGGAGATAGATCTGCCACTCATCACGTTCCCGCTGCGCACCAGTACCGGTGATCCACCACAGATTAAGCGATAAAGCGAGGTAAGTAGGTACCGAAGCTCCACGTAAATGATTGATTGTTTGGTATCGGTAAAGCTTAAAGGATCATAGCTGAAAACGTGCTAAGCAGGTAGGACTACACGTATAACAGCACGACAAGGAACATCAGAGATGGACGCCGTTACTAGGAACAAATGAATGTGCATAACTAATTTCTGGTACTTCCTACGAAGTGAATCAAGAACCCTCTCTAGCTTGAGTAGAAATGCTCTGAAGTCAGAGTTAGGGGCCCTATAAACAACAAAAATTAGAAGTTTAGTTTCACTAAATTAAGCTGCCCCTGCACAACGTTCAAATATCTGTTCAGTGCAGTGCCGTGATTCGTCTATGGACTCAAATGGAATACTGTCGTTCATGTACATAGCCACTCCCCAACCCTGCAAGGAATTCCTGGGTAAACAGCCAGCTAATCTGTATCCTGGTAAAGGAAGCCTCTGAATTGTCAAATTACTTAAGTGGTGCTCTGATATACCAATAATATCAGAGTCAACATCTATAAGCAGTTCACTAACTTTATCTCTAATACCTCATATTTTGATGAAATATGGTAATTTCTTCTCTACATGGAAACATTACATCCTCCGAAGAACACTCTTTAGTCAGAGATACTTCCGTTAAGCAGGTACACCTATCAGCTGACTTCAATCTAAAAAAGGTGCAGCTCTAACACCAACTACTACAGGAATTTTTGCATGATTGATCCCACCAACACCACCCACAACACTGTCACCTATAAGCTTTGCCAGCTTCCCCTTCCAATACCTATTGAGGTGCAGGCCATGCCTAGTGAAGCCTGACCTACTGATAGACTCAACTGGCACCACTGAGATGTGATCCAAGCCCTCTGCCATCAGCGCCCTCCCCAGCCCCATGTCAACGCGCTTAACAGTCGTACTGAGATGAGGCCAATCATGACGCTGAAACAGTTGCACAAACTGCATATTAGTGTCACCAGTCTGAGTAGCTATCTTTACAAGGTCACCTACATCAAATTCCCCGTCCCCATCAACACTGTTCCCTGCTCCACCCACTATCACTACCTGATCCTCTTTCGTAAAATTCCTACATAACTCCCCTATGCCGCCAGTCATTTGAGCCTGCAACTGCTGGCCCATACCTCTACCGCGCGCACTACCCAGCAGCAGAATGTTCTTTCTGTTTGACTTTTCAACTGACCTAGGCCACCTATCTGCTTAGGACTGCTGCATGTTCCCTACATCTACAGCTACAGCGACACGAGGCTCCTCTCCACTAAACTCTGACAGTTGGTCAAATTATACAATTTACGCAAACTGTCTGAATACCTCCTCTTCCTAGCTGCCTTCTTGTCAACTGCCAGTTACCATTCCGCATCACCATTTACCCTCCTCAACCTATCTAGTCCCTCTTTTGCGCGTTGTAAATGCACCTGAAGGGCACAGATGCTACATTCCTGATCCTTTATCAACTTATTTCTACTACAGATCCTGCATTCCCGGGAAAGGATCTCGCTAGAATGTCCACTGGCTTCCCCACTGCGTTCCCCCCAATGAAAATACTTTGAACAATTCCCTCACCGTAATAGGGTAGTCACAAACCGACGACAGAGCCCACTGTTCTCACTCATAGTAAAATTTTACAGTTACTGAAAAATTCTGTACGTCTACGTTACCAAAGTCCTGTTACACCAGTAGAACTATTTATAGAACTAACAAAAGTGGTCTCTAAATTCTCTGTCTACGAAGAAAGTAGCTACTTGTATTAATACTACTACACCACAGCTAATACCAATACCAACAAAACTTCACAAAATAACTAGCTAAAACCAAAAATTCAAACAGCCTCTGGAACAGTTAACGAAGTTAAAACACTGAATGAAATATTTCACAGGAAACAATAAGAAAGGTCAGGTGAAAACTAAAGCAAGAAGTTTACTAAACGACTTCCACGCGCGGAAACTCTAAAATACACAGCGAGCGAACGTTTCCTAAAGTTTATTAAATCGTTATTTCGCTACAAACAGAACGAAACACCGCTGAAAACTATTACATATATTAACTGTGTAACAGTGTATAAATAAGTTTGTCAGTACTTAGCTTTATAAGGGCTACAGCTGCACTGCACTGCCGCAAAATGTAAACACACTACTGAGGCGTGAGGCTTATGCGAACGACGTAAGCACAATCACGAATAACAGACCACTCTAGACAATAACACAGGAAGAAAGACTGAGATTAATGAAAAGCCACTAATAAGTTACTTTTACAGCACATATTAACACAAATAAACTTTAAAATAAGTGACTGACAACTAAAACCTTATAAAATATTGACGAGCAATTTGAACTGCAGTAAAGCACACTTGACGTCACACCAAAGAGCAACAAACATAATTGGATAAGAATTGATCACTACTGCACCTCCGCACAATTGATAACAGAGGGGTACAGAGGAAACTAATAAGTTACTTTTACAGCACATATTAACACAAATAAACTTTAAAATAAGTGACTGACAACTAAAACCTTATAAAATATTGACGAGCAATTTGAACTGCAGTAAAGCACACGTGACGTCACACCAAAGAGCAACAAACATAATTGGATAAGAATTGATCACTACTGCACCTCCGCACAATTGATAACAGAGGGGTACAGAGGAAACGGAACATTCTGTTTTGTCTATGTGATTCACATTCATCGAGTGTTGGTTATTTTAAGAAAAACCGATCGCATGAAAATTCATCAAATATTAAATAGCATACTTTCTTTCAAAGACTGCAGAATGATTACTCAGAGAACAATGAAATTGTACAGCATTGGTGTTCAAACGCAGCAAACGCGTAAAAAGGTTTTACCCTCCAGGCACTAGAAAATTATGCAAAAGGGTAAGGGACAAGCCGAAAATAATTAACTGGCAGCTGTTACTCATAGTCTACATGTTATCTCCAGAAAAGTTGTGAGTGCCTCTTTAAAGAATGCATTGTTCGCATTTTCCGTGCAAAAAGCATGTACAGGGTGTTACAAAAAGATACGGCCAAACTTTCAGGAAACATTCCTCACACACAAAAAAAGAAAATATGTTATGTGGACATGTGTTCGGAAACGCTTACTATCCATGTTAGAGCTCATTTTATTACTTCTCTTCAAATCACATTAATCATGGAATGGAAACACACAACAACAGAACGTGCCAGCGTGACTTCAAACACTTTGTTACAAGAAATGTTCAAAATGTCCTCCGTTAGAAAGGATACATACATCCACCCTCCGTCGCATGGAATCCCTGATGCGCTAATGCAGCCCTGGAGAATGGCGTATTGTATCACAGCCATCCGCAATACGAGCACGAAGAGTCTCTACATTTGGTACCGGGGTTGCGTAGACAAGAGCTTTCAAATGCCCCCATAAATGAAAGTCAAGAGGGTAGAGGTCAGGACAGCGTGGAGGCCATGGACTTGGTCCGCCTCTACCAATCCATCGGCCACCGAGTCTGTTGTTGAGAAGCGTACGAACACTTCGACTGAAATGTGCAGGAGCTCCATCGTGCATGAACCACATGTTGTGTCGTACTTGTAAAGGCACGTGTTCTAGCAGCACAAGTAGAGTATCCCGTATGAAATCATGGTGGTGAATCGAGGACGTACAGTACATACTGATGAAACTAAAATGGGCTCTAACATGGAAATTAAGCGTTTCCGGACACATCTCCATATAACGTCTTTTCTTTATTTGTGTGTGAGGAATGTTTCCTGAAAGTTTGGCCGTACCTTTTTGTAACATTCTGTATACATACCAAGCGTCACTTCATCGGCAGAAGACGAAAGGAATTCTGTGACTAGATTCTTACGCAACACGAGGACTGTAGCTTCTTTATTCTTGTAATTCGTGAACTTATTTGTACATTTTCAAATCACGGAAAGCACAATATTCATACAGAGAAACTGAACTGACCAAGACACCGTGAATATTAGGGTTAATGGAGAGTGAACGTTTCGTATGCCTTTATTGAAGACTGCTGTATCTGGTCTAAGTTCATTGAAGGAACCTCGAAAGAGATACGTACAGTTTCTTGACGAAAATATACTTGCTCTCCTGTAGGAAGTACCAGCTGAAATAAACTGATGGATGTGGAGCAACCAGATGGGTGGCCAGTTTGCTCGCTTGTAAGTAACAAACAGTTCAACCAACATTATTCACTTCATAGCATAGGACATGAAGGCGTTACCAGTTAGCCTGCACGTTTGCTCGATTTGATGCCAACAGATTTACTTCGCTGGGATAAACTCAAAGGTGAAGTCTACATATAAGTTGCAACGTCCAATGATGATTTAAAACATAACGTTGCTGCAGCATTGCAGGAATGCCTTCAGAATATGTAGAAGGCCTTCCACCATCGTCTGTAAACATTTGACAATAAGTATTTATGAGCAGTCTTCTAGTTGTTGCCATTGCTGAAGTAATATCTATGTTTATAGTTTCTTGTTGTATAATCATATTTAATTAATTTAAGTACGCCATAAACAACAGCAGTGCTGTAACTGTAGTTAACTGGTGAATTATACTTACATTCCACGTCCTTGCAAGCCAGTCGGTGTGCCGATTCAGCCATATGTAACGAAATTTGATCAGTAATAGATTCCTTTTGCTCCGAATTTTCAAGTGAATGTTGCAGCCTATTAGAAGTACGAGATAGTTCAGTGTGATAACAGCATTTACAGCGTAAGTTTGCAAATAGAAGCTTCAAACATATTCATTCTAAATTCCAGATATTGCTATTTCTGTAAAACTGCATGGCGGATTTCGGGAAGAACGTAGCTGAATTCGTCTTTTTGACATCTACAATAATTACTGCGAAACCTTCAATAGTTCCATTTGAAAAAGCGAGACTGTTCATGATATCTAATTACTATAAACCATCTCTGTCTCTAGAAACTAATAAAATCTCGGGTAAGAGATATAAATTTCAGTTATTATTATGATTATTAATGTTAATACTATTAATATGGGAACAGATCTTATTACGATTGGTGGTTGGATAAACGTCAACTGCTGTACAGTGCGCTTGTAATTGCGCAACTAATGGTTAGCGACGAAACTGTTTGTTCGTTAGTAGCACAGAATAATTAAAACAAACTCCAATGATACAAGTTCTGGCGCTTGACCATGAACCGTCAACTGATACCGTAACACACAAGTCGTCTCCGTGTTCAGAAAATGAATTATTATACTGAATAATTTCAGAAAACCAATAATTACACGAAACAATCTCATCAATTTATTTGTCGCAATCTGCAGTCAAAATCAGATACTACCACATCAGTATTAACCGTGCAGATACATCGACTAAGTTTTAATAAAACCTACTGAATCAAACTCCCTTCATTTCATACGTTATTCTCTGTCTAAAGTCCAAGTCAGAGTGATTTTTTGAACATCTCACTTTTTGGTAAGATTCGGTGGGCAATTGGAGTGTAGCAGCGATAACAGTACGTACACTGCTCTCGTTATTGCAGCTATATTCCATTACAGCAACCACTCAGAGAATAGCTACTCTGAGTTGAGCACAACGTTTAACTTTTTGAGTAGTGACAACAACACATAGACGAGGAACATCGTTTAGTGTGGACATGCTACAGTTCTCCTGAGTAAAACAGAATTACGATAACTTAAACGGTCCGAACATATTTAAGATAGACAGCTCAGCTCATATATAAATGAAAATAGGTCAGTAGGCATTAATGGCAACAAGAAAGAGACTGGAATAAAGTAAATCTGCCTACACATCTTTCCGCAGTCTACCTACTTACATGTATCTAATTTAGTCATAGAAAGGACTGCAAAAACATAGAACTTGGGCTAAGAGAATATAAATTAACAACAAACATATGGATTGCATTAAATAAACCCACATTGTATGAGCTATAATACACTACTGGCCATTGAAATTGCTACACCAAGAAGAAATGAAGATGATAAACGGGTATTCATTGGACAAATATACTACTACTGACATGTGATTACATTTTCACGCAGTTTGAGTGCACAGATCCTGACAGATCAGAACCCAGAACAAACACCTCTGGCCGTAAGAACGGCCTTGATACGGCCGGGCATTGAGTAAAACAGAGCTTGGATGGCGTGTACAGGTACAGCTGCCCATGCAGCTTCAACACGATACCACACTTTATCAAGAGTAGTGACTGGCGTATTGTGACGAGCCAGTTGCTCTGCCCCCATTGACCAGACGTTTTCAGTTGGTGAGAGATCTGGAGAATGTGCTGGCCAGGACAGCAGTCGAACATTTTCTGTATCCAGAAAGACCCGTACAGGATCTGCAACATGCAGGGATCGAATGAAGGGTGGAAGTGCCACGGGTCGTAACACATCAGAAATGTAACGTCCACTGTTCAAAGTTCCGTCAATGCGAACAAGAGATGACGGAGACGTGTAACCAATGGCACCCCATACCATCACGCAGGGTGATACGCCAGTATGGCGATGACGAATACACGCTTCCAATGTGCGTTCACCGCGACGTCGCCAAATACGGATGCGACCATCATGATGCTGTAAACATAACCTGGATTCATCCGAAAAACTGACGTTTTCCCATTCGTGCACCCAGGTTCGTCGTTGAATACACCATAGCAGGCACTCCTGTCTGTGATGCAGCGTCACGGGTAATCGCAGCCATCGTCTCCGAGCTGATAGTCCATGCTACTGCAAACGTCGTCGAACTGTTCGTGCAGATGGTTGTTGTCTTGCAAACGTCCCCATCTGTTGACTCAGGGATCGAGACGTGGCTGCACGATCCGTTACAGCCATGCGGATAAGATGCCTGTCATCTCGATGAGGCCGTTGGGATCCAGCTCGGCGTTCCGTATTACCCTCCTGAACCCACCGACTCCATATTCTGCTAACAGTCATTGGATCTCGAGCAACGCGAGCAGCAATGTCGCGATACGATAAGCCGCAATCGCAACAGGCTACAATCCCACCTTTATCAAAGTCGGAAACGTGATGGTACGCGTTTTTCCTCCTTACACGAGGCATCACAAAAACGTTTCACCAGGCAACGCTGATCAGCTGCTGTTTGTGTATGAGATATCGGTTGGAAACTTTCCTCATGTCAGCACGTTGTAGGTGTCGCCATCGGCGCCAACGTTGTGAGAATGCTCTGAAAACCTAATCATTTGCATATCACAGCGTTTTCTTCCTGTAGGTTAAATTTCGCGTCTGTAGCAGGTCATCTTCGTGATGTAGCAATTTTAATGGCTAGTAGTGTATTATATTCGTGTAAGTAACTGACCTCCACGCTTCTAATTTTGAGTAATACTCTGGACATAGATGAGAGAAGGGGAAACAGAAACAACATGGAAACTCGGTGATACGTCAATAGTATAGGCGAGTAAAGAGAAAAAAGATGAGAAATATGAATCCAGTTTACTGAATTCTGCTACCTGAGTACCTATAATTTATATAATAAATTAATAATATTATGATGAAAATTGTAGTTACCACACAAGGCTTTGGGAAATATAAGCGGCGATCAAAAAGTTACTCTTTGAGATAGTTGCTGCAGGGTATATGCAACGTAGAGTGACTCCGATGAGAGTATATAAGCATAGACATATAAGCGCGTGGGATTAGTGTACGTACCGTTCGTGTCTTTCCGACGTTCGCGAGGTAACTGTGGAAACGTGAACTATGGCGAAGTTAATACCAAATGCGTCCAGACAGGACCAACGTGCTGTTATTCTTCTTCTTCTTCTTCTTCTTCTTTTTTTTTTTTTTTTTTTTTTTTTTTTGGTTTCCGGTAGCTATCCATCGGAAAATGAAGAATATGTATCAGGTAGCTAGTCAGTCGAAAACCCCTATTTTGGAATGGTGCCCAAAATTCTCTGTTGGTCGCGATTCGACACAAGAGGCCAGTCGATCTGGGAGGCCATTCTCATGTATTACGGTTGATGCCAACTCAAGTGGGAGGCACTGAAGCACCCGCCCTGTAGTCGTGATCTCTCTCTACGCCAAAGGGCCTTCAAGGGTCGGCGATTCCTGTCGGATTTAGGTATGCAGCAGGCAGCTGCAGCATCGGTGGGATTATTCCCCCAGTGCTCATGTCGATTATGGATTACTAGCATACCGATTCTGGACTCTACGATCTTCGAAATGGAAACTTATTGATTGCTCCTCATACAAGCCATTTTTAAGAAATATTTAAATCCAGAACTGAGGAATGAATTAATCAAGCTAAACTATAAGAAACTGTTAACGCAAAGCCGAAGAACGTTTCCCTTTCTAGCGTCTTCCACTGGAATTGGATGAGTATCGCCGCGATGCTTTCAATTTTTCTAAACGAACCCTTGAAGAAACACGCTGCTCTCCCCTGTATCTGCTCTATTTCCTCTATCAATAATATCTGCTAAGGATTCCAGATTGATAAATAAACGCCGGTCGAGTAATACTTGTGTAAATAGACCTATCGTGACTGTATCAACTTTATGAGGATTCTTCCAATGAGTCTCTTTCGGGAAACTCTCTCGGCTACCGTATGTTTTATGTGATTGTTCCACTTTCAATCACTCTGCACACATACTCGCCGATAGTAGATATGATTGCTTCCAGTGTGTTTTTAGGAATCCCACAAATAAGAGGGCAGTGAGCGTTCTCGCTAAAATCGATTACATCAGCATTGTTTTCATACGATGTCATATAAATATATTCTTTTATACTTACATTTATTCACATTTGTTCAGCAACGCAACATGCCCCTTACCCAGTAACAACCTAACTACATTACCAGGACACACAGGTGCTGTCTGCACCACCCCGTCATCAGCCACAGTCCCTAATTATCTACGTCTACAGCTACATACATACTCCGCAAGCCACTTTACACCACGAAGCGGAGGGTAACCTATACCACCCGCTAATAGACGGAGTGAGAAACAGGTATCTATATGCCTCTGAACGCGAAATGTGTGTTGGCAACACTAAAATCGTTCTGCAGTCAGCTTCAAATGCCAGTTCTTTAAACATTTCCGATAGTGTTCTCTCCAGGGATTCCCATTTGAGTTCCCAAATCATCTCTGTAACAGTTGCATGTTGTTCAAACCTACCAGTAACAAGTCTAGCAACCCACCGCTGAATTGCTTTGATGTCTTCCCTTAATCTGACCTGGTGCGTATCTCAAACACTCGAGCAGTACTCAAGAATAGGTCCCCCTAGCTTCCTACATGTGGTCTCTTTTATAGATGACTCACACTCTCCCAAAAGTTTGCGAATAAACCTGGGTTGGCCACTCCCCTTCCCTACCACAATAATCACTCCCTTTGCAACATTACACACAGATAGTTAAAACGACATGATTGTGTCAAGTAGAGCACGTATAACGTATCCAAACATTACGGGTTTGCTTTTACTACCTTTTCATATACGTCGAGCTAGTTTCCATTCATCACACTAACTAGAAATTTTATCTAAGCTACCTTCTATCCTCTTACAGTTACCCAACTTCGACACCTATCCATACGCTACAGCATCATCAGCAAATAACCGCAGATTGCTGGAAACCCTGTAGCGGTCCTATCACACCCTGACGACACCCTTGTCTCTGATGAACGCTCGCCGCCGAGGACAACATACTGGGTTCTATTGCTTACGAATTCTTTGAGCCGCTCACATACCTGGGCCCGCATCTCGTGGTCGTGCGGTAGCGTTCTCGCTTCCCACGCCCGGGTTCCCGGGTTCGATTCCCGGCGGGGTCAGGGATTTTCTCTGCCTCGTGATGGCTGGGTGTTGTGTGCTGTCCTTAGGTTAGTTAGGTTTAAGTAGTTCTAAGTTCTAGGGGACTGATGACCATAGATGTTAAGTCCCATAGTGCTCAGAGCCATTTGAACCATTTTTGAACCACATACCTGGAAACCTATTCCATATGCTCATACCTTCGTTTACAGCCTGCAGTAGGCCAATGTGTCAAATGCCGTTATAAATCTAGAAATACGGAAAACGCCAGTTGCCCTTTATCCAAAGTCTTCCTGAGGTATCGGACTTTTCTGTACCACCGCCACAGCCACAGCGGCAGTTATTGCCAGAATTTCCTCAGCTCGCTGTCTCTCAGTTAAGTGCTACGTTGAGCAAGTGTGATGTGTGAATTGTGCTACCAATTTAAATGAACCCACTAATGAGAACATCTTGGCGAATATCACAAACAGCATCACACTCAAGGAAATGTGCATGTAATGCCAAAAATCTGTTTTGTAAACTTTTGTTACTTTCGACCGGACCTGACTGGGGCACAAGCACTGATTAATCAAATCTGGTAGTGACAAGAATTTTACATGGTTTTAATTTGCATGCAGAGTGTTATATTCACCTCTGAACCATCACACACACAGCTGGGTTAATTAATTATCTTTATATTGTAAATATGTTGTTTGGTATAGGTTTGAAATGTTACTTTGACAAAGTAACACATATTTAGAGTAAGATGGCAAATAAATACAGTCCATACAGACCAGAACAATGGAAAAAGTAAATGCCGTGTGACTAGGGCCTCCAGTCGGGTAGACCGTTCGCCTGGTGGCAAGTCTTTCGAGTTGACGTCACTTCGGCGACTTGCGTGTCGATGGGGATGAAATGATGATGATAAGGACAACACATTACCAGGTCCCTCAGCGGAGAATATCTCCGACCCAGCCGGGAATCAAATCCCGGCCGCTAGGTATGACATTCCGTCGCGCTGATCACTCAGCTACCAGAGGCTGACATGAAAAAAGTGATACACATCATTTATTAATATGTAATTTACAAACTACTACGTACAGTGCCTCACAAATGTATTCGACTACCCTTATTGTTCTTGAAATGTGAAGTTATCTTCGAACATTTGTGGCCCACGAGAAGCAATTGCGGCTCCCTTCTGTTGTGTGCATATTGTCTGACAATGTAGCACAAGCAGGTCGCTGTATAATATAATTAGCTACGTGCAATTTATATTTCCATTATAAGACACCACAACAAGCAGTCACTTTATTATTCGGTCACATGTCGTATAGGCGGCGGTGGTGCTAGCTGTAGACCGAGCAGGCTCATTCTGTGCTGCGTTTCCGTATTGTTAACACGCATGGTGCACATGGGGCAGAAAGGAAACAAAACGTCATTTGAAAAGGTACAACTTGCTATTTTCCATCATGCTTAAGGACGTTCTGACAGACAGACTGCCGCATTGTTGCAAATGAGTAAGTCTAGTGTAGGTGACATTATACGAAGATTCAACAGAGAAGATAGAATCGAAGATAAACCAAACAGACGGCACGCAAAGAAGCTGCGTAGAAGAGAGAAAACCGGGGTAATAAGAATAATTAAAACAAATGCAAGGTTGTCGGCAACGATAACTGCTGCCGCAGTGTAGCAGGAATATGGGAAGGACGTGCACCCTGAAATAGTCGGACGAATTATCAGACGAGAGGGGTATAATGGTCGAGTAAGCAGGAAGAAGCCTATGATAAATGAGAGGAATAGAAAGCAACGACTGGACTTAGTGAAGCAGCTCGCAAATATAAGAGTGAGCTGGTGGGACGAAGTAATTTTTGCCGATGAATGTCAGGTGCAGATGTTCTCCTCAAACGGAAGACCTATGACTGTGAAAAACCTACGTGAAGAATTTCAATCGAAGCGTCTGCAACCCACAGTTAAACACGGTGGTGGAGGTGTCATTATTTGGGGTTCCATATCGTCATCTGGGATAGGCGAATTAGCATTAATTGGAGGTACAATGGATAAGTATCTGAACATCCTAAAAGAGAACTTACCGCAAAGGGCTACAAGCCTCGGTCTTTCGAGGACGCTCAGATTGTATCAAGGCATTGATCCGAAGCATAAAGCGGATATTGTGAGACTATGGACGTTGTATAATTGCCCTAAAGTTTTGGATACCCCTTCTCAGAGCCCAGACTTGAATCCAATAGAAAATATTTGGAGCGAATTGAAGCGAAAAGTACGACAAACGCCAGTGACATCAAAACAAGCTTGAAAGGAGCGAATACTGGAAGAATGGCGACAAGTAAGTCCTGATTATACGCGAAAGCTCGTTCACAGCATGCCTAAACGCTTGAAACATGTGATTAAGCAAAAAGGACTGCATACACGGTAATAAAATGTACAAGGTTGTGATTGTTAGCCTGTCGGTGTGGCCGAGCGGTTCTAGGCGCTTCAGTTTGGAACCGCGCGACCGCTACGGTCGCAGATTCGAATACTGCCACGGGCATGGATGTGTGTAATGTCCTTAGGTTAGTTAGGTTTAAATTGTTCTAAGGTCTAGGGGACTGATGAGCTCTGATGCTAAGTCCCAAAGTACTCACAGCCATTTGAACCATTTGTGATTGTTAAACTTGTAGGCCGAAAACTTTTGTGGTTGTGATAGTGGCCATGTTTCTTTATGTGTTATTGTTTATGTTGTTTGAGTTAAGTTTGCAAATAAGCGAGTGCTTTTCTGTTATTTATTACATAGTCTTATACTACACTCCTGGAAATGGAAAAAAGAACACATTGACACCGGTGTGTCAGACCCACCATACTTGCTCCGGACACTGCGAGAGGGCTGTACAAGCAATGATCACACGCACGGCACAGCGGACACAACAGGAACCGCGGTGTTGGCCGTCGAATGGCGCTAGCTGCGCAGCATTTGTGCACCGCCGCCGTCAGTGTCAACCAGTTTGCCATGGCATGCGGAGCTCCATCGCAGTCTTTAACACTGGTAGCATGCCGCGACAGCGTGGATGTGAACCGTATGTGCAGTTGACGGACTTTGAGCGAGGGCGTATAGTGGGCATGCGGGAGGCCGGGTGGACGTACCGCCGAATTGCTCAACACGTGGGGCGTGAGGTCTCCACAGTACATCGATGTTGTCGCCAGTGGTCGGCGGAAGGTGCACGTGCCCGTCGACCTGGGACCGGACCGCAGCGACGCACGGATGCACGCCAAGACCGTAGGATCCTATGCAGTGCCGTAGGGCACCGCACCGCCACTTCCCAGCAAATTAGGGACACTGTTGCCCCTGGGGTATCGGCGAGGACCATTCGCAACCGTCTCCATGAAGCTGGGCTACGGTCCCGCACACCGTTAGGCCGTCTTCCGCTCACGCCCCAACATCGTGCAGCCCGCCTCCAGTGGTGTCGCGACAGGCGTGAATGGAGGGACGAATGGAGACGTGTCGTCTTCAGCGATGAGAGTCGCTTCTGCCTTGGTGCCAATGATGGTCGTATGCGTGTTTGGCGCTGTGCAGGTGAGCTCCACAATCAGGACTGCATACGACCGAGGCACACAGGGCCAACAGCCGGCATCATGGTGTGGGGAGCGATCTCCTACACTGGCCGTACACCACTGGTGATCGTCGAGGGGACACTGAATAGTGCACGGTACATCCAAACCGTCATCGAACCCAACGTTCTACCATTCCTAGACCGGCAAGGGAACTTGCTGTTCCAACAGGACAATGCACGTCCGCATGTATCCCGTGCCACCCAACGTGCTCTAGAAGGTGTAAGTCAACTACCCTGGCCAGCAAGATCTCCGGATCTGTCCCCCATTGAGCATGTTTGGGACTGGATGAAGCGTCGTCTCACGCGGTCTGCACGTCCAGCACGAACGCTGGTCCAACTGAGGCGCCAGGTGGAAATGGCATGGCAAGCCGTTCCACAGGACTACATCCAGCATCTCTACGATCGTCTCCATGGGAGATTAGCAGCCTGCATTGCTGCGAAAGGTCTATATACACTGTACTAGTGCCGACATTGTGCATGCTCTGTTGCCTGTGTCTATGTGCCTGTGGTTCTGTCAGTGTGATCATGTGATGTATCTGACCCCAGGAATGTGTTAATAAAGTTTCCCCTTCCTGGGACAATGAATTCACGGTGTTCTTATTTCAATTTCCAGGAGTGTATTTTGTGCAGAGACTACTCCTGTAATATGTGATGCATTGCATGTATATAATGAATATTTTTAATTCTTGGTGCTGTTTCCTTTATCTTGGACACCGCGTGAAAGATAAGATCGGGCAGGTATTGGGACATGACGCACTGTGTATGTGTGAAAAAGAGTATTTGGTTGCGAGCAATGTTCGAATGGTGCACGCACCTTGACACGGGGACTAAACGTAGTGTAAGGTATGCTTGTGTGTGTGTGTGTGTGTGTGTGTGTGTGTGTGTGTGTTGCTGCATTGGGTCTGGGTCCGCCCTGTTTCCACGCTCATCACTGTCTGCCGACGGATCCACAGGTTTCTTTCAAAGTTAAAATAATACAGACGTGACGTCAGCTCAGCCTTGAACGCATAATGGCAGATAACTGTTGTCCACGTTCGCCCTCATACAAAGGAACTGTTAACCGTAAAACGGAGTACGATACGTCATACGAAAGAGGAGAGCACCACGAGTTTGCCGGCATTCTCGTATTATTTGTAATCATCGTATGTAGACAGATGCAGCATCGAGAAATTTTCCTGTATATACCAGTCAACAACAAGACAAACATTTCTTTAATAATTAATGTACAGTGATGTTCGGACAATCGATTTGTACCCCTCAACGAGGCCCTTCAACTGGTACAGTGACACGACTTCTAGCATAATTAATTGAAGAAAGAGACACATTTTAATTGGACTTCAGCTGATATTTGATATAAAGTCTACAGAAAAACAAGTACACACAGCACACAGTCGTCCCTTTCTTTCAGGTTTTATTAGATTTAGGCTAGTGCGTAACCATTATTAGTGTACAATTTTGTCACATCAATGCATGTCCTAATACGCCAGTTCCCTGTTGTTCAGGCTTCTGTTACAGTTCCTTCAAGACTAGTCTGAAAGACATAAGGCCATATAGCGAATGACCTACACAGCAGTTAACAGCATGTCGAGTGAATGTAACAGAATAAGGAGGACAGATTCAGTCATTAACAACCAGGCTGGGCGTCGTAGCCTCACGCTCGCTACCTTAAAATACTCCAACTCTCCAGTTCTCCAGCTCTTCAGCTCTTGTGATGAGTTGAGCAATGCGATCGATGTCATTCGCAGTAATAACACTCGATTCCGTGACCACGATACTGTAGTGAATCGATGTAATAGATCCTCCAGCACAGTCTGTGAACAAGCCGAAGATGTACTCAAGATGATAATTTTCACCGGATGATCATGCTGCTCGCCGCCTACCATCTACTAACGAAAAAACTGGCTGTCTTCCGACAACATCACATCACAGAGCGCTGTCAGTATCGGACTTCAAGGCGATAGCCAGCAACAAGTTTTCTTATGGTCCACGTTCCTGTTCAACACTGAGGCCGCTTCGGGTGCTGACACCTGCCAGAAGTGGGGAAGAGATCAACCGATCTCAAGACTACTGGCAGCAGATAAATCGCAGGTGGGTCATCAGTGTCTTCGTAGAATTCGGAGTGGGACCGAGTACACTCCACAGCCGACGTGAGAACCACCTCGTGATGGGCAGCCGCCGCGCCGCCAGGTTAGCTGACATCACCTCCTGGGCGCCCAAACGCTGAGCTGACTCGACGGATGTAATCCAGTATCCAACACGCAACTGGATTAGCAACACTCTAGGCTGCTGCAGATGAACATCGACCTGTAAACGTTGTGAATAAATATCTGAACTCTATGTCTCTGCTGCCGCCCCCACCCCGTCCTGTAAACTAGAGTCAGAAGTCACTCCGACACAGCCATCAGAGTGTTTGACGTTAGAAGTGTTCACCTCCAATGCCTGCAATTCGGAGGTAATGGTCTGCATCTGCGACGGTCACGCATCGTGACAGTAATCGCAACGGGGTAATAGTAAAAGACTTCTTTCTTTTACTAGGTTGTGCTATGGAAGAGTTTAGGCGTACTGACGGGCATCTGTGTTCAAAGTATATGTTTTGAAACCTACGAAACGTGTTGCTTTATCAGTATATAGAGCAAATTGTAAAGAGACATAGCCGGCTGGGGTGGCCGAGCGTTTCTAGGCGCAACAGTCAGGAACCGCGCTGCTGCAACGGTCGCAGGTTCGAATCCTGCCTCGGTCATGGATGTGTGTGATGTCCTTAGGTTAGTTAGGTTTAAGTATTTCTGAGTTCTAGGGGACTGATGACCTCAGATGTTAAGTCCCATAGTGCTCAGAGCCATTTGAACCATTTTTGGAAAGAGACATATTTGCTACCAGTAAGATGTACTGTTTGTATTTAATGCGTCATGGTGAACCGTGTACTAAGTTAGTGCCAGTAACTTGTTTCGGTTGTAGACGGTTCTGTCATTCAGCACACGAGTGTAGTAAGTGTCGATGGGCAGTGGTCAGCAGTCAAGTCTGTAAGTTGTACTGGTCTTGGTTGCTAGGTGTTGCTTTGTTTGAAGCACGTGTAAGATTAAGTTAAAGGTAAATTCCACAAAAATGCTAGGCACAAGTTCAGCTAGAACCAGTGACAGTATAAAAGCTCAGACAGAGAAATTTGCGCAGTTGTTAGAGGACAATGCTCAACTAAAGTTATGCCATAATAAGTTATAGTTCAATCAGAATCTTTGTGGCTGCCCAAGAGTTGCAGCCGGGTTCCACTGAATTTCAGTCACCAGTAGCAATGCCTCAATTTTCAATAGATCATTCAGTAGCTAACCTAATCACACCCTTCGAGGCAGAACAACAGAGTACGTGTCGGCATTCGTTAATGGTGTATCGGCTGCAGCCGGAATGAAAATTGGTCGGACGAAACTACTCAGCGGATGGCCAATATACGCCTAATGAGTGAAGCCAAGACATACGTAATCTATTTCGAAACACTGAGCAAAGAAAATACATTTGAATAATTACCGGAGGGTTTGCGTCGGAGATACCGTAAGCAGAACAGTACTAGGTTGTTTCGAGAAAAGCTGAATGGGTTCACGCAAAAAGGCATAGAGACTGTGGAGACTTTTTCAGACGGAATCCGTAAAGTAAATGCGCAAACATATGAGTTGACGGGGAAGCCAGAAGCGGATCACGTCATTCCCAGTGAGGCAGAAAACAGAGCTGTCTCTGTATCTTTGCCAGGAATTCCTGCGGAGTTGTATCGAAGATTACTCATGGCCTACAGCACTAAGTCTTGCCATACATTTGCAGGAAACAGATACTGCTTCACGATTACTAAATGATAAGCGAATTTTACTTCTGAAAATCTTAGTTAGAGCTGGGGAAAGAATGGGCATTTTAAAGCGCAATGCAATCAACCACAGAGTTACAGATGTGGGCGTTTTGGTCACAAGGCAAGCGAATATGGAACTACGAAGCAGGGTAACGGAAACAAGCAACGTAAAAAGTTAAGAAGAATCGAGGGTCTTTCGTCCATCGTAAAATATTCCCAGTAAGTCAGAGTGCTGCTAACACTAATGCTGAGACGGATTGTTGTTTGATGGGCTATGTAAATGGCAAATAACGAAAATCTTTAGGCGATACCTGTGCACGTGTATCTGTGATTAGTCCAAGGTATAAATTATGCAGAGTAGTAAATAAGGATTTGATGTCATTGGGAACAGAACAGCAAGTTGTTACGATTGGATCTTTCGTGAGGATATGTAAATGTTGCCAACTGTGGAACAAGAGTGTTCCGCAATTTTTAGACTGGACTTCCTGGATAGGCATCATGCAAGCATTAATATTCCACACCGTCCAATTGAGTTTGCTGGGATTTTGTTTCCGATAACTCCAACAGCTGTAAATGTTTCACTGTCGCACAATGATTGCTAAGGTGTCACGAACTGAACTGCGTACACAAACATTAAAGATAATTACGTATGACAATGTAGCTGTTGGTGCAGGGAAGTTAATTTGGATAACTATAGTTGCCGATTGCCACAGCAGATATTATGTGTGGTTCAATCACTGCAGAACAATCAAGCATTAAATGAAATGCGTTGTTTTGTACGAAGAAGCGTTGTTCACGTAACTAAAGTTAGTCAGGAACTGACTCCGGTAAGCTTTATTATCGTTGGGACTGATAAAGTGAATCTCCCGAGAGGATTAACTATACTGAGCTTTGAGATACTCAAAATGCGTATATAGATAGATCACAACGTGATCGAAGCATGAAACAAACCATTAGTGTAGCTGTATTAAGTGCCAAGATTCGTCACTTGAAAGACAATGAACAGAAAGTCATGGAAACTTTCTTTTTAGGATATTCAGATTTATTCAGTTCAGATGGTCCACTACCAGCAACTCCTATCACACAACACCGCATACCTACAGGCGATAATCCACCAGTCTACAGGAAACATACATAATAGCGAAACACCTGCAGCCACTAATAGACGAATTTTAGATTAACAACTACGTGAGAGAATAATCGAACAAAGTGTCAACCTGTAGTCTGCAAATATTGTTATTGTACCAATACGTTAGCTGATGGTACTTGAAATGCATGTACTTGAATGCACGAGCTACAGTGGATGTCGCATCCGATCCTGAACATCATAGGTACATTAGACGACGTACGAAGATCAAGTTACTTTTCAACAATTTATCTCAGAAGTGGTTATCACCAACTGGAAGTTTTTCCCAAAGACGGACCCGAGACAGATTTCACACCTTCAGGTCATTTCCAGGATCGAAGAATGCCGTGTACATTGAAAAATGCTCCGCCTACATTCTAATGTCTATTAGATGTTGTACATCGTGGATTAAAATCAAGAATCTGTATGGTATACCTTGTCGATGTAACTGTCAATTTAAGAACTACAGAAGATCGTGTTAAATTTCTAGCTGAAGTATTTAGCAGACTGAGGAGTGCACAACTTACACTTGAGTAAGGAGAAATACCATTTTCATCAGATACAAGTAATTTATCTTGGATATATCGTGAGTCAAGATGTAGTAAGGACGGATTCTCGGCTTACTTCAGCCATACGTGATTTTCTGACGCCACAAACTACTAAACAATTACAGTCATTTATTGGAATATGCAATTATTAACACAAGTTTATGAAGGTATTCACTGAAATTGCACCGTTGTTAACTGAGTTACAAAGTTACAACGAAAAGGTGTTAGTTTCAGTGGACAACACAGTGGCAAGAATCATTTGATTCGCTCGAAGAGATATTAACATCAGATCCGGTGTTAATATCGTCCGACTTTAAACAGGATTCATACTTGCGTGTGATGCGTCCAACAATGCTTTGAGCTATATTTTATGTCAGAATGTTGATGGGACAGAACACTCTGTGCGAGATGCCTCCAGATAATTGAATAATGCTGAAAGTAATTATTCATTTCCCGAAAAAAAGTTGGCAGTTATGTATGGAATCTCTTATTGTCGTTGTTACTTGTACGGCCAGAAATTCGAAGTGATTACAGACCATGGATCTTTAAATGTTAATAGGGTTGAAACGTCCATCAAGTCAATTATTGGCATTAAAATTAAGTGAGTTCGACTATGACGTAGCTCATAAGCCAGGAGTCAAACAGAAAAATGCAGTTTTACGTGCAGTAGGTGGAAGCAAGGAAGATTGGGTAAAGGGACAAGCAGCTGACTGTGGGTGTCAACTGTTTCAAATACAACTTCAATTTGAAATGTGGGAAGGCTTACTACGCTGATCAATAAAGTGCGGGCCTTGCGTTGTACTTCCTGCAGTGTTAAGAATGGAAATATTACGTCAAACACACGACCATGTCTGATCAGGGCACAGAACGAAAAGAACAACTGATAGACATGTAGCTGAAAGATTTTGGTAGAAAATTCATTATAGTCATGTAGAACAATACGCAAGAAACTGCATCCCGTTTGCACAAAGAGCAGATTGGAGTAATCAGGAAATTAAATTGCCAGCCATGCTTGCTTTAATCCTAAATATAGGTCTGAGTTATGCTAAATGTTATTATCTTTACATAAAGAAAAGTATTATCTTCTCAATGACCTTCAAATCGTGAGCTACACCCTTAATTTTTATATATGAAATTAGTGAATTCACTCATGGCACGTTCGTTATCAATGATTGTGGTTACTTTCAGAATTTAAATTATTTTCATGATATTGAACCTTAAATTGCTGGTATACCTATGTACCACCACAATAAAATAAAAACAGTGAATAATTGAGGCAGTTTGCATGAAAACAATGTCTTATTTAAGTTTACAAAATGACAGAAAATTTTATTGATAGTTTTGTAGCTACAACTACCTGATAAGTCTTACATAAAAGGATAAAGACAAATCAGAAAAGGAATCGTGTTTGATTGGCAAAGCATATTTTGGGTATAATGCTATACAAATTATCCCCTGAATTAATCCTTTTTACAACACAATCTGACTTTGTTTACATAAATCAATTGTGAGGCCCAACTCTATTCTGATGGAGCCAACTATGACAAAGTATACCACAAACTATGGTTCACCTGAGACGAGGGAGCTGTGAATACCTTTTAACAACCCTACGCCAGTGCAACAGCATTTTACCATATCAACTTGATTCAGGCGGCAGCAGAAAACTGCCTCCACTTTGCACGTACTAAGATGAGCTAATCAGCAACTCTAAATCTCTCTAGTTTGAAAAAGAAGATTTTAGGCAAGGGACGCGTCGTTCTCACGGTATGCATGGCCATGTTTTGAAAAAAAAGTCTACCTAGATGGGACCACAGCCCTCATTTATGGAGAGATCTAATCTTTCTGAGTTGACCATTTCGAATTTCGGAAAGAAGGCTGTTGAGTTCCCCAGACAGTCATGCCCATGAAATATATGTTTTTGCTGCTTGCTAAAATAACCTGAGGACTTCCTGGCGTCGAGGGGTTACAGTCTTACCCCTACTGAACACGTGTACCAGCTACTCTGCCCATATCATTCGAGTTTCTAACATGAGAATGCGGAGTTTCATCACCTTCCCACCCTTTGCACGAAGGTTCAGATTACACAATCTCTCTCAAATGGCTTTCTCCACCTAAATTCCACCAACAGGCTACCTTCGCAATGGACTGCCTACTGGCCCAGTTAAAATGTTTTGTCAACGGGTGTACTGCTGTCTGACCCTAAGAAGAAAAAGGAGAGTGCTATGACCAGAAGACCCTCAGCAGGTATGGTCCACTGATTTCTGCTTCCCAGAATCACTTACACAGCCTGGTCGCTGCACTTAGAATTCATGGCCCCCAATCCATCTCTCTCTCCCTGTTCTCAGTCGCCTCCACTGTGGCCCCTCAGGCACAAGCTCTCTACATGATACACATGCAGTTACAAGAACAATCTGCCCACAATATTTTCATGTAAAAAAAGTCATAACCTGCCCTTACGAAATGTGTACTGGGGAACACCGAGATCATGACATCAAATTTGAATATTAATCTGACTGTCAATGTTGTTAAACTGAGAGAGTTGTGCCCACATCTCACAACTACAGAGACTATCAGAATCTGGCAAACCATTTTATATGTTATGAATTTTAAAATTTCATTCCACCAGAGAGGGCGCTGCCGGCGGGCAGTATGGTTCAACTATCAAGTTTTCGACGCATGCGCTGAATTGTTACAGTACGCTATATATTGCGGAACGGAGGACGTTTTCGCCAGTCTGCGACGGCTCACCTGAAGATGACTGCCAGGTGCCCAGTTGAAATATCGTGCAAAGTATTGAACGACGACCGGCTACAAGCCCGAAATTTGTTTGAACATTTTATATGTTACTTTGGGACGTTTATGGACCTTTTAATACAACACAAGTGGGTAATGAATATGTCCTTAGGACCCATCTTTCACGATTATTAGTCATGGTAGCCAACCCAGATCAGTAGGCGAATGTATTAGCACAGGCCAATGCAGATAACTGGTTACTGAAATTTGGCGTGTGAGAATGCATTATTGTGTGTCAGCATATTAATTTTGTAACCAAATTAATGAAACGTCATGTCACTGACTGAAAATTAAGAACTTACCTACCAGCCCGTTCCATCATCAAACAAATGGACAGACAGAACAAGTTCGCCCTATTTTATCGAAAATATTAATCCATTATGTAAATTTACAGCATTCAGATTAGAACATATATTTCATTTCTGTCATCAATGCATTCAAGAGTTCATACTGGAGCTGGACTCTCGCTGAATAAGATAGTACAAGGGCGAAAAATGCTGTCTCCTTTAGATATAATTCAACCTAAACTGGATCCACAGGGCGAACCAGTGAAAAATTTTCCGCAGAAATTGAGAGAAATTTGGCCAGGAGCAAAACGTACAAACACAAAAGCTTTAGAGAAACAAGATCATATTGTGTTATGGACAATCAAATTGCTACAATACAGAATAGGACAGTAGACATAGCTAGTTTATCTGTATACCCTAAAGGACGAAACAAAAAGGTTTTTAACGAAATATCATGCGCCTTACCAAGTCATAGAAATGACTTCGACACTGGATGTAAAATTACAGTTCCCAACTAGAACTTCTTTTATCCATAAGTAGTGTCAGTTTAAAGGTGAGATCGATGCATTGTAACAGATTGCTTCAACTATCGTGGAAAAAGAAGAATTACCAAGGCAAAAGGAAAATGAGAAAAACGTATCTCATTCACTTAATTCTAGTAAATAGCGTAAATGAAAATATGGCATTTGTTAGTTACTTAGGTTAATCTTATTTCCTTTACTTGTCATATTCTGTGTTTACATATTTGTATAAAAGAGGGTGGAGATTGATGGTAATAGTTTTTCTTTCAATAACTAAATCTCTCAAATGAGAAATTGATGAGTCAGGTGCCACTGCTAACAGAAGTAGTACCAAGAAAACTATTATCTAAAAAAAAAAAGAGTTCGGTTAGATGCAGGAAGGAAACTGTCAGAAATTGTGTTTGCAACAGTGGATAACGAAGATATAGAAAATTGAAATAGCACAACTGAAAAATGGATACAGGTACAAACTCACGAAGTATTATTAGTTTCTAGATGGAGAGATGCCCATGTCATTATGTCTAGAACATATTTAAATAATTGTATTAGAGATAATGTTATTATTTATCCACAGGGGTGATACAAAAGAACAACTTTTCATGTGAAATACAGTTACTGTTAGGGGAAATGGAGGGAATAGAGTGTGAGGAAAAAGATTCAGCACCTCAGCCAGAATTCCAGAAAACTGGAGAACACTGGTTTTAATTTCTATTTACACATGAAACAGGACGGTAATTACCGCTTGCTGTAAAAAAGGTAAACCAACCAGGATAAGGAAACTAGAATTTCAGGGCTGTGGATTGTTAATGAATGGACCTAGATGCTAAATAGCAGGAAAACATTCTCACCTTCCCGCTACCATCTCGGGCAAAACAATGATTAATGTGTCTTGGTCAATGTTGTACTGACCAGAGGAACCACCAACCATATTATGTAAACAAAACCTAACCTTTACTAGCGATACCTTAGTTTCACATTGCTACAATTCCTAGATGAATTATTAACTTCAGAAAAAGGAAAAATTTCCGCCAATCACCTGTGATAGAATATCTCGAGAAACGTAAACCAAATATAAATATTCTAAGTATATCAACAACACACCTAATCCTGGTTCTTATGTTCATTTATGAAACTTACTTCTGCGTTAAACATAAGATATCTCATTCAAAAAAAGGCCACCATGCTTCAAAGGCCTGTAGAATGGATACTAACTAGCAGTAAGTAATGTAAGTGTGAAAACGTAAATGGTATTTTAAACCACGACCCAATGAAGAAGTACATTAATTAAACTAACTAAGTTCAAGACTTAGATCAAGAAGCAACCCAGAAAACAGTTACAGAGTAATAATTTTTTAAGTAAGAGGCAGGTATAGATTAGTTAGTAATCAATGAAAGAAAAGGAAAAATAGGGAAGAATTTTTTTAATGAGAAAGAATGTATTACGACACAGAATATCTAAAGTACAAATTGCAAAGAAATTATTAAATCTCACTCACATTGCCTCAGGCAAATTCAAGTCATGCCAGAGACGGAGGCGAAATCAGGAAGCGGGCCATTATGTCGCAAATAAGGTCGACGACACACTCTGCCGAGCAAGCTAAATCTCCTTAAATTTTCTAGTCCTCCAAGACGTAGAAAAATTTTAAATAAACCGATTTTTCAAAAATATTTTCATTTTGTAGCGCATATGTTTATGAAGAATTTTATATATAAAACATATATCTTCGAGGAAATGTAAGACTTCTTATTTGGTCTTCAGGGTGCCAAAGAGCAGTGCCACGCCTCTTTAGACAGCACTTTTCTCTCGTACTTCACTCGGTTTCGCTCTGTGGGGTTCAAAGGCATATATTTTGTAATGGAAGTCATCAAACCTAAATTCAGGACAGTGAAAATTAAAATGTAATGTAGTGCCTCTCCTGCTCCCAGTCGGCCGTCTGACATCCTACCGCCCTTATATATATATAAAAGACGCTTAACAAAATCCCAATATTTACACAACCCGGAAACACAAACACCCAGTCTCTGTGCAGAGAAAATCTTCATCCTGACCGGGAATTAAATCGGGACGGCGTGAGCCAGAGGCAGCAATGTTAGCCACTAGACCACGAGCTGCGGACACCAGGAGAATAGGAACTCTATAACAAATTTTCACTCGTTATGCGTAGTAGCTAATAACTTTCTCTTGTACAAGACATAAAATTAAATATAGGAAACATAAAACCAGTGCAGATAAGAGACAAGCAAGACCGGATACATTTCTTCAGTCCTTAGATCCCAGCATTTTTTCCTCTCTAATCTTGCCACAGATATACACGACGTGCTTTCCTTTCTGTGAAAGAATCTGTATCCCATCAAAGTTCGGCAAACTTTTGGCTACATGGAAAATCAAAATGTCGTGACCTAATACTGAAAAAGCTGTTAATACGAATAGTACCCAAGACTAGAGTGGTCTGTCGATTTGATTACATCTATTTTGTCACTGTCTGCTAGGTAAAACGAAACAGGTATTTTAATAATGCAGCAGTTGTAACACACGCCAAATAATCAAGACTACTTTGGCACAAATGGCTATTTTTATGTACCTCATTCACATAAATAACATCACAAGATATGATCCACAAAATACCAATTAAATGCCTATTACGCCTACTACAAGCAAAAAGATTTATGTTAGGAAATAGTTTCACACTTCATTCATCCGCCTCAGTTTCTCAAGCATGAGATCGAAAAGTAGTAGTAAGAAGTCTTTTATAAATTTGTAATAGTCAAATTCTTCCATATAATTTGTGTCATGTGATCGTTTCTCCTCCTTCCTCCTCCTAAGAAGCAATCTTGTCATCACTACTTATGAACAATTCCTGCCTCTGTTAAATCTTTTTCCCCTGTTAACTTTGCTAACCCTGCCGGAATCACCGTTTCAGTTATACCTCGTTCGAGATGACTGGGTGTTTGTGTTGTCCTCATCATTTCATCATCATCCAGGAAAGTGGCGAAATTGGACTGAGCAAAGGTTGGGAAATTGTACGGGCGCTGATAACCACGCAGTTGAGCGCCCCACAAACCAAACATCATCATCATCATCATATACCTCGTTTATTCTCCAGTTCCCCGTTATTACGCTTTTCGCGCTATTCCGATAATACGCTGCTGGCCATTAAAACTGCTACACCACGAAGATGACGTGCTACAGGCGCGAAATTTAACCGACAGAAAGAAGATGCTGTGATATGCAAATGATTACCTTTTCAGAGCATTCACACAAGGTTGGCGCCGGTGGCGACACCTACAACGTGCTAACATGAGGAAAGTTTCCAACCGATTTCTCATACACAAACAGCAGTTGACCGGCGTTGCCTGGTAAAATGTTGTTGTGATGCCTCGTGTAAGGAGAAGACATGCGTACCATCACGTTTCCGACTTTGATAAAGGTCCGATTGTAGCTTATCGCAATTGCGGTTTATCGTATCGTGACACTGCCGCTCGCGTTGGTCGAGATCCAATGACTGTTAGCAGAATATGGAATCGGTGGGTTCAGGAGGGTAATACGGAACGCCGTGCTAGATCCCAACGGCCTCGTATCACTAGCAGTCGAGGTGACAAGCATCTTATCCGCATGGCTGTAACGGATCGTGCAGCCACGTCTCTATCCCTGAGTCAACAGATGGGGACGTTATCAAGACAATAACCATCTGCACGAACAGTTCGACGACGTTTGCAGCAGCACGGACTATCAGCTCGGAGGCCATGGCTGCAGTTACCCCTGACGCTGCATCACAGACAGGAATGCCTGCGATGGTGTACTCAATGACGAACCTGGGTGCACGAATGGCAAAACGTCATTTTGTCGGATGAATTCAGGTTCTGTTTACAGCATCATGATGGTCTCATCCGTATTTGGCGACATCGGGGTGAACGCGCATTGGAAGCGTGTATTCGTCATCATCGCCATACTGGCATATCACCCGACCTGATGGTATGGGGTGCCATTGGTTACACGTCTCGATCACCTCTTGTTCGCATTGACGGCACTTTGAACTGTGGACGTTACATTTAAGATGTGTTACGACCCGTGGCTTTACCCTTCATTCGATCACTGAGAAACCCTGCTTTTCAACAGGATAATGCACGACCGCATGTTGCAGGTTCTGTACGGGCCTTTCTGGATACAGACAATTTTCGACTGCTGTCCTGGCCAGCACATTCTCCAGATCTCTTACGAATTGAAAACGTCTGGTAAGTGGCGGCCGCGCAACTGGCTCGTCACAATACGCCAGTCACTACTCTTGATAAACTGTGGTATCGTGTTGAAGCTGCATGGGCAGCTGTAACCTTACACGCCATCCAAGGTTTGTCTGACTCAATGCCCAGGCGTATAAAGGCCATTATTAAGGCCAGAGGTGGTTGTTTTGGGTACTGATTTCTCAGGATATATGCACCCAAATTGCGTGCAAATGTGATTACATGTCAGTTCTAGTATAACATATTTGTCCAATGAATACCCGTTTCTCATCTGCATTTCTTCTTGGTGTAGCAATTTTAACGGCCAGTAGTGTAGAACTTAAGTGGATGCTAACCGGGGACTGGGGACTGTACAACTGGCTTTTAGTAGTATAGCCTTCTGGCAAAAAATATTTTTTTTTTTTTGGATACACCGAGAACATAATACGTAATCTTTCTGATCTGTTGATCCTCCTGGTAGTTTATTTACACTCTGGCAGTCTGAATCGTGTAATTTAGCCTCACCTACGGTGGCGCCTACAAGCTGCAAGGGGCATCGGGTCAACTGAACTTGCGGTCACCGCACGAGGTGTTTGCTCTGCGAGCAGTTCGTGTCTACAAGTGCTACGTTGAGTAAGTGTGATGTGTAAATTGTGCTACGAATTTAACTGAATCGAGAATTTCTAGAACAACGAGAACAAATGAGAGAACAAAGAGAACAAATTGCGGAGCCCTGCAAACGACAGACTGAAATAAATGTGCACTTAATCCAAAGGACTGATTATGTAAACTTTTGTTACTTTTGATCGGCCACGATTGACTCACAAGCACTGTGATTTACATGGTTTTTACATTCGCACAGGAACCATTACACAAACAGTTGGGTCAATTAATTATATCTATATTGTAAATATGTTGTTTAATCTATGTATAAAATGTTACTCTGACAAACTAATACATATTTAATTAACATGTCAAACACGATCTGCTCATATTGACCTGGACAATCCAAAAAATTATATACATTTACATTTACTTATTGATATGATACTTTCATACTGCTACGTGAGTTTCTCCCATAATAATTTAATTCTTCGTGCTGATTCCCTTATCTTGGTCACTGCGTTCAAGAAAAGGCATCGGAGGTATTTTGACATGACGAACTGTGCATATGTGTGAAAGAGAGGACAGGGAGGGTTTAGTTCCGAGCAGCGTTCGAATGGCGCACACACCGTGACATGGAGGCGGGAAGCAGTCTATATGTGTGTGTGTCGGTTGCTGCTATGGAGCTGGGTCCTGAGCCAACTGGTGTCGGGCCCGTTCCCATGCAGTTCACTGTCCGTGGACTGAACCATACGGACGTGACATCAGCTCGGATGTTGAACGCTCTATGGCAGATGCCTATTGATCACGTTTGCGCTCGTACAAAGTAAATGTTGACCGCACCACGAAGGATGATACATGAATTGAAAAAGGGGAGCACCATAAGGTGCCAGTGTGCAGATATTATTTGTAGTTATCTTGTTTAAGAAGGTAGAGCATCGAGATGTTTTCCTGTAAGCGCAGTCAGCAAAAGTATAATTCCTTTAGTAATGAGTGTAGAATGAAGTTTGGACAGTCGTAGCCATCTGAGAAGAGATCTGACTTTCACATTCATTATTATGTCAGCTAGAAGGCACTTTCCAATTGGATTTTAATTGAAAATTGATACAAAATCTACCGCAAAACAATTACACAGACCGCAAGGCAGTGTGCGTTGGCAGAGATCTAATTCACAATTTACACGCATCATTTCTTAAGATTTATAATTTTGCCTTGTTTCGTACATAACCAATAAAGCATAAAAGATATGAAAATCTGACTAGTGAATATAAAGAGCAGTAAAATTCTGGTGTGGGATTGGTTCTAAATTAATAGTTGTAATAATATTTATTGACACAAAGAGAAAGAGCATTCCAGAAAAGTTTGCAATTATTCAGTTTTAATTACTGCGCCAACTATTACACTTACAAATTAATATAATATATAATTTCAGAAAAGAATTTCAGCGCACAGCTAACGCCGGAGTCAGATAATTCACAATTACTCTATATCAAATGATATAAGCGAAGCTGTTGAAACTGTGAACCTCATTAAGTGACGCATACAGGAACTTCAAGCTCTGCAAGGGCGACAGCCAGGACGATGTGTACAAAGTTCCGTATGACCTGGATGGGCCACGACCTATACTGGTCGGAGAGTGTTCTGTGCGAGATGATGACGATAATGATGATGATGAGGTCCCATACTCCGAGGAACGTAGGGAACGATGCAGGAGACCCGAACCGCCGAGTAGGCAAGGTCCTAGCAGAGGTGGTTTGCCATTGCCTTCTTCCGACCGTAATGGGGATGAATGATGATGATGAAGACAACACAACAACACCCAGTTATCTCGAGGCAGGGAAAATCCCTGACCCCGCAGGGAATCGAACCCGGCACCCCGTGCGCTGGAAGCGAGAACGCTACCGCAAGACCACGAGCTGATGTGCGACATGGTTTAAGCAAAACCTACATCAGGCTGAGCGGAGCACCCTTTAAAAAGAGAAAAGTTGTACCGTTAGCTCTGTAGCTGGACTTAGAAAACTCAGGACCTAGTCAAGTTTCTGGTTATTTTCCGCCAGGTAACTGTCTGCACATGTCTTTCTTCTGTGTCCCGTTTCGGACTCTGTTTCTAAACTATGATGCTGTACTTCGTCTCAGTTATACTGTGGAGGACTCTGATGATTTTAACCACAAATCGGCACTTGGAATGTAGCGTAAATTGTCGTTTAGACTAATTGTGAGCGATTTAGTCTGAGTTTTATTCTTATTTAATGATTAGCAGTGAACACTCTTAACGTTCTCCAGCAGTTTTTTTCGGTTTCTTAAATTTTATGCAGTGAGCTTTTGTCACTCCAAAAGAAATGCACACTATTTTTTTAAGTCATATTTTATTCTACATGTTTGAAAGTTTTACAGTGTTTAGATACATCCTCTAGGAACAATATTTTAATTTCTCCACATAATTTCCATCCCTCTCAACTGCCTTACGCCATCTTGGAACCAGCGCCTGTATACCCGCACAGTAAAATTATGGACCAACCTGTTGGAGCCACTGTTTGGCAGCGTGCACAAGGGAGTCATCATCTTCAAACCTTGTTCCACGAAGAGAGTCTTTCAGTTTCCCAAAGAGATGATAGTCACATGGAGCCAGGTCAGAACTCTAAGTCGGGTATTTCAGTGTTGTCCATCCGAGTTTTGTGATCGCTTCCACGGTTTTTAGACTGACATGTTCCTGTGCATTGTCGTGCAACATTAAAACATCCTGCTTTGGCCGAAGTGGTCGAACACGACTCAGTCGAGCTCGAAGTTTCTTCAGTGTCGTCACATTTGCATCAAAATTTATGGTGATTCCACTTGGCATGATATCCACAAGCAAGAATCCTTCGTAATCGAAAAAAAACCATAGCCATAACTTTTCCTGAAGAAGGTGGGGTTTTGAATTTTTTTCTTGGGTGAATTTGCATGATTCCACTCCATTGATTGCCTCTTCGTCTCTGGTGAAAAATGATGGAGCCATGTTTCATCACCTGTCACAATTCTTCAACGAAATTTATCTCCACCATTCTCGTACTGTTCCAAAATCTCGCTGCATACCGTTTTTCTTGTTTCTTTGTGAGCCACTGTCAACATCCTGCGAACCAACCAGCACAAATGTTTTTTAACGCAAACACTTCCTTCCCCTATCCCCACGTAGCGTGACAATTGGTTCACTGTGATGCGTCTGTCAGCAGTCACCAATTCGTTAACTCTCTGCACATTCTCTGGAGTGTGTGCAGTACGAGGCCTGCCGCTGCGAGGACAGTCCTCAATATTTCCGTGCCCGCTTTCATCACGTAACCTGCTTGCCCACCGACTAAATGTACTGCGATCGACAGCAGCATCTCTATAGACCATTTACAACCTCTTGTGGATGTTTCCCACTGTCTCGTTTTCACAGCACAGGAATTCTATGAGAGCACGTTGCTTCTGACGAACTTCAAGTGTACCAGACACCTTGAAGACATGCTGTGACGGAGCCACTCACGGGAACAGGCTGAACTAAGTTTGAAAACAAGTGGGATGGATGTATCTACACACTATAAGACTTTCACACATGCGCAATGAAAACTATGTTTTTACAAAAATAGTGTGCATTTCTTTTGGAGAGTCCCTCGTATATTTGGAGCTCGATTCGCTTTTAAGCACTTGCTGAAATAGTTGGTTCCATCAGTCATTGACTTCATGTAAAAGTTTTGAAGACAATAATCTTTCATTAGTGAAAATTGAAACATCGCAGTTGCGGGACCTCATTTCATGTAATTTGTGCCTGAATAATATCTAGTGATTGTATTACTCGTCAACGAATCAGGGGCAATTTTATTTCATGATTTAAATTGTTAAATACTGGAGAAGGCAACTGCACTTATCATCCCGAGTGAAGACAACGAGAGCCATCGTATTTAATGTGTTGCAGAACATTATATTTTTCCCCATACCGCCGGGAGACGGGCCTGGCATATCCTGCCCTTTTGCGTGACACATACACTGCGACTTGCTGCAATGTCCAGAGTGTATATCCCTGCCCTGAGGTCCCGTCCCAAAGAGATGAGAACGATGGGGAATAAACAGATAGCTTCTGCACTACAAAAACCTCCAACAATGTATCAGTTTAGGTGAAGAGCTTACTAGGATCACCTGCTCTGTATCCTTTAAGCAGCATCCCTGGTTCAAAAGTACGACGATGTAAATAAGGGAAAGATTGATCTCACAACGTGTGATATTGAACAGGATTTTCGTAAATTAGTGAATAATTCTGTTTTAGGGAAAACCATGGTAAAAAATTAACGTGATATTCATTTAGTTTACCACTTGGAAGGCCTCATCAAAGACGAGGCGAATGGGTCAATAATTGGAAATTTGTGGGGCTCAGATAGCAAATGTATGTATACTGTATAGATGAAGACGTCAAGCATATGTCGGCTAAGGACGTTCATTGTGCGGCCTCAATGGCTGCCATGATAGAAAATTACAAGAAGCACATCCGCAAGTGCGTTGGTGGTGCTCCAAATATGGTGCGCCAAGTAGTCTTTAGGCGGCGACATCATGAGGTAATTACTGCACTACAACTGAAAAGGAAGCCTGTGACATCATGATGGCAAACGGGCTCATCGAGAGGGATGGGAATTGCAGCCTTGCACCTCACACCATTCACTTGAATGACTGTGTCCTGGATGGTTATTTGTAAATAGGGGATGAATGTGTGGAGTAGGTGGATGAAGCAATTGACTAGGTACGTGAATACGCATATGCGTGTCTGATTACAGTATGTGTACATAATTTTGTTGTTTGTACTGTACAAATCACAGTGCTCTATGTGTTTATGAATGTACTGTGTCAATGCATGTGGGTGTCGTTCTTTTCCTCACGTGTTACTGCTACTGCCTTATTTCCTTTTCACTATGAGTATTGTATAAAAAAGTGGAAACTGTTTATAAGAGAAAGAATGGAATTTTATAGTGATTCATTGGAAGAACTAATGGACAAGTTAATGCCAAGAATGTCAGTCGCCGGGATTTTAAATTCTTCTTGTAGAAATCGTTCGACTTCGAGTGCTTTGGGCCGTGCTAATTCGTTGCGGAACGTAAATTTGAGCGTCGATTTTCTGTATTGGTGTGCCATAGTAATGTATATGCTGAGTACGGCACGCGCGAAACGGCCGAGTACGATGTAAACAACACGAACGGAAAACAGTTTATCGCATAAATGGTTCAAATGGCTCTGAGCACTATGGCACTCAACTTCTGAGGTCATTAGTCCCCTAGAACTTAGAACTAATTAAACCTAACTAACCTAAGGACATCACACACATCCATGCCCGAGGCAGGATTCGAACCTGCGACCGTAGCGGTCTCGCGGTTCCAGACTGCAGCGCCTAGAACCGCACGGCCACTTTGGCCGGCGGTTATCGCATACTAAATGTTTGTCTTCATGTAGCAAAAACTTCAGCATCAAGCTTAACGTTCCAATTTATTATTTGTTTACTTCAAATTCCCTTCCGTAGGTGTTTTGCAATTAGCGTACAGATGTAACGGTAGACATATCTACAAAATTATTTCGTTGCAAGACAGTTTAGGAGAGAAACTGACTTTCCAGAAAAAATGTAAATTGTATCGGATACATAAATGTTTATATAATTTAAAAAAATCTGGCAAGTTATTTCTCGTATGATTCTACCAAATGCGCCATACGATTAACGAACTGAAAAAATCAGTACGACTTATCATAAATGACATTGTATTTTGTACAGATAGTGAACTACTATTGATGCCTTTAGCAAAGACTGTACATAGTTTATCGACTATAACGGAAATGGTGGCAGCACTACTGAATAATTTAGAGTACAGAGTATTTATTCATTTTTGCTGGAATTGTCGCACTCCTCAGTAGCCTACGGTTCTCACTGATGTGATGCTATATATTTTGAACACGGCTTCACTACAGCAACGATTACAGAACAGCTGGTCTAATAGATAGCCAAACATTTGCAATAAATAGTTGTTTTCAAATAAGCTTTACCATGATTTCGGTGGATTTAAATCAGTTTCGCTTAGAAGGACCACAAACTTCTCATTATCAGTCAATAAAGCTATCTACACGTGAGATGTGTCAGCAACGGACTGTAGGTCCATACGTAAAAGTTAAGGCTTCTAGAATTAAGGGCTTGTCACATCAGTAAAACCAATCCCAGAAATCGTCTGGCAGCGTCCATCCACCGCTCTGGAGTCTGAAGATGACTCTATGAAAGAGTCGAAACCGGTCACTCACTCCAATAAAAATATTTTAACTAGACTGTTTTCAATTTTAATTTTAGCAAATTTTATGATCACTATGTTTTCAAAAATTTCAAAAGGATAAAATAGGCCTAGCTATCATACCACCCACCGCAGTAGGGAGTGCTGGTTGCTCCAAGTAACTGTATCGTACGATACAGGGGAAGAGTAATTCCACGTCATCTGATGTGCCTAAAATTGTTTATGTACGTCAACAAATGCTAAATCAGTCTGAGCAGCTAGTTTCTAGGTACAATTGTTTTGGGATTAACGCAAGTTCTTTGCTATCCAGTCTCTCTCATTCGATTCTGAGGAGACTATTCGGTAAAAATATGATTTTCTTACAGTCTGATCGTCTGTTGTTTGCAGCTTGGTACGGAACTGGTTTTCTTTTCGCCGTTGCCACGGTTACTGTAATAAGGCGAAATAAATAAAGCGCAGTTCGCAGTTTGACAAATTTGCAGTAAAGCTATAGTCGCTATCCAGATCACTTTTCGTGTGATTTAGATCATAGAATATCGCTTATCAGACGTAGCCAACATCACCTAATGTAAGCTTGTGTAGTGGCACGAAACTCGAAGGCATGCCAGTTCGAATCCTAGGGGTGGAAAAAGTTTTCACTGCCATTATTTGGCCCGAGAAGGGGAAGAGAGCTCAGTCCTCGCACCAGTGTCCTGGATTACTTTCCAAATCTCACCACAGTGTCTCGTGGAGGAAGGATATGCGACGCTGTTGAGGGTGATCCGTCCGTCGCATAGGGACACGAACCTTGGCTGCACGCTTGGAGCTATTTGAGAGGAACTGGCTACGTGTTGGCGCAGGGTTCCACTTTCTCGCGTTTCTCATCATCATTATACAACACAAACATTCCACTTTTTTTAACGGAGTTGTTGTTACTACTTTCGATTATTTCTTCCTCTCGAACATCGACAGCGCCCGCCCAGCTTCGAAACAAGAATCGGAGCGATTTTAGTGGATTATTTGCATTACTCTAACGTTGTTTGACGGGTTACCGGCACTTTAACTTCACATACAGTAAACATACTTCATTTAAGTAAGTACGTCTACCCTATAGCATCTTTAGTTAACGGCAAGGATCAAAAACACGTTTTTAATCAACGTGAAGAGTGAACAATAGTGATTAAAACTCGCAGATGATAATCCTAGCCACCGGGACCATTGACTTCTGAAGGGAAAGACAAAAAGATTTAGAAACGCGTCTTCAGTCATAGTTTTACGTGCTTAATAATGAATATTTAACGCATTAACTCATTTGTAATGTGGTGCTTGAGGCTGATTTATACGTGAGAGTTCTATTCTTTAACTCTGTCAGCACCAAACTGATTTCAGTAACGTGTACCACCAAGGGGGATACTTTATACCCAGCCGACAAAAAAAATTATTAGTCGTTAATTTATATCAATAACATGATTTTTAAAGAAGTACTAATGTATAAGTAGAGTCCAGAATCTATAAATATCTTTTCGCACACTCTTCACAAACATAGTTTTATTAATATATAGACCTGCTAGCAAGTTGAAGGTCCTTTATCACCACAAGAAAACAAAATTGAAGAAATACAAATTTCTTGACTGTTGCTTTCTGTTGACTTTTACCTGCAACTGACTTCTTAAAGAGATGTTGGAGTAGAAGTAGGATCCTGAACTTGAAGGTATTGAGTATTATATTCATTGTAAAAGGTCACATCTATTGCTAAAATTTAAATTTGGTGTTAATTTGAACTAAAAGATCGTTTATGAAATCTGCTAGAAGCCTTCATTAAGAAGAATAAATGTTTATATCGAAATCTTAAAATATTTAAATACTCGACTAGATTACAACACTTTAAAAAGCTGGGCATAAAGTACCGACCTCTCCCTCCATTAACTGGTATTGGTTGAGCGTAGGGGGTGTTAATGCAGTAAAAATGTCTGATGGAAAACAATTCTTAACACAAACTGCGAACAGACATTAGTTCACGGCTGAAATAACTTACAGTAAATCTAACAGAAATGTTTTGCCTCTGCAGCGTTTTTCCTTTCTACTTTTCTTTTTAGTTCTTATGAAATCGCAATCATCATTTACTTTGTGGAATTGAAATGCTGTCCGTAAAATTGTGAAAGTCGCAGCACTGTTGTAGGACTTTTTATCCTCCACAATACTGCGAAATGACGAACAAGTTTTCTTGCAAACTAATTCCAAATGAAATTATCTTTTAACGATGAATATATCCAGAGAGGTTTGTTTTTGGCGACAGAGAATTCCTGGTAATGAATATTTTTTAATTTCGCTCTTTTAATTTTGTTCTGAAATTAACATTGCAGCTTTAAGTGAGCAAGCTCGGCGAGACGTGAAACGTAATTCTCTACATAGCGATCAGAATGTTCGTTTTAATCGCAGTGAAACAGCAAAGTGAATCTTCATTTCTGTGGGTAACTGGATGTATTCGAGCCAAAAAAAACACTCGAAAAACAAGCACAGCTCGGAAATCTACCATAAAAGACAGTTTTAAGGAGATTTGTAACGTAGAAGTGACCGCTGGAACGATTAAAAAAGTTTCCTACATTATTATTTCCTTTAATACTAAGAATTTCTCTCTCGTCAGCAATACAGTAAGTATCCTGCAAAGAGGAAGCAAAACCTCATTTGATCTACATCCAAGAATGATAACCGTAATCACCATCCTACTACAGGCCGATCATCGTGTTATCAGCAGTATGTTAAGCCTCGAGAACATTATTCACGAACGGCAGACTTGCTTTCGTACTGAAAACTTATAACATCCTTGTCAAATATCACATACACCTTAGACTATACAACAACACCTGCAATTATGGTCAGACGTGTGGAGACCATTTAACACAGTGTGATTTCATAATGGCGTCCAGTATGAAAGATTTCAATATCGTGTTGAAAAAGAAACATTTCCGCTGAGCCCTTCGACAGCTACCTGAGAAATATATCTCAGCGAGTTGTCTGTGAAACAGAAAAGTCATAACAGAAATAGACTGACCCTAGATTCTGTCCTTGAGCCGTCACTTTTCCTAATATGTACCTCAAAGTTAATTTACTTAGGCAGTAGGGTACTGGTGTTCTGTCTAAGCAATAAATAAAAGACACAGAATGCGACCACAGATAAAACAATATCCGTCTCAGGGGCAACTACTGCAGGCACTGAGACCGCTCAATTCACTGTACATAGTCCATCACTCTGCTCACCACTGGCATCACTAGACTTTTCTTGTTGCACAAGTGACCACTGAAATCACTGTGCAGATTCTATCGCCCGAACGACCACTGAAATCACAACACAGGAATCGTCGTAACACATATAACGAAACAGCACCCTCAGCTTTACGTCTTTGTGGGTGCAAATCATATGAGAGTTCAGAATAGGTACAGAGAGCTCTTCTTCTCCGCGTAGCCAATGGGGAACACCTCAGACCAGCACGACGACTGAAGCATTGAGGTATGTCTTGAAAATGGTGTCGAGGCCGACAAGAGTAATGGAGACAGCAATACCGTAATCTGTCTTGGAAAAGTAGACCAATTTTCAAAGTGCAGTTCCTCCGTTTGACCATTGCTAGTTGGTTGATAAGCAATGGTATGGAGATGATGAGCGCCATAGAGACAGATAATCTCTTTGAACAGGCGGGATTCAGATTGTCTGAAGCAGTCTGCGGTGATGAGAAGTGGGCAGCCAAAACAAGCTATCCACATACTCACGAATCTTCATGACGCAGTGTTTGCTGCGATATCAGGAAATGGTATCGTCTCCATCCAGTATGTGATACATCATCATAGATAAGAAGGGAACTAACAAAGTCTGTTTTTCCTTTTATTTTTATCAGTCCTGTGATTGGTTTGAGGTGACCCGACACTAATTCTTCTCCCGTAACAACCTCTTCATCGCAGAGTAGCACTTGCAACCTGTATCCTCAATTATTTGATGGATGTATTAGAGTCTCTGTCTTCCTCTACAGTTTTTACCCTCTTCAGTACCCTCTAGAATCATGGAAGTTATTCTGTGATGGCTCAAGAGAAGTCCTATTATCTGGTCCTTTCTTCTTGTCAATGTTTTCAGTATATTCCTTCCGTCACCGATCCTGTGGAGAACCACATCAGTCCTTACCTCATCACTCCACTTCATTTTCGACAGTCTTTCTTTTATAGCATCACTTCTCAAGTGCTTCGATTCTCTGCTATTCCGGTTTTCCCACAGACCATGTTTGACTATCATAGAATGTTGTGCTCCAAACATACATTCTCAGAAATTTCTTCCTCAACTGAAATCCTATCTTTGATACTAACAGACTTCTCTTGGCTAGGAATGCGCTTTTTGCCATTGCTAGTTTGCTTTTTATGTCCTCCTTGCCCCGTCAGTTACGGACTTATTCTGTTACATATGTATCAGAATTTCATTTCATCTGTTTGGTGACCATAAATGATTATGTTAAGTTTCTCGCTATTGTAATTTCTACTCCGTCTCGTTACTTTAGTCTTCCATCGACTTACTCTTCATATATTTTCTGCACTCATTAGACTGTTCATTCCATTCAGAGCATCATGTAATACTTCTTCACGTTCAAAAACTATAGCAATGTCATCAGCGAATCATATCATTGATATCTTTTCACCATGAATTTTAATTCCACTCCTGAACTTCAATCATTGCGTCTTCGATGTATAGACTTAACAGTGAGGTCGAAAGACTCCATCCCTGTCTTACATCCTTTTTAATTCGAGCGCTCTATTCTTGTTCTTGTAGTCCTCTTGTTCCTTCTTGAATGTTGTAGGTATTGTATGTTATCCGTCTTTTCCTATAGCTTACCCCGACTATTCTCAGAATACCGAACACCTTGCATCACTGTAGAGTGTCTAACGCATTTCCACATCGACAAACGCTAACAATGTGTTTTGTTTTCCTTCAGTATTGCTTCCATTATCACCTGCAACCTAAAGCCGAACTTATCGTTATCTAAGAGATACTCAATTTTATTTTCGATTCTTCTGTGTATTATTCCTGTCAGCAATCTGGATGCAAGAGCTGTTAATCTGATTATACGATAATTTACATGCTTTCGGCTCTTGGAATCTTCAGAATTGTGTGAATGGCTTTTTTCGGAAAGTCTGATGGCATATCGCCAGTCTCATACATTCAACACACCAGCGTGAATAGTCGATTTGTTGCCACATCCAGAAAGAAATTCCGATGTATGTTATCTGTCCCTTCTAGCTTATCTGATCTTATTTCTTTAAAAGCTCTTCTAAATTATGATTCTAGTTCTTCTCCCCTCATAGAAGTCTTCAGTGTATTCCTTCCACCTATCCGCTCTCTCTTCTCCATCTAATAATGGAATTACCATTGCACCATTAATGTCAGTGCCCTTGGTTTTAATTTCGCCGAAGGGTCTTTCCACTTTTCTATATGCTGAGTCAATCCTCCCGATAATCATTTCTTTTTCGATATCATCACATTATTCATGCACTTATTTCGCCTTAGCTTACCTGCACGTCCCGTTTATTTCATTTCTAAGTTACTTGTATTTCTGTACTACTAGTTTTCCTGAACAATTTTGTACTTCTCTCTTTCGTCCCTGAACCGAAGTAATTGTGCAGAATTTCCTGAATAGCCGTAACGGTTGCCTAAATCTGGTGACCCAAGGATGTCACCTGGAAGCCACCAAAAATGCATTTGGAGAGATTAGTTATTACCTCAGAATTGTTGAGCTGCTGTCAGATGGTCATTGTGTTATTGTGGTGAGAAAGGAAATATGAATAATTCGTCGACGTAGCCTAATCAAAGGGCTACGTTGTTAAGTACACCATCAATGAATTGCTGCCATGTCTGGAAAGCATTTCGGAGGCCAAATGTTATACGAAGTGTTGCAATGGCTCTCATTGGGATGTCTTCGTTGGCAACTAATAGTTGTTTTAATACTTTTATGCAGTCAAAGACGTTAAAAACTGAAGCACCACTGAGGAAATGACGAAACTCTTGAGGCTGAGAACCAGATTTCAGTCCAGAACTATGTGTACATTAACAGCACAACAGATGCCAAAATGTCGCCACGATGTGTCCTTCTATGATGTGAGATGGAGAAGAGAACACCAAGGGCTGTCTGAACAATGAAAGTTGTCGCAAAGCATAACCTCGAATTCGGAATTAGTTTTAATAAGTCATTCCAACACATAGTGTCATAATATACTGAACACCCCTAGAACTAGGTATGCCTTGGGTGTGATGGACTGAGGTGTGCTGTACCTCTTGTGGTGTTGCACCTGGGCATATGATGACTGCATAATGGTCCAGGTACTGCCCTGCATTAACGACAAAGATGAGTTTCAAAGCAAAGTTTTGTGCAATGTAGTGGAAGCCAGTTGGTGGGCGATCAGAATGCTTATGGATGAGAGCCAGCAACTTCAAAGAGGAGCCAAAAACATGCCAAGAAATCAGCCACAGTACTGGGCTCTGTGACATCATCAACAGTGGTTTGGCAGCTGATGGTGGACCCGGTTTCACTAGGTGGGCACCATAGGTGGTGACAGATGACCTGTTGGCAGCTGAGAGTTGGTACAGTGTTGCTGGTTGATGCCTAGGTAGGTTGATGACTATATACACGCAAAAAGATCTAGTCTATAAGGAAACAAAGGCTAGACTTTCCTTCTGAGATGACTAAGGACTGTGAAGCAGCGTAGTACCCCTTGGTACACCTCGTGCGTGCTCACTGAGAGATGCTGCTTGTGTCTAGGTGGTTGCATAGTGGTTCGTAGCAGCAAGCCTGCTCGCCAAATGCGAGGTGGACCAACACCTAGTCGGTTGATGTTTTATTTCTTTATCGATGGTTACTGGAGTGCTGGTGAGGTCATGGAAGTTTGGGAACAGAAGCTGGCTGGATATGAGGTGCAAACCCTTATGCCGTGAGGGCTTCGGTCCATACTAAAAGCAGGTCGATTTTCTTGCTCCCCCTGATAGGTGAAAAACACTGAAGTCGACTGTGCTGGCTGGTGGTGCATCTTCTGTGTTGGAGCTGCTGTTGGTTAAGCTGCAGTGAGAACTTTGAATACGGTATTGGCTGGGGTTGCTACTTGTAGCAGTGGGGTGTCTACTGATTTTCACGGATTACAGGTGCATTAGGTTCAGTGAAAGCAACTGTAATCAGCTGACACATGATTTCATCTGGAGATACAAAGAGGTAGCATATGAGCTCCCTCTTGAGCTGCAGGTATTGTTCAGTGAGTGATGGCGCAGTGGTGTCATTGTCGACCTTGGTAGCATAGTTCTTCTCAAGCTGGTTGATAACATAATCGAAGGTGTCATTCCAGTTTTCGAATGGGTGGTTCTGCATGCCATGAAGATTACAGCGTGCAATCGACTGCAGATGGCGGCTTATGTGAGTACTAATAACGTCTGTCGCTTTGGATCGGAAGAGATTTTCTCTGAAATCGGGAAATTAGGTGAGATGATTAAGATGACCAGTCTTGCCTGTGAGATGAAGGCGGTGCTCACTCCCTGCAGCGTCGTCAACAGAATGGGCTATGGTCCTTTGGTGGCTACAGGGATAGTGGAGCTGTGTCAAGAGGCATGGTCGGTCTTTTAGGTAAGAGGGTCTCGGGAAACTGCAGAGAGGACATCAGTCTGAAAGTATGAATGGCATACACATGACCTAGCAACAATCCGTATTTTAGTTGAAAATTGCAGTAGCTCTGTTGGTAAAGAACCAGAGCTCCAACGCTAATGGAAAGCACACTAAAGTTCAAATCATTATAGGTATACACAGGTGACTAGAGTCGGAAGTAAACTCAGCTTAAACCTTTACAATGGACATAAAAGTGTTCAGGAAGGATAGATGAAATACAGTTAGTGGTGGAGTATTATCGCTGTCAGAAGTAGTTTACATTGTAGTGAAATTTAAGTAGGTAGTTCCTGCGTGTTAGTATGGGTAGACGTTATATATGACAACCGAACTAAATAAACAATTGGTTCCTATTACCGACACATCGACTCAGATGATATAATTGCTGAACATTTCAAAGACAACTTGAGTTTCATATCAAACAGGTACGCCACTCATACAATTATAGTAGGTGGTGACAACAATCTACCCTCGATTTCCACAATGGGATTTTCACTCTGCAACGGAGTGTGCGGTGGTATGAAACTTCCTGGAAGATTAAAACAGTGTGCCGAACCGAGACTCGACCTCGGGACCTTTACCATTTGCGGGGAAGTGCTCTACTGTATGAGCTACCCAAGCAAGAATCACTCTGCGTCCTCACAGCTTTACTTAAACCAGAACCACGTCTCTTACCTTCCAAATTTCACACAAGCTCTTCAGCGAACCTTGCAGAACTAGCACTCATGGAAGAAAGGATGAGAGAGGAAAAGTTACTGTCTCACCTACTTTTCGCACATGGAAAACCATTAAGGATTTTGTTACTACCTGACACACCTCGAGTGACACTCTATAAAGTTAACGGCCTGACAGATGCTGGTGGAGCCTGGTAGGACGCTAAAAAAATGAGGTACTTTTATGATTCTTAGCTTGCAGAAACGGCATGTTGGGACTTGAAAGCAATTGGCAGAGAGCCTATCCCTTAGGAAATCTTGCCAGGCCGGTCCACTGTCATACAGGGCAGACAGGTCAGCTCCGCATTGAGACAAGTCTCCAGCAGAACAATGCCGTGATATCTGCCATGGCGCCAGAAGTAGCCCAGGTTGGGGCGACAGTCTGAAGGAACACATCTACACAGTGGAGTCATAAACTGGGCATTGTGTGCAGAGCCACATGCAATAAAAATCCATCTGTTTTCGTGTCCGACAATAGTGCAAATAGGCCAGTGAACCACTTCCATCAACCGCCTCGCTTATATAAGAAACCTCCAGCGTCTGAGAAATGCTTAGAGGTAGAATCTTTATTACAGTTCATAGCTAAGACTAACAAGTTCCAAGGCACAGGCAATTTAGATAAAGATCTTTGAGATTGTATCTGTTCGCTTGTTGTTGTGGGAAGAGACATGATTTCAGAAAAAATCGTCTTCCACCACTGCAAATACTTAAAAAAGCTAGTAATTGGCGATTTCTTTTTATCCAGAGATGCAGGTTTCTTAACTCATGCCCTGGTTCGACATGAGTTTGTGTTGTCGTTTGGGAGGGGCGATTTAGCGCCTCTAGAGCCGTGTGATTGGCTCAAGATGGGGCAAAGGCGGTGTCATTCATGCACTTTGCGAGAAAACGGAGTTTTTTTCTGGAGAGGTGCGAAGCACTCGGGTGTGGGACTTTGGTCTGGAAGCACATCTGGTCTAAGCTCTGGCATTTGTGGCATACTTGGAACCTGTCCTGAGACTGACTTCACTTGCGAGTAGTTTAGACCGGGGAGCCTGTGGTGAAGTTCTTACAGTACCAACAGTGTGACTTCAAACATATCGGACTACTCGTTTGCAGCGGGCACACATTCATTTTTGGTTTACCAATCTTGATGTTTGGTATCGTAGTGCATTCTGTGGTATAAATGAACCAAATTAGTCCTTGGTACCAACAGCGAACGAATCTGTCACACACTGGAATCTACCAACAGCGAACGAATCTGTCACACACTGGAATCTACCGTGATTTCAGGGCTCTGGTAGAGAGTAAATTGCGATCCGTCTGCCTGATCACTCGACCATGAGATTTTTGCATTTATTTCATGGCCGCTATCGATGCACAGGTGCCGCCTCCAAGTCTCACCTCCGCCGCACACATCTCTCCAGCTGTAAGTTACATCGCCACACGAAGCAAACAGGGTACCGGTACGTATTGCCGCCGCTCCAGCATTGTCAGGGCGCACAGATCTCAACCGCTACTTGCACTCAGCTGCACCTATGTAGAGAAACTACAGTAGATTTTTATCAATCAAAATCCGCTCAGCGTCAGATCAATTCAGATTGCGTTATCCACATTTTTAGGGCCAGAGTACTTGACTCACTCCAATAGTTAAACTTTCTCTGCCGCCCAGGACCTTTGGCCAGTGTAGCCTTAAATCAACTGTTATTTGGTTCAAATAGCTCAAATGGCTCTGAGCACTATGGGACTTCACTTCTGAGGTCATCAGTCCCCTAGAACTTAGAAGTACTTAAACCTAACTAACCTGAGAACATCACACACATCCATGCCAGAGCCCGAATTCGAACCTGCGACCGTAGCGGTCGCGCGGTTCCAGAATGTAGCGCCTAGAACCGCTCGGCCAACTGTTACTTGTTTACGGTATTCAATCAATAACGTGTTTAGCATAATTTACGTCTCTTTAAAAAAAAATGTTGTTAGAACACTGAAATTATGGCAACATTCTCAATCATTTAATCAGTCCCCACTAGGGTTGCCTTTCATTGTGGCGTCCCATGCCAGGATTTTGTATTTATGGCACCTTCTGTGACCGTCAGATGCCGTTGCCTAGCGTAGTCATTCAATTTGACGTCCCTCTGAGCAGAATTTTTGAATTGATGGCACCTTCTGTGACCGTCAGATCGTAGACACTGTTGCATAGTGAACTTTCTGTTCCGCGTGATTAATGTGGTGCACTAGATGGAGTTGATTCGCGTTGCTAGCGACTAGACATAGTACTAATATTTAATTATTCTATGTGCCTATTTTCATGTTGCGGTTGTGACGTCTGTGTTACTTGATTGTTTGTTTCTGGCGGCGATTGGCGTTGTGCTAATTTGTTAGGATAATGAAGCTTTTTGTTTGTTAGCATAGACAAGCTTGCCGTTACTTGAATTCGTTGTTAGGAACTAGGAATCAGTAGCTCACAGGAGCGTAATTTAGAACAGAATCTGTGTGGTGTAGGAATGTGTAGTGTTTCAATTCGTTTGAGTTACAATTAGAGTGCATGCTTATAAGAAGGAAGCCACGTTTGTAACAGAGTAGAGGAAGTAATTGTGTTTTGTTAACCATGGATCCACGTCAGAAAATTAGTGGTGACCAGGCAGATATTAGACGGGATTCTCACGTAAATGCGGATGCGGACCAGACCGGAATTTCAAATTTAGAACCTCCGGAGTATGACGACATGTCTCAGTTAGGTAACGGAAGTGAACGGGAGACCGCAGCGGCAGAAAGGAACAGACAAGAGGCAGAATGGAAGAGGCAAGAGACAGAAAGGCAGAAACAAGAGGCAGAAAAAAAGAGAAGGGAATAAGAGGAGGAAAGACACAAATTAGTCATAAGAACGGTCACAGACGGTATAGATGGAATCAAGGAAGAGATCGCAGGAATCCAAGAAGCGCTAGAATATGTCAAGAAAACGACAGCAGAAACGCGTGAGGTCGCGCACCAGGTGAAGCGTGATGTCAAAACAGCGCAAATGGTAGCGCAAGTACCACGAAGGGACGCATCGGTGGCCAGAGAACAAGAAACTGGCAAGAACTGAGGTGTGTAAGACAAAAGAGGCAAAAAAAAAATAGTTCAAGTAACGCAGGGAAAAGTGAGGAAGATTGCGAAGCGAATCGAACAGATAGAAATCAAACAGGTCAAAATCTCTGAACTTAAAGATCATCAGACCCGGGTCGCGGCGCAACGAAATGAGTTGGCTAAGGACGTTCTGCTGGCACACGAGCGGGTCGCGCAACTGCAGACACATTCTCGTCCGGTAGAGCACCATCGAGAGCATAACAGAAGTGAAGAAAATGTTTTGCGACTCTCGAACGGCTATATGAGGACACACCCCCTGCACATGGTGAATGCAGCAGGAATATGCTTCTACCACGGCGAAACGCGTAATAGAACATGCTCCGTCGGTAACACCCAACATGTCCGAGACCGAGCCAGAAAACAATTGTACGCGTCTAGAGAGGTCAGAAACGTTATTACGAGAATTTGACAACACGAGGGGATACCATAAAAGTGCACGAGGATTGCTTGGGCAAGGATGCATGGAATCACGAGCTTCAGACGAGAGAGATAATTCGTACGGCGGATACATCGAACCATTCGACCGCAGACTTTCGTTGACCATCCAGAATTTTCATGTCTACAAGGAGGCAAACAATGCATTAAAGCCAAAGGCTTGGATGGCACAGTACGATCACGTGCTACCAGAATCTTGACCACTGGATTACAAGCTCTAGTTTATCTGTGGTCTCTTAGAAGGGTCGATTGCAGAACATATGGGCGGAGTTGCCGAGAGTTGTCGACGTACTAAGAACTTAAGGACGCATTGCTTAGCACAAGTTAGTCGCAAGACACAAAGAGAGGATGAAAGAGGAGATCATATTAGGAAAGGACTTAGAAGCGTCAGGATTCCGCAGTACTGTCAAATTCTTCCATTCTCTGATCAAGAAGAACCGATTCTTGGATCAACCGTATAGTCCCAAGGAAATTATAAGACACTGCTACAATTAAATTACCTGTACTTTACCAGCAACTGCTCATCGGTAGATGCAGCGATTCAATCGAAGTTTTCAAGAGTGCGCTGTGTGATCTCTAGTACGTAAATGAAATTCACAACTCTCAGGGAAGAAGGAGAAATAATGACCGTAACTGGCCAGATCTTCCAGAAATGAATGACGATGGACGAAATGGGGGAAAACAACGATCGAATCGAAACCAAAATTCAAACTTCAATGGGAATAACCAGCCGTCATGGGAAAATAGAAGAACATGAGGAAATAATAATCATAACAACAACATCAACTACCGACGAAATGGAAACTGGTGAGAGGAACAGAACTCGAACCAGGACCAACAGGGTTCTAGGGACCAACAGCAAAGCAATAAAAGGACATACAACGGTCGAGATCAATGGAATGACCAACGTAGCGAATATGTGGAACTGAGGCCACCAACCCATCGCAGGAGTCATGCAGAGGACACATACACAGGGTGCGTCACCTAACGCTACCGTTGATACATTTCGTAAACCACATCAAATACTCACGAATAGATTCCACAGACCGAACGTGAGGAGAGGGGATAGTGTAATTGGTTAATACAAACCATAAAAAAATGCACGGAAGTATGTTTTTTAACACAAACCTACGTTTTTTTAAATGGAACCCCGTTAGTTTTGTTAGCACATCTGAACATATAAACAAATACGTAATCAGTGCCGTTAGTTGCATTGTAAAATGTTAATTACATCCGGAGATATTGTAACCTAAAGTTGACGCTGGAGTACCACTCATCCGCTGTTCGATAGTGTGTATCGGAGAGCACCGAATTACGTAGGGATCCAAAGGGAACGGCGATGGACCTTAGGTAGAGAAGAGACTGGAACAGCACATGACGTCCACATGCTAACACCTTTTTATTGGTCTTTTTCACTGACGCACATGTACATTACCATGAGGGGGGAGGTACACGTACACACGTGGTTTCCGTTTTCAATTACGGAGTGGAATAGTGTGTGTCCCGACATGTCAGGCCAATAGATGTTAAACGTGGTGGCCATCATTTGCTGCACACAATTGCAATCTCTGGCGTAATGAATGTCGTACACGCCGCAGTACATCTGGTGTAATGTCGCCGCAGGCTGCCACAATACGTTGCTTCATATCCTCTGGGGTTGTAGGCACATCACGGTACACATTCTCCTTTAACATACCCCACAGAAAGAAGTCCAGCGGTGTAAGACCAGGAGAACGGGCTCGCCAATTTATGCGTCCTCCTCGTCCTATGAAACGCCAGTCGAACGTGTACTTCACCGCTCATGGTAATGTACATGTGCGTCGGTGAAAAAGACCAATAAAAAGGTGTTAGCATGTGGACGTAATGTGCTGTTCCAGTCTCTTCTGTGCCTAGGGTCCATCACCGTTCCCTTTGGATCCCTACGTAATTTGGTGCTCTCCGATACACACGATCGAACAGCGGAGGAGTGGTACTCAAGCGTCAATTTTAGGTTACAATTTCTCCGGATGTAATTAACATTTTACAATGCAACAAACTGCACTGATTACGTATTTGTTTATATGTTCAGATGTTCCAACAAAACTAACGGGGTTCCACTAAAAAACGTAGGTTTGTGTTAAAAAACATACTTCCGTGCATTTTTTATGGTTTGTATTAACCAATTACACTAGCCCCTCTCCTCACCTTCGGTCTGTGGAATCGATTCGTCAGTATTTGATGTGGTTTACGAAATATATCCAGCGGTAATGTTAGGTGACTCACCCTGTATATGTATAATGCAGTATGCTTGTGTTTCATTTTGGCAGTAGCGATCCTGACAGAGGAGACAGGAGGTATCTTTGTACTATGTAAAATTACATGTACACATTCATAAAATACGTCTCCAAAGATTTCAGGCAAATCACCAGCAACTGTGAGTAGACGCGCTTCCTGACCACTTCAGAGTCACCAAACAACACCGATGGACATCCAAAACTAAAAGAGGGGTAGAAAAGGAATAAAATGCATGAAATTTCGCTTGGTAATATTAGCAAAGGCACAGGATAGTACAATAAGTCAGTATTTAGTATTGGGAGAGGTCTGCACGTTTAGTGGAGGCACAGAGGTAGCACCATCGTAAAGTTAGAGTGCATGACAGGAGTAGAACTAACCAGAAACTAACAAAAATACGTGCACACACAAACAAAGACACCTCATACCACATAATTTAGGTCCATACAACATTAACAGGGCCCTTCAGTCATTAAATGTATTTTTGGATTTGCGTCCTTAGTAATAAAATAAGTAAGTAAATAAGTATATTAAGTAAAAAATTATTCATCATTATTTTATTTTCTGTAAGTGGATTTTAATTAATGTCATGTGACTAGGGCCTCCCGTCGGGTAGACCTTTCCCTGGGTGCAAGTCTTTCGATTTGACGCCACTTCGGCGACTTGCGCGTCGATGGGGATGAAATGATGAGGATTAGGACATCACAACACCCAGTCACTGAGCGGAGAAAATCTCTGATCCAGCCGGGAATCGAACTCAGGCCCTTAGGATTGAAATTCTGTTGCGCTGACCACTCAGCTACTGGGGGCGGACTGTAATTGGGTTATATCGATGTAATGACATTTGTGAGATAACATGGCACTTAAGCATACTTGAGGGTTTTGTAGACTCCGAAACCAACACAGCAGACTGAACGTCAGAGCCCACGCCAGACAGCGAGGGGTGAAGGGAGTGGGGCAGCTGTAATGCATCAGCTGTAGAGGCCCAGGTGTAGGTGACGAGACCATCTGCTGCGAGAGAACTGGCCTGCCAGCTGACATGCCTACGTCACGCAACCTCGGTGGAGGCGGTACGTCTAAAGCCAGTGTAGACAGCGGGACGCCACCTCGCACCAGCAGCAGCCCCCTAGTGGCCAACTACCCACCAGGCCACTAATTGAGGGTCAAGTGAGTCATGTGGCACCACAGTCGAGGCGCACGCCGAGCCTAACCGACTCATCGGGGTGCCGAGAGTGGTATATCCCGCCAACATCAGTCGAGCTAATCCGGTGTCTCACACTGGCAGGCACATTCCGATGCAGAGGTGAATGGGAAGAGCAGGGCTGTCCCATGTCCCACTAATGCTGAAAGAATTTATACACAAGAGGGCGGGTTGCACGTCAAACGCAATGCTGTCATGCCAGTCCCTGATGGCTGACTGCCTCCTGACCAGGATGAGGCCAAGGGTCCAGCTGCAGTGTGTAAGCTGCCCAAGATAACCAACCATGGGCAAAGGGTATCAGACGGATGTAATATTCCTTCATTTCCGGAAATCGTTTGACTTGGCGCCCCACTGCAGACTCCTAACTAAGGTACGAGCATATGGGATTGGTTCCCACATATGTGAGTGGCTCGAAGACTTCTTAAGTAATAGAACCCAGTATATTGTCCTCGATGGTGAGGTGAGGGTATCATCTGGAGCGCCCCACGGAAGTGTGGTACGTCCGCTGATCTTTTGGATAGGGTGGATAGCAATGTGCAGCTGTTTGCTGATGATGCTGTGGTGTACGGGAAGGGGTCGTCGTTGAGTGACTGTAGAAGGATACAAGATGACTTGGACATGATTTGTGATTGGTGTAAAGATTGGCAGCTAACTCTAAATATAGGTAAATGTAAATTAATGCAGATGAATAGGAAAAAGAATCCTGTAATGTTTGAATACTCCATTAGTAGTGTAGCGCTTGACACAGTCAAGTCGATTAAATATTTGGCGTAACACTGCAGAGCGATATGAAGTGGGACAAGCTTGTAATGGCAGTTGTGGGGAAGGCGGATAGCTGTCTTCGGTTCATTGGTAGAATTATGGGAAGATGTGGTTCATCTGTAAAGGAGACCGCTTATAAAACACTAATACGACCTATTCTTGAGTACTGCTCGAGCGTGTGGGATCCCTATCAGGTCGGATTGAGGGAGGACATAGAAGCAATTCAGAGGTGGGCTGCTAGATTTGTTACTGGTTTGATCATCACGCGGGTGTTACGGAAATGCTTCAGGAAATCGGGTGGGAGTCTCTGGAGGAAATTAGGCGTTCTTTTCGTGAATCGCTACTGAGGCAATTTAGAGAACCAGCATCTGAGGCTGACAGCAGTACAATTTTACTGCCGCCAACTTATATTTGGCGGAAAGTCCACAAAGATAAGATAAGAGAGATTAGAGCTCGTATAGAGGCATATAGGCAGTCATTTTTCCCTCGTTCTGTTTGGAAGTGGAACAGGGAGAGAAGATGCTAGTTGTGCTACGAGGTACCCTCCTCCACGCACCGTATGGTGGATTGCGGAGTATGTATGTAGATGTAGATGTAGATGCCGGTTGCCGCCAAGACGCCAGATGCTACTCTAGACGAGAGGGAATGCTAGAAACGTCTGCTGCCACTTCTGCCACGTCATGTGCTGAGTGAGAGGACATTCCACTCTGGTGCAAATCGCTGTTCTTCAGTCGTATCAGTCATGGTTTGTGCGTGCGCATAAGTGCCATGTTCTCAATTCGTGTGACATTTTCAATTGTAAAATTTGTCTCCCCAGGGACCCTTGTGGAGGGAGCGATAGGATACCCTTCTGTAATATCATTATGTAATATCTTTTTGTGTTTTTGTATGTAACAATTGAACTGACTTGATTGTGATGGCTATATCAGTTCTGCACATTTATTAATGCTCTCAACACGAATTAAGTGCCCGTATTTGTTTTCATGTTGTAGAAAATAATACATAAAATTACAAAACTTAGGTAATAAGAGAAACAAATTATACATGTGATTTCCTTGTTCACTGAGAATTTGAGAATGTATGTGCTCATGCTCAAGAAAGACTATGGTCCTGATTTTGAGTCTCGGTCCGGCACACAGTTTTAATCTGCCAGGATGTTTCATATTACCGTACATTCCGGTACAGAGTGTAGATCTCATTCTGGAAACATATCCCAGACTGTGGCAAAGCCATGTCTCCGAAATATCCTTTCTTCCAGGAGTGCTAGTTCTGCAAGCTTTGCAGAAGAGCTTCTGTGAAATTTGAAAGGTAGGAGACGAGGTACTGGCGGAAGTATAGCTGTGAGGATGGGGCGTGAGTCGTGATTGGGTAGCTCAGACGGTAGTCTGCTTCAGGCGGTGGCGCAGCACGGATCTGTTGTCTCTGCTGCGGGCACGCGTTGAGGAGGAAGTGTTTACACCGCCGGTACTCGCGCGTGTTGTTGTCTGACTATATTGCCATGGTGCACAATTTTAGAAAGAGTACGCACCAATTTACATTTGATAACGAAAATGCCAGACCCAAAGCTTTCGTAATAGGTCGTTTTCTGATTGAAGAAGTTTGTTTACCTGCTAAAGACCTAATTCGAATACACCTATGCATTGTAATCAGTACAATGTAAGCCAAGATGACTGATGAAGCTGTGTTTGAAAGAACTATTGCCGCTGCACAAGGAGCAATTAAATTTCGATATTCTTATGGCCATATCAGCGATGTACCAGTAGCTCCTTCAGGCTCGGGTATGAGCGTCATTCGTATCTCTGAACTGCCGTTTGATATACCAGAATCTATAGTTATTGAATCGCTGCGAACATATGGAGCGGTACTCAATCATACGCCTGAGCGCTGGGCGAGTTTTAGCACATATGCCGTGTTAAACGGCGACCGACAGGAGTGGATCGTCCTTAACAAACGTATCCCTTCTTATTTGTATGTTGGAGGATGTCGAGCTATTGTGATTTACGATGGCCAGCCACGCACATGCTCTGGCTATGGTGGAGAAGAACATATCCGCTCGTAGTGCACACGAAGCCGCATCATGCAACTGCTACATGGAGAAGCGTCGCACAGAAAAAGTTCCCACGCAACTGTCGATGACGTACCTGTCTGTGGCCCGCCGGGAGGTGTCGCCGAGTTCGGAGCTTGGCAAGAGCAGAGCATGTTAAGGGAGCATGGAGCTGACACTGGTAATGCCCCTACACCCATTTCAAGTCAGATGTAGCATGCGACGTGGAAGTGGAGGTCGAGACAGTTGTGGCAGCAACGGACCAACAAACGCTCGACGAACACAGTAAGGCGTTGCTACGGCGACACAGGGCAGGGCGTGCAAACAACAATCGCCGAACCATGGGTGACACGTACTCCCCTAGCCTAGGGGACACGAAAGTTATTCGAACTGAAGAAATGTCTGACATGGAACACGTACCTTTACAGGAGGCTGACAGGATTCCTTCAGATGGTGACCGGATGTTCTGCCTTTCAGAGGCTCTGTCTTCATTGACACTGACTTATCCGGTACTGCCGACGGAGTAGTCAGGCACAATTTCGCGGCAGCCATATCAAAATGCCTCAGGGGACGTTTCTGGGATTGATGACCACTGCGACTGGACAGAACCTGTCGAAGACATACAGGAATTGGCACCCCCACTTGATGACGACTCACTTATAGGATGCACACCACAGAACGAAAACAACGGAAGGCAGCCCGTTGGCGGACGCCCCTCTGAGCACGAATAGTGGACTAAAGCCCTTGGAGCTCACAATGACATGACACGAGCATGACAACGACAACGGACCAAGCATATAAGATGGGGAACAGTGAATATTAACACCGCACTATCGCTTGCAAAGATGCAACTTTTCTGGGAAACGATTTTCGCCAAAGACGTGGATATTCTGCTGGTGCAGGAAACTTGCAATCCTGCCTTTCCTGAAATGCGTGGTTAGAACACTTACCTAGCGCCGACTCCGGATGAAGGACGTGGCACAGCGATGTTAGTCCGGGAAGGGATTCCGATGTGTGTCCTCGATTATCTCCCTTCGGCTCGGGTTTTGGCGATGACTGTGAACGGCTATCGTATTGTCAACATCTATGCACCCTCAGGATCTGACAATCGACAGGTGCGTGCGCAATTCTACTCAGAGGAGATTGCGGCCTACTCCATGGGAGATATGATTACATCTTAGTAGGGGGGATTTTAACTGTGTTCTCACACTGAAGGATCAAACCCCTAGATGGCCACTTTGGCCGTAAGGTTCTAGGCGCTTCAGTCCGGAACCGCGCTGCTGCTGCGGTTGCAGGTTCGAATCCTGCCTTGGATATGGATGTGTGTGATGTCCTTAGGGTAGTTAGGTTTAAGTAGTTCTAAGTCTAGGGGACTGATGACCTCAGATGTTATGTCCCATAGTGCTTAGAGCCATCAAACCCATACTTTTAGTTCCTGCTACGCTTTGCACACGATCTGCCGGGATATGGCACTAATGGACACGTGGGGAAAGAACCATGAGCAGCGACAGTGCTACACGTTTTTTACTAGCCACTCGGCGAGCAGGCTGGATCGGATTTATGTTTCTGACGGATTAAGAGATCACTTGTTGGCTGCTGAACGTTGGCCCACAGCTTTTACGTATCACGTTGCTTATTTATGCACGTTAACCCTCCCACAACAGTGGGTCTGGCGGAGCCGTAGTTCGTGGAAACTTAATTCATACTTATTGGTGGATCCCGAATATTGTCAGTGGATCGAAGAAACATAGCAGACATATACTTTCCGCCAGTCGATGCACCATACGGTTCTTTCATGATGGCTGCAATGTGCAAAACCGGCGATACGAAGAGCTCTCATAACGTATGGCAAGGAAACTGCAAAATGGCTCCGAGATACACAGGATTATTACTACATGGTGCTCCGTGACTTATCCTCCAGAGCCCCATCGCCCGAGCGTCAAGCGGAACTCCATCGCATTCAGGCGTGCATCTTATCGATTACGAAACGTCAACTGGAGGGACTTTCGATCCGTGCTAGGTGCTTGGACAATGTCGAAGGAGAACGTATAAGCATGCATCATATGTCCAAGGGACATGCGCATAATCACTTATCCTTGACCACAGCGCTGCATGATGGTGATGGTCGGCCCTTGACGTCACAACAGGAGATTGCTGGAGGGTTTCTGGAGCATTACCGCCTCCTTTACTCTCGGACGCCGACGGACAATCGGATAGAAGAAGAAATTTTGCGACGGATGCAAACGGAAATGGATGGTCTGGATGGAGAGTTGTTATTGGAACTCCTAACGGAGGATGACGTACGGAAGGCACTCACGAAGGGTGCGGTCCATAAATCCCCTGGGCAGGTGGGTTGACACTCGAATTTTATCGTGAATTTGCTGATTTAATGATGTCCCAATTGATGTTGATGTATAACGAACCGTCGCAATTCATGGCGGGGCTACTTATACGAATACCGAAATCGGTAGGGAGTGTCAACGCCCATCAATTCTGACCACTCACAGTGCTCAATTCTGACTGTAAGATCTTTGCGCGAATGTTGGCGGCAAGACTCAAGACTGTAATATCCTAGAAATTACCACCAGATCAGACCTGTCTAGGGATTCGGAGCAACATCCTTTCTATCCTCGGCGAATACTGTGACATAATTTCAGTGGCGAAAGCTTGTCGCATGCGAGCAGCTTTCGTATCATTGATTTTGACAAGATCAACCATGATTTCCTTGACTCGACCATGCGTCACATGGCGATACCTCAGGATTTTATTACCGTCCTCTTGCGCTCCCTCCGCGACGCTCATTCGACGGTGAGATTTAATGGCAGGCAGGTAGGAACGATTCTTGTTTGCAGCTCGGTTAGGCAAGGATATCCCTTTGCGATGATGCTGTTTGTTATAGTGTTCGAACCATTGATGCAGGCTCTTCGACGGACTCTTACAGGCATCCGACTTCGTCCGAGTTCCTTCACGTGTCTTGCATATGACGTCGACTTGCTGATATTCGTCCGGCCGGAGATCGAAGTACGTCAGGTGGTTGCCCTTCTTATTACGTACGGAGTAGTGTCGGGTAGCGGGGTCAACATAAATAAAACGAAGATTATGCACATCAGAAGGGGGACGGACGCTCTGCACAGTCCGTTTACGACGGTGGACATCTTGTGATGCTTAGTATTGTTCGCCCAATCGCTAAGGCAATCAGCGGCTGCGAGCTACCGACGTCTGCTCCAGCAAGTCCGAATGCAGATACTCAGTAATTCATTCCGAACGCACGACCTTCTCCAAAGGGTAGAATGAACTAATGTTCATCTGGCCTCGCAACTGCCGCACCTGGCACAGGTTCTGCCAATGCCACATGGTATTGCTGAGAGGTAAATGGCGGCCTTTGGATACTATGTCAGTCAAGTGATGTTGTTTAAGGTCAAATACGAAATTTTAACTCCCCCACACCATTCGGGAGTACTTAATCTCACGAATGTACGGACAAGGCTCTAGCTGTATATTTGCGAGCGACTCTACGGACATGGAATCAACGGCAACACGTCATCATGTCGACGATCCTGGACATGTTTCTTCCCTCGTTCTTTGAACCGCCGGTGGCGGTAGGTGTGGTGTCACTGCCAGACACCACACTTGCTAGGTGGTAGCCTTTAAATCGGCCGCGGTCCGTTGGTATACGTCGGACCCGCGTGTCGCCACTATCAGTGATTGTAGACCGAACGCCGCCACACGGCAGGTCTAGAGAGACTTCCTAGCACTCGCCCCAGTTGTACAACCGACTTTGCTAGCGATGGTTCACTGACAAAATACGCTCTCATTTGCCGAGACGATAGTTAGCATAGCCTTCAGCTACGTCATTTGCTACGACCTAGCAAGGCGCCATTACCAGTTACTATTGATACTGTGAATCATGTACCGTCAAGAGCGACGTTCACCATTAATGGATTAAAGTTAAGTATTCCACCAGCTACGTCCGTTTTTTCTAAATTCTAATTTCCTTGTCCTGTTCCAGACCTCACGCCAGCCTGCGTGAGCTAAAACGCGTACCTTTCGGCTTCCTCTAGTAACACGGTGTTGGCTCTCCTGCCAACCACAACAGTAGGCACAATATCGCCTTCTTATTATCACGTCACGCTATTCTTTGCTCTTTTAGTTATGTTGAGAAACAGATACCTTCTACAAGAATCCCCACTACCCGTGAGATATATCGATACTATAGGCGTCATCATAGCAGCAATGTTGCAGAACTTAAATACCCAACGATATATTGGCGACAGATTTGGCGAGCTGTCCATACGCCTCTCCTCACCACGGCAGCGCGATCGTCTTGGTATACATTAATCAACCACAAGACAGTCAAACGCCAACGATTGTACGACATTCACATGGTTGATTCCCCGCTCTGCCTTATATGTGACTCGCAGGACACCGACGAACATTCTCTGCAATGCGGTGAGGCAAAGGATGTTTGGCGACTGACGCAACGCGTCATGGCATTCCTCCGACGCACCGACGAATCCACCATCACGACGAACTCTTTATTTTTCCCAGACGCTGTCTTTTTCCCCTCACAGAAAACGCCGCCAACCCGCTGGAGGACACGCATCGCACTACGTGTTCTCGCGGACCATGATATCGGGCATTGACTATTGGCGTTATCTACTAGAACAACACGAAATCATCCGACGCTGCGAACTTTCTAGGCATGTTTCATGTTTCATGACCCCCCACCCCCCACCCCCACCGCGAGACGTTGAGGAGTCCCAGGTTTACGTAGTTTCGCGAGATAGGATATATCTCCCAGTGAAGTGATGAGGATGTCACTTCGGCCCTATATTTCTTGTTTTTCGATTTCATATGTGACTTTTTTCTGGAACATTTAAAATTAAATAAATAAATTAATTAATAATAATAAAGAATTACATTTCCTTCCGGCTGCCTCTCCCTTATCCTGTCAGGCGACGGAGACACCGTGGACAGGCCTCCATGCACGACCCCTGCCCTCTCTGCCCCCTGATCTATACCTTTAAATAAATTTAATAAAAAAGAGACATAGAGCACTTGCCCGCTAAAGGCAAAGGTCCTCAATTCGAGTCTCGGTCCGGCACACAATTTTAATCTGCCAGGTTGTTTCATAAACTCGATCTGGTGGTGAAAATACATGTTTAGTGTCTGGTAGCCACAAAACCTCGTCCAAAATCGTACTCAATGCTTTATCAGTAAATTATTTTGAACAAACAGTCGAGGAGTCGCTCGAAATGTAAACGACAGCGAAAACATACTTGATTCTTAAAAAAAAAAATCATAGAAAAATAGGGAGAATTACGACGGTTTCAGAGATTAGTGACCGCAAGAATGGAACACGATAACATCCAAACCAACCAAAATTAAACGCAGAATACATCTATTTACAAAAGCAGGTAAAAATTCCTTAAAAGACATCATAGTCGCCGTTGGCTGTATGTAATATTTATTATTACGACTGCAATTTCGGCCTTCGGGCCATTTTCAAGTAACACTGCAAAAGTTACATTGTGTCAGAATATAAGGGCTTAGCTCCAGAAGTGCATGTCAGTGCACCTGAGCTTTATTTGTGATAGATTATTAGAACGATGCTAACATTGAAAATTCAGCGCATATTTAACAACATTTTACGATTCATCGTATCTTGTGGGACTCTCGCATTCAAAAGGCTCCATTTTGACGAAGACATGTACTCATGTCAGATAGTCTTATACTGTGACAGAATGTAACTTTTGCAGTGTTACTTGAAAATAACCCTAAGGCCGAATTTGCAACCGTAATAATAAATATTTCATACAGTCAACAGCGACTATGATGTCTTTTAAGAAATATTATATGACTGTGAATCCCAACCATTAGAAGTTAATCAGATAAAATTTCGGGTGACGCCTTCCTTAGAAACAGTCTTCACTTTCTACGGTCTATGTAAGTGTTGATCAAATTTCGTTTTAATTCAAAGAAGTGGCATCGACAGCAATTGAGAGATACAAACCAAATAAATTAATAAGAGATGGTACTGACCCCCACAGCGCTAAAAAACGGTCACAACACTGTTGCACAAGCGACGTAAAAAGTATACCAAATTTAAAGGAATACAAAATCCCCAAGATAGGAAATTTCCCGCGAACTTCAGTGAAAGATGCTTGTGACAGTTTCCGCAACGAATCTTTGTCTCGAGATCTGACAGAAAATCCAAAGAGATTTTGTTTATATGTGAAGTACATCAGTCAACAGACACAAGTAGTACCCACTCCGTACGATAACAATGGTGATATTATGGATGATGGTGCCACTAAAGCAGAGCTACTGAACAAGGTTTTCCGAAAATATTTCACTAAAGAAGTGAATTAAATATTCGAGAATTCGAATCATGAGTAATGGCAACATGAGTAACTTAGGATTAGATATTTTCGGTGTAGCGGAACTACTCCAGTTACGTAACAAAATCAAGCCCCCCAATCCAGAATTCATACTATCAGGTTCCTCCCATTGCATGCTGATACAATAGCTGCATACTTATCAGTGACACAAACTATCGCTCAGTCGTCAAAGTTGCAGAAGTCACACAATTACCCAAGAAAGGAAATACGAGTAATCTGCTGGTTTACAGAGCCATACCACTAACACCTATTTGCAGTAGGATTTTGGAATATACGACTATATTGAGTTAGAACTTCATGAATTACCTCGAAGAAACGATTTATTAAAAAACTAGTTTAGCGCTTGTTGTTTCATTTGCGTTGACTTTATAGTCTGCACAGTTTTTCTCTGTTTTGTTTTCTTTTAACCGTATCTATATGTTCTTCCCAAACTGCAACATCTAAACTCCCTAATTAAGGCTGTAGAAGGATGGTTCAAATGGCTCTGAGCACTATGGGACTCAACTGCTGTGGTCACAAGTCCCCTAGAACTTAGAACTACTTAAACCTAACTAACCTAAGGACATTACACACATCCATGCCTGAGGCAGGATTCGAACCTGCGACCGTAGCGGTCACGCGGTTCCAGACTGCAGCGCCTAGAACCGCTCGGCCACCCTGGCCGACGCGTACAGTTCGCTAGTATCGAAACGGATCCCACAACTCCGCCTGACGGTTAATTATGAAAGCACGCATAGAAGGTCTGTTACCGTAATCATGGGTCTGTTAATGACCTGATTGTGGGAAAGCAGTGAATGTGTGGTTACGATCGACCACTGACGTTATTACAAAGTATTGACCTAAATGGTCTAAACATATTTGAAATGTAGACTTTTCGATTATGATGAGCCTGTACATAGTATCAAATAAGATGTCATCAAATTATTTATTTTCTAACTCACTCATTCCCTCTATCAAATCTCTCACTCCCACTTCATTCATGATATGAGGTATCAAAACAAAAGAAGTAGCACAGGGAATGAGGGCAAGCCGTATCGGCTCGTGTGTATTTCTCTTCAGGGTGATTTCCTCTGCTTGGTTTGTCTTCTGGTCGTCCGGTGGCACTGCCGCCGCGTCTCGGCCGGTCGGTAGAATTTTCGCGGCTTGCAAGTCTCGTTTGGACAGCGCTGGGAGGAAGTTGGGACTCCGACTTAAGCGGTCGGGACGACAGTTGGTCGTTTGGGCGAGAAGTGATCAAAGGCTCCGTTCTTCGAGAGGCTGATGGCTACTGGTTTTCATCGAAAGTGTGTTGCCGCCGAAGACCATTATATTGCCGTCAGTCAAAGTGACCTCTTAGTCACAAGATGTCAGTTGGAGATTTACTTGCAAACTTTTCCCTAGCCTGTGGTTGTATCGGAAACGACCGTTGGTTGGTCGGTCGGTCGTCTCAGTGGACGACGTGTATTGGGTCTTTTGGCCGCCTCTGGGTTGTGTGTGCCTCGGATTACTTGCATTTCGTCACTATTGCTGCACAGTGACTGGTTTTGGTAATGTTTGCGTTTCTTGTGTTATCTGGTGGATCTGCGAAGGGGTCCAACTAATAGAAGTCCTACTAGATTAAAGAGGGCAGTTGTTGCTCCGAGATGCTAACCTCGTTTTTTTAATTGTGGTTTAGAATTGCATTGGCCATCCGAGTACTGGATCTGTGGAGACAACTTTTTGTAATTACCTTGGATTAATCTTGTGTGTAAATATTGCCATCTCTTTTAAATGTTTGTCAGTATATTTATATATCTCCAGAATTTTGAGGCAAGTATTAGGTTGTCAGTTTTGCAGGTTGGGCTAGTTAGCCGTATTGTAAGCTGACCCAGCTCCTGATTGCCCGACCGGCCCACAAGTTGTTGCGTTGTACCTCTTTATGGTGCCGATGATGGTGTTGGAAAGGTACTGGACAGCAGAATCTCATACAGATCTCCCCCCCCCCGTCCAATCCCCCACCTCCCCCCCCCCCAAAAAAAATAACAGACCTTCATGGAGCTTTGTCTCAACACTCACCAACTCTCTGGCTCCCAGAACGGGCGATTGCTGGTCAAATAACGTGCAGAACAATCTTGCTTTAGCTCCTGGAAAGTCAGATTGTGTCTCTCATAGACACTCTAAGATGTGGGATGGTACTGGTGCACTTTTTAATTCTGTTTTATAGTGAGGGTTCTCGCTTCCAGTAATGGGACGAAATTTACGTTTTGAATTTGATTCTATAGGTCGTTTGGTTATCACACGGAACGGTAAGACAAATGCTTAGACAGATGTTTTATCGAGTTCTTTCATCCTCAACGCTTCAGATAAATTCAAGTGGTTTTCGAATTCAAAATTTCCGAGGTATAGCAGGTTGTGCAGTTAGGTCTTTGTTTCGGCCAAGTTTTCGTGCGGTACTGTAAGAGGACCGATGTATTTTGTCTGCGTAGTCTTTCATAACTGTTCCCACCTTCAGTTATTGTCTAGAATGCAGGTGATTTTTATTAAGATGTAGTTTTTTTTTCACTAAGGTGTCAGCTTTTGTGCTGCACATGTTTATAACCGTTCTTTGACGTCATCACTAGGTTACTTTGAGGCACCAATTCGCATTTATCATTGAACTGAGTTAAATCTTATTCGTATAATGAATAACCATTCGTGTTGTTAAATTTTCTCTTTTTCTTTGATTTCCAATGTAACGTCTTTTTGTGATTTTCTTACATGACTGTTTCTGCCCGATCACGAGCGCATCAGGTTATGTTGAGGCGTGCTGTAATCGATTGCCCTCTTTCTCTGATGCAGAACGAATATCATTACGCGTAGAAGAATTTTATTAATTACAATTTTTCTCAATTTGACCTATCATCGTGGCCTTCGTGTCTGTTCATTGTGATGACTTGCTTCTGTGCTCAGTCTGCAGTAGTTTAAATAGAAACAATGGTGTAGTAGCTTGTCTCTTGCTGAATCTATTTTGTACATCAATAATGAAGTATTTGGACCCACATTTAATCATTTTTCTTACAAATACAAGTGTATCCTTCCCCACCCTCCACATTATGATAATGATTCCTTCTTATATTTGGAATAAGAAGGAGTACATTTCGCGTAGTTCAATTTTTTGTTAAAATAATTATGAGTGGAGATTATTGCCTTCTGTAGAGCATTCATTGCCGTGGATTTTGCCTTTTGTCGGATTTAAAAATAAATTTGCTTCATGATGTTTTCAAGAAACGTTAGGTCTTCTACTTTGTAAGCTATGTCCAATACTCATCCATTTAACTGCTGTTGATGCATAAAGTACTTGGCCTCACTTTAAATAGAAATTAAATTTGAATGTTGGTAAGGCTTGATTTATGAACTGAGATAGTGAACTTTTTAGATGTTGCTGAGCAACAATCATAGATTAATTTTTTAATGAACACACCCTCATTTTACTATATTGTTGTTTATTTAATTACGACCCTGGATTCAGCCTTTTATGCCATTTTCATGTGACTGAGTTTATGACATTAACATATATTGCAGGACATCAAGGTCAGAATTCTTAACTTGATGGCCTGCCATATATGTTAATGAAATAAAGTCTATCACTTGAATATGGTATAAATGACCGTAACCTGGGTCGTAATTAAATAAACAACAATATAGTCAAATGAGGGTGTGTTCATTAAGAAAATAGTGAATTTGTCCGCCAATACCCACAGGATATGTCACACAGCTAAGAAATGAACTTCAAATAAATGAGAATAAGCAAAATATTTCACTAAGAGATAAAGCTCAACATAAATTAAATTCGATAACCAGTAGTAGACAGATATCTTTCAATAAGTGCTGGAAGGCCCCACGTTGTAATATAATGTCACCTATTATACAGAACAGAAGAAAAACGAACACCATATATTTGCATTTTGCGTTAATAAGAGGGACTGTCATCCCCCTTTGCTGAGTGGTCAGAACGTGTGAGCGTCGGACCCGGCTTCGATTGCAGGCGTAATTGGAGATTTTCTCCGTTCGGGGACTGAGTGTTGCGTTGTCCTCATCATTATTTCATCATCATCGACACCCAAGTAGCTCAGTGTGGCGTCAAGTGAAAAGACTTCCAATTCGGCGGCCGAACTTCCTCAGGTGAAGATTCCCGACCATAAACTCCCATTTCATAGTTAATTACTGGGAAAGTGACGTGAAACATGACATACAGCCACAGATAATTCAGTGGGTGACAAATATTTATCATCGTGCATTGTACAAAATCTCGATCTGAATAAACAGGTTCAACCCTTGTCACATGGAAACCACGACAGTAGAGCCGAATGTCATGTAAAGAACTATCATTCCAAAGCTCGCTAGCATTTAGCTCTCTCGCAATGAAATCCTGTTTTGCAAGCTATAACTAACCACCTCAGCCATAAACATAATAAAGCCGTCTAAACAAAGTGATCGATGTCGGATGATCGCAGCGTCCACATGAAGGGCAGTATGTGACCATACCGAGCAGTCATCAGGAGAAAAGTAAAGCTTCGCCTGACTGTCCCCATGGCCAAGTCAACTCCTATCCTAATTGCCCACTGGACAACGTGGCACCTTATGCAAGAATAACATACAGATATGGTCATGATATGCAATCACAGGTGTGACTTCCGTGTAAGGGGAAGGGTACAGAGTCTTTGTAGCTTGCCAGCGACTTGCGGCTCATCTAACATTAACGTGGAAGACGTTTTCCGACACACGGCTTTTCATATGTCAAATGCTTTAAAACCAGTGACTAATGGCCTACAGTTGACTACATTCGCAGAGATGCTGAGGTCCAGAACCTGTACTGGAAAATACACATCGTTGACAATCAATACAGCGACTCCAGGTGGTTCCTGGCAACTTCCATCGAAAATCTCAGTCACAGAACAGACTAACAGTTTAAGGTCGATAGGAATGAATCACGCAGAAACACCACTCTTCCGCGGAAACCGACACAATTTATTGGCTTCAGTTAAACCTCGCGAAGTCCAACTATCCTTTTAACCCCTACTATCAGATAACTAATGCTGCCTGGTATGAAGCGTCTTCCTACTGATCGCTAGCACTCTCAATGAACAACAACACTTGCCCAGAAAACCGGAAAATGAATCATGAAAATTCCTCAAAGTGTATGTGAATGCATGTAACAATTACTTAAAAGCTTTCCACACTAGTAGAATACATGAAATGTGTTCGCATTTGTGAATACTAACAACCATCAGGTGTAGAAGTGAATGATGATGATGGAAATTTGTGCCGTATCAGGACTTGAACCCGGATTTTCCGCTTTATTCCAGCGGTCGCCTTAACTGCTTTGAATATACATGTATGACATATGACCCAACTCAAACTAGCACATGTTGTCGTTCTAGCAGCACAACCTGTACTCGTACAAACGTTCTGTAAATACCTTAAGTGGAGGACATATTAACTGAGAGTCGTTGCCCGGTATCGGTGGTTAAATGCCTGTGTTGTTAAAAAGAGCGATGCAATGTGCCTTCGGACATGTATATGTTACTGTAAAAGTAAGGTAGTTGGTAAATCCTAGAATTAGCCAGTGAAACCTAAGATTTACCATCACGTCGTGGAAAAAGTCCGATATTTCTCATTATATGCATAGATTTCGAAGTTTTACCAAGAGACATTGGTAAATCTTAGGATTTACCAATAGAAACGGGTAAAAGCTGGACCGAAGACTCCCACCTCCGTCGTCTAGGTTCAGAGAAGTTTCATTGTTGCCAGTTCTGCGTTCAAATAAGTTTCTTTGTTGGCAATTAGGACTTCTCAGTACGCTCACAGTTGCGTAGTTTCAGTAAGTGTCGAGCATCGTGCGTACGGTAATTTTTGCGACTCGTTTTAGTGATGTTTCATTTGAAGCTTTGCAGCAGAATAAGTGAGGCTATGCGTAACTGATTTTACGAACTTTTAAGTGAATAAGTCAATGAGAAGAAGGACAACAATTTTTATGTAACCGCTGTTCAATATGATATTCCGTTAAGTGAAGTGAAAAACTCAAAAATTGTTTCCAATAAAAAGTCTGTTCACTACAGATGTTTGAAGCGATATGATGTACTCAATATCGGAGGTGAAGAGAAACTCATACCACCTGAGTCAACTGGAAAAGAGCAAATTCGTTATTAAGTTCGTTTTGATGAACTGTTCAACATACTAAATGAGATCGACAATGCTATAGGCTATGGCGGCCGAACACCGATGATTTCGGAATTGAATTGCAAGTAGAAGAATGTGATTGTTGAATGAATCGTTACTTATTTGAGATTATACGAACCGTGTCAGAAAAATCAAAAAACATCAAAGAGGGGTGTTGTAATGAAACCTGTCATACACAGCGAAATGAATTCATGACGCTAAATTGACTTAATCGACATACGGGCAAACCCAGACACTACATTGAAGTTTATACTTGTATACGACCATTTGACAAAATTTGTTGTCCTCCGTCCACTAACTTCGAAAAGGACTGATGAAGTAACACATGATCTTTTGGACATTTTTACCACCTTTGGTGCCCCAAGTATCCTTCATCCTGATAATGGTGGAGAGTTTTGCAACCAAGTCATACAAAGTTTATGTGCGTTTTGTAGTGATATAAAGCTAGTCCAAAGGAAGCCGAGGCATAGTCAGTCACAGGGATCAATCGAAAAAGCAAAGCACGATATCGAAAATATGTTAGCAACTTGGATGGAAATGAATGAAACTTCAAAACGGTCTGAAAGGCTGAGATTTGTGCAAGCAGTGAGAACTAGGGCTTATAATGATGGGTTCACATGTCGATCATATGAAGCCATGCTCGGGGTTCCAATGAAAACAGGCATTGCGACTCAGTAGTTCCACGTGATTTAATAAAAACATAAACACTGGACAAGACTTGGACACGATGTTAAGCAGGTCTACCACTGGCTCACAGGTAACTGAAAATGACGGTCAAGGAACTGATGCCAGTGAATGAAGTACTGGAACAGAAGGAACAGAGGTAGGAAGGGTGACTGCTGCAGGTGAGGAAACACCAGAGACACAGGATTTGACGACAGTTAACGACGAGACCCCAGCACCAGCTGATGGTTGTGACGAGACGCTGACAACTTCCAACAGTGTTAATAAATTGTAACGGATCCGAGAAGCTGCCAAAGAAGGTCTTCAATTGCAAGTAAAGCAAATGGAAGCAGCCTCACGTAACAAAATTCCAAAACCTTCAGTTGCACAGAATGTAAGACTTAAAGTAGACAGGGCAAAAACTGATGCAAAATCTATGATAGCAGTAGTTATAAATATTCATGACGACGAATTTCATCTAATTGGTACCAAAGAAGGTAAACTGAAGTCATTGTACACTAGGAACCAATTTACATTGTGCAGGGACAATTTTATCAGCGTCGAAGAAGTAGCAAGAGAAGAAATTAGTCTACATGAAGTGGTTGCCAAACAATCTTTTGTTGGGGGACAAGGATTCAAAAAGAGCAATTTCTTAAAAAAATGTTCATCTAAAAAGTGCTTGTGTAAATCGTCTTCCATATTACGTAATTCGAAATGCCTCAATAATAGCCTTGTTGTAACAAAAATTAACGTTCACAAGCTAACATTTTTAACATTTTTCACTAATATGGAATACTGCTCATTATAATCACATTGGAATGCAAGAATGTTTACAATACATAAATTTACAATAAATAGAAACTATTTCTATTTATTGCTAAGCTGGTTTTTTTAATGGATACGGTTTTACCAGTTGGTATGGGTACATCCTAAGATTTACTCACGTTTCTTGGTAAAAGTTCGAAATCTATGCGTATAATAAGAAATTTTGGACTTTTACCACACTGTGATGGTAAGTCTTAAATTTCACCAAGTTATTGTAGGATTTACCAGTCATCTTACTTCTACATTAAACATCCGAATGAACATTGCATCGTCCATCGCAACAACACAGGCGCTGCAATATTGTACTAGCAGAACAATTTCATGGGTCACTGAGGATCACTCATTAGCTATTTGATACACTCATTGATCTTATGACATCAGCTTCGCCCCACGGAACTCACAATTCGCCTCATACCCTCACGAGGACTGGCGACCGACACCTTCATCTCGCGATTTCCACATCATTGCAAAATTTATTTTTTAACCGTTGGTCCTTAAGATCATCAGGAGCTGATATTGGTCATTTCACTTGTCAGTTTAAAATATGTCATCACTCTACGGCGGGAATCACTTTCAACTCCTAACAAGGACTTTGAATAGCTGACAGCTATTTGTTGGACAAATACTATCATTAACATCACGTACTTGGACCAGAGTGCCAAATCATGTTAAATGATAATTGGCCCTAGTCTCTCTCCTAAGAATAAAACTGCACAAAGGAAACCTGGTTAGTGAGCTCCACGAACAGCGTAAGGATTTGCAAATTAATATCCATTTCAAGTAATTTCTTTCACAGGTTGTGGATGGAGATTACAGTATGAGGCGAAGAGTGCTGGCAGGCACGTTCAGAAGAAGTTAAACAGACTAAGTACACTGCGCAACAGAATCAAAGGATCACTTTTTAGAAACCTCGGAACTGTCTTCCATTGTCTGGGGCTAAATTGTGCACACAGCCTCCCTCTGTGATGATGCAAAACGTGCTGCCTCGACCACATCGTCGGCCGGTTTGGCCGAGCGGTTCTTGGCGCTTCAGTCTGGAACCACGCGACCACTACGGTCGCAGGTTCGAATCCTGCCCCGGGCATGGATGTGTGTGATGTCCTTAGGTTAGTTACGTTTAAGTAGTTCTAAGTTCTGGGGGACTGATGACCTCAGATGTTAAATCCCATAGTGCTCAGAGCCATTTGAATCACTCGATCTCATTGTCAGGCTCGACGACGCTCAAACACCTCAAAGTTCCGTGTGACGTGTAAAATGGGTTAATGGGGTCACTTTGTCACTGACTTTGACCACAATTCATACCAACACGACCGTGGACGTGTCACACATGGGAAGGCCATCGCGCCTCCTCTTAGCCGCATGCCGCATCTTCTATTGACACTTCTGCAACGGAGATCTGAATGGTGACACGCAAAGTTGAAATCAAGCGGTTTTCTTATGGATGGCCGGAGAAAAGATTTAAGATACACCGACCACCGTTCGGAAGCGATTAGAAAAGGCCTTGTGGAATGGCATAAAGTGTGTTAATGAAATCATCCCTTTTCGTGGGGCGTTGATTACCGCTCACTTCGCGGTCGGAAACGACAGCACTCAGTGCGACAGGCAGTAGGAAGACGTTCTTGATTTCGGCTGAAGGAACCTCTCTTATTGGTGATGCTACCCGTCGTGATCTCCATATTGTTTTTTCTGACACGTAGTTGACAATTCACCAGCGTTTAATTGAGCACAGAAAACTCAGAGCACAGTCCATTCAGAAGGATCACGGAAAGACAGCTGATCATGTTCAGTTGCTAGATGCCTTAAACCAGCTTCGCCAGCTCTTATATTGAGAATGTGTGGAGTACCGCGGGGTGTGTGTACAGTAGCTCGTTCACACTTAACAGCCATCATGAATCGCAGTCTCAGGGGTGTAAGCTGCACTGTATGAGGTATCGCAGGACGATGTTTGAAAATTTTTCAGCTTCTTGCCACGAAATCTGAAATTGTTTACCCGATGGAATAATAAGACGCAATTCTTTCGATAATGAAGTGTAGAAACTTCCGCTACGGAATTTAAAATCAGAATATTTCGTATATAAGGTTGGTGTACATTCTACCTGCCTATTCACTATGATTCTAATCCGCTTTTTTCTCCTAGATACACCCCCTTTTTTTTACAGTTATTTTATTTCCCAGCCATTGAGTGTTCAGTAGTGAATGCATGCGTCTATTAAAGTAGTGGTTGCATTCTTTTTAATTTCTTTTGACGAGAACCGTAATTCTGAACCACTGATGGCTCGGTCGTGAACACATGTTGTTGTTGTTGTGGTCTTCAGTCCTGAGACTGGTTTGATGCAGCTCTCCATGCTACCCTATCCTGTGCAAGCTTCTTCATCTCCCAGTACTTACAACAACACACATCCTTTTTAATCTGCTTAATGTATTCATCTCTTGGTCTCCCTCTGCGATTTTTACCCTCCACGCTGCCCTCCAATGCTAAATTTGTGATCCCTTGATGCCTCAGAAAATTTTCTACTAACCGGTCCCTTCTTTTTGTCACGTTGTGCCACATACTCCTCTTCTCCCCAATTATATTCAATACTTCATCATTAGTTATGTGATCTACCCATCAAATCGTCAGCATTCTTCTGTAGCACCACATTTCTAAAGCTTCTATTCTGTTCTTGTCCAAACTATTTATCGTCCATGTTTCACTTCCATCCAGGGCTACACTCCATACAAATACTTTCAGAAAAGACTTCCTGACACTTAAATCTATACTCGATGTTAAGAAATTTCTCATCTTCGGAAACGCTTTCCTTGCCATTGGCAGTCTACATTTTGTATCTTCTATACTTCGACCATCATCAGTTATTTTGATCCCCAAATAGCAAAACTCCTTTACTACTTTAAGTGTCTCATTTCCTAATCTAATTCCCGCAGCATCACCCGACTTAATTCGACTACATTCCATTATCCTCGTTTTGGTTTTGTTGCGGTTCATCTTATATCCTCCTTTCTAGACACTGTCCATTCCGTTCAACTGCTCTTCCAAGTCCTTTGCTGTCTCTGATAGAATTACGATGTCATCGGCGAAACTCAAGGTTTTTGTTTCTTCTCCATGGATTTTAATACCTACTCCGAATATTTCTTTTGTTACCTTTACTGCCAGCTCAATATACAGATTGAATAACATCAGGGAGAGGCCACAACCCTGTCTCACTCCCTTCCCTACCACTGCTTCCCTTTCATGCTCTCGACTCTTATAACTGCCATCTGGTTTCCGTACAAACTGTAAATAGCCTTTCGCTCCCTGTATTTCACCCCTGCCACCTTTAGAATTTGAAAGAGAGTATTCCAGTCAACACTGTCAAAAGCATTCTCTAAGTCTACAAATGGTAGAAACGTAGGTTTCCCCTTCCTAAATCTTTCTTCTAAGATAGGTCGTAAGCCAGAATGAGATTTTCACTCTGCAGCGGAGTGTGCGCTGATATGAAACTTCCTGGCAGATTAAAACTGTGTGCCCGACCGAGACTCGAACACGGGAACTTTGCCTTTCGCGGGCAAGTGCTCTACCATCTGAGCTACCGAAGCACGGCTCGCGCCCGGTACTCACAGCTTTACTTCTGCCAATATCTCGTCTCCTACCTTCCAAACTTTACAGAAGCTCTCCTGCGAACCTTGCAGAACTAGCACTCCTGAAAGAAAGGATACTGCAGAGACATGGCTTAGCCACAGCCTGGGGGAAGTTTCCAGAATGAGATTTTCACTCTGCAGCGGAGTGTGCGCTGATATGAAACTTCCTGGCAGATTAAAACTGTATGCCCGACCGAGACTCGAACTCGGGACCTTTGCCTTTCGCGGGCAAGTGCTCTACCATCTGAGCTACCGAAGCACGACTCACGCCCGGTACTCACAGATTTACTTCTGCCAGTATCTCGTCTCCTACCTTCCAAACTTTACAGAAGCTCTCCTGCGAAACTTGCAGAACTAGCTGTGGCTGTGGCTAAGCCATGTCTCTGCGGGTATCCTTTCTTTCGGGAGTGCTAGTTCTGCAAGGTTCGCAGGAGATCTTCTGTAATGTCTGGAAGGTAGGAGACGAGATACTGGCAGAAGTAAAGCTGTGAGTACCGGGCGTGAGTCGTGCTTCGGTAGCTCAGATGGTAGAGCACTTGCTCGCGAAAGGCAAAGGTCCCGAGTTCGAGTCTCGGTCGGGCACACAGTTTTAATCTGCCAGGAAGTTTCATATCAGCGCACACTCCGCTGCAGAGTGAAAATCTCATTCTGGAAACATCCCCCAGGCTGTGGCTAAGCCATGTCTCGGCAGTATCCTTTCTTTCAGGAGTGCTAGTTCTGCAAGGTTCGTAGGAGATCTTCTGTAAAGTTTGGAAGGTAGGAGACGAGATACTGGCAGAAGTAAGGCTGTGAGTACCGGGCGTGAGTCGTGCTCCGGTAGCTCAGATGGTAGAGCACTTGCCCGCGAAAGGCAAAGGTCCCGAGTTCGAGTCTCGGTCGGGCACACAGTTTTAATCTGCCAGGAAGTTTCATAAGTCGTAAGGTCAGTATTGCCTCACGTGTTCCAATATTTCTATGGAATCCAAACTGATCTTCCCCGAGGTCGGCTTCTACCAGTTTTTCCATTCGTCTGTAAACAATTCGCGTTAGTATTTTGCAGATGTGACTTATTAAACTGACAGTTCGGTAATTTCCACATCTGTCTACACCTGCTTTCTTTGGGATTGGAATTATAATATTCTTCTTGAAGTCTGAGGGTATTTCGCCTGTCTCATACATCTTACTCACCAGCTGGTAGAGTTTTGTCAGGACTTTCTCCCCCAAGGGCATCGGTAGTTCTAATGGAATGTTGTCTACTCCCGGGGCCTTGTTTCGACTCAAGTCTTACAGTGCTCTGTCAAACTCTTCATCTACATCCTCTTCCATTTCCATAATATTGTCCTCAAGTACATCGCCCTTGTATAGACCCTCTATTTACTCCTTCCACGTTTCTGCTTTCCCTTCTTTGCTTAGAACTGGGTTTCCATCTGAGCTCTTGATATTCATACAAGTGGTTCTCTTTTCTCCAAAGGTCTCTTTAATTTTCCTGTAGGCAGTATCTATCTTACCCCTAGTGAGATAAGCCTCTACGTCCTTACATTTGTCCTCAAGCCATCCCTGCTTAGCCATTTTGCACTTCCTGTCGATCTCATTTTTGAGACGTCTGTATTCCTTTTTGCCTGCTTCATTTACTGCATGTTTATATTTTCTCCTTTCGTCAGTTAAGTTTCATATTTCTTATGTTGCCTAAGGATTTCTACTAGCCCTTGTCTTTTTACCTACTTGATCCTCGGCTGTCTTTACTACTTCATCCTGTCTTCAACCCATTCTTCTTCGACTGTACTTCTTTCTCCCATTCCTGTCAATTGTTCCCTTATGCTCTCCCTGAAACTCTGCACAACCTCTGGTTTAGTCAGATTATCCAGGTTCCATCTACTTAAATTCCCACCTTTTTGCAGTTTCTTCAGTTTTAATCTACAGTTCATAACCAATAGATTGTGGTCAGAGTCCACATCTGCCCCTGGAAATGTCTTACAATTTAAAACCTGGTTCCTAAATCTGTGTCTTACCATTATATAATCTATCTGATACCTTCTAGTACCTCCAGGATTCTTCCATGTATACAACCTTCTTTTATGATTCTTGAACCAAGTGTTAGCTATGATTAAGTTATGTTCTGTGCAAAGTTCTGCCAGGCGGCTTCCTCTTTCATTTCTTAGCCCCAATCCATATTCACCTACTATGTTTCCTTCTCTGCCTTTTCCTACTCTCGAATTCTAGTCACCCGTGACTATTAAATTTTCTTCTCCCTTCACTACCTGAATATTTTCTGTTATCTCATCATACATTTCTTCAATTTCTTCATCATCTGCAGAGCTAGTTGGCATATAAACTTGTTCTACTGTAGTAGTACACATGCTACTATCAAAAAGGTGAACACTGGTGACACCTTGAGATCTTTTCTCCATTCGAGTAGCTTCGCTTTTACGTACACGACTTTTCAGCAACCACACTCACCTCCAACGAGAACTAGTCTGTTACAAAATAAAAAATGGTTAGTAGTGTGGCCATTATTCTCCTGAACATGACAGAAGTGGCCACGCCCCAGCCCCTCTTGGAGAAATGGTAATGTAGAAGTAACAGCTTTTAATTGTAACCAGTACATAGTACAGAATAAATATTGTTGCAGACGTGCGCAATTATTCCATCAAACATGGCGGAAACGGAAACAGTTCCTTTCTAGGGAAGGCGATAGTGTCGTGAAAAATAAACACTCTTGTTGTCCCTGATCTTCTCCACTGTGTTTAAAGGACAGTTCCGTTTACGGATAGTTGAGGAAGTATTTGTTTTGGAAACAGGAACTCTACAGCTACGTTTTTCTTAGTTACATAAAACAAGAAGAGTTTAGTAGAGGATCTTCTGTTTTCAAACGAAGACTCGTATCATCAAGCACGACTAGCAAAATAAAGTTAGTCACATGCCGTACGTCATCTATTAAAGTGTTTTGGTCGTAGCCCCATAAGTCAACTGTTGATGCAGACAGCTATAATTTGGAAGATAGCGCATCAGGTATTATGCTTAGTACATACATTCAGACATACACATACTCACTGAGAAGGAAATGAAAAATGTTTTTAAGAAAATAGTTATTATTGCGACAACCACGGATGTCTATTCAGAGTGACAGGGAACCCCTTGAGTGCAAGGTCGCAAAAGGCCAGTGACATTTACGGCATTCTACAACCCACTTATCATCTACCACGCAACCACCGTATAGCCTGCTAAAGGGAGCAGGTGGCGGGCGGGACTGGGAGCATTCAGTGGTGAACAAAGCATGAGGCTAGGAGCGTAATTGAACGGCTTAGTCGATGAGTAACAACAGCGCTGGTGGTGTTGTGCAAAGCAGAGGAATGACAACAACAAACAAAGAAAACATTGCATTATATCTACAACAACAGTTGCAGAACTGTCAGTAAGGAGCCCAAGGAATTTCGCAGAGTGAGAAAGAAGTGGCACATGAAATATTACCGTTCCTGCCAGCTGAGTCAGTGGAATGTGTGGTATCTTATACGCTCGCGGGGATAGTGTGTTTGAGAAGTACAGTGATGATCATACGTTATTAACAAGTGAGAGTGATATTGAAACAGGTGTCGAGCCATGTAGTTCATCATCTACATCTACATCTACATCCGTACTCCGCAAGCCACCTGATGGTGTGTGGCGGAGGGTACCTTGAGTACCCCTATCGGTTCTCCCTTCTATTCCAGTCTCGTATTGTTCGTGGAAAGAAGGATTGTCGGTATGCCTCTGTGTGGGCTCTAATCTCTCTGATTTTATCCTCATGGTCTCTTCGCGAGATATACTACTTGACTCCTCGGTGAAGGTTTGTTCTCGTACCGAGCTACTGAGCGTCTCTCCTGCAGAGTCTTCCACTGGAGTTTATCTATCATCTCGGTAACGCTTTCGCGATTACTAAATGATCCTGTAATGAGGCGCGTTGCTCTCCGTTGGATCTTCTCTATCTCTTCTATCAACCCTATCTGGTACGGATCCCACACTGCTGAACAGTATTCAAGCAGTGGGCGAACAAGCGTACTGTATCCTACTTCCTTTGTTTTCGGATTGAATTTCCATAGGATTCTTCCAATGAATCTCAGACTGGCATCTGCTTTACTGACGATCAACTTTATGTGATCATTCCATTTTAAATCACTCCTAATGCCTACTCCCAGATAATTTATGGAATTAACTGCTTCCAGTTGCTGACCTGTTATATTGTAGCTAAATGATAAGGGATCTTTGTTTCTATGTATTCGCAGCACATTACACTTGTCTACATTAAGATTCAATTGCCATTCCCTGCACCATGCGTCAATTCGCTGCAGATCCTCCCGCATTTCAGTACAATTTTCCATTGTTAACACCTCTCGATATACCACAGCATCATCCGCAAAAAGCCTCAGTGAACTTCCGATGTCATCCACAAGGTCATTTATGTATATGGTGAATAGCAACGGTCCTACGACACTCCCTTGCGGCACACCTGAAATCACTCTTACTTCGGAATCCTTGTCGGACACGGAGCCAAAAATCCCGTCCCTAGTGAAAATTAGTAAAGGCCAATCGGTGTCCAAAGAGCGGATGCCAAACATAATTATGTACATCTAAGATCACCCGCTGCATAGTAAAAAAGCTATTATTAACAGATTTAGAATACGTCTGCAGCAATATGACCGTGTAGTGTATGAGAAAAACTATGAATATTTAAGGGAGGACAAGGCGCACTTGTTACAGAAGCTGGTGTTTGCGTGTTTCAAGGATGTTCGACACAGTTTACAGTATGTGCATAATAGTGAATCAAATTGTGTGCGACACAGATTACCGTGATTTGAACGGAGCAGTGGATGGTTACATAACTTCCAACCGTCCAACAGAACTGGGTGACGTAAGATAACTAAATTTGAAACAATGCGTCAACTTGACGATGCACAGCGAAAACTGCGGAATCAGCCTGAAAATTTGTAGATGTGATAAACAATCTTATGCTATCGTTCAGTACGGAATTTGTTTTCAACTCGGTCCAGTCGGGACTTGAAGAGGTTGATTGGTTGATTTGGGGTAGGCGACCAAACAGCAAAGGTGATCGGTTCGTCGGATAGTGAATGGATGGGGAACGATGTGCCCTTTCAAAGGAAACAACACAGCAATTTCCTGAAGCGATTCAGGGAAATCAAGGAAAACGTAAATCAGGATGGCCGGACGCGGGTTTGAACCGCCGTCCTCCCGAATGCGAGTCCAGTATGCTAACCATTGGGCCAAATCGCTCAGTGATTTGAAGAGTAAATGCACATAAAAGTAACACTGGACATCAGAGGTACGAAGGGAGTCAAATCAAGATCCACTAACATCACTTACTTAATGCATTCGTGTAGAATTTTGCTGACTTTTAATCTAGATGGAAATTGGCTGCAAAGTTATTTCTTTTGCTGCGAGAAGTTGTATTTGCTCTGCCTCTACGATTATTTCTGGTGTGCGTGATCTTGCAAGGGCACTAGGGAATGATTACGTCATGACGAGCTAGAGTAGAAAAATTGGCTTACGATAACTACAGCTATGTTATAAGAACTTGTTTCGACCAACAGCAGGCCAAATTACTTGCTTTTGCTTGATTCCTGGTCTGCGTATAAAAATCATACCATTTTAGAGCAAACCATCCCTCCTGAAAAGAGTATGATATTGCAGTTCACACCACCTGGAACCAGTGGACAAATTCAGCCTGTGGATATTTTATTTCTTCCGAGCCTTAAAGGGTAGCCAGTTTCACGATAAGGTCCACGAGAGACTGTTTCGCACTCGGTTGCATCCCACAACATTCCATCAGTCCTCATCAACTCTTTACAACAACATGATTCTATATGCTTCCTTAAGAGTGGATACTTAGCTGAACGCCTACACGGTTTGTAACTCCCAAGGAGCTCGCCCTCGCTCCTGATGGTGCAAACTTTTGTGATCATTGTGATGCGCCATTTTTCATTCGGCGTTCATGATGCATGCTAATGGTTTGTTTTGAACGCTTCTTGAATGTGAACGACGTCCATTTTGTGAAGAGTAAGACATACATCGCGTAGAAGGTTGATCCCTGTAACTCCTGGACTCTCATTTTCTGTCGCCCTATTGATGCACATGATGAGTCATTAGCAGCTAATATTTTTCCTGTTATAACTGTTAACACAACACTTTGAAACGAGACCTACTAAAGTCTGAAATTGCCACCTGGCACTCAAAGGCGTTTCTTGTGAGATATTCTGAATACACCTAGTTGCTAAAGGTACCAAAACGCTACAGTAAACAACAGGGAAATGTATGGGATCCTAAGCTCACCACGTTGGCTTCAGCTCACCATGAAAGGTGAGGCGAGGGCCAACAACACTCCGTCACTCACTCACTCACACGCTAGAGAATTTGTCTTAGATGGTGCGCTGCTTGGACGGTGACGATTTCAGCACTCTGGTTGTTCTCTGGACTCTGCCTGACCGTTCTAACGAGGGAACTCTGTGTTACTGTGTCACAAAGTTTACGTAAACTGCAGTAGGAAACAGTTTTGTATCATGGGACATTTTACAGACTTTCACCTGTAGCCGGTCCTGTTAGAGAAGTTTAATATATTTTCAGATTCCATTTGGAAATGATATCATTCACTTTGTGTGTGCTGCAGTCTTATCCTGAAATTACAAAAATTGTTCCTGAAAAATAAGGTTTTTCAAATGTGAAAAGCTGTTCAAACATGTATCGCTTTCATACATCTTGCCACAAGTACTCTATTCAAATTTAAAATTTTCGGGAAAAATTTTGTCAGTAATGCATTTAATAGTCTCTGTGTTACATTATTCCCCTTCTGCTCACTAATAATTAGTAAGTGAAATCAAACTGAGAAGTATTTTCAAATTCCAGTAAGAACTTAAACGTGCAGAACCCACAATATTTACAAATGCTACACAGGACACAGCCTCATGTCCCACTCACTACAACGAAGTGAACGGATAGATAGCTGAAGCTGGCGGTTTACAGTTAATATTCCTTCATGTGTTTCTAAATCGGTCATTAAATTGAAACACCGACCAGGAAACATCGTTTGTGTCTAAGTACACTATCCTACAAATACGTCACTCTCCCCTACTGTTTCTGTGACTGACGCAATACTGTTTACTGCAAGGCAAGCCCCACTGCATAGACCACACAACTTCATCATCCTTCAGTAAGTTTTTGCGTTCTCAGACACAAAAATAATATTTTGCTGTTTTTAACAACCCTACAGGAGTTCCAGTTGGGGAGAGGATGTACGGTACTTCAAGATACACTATGTGATCAAAAGTATTCGGACATCTGGCTGAAAATGACTTACAAATTAGTGGCGCCATCCATCGGTAATGCAGGAATTAAGGATGGTGTTGACCCACCCTTAGCCTTGACAGCTTCCACTCTCTCAGGCATACGTTCAATCAGGTGGTGGAAGGTTTCTTGGGGAATGGCAGCCCATTCTTTAAGGGGTGCTGCACTGAGGAGATGTATCGATGTCAGTCAGGGAGGCCTGGCACGATGTCGGCCTTCCGAAACATCCCAAAGGAGTTCTATAAGATTCAGATCAGGACTCTGTGCAGGCCAGTCCATTACAGACATGCTGCTGTCGGGTAACCACTCCCCCACAGGCCGTGCACTATGAACAGGTCATCGATCATGTTGAAAGATGCAGTCGCCATCCCCGCATTGCTCTTGAAGAGTGGGAGGCAAGAAGGTGCTTAAAACATCATTCTGAAGACGAACCAATGAACCATGGACCTTGCCGTTGGTGGGGAGGCTTGCGTGCCTCAGCGATACAATTGGCCGTACCGTAGGTGCAACCATAACGGAGGGGTATCTGTTGAGAGGCCAGACAAACGTGTGGTTCCTGAAGAGGGGCAGCAGCCTTTTCAGTAGTTGCAGGGGCAACAGTCTGGATGATCGACTGATCTGGCCTTGTAACACTAACCAAAATGGTCTTGCTGTTCTGGTACTGCGAACGGCTGAAAGCAAGGGGAAACTACAGCCGTAATTTTTCCCGAGGGTATGCAGCTTTACTGTATGATTAAATGATGATAGCGTCCTCTTGGGTAAAATATTCCGGAGGTAAAATAGTCCACCATTCGGATCTCAGGGCGGGGACTACTCAAGAGGACGTCGTTATCAGGAGAAATAAAACGCGTTCTACGGATCAGAGCGTGGAATGTCAGATCCCTTAATCGGGCAGGTAGGTTAGAAAATTTAAAAAGGGAAATGGATGGGTTGAAGTTATATATAGTGGGAATTAGTGAAGTTCGATATCAGGAGGAACAAGACTTTTGGTCAGGTGAATACAGGGTTATAAATACAAAATCAAATAAGGGTAATGCAGGAGTAGGATTAATAATGAATAAAAAAATAGGAGGGCGGGTAAGCTACTCCAAACAGCATAGTGAACGCATTATAGTGGCCAAGATAGACACGAAGCCCATGCCTACAACAGTAGAACAAGTTTATATGCCAACTAGCTCTGCAGATGATGAATCAATTGATGAAATATATGATGAGATAAAAGAAATTAATCAGATAGTGGAGGGAGACGAAAATTTAATAGTCATGGGTGACTGGAATTCGATAGTAGGAAAAGGCAGAGAAGGAAACATAGTAGGTGAATATGGATTGGGGGTAAGAAATGAAAGAGGAAGCCGTGTGGTAGAATTTTGCACAGAACATAACTGAATCATAGCTAACACTTGGTTCAAGAATCGTAAAAGAAGGTTGTATACACGGAAGAGTCCTGGAGATACTAGAAGGTATCAGACAGATTATATAATGGTAAGACAGAGATTTAGGAACCAGGTTTTAAATTGTAAGACATTTCCAGGGGCAGATGTGGACTCTGACCACAATCTATTGGTTATGAACTATAGATTAAAACTGAAGAAACTGCGAAAAGGTGGGAATTTAAGGAGATGGGACCTGGATGAACTGACTAAACCGGAGGTTGTACAAAGTTTCAGGGAGAGCGTGAGGAAACAATTGATAGGAATGGGGGAAAGAAATACAGTAGAAGAAGAATGGGTAGCTTTGAGGGATTAAATAGTGAAGGCAACAGAGGATCAAGTAGGTAAAAAGACGAGGGCTGGTATAAATCCTTGGGTAACAGAAGAAATATTGAATTTAATTGATGGAAGGAGAAAATATAAAATTGCAGTAAATGAAGCAGGCAAAAAGGAATACAAACATCTCAAAAATGAGATCGACAGGAAATGCAAAATGGCTAAGCGGGGATGGCTAGAGGACAAATGTAAGGATGTAGAGGCTTATCTCACTAGGGGCAAGATAGATACCGCCTACAGGAAAATTAAGAAGATCTTTGAAGAAAAGAGGGCCACTTGTATGAATATCACGAGCTCAGAGCTTAGAACTAAGCAAAGAAGGGAAAGCAGAAAGGTGGACGGAGTGTATAATTATAAAGGGTCTATAGAAGGGCGATGTACTTGAGGCCAATATTATGGAAATGGAAGAGGATGTAGATGAAGATGAAGTGGGAGATACGATACTGCATGAAGAGTTTGACAGAGCACTGAAAGACCTGAGACGAAACAATTAATTTAGAACTACTGACGGCCTTGGGAGAGCCACTCCGGACAAAACTCTAACAGTTGGTGAGCAAGATGTATGAGACAGCGAAATATCCTCAGACTTCGAGAAGAATATAATAATTCCAATCCCAAAGGGAGCAGGTGTTGACAGATGTGAAAATTACCGAACTATCACTTTAATAACTCACAGCTGCAAAATGCTAACGCGAATTCTTTATAGACGAATGGAAAAACTGGTAGAAGTCGGCCTCGGGGAAGATCAGTTTGGATTCCGTAGAAATGTTGGAACACGTGAGGCAATACTGACCTTTCGACTTATTTTAGAAGAAAGATTAAGGAAAGGCCAATCTACGTCCCTAGCATTTGTAGACGTAGAGAAAGCTTTTGACAATGTTGACTGAAATACTCTTTTTCAAATTATGAAGATGGGAGGGGTAAAATACAGGGAGCGAAAGGCTATTTACAATTTGTACAGAAAACAGATGGCATTGATAAGAGTCGAGGGGCACGAAAGGGAAGCAGTGGTTGGGAAGGGAGTGAGACAGGGTTTTAGCCTCTCCACGATGTTATTCAATCTGTATATTGAGCAAGCAGTAGAGGAAACAAAAGAAAAATTCGGAGTAGGAATTAAAATCCATGGAGAAGAAATAGAAACTTTGAGGTTCGCCGATGACATTGGAATTCTGTCAAAGACAAATGGTTCAAATGGCTCTGAGCACTATGGGAATCAACTTCTGAGGTCATCAGTCCCCTAGAACTTAGTACTACTTAAACCTAACTAACCTAAGGACATCACACACATCCATGCCCGAGGCAGGATTCGTAGCTGCGACCGTAGCGATCGCGCTGTTCCAGACTAAAGCGCCTAGAACCGCTCGGCCACACCGGCAGGCTGTCAGAGACACCATAGGACTTGGTAGAGCAGTTGAACGGAATGGACAGTGTCTTGAAAGCAGGAAATAACATGAACATCAACAAAAGCAAAACGATAATAGGGGAATGTAGTCGAATTAAGTCGGTTGATGCTGAGGGAATGAGATTAGGAAATGAGACACTTAAAGTAGTAAAGGAGTTTTGCTATTTGGGGAGCATAATCACTGATGATGGTCGAAGTAGAGAGGATATAAAATGTAGACCGGCAATGGCAAGGAAAGCATTTCTGAAGAAGAGTAATTTGTTAACATTGAGTATAGACTTAAGTGTCAGGAAGTCGTTTCTGAAAGTATTTGTATGAAGTGTAGCCATGTATGGAAGTGAAACATGGACGATAAATAGTTTGGACAAGAATAGATTAGAAGCTTGCTACGGAAGAATGCTGAAGATCAGATGGGTAGATCACATAACTAATGAGGAGGTATTGAACAGAATTGGGGAGAAGACGAGTTTGTGGCACAACTTGATAAGAAGAGGGGACATGTTCTGAGGCATCGGGGGATCACAAATTTAGCACTGGAGGGCAGCGTGGAGGGTAAAAATGGTAGAGGGAGACCAAGACATGAATACACTAAGCAGATTCAGAAGGATGTAGGTTGCAGTATGTACTGGGAAATGAAGAAGCTTGCACTGGATCGAGCAGCATGGAGAGCTGCAACAGACCAGTCTCAGGATTGAAGACCAGAACAACAACAAGAACAACAACCAAATTGTCCCTAAAATTTTGTGTATGAATCAGAACATAGTACTTGCTTCTTGCTTGACAGGAAAAAAGGTATTGTTATACTTAGCATCTCAAAGATGCTACGGTCACTCACTGGAAATTACTATCTTTATCTTTTCTACAAACTGTGAAGTACGCAACATAACATTTCAAGACGTTCCGGACTGGTTCCCAGTCATTACGATTGATTGCCATTATTTGCCAGTATTTTGGAGGATCATTATTGAATAGATAGGATCCTATCTGCGAAATGTCTAACTCTTCAAAAATTAATAGTATATGAAAAACGCTTAATATACTTCCTTATTGACTTTTTATGTCTTTGGTAAAAATTGTTCATGCCAAGCGTGTGTTCATGTAAGTCAATAACTTAAGGCGATGACTTACTCGACATTCCACGGCTGTACCTCATCTCCCGAGATACTGCTCAGTTAAAACGACTCAGATGGCGAAGGACTTACATTGTCTCAGGGAGACACGAGGGCGTGCTGAAAAGTTATGTGTCAAAATTTTTTATGTGAAAACTCTTAAAGCTCTTAATTATACAAACGTTATTAACATTCTTCATCTTTTTTCTCTATATCTATAGATTTACCGCCCTCTAGCGGCGAGGGCTGCAATATGGTTGACATTAACTGTAGCGTGTTACATGGCAGTGTGTTACGTAACTGTGTGTTCGTCCACACATGGAGCACCCTCGCTTTCAGCATCACAATGGCAGACCATACACGAGCGCTGTGATATCTGCAACAATATGACGCCTTTGGTTCACTGTCGTCCATCATTCTCCATTCAGTCCCACTTTGGCTTCATCCGATTTTCTTCTGTTCCCAAACCATAAAGAACACCTTCGAGGACTTCACTATGATAGTGATGACGCGATCCCAGCAGATGTAAGGTTGTAGATCCGTCAACAATTTCCAACATTCTACAGTGACAGCATCAACAAACTCGCTTCTCGTTCGGAGAAATATTTTCGTCGCCAGGCTGGCTTTGTTGAAAAATAAATACCAGGTGATCAAAAAGTCAGTATAAATTTGAACACTGAATAAATCACGGAATAATGTAGATAGAGAGGTACAAATTGACACACATGCTTGGAATGACAAGGTGGGTTTATTAGAAGAAAACAAAATACAAACGTTCAAAAAATGTCCGACGGTTGGCGCTTCATCTGATCAGAAGAGTAATAATTAGCATAACAAAGTAAGACAAAGCAAAGATGATGTTCTTTACAGGAAATGCTCAATATGTCCACCATCATTCCTTAACAACAGCTGTAGTCGAGGAATAATGTTGTGAGAAGCACTCATGTCAGGAGTTATGGCGAGGCATTGGCGTCGGATGTTGTCTTTCAGCAGCCCTAGAGATGTCGGTCGATCACGTTAACACTTGCGACTTCAGGTAACCCCAAAGCCAATAATCGCACGGACTGAGGTCTGGGGACCTGGTAGGCCAAGCATGACGAAAGTGGCGGCTGAGCACTCGATGATCACCATTCAGCAGAGACAAACGATGTTATCTTGCCAGGTCATTGTTAATGGAGGCATCTACTCAGCATTCGCAACGTTGCCGTCGCAGTTACGACACAGTGGAGTGACGTAAGGTAACTTTCCACTGTCCGCGGTCGATTAATAGTGGAACGCGGCAGTAATTGTGGGCGTGGCTCCAGGGAGTGGGATTGCCGCGGAACGGCCGTTTCCCAGAGGCTAACGTGGTTTCGCGGTCGGCAGGCAGGCACTGCGGGGGCCGCCGTAACAGGATAACGACGCGATACACGGCGGCTAATCGCGTTTGCTCCCCACCTTTCTCGCCAATTAGGCACAGCCACCGTGGCGCCACACGGGACAGCCTGGTGGTGGGGGAGTCCCCACCGGCGAGGCAAGAGAGCCGGAGGCGCACCCACCCCTGTGTTGACACTGTTCGCAAACGGTCCGACAGCAATAAAGAAGATGGGTCGCTCTGCCGTGTTGGTGGTAACACTGTAAAAGTTACAGTGCCGTTTATAACAGCACAGTACACGCGGTTTCATTTGCAGAATCGGTGGTAGACGACGAACACAACACTTCTTCTGGAAGTCTGCTGGTATTTCGCCTGTCTCATACATCTTGCTCACCCGATTCAAGAATTTTGTCATGGCTGATTCTCCCATAGCTATCCGTAGCTTTAACAGAATGTTGTTTACTCCTGGGGCCTATTTTAACTTACTTCATTCAGTGCTTCGTCAAATTCTTCACGCAGTATCATATCTCTCATCTACGTCCTCTTCCATTTCCGCCATATTGCCATCAAGTACATCCCTAAAACTCTCTACAACCTTTGGTTCTTTCGGTTTATCCAGATCGCATCTTTTTCAATTCCTACGTTTTTGCAGTTTCTTCAGTTGTAATCTACTGTTCATAACCAATAAATTGTGATTGGATTCCACATCAGCCCCAACAAATGTCTTACGATTTAAAATCTGGTATTAAATCTCTGTATACCCATTTTATAATCAGTCTGAAACCTTCCTGTGTCGCCAGGTCTCTTGCACGTAGAAAAAATTCTTTTATGACTGTTAAACCAAGTGTTAGCTAACATTAAAATATGCTCTATGCAAAATTCTACGAAGCTGCTTTCTCTTTCATTCTTTTCTCCCAGTCCATATTAATCTACTACTTTTGCTTCTCTTCCTTTTCCTACTGTTGAATTCCAGTTCCCAATGAATATTAAATTTTCGGCTCCATTAACTACCAGAATAATTTATTTTATCTCATCACACATTTCCTCAATCTGCTCCTCAGTAGACAGTCAATGTATTCCTTCCAATTCAGTCTATTATCAATGCACCCATCAAAAAATTTGGAACATTCTCTCTTACTAGAGACTTCAGTTCAAACACTGGGTTGTCAATGGCGTTGTGCCATTTGTTGTACAGAACTGTATATACTGTGTATTATTAAAATTTAATGGGCGTACATTTGTAGAAAACCACTCAATAATTTCATGAAAAAATTATTTACATTCTGATTAGCTACTCCTTGCTTGTTGAGTGTGATTACTACATTTGTATGATCATCAGAAAAAACTAGCTTTGAATCTTTAGGGATATAAAGTAACAAGTTATTAATATATATTAATAACAAGAAGAGACCCAAGACTGAACCCTGTGAGGCCCCATTATTAACCCCCCCCCTCCTTCCCCACTTTCATGAATCTGCTGATTTTCCTGCATTATGTGAACTGTTTGTATCATCATTCTGAACCTTTCCATTTATATATGAGTTAAACCATCTGTGCACTGCTCTACCCACAACATAATACTTAGTATTATCTAGAAGGATTTCATTGTTTACAATGTCAAAACCCTTTGAGGGATCACAAAAAATCTTAATTAGTGATGTTCGGACATTAGTGCATTTAGTATATAACCCGTGAAAGAATATATAAAATTTTCTGTTAAAAAATCTTTCTGAAAATGAAACTGACATTTTGTTAGTACTTTATTTTTAAAAATATGTGAAGCTACTCTTCAATACGTTACTTCTTCATGGATATTATATAAAGCTGTCAGAAGTGAGGCTAGGTGGTAATTGTTGTCATCAGACCTATCCTCCTTTTCATGCAATGATTTAGCAATAACATATTTCAATCTATCGGGAAAAATGCCCTGTTTCAGTGAGCTATTACATATATGGCTGGACTTTTACTTATTTGTTGGTAAAAAGCTTTTAGTATTCTGTTGAAAATGCCATCAATTCGATGTGTTACGTTTCTGTAGGTTTATTATTTTCCTAATTTAAAAAGGATATAGAATTTAAATTTTATCAAATTTTGCAGGATAGAGTAGCATATAGCTTTGCCTTTTTTAATGAAAGTGTGTATCCTATTTTCTCCACGACATTTAAAAAGTGGTTATTAAATATATTTTCGACATCTGACTTTTTGTTAACAAACTTTTCATTCAGTTTGATGCTAATACTGTCTCACATAGTTTTCCTTGGACTCTTTCCCTTTCAACAATTTTCCAAATTGTTTATATTTGCTATCAGTGGTGCTAATCTCAGACATATTACATATGCTTCTGGACTTTTCAGAAACTATTCTTAATACAGTACAGTAGTTGTTATAATATTTGGCTGCTTCTGAGTCTTTACTCTTTCTTGCTATTAGACACATTTACCTTTTTCTGTTTCAATACATTTTATCCCCTTAGTAAGCTATAGGTTTTTCGTGGTTTCTTACAACTATATTTCACTGTTTATTTAGGGAAACTATTTTCAAATATACTCAAAAACATATGATGAAATAATTCATATTTAAAATTAGTATCAGGGTCACAGTACATCACATCCCAATCTACCTGCGGTAAGTTTTCGATAAAATTCATAATTCTTAAATCATTAACTGATTACAACATTTTGGAAGACTGTTTTGCTTTAATGTAAAGGGCTATGTCCTGTAAATAGTTGTGCATCAGGATGAGAAAGGTCATTCTTAAGAGGATGAATGCTTATTTGCTTGAACTTGTCTTGGTCTATGAAGCTGCATAGAATCTATGTTTCGTTTGCCATGTGAAAGCGAATGAAGGAACTACAGGCCAAGTGCTTCCGCATGTGCACTGAAAGCGATTGGGTGAGTGGATGCTACTCATGCGATTTAGCCTCGTGGATTCACCACACGGACGCACTGCTCTAATGTGTGTAGTGTGAAATGAGATGACTTCTGGCAGAAGTCGACGGTTTTAATATAGGAAGAAGACCCTTTAAGTGCAGTGTGTTTTATTATATTTTATGTAATGAACGCCACGAATATGTGGGTAGAGATTTAGAATTTTAAGCTCGTTAACAGAGTTTGAGAACTTGATGGTGGGAATGGTCTTTCAGAACACATTGTTGAGTTGTGTGTATAACATAAAACATCTGAATGTTACCAGTTATTACCGTTTCCCACATAAAATTACACCGGTTTGATTATGATATTTGGATTTATTTCTCCATATGTTACTATTCGACTGTTGTTAGTGGATTCTGCCAATACCTATTCGCTGGACAAGACGTCTCCAACCATCAGTGATCCACCTTTTTTCTGAGTTTTAGAAAAATCCTTTCCTTTTTCGCAGTCAAACGATTCCTGAAAATGGTATCTTTTTTATCAACGATTAGTTTAAGTAGTGCTGTTCAGGGCATACAGACACATGATTGGTGACACTTATATCTTAACCTCAGAAATTATTACAGCTCTTATTTGGTATTTACTTTTGTAGTTTGTTCATCGTCTTGCACTTTCAACGTCACTCATTTTTCCATGGCTTTGTCGTTCCAAGTGTTATAAATGTCGTCAACATTTTCTACACGCTGTCACACATTTATCTTCATAAGTCGTGAGTATCTGTATTTTGTTTAATCTCGGTACAATCGTAGTTTTTCGTGGAACCTTCCCAACTTTTTTTAGAAGCATAAAATTTGTCTTCAGACGCCTGACATTTATAATGGTTATAAAACAGCACCTAAACAGAATACGGGATATACGTCATGTTGTGACTGAGTATACAATTTTTTTTACAGTTCATCAAAACTTGTGATGGCTAATGATCCTATGTTGGTCTCCTGGATGTCGTAGTCCATACATCGAGTGCTACTATACTCGTTAGTAAAATATGTGATTTTAATCTTGTTATGTGCTCCCATACTAATAGACCTAGTCATAAAAATTATACGTACATCTCCACTAACAATTAGTAGTACAAGTTTATAGACATGATTTACGTTCAGCTCATGCAAGGGATCAGCATGGCAACATTTCCATCTCAGATTTTGATGATAAACAGTATGTAACTAATTATCACACCTAGTTTTCTGAGTTTTCTTGTGTGGCTGTGATATAATTAAGGCTAGTAACTGATGTACTGAAACATCCTGGTAGATTAAAACTGTGTGTCGGACCAAGAGTCGAACTCGGGACCTTTACCTTTTGCGGGCAAGTGCTCTACCAACTGAGCTACCCAAGCACGACTCATGCCCCATTCTCGCAGCTTTAATTTCACCAGTACCTTGTCTTCTACCTTCCAAACTTCTCAGAAGCTCTCCTGCATACCTTGCAGAACGGAATTAAAGCTGTGTGGACGGGGAATGAGTCGCGCTTGGGTGGCTCAGTTGGTAGAGCAGTTGCCTCTGAAAGGAAAAGGTCCCGAGTTCGAGTCTTGGTCCGGCTCACAGTTTTAATCTGCCAGGAAGTTTCATATCAGCGCACACTCCACTGTAGAGTGAAAATTTCGTTGCGGGAACTGATGTACTGGAGAGTTACAATTATATCTAACAACATTTTTAAGGGGGTGCTTGTATATTGCTCAAGGTCGAAAGTGTATGATAGAGAAGAACAGAAAATAAACCAAATACTGAGAGTTGCAGGCGGAATGGAATTATTCAAAGAGCTCTTAACTGACGTGGACCAAGTTCGAAAGAAAATCACAAGTCATGAATTTCAGTAAACCCTGAGAACATCTTCATTCGTAAGTACTAAGTCACAAATTTATTACATGAACTGTATCATCAGTACGACACGTCTCTGCAGATAAATTATGCTTTACGTAATATCTTTCAATGTAATAATGAAGCATAGATGAAGGGAAGAAATGATAAGGAATGTAAAGTTCAGGGCAAGACATAAATGTCGAAGGTCACTTTCACGACTTACACAAGTTAAAATGTCGAGGACATTACTCATCGCCTAACAGAATTGTGAAGTGACTCTGTCCCGATTCTGCCGATCACTGCGAAGAGCGAACAAATTCTGCGCAGAGTCAAATTTCATGCTAAGTGTGAAGCAAATCTAAACTCTGTGATACGGCGGCGTTTTCATATATTGTAGGATTCCAGATTGTCAAAATAGGGCTAGTGATGTTCGGCTTGAAGAGAATGCGCGTTCATTAACAGGGCAAGCCACCAGAGAGACAGGACATTATTCATGCGAGCCTTCGTGCCTCACCAGACAGTTTCCTCGCACCGTGATCATGTCAGCCTCTCCCCAGGGAGCTTACAAAGTGTCTCGCAGCGACAGGACATCATGTTTAGGGCCTGCTGGCTTTACAAGGCGCCGCAAGCTGTCACATCCCGGTACCCGGCCGCCTCACACCGCGGGGCAATATAATCTCGGGAACTGCAGCCACTCCGTTTATCACCCACATCCCTGTAACTAGTTGATACAGAGCCGCTTCTCTGTTCCCTCATAATTTATTCTATGATACCCTTTCCTTTAATGCTCTCCACGTCATCAGAACTTTGTACTATACATTTTCCGTCATCTTAGTGGTGTCTCAATGTTTGAGGTACACTCTGTTATAGGTTCAAAGGCAACGATGAGCAACATCTTGGACAAAGAATCTCGGGTGAGTGTCCCTTTCAGTGTAAGCTGCAACAGTTAATTTCATGGTAGCACCGTGAACCAGTTCAACTCGTATACTGACTTCATAAAATAGATCGATGAAAGAGAAACCTATGGTTCCAAAATTTTTACATTTAGAGAGAGCTTTTCACAGTGCTGACTGGACTATACTCTACTCTGAAGGTTGCAGGGATGAATTAGAGGGAACAAAGAGTTATCTACAGCTTTTACAAAAAACCAGGCTACAATACTAAGTATCGAAGACCATAGGGGAACCCGTAGTGAGCCACTCGGATTTCGCGCGCTTGCACTCACTTGCATACAAGCTGCGACTTTTAGCCTAGTTTACACGACGACACTAAGTTGCAGGCAACTGCGCTACCTGCCGCTGCGCATGTGCGCCGCGCGTTTGCGCAACTCATTGGTGACTCTAGACACTTTCGGCGTGTTCCAACTTTGGTGACACTATATGCATGAGTTCTGAGGTTACGTGTGTTCGTAGAGTGTAGACAAACTGAAATATGAAGTGAGGAACGGAGAATAATGTTCGCTTTTTCGATATCTACGCTTTGCATAGGTGTTTGTGGGATTTCAGTGATGATTACAACAATAAGCAACATATTGCTGCCGCTGAGACCGTTATGTGCGCTCATGACATAGATGCTTTGACAATGTCTCAGCTGCTGGGTAAAATTTAATGAGTTAGGAGCACATGTACAACTGAATTAAGAAAAATACAAGCAAGTGTAGTTCTAGCTGAGGCAATGCTCTCGTCTACAGGACTTAAGTTCCATCGTTCGAGTTGGCCAACTCTTTGTTAAGGAATTTTGTTGACAGGAGGGAAGGCTATACAGTTCAAGAAGCTGCATTCTTTATTCCATATTCATCTATTTAAAAGTTCGCTGCAGTCCTCCCCATTCACATTGAAACGTCCCCTTAGAAAAATTTATACAAGACTGTGCTTAAACTGACACACAATATTTTTAGCGCAACGCAATCTGACTATCAAAGATCCCTGCAAAAGAATGGCCGTGACTAACATTAACCTATACCTTTCACAAATCACTTACCTCACAAAAATCTCCGTTACTCGAACTACTGCAATACGGCGAGCGCCACTACCGCCAGCTAAATAAAAGATTCAAACTACTGAAGGCACTAACTACTGATAGGGATAGTTAACAAATGAAAGATTTTAATAGAGAACAAACACTGTATTTACCTTAATAGTCATAATATATATAGCAGTTCATGACAAATTACAAAACTCCGCCATCTCTCTCCCCACATCCACCACTGCTGGCGGCTCACCTCCAACTGCGCAACGCTACGCGCTGTTCACATCCAGCTGCCGCTTCCCAACACTACAATGGCAGACAACAATGCAAACTAGCCACAGACTGCAAACAGCACAGCCAGTGATTTTCATATAGAGCGCTACGTAACGTTGCCAATAAGAAAACATAAACAGCCTACTTACATAAAGGAAACATAAACAGCCTACTTACGTAGTCCCCACGCTCCCCACAAAAAATTTTACAAATTTTTTTTTTTGCCAGTGGCCAATAATGATTTGATAAAATTTTTCATAATTACACTAACAAAGATATCCAATGCACACACTTATTGATACAATGTTGGTCAAAAGCTAAAATTTTCTCACAGTCCATAAAGACAGTCCTGATCATTCATCATAATAGTAATTACAGTTTTTTTTCACAAAGTCTCATTAGTAAAAAAAATTGCACACAGAAGTAGTGGCTTTCCATGCAGTCTTGAAGTAGTAGTGTTGTCCTTCCAACTGAAAGACAGTGCTGACTCTTGACATGCTGACAGGTAATGGGCCACAACAGAGCAAACTCACAACAGAGTCATTCGACGTTTTGAAGAAGATTGTTAGGTAGGTTGTCACAGAGCAGACCCACTGTAGTCCTGGTAGAGAATAAGGTATTGGTGGGCCACCAGAGGCGCAGACCCACTGCAGTCCTTGTAGAAATAATGGTATTGGTGGGCCATCAAAGATGCAGACCCACTGTAGTCCTTGTAGAGATGGCCAGCAGCCATCTGTTGTGACTGTGCAGGTGCACAATCACCATTGAAAAGTCTTGCGGATAATAGAGCAAGTCCATAACCACCACTTGTGCACTCATAAAGTTTTTGGAATTGTCCTTAGAACCAGCAATGCTGTTATCCAGTCCCTTGCTGAATTATCAACACACGTGCAAACACTAACAGTCCCTACTTCTCACATATTGTCCATATACTATGACCAACGGAAATGTGTGCAGTGAAATGTAACTTACAAGTTACTTAATTTGATTAACTTGTGTCAATTACAATATTATAACATGAGAATACAATTACAAAGGTACAAAATACATCATTAAAGACATAACAATACAGATAACATTTGTAGTACAGGCTTTACAACAGAATAGAAATAAACATATACATCAGTGTTACAGGAATTATGACATGAGTACATACATAAAAGATCAGAATAATTATTGAAACATCAACTTCACACATGAGCATTAAAACAAAACAGAAGAAATAATGTCTAAGCAATAACATATTATTAATGCCAATTATATTTGAGGATAACAGTATTCCTCATCATAGTGAATGTAACTTAATATTAAAAGAAGAAAAAATTCTATGAAACTACACAGACACAGGAAGAAAACAAATACACAACGGCACACAAACACATAGAGGGATGACACAAAAGGAAAGGACAGGGTTTGTTTCATTGCAGTATTTTGCAAACAAAACTTTCTTTGCTTCTTGGAGATCTCCCTTCATTCATCATTATTCCCAAAAGTCCTATCTAAGCCTGCTTTCTGTATTCTGTTCATATCCTCTGTCAAAAATAGTTTTTCTCCACTGTACAGTATCCCTTTTTTTTTTTTTTTTTTGCCCAAACCATTTTCATATAGCTTCTCAATACATTTCTTCCAAGTCATCATAGTTAGTGTCTTATATAGTCTACCCCTCTTAAGCTAACTTAAATCTACTGAGCTCAGATGCTAAACTAAGGGATGAGGAAATGCAGCATCACATAAAACAATTAATATAAACAGCAATGAAAAAAAAACGCAGATTTGTGAAGCAAGCAGCATTAAGAAATTAGCAAAGCAATTGTAATATTACAACTAATCTAAGGCAATGTGCAGCGAACAATAAAAATAAATCATTAGTAAAACTGGCTTAACAGAATAATACAAAGTCAAATTCAATAACACTATGCTTGGCAAACAGCAGCAACTTATACCTAAACATGACATAGCTCAAGCAGAAAAAATATTACAGTAAAAACAACAATGCAGATAAGGGAAATGTCTATTCACATCTTAATGTCTATGTAATTAAAGTGGTGCACCACAACAACTTATTGTAAAAAAAAAATTACCATGTACTTGAAAAGAAAATTATGTGTCCAGTTACTGTTACTAGTCCCTTCTTATTGTTCTTTCCTTTCCAGGTGCTCCTTTTTTTTAAAGAATGTGGATTACAAAATTATTATTTAATAGATCTGTTGACAGAAAGTGTTCACATTAGCAAATGGATCTAAGTTTATTTTATAAAACTAATGCTGTAACACAGCTGGAAAACAGGTATCAAATGAAATAAGCAATTACGCAAACCAAAGCATAAAAACATCATTCAATAGCTATGTGGCATTTCGTAAGTCAGCAGGTCTCAACTCTCGTAGAAAGACACTTGTCATAATCAGGTGTGCAGATGTACGAATATTTCCCATCAGTTCATAAGCATTTCAGTAATTAGCACAAAGTACGAGTAATCATATGTTTTCAAGTAATGAGCGTGTTATATTTGCGATGCTTTCTACAAAGAAATGTCAATAGCGAGGTTAATGGTCCCCTTTTTTTTTCTACCTGTGCTTCCGGAAAGGCACACCCTAATGGCTTGTTCTCCAGGTGTCTGACACAGCTGTGTGCCGACGACGCACGTGCAGGTGGTCACTTAACTTTCTTATGGAAATATTTACGACAGCAGTTTCCGCTACAGTGACAGTCTCATATAAAAATTTCACAGGTCGAGAATTTACGTTGCAAATGTGTAAAAACAAAATCCTATGAATATAACAGTGTCCAAAAAAATTTTCGCCGGCATTGTGATACATTCACGCATTTACACACATTTCATAACTCTTAAAGTACGATTCTTGGTTTCCAACATCCTTTTTCACAAGTCAAGAGTCCCTAACTTCTATTCATTATTCATATACATATAAACACGTAATCACATTCCTCATATATGGTAGCATCATCTTCTTGACATAAACATACCTCAACAGCATAATACACATCGTCGTCGTAATAATAACATCATAACACCTCAGTCAAATCTCAAAAAAGTCGTAGCTTTCTGCAATAAATTCAAACCATAAAAAATATTCTCTGCTCATTTCAATAGTGTCATCTGCCTCAAACGTACTTTAAAAATCATGATCTCATACCAAATACATCATTCAAAGCTCTCATAGTATCATAATGGGTCCGAAAAAATATGAACAGTTCACAAAGTACAGACAAAATACAATTTCGTAAATGTGAAGTTATCCAACGGTGTAATCACGTAAACATCTGTCACTGATGTAGTAAAAAAAGTATATCTCTCAGTTAAATGATCAGATAGGTGTGTAATTTGTATGTTAGAGAAATATGGTACCGATGTGTAAAGTTGTATAAGCAAATACCATATTAGCTAGGGGTCCTTGTGCTTGCCAAACACATGGTACACAAAGTAAGTGTGTACCCCCCTGAGGATTAATGTAATTATAACCTCAGGTGTTACAGATTACAAGAATGGAATGAAATGTATTACGGAAAACCTTTGTATCATTGTACTTCAAATATCTTTAAAAATAAATGACTTAAGAAAAAAATTAATCACTCAAATGCGTGTCCTATAGCGCTAAATGTGCGTCATGCTGTAAGATAATCTCTGTGGAAGTGTCGTAGTTATCGTCCTCCAAAAGCTAAGTTCTGCCGAAGTCAATGTACTTGCCTCATGATAAACAAAAGTGAAATGCTTTGCGTATAGATATCTTACTTATTACGCTTATTGCTGTGATGAAGAAAGTACTGTGCTGTAACGTATTGTTGTGCTACAGAAAAGGCTGTCTCCTTGTAGCTATACCACAAAAGTTACTACTAAAACATGTTTTGCTTTCCAGAAGAATTCAGAAAAACCATGCAGATATAAAACAGATACTCCGCAAAAGCAACAATGTAAATTGTGTCACACATTAGTAACGTCGTGATATAATCGTGTAGCTGTCACATAAACTAACCACTGTGTCATCTGGTATCTCTCAGAAAGTACTTTAAATCCAGAACATATTTTCAAGTAAACCAAAATGTTGCATTAGAATCTCATTAGCAGTATCAGATATAATGTTATTTTTCTCGGAGCCAGCCGGCGCACGTGTATGCCTGCGGTGGGAGTCATTGTCTGTCTCTTTGTTGCTGCGCGGCGTTACTGGGATTAGGAGGCCTAACTTCCACAAATTCGCCTTGCTGAGAGGGCCCAGCTCTGTTTAAAGCTCGCCAGTTCTGATGGAATTCAGGTCTGTCGTTTTGTCGGTAGTTTACACAGTTTCTTTCGTGTCGGTCACGTGGTGGAGAATTTCTCCCTGAATCGTAACTGCGTGCTGAACTGTTGCGTCTGAAATTATTCTGTCTCTCGTGATAATAATTGTTCTGGTTGCCAAATTGTCTGTTTCTCTGATTGTATCTGTGATAGTCATTACAGCGAAAAGGTGATCTTTCCCTGTAACTATTACTCTCCCAGTGGTTGTCATATGGGTGGTGTCTGTTTTGGTCACGATTTACGTTGTAAGAATAGGTTTGTCGTGGCCATTTATTGTTTCTGTAGTCACGGAATTGTGACGGATGTGACCTGTAGTGATTGTTTTCCTGTTTTCGCATCCCGCGACTGTCTGTGTCAATTTCTAATTCTTGTAAGAGTCCCTGAAAAGCTTCAATGTCGTCTTTGCAACGTCCTGCCAAAATAATGTGCCGTAAATGTTCAGGTAATTTGATTAAGCAAATGCGGATGAGTTCTGAGGGGCTGTATGGGTTTGACAGGTACTAATTCTTGTGCAACATGTCTTCAAAATATTTGACAAACTGGAAAATTCAGATTGTTCAAAGTGTTTCATCATCATGATGCTATGTTTTACTCGGTCTTGTGTAGCTAGAGGCCAATATGCTGAGAGGAACGCATGGTAAAATTCTCCTTCACTGTGGCAATCGTGAATGACCGATCGCATTCTTACAGCTGGTTCATTCTCCAAGTAGCCACACATAAATTCTAACCTGTGCTCCAATGACCAATTGGGAGGAACACAATGAGAGAATTGATGGAGCCACGCTTGTGGATGAATGTCGTTGGCAGAATTCTTAAACGTTTTGAATTTACGTGTAGTAATGAACAGCTTATAGTCAAAATCATCGTGTCGGCGAGTAGCATATCGGTCATTGTTACGCCATGTCGGCGGTTCCATCTCAAAATTCGGTGGACCTTGCCAATTCCTTTCATAACTTCCGAAATGCCCTGTGTTATTATTTTGTGGCTGTTCCGTATTTCTATGTCCCTCTTCCCGTATTGGAGCCCGAGTGTCCTCTGAAATACGTAATTCTTGTATTACCTGTGTCAGCTGATCTTGTACTTCCCGGATTTCTCTTTTGTACTGTGTATTGATTTGATTTTGATTTTGTTTGAATTTTCTAATTTGTTCATACTCGTCTGTGTCAGTGAAGGCTACGGTTCTTGTGTCATTCAGATCATCATCTACCTTTGTAGATAAGTTAGTGACCTGATCCGAAAGTTCGGCTACTTTCTCCGATAGTGTACTTATTTCCTCCATGTGTCTTTCTGAACCAATTTTCAGGGTATCTACTGTCTCCTTTAAGTTTTCCTGAGTTTTTGCAAGTTGCATAACCGAATCGGTAGATGCAACTGAGTCAATTTTAGCTTGCAAGGTCTCATGATTTTCATGAACAATAGTTTGCAGTTCTTTTATGGCTGCTTCGTGATTCTGTAATGCATTTTCATGACGCGAAAAAATAGGTTGGAAATGCTCACAAATTTGTGTTTTTACGTCATTACAGACCTTTTGACATTTCGATTCGATGTTATGTAACTCGGTGGTCAAATCTTCACGTGTTTGTTCAAGTGTGGTGTCTAACTTTTGAAGATTTTGTTCCATTGTGTCTAACTTTTGAAGATTTTGTTCCATTGTGTCTAACTTTTGAAGCTTTTGCTGTGTTTGCCTCTGATTTTGTTCCATTGTGTCTAACTTTTGAAGCTTTTGCTGTGTTTGTCCCATTTGTTGTATTAATTGTAATAACAATGCATTGGTGTCTGAAACATGTTCCTCAGTGCTTTTCGGCAGTGAATTTGCACCGGCAACATTCACATTTTGACAAGCGGAAAATGTGTCTTGACTCATTTGAAAAAACGGTGAGAACCCAAAACCTAAGTCTACCGTATTTGCAATTTTGTGTTCTGTCATTTCGGATACCTGAGGGGAGCTGTTTCCGACCGATCGATCGATAATGCTTCCCTGTTCACTATCTGTTTCACTGCCTACACCATTATTTGCCGCCCGCTCCATTTCCCTATGTACAATTACCAAATTACTACTTCGAATGTCTGTTAATTCGCTACCCAGTGGTGCTGATAAGCTACGCTCGTCGTCACTATTATTTCTCAGTTTACTTTGAAGCCTAGTGTTACGTTTTTCACACGCCATTATTGTCACAATATTTCACACGACAACACTAAAAAGACACAATTTGAAGAGCAAAAATAAGAGAACACATTAACATAGAACTGAAAATAATATCTAGTTAATTGCAAGCGCAGCTGCGAAATAATTGGTGCAAATCTACATGCATGCCACAACTGTTTTACTGTGCAACAATGAAAAACCACAACTACCAAGGAAATTCTCTCTATAATTACGCGCAAGCAATAAACAAAAGCTACACTAAATACACAAACTACAAGAAAAAAATCAGAAGATTCCAGTGAGGTATCCTAGGCTAAGGGTCGACATATGAATCGTCCCCTTAGAAGAATTATACAAGACTGTGCTTAAACTGACACACAATATTTTTAGCGCAACGCAACCTGACTATCAAAGATCCCTGCAAAAGAATGGCCGTGACTAACATTAACCTATACCTTTCACAAATCACTTACCTCACAAAAATCTCCGTTACTCGAACTACTGCAATACGGCGAGCGCCACTACTGCCAGCTAACTAAAAGATACAAACTACTGAAGGCACTAACTACTGATAGGGATAGTTAACAAATGAAAGATTTTAATAGAGAACAAACACTGTATTTACCTTAATAGTCATAATATATATAGCAGTTCATGACAAATTACAAAACTCCGCCATCTCTCTCCCCACATCCACCACTGCTGGCGGCTCACCTCCAACTGCGCAACGCTACGCGCTGTTCACATCCAGCTGCCGCTGCCCAACACTACAATGGCAGACAACAATGCAAACTAGCCACAGACTGCACACAGCACAGCCAGTGATTTTCATATAGAGCGCTACGTAACGTTGCCAATAAGAAAACATAAACAGCCTACTTACATAAAGAAAACATAAACAGCCTACTTACAACATATGTTAGAATGTTGAAATGTTGCCGCTGTTTAGATGTCTCTTCAAGAGAGTAGTCTGCAAACCATTCTCTTCTTAATGCCGCCTGTTTCGAGTAATTATTCCTGCTAATGTAAATAATTAATACTGTTAGTAAAATAGCGTCATCACCAACTAAAACCGTATCTTATAGCATTCAGAGTGTTCTCGATTGTGCACGCAATATGATAGTGCTTCATGCATTACAGTACCTTTATTCCTTATCGCATAATTAACTCAGTTCAGCAAAAAAAAAAAAAAAAAGAAGTGTGTTAAATCTTATGGGACCTAACTGCTAACGTCATCAGTCCCTAAGCTTACACACTACTTAACCTAAATTATCCTAAGGACAAACACACACACCTATGCCCGCGGGAGTACTCGAACCTCCGCCGGAACCAGCCGCACTCTGTTTAGCAGAAAGGTGAACAGTTCTGATGACATTCTAAGATAATTTAATTAACTTCTTGGATCTTCCGTTAGAAATTATTTCAGCAAGGATGCTGAGCAACCGAACTGACGTCTTTTCTTCATCCAGTCATGAATCGAAACACGTTTCTTTTTTTTTCTTATGCAGCGATTCCACGCAACAAGCTTTAGCTCAATTACAACTCGTGTGACACGCAGCTGCCAAAACTTTCAATTCAGAAACGACTCGGGGACCCACAAAACGACGAAACTGAAGTGTATACTGATGTCACCGTGTCTACAGTCAAATCTGAAACCATTTGCCTGCAGCTCATTCCACGCAACGAGTGGCGCAACCCAGTGTCGTCGTGTAAACTAGGCTTTACAGTGTGTACATGCGCAATGCACTTCACTTGGTACCAGACGTGGGTGAAATTTATGCGAATGGCGAATAACGAATACAAATAAAAGTTACTATTCGTTATGGGTGAATAACAAATACTATTCGATACATTATTCATTTGTACGAATAAAAACGTTTATTCGTCATCTGTGAACAGAAATTGTTAAGGATACTAGATAAATATGAAATCCAGTTATTTTTGTAGCTCCAGTTCTTTGTCATTTATTAAACGTTGTAATTTTCGCTTCTTTTAAATTAGTTATCAGAACAATTCTTTTCTTGGAAAGTATCATCAGAAACTTTGTTTGATTTACGGAGATTTACGATTGTGACACTAAAGAAAATAAATTCTACATGTGCAATGCACATGAAATATACGTATGACTTCCAGCTCATAATCTTATTTAGCAAAAAACTGAATTAGCAATTCCTTTGTAGTTTTTGGCAAACTCCACTTTAACGTCACTTCTCAAATCATATTCCTAATAAAATCGTTTTATGTCTTAATGTTATTCTGAACTCTTGACCCGGTACATTTGACATTTCTTTGTTTATTATATGTCTGGAGTTTGTTGTAAGCCTCCTTTGATCATGGGCAGCCATGGAGCAGAACTACTTTCTTTTCGCCGGCCGCGGTGGCCGTGCGGTTCTGGCGCTGCAGTCCGGAACCGCGGGCTGCTACGGTCGCAGGTTCGAATCCTGCCTCGGGCATGGGTGTGAGTGATGTCCTTAGATTAGTTCGGTTTAAGTAGTTCTAAGTTCTAGGGGACTTATGACCTAAGATGTTGAGTCCCGTAGTGCTCAGAGCCATTTGAACCATTTTTGAACTTGCGTTTCAATCGTGGGCAAAGCTTTACTGGAATAATTGCTGTTGGTATACAAAGGCGAAAATCGTCTTAAACTCGTCCCTTGACACTTTCAAGATACACAAGTTGCAAGTGTGCTGTAATATTACGAACTCTTTTATATACTCGAACCCAGTGTCTCTTCCCAAATTTTTGAATGTCGAAGCCCTACGTATTGGCATAGAATGGATCGAAAAACTATCCTGAAACACTTTGGATAACTCTGGACGCCCAGCGGCTTTCCATAATTCTTTTAGGAGACTTTAAATTAAAGGTCTGGTGATATTAATCGTTGGAAACCCTAAGGAGACACTGGCGTTCGGTAGTGTTAGCAATCTAAGGAAGGCCTTTTTTTTTCGGCTGCAGTCTCATCGTTGGCTGCTTGCTTAGTGTTCTTGCGCCATGTTAGCAGTGGATGGAGGAGACGTGTCGGCAGGTGAAGTGGTCCGAGTATGTAGTGCAGTTGGGCTGTAACGCCCTAGGCGGGCCGTCTGCGACAGCCAATATGGAAAGTGACATGTCTTGTAGCCCCCGTACTGCGCCGCTGCGGTAGCCAGCTGGCTTCGCTCTGCCAGTTGTGAACAGGCAGTCTCGTGGAGAAAACATGTGGCTTCCATCACTGCCCGTACGCCTGTCGATGAAGCCAGACCTTCCCTGCGTCCTGAAACAAATTTCGTGATGACATTTCAGAGCTCCAGTTGGAGGGACGAACAATATGTCTTCAAATTTATAGTCACCTTCTTCTGGCACATTATTTTATCATACCAATATGTAGTTATTACGGCCACTGAAAAATCATCTCGAAAATCTACTGGGCCATGAAAAATTATCCACTCCCCATTTATTTGCCAGACTGTATTCTGTTAACCGCCTCGTCCCAGGCAGTCGCTTATTAAAGGATCTTTTATAAGTCATTAAACTACTTCCTCCATGTTTTTGGTGTTGTTGATGTGGTCTTCAATCCTCAGACTGGTTTGATGCAGCTCTCCATGCTACCGTATCCGGTGCAAGCTTCTTCATCTCCCAGTACTTATTGCAACCTAAATTCTTCTGAATCTGCTTAGTGTATTCATCTCTTGGTCTCCCTCTAAGATTTTTACCCTCCACGCTGCCCTCCAATGCTAAATTTGTGATCCCTTTATGCCTCAGAACATGTCCTACCAACCGATCCCTTCTTCTGGTCAAGTTGTGCCACAAACTTCTCTTCTTCCCAATTCTATTCAATACTTCCTCATTAGTTATGTGATCTACCCATCTAATCGTCAGCATTCTTCGGTAGCACCACATTTCGAAAGCTTCTATTCTCTTCTTGTCCAGACTATTTATCGTCCATGTTTCACTTCCATACATGGCTACACTCCATACAAATACTTTCAGAAACGACTTCCTGACACTTAAATCTATACTCGATCTTAACAAATTTCTGTTCTTCAGAAACGCTTTCCTTGTCATTGCCAGTCTACATTTTATATCTTCTCTACTTCGACCATCATCAGTTATTTTGTTCCCCAAATAGCAAAACTCCTTTACTACTTTAAGTGTCTCATTTCCTAATCTAATTCCCGCAGCATCACCCTTCCTCCATAAGGACGCACTAAAATTTCAGATATACCAAATGCCTTGTCTCCGACAATGACTTTTGGCATTGGCACTCCCTTGTTTGATATGGGGTTTTCTTTTATATTTGTAACTAACGAGATTTTCATGTAAAAATGACTCCATGAAAATAGATGGTTCAAAAAATGGTTCAAATGGCTCTGAGCACTATGGGACTTAACATCTGAAGTCATCAGTCCCCTAGAACTTAGAACTACTTAAACCTAACTAACCTAAGGACATCACACTCATCCATGCGCTAGGCAGGACTCGAACTAGCTACCGTAGCGGTTGCGTGGTTCCAGATTGAAGCACCTAGAACCGCTCGGCCACACCGGCCGGCAAAAGTAGATGAGTCTGTATTTTTTTCCTATGCTCCAACGTCTATGTAAGTGAATCTTTAACCCGCAGGGCATAAAGCAAGTAAAACGATGGAAAAATAATGTTTACAATTATAGTCAAGTGATGATGATGTCCTCCTCGCCGTGTCCGGCGACAGCGACTCCGTCATTCTTCTCTGTCCTTGTTGTGGTAGGCTCGGATGTGGCTCGCGAATCCGAATTTCGCTTTGAATATCCTGTTGCATGAAGCACAGTGAAGTTGACCAGCAGAGTTGTAAGTATACGTGTAGACAGACTTGAGCTGAGATTTTCGGAGCTCTCTTTTAGCATCCAGGTTCATTAGACGCTTTTGCTCGAAGTGTTCGATGCTCTTATGTACAGTTGATCGCCACTCCGAACGGCGCAATGCTAGCTCCTCCCAACGGTTGCTTGGAATGCGACAGGCTGCAAGGTGGCGTTTAATTGTGTCTTTATATCGCAGGTGTTGACCACCTTTCCTCCTCTTCCCGCACGAGAGCTGTGAGTAGCCTACTGTCATCCATGCGTACTATGTGACCACTCCATCTCAGTTGATGTTTCATTATTAAAGCTTCAATACCGGCCAGTTTTACGCGGCGCAAAATCTCCGTGTTTGGGACACGGTCTTCCCATTTGATGCGCAGAATTGATCTCAGACATCGAAGATGAAATTTATCTAGCTTCTTAATGTCAGCTTTGTAACAGCACCAGGTTTCCGAGGCATAGAGTAAGGTGGATAATACTACTGCTTTGTAGACTGCAATTTTGTTTTTAGTTTGAGATCATGTGATTTCCATACTCGGTCATTAAGCTTACCGAAGGCTGAGGCTGCGCTGGCTATACGCGCTGCGATTTCCGTTGTCAGGCTGTTGTCACTTCTAATTTGGCTTCCCAGGTATTTGAAATTTGACACATCTTGCAAGGGTTTGTTATTTATCTCAATACTGGAGTCATCTGCATTAAGACCTCTAAGTGGCTGTTTGAGAACTTGCGTCTTAGTGATGCTAATGGCTAAGCCAAATCTTCTGCAAGAGGCATTTAGCAGATTTATGTAAGTCTGAAGAGTTTCGCAAGAATTAGCCATCATGCATACATCATCCGCGTAGAGAATATCTAAGATGGATAGTTTGGTTACGCGACTTTTTGTTCTGAGGCGAGAGATGTTGAAGACACTTTTGTCTGTCCTTGTGTCGAGACTAATTTGATTACTACAGTCAAGTACGGTTGATATGGCTTGATATGAGAGGAAAGGCATAACATATTCCACTTGCATCTCGCTTGGCTGATCGTTGACTGCTGACCATTAGCTGGCTGCCTAGACTGGTCTGCTTAACACTGCGACCCGCTAGTATGTTATAGGCCAAACTGCTGAGGCCATCCGCCTATAAGCACTTTTGTGTTTGGTTTGTTACGCTGTAAATGAAGTACAGTTGTGCTCAACTTGAAGGACTGTTTCAGAACTGCAGTGCTTTCTTATGCACGGTCGTATGGCTTTGACTTCCTCCCACCCCTGAAATGATCTAACCAGTGAGAGGGGATCTATATTTTAACATACCGCTCAACTTGACTTGGCGTTATTGTCATTGTTACACACGAAAGAAACGACAAGAACAAGGAAAATCATTGGACAAATGGAGGATAGAGCGTAAGTTTTGTAATAAGGAACTTAAGCCTCTGAACCGCAAAAGCACATTTCTGGACAAATCATTAATAAATTATTCATAAAACAATATCAGCATGAAGCCAAGAGAAGAAATGCTAATTTTGTACAAAAAGTACACAAAGAAAGTACGTTTGTATCATATATTATTCGTTATTTAATTTACAGGAAAACTTTTGGCGAATAAGTTTGTTTGAATGATCTGCTCATTCGAATAATTACTCAGACACAAATCTATTAGAATAATATTCATCACATTCCACGGCCGGCTGGTCCCGGCGGAAGTTCGAGTCCTCCCTCAGGCATGGGTGTGTGTGTTTGTCCTTAGGATAATTTAGATTAAGTAGAGTGTAATCTTAGGGACTGATGTCCTTAGCAGTTAAGTCCCATAAGATTTCACACACATTTGAACATTTGAACATTCCACGGCTGCAGCTTATGCTTCATTTCTCGTTATGTTAAAATGTAACTTGTCCTACTAGTTCATGTGCTTCATTTATTCACGAATGCCAACTGTGTAGCTGGATTGAAGTTTTCTTAGTTAATTATAAACCCAGTAACTTATTACTGTCTGTTGTCACACTTTCAATGTAAATCTTTTTAATCTGATTTCTATAAAATATGTCCAAATGTAAGTGCGATTTTAGCAGCTGACTGAAAGAGAGCATTAATTCATCAACTATTATTTACAATACACACCTACTCCATAGAAAGCAAGGAAAATCGGCAGCTAAAAGGAAATTCTAAATGCATCTGAACACTTGCTGGGCCAATTCGTGCCTCTAAGTTTGTCGAGACTCTATAGGCAGAGTCTAGGTTTTCTCATACCCGCGTGGCAAGGCCACGTAGCTGGCGCCCATCACCCCGTCAGAGAGCGCCGTCTGATACCGAGTGAGTGAACAGCCAGCCGCTTGCTTCCGCGTGCGCGTCTGTAGCGAGTCATTTAGACGAACGCTATTCACGCGGATTAGCCACGCGGCTGCAGTACTCTAGCACGGAATGCGTCACGGTTTTAGCCTAACACCAGTGTTATTCGATCTGTACATTGAGCAAGCAGGAAACGAAATAGAGATCTGGAAAGTGAATTACAGTTAGTACAGACGAAACGAAATATTTCATGTTCGCCGATAGTATTTCAATTCTGTCGGAGACGTGAAAAGACTTGGAAGATCGCTGAACGGAATGGATAATGTGTTGCAAAGACATTTTTCTGAAAGTTAGAGCTGGTAAGTACTAAAAAAAAGTTATATTTTCACCATTAAGAATTGCTAATAAATTCGCGAACTGTGAATATAGTTGTACATCAGCTGTACAGTTCACTAGGGAAATATGATATTTTTTGACGGACTGGGATTCGAACTCAGATTTCCCGCTTATCACGAACGATTGTCTTAATCGCTCTGGCTGTCTGAGCAAGCTTACAGGACTGATGCCGCGGGATAATGCTGGAATACAAAATGGTGTTGGCCCACCATTAGCCTTGATGACAGCTTCCACTCTCGCAGGCATACGTTCAATCAGGTGCTGGAAGGTTTCTTGGGGAATGGCAGCCCATTCTTTACGGAGTGCTGCACTGAGGACAGGTGTCGATGCCAGTCGGTGAGGCCTGGCATGATGTTGGCGTTCCAAAACATCCCAAAGGTGTTGTATGGGACTCAGGTCAGGAGTCTGTGCAGGCCAGTACATTACAGGGATGTTACTGTAGTGTAACCACTAAGCCACCGGCTATGCATTACGAACAGGAGCTCGATCGTGTTGAAAGATGCAATCGCCATCCCCGAATTGCTCTTCAAAAGTGGGAAGCAAGAAGGTGCTTAAAATTTTACTTAGGCCTGTGCTGTGATAGAGCCACGCAAAACAATGAGGAGTGCAAGCCCTTCCATGAAAAACACAGCCACACCACAACACCATCGCCTCCGATTTTTGCTGTTGACACTGCACACGATGGCAATGACGTTCACCGGGCATTCAACATTCCCCCACACCCTGTGATCGAATCACCACATTGTGTACCGTGATTCGTCACTCCACACAACGTTTTTTCCACTGTTCAATCGTCCAATGTTTACGCTTATTACACCAAGCGAGGCGTCGTTTGGCATTTACCGGCGTAAAGTTTACCTTACGAGCAGCCGCTCGACCACGCAATCCAAGTTTTCTCATCTCCCATCTGTCATAGTACTTGCAGTGGATCCTGATGCAGTTTCGAATTCCTGAGTGGTGGTCTTGATAGATGTCTGCCTATTACCCACTAAGACCCTCTTCAAATTTCGGCGGTCTCTGTTAGTCAACAGACGAGGTCGGCATGTACGCTTTTGTGATGTTCGTGTACTTTCACATTTTCACTTCACTAGCACATCGAAAACAGTGGCCCCAAGGATGTTTAGGAACGTGGAAATCTCGCGTACAGACGTATGACACAAGTGACACCCAATCACCTGACCTCTTTCGAAGTCAGTGAGTTCCGCAAAGTGCACTGTTCTCTCTCACGATATCTAATGACTACTGAGATCGCTGGTATACCTATCAGTAGGTGGCAGTACAATATATCTAATATGAAAACCGTGTGTTTTTTTGGGTGTACGGATACTTTTGATCACATAGTGTAGTTATTTCTCTTGATATGTAGGACATGTGATAGTGATTTAAGCACCTAAATCGCTTTTTAATAATGTATTATTTATCAGCATTTTCTCATCAAATATGGTGTCTTTCTTGAGATCAATAAAAGTTAAAAGAAGGTAACAGAGGGAAACCGAATTACATGAAATTATTCTGAGGGAATTACATTAGGGAATGAGACATTAAAAGTAGAAGATGATATTTTTAACGAAAAGAGGTAGCAAATTAAGTAAGAAATGTCCTTGAAGGGAGGATATAAAAAGAAATCTTGCAATAAATGCGTTTCTGGAAAATGAAATTTGTTGAGATGTAATATTAATTTAAGTGTTAGGAAGCTTTTCCTCAAGTATTTGTCAGGAGTATAGATTTGCACGGACTTGAGATGCAGATGATAAACAGTTGAGACAAGTTGAGGGTTTTAGAATGTGGTGCTATGGAACAATGTTAACGGTCAGAAAGGCAGATCGTTACTGAATCGAACTGGGGAGCAATGGCAAAACTTGTTGGAAAGATGGATGTATGATGTGATAAGACCTGTAGATTTAACCAAGGCTTTGCAGTAGTAAATAGGTTCAAATGGATGTTGGTTGCAGTAGCTATCCAGAGATTTAGGTGATTCTACCGAATAGATTAACGTTGAGAATTGTGTCAAATCAATCTTCAGACTGAAGGTCACAACAAGGGCAACAACTTATAATTTGCAGTAGCTTTATCAGTGTGTTAGTTCAAAAATGGTTCAAATGGCTCTGAGCACTATGGGACTTAACATCTATGGTCATCAGTCCCCTAGAACTTAGAACTACTTAAACCTAACTAACCTAAGGACAGCACACAACACCCAGCCATCACGAGGCAGAGAAAATCCCTGACCCCGCCGGGAATCGAACCCGGGAACCCGGGCGTGGGAAGCGAGAACGCTACCGCAGTGTGTTAGTAATGGTTCTTTCAGTGCCGGGATGGCTATCCAAACGCGATCGTTTCTCGTTCGTTTTGAATTCAGTCATGGGAATTTACCACATAGGTAGTATAGGAAAGTGGTAACACACTACAGGACAATGGTAGTTGGCACACGTGAGTTAAAGTTTGAAACAGTAGATCTGTCCACATCTGGAACTGTTTATTACTTATCAAAATGAAATCAGGTGGAGCTATATGGTATAAATAGCATTTGAAATTAATGGGCTGAAACTTGGAAACTGTGTGTGACAATGACTCAGGATGTTTCTTCTTGACATTACTATACAGCTTGTACATATAAGAAGTAGTACTAACTTTTATTTTTACGTTCCTACAAGAATATAGTGTCTCAGTGTATTGATAACAATGTGAAACAAAGTGCACTACGTTACGATTACATTGTCTCCCACCAATTCTGAGCCAGAATAGCTTTTGCTACCCTGCTTTTCAACACGAACATTAACTGTGTAAATTACTCTGGATACGTGTTGTGCCAATACTGTAAACTTAATCTGAGTATCCGTAAATGTAACTGAATACACGGGATGGCTATCAACAATACACAGAATGACTACCTCAACAAATAATCACAACACAATGGCTGAATGTCCAGTAGTGAAGCTGTGCCCTATTAGACAATTAACCTAGTTAGCAACTGCATATTATTTCCTAACGTGGTCGCACAAAGTTCGTATAGGTCCTACGATTGATTCTTATGGGTAATGGGATGATTTAGCTCTGGTCTGTCTGCATAAGTGCATAACATGAAATAGTGAACTGCATGTTCCTGAAATAAATGACTGTGCGGTTAATTGCGTTAGTATTTGTTTTTATACTGCTTTGCCAAACGGGAATTTTGCTACCTTTCCTAAAACTTAGATAGCTCTAAACGCAGTAGTGCGAGGCGTGACGTCCAGTATTGTTAGGATTTTCATTCAGACTGTGAGGTTAAACTCAGTAAAACGTTTAAAAATGAATCAAAAGTCTACTTTAAATTGAAATAGTACTAACATCCTTCCACTGACACAGATATGAATCGTAATGACATAATATAATCTTCTTTCGCATTATAATAAACAGTGGACAGTGACTCAGACAGTGCTTAAGTTACGAAATTTATTCTTTGTTCTCTCATAAAATACTTTTAACCAAAAGTGAAGGGTGACAAATAGCAATTAAAATTCTTAATACATGGCCCATAATTTGCCCTTGATGCCAAAACGTAGATATTATTGAACAAAGTGGAATCTTTCGGCTTCCACAGCCAGCACTTGCAGCAAGTAAGATATGTTTATGTTACCTTTTTCCAAATGTGCTGTCGCTCTATGAAATCCTTTCAACATCATTGTGGGTCCTCAGTCACATCAAGGAACATCTCAAATAAAATTCATTTCTATGTAGCACGTCCGCGATCAAAGCTCCTCACTCACCTATCACACAAGAATCCACTTCTGCAAGAGACTTTCTCTGTCTTCCTCTGCTACTAACACAGCATCTGGCATTCAAAGAGTAACATACCACTGGTTTGTGCAGGCATTCAAAGACGCTCATAATGGCAAACATTCCAAACGGAACTGACATCTCTCATGAAATCCAAACCTCGTATGCTCACTATTAGTCACAAAAATTGATCGAAGTACGTAGACTTTGACATTTGTCCAAGAAAGTTAAGATCACAGGTGTTATCAAATGAAAAGCAAGTTCGTGCGTCAGTTCGAATTTCTCAGAAACTCTCGAAATTTAGAGTATGTAGTAAATGAAGCCAAGGCGGAAGACTGAATGAACGAACAGAATAATTATAAATATAACTGTTACTCGAAAATTAAAGGGTTTCTGGGTTTTAAAAAGTTGTTGCAAAATTCACAAGTCCGAAATGGAAATACTCTTTAGTTAATACTCTTCAGTGAAACCTAATTTGTAGTTGTTGTATCTTGTTTCACAATTCATATTTTCATTGAAACATGTTACAGATTTGTATTATGGTGTTATTGTGAGTGCAACGTATAGCTGAAGTTTCTGTCATTTTGAGCGAAACCTACAAATTGTTTGCAATTATAATGTGCCTGTCGTGAATCCATCTTATTATTTGATTCTTCCAATGTCAACCTTAAGTTTGGTAATTATTAGCCTTAATTGGTAGGAGTGTATAATCTCAAGAACGACGGGTACAGAGCAATACATATCTCTGGTTTGCGGTTGACTCTGAATTGGAAATGACTGTAACGAGTAACAGTTCACGATGGGAAAATTTTTTATGAGCGATGTGTTGACCGTATTATTTATTTAATTTTCTTCTTCTTTTTTGCTGGAAGTTCAGTCGTTGTATTTTATGTGTGTTTGATATTATCTCTTGTTATTATAAACAATGTTTTCGATATAAGCCTCCAAACGAAAAGCAGCTAACGTTTACCCCAGCTTGCCTCAGTCAAGTATACTCTCACTTTATTCGAGGGATATAGATCCTATGTTCGTTTCCACTGTTAATGGGCTGACATCGAGAGGTGTCGCAGTAGAAGTGCGACAGTCAGTTCCGAGGTATAAGACTTCTTAACCGGCGACAGTTCCCACATGTATTACAGCACTACACCACGAGGTAGTTCTCACTCGTTGGCAAAGTGTGTATAGTGTTGTGTAACTGACACAACTAGGAAACATAAACTATGTTTTCCAAAGTGATATGTGCAATAGTTCATAACTGCATCCTCAGATATATATCTGAGAAGAAAAATATGGGCAAAAATGTAGTAAGCGGCATAGTCTGTACCCCCAGGTAGAAAAGAAGGAGTAGTAAATAAGGGATAAAATTACCAACATTCGAAGTCAAGTCAAATAACTCTCACAATAACCCCCAAAATACTATAAATGATGACTAAGAACTGTGCAACGTGATGAGTCACAAGGCAATATCAATACGGTAACAGGTAAATAAAAATTCGGTTTTGACTAGAGAAGACCACCGCTTGCAGTTTTTCTGAAAATGTACACTACTGGCTATTAAAATTGCTACACCAAGAAGAAATGCAGATGATAAACAGATATTCATTGGACAAATATATTATACTAGAACTGACACGTGATTAAATTTCCACGCAATTTGGGTACATAGAACCTCAGAAATCAGTACCCAGAACAACCACTTCTGACCGTAATAACGGCCTTGATACGCCTGGGCATTGAGTCAAACAGAGCTTGGATGCCGTGTACAGGTACAGCTGCCCTCGCAAGCATCAACACGATACCACAGTTTATGAAGAGTAGTGACTGGCGTATTGTGACGAGCCATTTGCTCGGCCACCATTGACCAGACGTTTTCAGTTGATGAGAGATCTGGAGAATGTGCTGGCCAGGGCAGCAGTTGAACATTTTCTGTATCCAGAGAGGCCCGCACAGGACCTGCAGCATGCAGTCGTGCATTATCCTGCAGAAATGTAGGGTTTTCGTAGGGATCGAATGAAGGGTAGAGCCACAGGTCGTAACACATCTGAAATGTAACGTCCACTGTTAAAAGTGCCCTCAATGCGAAAAAGAGGTGACCGAGACGTGTAACCAATAGCACCCCATACCATCACGCTGGGTGATACGCCAGTATGGCGACGACGAATACACGCTTCCAATGTGCGTTCACCGCGATGTCGCCAAACACGGATGCGACCATCATGATGCTGTAAAAAGAACCTGGATTCATCCGAAAAAATGACGTTTTCCCATTCGTGCACATAGGTTCGTCGTTGAGTATACCATCGCAGTCGCTCCTATCTCTGATGCAGCATCAAGGGTAACCGCAGCCATGGTCTCCGAGGTGATAGTCCATGCTACTGCAAACGTCGTCGAACTGTTCGTGCAGATGGTTGTTGTCTTGAAAACGTCCCCATCTGTTGACTCCGGCATCGAGACGTGGCTGCACGATCCGTTACAGCCATGCGGATAAGATGCCTGTCACCTCGACTGCTAGTGATACGAGGTCGTTTGCATCCAGCACTGCGTTCCCTGTTACCCTCCTGAACCCACCGATTCCATATTCTGCTAACAGTCATCGGATCTCGACCAACGCGAGCAGCAATGTAGCGATACGATAACCCGCAATCGCGATAGGCTACAATCCTACCTTTATCAAGGTCGGAAACGTGATGGTACGCATTTCTCCTCCTTACACGAAGCATCACAACAACGTTTCACCAGGCAACGCCGGTCAACTGCTGTTTGTGTATGAGAAATCGGTTGGAAACTTTCATGTCAGCACGTTGTAGATGTCGCCACCGGCGCCAACCTCGTGTGAATGCTCTGAAAATCGAATCATTTGCATATCTCAGCATCTTCTTCCTGTCGGTTAAATTTCGCGTCAGTAGCACGTCATCTTCGTGTTGTAGCAGTTTTAATGACCAGTAGTGTATAACATTGTCACAATTTTCAGCTGTTGTAGAAAGAACATAACAGAAGTGTAGAAAACAAACCATTCCAATACCACCGAAAGAGAGAGTCCTTGGAGCACAGTTACTTCCGAACTTGTCCAATAGCTAAGACAGTGCGGCATATTCTGGAGGAGTGAGTTCAGACCCTGTCGGGATGTCGATATATTTGTTTTACATGTTTTCCCAGATTTATTCGTGACAAATGCTAAGATGATGCCTTAAACATGAGTATACACACTATTTCCTCTCTCCTTGCGTACATGGTTGGAAGCTCGGCATATGATGCATTTATGGACTACAGCCATGAGGATCTACGATGAATCTATGAAACAAAAATTAATAGTCGGAGTAGTATGTTAAAATTACTCTTCCACATGCAATGTCAGGTTTTCCGCTGATTCCACAACAGGAATGCAGGATTGATCCGTGAGTTGGAAATTTTATGTTAGGTCTAATGGGACCAAACTGCTGAGGTAATCAGGCCCTATGCTTATACACTACTTAATCTAACTTAAACTAACTTACGCTAAGGACGACACACACGCCCTAACCCGAAGGATGACTCGAACCTCAAACGGGGAGAGCCGCACAGACCGTGACCAGACGCCATAGACCGCGCGGCTACCCCGAGCGGCCGACCGATCCGTCGAAAAAGAAAACACATCCGAATTGCTTCCTGTGTAATCCGAGCTTCTGCTTCGTACTGGAAGATCTCGACGTCTATGGAAAGTTAATGAGTCTTGTAACCTACGACGACTATCGCCATGTCTCATATGTCACGCGCATGTTCATTACCAGATTTGAAGTATTATGTGCGTGTAAAACATTCCCTACGTGAAGAGTTGCAGTATATTATTGGTTTTCTTGCTCCTAAGAAATGATCATTACTTTTTCATTCCGTCCGTTGACGTATTAGTTAGCAGTAAAGCAGCAGTAGAACAGAAACATCACGTGACTTCGTTGCGTTTAATCTACATCTACAGCTGCATGGATATTCTGCAAACCACATTTAAGTGCCTGACTGAGGGTTCATCGAGCTACCTTCACAATTCTCTATTATTCCAATATCGTATAGCGCGCGGAAAGAATGAACACCTATATCTTTCCGTACGAGGTCTGATTTCCCTTATTTTATCGTGGTGATCGTTCCGCCCTATGTAAGTCGGTGTCAACAAAATATTTTCACATTCGGAGGAGAAAGTTGGTGATTGGAATTGCGTGATAAGATTCCGTCCCTAAGAAAAGCGCCTTTCTTTTAATGATTTCCACCCCAAATCCTGTATCATTTCTGTGACTCTCCCATATTTCACGATAATACAAAACGTTCTGCCTTTCTTTGAACTTTTTCGAAGTACTCCGTCAGTCCTACCTGGTAAGGATCCCACACCGTGCAGCAGTATTCTAAAAGAGGACGGACAAGCGTAGTGTAGGCAGTCCCCTTAGTAGGTCTGTTACATTTTCTAAGCGTCCTTCCAATAAAACACAGTCTTTGGTTAGCCTTCCCCACAACATTTCCTGTGTGTTCCTTCCAATTTAAGTTGTTCGTAATTGTAATACCTATGTATTTAGTTGAATTTAGTGGTTTTAGATTAGTTTGATTTATCGTGTAACCGAAGTTTAACGAGTTCCTTTTAGCACTCATGTGGATGGTCTCACACTTTTCGTTATTTAGGGTCAATTATCACTTTTCGCACCATTCAGATATTTGTTATAAACCTTTTAGCAGTTTGTTTTGATCTTCTGATGACTTCATTAGTCGATAAATGACAGCGCCATCTGCAAACAACCGAAGACGGCTGCTCAGATTGTCTCTCAAATCGTTTATACACATAAGGAACAGCAAAGGGCCTGTAACACTACCTTGGGGAACGCCAGAAATCACTTCTGTTTTACTCGTTGACTTTCCGTCAATTACTACGAACTGTGACCTCTCTGACAGGAAATCACAAATCCAGCCACATAACTGAGACGATATTCCATAAGCACGCAATTTTACTACGAGCCGCTTGTGTGGTACAGTGTCAAAAGCCTTCCGGAAATCCAGGAATACGTAATCGATCTGAAATCCCTTGCCAAAAGCACTCAGCACTTCATGTAAATAAAGAGCTAGTTGTGTTTCACAGTAACGGTGTTTTCTAAACCCATGTTGACTGTGTATCAACAGACCGTTTCGTTCGAGGTAATTCATAATGTTCGAACACAATATATGTTCTAAAATCCTGCTGCATATCGACGTTAACGATATGGACCTGTAATTTGGTGGATTACTCCTACTACCTTTCTTGAATATTGGTGTGACTTGTGCAAGCTTCCAGTCTTTGGGTACGGATCTTTTGTCGAGCGAACGGTTGTATATGATTGTTAAGTATGGAGCTAATGCATCATCATACTCCGAAAGGAACCTAATTGGTATACAGTCTGGTCCAGAAGACTTGCTTTTATTAAGTGATTTGAGTAGCTTCACTACTCCGAGGATATTTATTTCTACGTTACTCATGTTGGCAGCTGTACTCGATTCGAATTCTGGAATATTAACTTCGTCTTCTATTGTGAAGGCATTTCGGAAGGCTGTGTTCAGTAAACCTGCTTTGGCAGGATTTGTCATCGATAGTATCTCCATTGTTATCGCGCAGAGGAGGCATTGATTGTTTCTTGCCGCTAACATACTTCACATACCACCAGAATCTCTTTGGATTTTTTGCCAGGTTTCGAGACAAAGTTTCGTTGTGGAAACTGTTATACGCGTCTCGCATTGAACTCCGCGCTAAGTTTCGAGCTTCTGTAAAGGATCGCCAATTTTGGGAATTTTGCGTCTGTTGTAATTTGGCATGTTTGTTTCGTTGTTTCTGCAACAGTGTTCTAACCCGTTTTGTGTACCAAGGAGGATCAGCTCCGTCGTTTGTTAGTTAATTTGGTACAAACCTCTCAATTGCTGGCGATACTATTTCTTTGAATTTAAGCCACATCTGGTCTACACTTATATTATTAATTTGAAATGAATGGGGATTGTCTCTCAGGAAGGCATCAAGTTAAATTTTATCTGCTTTTTTGAATAGGTATATTTTTCGCTTATTTTTCGAAGTTTATCAGTTGCATTAGCAAGATACATTTCTGTTTGGATATTTTGTTGGTGCTGTCAGGAACAACACACAAAGTAGGATAAAGAGCATCATATAATAGCAGTATGCTGGCGGAAGGTATCGTGTCGCTCGGATTAGTTTAATGTATAGTCAGCACCAGAAACCCTCATATACTTGTCGCTGTTATAACATGAGAACCGACCGGTTCCCGATCGCTTCATTCACTTCATTCGTGGTAACCAACCCTTCCTGACACATCGACGTCCGGTTAGTGCTTCATGGAGTGCAGCTAGCGGCTCAATTTGTTCCGTGCTGACCAGGGCTGTACACGTTCCATTCCCACCTACTATGGCAATGCACGCTACGTTTATCCGACGCCGCGTCGAGAGTCCCCATTAGCGTAAATACAACAAACCTACGTTTGTTTGAAAGCGCTGGTGAAAACGAGGGTAAACCGATAAACACGGAAAGCAACATACTGCCGCCCGTGGAACACAGCTGTTCTTTATCACTGCCACAGCAGCGGCACGCTTTAAAATAGCGCCCGTGCATAAAGACGAACCTACAGAATGTAAAATAACGAAGTGTAACGGATTACAACGCCAAACAGAACAAACAAAGTGGGTACCCACGAAGCTTAAAATTTTGTTTTACTGCAATTAAATTTTGCTAATCTAATCAAATAATTCTTATAATTTTGTAGTTAATTTTATTATGAATTGTGACCGGGAAAAAAAGTAGATAAATTTTACCGCTTCGGTCACGTAATCAGTAAGGATAGGTTAGGATTTCTAACGGAATTCATGTCTCACCGTAAGTGTATGGTGGAAAATTTATTCACCCTTCTGTTTTCAGTGAAATGACTGTTACTCCTTAGAGCGGGCTGCTGATGTTTTCACGTTTTATAACTACACTGCGGTGATCGTCACGAACTGTGATACTGTTCTGCCAAAACATGATGTTAACTATTTAGAATGTATAGGGTTATATGTGCTAGCCATGATATATATATATATATATATATATATATATATATATATATATATATATATATATATATATATATCGAAGCTCTTGGGGTTAAAAACGTCGAAATTGTGTTGGCAGACATTATAGCATTTTAAGCACATCAGCCAAGTTTTACAACCTGGTGATAAGAATATTGTCTCTCTAAACGCATCGTTGAGTGTAGTGCAAAAATTACGGTCGGCTCCTACCAATTGTTCTGCAGAATGTCCTTTGTTCACGTAGATGGAAAATATTGCCACTGTTCTCGTCTTTCTCTTCCTCCTCATTTCTTCCTTCACGACGTACGAAACCATTAAATGTCTGAAAGACGTTGCTGTTTCTACCCTGTTATTGGTTGTTATCTCATGATTCTGTTAAAGAGTGGGAGTGGACTATCACCTGACATAACGAGTAACCTGGGTCTACGTTAATATAAGTGAAACTCAGACTGGACTGTCACCTGACAAAATAACCGGTCTGAGTTTACGAGAATATAACGAAAGTCAGTGTGAGCTACATTCTCACGCAAAATGTTTCCAATAACTAACTGAATATCACGACTTTAAGTGTACATCAGTGTGAGCTACCACCCGACATAACATGTGTTCTATGACTGATAGAATATCATAATTGTAACTGAATGTCAGTATATGTTGTCACCTGACTTGACATATATTTTACAATCGATACTACAATGGCTCAGGCAGTTTCATCTGAGACCCCTGTTTGTGACATAACATAGATTTTCATTATGGTAACCGAAACAAGGTGAGTTATCCCCTGACTTAACAGGTACTCTACGTTTACAGTAAGGTGGCTCAGTGTGTCCCATCACCTGTTGCCCACACTTCTTCAATCTTTTTGTACTACTGATCACTATTAAAGTCAGTGTGTCCTATCACCTGACGTGACAGGTATTGTACAATGGATATTATTTGCGGCTCAGTGTATTTCATCACCTGAGGTCCCATATTTTACTACGGTTTACAATTAGAATCTGAATAAATTGTCACCAGATGTGACATGCATTCTACAATGGACATTATTTGTGGCTCAGAGTGTTTCTTCACCTGAGGCCCCACTTTTTACTGCAGTTTACAAAAACGTTTTGTAGTTAAAAAACGTAGTTCCAATTTGTTCTGGACATTTAATTCGATTATGCTTGCCATCAATGCATCCAACTGCTTGAACAAAATTCCACCACTCGTGAAAGCCACTCGCTATTTCTTCTAAATTTTTCGGATTAGGAGCAGGTACATGTCGCTCACAGATATTCCTCCACATCACATCCACAACTGCCGAGACACACTTACCTACTGTATAAGAATTCAGTCGAAATGTTAGGCCCAAGGACCTAAAAGATATCCCTGCTGCTAAGTATCTGAAACAGTGAAATGTTATTTGAATTTTACTCAGATGATGTGGGTAGCTTCTGTTAGTGATAGTCTAGAAATCTTAAACATACACAAACAATGACAGAACATTTGTTTTAAGAACGGAGTACACCTTCCATGCTGATTTAGACATTAATGTTTCCTTTTTCAGGTGAACAGGATCGGATAACGTGGCAGAACTTGCGAGACTCTTTTAGGAAAAAATATAAGATACAACATGACTCAAAGAGCAGCCAGGGAGCTACTGCATCTGATAAATGGCCCTGTTTAAAGAGCATGCTGTTTTTGAAAGACTATAAGACCTGGGCCCAGCTCAGGAAACTTTCCTGCCACAGAGTAAGAGAATGACCCTTCTCCACATCTTCGAAGTCTCACCACAGCAAGTGAGCAAAGTACAAATGATGGTGAAATGTGTCTCTCTTTAGAAGAACGAGAGGTGTCTGCTTTATGTCGTCTTCTGGGAAAGCAGACAGAAACAGACAAAAACGATCTTGTAAAAAATATTATTATGATTCACAGGCTCTAGACATTGAGAAAAGGAAGAGTGACCTATTTGGGCAACATGTTTCTTGAAAACAGAAATATCAGAATGATGTGGACTACTCCTTCTTCATGAGTTTACTGCCATCTGTCAAACAACTGTATCAACTGGAAAAAGTACGTATGAAAATCTTTGGGGACGTCACCGAAGGCTTAGAAGCTCAGAAATTCAAAAGTGATGATAGGTTGTCAAGTTTTAAGTAAACATACACTGGATGACCTTTACCATCGTTACTGCCGTCACCTTACACATCACCAGGTGCTTCTAATTATGCCCAAGATTCGTCTTCCTTTGTGAGCCTAGTTCAAATGTGTCCTGCTGCCCAACAACCTGATGGTAACTCATTTTATTGGGCTATCCATATTGTACTGTTAATATGTCTATACGCATACGCTAGACGTTTATTTTCCACAATTTTCATCATCATATTAAATGCTGATATTTGTCACTGTTGAACCAAACAATTGTTTCACAGTGGCTTTCAGATCATACATAGAAACTTGCTAATAGTTGCATATTTGCTAATAAAATATAATATTACTGATAAGGAACGTTAACAAATATATATCTAATAAGTATATTTTATTGTAACTGATGCCAGAATTTATTTATAATGTTCTAATATTATTTGCACAGTTATGCCACACACAGTAACTAAAACGCTATCAGCTGGTTTTAACTTTAACTTCATGATTGTAATAGCAAGTTTTCCTTCTGGAGTGATACATTCCCTGAAGTTGGAATGGCCAGTTATATCCTCTCTTATGCCTTCAAGCATCTAGTCAAACGTTTCTATAGACATGCGGTAGTATTCTTTGTACCTGTCTGGAAAATTTCACAGTGGCTGGAAAGTTCTAAATAGTTCTCTCGCAGATCTGTCTTCATTAAAACGATGCACTCAACTACTTTTCCTACGTCTTTTAAGGCGAACGTTCTTATCTAGCCAACACAAAAAATCATCAACCAAATCACTCACGATAGCTTCTCAACAACTGCAACTGCTGACCTATAGCCTGTAACTGAGCCCAGTGCGGAAATTCATTAATAACGACAGTACACTGGGCTGACGGTAAGTGTAATCTCTTCCATTGTTTATCTGAGGACAGCTGGCAGCCGGCGTCCAACGAGCGTCAGTTGCGCGCCGTTACAGGTGCGGTTCTGACCCAGTGTAGGCATTCACGTCGGACGACGCCGGGGCACGTTTATCGCCCTTCACCGGACAGGTTCGGATCGGACGACTTCTGGATACAATGTAGGTGCAGCCTTAACGAGTTGAAATGTATTCGCGTGCTCGTATTTGAGGGTTTTTAGTTCAAATGTTCAAATGTGGCTGAATTCCTAAGGGGCCAAGTCGCAGGGTCATCGATCCCTAGACTTACACACGACGCAAACTAACTTATGCTAAGAACAACACACACACCTGTGCCCGAGGGAGGTCTCGAACGTCCGTCGGGAGGGGCCGCGCAGTCCCTGACATTGCGCCTCTAACCGCGCGGCCTTTCCGCACGGACGTTTCTAGTGGACCGTCATTTTTGTATCAATAGCAGTGCCACACGGTAGACTATTATCGCGCAGTAATGTCCAATATTTTGCAGTAACGCATAATATTGTGGAAATTAATGTGCATTAATGCACACTAATCAATAAATTAATTAACACTCAACGAAGTAATTTCTTAACTACTGAAATGAAAATTAACCAGTAACCAATGTATTGTGGCTAATTCTGTGACGAGCATTCCGAATGGTTTCTTTAACTGCATCTAAACCTCATTGAAAAGCCTGCCACATAGGCAAATATTTTACTTTATGGGCGGCCGGAGTGGCCGAGCGGTTCTAGGCGCTTCAGTCTGGAACCGCGCGACCGCTACGGTCGCAGGTTCAATTCCTGCCTCGGGCATGAATGTGTGTGGATGTCCTTAGGTTAGCTAGGTTTAAGTAGTTCTAAGTTCTAGGGGACTGATGACCTCAGATGTTACGTCCCATAGTGCTCAGAGCCATTTGAACTATTTACTTTATGCAAGATGTATGTTCACCCGATACTGACAGTCAACTTGGAGCTGTGCCGGTAAAATTGTCGGAGGTCTTAGGCAGTCCGTTTCAGCTGACTGCTGCAAATGAAAATTAATTATGATTAATTACGTCGAAATTGTGCATGAGATGGAACCAGGCTTAACGGAAATGCGACCCATTTGACTTTGCCAATATACAGTGGTTGGACGGAAGAATTACATTTTTGATCGGTACTGTCAGCATTCGTATTTTCGTTCATTTCACCTGTCTGTACCTTATATTAGCGTTGTCGGGTTAATTTTTCATTATATTATGACGTAACTACAGAAAAGGAACAATAAAAAAGGAATGAAAGGAAGAGGTCTGGTGGGAATCGTTCCACATTGAGAATACTACTTGAGGCGTAGCGCGGTATACCGATCCTGCCTTGGAGGCGGTAAAGTGGGAGATGTGTCTCAGAGCTGGATAGTGACAGATGGTGACGCGAGACTCGACGCGCATATAGTTTATGTATCAGCCGATAGAGGACAGTATTGGATAGGGGGACTGTGATTTTAGTTTCGATTGTGCCCACTAGAGTGCACTAAAGTAATAGCATGTTTTTCATAAACTGTTCTAGTATTTTCATAATGTGTTATTATGTCTTTTTGTGTATGTAAAATGTTATAAATGTGTTTTAGCAGTATGAATGATGCGTGAGTGTGGTTTAAGGTTAATATGAAGATACTTGTTTAACGAGTTATGTAGTGGGTTTTAGTGTGGGAACATTTTGAACAAGTATGGATGTGGACAAAGGGGATTTTTGTGGAATAGATTTGTAAAGTAAGTTTATGGTAAAGAGAAAGATAATTCAGGCATAAATAACAATAGTAAATAACTTTCTACATAAACAAAACTTCAGCATATTAGATAATTACGTCGGTAAAAAGTGCAGTCGTTAGGTTTACTATTTTGCGATTGGTTATTGATGAAAACCGCGGACTGACGCGGTAGAATGTTGTTTTGCTATTGGCTGTTGAGTAAACTGACCAACGGTAAAGCAATATTCTTCGCGCGCCTTTCTCTGCTGGTAGAGAAGACTTAGAGTATTTTAGAGAGGAGTCGGAGCCTAGCCATGAAACAATTCGGACGTGTGTAGTAGTAGTTCCGATGGAAATGATATAACAGTGTTTCATACATCAAAAGTGTTGTAAAGTGACGGCATAATTATTCCGACGGGTGTGTAGAAATTTCGGAATTTTTAAGTGAATTTTGTGACGAGAAAAGACATAAATTCCGTGTGTCGTATTGAGCATGTCGGTGGCTAAGATCTGTGGCTGTATTAGGTACCGACAGACTTAATATTTGGCGAGCATTCTTAATAAAAAAAGATCCGTATTTTTGTAGGTATTAGGTTTTCGGGAAATACAACACCATAAACTTGCTAACGTGAATGAAAGGGATTGTGAGTGACTGTGTTAAGACCAGCACGGACTTGGTAGTGATACTTGTGCACCTAAGTTTCAGAATAAATTAGTTAAGGACAAAATTTCTAACCTTCCACTTCGTGTAGAAACTTTTTCCCGAAACGTAGATTGTTGTTGTTGTTGTTGTGGTCTTCAGTCCTGAGACTGGTTTGATGCAGCTCTCCATGCTACTCTATCCTGTGCAAGCTTCTTCATCTCCCAGTACCTACTGCAACCTACATCCTTCTGAATCTGCTTAGTGTATTCATCTCTTGGTCTCCCCCTACGTTTTTAACCCTCCACGCTGCCCTCCAATACTAAATTGGTGATCCCTTGATGCCTCAGAACATGTCCTACTAACCGATCCCTTCTTCTGGTCAAGTTGTGCCACAAACTTCTCTTCTCCCCAATCCTATTCAATACTTCCTCATTAGTTATGTGATCTACCCATCTAATCTTCAGCATACTTCTGTAGCACCACATTTCGAAAGCTTCTATTCTCTTCTTGTCCAAACTATTTACCGTCCTTGTTTCACTTCCATACATGGCTACACTCCATACAAATACTTTAAGAAATGACTTCCTGACACTTAAATCTATACTCGATGTTAACAAATTTCTCTTCTTCCGAAACGGTTTCCTTGCCATTGCCATTCTACATTTTACATCCTCTCTACTTCGACCATCATCAGTTATTTTGCTCCCCAAATAGCAAAACTCCTTTACTACTTTAAGTGTCTCATTTCCTAATCTAATTCCCTCAGCATCACCCGACTTAATTCGACTACATTCCATTATCCTCGTTTTGCTTTTGTTGATGTTCATCTTATATCCTCCTTTCAAGACACTGTCCATTCCGTTCAACTGCACTTCCAGGTCCTTTGCTGTCTCTGACAGAATTACTATGACATCGGCAAACCTCAAAGTTTTTATTTCTTCTCCATGGATTTTAATACCTACTCCGAATTTTTCTTTCGTTTCCTTTACTGCTTGCTCGATATACAGATTGAATAACATCGGGTAGAGGCTACAAACCTGTCTTACTCCCTTCCCAACCACTGCTTCCCTTTCATGTCCCTCGACTATTATAACTGCCATCTGGTTTCTGTAGAAATTGTAAATAGCCTTTCGCTCCCTGTATTTTACCCCTTCCACCTTTAGAATTTGAAAGACAGTATTCCAGTCAAAATTTTCAAAAGCTTTCTCTAAGTCTACAAATGCTAGAAATGTAGGTTTGCCTTTCCTTAATCTTTCTTCTAAGATGAGTCGTAAGGTCAGTATTGCCTCACGTGTTCCAGTATTTCTACGGAATCTAAACTGATCTTCCCCGAGGTCGGCTTCTACTGGTTTTTCCATTCGTCTGTAAAGAATTCGTGTTAGTATTTTGCAGCTGTGACTTATTAAACTGATTGTTCGGTAATTTTCGCATCTGTCAACACCTGCTTTCTTTGGGATTGGAATTATTATATTCTTCTTGAAGTCTGACGGTATTTCGCCTGTTACATACATCTTGCTCACCAGATGGTAGAGTTTTGTCAGGACTGGCTCTCCCAAAGCCGTCAGTAGTTCCAATGGAAAGTTGTCTACTCCGGGGGCCTTGTTTCGACTCAGGTCTTTCAGTGTTCTGTCAAACTCTTCACGCAGTATCGTATCCCCCATTTCATCTTCATCTACATCCTCTTCCATTTTCATAAAATTGTCCTCAAGTACATCGCCCTTGTATAGACCCTCTATATACTCCTTCCACCTTTCTGCTTTCCCTTCTTTGCTTAGAACTGGGTTTCCATCTGAGCTCTTGATGTTCATACAAGTGGTTCTCTTATCTCCAAAGGTCTCTTTAATTTTCCTGTAGGCAGTATCCATCTTAAACCCTAGTGAAATAAGCCTCTACATCCTTACATTTGTCCTCTAGCCATCCCTGCTTAGCCATTTTGCACTTCCTGTCGATCTCATTTTTGAGACGTTTGTATTCCTTTTTGCCTGCTTCATTAACTGCATTTTTATATTTTCTCCTTTCATCAATTAAATTCAATATTTCTTCTGTTACCCAAGGATTTCTAAGAGCCCTGGTCTTTTTACCTACTTGATCCTTTGCTGCCTTCACTACTTCATCCCTCAAAGCTACCCATTCTTCTTCTACTGTATTTCTTTCCCCCATTCCTGTCAATTGTTCCCTTATGCTCTCCCTAAAACTCTCTACAAACTCTGGTTCTTTCAGTTTATCCAGGTCCCATCTCATTAAATTCCCACCTTTTTGCAGTTTCTTCAGTTTTAATCTACAGGTCATAACCAATAGATTGTGGTCAGAGTCCACATCTGCCCCTGGAAATGTCTTACAATTTAAAACCTGGTTACTAAATCTCTGTCTTACCATTATATAATCTATCTGATACCTTTTAGTATCTCCAGGGTTCTTCCATGTATACAACCTTCTATCATGATTCTTAAACCAAGTGTTAGCTATAATTAAGTTGTGCTCTGTGCAAAACTCTACCAGGCGGCTTCCTCTTTCATTTCTTAGCCCCAATCCATATTCACCTACTACGTTTCCTTCTCTCCATTTTCCTACACTCGAATTCCAGTCACCCATGACTATTAAATTTTCGTCTCCTTTCACTATTTGAATAATTTCTTTTATATCATCATACATTTCTTCAATTTCTTCGTCTTCTGCTGAGCTAGTTGGCATATAAACTTGTACTACTGTAGTAGGCGTGGGCTTCGTGTCTATCTTGGCCACAATAATGCGTTCACTATGCTGTTTGTAGTAGCTTACAAGCTTTCCTATTTTCCTATTCATTATTAAACCTACTCCTGCATTGCCCCTATTTGACTTTGTGTTTATAACCCTGTAGTCACCTGACCAGAAGTGTTGTTCCTCCTGCCACCGAACTTCACTAATTCCCACTATATCTAACTTTAACCTATCCATTTCCCTTTTTAAATTTTGTAACCTACCTGCCCGATTAAGGGATCTGGCATTCCACGCTCCGATCCGTAGGACGCCAGTTTTATTTCTCCTGATAACGACATCCTCTTGAGTAGTCCCCGCCCGGAGATCCGAATGGGGGTCTATTTTACCTCCGCAATATTTTACCCAAGAGGACGCCATCATCATTTAATCATACAGTAAAGCTGCATGCCCTCGGGAAAAATTACGGCCGTAGTTTCCCCTTGCTTTCAGCCGTTCGCAGTACCAGCACAGCAATGCCGTTTTGGTTATTGTTACAAGGCCAGATCAGTCAATCATCCAGACTGTTGCGCTTGCAACTACTGAAAAGGCTGCTGCCCCTCTTCAGGAACCACACGTTTGTCTGGCCTCTCAACAGATACCCTTCCGTTGTGGTTGTACCTACGGTACGGCCATCTGTATCGCTGAGGCACGCAAGCCTCCCCACCAACGGCAAGGTCCATGGTTCATGGGGGGGGGGGGACGTAGATTAGTGACTTTAATTGCAGCCTGGTTCACGTCGAAGTACAGTCGGTTTCGCTGGGCTTCCCTACTGATGATCTGCTGAGACAATGTTCACAGTTCGGTGCAGGTACGTCGTAAAGGGACGGAAGGAACCGCGCCGCCGCATACTGAACGAACGAAGTGTCGCAGGACACAGGAATTCAGATCGTCGACCAATAAAGCTGAGTTGGCGTACATCACGTAAATGAACCTTTATGTGGATGGTGCCCTTGCAGCCTCTTATTTATAGGAAGTGATTGCAACACATTCACCAGAACGGTGGGCCAAGTAGCAGAAGGCGCGCAAAGATTCGCAGAAACTGGTACTAAACGAGAGACCTGCCAAATTAGTTATTAACGTCATTATTTCGGGTAAAATGACCTAGACAAGATAACTCATGGTACAATTAAGAACATGGGACAATTAAGAAACACCGTACTTTCTTGCATTTGTCGTACGACGAAACATTGTTACCTAAAGTAAGTTGTTATAGGCCAGACTAGAGTATCACACGAACTAAGATATTGAGGAAGTGCAACCGCATACATTGCTGGACCGTATTTCAGCGGGTCTGATTGATGAGGCGAAAACTAAAAATAACGTGACTGTATTTGACTTTTTTTCCAACTGTATCTTGATTTGGCAGTGAGACTAGGACGGATCAGTAGGTCAAGTATATAAAAAAGCTGTGACTTTGGATCTTACTACTGTGCCCGACAAAGGCGATATAACTGCTATTTGGAGAAATCTGAAGCCATCGTCGACGAGTCTTTGCAGGTCGCTAAGATTTAAAATTTTGAGAGTCTATGGGCAATATTCGTGCTGAGTAGCAATAAGTGGGAAACCAGACTGAATTGTTTGTTCCTTTTCATAGTGCTGACAGTGACTGAAAAACAGCGGTTAAATATCAGTTGGTTTTCAATACGGTCGACGGCAAAGAATAAAATGCGGTGACACTTTATTGTTGCCTGAGTGTGGTTATATTTATAAGGAAGCATAGCAGCGTTTGAATAATAGTGATTCACTTGCGGATAGGGACATCACCTCCGCAAACCTTACTCTCGGAATGCCTGGATAAGTTTTAAGGAATGCTTTATACCTTAAATTTAGAAGAACGCCGATGATTAAATGGAGAAAACATGATGAGCTCGGTCTGCAGATCGGCAATAGCATTTCGCGGCTCGCAAAGTGAAAATTCAAAGCTCTCTCAAACGTAATTTCAGTTAGCTGACTGACGTTTCCAAAGAGGGACCGGCCACAGCAAATAATGCTCATACTGTTAGATGCGTTTCTGGTGATGGTCCCTTAACTGCACAAGTTTTGAAGATTTATGAGACGTTAGCGGCGAAATTATTATACTCTCGGTACGCGATGTCGACAACAGCCAACATACTTTTGACGAACAGCTATGCCATAATCGAAGCTGCTTCGATGTCGATTGGTCGGCTGTCTGAAGAACGCATGAAACTCGACATAAGGATATCTAGTATCACGGTGAAGATTTTAAACGGAAATATTCCCATGAGAAAACAATGTATGACGTATTCCGTCGGCCTCTGCCAACTTCAGATCCCCTCATCTCAAGCTTCCAGAAAATTACAATTGCAGGAGATAAACAAATGGCACTTGATGTTAAAGCTATCCAAACCATCTAGCAGTAGGTAACCCGACAGCGACCCCTGTGATATCGATAATGATACAAGCAACGAATGTGATTACGATTTCGACTGAAAAATGTTAACTGTCAGTTACAATATTTTATTGCGACAATTCTGAGTTCTAATTAGTTATCATCATCATCAGTTATCTGCTATATTAGCAGGTCCTTTGCCTCTCCATTTTCTGCGATCCATTGCTTCCTTCTTAAGGCTGCCCTATGTTGTACCGTCCATCATGTCATCCAGTATCTGGAATCTCTTCCTTCCTCGCTTCCTTTTCCCTTCTACATAACGTTCTAAAACTGTTTTTATCAGTCCGTCATTCTATTTTAATATATGCTCAATCCAATTTCTTTTTCTTCGCTTTATTACTGTGTTTTCTCTCCCACTCTTCTCAATACCTCTTCATTTTTTACTCTGTCCATCCAACTTATTCTTTCCATCCTCCGCCATGTGCAGATCTCAAGAGCCTCCAGCCTTTCTCTGTCTTTCTTCCTCGTAGTCCATGTTCCAGCGCCATATAGAAGAATACTCCACACAAGACATTTTATGAGTCTTTTCCTGAGTTCTCTGTCCAGACCGCTGCAGAAAGTTCTCCTTTTCTTATAAAACGTCTCTTTTGCCATTGCTATCCTTGTTTTTAATTTCTGTGGTCCACTTCCAGTTGGTGTCTATCCTGCTTCCAAGATACTTAAAATTTTGCACCTCTTCTAGTATTTCTCCATTCATCATAATTTTTATTTCCATATTTCCTCCTAGTGCCAATACTTTTGTTTCATGTGTTAATTTTCATTCCATATTTTTTTTCCGTTAGTTTCAATGGTGTCCACCAAATCCTGTAATTCTGTTTCCCCTGTGGCTAGAAGGACCATGTCATCAGCAAACCTCAAACACCCTACTCTTCTTCCTCCAATTACTACGCCTTTGTCATCTAACGAGCATTGGTCAACCACATTTCCCAAGTAGAGGTTGAAAAGAGTAGGTGATAGACAGCATCCTTATCTTACTCCTTTTCCTAGTCCGATCCAGTTTGTACTTTCTCCTCTCACTTTAATTGAAACTTTTTGATTAAGATATAACTGTTCAGGTTTTCCAGACCACTCTCCTTTCCCTCATTATAGTCGCCAGCTTCTCCCAACGCACACTGTCAAATGCCTTTTCTATATCGATGAAGCACATATATAGGTCACTTCCTTTTTCAATAAACCTTTCTCGCAAGATTCGTAGGAGCCCTATTGCATCTCTGGTGCCCGTATTCCGTCTAAAGCCAAACTGCTCCTCGCCAATATTCTCCTCCATTACTTTCTCAAGTCTTTTATTAATTATTCTTAACATCACTTTGGCTGCATGTGAAATGAGCCTGTTTGTCCTGCGCTCGCTGCATTTCTTGGTTCCTTGTTTTTTTCGGTAATGGAATCATCGGAAGGTTAGTTATCGCAGTCCTCAAAATACCTTATACGTGTTAAAAGTTTTACTGAAAACAGTTAAATTAGTAAATTTTGATCCGCCAAATTGAAAACGCCATTTTGAATATTGTAATACTGACATCGAATTTGTAATCAGCTACGCCAAACATTTAAAAAAGGAACAAAGCTTTTTAGGATTTTAAATCCATTTTCTATTACGTACAGGGTTTGAAGCGAGTTGGCCCAATGTGTAAAAGAAAGAGAAAGCGCTCCACTTTCTGTGGACGGTGTGTTATATTGACTACACCGACTAATTACAGCCGGCCGGAGTGGCCGAGTGGTTCTAGGCACTTTAGTCTGGAACCGCGCGACCGCTACGATCGCAGGTCGAATCCTGTCTCGGGCATGGATGTATGTGATGTCCTCAGGTTAGTTAGGTTTAAGTAGTTCTATGTTCTAGGGGACTGATGACCTAAGCTGTTAAGTCCCATAGTGCTCAGAGCCATTTGAACCATTTTTGACTAATTACAAGGGCGTTCAGTAGATAACACAAAACACTTTACTCTGAAAGGAGGTTGATTTTATTCAGGATTCCAATGCACCATCTCATTCCCCATTCCTAGGCTACAAAAGCCTATTTTTCAACGTATCTCCAATCAATGCAACATCCTTGTGCCAGCTTACTGCGATGGCGTGCATGTCCGTCTACTGGTCGATCTTGAACCAGCGCCTTGCTGCATAAATAACCACCCCCATCATCCACGGACTTCTTCCCATGGAGTACCTCCTTCACGGGGCCAAACAGATGGAAGTCGGAAGGTGCACGATCCGGGCTGTAGGCATGAGGAAGAACAATCCAAATTTTGTGAGCTCCTCTCGGGTGCACAAAATTGTGTGAGGCCTTGTGTTGTCATAGAGAATGAGACGTTAGTTTGATTGTGATATTACGATCTCTTCGAATGAGAGTGTCCGCACGTTTCAACGTTGCAGGAGTCACAGGTGCGTGCGGCCTGCCGGCACGCGAGAGATCGGATAGATTTGCGCGACCTTGTTGCTATGTTAACAAACACCTTCCCCGAACACTCACCATGCTTTTGTTCGCTGCCATGTCTCCGTAGACATTCTGCAAGGGCCTTTAAATATTTAACATGCTCTGGTTTTTCGCCAAAAGAAAATGACAGCTCTCTGCTTGGAATGCACCTACTTTACAGACGCCATTTTGAAGGCTATGTATGGCGCTAGCACCTGTCGGAACTTCATGGAAGTCCAGGGACTGAAGCGAGAATATTCTAAGATATCCCACAACAAACTCCACATCTTTTCAACCGAAGGTGGTCGCGTATGCGTTGCCTTACTTATTGAGTGCCCCTCGACCATGGAATCAGCACCTAGAAGTAACTGATGTAGCATTTGTTTATAGTTGGAAAATTTGAAAAAAGTGTGCAATCATGAATCAGAGAGTGGAACTGTGTGACGGAAAGCGGACAAAAAATGGTTCAAATGGCTCTGAGCACTATGGGACTTAACTTCTGAGGTCATCAGTCCCCTAGAACGAAGAACTACTTAAACCTAACTAACCTAAGGACATCACACACATCCATGCCCCAGGCAGGATTCGAACCTGTTACCGTTGCGGTCGCGCGGTTCCAGACTGTAGCACCTAGAACCGCCACTCCGGCCGGCTGAAAGCGGACACTATCACTAATATCCGATTTATATGAAAACTGTGAAACTCGTGTTACATAATATGGAAGTTAGCCTTTCTTTCTCCAATTTGTAACACAGCGTGTCCTCCTACAAAACTTTTATTTTGAGCCAGTAGCTCACTGAGAGAGCCGCGCGGGATTAGCCGAGCGGTCTGGGGCGCTGCAGTCATGGACTGTTCGGCTGGTCCCGGTGGATGTTCGAGTTCTTCCTCGGGCATGTGTATGTGTGTTAGTCCTTGGGATAATTTAGGTCAAGTAGTGTGTAAACTTAGTGACTGATGATCTTAGCTGTTAAATCCCATAAGATTTCACGCACATTTGAACATTCTCTCTGAGAGAGGTAAGAACTGTGTAATATTCTGACGAGAAAACTTACTCGTTGCAATACAGTCTGCACTTATTAATTTTAGCATTTATATGGTATTCGTGTCCAATCGGAAGGCGGTTTTTTCGGTATGAACGCCGTTCGCGAGAACAAGTAGTTTCAATGAAATGAATACTAAATGAAATAAATAACAACATTTGTGCTAAGAAATTTGTGATAGAGAAGTGTACCTGTTTTTCATACGGGCTTGTAGTCATAATCTGTAATTTTTCAGTATGAAAGTACAGTGAAGTTATTTGTCAAACAGTTGCCCTCATTTAGTTAGTCGGTGTGAAGAGAAGAACAGGCTTACAGCAGCTGAGCAGTCAACAGAGAAAAGTTCAGGGACACACCTATTAAATTCAATTCTTACAGATTTTCTAGAGTAAGTTTCATTTTTCGTGACTCTAGACTGGGTAGTGAGTATGTGGACCTTAATGTGGTAAATAAAACGGGAAATGTGCAAAAATAAACCATGCCACATCACCCTCGTACTCCTGCAATTTCCTTTTTCGCTTTTCGGAGAACTCATTGTTTAGTAGTGCCGAAGAGTTACGATTAACAATCCTGCGTTCCCGCTGTTGGGTTCTCTAAAGTCGGAGAAATAATTCCATATTTATTCGATTTTATAAGCTTTCATTGTTAAATCCTTTTGACTCCCTAAAGGTGTTCTGCACATCCCTGCGTTGTTATTAGTTCATCCTTTCTTGAGACTCTCTAAAAGCATGTCATAAAATTTCCCTTGTCACTTGGGCAAGTGCTAACAAGTCGAGATTTTCAGACCAATTCTACAAAGCTGAAGCTCGGTACTAAACTTATTTAAATTGTTCGAGAATGCCCTTCTGTATTTCCCAGCGGTAACATCTACTTTGCTGCTTCTTTTAACTTGTTGAGCATGAAAAGCAGTAATGGTGCATGGAAGTTCTGCATGCCTTCATTTTTTGCTCCAGGTAAGGTGATGAAACTTTCTAAACAAGATTACTTGCGTGTCCTGCAGGTATTCTAAGGGTCGCTGCTATTTGTTTCGCGAGTTTAATATCACTGAACTTCTGCTGCCGTCGTGGTGGAAGACTCAACTTTACGTTCTGATTATACGACGAACAAAGGCACTCCAACGTCTTAGAGAATTAGCTCTGGGAATATCAACAGTCGAAGCGACAGTAATCTGAAAAAAAGTAGCTGGCCTCCGGGGAAATAATGTAATACCATATTTTGCGTATCCTTCGATTCGAATTTTTCTCTGTCAAAGTTTTCGGACGCCATATACGTTCTGCACTTCCAGTACTTATTCGGGCTACAATTATCTTTCTTTCACTGAAATACTCTCCATCATCCTTAGCGTGAACCATTTTCTTAGGACTTTAATGAATTCAAATTATGTTTCATCTCTAGTTCTCACTACTGCTATTTCGAGACACAACCACAACGATCTAACGTACAGTGGACCGCAGAACTCAGAGATAGAAGAACCCTTTAGTACACTCGAAATCGGTTGGTCTATCTGTCTACATAGTCATACGGGATCTCATTTTGCAAAAGCTACCTGATCCACATATTTAATAAAAGTAAACATGGTTTGTAATACGGTGTAATGCGAAGTTTATTTAATCTTGCGGTTAGCTAATTTCGACTAAGCGTCTTTGGCACTTTTTCTTGTCAATATTTTCCACATGTTTCTCTCCTCGCAAATTTTGCGGCGAATCTCCACGTATTTTACATTACCAGTGCATTCAATTTTCAACGTTCTATAGCACCAAATCTCAAATGCATATCTTTTCCAGATTTCCACAGTCCATGAGTAACTTCCATACAATTCCTCCATTCTTTCTGTGTTCCATCTTCTTCAGATGATATTCTTTCATTGTAATTCTGAGTGATTTGAAAATGACTTGACATACGAATGTTACAAATGTGTTTGACAATGCCGCTTTGTCGAAATTACCTACTCATACAATTAAATAAACATCACATTTCAGCCTACTACATATCACTTCACGTTTATTAAGCATCTGGAGGCTACGTATCCCCAGAAATACAACATTTTATGATTCATGTACATCACCCTAAGACTTTAAAGAAGATGATCTTGGCTCGGAGCAGATTTGAAAATATCTTCAGTTAGCAGAAAAGATGCCTAATGCACCATTCCAGGGGTCACTGGGTCTAACATCTCCCTTTTCCTTTTTCTTTATTTTTCATTTCTTCATGCGGGGCGCCCTGAATTTCTTCTGTGGCAACCTCTTCGTGTTAGAGTAACACTTACACTGAACGTCCTCAATTAGTTGTTCGATATATTCCAATCTCCCTAAAAGTAACGTCTAAGTTATTCCTTACGATCTTAACATATATTCTGTCATCCTGTCACTTTTTCTTGTCAGTGTTTTCCGCATGTTTTCCTCCTCGCCGATTCTGCGTCGAACCTCCACGTTTTTTTTAGAAGTGTATCCCATTTTCAACACCCTATAGTACCAAATCTGAATCGCAACTTTTCCAGATATCCTACAGCCCACGAGTTCGTTCCATACAATTAGTGGCACCAAATGTACACTCTCAGAAATTTATTCTTCAAATGAAGGCTTGTGGTCTAATGGCTAGCGTCGTTGCCTTTGGATCACGGGGTCCTGGTTTCGATTCCTGGCCGGGTGGGGGATTTTCCCTTCTCGGGGACTGGGTGTTTTTGTTGTCCTCGTCATCATTTCATCATCATTTAAGAAGTGACGAGACTGGAAATGGAGAGATAGGTAACTTGTGCGAGCGCTGGTGACCACGATGTTGAGCGTCCCACAAGCCAATGTCATCATCATCAAATGAAGGCCAATGTTTGGTAAGAGTTTTACTTCTTTTGGCTAAGGACGGCCCCCTTTCCTCTTCTAGTTTACTTTGAATGTCCTTCTTGCTTCATTGTGTTCTATTTTGCTTCCGACGTATCACAATTAATTGATATGGTGTACTTTGTGGTCCGTATTTTAATGTTACGTTTATCGCTACCCCATTTCTGCTACTGCGTGTTACCTTCCCGATTCCTCTTTTCACTCTGAATCGTTATGTGTTAACTTTATACTTTTTATTCCATTCCACAAGCCCTGTAACTATTCCTCACATTCAGAGAGCGTAGAATAGCCATCAGTACATTTCATCACTGATATATTTTCGCCATGAATTTTATTGCTTTTTCTGAACTTTTATAGTTTCCATCATTGCCTCTTCGAAGTATACATTGACCAGTAGACGCGAAAAACTATACCACTGCGTTATTCCATTTCTGATCCGAGCACTTAGTTATTTGTATTCTGTTCCCAATTTTTCCCACTTGGTTCCCTTACATTATGTATATTACTTGTCATTCCTTACAACTCGCACCTGTTTTCCTGATAATGTTGAACATCTTGCACCATTTTACAATATCGAACGATTATTCTAGGTCAACTGCTATTGTAAACGTGTCTTGATTTTTCTTAAGCCTTCCTTCCAGTATCAAGTGCTGCGTGACAGCTGCTTCTCTGGTGCCTTTACCTTTCCTAAAACCCACATATCGTCATCCAACGCATCGTAAACTTCCTTTTCCGTTTTCCGTATATTACGTGTTATCTCCACCAAATTCCACTACTGTTACTTCCAGAATCAACTGCTCAGATTCACCGTGGATTGTTATCCTGTTGGTTGAACTGCTTATAGCCATGCGAGACTTGCAGTATCTGCTCTCACAGTAACAACAAGAATACTTTACCGCCCATGACAAAGGTGATAGCGGGTTTTTCTCCAACCCTGCTTTTGTTTCATCTTCTTAACATGATGTTCTCGGGAAACTTTGGAAGTATTTTCTATACCATCATAAATTAACGAGATCCAGTGGTTCAAGTTGCGGTACTTATGGACGTAAAGTAAAAAAAGTAATATTCGATCTGCGGCAAAGGTCTGGATTTAACTGAAGTATTGAACTCTTTGCAAGTGTACAGGAATCACTTAAGGGTTCTGAGGTCACTGAGGTGCTTATTAGTCAGCCTTTCTTCACAAATAAAAATTAATGACGCATTGTTCTGTATGAATGGCATTTAAAGTGCGTACTGGCAATCTTCAAACGGAAATTATTTGATGGTACCACCTGGCAATGTAAGCATCTTATAAATTTTTTTTTGTCATAGGAATTTCTTTGAACTGGCAAATCAAACACTGGCTTTTTTGGCATACTGTAGTTGTCGTCCAAAAATATTGCGCATTTTGATCTGTTTTTCTGAAGAAGTTACATTGCGTTAGATGGGAGGCGATTTTGTGTTAACCTTATATTATTTGTACTTAAGTGTAGTGTTTGTGTATCAAAGTACGTAAATATACCGAAGTGAACTATAAAAATTCTATTGGCCTATACAATTCGTTTTATACAAACAGCACCCCGTGCTATCAGAGGAATAAGGAGGGAAACCGCTGAAAAATGCACTAGTCAGACCACAAAAAAGTCGAATATACTCCTTTTTAAAAGATACCGACAGAAAAGTGGGGAAACAGCTGCCTCAATCCTCATTCCGCCATCCTCACCAAAAATTTTGGCATACGAACATCGTAACGTTCTGAAAAATAATCTGCTTAATAATACATGATTAAATGAACGAATGAATATATTCACCAGCTGATTTTACTCACAAACTTTCTTTAAAATATCTCTTCTTCGTAATACATTGAATGAATGCTTGTCCATACAAATACATGTATTGTGTTGCCTCTAATGCAGTAATGGTGGAACGCGATATACTCTGGTCTCTCTTAAGAAATGTAAATATGCTAGCTACAGGCTCAGTGGTGCGCAATGCTGGCTGTAATACATTGAAATGTACATGAAATTCTTTTGGCTGATAAATGGAAACATTTAAGAAAATCAAACGTATTTGAAAAATATGTGACCTGGACAGGGAGGCGGTACTTATTGTGGTAGTTTACTGACACTGATGGTTTTGGAAATTATAGCAGACGTTAAGTGTGGGTTTTCAAACTATCTGACAATTGAAATTACTTTACTCAGAAAATTACATCATATTTACTAATCGATCCACAAAGAATGAGATTTACACAGCAAGTATTTTCTAACCTCATTAAAAGAGCGTAAATACAAATCATAAAATTACATATTCCTGTGTTAACAAATCTTAGGAACATTACGAAAGTGAAATATCTGACTAGCCTTTTCATCAAATCAGTTTCCGTACATTCTGAGGTTACTCAACAATTACAAATTATCAGCCAAGTCATCTACACTAACGCGCTGGTAAAACGAGAATCATAAATATTTAATTTTAGTTATACATAAGTATTATTGTCTTATTCGCAGCACCACATAGAAGTGTAGGCCTGTAGACTCCTTTCAACATATTCGGGCCTTTTTTGCGCTAAAAGACAGTAGCAGAGAAACAGTGTTGATGTAAGAGGTAGGAGAATGTGCCAGTGGGGGAGAAAGAGAGGGGAAGCAATGATGATGGGAGACAGAAAGTGGAAGGCAGTGAAAGAGACAGAGAGAGGAATGAAAACTGCAGTGGATGCCAAAGAGAGTGGAGACCGTGGAAATGAGGAAGAGTCGTGAACATTAGTAGGCTGGGGGTGGGGTTCCCCCCGAACAGGCAACAAACGTGCTAAAATTTCCTGGTCTAGGGCTTAAAACCCTACGACCCACCCGCAACACCAAGTATGGGGAAGGGACAATGCTGTTTGAAGAGAAAGACACTAGACTGTAGGCGCGGAAGAAAGAAACTGTGGCAATGGAGAGAAAACAACGGACAAAGACCATGGCATTTTGATAGAGATACACTAAATGATCCAGAGAATGAGGTAGAGGTACGCAAGAGCGAGAGGAAGAAGAGAAGACAGTGAGAGTGGCAAAGACAGACTGGAGAGTAATACGAATGGGAGAAAAGTGAGATACTGGCAGAGAGACATCATAGGGAGTGGCAGTGAGACGAAGATGCTCAGTATGAAAGCTTCTTTACAAATACAGAGTGTTAAGAGGACCTATAATGTTCTCTGTTAAAAGAGGGCGAATATGTTCGCATGCTGAAGTTTTTGGTAAAGGAAGAGGAATGTGGTCTGAGACAGCTGTTTCTCTACTTTCGTGTTGTTGTTGTGGTCTTCAGTCCTGAGACTGGTTTGATGCAGCTCTCCATGCTACTCTATCCTGTGCAAGCCTCTTCATCTCCCAGAACTTACTGCAACCTACATCCTTCTTAATCTGTTTAGTGTATTCATCTCTTGGTCTCCCTCTACGACTTTTACCCTCCACGCTGCCCTCCAATGCTAAATTTGAGATCCCTTGATGCCACAGAACATGTCCTACCAACCGATCCCTTCTTATTGTCAAGTTGTGCCACAAACTTCTCTTCTTCCCAATTCTATTCAATACCTCCTCATTAGTTATGTGATCTACCCATCTAATCTTCAGCATTATTCTGTAGCACAACATTTCAAAAACTTCTATTCTCTTCTTGTCCAAACTATTTATCGTCCATGTTTCACTTCCATACATGGCTACACTCCATACAAATATTTTCACAAAGGACTTCCTGACATTTAATTCAATACTCGATGTTAACAAATTTCTGTTCTTCAGAAACGCTTTCCTTGCCGTTGCCAGTCTATCCTCTCTACTTCGACCATCATCAGTTATTTTGCTCCCCTAAGAGCAAAACTCCTTTACTACTTTAAAGGTATCATTTTCTAATCTAATTCCCTCAGCATCATCCGACTTAATTCGACTACATTCCATTATCCTCGTTGTTGATGTTCATCTTATATCCACCTTTCAAGTCACTGTCCATTCCGTTCAACTGCTCTTCCAAGTCGTTTGCTGTCTCTGACAAAATTACAATGTCATCGGCCAACCTCAAAGTTTTTATTTCTGCTCCATGGGTTTCAATACCTACACCAAATTATTCTTGTTTCCTTTACTGCTTGCTCAATATACAGATTGAATAACATCGGGGAGAGGCTACAACCCTGTCTCACTCCCTACCCAACCACTGCTTCCCTTTCGTGTCCCTCGACTCTTATAACTGCTATCTGGTTTCTGTACAAATTGTAAATAGCCTTTCGCTCCCTGTATTTTACCCCTGCCACCTTCAGAATTTGAAATAGGGTATTCCAGTCAACATTGTCAAAAGCTTTCTCTAAGCCTACAAATGCGAGAAACGTAGGTTTGCCTTTCCTTAATCTTTCTTCTAAGATAAGTCGTAAGGTCAGTATTGGCTCACGTGTTCCAACATTTCTTCGGAATCCGAAGTGATCTTCCCCGAGGTCGGCTTCTACCAGTTTTTCTATTCGTCTGTAAGAAATTCGCGTTAGTACTTTGCACCTGTGACTTATTAAACTGATAGTTCGGTAATTTTCACATCTGTCAACACCTGCTTCCTTTGGGATTGGAATTATTATATTCTTCTTGAAGTCTGAGGGTATTCCGCCTGTCTCATACATCTTGCTGACCAGGTGGTACAGTTTTGTCAGGACTGGCTCTCACAAGGCCGTCAGTAGTTCTAATGGAATATTGTCTACTCCCAGGGCCTTGTTTCGACTCAGTCTTTCAGTGCTCTGTCAAACTCTTCACACAGTATCGTATCTCCCATTTCATCTTCATCTACATCCTCTTTCATTTCTATAATATTGTCCTCAAGTACATCACCCTTGTATAGACCCTTTATACACTCCTTCCACCTTTCTGTTTTCCCTTTTTTGCTTAGAACTGGGTTTCCATCCGAGCTCTTGATATCATACAAGTAGCTCTCTTTTCTCCAATGGTCTCTTTAATTTTCCTGTAGACAGTACCTGTCTTGCCCCTAGTGAGATAAGCCTCTACATCCTTACATTTGTCCTCTAGCCATCCCTGCTTAGCCATTTTGCACTTCCTGTCGATCTCATTTTTGAGACGTTTGTATTCCTTTTTGCCTGTTTCATTTACTGCATTTTTATATTTTCTCATTTCATCAATTAAATTCAGTACCTCTTTTGTTACCCATGCATTTCTACTAGCCCTCGTCTTTTTACCTACTTGATCCTCTGCTACCTTCACTATTTCATCCCTCAAAGCCACCCATTCTTCTTCTACTGTATTTCTTTCCCCCATACCTGTCAACTGTTCCCTTATGCTCTCCCTGAAAATCTGCACAACCTCTGGTTTAGTCAGTTTATCCAGGTCCCATCTTCTTCAATTCCCACCTTCTTGCAGTTTCTTCAGTTTTAATCTACAGTTCATAACCAATAGATTGTCTTCAGAGTCCACATCTGTCCCTGGAAATGCCTTACACTTTAAAACCCGGTTCCCAAATCTCTGTCTTACCATTATATCATCTATCTCTACTTTCCTACCATTGTCTTTTAAAGAGGAGCACATTCGTCTTTTCTGTGTTGTGACAGGAACATTTTTCAACTGGTTTATAAACAGCTGTCTTATATGAGTGATCTTTATCAAATCCAATCATTTATTTGCTGTATCTCATTCCTACTCAGGATGGTGACAAGTCTGCGGTAAATTGTAGAAAATTATGTAAGGAGTCTCACAGGGTTCTAATTGCTAACTTTTGTTGAGGCAGCTTCCTTGCAGAAAGACCTAAGAAGAGAATATTTTAATTTGTCTAGAGAAACACGCGGAAATAAAGATGTATTAAATGAATGCGAACATTAAATGTTATAGGGCTAAAGTGTTTAGCATGTTATCAGATCCATATGAATTTTTTAGTCATAGTGATGTTCCTTATTTCACTTGGGGATGTCAGCTTAATTTTATTTCAATAAATGTGTCAAATGTCTTTTATAATACGAATGAGAGGAATGAAAACTTCAGTAGATGCCAAAGAGAATGGAGACAGTGAAAAGGAGGAAGAGCGGCGAACATTTGTAGGCTGGGGGTGGGGATCCCCTGAAACAGACAACAAACGTGGTAAAATTTCCTGGTCTAGGGATTAAAACCCTACAAACCACCCGCAACATTTATGCAGTGTACTGTTTTGTTTCTCTTCTGATTTGCAGGAATTTTCCCACCTACTTTTGAAAGGTGCTAATTTTAATATTATTCTATAAATTATAAATAAATAATAATAATAAATAAATAATAAAAATATTATTATATAAATTATACATATCATTTCAGTTGTTTCATCATTATATAAATTATGTAATATCAACAGTAGCTGTTCCACAGGAACAATCTCTTACGATACTGTAATTGTCTTTAAGAGAAATCAATTTCCTCTACCATTTTATCGTTCTCTGTCCATATTTTAACAGTATTCCGTACTGTTTTGATTTTATCGCCTGATCTCTCAGTTTCAGACAAGATGTGCATACTTCTGGACTATCTACAACTCTTCGTAGTATATGTTACAACATTATTCCCAATATAGAAGTATTTCTGTTTCAATACTTCCTCCGCATTATTTTTGTACATTTCCCGTTTTCCTATGGGAGATACTGTCATACCTGTGGTGACTCACAATTTCTTCAGTGAGCACCATTTACTGAATTTAATTAGGTTTTTGGAACAAAATTATCAGAAATTAATACAAAGTAGTTAAGGTACATTGAACTTAGAGACAAATTTAAACTAATAGTAAACTTCATTACAGTTAGCGTTTTTAAGCTTTCTTTGATATGTTGAGTTGTTTCATCACTAATCAGTTTCGCAGTTTTCTTTGTTTCCAAGTAACACATGACTCTAGTTTGTGTTATATATGTAACTAAGGATCATGCTCTGACGGTTGCTTTACCAGACAGGATAGCCATGCTTTCCGTTAATACCCAACGTTGTAGAAATACATTGTCTATGAGGCTACTACTGTCCCAGGAAAACTTGGCCAGGGCAATTTATGACTCATAAGTTTAGTAGTGACTAACAGTACTGCCTTTGCACTTTCCTTGACAGATTTCCTTAAGAAATTTATATTAAAATCATCAAAAATTAGTAACCTCTCTACAAGCATATGCTTTCGTATTCTGATCTATACTAAATTAATTCATTTCTATGCTTTTTTATTCCTGTCTTATAAATGTCACAACTCATACAATCATTCCGCAGATACATGAATTTGCAGCTAATTCGTAACAACTTGCATTAAGATTTTCTATCATTCTCTTTTCATGGTGTTCAGAGAGGTAGAAGGAATCAGTTGGTTTCTATGCTCTTCAAAACAACTGAATAACTCATTTTGTTTATTTCTTAAACCGCTATTATTCTGAGGAAGCTAGACTATAATACCTTTCTTTGTTTTCATGTAAGATGGGGCAGAAGCTTATGTTGATAAAGGTACTTTTAAGACTCTATGAATGGTGAATCCGCCTAAAGCTGGTGTCTCACATGACCCCAGTAATAATGGAAGTTGCCTTTGTGTGGTGGTGAACGCCACAGTTACCACAGGATGGGCGTGCATTTCTTTAATACCCTTTTGTTCTACGAATGTGTGACTTATAAAGCTACTACTATCTGCAACAAATAAGAAAGTTGCTAATTCGTCCTTCCCTTCTTTTACTCAGGGGTAGACATCTTTCTATAGTAACTAGTAGAGCACAACCAACATGAGATTTTGCGTCCATCTCAAAAAGCGCCGCGCCGTGTAGCCGCGTGGTCTAGGGCGTCCTGTCACGGTCCGCGCGGCTCCCCCCGTCGGAGGTTCGAGTCCTCCCTCGGGCATGGAAGTTTGTGTTGTTCTTAGCATAAGTTTAAGTTAGGATAAATAGTGTGTAAGCTTAGGGTCCGAAGACCTCAGCAGTTTGGTCCCGTAATGCCTTACCACAAGTTTCCAATTTTTTTCTCAAAAAGCAGTCTGTGTATGCATTTCCTAGTGGAGTTAATCAAATTTTGATCATGGAGCCTTACGAAACCTATACAGTTCCAAGTGTGCGTGCTCGTTAGCTGCTCCAAGTTTGCTCATATCTTCCCTGATACAGTATTTTTTCAATTTTTAGCCAGCGTATTTCCAACTCCCTGAACTACCATCACCTGATTTCCACTGTTTTAATCCTTAAACATTATTCCTACGTTTCCTGTTACTTTACAAAAACCAACATTTGGTCTATAAAGTAGGTGAACTGGTAACCAGAACGCATTTTCTCCTGTAGCCGCTGACCTACACCCCTCCCACGACTCCTACCTAGCAACAGACGTTTTTCTCTTCCTGTTCTGGCTTATCTGTAAGTTTTCTAACACTGTAACATGATACCGTATATCCCCCTAAACCTGTATGAAGCTCGTCCTTGGCTACTTGTAGTAGCGGGTGAAACATACCGCTTAAATGAACGTCGAATTTGCTACTAAAATTTTCTTGAGCCCACCCTTTGCTTGCCATTAGTGAGTGCCCAGCAGCTATTGCCTTCTTCCTCGTTTTACTGTCAAATTTTCATATTTTGGGTTTCTTAATTCTGCCTGAAGAATACCGTAATTCAAATTTTGCGTTGCTTAATTCTTCTTAAAGAACAGAAATCTTCATCTCGTTATCCTCGATTTATCGGCATTTCTTTCATAATCTGCAATTCCATGGAGGTGCCTCATTTGAACCTCGTATAATTGCAACAGTTAACCAGCCGTTACCATGTTGAAAGGTAACGTTATTTTAAAGGCTGAAATTAAACGTTAGTCCTACAATACTGCTGCTCCGTCCAATAATGCTTTGACAGCAACAGTTTTCAGTGTTGTTTTTTCTTTGTCTCCAGCGGTCGTTGCCAATTGTGTGTCTTCTAATTTGTACACTACATGTCTTGAGCGCCGTCTCTATCGCCTAGTGTAGCGCGAAATGTATATTTTTGCTTGCTAAGTTCTTTGGAACTATGTGACTCTGGCTTAACATTACTTGATGCTGGCAGCGATTTTAATACAGAGCCAATGTATTGCAGTCACCTTGCCACGTTGCTCATCTAACATATGGGAGGCGTTTTGGGGATGGTGCTGGGGTGTTTTAATATTTGTGGTGCCTATTTACCCCTATTAAGAAATCAAGAGTCTAAACGTTAAAAATCATCAAGACTGTAGCTATACTACCGTTAGGTATATAATTCGAGATGAAATACTCGATCCAGTTTTTTGATGTAATACACATGTATTTTGAAATGAAATATTTACATATCTAGATATGTAGATAAATATATACATATCTAGATCTGTGAATAAAGTTTAAAAAGTACGACTGATAGGTGAAATCTATTATTTACAAGTCAATATAACAGTCGCAGCGAGCAACAGCCTTCTGAATGGAAGGTAACCTGATGATATATATATATATATATATATATATATATATATATATGTTGCTGCTGCATGGTAGGGAGACAGGGGAGCATCCCCCCCCCGGCCCCCCATGGATATTACACAATGATCTTGCCAAAAGCCGAGAAGCGCATGAATATTTTTGATTGCTAATTCCTTTGGAACTATGTGACACCAAAACCTTCCATTTTTTGCAAAACTCCCGCAGCTAAATTAACATTTGGCAACTCCCACAAATGGCACATGGCTGACAGACTGAATAAAGATCAAATACAAGGTAAAATGAAGTAAAGGCACTAGTTGTAACGAAACAGAAATCTGTGTTCTTCCTTTCGTATGATCCTCGTGTGTAAAATTAAGTCTAAAATTATGACTGTAGGCGGGAGGCGATAAACGCACTTTTCGCATAGTTTTAAGTTATTTAACACAAAATTGACAAGTACAGTACGTAGTTACACTCGCGTTATAACAGTATCAGCTTATAATTTCTTATTTATTATATTATGTACGACAGATTTAGTGGAAGGAAAAGCGCCCAATAACTTTTACGTTGTCAGCACACTATAAAGCGGATGTTTCCTTTCCGTCTTGAATTGCCAAGCAAATACTGTCCCACGTACTACATTAAATTAATTTCCTACCACCCACCACACAAGCGCTTCATCACAGGGCAAAGCACTCTAGCGTGTGACGTCAAGCTTAGTTTAAATAAACAGGCATTCAGACAACAATGAGGCGGATGCTGCAGTGCTGCCAGAGCAACTGGTAGTTTTCTGCCAGTATGCAGGAGTTCCAATATCGCAGTGTTAGCAGACAATCACACACGCAATTCCGAAAACAATGCGTGTAAATAAAGCGCATCCGAGTCCACAACGTTTCATTACTCCTTTATTGAAGGTACACGCGGACGTACATGATAAATGTTTAGATTACATATTCATTTCTGCTGTTCCTCCGCATTGTATCGCTCGAATTTTTACCAGTGCTTCGTAAAGTATTATCGTGCTGGTAAAATAACAACGATATTTCAGTACTTATTTGTAGTCGTATGTAATTAAGGGAATGCTTGTGAGAGTCACAACAGCTAACGATGTAGTAGATATAACAGAAAAAATTCCCGGATTAAAATCCAGACTGTTTATCTAACAAACTGGTTCACAATGAGGACAAACAAAACACGTACTTTTCATTTAAGTTCTCAATGACGTCATCATTTTTCATTAGAAACTAAAAAGTTTGAATAATTTCATTGGATCCCCTGGAATTATTTCAGAAAGCTGAGACTTCTGATTTTCGGTGCAGTAGCTGCCTTTGACTTTTCAATCAGAGAAATATGGTTGTGTGCCTGCTTAAGAGCTAAAACAATAAAACACTGGCTTCTTTAAAGGAGACAGAACAGGTATGTAAATCATGGAGAGGGTATGTCTGTAAAATAACCTTCTTATTTAGTTGTCTTTTGTTGGCCATCGGTCTAAACTCCACCCCTCCAGTTTTAGAAACCAAAACTTGGGTATCGCACATTGAGCAAGATGATCGAATAACCCTTTGTGACAATATCTGATCCATAATCTAAACTGATCCATAATCTTTTTTAGTTCCTTCACTTGTGGAGACGACTGCACATGGCATTTGTTTCACTGCCTCCTGATCCAGTAGCTTCATTTGATACTTTATTCGTTTAGTCATATCTAACTTATCAGTAAGGACCTCACTATACCCTTCTATAAGTCTTCCAGTTTTTGTGCAGCTAGTTTGCCCATATCGACCTGCTATAGTTAGAAATATTGGGTTAAATGTACTTCATGGATCCCTTTATTAGCTATATGACCTCAAAAAACAAAAACATGTCCTGACATATCTTAAACGAAAACTGCCTATTAGCATATAACCCCACCTACCGAACAAATTCATAGCCCTTTATCAACTCATAGGGAAAAAATAAGGTGTTCCCCACGGACACGCCCCTGTAATAACATTTACGAGAATCTTTCCCATTACCTTCAGTTGTGAACCCCTGCTGAATAACATTTGTTATCAACTTTACATAACGTTGGAAGACTACACACCCCAACATTTTCCCTGTACGTTAGTGCCAACACTATTGAGACGGAGCTACCATAATTGATCGACGCACCGAATCTGTGCTGGAAGTTGATTGTGAATTCTGCTGTGCGTTATCACCGCGGTTATGTAATACCCACTGGCTTTGCAGAAGCAAAATGCAATTCAGAAACCTCAAAGTAATGTTCTGTACAGCACATCGCTATAAGGCAGCATCACGCAGCCAGTTGTCTATGAAGAATTCGGAGCAGAACTATCCAGTTGTTTTCATACAAAGTGGCTTAAAATTTTAGGTCGATTGAGAAATTAACTTGTCGGCTTTGCTATTATTCCTTAATGGTTACCACATTATGCATCCTAGTGGGCCCGATAGTGTGATACAAGTAACAAGAAAAAAAAAATACTGCAGAAAGCAACTGGGAATCGAAAGCCCTGTCAGACCTTTGGTCGCTACACGAGATGCACTTCGTTTAAAAGTGTTTACCATATTTGTCGTGGTGCAGTCGTAACAGTTTCTTTCCCCGACATCTAAGAAAATACGCGTTTGCGGACACCGCCTATACTGTTGAAAAATACTTAGTTTCCAGTTAGCTATCGATCCACTCAACTCTGTGTCGACATCGGATCATAAATTTTAGCGCCGGTTTTGTCAAAACTGGACAAATGAGAGTAGGACTCGAGCTTTGAGGGTTCCGTAGCTTCTTCATTATGTATATAGATAAGAATAATACCTTCGAGTGGCTCCGTGGCCTGGTGCACATCTTTCTATTTCAAGCCACTTCGGTGCCTTATATGTCCCTAAACTACCTCAGTTACCCAACTGGAGGAACGGGACCTACAGTTCAACGCGGAATCCGAAACATATGATGTTGCTTACGACTGTTCACGTCACTGACGGCTGAAGGCTACGTTAAAACGAAGACAAAAAAATCCGTCGTCCGACTGAGACCTACAGTTTCCACGCAAGCGCCTTGCCGCTAAACCGATAAGGACGACATTTATGTGGATAGGTCATCTATAGGTTTTGATGAATAGGTCTGTTAGTATCAAAATGCGCTCATACGGGAACAAATTAGTAGACTTGAAAAGACGACGTCGACTTTGATCCGATGAATGTATATGCCACCTGCTGGCTAGTAGATGTACTGATAATGGTTTGAAAGTGAGATTCCGTAGTTTTATAGCCCCCTAGAGCGTAATCTGTGTCTTTCCGAGAATGCTGCCTGCCAGGAGGCTAAGTGTGCTGCAAATGTGTGAAGCAAACAAGCCAACATACCGAGGAGATGCACTCGTACGTTCGTACAACCGACTGAGCGCGTTTGGAAGGGTTATGTATGGCCTTCTGAGTGGCGGGATGGTCCTTTCGGAGAATTGCCACACAAGTTGGTCGCGCTGTGTCAGTTGTGCAACGATGCTGATGTCAGTGTTCCTGTAACCATTCTCACACCGTGACACGAGGGTCTCACCTTCCATGCAGCGCAGACGCCCACCAGGATTGTCGTACTGTAAGGACAGGAGTGGCAAATCGTACAGCTACCACAGGCTGCTACAGCACAGATCAGGGGGCTTCTGAGCCTAGACTAGTCAACAAGAATTGTTGGGAACCGGTTATCAGGAGTGGGACTATGGGCACGTACAGCTCTAACCCACCTTCCACACACCCCACAACATTGACGTTCACCCCCCGAGGTGTGCCGTCAGGTGACCACACGAAATGTGGAATGCCGCTACTTGGTCTTCGGCAGTAAAAGCTGAGTCACCTGCAAGCAGGTGATGGTCATTTGCACGTACGACGTAGACCTAGTGAGTGCTGTCTCGAAGAGAGCAATCGTCCTAGACACACTGGTCCACTTCATCCCTTACGGTCTGAGGTGCGATACAGTGCAATTCTCGTTCACCTTTGATATTTTTGGAAGGGACGCTAACCAGCGCCCGGTATGTGCAGAATGTTGTTACACGTGTTCTTTTGCCGTTCTTCAAACATAGAGGTATGTGTTGTTCCAACAGGAAAATGCTCACTCGTACAAAACCCCTGAAACTCGCCGTGCAAGATCTGCAGCAACTTCTTTGGCCAGCGCGATCCCTGGACTTGCGTAATCCAGCGCTTGTGGGATATGATGGGACTCGTCAACCAACAACTCTGACAGAAAGTTAAAGTAATGGAAGAGAATTAATACAAAAGTGTTTCGCTGAGAAATGCAGTAATGTAAGAAATATTGCGAAGAAATACCAGCAACAGGAAGTTCCTTCTTGAGAAACACACATAACAAAATGGAATATTCTCTTTAACACACATGTAATGTGAGGCGACTTTTTTTCCATTTCGTTAACCATCAAGGAGAACAACTATTAAGTATCTGACAATAATCATCCGAAATATTACGGTGGAAAGGTCTAACTGCTGTTATGGTCTGAGTGAGTTAATATTCTTTCAGTGAAGGAAATGTAACTCAAAGTAGCTTACAAATATTCCGTCTGATCGTCTTTTGACTATTCATCGGTCGGTCTCGAATCAGAGCCAAGAAGAACTGATAGAAGGTAGAGAGGAAATAGAAAGCGAATTAGCTCGACAACGTTTCATAAATTGGCCCCGGGTTCCCGGGTTCGATTCCCGGCGGGGTCAGGGATTTTCTCTGCCTCGTGATGGCTGGGTGTTGAGTGCTGTCCTTAGGTTAGTTAGGTTTCAGTAGTTCTAAGTTCTAGGGGACTGATGACCAGCGATGTTAAGTCCCATAGTGCTCAGAGCCATAAATTGGCAACAAACGCGAATGAGAGGCACTACATACACTACTGGCCATTAAAATTGCTACACCACGAAGATGACGTGCTACAGACGCGAAATTTAACCGATAGGAAGATGATGCTGTGATATGCAAATGATTCGATTTTCAGAGCATTCACCCAAGGCTGGCGCCGGTGGCGACACTTACAACGTGCTAACATGAAGAAAGTTTCCAACCGATTTCTCAAACGCAAACAGCAGTTCACTGGCGTTTCCTGGTGAAACGTTGTTGTGATGCCTCGTGTAAGGAGAAGAAATGCGTACCATCACGTTTCAGACTTTGATAAAGGTAAGATTGTAGCCTACCGCAATTGCGGTTTATCGTATCGCGACATTGCTCCTCGCGTTGGTCGAGATCCATTGACTGTTAGCAGAATATGGAACCGGTGGGTTCAGGAGGGTAATACGGAACGCCGTGCTGGATCCCAACGGCCTCGTATCACTAGCAGTCGAGATGGCAGGCATCTTATCCGCATGGCTGTAGCGGATCGTTCAGTCACATCTCGATCCCTGAGTCAACAGATGGGGACGTTTGTAAGACAACAACCATCTGCACGAACAGTTCAACGACGTTTGCAGCAGCATGGACTGTCAGCTTGGAGACCATGGCTGCGGTTACCCTTGACGCTGCATCACAGACAGAAGTGCCTGCGATGGTGTACTCAACGACGAACCTGGGTGCACGGATGGCAAAACGTCATGTTTTCGGATAAATCCAGGTTCTGTTTACAGCATCATGATGGTCGCATCCGTGTTTGGCGACATCTCGGTGAACGCACATTGGAAGCGTGTATTCGTGATCGCCGTACCCAGCTTGATGGTATGGTGTGCCACTGGTTACACGTCTCGGTCACCTCTTGTTCGCATTGACGGCACTTTGAACACTGGACGTTACATTTCAGATGTGTTACAACGAATGGCTGTACCCTTCATTCGGTCGCTACGAAACCCTACATGGTATGGTGTTGAAGCTGCATGGGCAGCTGTATTTGTACACGTCATCCAAGCCCTGTTTGACTCAATGCCCAGACGTGTCAAGGCCGTTATTACGGCTAGAGGTGGTTGTTGTGGGTACTAATTGGGTGAAAATGTAATCACATGTCAGTTCTAGTGTAATATATTTGTCCAATGAATACCCGTTTATCATCTGCGTTTAGTCTTGGTGTAGCAATTTTAATGTCCAGTAGTGCATAGCTGTGCATCTTGGAAAATTCGAATGGAACAACACAGACGAATGAACAGATCTTAACACAGCCATGATAGAAAATTCGAGAAAAAGATGTATATTGTCTTACGCAGAGGGATATAGAGGGTCCTTGTTAAGTGCACCCACAGATACAAGCATTTCCCGCGTAATGGGTATAGTTTTCCACTTGTATCAACCGTTATACATACTAGGGTGTACTGAAAAGTAGTGCCTCCCGAATTTTTTAAGTGAAAACTGTTAAAGCTTTCTGAGTATAACATTCAACGTCTTTATTCTTAAAATCTACATATTTAGTTCTCAACATAGTCATCCTTCCGACGAACACGTTCATCACAACGAGAGACCGGTTTGTTGATGCCGGCACTGTAGAATGTCTGTCTGTCTTTGCTGACAGAGCCACAACCTCACCTCTGCTTGAACCACTTCGTAACAATCAAAGTGAAGTCCTCGAAAGTGTTCATTAAGTTCTGGAAACAAATGGAAATCGGAGTGGAACAAGTCGGGACTGTTTAGGGGATTGTCCTTGACAGTGAAGTCCAGGCGTCGGAATATTGCAGATGTCGCAGCGCTCGCGTGTGGTGTGGCATTGTCATGCTGAAGGTGCTCCAAGTGTGGAAGAAGTTTTTAAAATCTAAGCTCGATTACAGCACGCTGTTTTTTTATGCAACGACTTACATAGTTATACACCACGGTGCTGAACGCTACAATGCTGAACCCTCTAGCATAGGTCGGCAAACGTCTAGACATGAAGAAAAAAAATGCAGATTATTAATAACGTTTGTTTATCCGGAAAACGTGAAGAGTTTTCACATAATAAATTCAGTGGCAGTACTTTTCAGTACAACCTCCTATTTTAATAACAGTGGGAAACAATATGGGACCGCTGTGGTTAAACTTCCTGTGATACAAGGAAATATTTCTGTTGTTGAATCTTCAGTGTTTTGCATCGAATAATCACATTAAAACATTGGCTATTCTTATTCGAATATTACCTATCTTCGTAGTGGTTGTAACTCGTGTCCTATGTTGAAGAATACGGTTTAGAAATCAGCAAGTATTTCAGTGATAGCAGAAACAGGAATGTAATGCAAACTGACTGAGTTATCAGAATAGTCGCTGAAGAACAGCAGCACAACGCTCTATCATTGGGTGATACTTGCCTTAATTTTCTCTCCCTGCTTCCCATTATATGGGATTGAGGTAATGAGATAAGTGCGGCTAGGCAACCGTCAGGCTGAGAAAACTTTCCAGGTAAATATAGGTGACAAATGCAGTCTTCTGGCACTGAGACAGTCAGTAAGAACAAGGCCACGGAAGGACGTGAATTTAAACTTACTTCCACCAGCTAATACATGTTGTTCCAAGGAGTGCGTTTATTAATAAATTAGGTGAACAATTATGGTTTCAGCTGAGCACCGAAAGGTAGGCATACTATAAATTCTTATCCACAGCCGATCACATTAGACCCTAATTTCCTACGATGGTTACCGAGGAAGACTAGGCTGTTATGTAAAATACTATAGCAATGCCATAATAACCTTCATCTGTTAATAACCTGTACTGCGGAAACATCACTGCAGTAAGATAATCGATAAGCTGTAATCCAAGCTGCAGTGTTATTAATAATGAAATGACATGTATTTGATTATGTACAGAGACCGTGGATGAACTTTTATTACAACAAATATTATACATAAGCATGTGTGAACTAAGATAACTGGGAAAAAGGAAAGAGAAGTTAAATTTCGGGATCTTGTTCTTTTTCGCATACTACGTTTTCTCTCGGGGTCTCAGAGCCCTATCCGTGCATATTCATTTTCCCTCCTTTACTTCATTTAATTTTATTCGAATTTGTTCATACTTTCTAAAATATTGTTTTCTTTTTCCGACCTATAAAAAAATAAAAAATATAAAAATGTGGCCCTCAACTACGTACCCTCAGACTCAGAGTTGAAATATTAAAAGTTTGGCTGGTTTCGTTGTCTAGGGGGTGGGATACGTAGTTGCCGATTTACACGCCAAATACTGCTGACTCTACAGTGTACAATATGAATACACACATGAATCGAATTGTCACTCGGCCATTGCGAATTTTGAACTAATATACAAATTTATAAATGAAATATTGCAATTAAATTAAATCTGCGGGTCCTATTTTAACGACTTTAAATGATGAGTACGATAGCAGAAGTACTTTTGAGAATGCCGTTTATTTCTACAAAAGACTTATTGGTGTCGATGGTCCAGCAATTAAATAAAATATAAGTTGAATAACAGGGAAACAAAATTTTCCTACTTCACGTAATTAGCTATGAGCAGCAACATAGCTTTCAAGATATCCACTTCTAAATGCATACTATGTCTTCATTGTAAAAGCCACAGAAATCTCACAAGTGCACAAGTCGGCACTACGAAATCTCCCGTGACCACGCGCGAACTGCTCAACACTCTCAAAGTATTTCCTGCGACCGTCCGTCGCGCCTTCCCGTCCAGCACTCCCCCGTGTCCTGTGCGACCCGATGCTCCACCCCCGCTTCCATGCAGTCTCTCCATTAAATTCAGTAAACGCCTACCTTAGTAACGAGCGCTGTGATTGGCTAGAGCGCTCCCGCGATGTCTCCAAACCAACTCACACTCACAAACATATTGAAACACATACAATATACTGGATTCACATTTAAATAACTTGAAATTAAATAAATATTCCTATGGCTGGACCATAAACACACTCTTAGACACATTATTAAACACTTAAACAAATTAAATGAATATATATCAAAGGAATAGAAGCAAGTGTAGTCCAGTAGCCTAATGTCTCTGTGCTTTCTAAAACATAGTAAATATTTGACCAATTTCTTCAAGAACAGTATATATCGGATATAAACAAAGACATAGACGAATAAATATATATTTATAAGCATGCTGCTAACGTTTTTTCGTGTAACTGGTAACTGTGGGTTACTTATGGCCTGAAGTGATCAATAGTAATCGGTCATTTAACCGCCAATAACTCATGTACTATTAAAGCTACATGCCTGTAATTCATACTAATTTAGGTTTACACTAATAGCTTTCTAAAGACACATTGATCGACAAAATCGGATGAACTATTTAAATTTTTGGAAATTCGTTCCTGGGTATTACTTGTATAATTTAGACGGATAGAAAACTTTAAACTAATAAAGATATTGAAAATCTGATTACACCATCAGAATTGTCCATCAAACTGACCAGAAATTCTTTGCCACACTCTTTTACAAAGCATAAATCAAACATATTTTAATTAAATCCACGAGGTCACTGACCTCCACGCATACTCAGTGCCTAAACTTCCCCCTCTCGCACACGTTCAGTGCCACAATAAACTAACAAATTACTAATGAATCCCCAATTAAAACATATAAAATTATACCTCCAAATTTAGTACCACTAATTACAGCTTTTCATTTCTCCCCTTCCTCCACATACAGCCTCAACTCAGTCACGTTTCTTAGACCCAAAGGGTTTCCTGCGACAGGGTATTTTAAACGGTATGTATTTGGGTGAAGGCACTCTGCCAGAACAAATCGCCCATAGTATAACTCGAATAATTTCTTAATCTCCCCATTCACTTCGCTGGAACGTTCTTTGGTGCGTACAAGCATTTTTTCCCCCACTTTGTACTTCATCGGTTTGTATCGCCCATCGTGTCGCCTTTTCCTTTCAGTGGCTAACTTTTTCATGCGGGCCGTTACTGCCTGCACTCTTTCAGCTGCCGATTCAGCTTTTCGCGGCGGGAATTCTACCGTTTCTGTGAGTAAGAACTTTTGGTTGCATCCCGGTCGTGACTTCCAACGGTGAGTACCCCATAGCCTTACGTTTTACGCTGTTGTGTACGTCCTCAAACGCGCTCATGTACTGCACCCACTTGGAATGACGATTGCTGGCATACGTCCTGTATAAACGTCTTACTTGCCGCATATCCCGTTCACACAGGTCGCTCTCTGGGTGATAGACGGATATGCGGATATGTTGCACACCCTGGTCGTTCATGAACGTGTTGCAATTGTTCGAAGTAAACTGTGATCCATTTGCAGAAAACAGCGTTACTGGTTTTACAATATTCTTGAAAAATCCTTCTCCAGTCTGGCGATCAGAGCTTTAGTAATCGCTTTTCGTATCGGATACAGTTTAATGAACTTAGAGAACACGTCCACCACAACAAAGATGTACTTCATGCGGCCGCGTCCACAGCCAGTAACTCACCCACTTTAGTAGGTATAATGCTTTGCATTTCCTCCTGTTCCGCGGCCTTGCAGTATTTGACCCGTTGGCAACGGTCGCAACCCGCCAGTTGCGCGCGGACCCGTCTGGTCAGGTTATTTACATGGGCTTATTCAAATGGTTCTAAGCACTATGGTACTTAACATCTGGGGTCATCAGTCCACTAGAACTTAGAACTACTTAAACCTAACTAACCCAAGAACATCACACACATCCATGTCCAAGGCAGGATTCGAACCTGCGACCATAGCAGTCACGCGCTTCCGGACTAAAGTGCCTAGAACCGCTCGGCCACAGTGGCCGGCATGGGCGTATTTCTCGACGATTTCAGTGCACTTTTCGGCCCCATAAAGTCCTTGACTTAAATGGACGTCGTCTATTAACTGTTCCACTTACCTATTTGGAAAACACAGTCTCCATTTGTCCGTCTGTTCATCTTTCCGCCGGAGTAACACTCCCTTGTATATCTTATATTTGGGTACTTTCTCGTATCCGTTGCTGTCGAAGTTCACCTTAATGTCTTTCAATTCAGGATCGTCGTTTTGTGTTCGCCGCATATCTCTGCACACTGCACGAATTTCTCTCTCCCTCGTTACTGCCTTCATATACAGTAGCTTGAATTCGTTCGGCTCCTCCCTTCCATCGTCTTCCACCTCCACTGGTAATCTGGTCAGAGCATCGGCAACACAATTTTCTGTACCCTTGATCTAGCGGATTTCGTATCCCAATTGCTGTATGAACATTGCCCAACGCATTAAGCGGTCGTTCAGTATCCTGCAGTCCTGCAGATAACTCAAAGCCTTGTGGTCCGACAACACTGACACTTTTCTGCCCTCTAAATACATGCGGAATTTATTAAATCCGTGCACGATCGCGAGCATCTCATATTCCGATATGCTGTATCCCTGTTCGTGCTTATTTAGCACGCGACTAGCTTTTCTTGAAATAGCTCACAAGCTATTCCATAGTCCGAACTGTCCGACGCTAAACAGAAAGGGAGATTCATATCTGGGTAGTACATCATCTTTCTATTGCACAATTTATCCTTTATATCCTGGAATTCTGTTTCACATTCCTTGGCCCACCTGCAAGCTGCATTTTTCTTCAACAATTTGCCTAAATGTGGAATATTCATTCCTCCCTCCCCCAAGAATTTTCTGTCGAAAGCGCACAGGCCCAAGTATGACTTCAGTTGTTTCCTACTTTTGGGTCTATTACATTCGGCAATGGACATTAATTTTTCGGAACTAGGTAAAATGCCTTACGAAGTAAGGATATACCACACGAATTGAATTTCGGCTCGAACAAACTCGCCTTTTGGGAGCTTTAAAGTCAATCCACCTCGTTTCAGAGCCATGAGTACCTCCTCCAAAACTCAATCATGCTCATTCCACGTGTCTGTAGCGATCAATATATCATCTACGTATATCACGAGTTTTCTCATTAGACTCACCCACAGGACATGACTTTACGCTTTACTAAAACTGCCACAGAAATTGTAAGTCCGAATGGCACTACCCTAAACCGATAGCTTCGCCCATCAAAATGGAAAGGAGTGTACCGTCTGCTTTCCTCTGCCAACGGGATCTGCCAAAATCCCGAGGTCAGATCAACACTGGACATTAAATTGGTATTATTAAAGTTCTGCAGCAATTCTTTCATATTGACAGGCTGATATAATTCCCTTACAGTTAGTTTATTTATTTTTTTCACATCTAATATAATTCTCACCGAGTTATCACGTTTCTTAACAGTAACGATAGGATTGCAGTGATCGCTCCTACATTTTTCGACCATACCCCAATCCAACACTTGTTTTAATCAAACTCCGACGGCATCCCGATCAGCTATAGGTATTATATACCGCACTTTATTGGTTCGTGAGGTTTCACTTTTATAGAGTACTCGTAATCGGTAACTTTACCAGGTTGATCCAAGAATACGTCCTCGTAGCGGTACAACAACCCACACTACTCTTTCCTTTCTCTTTCTCATATACCCTTGACTGCATCAATCACTTCCTTAATTCTGTCATGCATACCAACGTCCTTACTCCAACCCTTAGTAACTATGGCATTAGAAATCTGATTTTCACCTGTCAAAAGTCTTTTTAAATTTTACTTACCTTTTTTCATTCTGAAATTCAAATTCTAAACATTTCTCTACGCAATTAAGCGAAGTATTGTATTTGCACAGGTAGTCAGTTCCTAAACTTACCTCCTTTACTGGACCACTCACTACATAACATCCTACCTAAAACTTATTTTCTCCACGTTTAAATTCTATAAGTATTTGTTGTCTTATTGGCTTACTTATACCACCAACTACCATTTTAATCAGAACGCTAGTGACTGGGAAGATTACTAGTTTCCTATTTTTGATAATGTTCATAAAAGTTTCCGACACCGCTGACACATTACTACCTGAATCTAGATGTGCATCTACTCCTTCTTTGCCAACTTTAATTTCAATAAATGGCTTTGCATTTTCCATTTTCTTTCGTTCTAAATATTACTCCCTTAATAAATCATTTTATACGCCTCGTCCATTCTCTTCCAATTCTAGCGTAAACGCATCCTGATCTATCCATCCCTCAATCTCATGTTCATCCCAAAATAATTCATTAAATATTTCCTTCATCCCAAATTCATTCCTTCCCTTTTCTAAACCTCCAGCAGTTTTACACTTCTCTAGTTTCCACATATGCTGCAATAACGAGAGTAACGTTCTACCGTACCAACGCCAATCAGTCACACTAAAATCACACTCCTCCTTCATATACGAATTCGTACGAACTTGATTACACAAACTATCTCCATCCACACTATTTACTTCAGGCCACTCTAAATTTTCTATTAGTTCTTCCACACATTTCGCCGATTCACTACCCACAACATGCACAACTTTACTGTTTTTCCCCTCCAGAATCTCGACATTTGCAGCTTCAACAAAATTACACATCAATTCATTGTTCAACACTTTATTTTCCTGAAATAATACATCGATACCTAAGCCATCATCACCATGAATATTCCTCTCAGCAACATCTTATGCTGATACACCATTTAAATCACTACATAATTCACATCAGAGACCTCACTTTCCTCCGTCGACAAATTAACTTTACGTGAATCGTACACAACTTTATCCTCCGCCGATACATTACACAAATTACTGATGCCTTGTCGTATCATTTTGGGATTTTCAGACTTGCTACATTCCGCTGTGATCGGAAAAAATCAGCACACACTGCCATTTCTACACACTTTTCATACCGATTAACCCCCAATCCTACTCTACATACATTGTCACATTCTTACTCTGACAATCGTTTTAGATCCACACATTCATCCATAAGTTTCGCTTCACCTTCATTCTTGACTAGAAACATGTAAATTCCTTCCTCTGAAGTATCAATACCAGTAGCTTTTATGTTGTTAAATAACTTACCATTACTCTGTTCCTTTAAACAGAAATCATCTGCCTCTGCTACACAGTTTTAACTTCTACTGCTGGCGAGACCAATGCTAAGTCTCCCTTAGTAACATTGACTCTTTCCGCCGAAATACACTCACCCTCACTTGCAGCTGGCCAGACCAAAGCTATGCCGTCTTCACTAACATCGACGCTTTCCGCCGACTCACAAATACTTTCTACTACAACACCTTCCTTACTGCAGTTGCTACTATTTACTAATATCTCCTCAGAACTCTCCACACAATTTGCTTCCACAAAATTCATCTTCCCTTTAACTTCTTTTTGAACCACTCAATATTTCCATTCATCACCATTCCCACACTCATTCATTACACATTCATAACTTACATCATTCCCCGCAAATTTATTCCCATTCCTTTTACTGAAATCTCTCTCAAATCTATGCTTCCTCCGTTCGCGCCTGCTTTTATTGAAAGAGCCACCTACACTCCTGGAAATGGAAAAAAGAACACATTGACACCGGTGTGTCAGACCCACCATACTTGCTCCGGACACTGCGAGAGGGCTGTACAAGCAATGATCACACGCACGGCACAGCGGACACACCAGGAACCGCGGTGTTGGCCGTCGAATGGCGCTAGCTGCGCAGCATTTGTGCACCGCCGCCGTCAGTGTCAGCCAGTTTGCCGTGGCATACGGAGCTCCATCGCAGTCTTTAACACTGGTAGCATGCCGCGACAGCGTGGACGTGAACCGTATGTGCAGTTGACGGACTTTGAGCGAGGGCGTATAGTGGGCATGCGGGAGGCCGGGTGGACGTACCGCCGAATTGCTCAACACGTGGGGCGTGAGGTCTCCACAGTACATCGATGTTGTCGCCAGTGGTCGGCGGAAGGTGCACGTGCCCGTCGACCTGGGACCGGACCGCAGCGACGCACGGATGCACGCCAAGACCGTAGGATCCTACGCACTGCCGTAGGGGACCGCACCGCCACTTCCCAGCAAATTAGGGACACTGTTGCTCCTGGGGTATCGGCGAGGACCATTCGCAACCGTCTCCATGAAGCTGGGCTACGGTCCCGCACACCGTTAGGCCGTCTTCCGCTCACGCCCCAACATCGTGCAGCTCGCCTCCAGTGGTGTCGCGACAGGCGTGAATGGAGGGACGAATGGAGACGTGTCGTCTTCAGCGATGAGAGTCGCTTCTGCCTTGGTGCCAATGATGGTCGTATGCGTGTTTGGCGCCGTGCAGGTGAGCGCCACAATCAGGACTGCATACGACCGAGGCACACACGGCCAACACCCGGCATCATGGTGTGGGGAGCGATCTCCTACACTGGCCGTACACCACTGGTGATCGTCGAGGGGACACTGAATAGTGCACGGTACATCCAAACCGTCATCGAACCCATCGTTCTACCATTCCTACACCGGCAAGGGAACTTGCTGTTCCAACAGTACAATGCACGTCCGCATGTATCCCGTGCTACCCAACGTGCTCTAGAAGGTGTAAGTCAACTACCCTGGCCAGCAAGATCTCCGGATCTGTCCCCCATTGAGCATGTTTGGGACTGGATGAAGCGTCGTCTCACGCGGTCTGCACGTCCAGCACGAACGCTGGTCCAACTGAGGCGCCAGGTGGAAATGGCATGGCAAGCCGTTCCACAGGACTACATCCAGTATCTCTATGATCGTCTCCATGGGAGAATAGCAGCCTGCATTGCTGCGAAAGGTGGATATACACTGTACTAGTGCCGACATTGTGCATGCTCTGTTTCCTGTGTTTATGTGCCTGTGGTTCTGTCAGTGTGATCATGTGATGTATCTGACCCCAGTAATGTGTCGATAAAGTTTCCCCTTCCTGGGACAATGAATTCACGGTGTTCTTATTTCAATTTCCAGGAGTGTATATAGCCTTCCTCTTTAACATACTCCATATTACATTTTTTTGCCTTTCTCCAAACCTATCAACATTTCTACCATTACCATTATCACCAGTCCTTTTCATCGCCTGTCAGATCATTATCCACGGACCTGAGATGTGGCGAACATCAGTTTCCTGACAGGTTGTTACACGAATGCACTTAGAGCTAATTTCTCCCTTCAAATCTGCGTTCTTTACTTGGATCCCGTTCACGGAAGTATACTCCCGTTCGTTCTCTGACCATTCTGCTCATGCCATCTAGTATCTCCCTGAGAATTCCTTTGATTTCTCTCACGATTGTTATTTCGGTGATGATTAATTAAATTCCCATTTTGATAACTACCACCCGGTTTGCTCTGATGATTGAACTTGACAGCCCTCTCTAATTTTTCTACAAATTCCAGATATTCGTCCACGGAATCACATGGACTATGGACAAGATCCCACTTCAAATTTTCTGGTAATCGCCTTTTTAACGTGGCGGTTTCTGTTAAAACCCCCAACGAATTTTTCACATGCATAAGCTTACCAAGTTCCCACTTGCGAAAATCTCTCATCATCCCATTACCCTACCTGTGATTCGGCCCTTTTATAAATTCATTTTGGATTCGCAACTGTTTTGCCAAGCTCCAAAATTTATTCAAAAAACACTTTTCGAACTCTTCGTACGATTCACACGAACTACATTTTACATTTCCCCAAGTCTATGCGTCTCTCTCCAAATGCCATTTAACGTATTTTATTTTCGCTTCATCCGACATGCCCTGAACAAAAGCGTCCCTACACGCAACCGAGAAATTTATTGGGTGATATCTTCCGTCATCCGTGTAACATTTCACAGATCCGGTATTTGTCCAAGGCATATTTATAGCCGACATGCTCTGTTAGGAGGCTAACGAACTGAGATCGCTTTTTGTCTGTTGTATTTGCTTTTTAAATTCATTTTCACTAGTAATCCTGGCCTCTATTTTATCTTTAGTTTTGCCCACTTCTTTCCCCCCTCACCTACACGATTGTCAATGTCACTAATTGCTAAATTTAATTTATTTTCATGGGCATCTTGCGCTTTCTATGCAGTCGCTTACCTTGCCTCCAAGTTCCATCTGTATCTTATCCATTTTTTTCCCAAGATCTTTTTCTAATGATACGATTTCTGATTTTACTATTAAAACTTGGTCTGTAATTTTCCCCATATCCACTCGGACACATTTTAATTTATCATCAATTGCTTTTTCAAGGTTACCAATAATATCATGATTCCTCTGGCTGTTATTAATTTTTACATGAACTGTGAAATGTCTGCCATTATGGTTTCACAAAGTCCACCATCTTTGGCACTCCCGGCATACAAATTTTCTTCATTGACTCAAAGCACAGTCCTCAACACAGTGTCAACATGGTATCTCCAGACCACGCGCTTGGGCTACCCCTCTTGCTCTGGCTAATGTTCGGGGTTGACGAGCCCCGATTTGGCGAGTGGCTCTTGCGGCTGCTCCAACTCCGAACTCAGAATATTTTCAGGGCGTCACAACTCAACCGTTACCTCACATTGTAGATACATAGTTTTTGTTTCTGTCTCTGTTCTTAGCTAAACTTAGCATCAATTAACACTTGCTCGACTGTTTCATTTGCTCCTGTGTCTGCTTTCAGTACTCTGTTAGTGAAATATGATGTTGTGTCATTCCTGTTATAATAGGACTAACATCAGAATAATTCGTTCGCAGTTGTTAGACATTATTGATATTTTGCGATGTAAGTTGAGTAATGGGTATCATTAGCATTACTGAAAAGATTCCTCCACTCCTACAATAAACGAAATGTTATTTGTAAATAAAACCTAGCAATGGCAGCTTATATTCACCGCATGGAACCTCAAATTCAGTACATGATTTAAGATGCGGCCTTCTATAAAAGACCATACACGTCAGTTCATGCTGATTAATGGACATACATCCATCCATATATGACACCCACGCTGGCCACTAAACACATAAATGTAAATAACATAGTCAGCCACGTGCGTATGGATATGTGATACTTGAAATGGTTGATCTACTATTGCTCTCTTTGTAGCTGAGTACAAACTGTGAACTAAATCTCTGTAGAAGGTCCATCGTGACCAACATGCATGTCTTCCAGTAAAAGAGTCCACTATGATTGTTTACAAAATTAACTGGGGCTGTTGATTGGACAACATGTCAATTGAATGAAAAACAAATTTTCTCATTAATGTACCATGTAAGCATGAATCAGCTTCTGTGGCAGTTGTAACTGTGTGCTCACTTGATTTAACTTTTATAATTTTTTTAAATTTCTTTCTCCTTATGTATTGGAGATAGCTTTATTCGTATCAACTCGATGGCCTCTCATAACTGGTATCGACTATACGTGTTTCACGCAAATTGCCGTAACGTTAAAATGAAGTGACACACAGACTTTGTGTCTCTCTTACCCAGCCAGTTATAGCAGGCCCTACAGTTTGACGTGTAATTTGATAGGCAGTGTTGTAACCTCCCGACAAAATTCTTTCTTTCACATTTGTAACCTCCCTACAAAATTTCGTTACCATTTTAGTGTAACCTCAAAAAAAGAAAAATTCCTAAACCTCTCAATAAAATTGTCGCTCACTTATAACTTTTCAATACTTGACTGTGAATTTAACCTGGTAAATTTTGGACGTCAGCAGTGCTGCGTCATGGCCCTGAAAGATCAATCTGAATAAAAAGAGAAAATTTCTTACCTCAATGAAGTCGCCGGATAACGCGTATGTATCTGCTCTTACAATAAATTTTTTTTAGCACAGCCCTGTGCAATGCTGGCCGATAGCTTTGTCAATTATGAAAGGAAGCAACTGATTTTTCTTTTGCAACAATCGGAATGATCATGGATTGGAGAAATTAGTAAATTCTTTAAATTGAAATGAATGCTTGTTAAAAATTACTTTATATGAGAAAGATTTTTATTAGGACAGTTTTAAAACATTTACATGGGAGTTCAGATAACATTACTAGATATGCGCGAGGCTGCTTTTTACCTTATACAATAATACTCAGGCTCCGGCATCGCTGCACCGCGACCGGCCCAGCCAACACGATACATTATACCAGACCAGAGCAGACTGCAGACTAGCCACTAGCAACAACTTACTGCTACAGCTACACAGTTCCTACTCAGTCAACACTGCTCTCTGGTCAGCGATTCTCTTATACCTTGCATATTGCAGGCAGCACATGAGCAATACATCGAAATTACATGTGCTCGGACCTCTTACATAACCCTCCACTGGGGGGGGGGGGGGGGCAAAAATTTGGCAGCGATGGTGAGACAATTGGACTTGCCATGAGTAACAAATTTTTCTATAATCTACTTAATTAACTAAGTTTACAGTCACAGAGTATATATATATCAGTGCAGAACATGACATAAAATAGAGTGCACATGCACTGAGTACAGAACATATCAAGAAATCACAAAATGTATACGCAATGAGTACAAAACATATTAAGAAATGACATAAAGTGCACAAGCACTGTATATATTTTTACCATTTTACAAGAACTAGGAAAGGAAAGGGAAGGATTGCATCTTGGTTGTAGCACAGTAGGTTGCACATAGCTGCACTGAAAGTCCATATCTTTCTACAGAAGCAGAACACCAAGTGAGACAACCTGACGTTCTCTTCCCTGAAGTATTAATCAGTGTAGCCAAGACACTGAAATGTTATATTAATATTCAATGTATTAATTTGTTAGTACATTAGGTACACCAAACAGTGGGACTATAATAACATCTCCATCGTTCAAGGTGGTGGACAGCATGATGTGTCAACACCACACTCTTGTAGAATCCATACTCTTTCAGCAACGTAGAATTAGTGCAAAATCCAAATATAGTGCTCCATGATCATAAGGATGGACAGGACTAACGGATATTGCAGTAATTTCTGGTAATTAGGTCAGAAGGTGAAGGACATTAAGTCTTATGCTAGTCATCATTGAGAATTACACTAGTCGATCAACCGATTTGAGTAATTGTTGGCACTCATTGCTTAGTTACTAAACATTTCTGTACTACGTATGGAGTATTACATATCATTATTCATACGTCATTTCATTACAGTAAATATTGGCACTCATTGGCCAGTTACAAACCATTTTTATGCATTATTCATAAGTGATCATTCAAAGCAAGAGTTAATTAATGGTATAGCATTTACATAATTCATCTAATTATAGTAATCATTGGCCAGTTACTGAACATGTAGAAAGTATTGAATATTATAAAACACTATTCATAACTCATCTGATTGTGGTAATTATTGGCACTCATTGGCCAGTTACAAACCATTTCTTATGCATTATTCAGAAGTCATCATTCAAAACAGGAGCTAATGAGTGTAGCATCAAGATACTGGTATTCATATATGATATCATGTAAGTGACATAAGACAAATTTAAAATATAAGAAACAGTGGCATTCATTGGCCAGTTACTAAACATATAGCAAGTATTGAATATTACAAAACACTTTTCATATCTCATCTGATTGCGGTAATTATTGGCACTCATTGGCCATTTACAAAGTATTCATATAGTCTTATAAAACATTATTCAGTATTATTCAAAAGTCATCATTCAAAATGAAAGTTAATTATTGGCATAGCATTTATAGAGTACAACAAAAATATTATTTACAGAAATTATTGGCATAGCATATATGCATTATTACAAAACATTATTCAGAATTACTCAGAACTTATCATTCAAGTGACTTAGGACATATTTAAAATGTAACACACTGTAACTATTACTCTAGGTCTGTGGTCCAATAATACATAGATATAATGGATTAGTACATCTGAGAAATTTGCATTATATTTAGAACTAGAAATATCCCTTAAACTGGTAGCATTATTTGGGACTGTTAATACATTTTTTTTGTGCTAGCAATGCATTGCGTTGAGATCGATAATTAATTGCTGGGGCATAAAAATATTAGCTTTTGACTCATTGCTGGAAATGAGGATTAATAACGTCATTCGTCATGAGTCAGCTGTAGCAAGGTTATGAAACAAGTAGAGTATATGTGATCACATCATGAATGATACACACAAATGGGTAAAACAAAATGCAAGTACTAGAACAAGTTTAATGTCTAACTGCTTATAGCACATTAATTTCATGAATAGCTTCTCCTGAAAAAATACAAAATGGATTATTCAGCTGAACGAAGAAACGCATATTATGCTGAAAAGTAGTGAACTTCGAATTAACAGGTAATGAAACGTGTACTCAATATGTATGTACTCTATCTGTCCTTTCCAAAACATTCAGTCATTATACCATGCGACATAAGACATACTTCAAAACGAACTGCAACAAATACTTAAATAACTACATAGCATCTCTTAACTAATAATAAATATATAAACTTCATCATTATTCTCATCTGCAAGAAAAAACTTCATTATTCATATTACCATAACTTCATTACTACCATCACCTGCAAAGAAAAACTTCAATATTCATATTAGCATATTCTTCATATAACTATTCATCACCATTCATTATCATCTGCAAAAAAGACACTTCATTATTCATATTACCATTTACTTCATACAACCTTTCATAGTATAGAGTTTCTTATTTCTAGCATATTTCATCACTAAAACTAAGATGTGTAGTTCTGCCTGACAGCCTGCATCAATCGCCTCGTATTCTGAAAGAAAAATAATTAGTTAAGACTGCTATCATACGATGTGTATAGTATATTCTTGTTAATGTTTGTTAATTCTGATCCATTTACTCTTCGTGACAAGACAGTGCATTTTCTTTCGTTCATTCCGAAAGTGAATTTCCCGTTTCATAGTAATCCACTGTGGTTTGTTTAAGTTATTTCTTTTACACGTTATTGCTTTCTGAAAATGATAAATAAGGATTAATATCTTGCATTTAAATCATATACTCATTAAATAAAAACTTGTTTCTAGTGATATAATTAAGCATACAGCATATCATGACAGAAAACGTATTATGTCAAAAACATAGACAGTTTTCAAGTGAAAAAAAAATGTACACAGAGTATCATAATGTAGTAGCAAAAAAATGTAAAATAGTCACGATGTTGAGATATCATAAGGAAAAATGTCAAAGTCAACTAGTGTTTGTTATATCTTAAAGATTTCGTAGTGTACACAAACAAAACAGGAAAACAATCATACATACACGAAAAATGGAAAATGTGCTCTTTCTGATATATAACGACAAGAAAATCGACCTGCTAACCTTACCTTATCGGGCACTTGCCAAGAAAAATATGATAATCATCAGTAAGTAATCACATAGATAGAATTGCATAATTGGTCATAAAATATGTAAGATTATCTGGAAAAATGTTCACGGTCTGATGTGTAACGACAAGAAAAGCGACCTGCTAACCTTACTTTGCCGGGCACTTGCCAGGAAAAAATATGATAATCATCAGTAAATAATCACATAGATAGAATTGCATAAGTGGTCATATAAAAAAATCAGGAAATGGCATTACAGTGTGATAAATCATAAAGTATGTTCATTCAATAAAGGGTTTAATATTGGAGACATGGTGATTGCCCTTGATTTTTCTGGTTCTCAAAGTTTCGACGTGTACTACATTGGGGTGAGGAATGCTGCGAATTCGATATGGACCTGCGTATAGAAGCTCAAATTTACTGCATCTACTCTTTCCTCTGTTGGATAAATAGTGTGTACGTACTATTATCTTCTGTCCAATGTGAAAGTCACGGCGTGTACAAACCTGTTTTTGCTGTCTTCTCCGGCGCTCTGCGGCACGTTTGATGTTGTTGAGTGCAATGTCAATTATTTCATGGTGGCGTTGTCGACGCGATGTAGGAAAGGATACTAATTCATTAATTTTGTTAGGTGGTTCAACATTTTTCAATATAACAGTCGGAGAGAGCACAGTAGATTCATTTGGTATGGAATTAATTACATCCTGGAATGAGAGTATGTGTGTGTCCCAATCAACATGTCTTTTATGGCAGTATATTCTACACAGTTTACCAATTTCTTTCATTAGACGTTCACAAGGGTTCGAAGAAGTATGATATTTGGATATATAGATCGGAGAAGTGTTTCTTGCTCGTAACAAACGTGTCCATATAGCAGATCGAAACTGTGGTCCATTGTCGGAAATTACTTTCAATACATGTCCTACATGAAATAGAAAATGTTTTACAAATGCTTTCGAAACAGATTTAGCAGTAGCTTTGCGTAACGGAGTGAAGGTAACAAATTTCGAAGTGAGTTCAACAGCGACAAACAAGTAGCAAATACCTCTATTAGATCTGAGAATCGGACCAAAAATGTCTACAGCGGCCATGTGTCTCAATTTAACGGGTACAATGGAATGTAACGGAGGAATATGTGAAATCTTGTCTGACTTAGCTTTCTGGCAGATTTTACATGACGCTAAAACTCGTCGAATACGTTTCTCCAAGTTGGCAAAATAACAGTTCTGTCTCAGTATAAGAAAACATTTTCTGGCTCTGTAATATGCGTAACTTAAATGAGTATACCAGATTAATTTGTTAACAAGTTCGTCGGGAATGCATAATAACCAATTGTTGCTCTCAGAGTAAGAGCGGCGAAACAGAATGTTATTGCGTACAGTTTAATGGTTTCTAATGGTAACATTATTCCTATCTTGCCAAAGGTGTTTAATTTCTTTCCATACGTTGTCTTTACTCTGCTCTTGTGCTATGTCTCGTAATGACACCGAAATGAAAGTTTCAAATGCAACTTGTTGAATATACATGACGCTAAAATTTACTTGGCAGAAGTTGGTTGGGATGTCTTGCTGATTGTTGCTGAGAGAACGGGATAGAGCGTCTGCTACAATATTTTGTGCACCGGGAATGTGAACAATTGTAAAATTAAATTCCTGTAAATAAAGTTTCCATCTGCTTAACCTGTCGTGTGTAAATTTTTCGGAAAGTAAAAACTGTATAGCTCTATGATCTGTGTAAACGGTAGTGTGTCTTCCATAAAGAAAATGCCTGAATCTCTTAAATGCCCATACAACACATAATGTTTCAAGTTCTGTAACAGAATAATTGCGTTCAGCAGGTGACAGAATGCGACTCGCAAAGGCGATGTTTTTAATTACTGTACAACCATCTTCTTCAATTTCCTGAAAAATGTGTACGCCTAAAGCGGTGTTAGAACTGTCGGTGGCAATGGAAAAAATTGTAGTAAGATCTGGGTGTGATAAAAGAGCTGCATTCAACAAGTCATGTTTCAAATTAACAAACTCAGACTGCGCTTGGCTATCCCAGGACGAAATAGTGTTTTTACCTGTCAGTTGACATAATCTAGGGTTGTCTAAAGCAGAGTAATGAATAAATTTACGAAAAAAGTTAATTAATCCCAGAAAGCTGGGTAGTTGTTTCCTCGTCGTAGGTACAGTAATGTAACGTAAAGCTTGAAGTTTTTCCGGGTCAGGTGCAATGCCTTCTTCTGAAATTACATGTCCAAGAAATTTTATAGAAGTTTTGCCAAAGTGCGATTTGCTAAGATTAACTGTGAGTCCTTGTGCACGAAAAGTTTGCAACAGTTGTTAAAGAATCAGATTGTGTTCAGACCAGTTAGCTTCTGCAGTAAGAATGTCGTCTACATACGTTGTGATTCTGTCTTTTAGTTCAGTCGGAAGTCTAGTATTCAAACCGCGAGTAAACGGTGCTGAAGCAATAGTTAAACCGAACGGTAATTAACGAAATTGATAACAGTCACCAAAACAGAGAAAAGCTGTGTACTTTCTGCAGTTCGGATAGAGTTGAATTTGTCAAAATCCCGATTTCAAATCTAACGTGGAATAAATAGCAGTACCATGAAATTTCTGTAGAAGTTCTTCTAGTTTTTGAGGGCGATCTGTTTCATTAACAATAATGTCATTGATGTGGCGCGAATCAAGTACGAGCCGAAGTGATCCATCCTTTTTCTTAACAATATGGAGCGGGTTTATGTACGGACTAACTGCCGGTTCAATAATACCTTGGTCAAGCATAGCTTGCAATTCTTTCTTAACTTGTTCTCTGTGAGTATACGGAATGGGATAATGTTTGGCTTTAAATGTATCGTGCTGTTTAACTTTAAATTCATACATAAAACCGGACATAGTAGCAGGGATGTTGTCAAAAACTGGAGCTTGCTGTAAAAGAATTTTGCGTAGCTCTGTACGTTCGTCGTCTGTATTTGCACTGCTTTGCTTTACTTTCTCAGAAATCATTTGCATAACGTCATAGCCGGCTTCGTCTGGTGTATTATAGTTGTGTACGTACGTATCTGTGAACAATGTGGAATGACAGTCTATGATACGTGATGCAGAAATGACCTCTGTTCGATTAATTGTTCGTTCTTCTACAGATAAAGAGTGCTGAAATTCTAATGCCAGTTGTACATTTTCATCCTTTAACATTAAATACGAATTTCGAAAGTCAATAATTGCGTCGTGTTGTACCAGAAAATTCGTACCTAAAATAACGTCTGTTGTCACTAAGGGAACAATGCAAAAATTTGAGTGAAACGTATGACCTGCAATACAAAATGATAAGTGTGTCTGTAATTTTACATCTACTCCTTTACCGGATACTGCACCTTTTACTTTAGTTTTGCCTAATGGTAACGTAGGATAGGTATTCTCTTTGTTACATTCGTTGAAAGTTTCCTCATTTATAACTGACATAGGTGATCCAGAATCTATTACTGCTGAAAATTAGGATGATCCAATCTTTACTTCAACGACAGGGTGGGAAATAGTTTTTTGAATAACTGGTTTTTCCTGCAAAAGAGTGTCTCGGATGTCGTCAAAAGTAATAAAATTTTCGTCAACAAGATTCTCTGTGTCAAAAGTATTGCTTGCGTTGCTGGAAGATTCATTCTGCACTGTGTCTAGTCAAATTCTTTCTGACATACTGTTATTTACGTGAGGATGCTGTGGCATTTCAACTATTTGTACTGTTCTGTTATTTCTTCCTGACGTATTACGTTCTGGATGATAACGACTGTCTGGTTCATTCATGATAATCTGTTGTTGTGGTTGATTTTGCTGCTGGTAAGAACGACTATTATTAAACGTACGCTGAAAATTGTGCTCATTACTTTTACGCCTGTCATGATAGTCATTACTATACGGCGCGTTGCGGTACGAGTTAAAATGATGTGTCTTCTGTACATAGTGGTTTCCTTGTTGCTGTGCGTTACTATTTGGCGGAGCCGACGTTATACGCGTAGGCGGCGAAACATTAAAGCTTGATTGACCTTGCACATTACATTGTTGGTTAGGTATGCTAACCGGCTGGTTTTGTTGCTGTTGTGGGGAAAAACCTCTATTGTTACCAAAATGTGTTTCCTGTTGCTGAGAATTTTGACGATACTGATAATTAAAATTTTGTCTGTTATTAAAGTTCTGGTGGTTGTCGTTCCTGGAGCGTATAATAATAACTGTCACTTTCAGGTAAAACTTGTCGTATCAGGTTTTCTTTACTCATTCGTAATCCTAGATAGATCGATAGTTGAAGAGCAGTTTTGATAGATATAAAGGATAGTAAAAGAGAAGGCAGCAGTGCAGAAAACTAAAGATGGAATAGTAGTACTAAGGCTCGGGGCCCTGTGCACGCTACGGCACATATTCATCGAAGTGTAATGAATCCCCTGAGGTCTCTTACGCGCTGCAAATAAATTTTAGTTTCTGCGTTACAGGCAGTGCCGGTGAAAATTCAAAAACAAATTGTTGTATCCAGGCCAAAGGATGTATTTGTGTTCTGTCATTTTTAAATACCTTAAATTTTCTCACGGATAGAAAGTGCTTGTAATCAAAATTATCGTCTATGTATGTCTGAACAGGTCCGGGATTGTATGATAATCTATTCGTCTGTGACTGTTCGGAATCTAATTCACGTACTCTCTATAAATTACCTAAATTACACTGGCTGTGTGAGTCTGACAAATGTTCGTAGAGTGGCGTATGCTGTGATGTGTTAAAGACTGAAATATTTTTCATCTCTGTCACTACTTGCTGTAAAGATGACAATTTTCTACGTAATGTATTATTGGACGAACCTATCTTACTGATCGTCTGCTGGAATTCGGGTGTTTGATTAAGCGAAACTGGTGACGTATCGTCTGATATGGTGTCATTATTATTTTCGATAACATCAATACGACTGGCCAATTCATCATATTTTTCAGTCAGTGCTTTTACCTGATCATCGTTTTTAGTATCACAAGCATTAATTTGTTTTTGTATTTTACGTGTGGTTTTGTTCAATTTCTTAACAACTGCTTTGATGGCATCGGGATCCTGTATTAGTTCCAACTTTTCAAGTCTGTTGGTCATTGTCTGAAAGTCTAATGTGTGTGTGTCTGTTTTTGTTTTAAGATCGGAGATTTCATCATGCAATTCGGTGTTCAACTGTTTTATTTCGTCTGATACTGTAGCAATATTGTTGTCTACGTATGTTTTTGCTTTCGTAAATAACTTACGTTTGTCTTCCACTCTCTGTGCCGTAATTGTTTCCATCACTTGTTTCTTTACTTTATTCTGTTCCAGTATAAATTTACTGTAACGCGTTTCACTGTTTTGTAGGTGGTGATTAAAACGTTCATCAATTTGACTGTTCTGTTGGCCAAATTTCGCGTCTACTTTCGCATCCAGCTTGCGTGAAAGCTCTGCTGACATTAATTTAAACTCGTCGCGTAACTGTGTTGCGTTTTCAGAACATTGTTTAGCGACTGCACTAATTTCATCTCTAAGTAATTTAGTTGTGGCTGCATGTGTATTACTTAATTCTAATTTCTTCACTACTGTTCCTAGCACAAGCCTTAATTTCCTCACGTAATTGTTCTTTAGTATCGTGACATTGCACGGCAACGGCTGTAATCTGTTCACTAAGCTGTTTGAAATTGTTGTCTTGTTTTTAATTCAGCTGTTTAGAATTGTTGTCTAACTTTTCATTAAGTTGTTTGCAATTGCTGTCTAGTTTTTCATTAAGTTGTTTGTTCGATTCGTTAAGGTTGTCGTATTTTTCATTAATTTGCTGTTTGAGATTTTCATTAAGTTGTAGCAATAATGCCATAAATCGATCCATGCCAAAATTAGCTGCTGTATTCTCTGTGCTGTCTGATGGCGTATCTGCATATGTCACGTTTTGTGTACCGGCAACCATTTGGTCATTGTCTGATTCACAAAAAAGTTGGCCAATCGGATGTGCACTCTTGGTCACTACATCGGAATCAAATAGATTTGACGTGGTTTGTGTACATTGTTCACCTTCGTTCGCTATATTTATCTGTTCACTGTGTAAATTTTGCAAATCAGGTGTGTTAAACTGTGCAGCGTTCATTGTAACGGAAAGTGCCGCGTCACCAATTGTCGTTAAATTAACAGAGGACACAATTGAATTTGTTTGCTCATCATTAGCATTAAAATCTTTACTAGTGATCAGCACGCACTGATTATCTGTAATTAGAGGATTATTGCTATTACACTAAGTGTCGCAAGTATTATCGGTCAAATTATTTGAGTCGGCTATTTCACTCATTGCACATCGCGATGTACTGGTAACAGTTTTTCGCGGCATTTTTCACAAATCAAAATTAAGCACAAAAATGAAACAAAGACGAAGCAAAAATAGAACAAACAATTACAACAAAGAGCAATAAATTGCCGATGATCTGTGAAAGAAAGAGTGACAAATTAGTAAATGCGTTGCGCCAGATACAAACTACATTTAAGTAAATAAGAGCAGATATGTGACTACTTTTCAGAAATTCACAAAGAAAATACGATCCTGGCCGGTTGTCGCCAAGTGTAACCTCCCCACAAAATTCTTTCTTTCACATTTGTCACCTCCCTACAAAATTTCGTTACCATTTTAGTGTAACCTCAAAAAAAGAAAAATTCCTAAACCTCTCAATTAAATTGTCGCTCACTTATAACTTTTCAATAATTGACTGTGAATTTAACCTGGTAAATTTTGGACGTCAACAGTGCTGCGTCATGGCCCTGAAAGATCATTCTGAATAAAAGGAGAAAAAGTCTTACCTCAATGAAGTCGCCGGATAACGCATATATATCTGCTCTTACAATAATTTTTTTTTAGCACAGCCCTGTGTAATGCTGGCCGATAGATTTGTCATTTATGAAAGGAAGCAACTGATTTTTCTTTTGCAACAATCGGAATGATCATGGATTGGAGAAATTAGTAAATTCTTTAAATTGAAATGAATGCTTGTTAAAAATTACTTTATATGAGAAAGATTTTTATTAGGACAGTTTTAAAACATTTACATGGGAGTTCAGATAACATTACTAGATATGCGCGAGGCTGCTTTTTACCTTATACAATAATACTCAGGCTCCGGCATCGCTGCACCGCGACCGGCCCAGCCAACACGATACATTATACCAGATCAGAGCAGATTGCAGACTAGCCACTAGCAACAACTTACTGCTACAGCTACACAGTTCCTACTCAGTCAACACTGCTCTCTGGTCAGCGGTTCTCTTATACCTTGCATATCGCAGGCAGCGTATGAGCAATACATCGAAATTACATCTGCTCGGACCTCTTACAGTGTGTAACCTCCCTCTTACTGATCGGCCTATTATGCTTGCAATATAAAATATGAGCGTGGATCACGTGTATGCCTTATGGATTTTTTCTAATTGTATAGGACTATCTTTCCCGAAGATATGATACCGATAAGTAGGAGCAAAGTGTACGAACGACCCTTCTGATGGAAAGTATAATAAAATAAAAGTAATTAAACCAAACAGGGCTATGATTTGGAAATGAAAGTTATTTTGTGCACTCACTCACGAACAACACTGAACAGAAAAGGGATATCACTGATCATGAATCCAAAAGCTACACTAATGAACGAAAAGGAAATAATTAACGGTCGCCTGCCCAGTAGGGCAATTACATCCTAAATCCTGTACAAGATGATGGGGAAGGAACACTGAAATGGCAACTGACGGTTGTCGCGTTTTTCGACACTATTTTTAAGTGAGAATGGAATGATAAATAAAACTGAGAAGTCACTCTTACGTTATGTTTGGCATTAAATTTTGAAAAAGGCAATCGAGTAATGATTTGAAAATATGCATCCTGCATTTTTGGTGTTACAGTTGTAGCTCAACATTTCACAGTAATAAACATTCTCTGTGGTGAAAGAACTGATAAGCAATAGCTTAAAAGGCTAGGACTGACTGGGGTTCTTTTCCTTAACATATGACTCTTTTGCGTGTTATTCTAATGGTAATGCTAATATTCTACTTATCATTCCCATTTTACTGTTTGTACTGACGAAGCAAACACTACCGCACATCCCAGGAGCTGTACCTTGTATAGAAAATACGTTGTTCATCGACGAATCACGTGAAAAACGGAAAACGGTAAATAAAATAATGAAGTGTTACTACGAGAATAACCTACTGAGCGGTGCTCATGGTGAAGCCAGCCGCTGACTGAAAGACAACGGGTAGCGTGGCTAGTGGCGCGGAACAAGCAGCTTCAACAAGTAGGAAATTGCACATTGATGTGACTCTGTAATGAATTTGCGACAGATGAAAACCCAGTCACTGAAAACTTAAGAGTATACTGAGGTGGCTAGAGAGAAAATTGCATAAGGAATTTATTGCTGCGTTCGCTACCAATCACCGAAATCACGGAAAAAAACTGAAACAGCGGGCACTGTATTCCATTTGCTCTGTCCTGGATATTGATAAAGTACATCAGTATCTGGATGAAATTTATCGTTCGCAGCGCAGAGTAGGCAGATGAAATTCTGTGGATCGCTGAAACGGCGTGGCGAAGTGAAACTTCCGAAGGTATAAATTTTGAATCGGAAATAATAGCATAAACTTTGTTAACATAAATCACAAAACTTTTATAATAATACGATTAAATAGAATTCGGTCTTGTTTTCTAGTTTCTTTAATTTTTGCACGTTTTTCAGAACAAATTATTTCAAGACAAGTATTTGTGAAATATTCTCAGTTGTGTAGAGGTCTCGTGACTGGGGCGGTGGTTGTAAGACTTTCCGGCAATTAGACAATGCGAGCCTTCTGTTTCGGATTCTTGTACTTGTTAAAGCTGAATTTGCTTGATTTTTCAGTACTTTTGTTTAAACAGAATTTTTAATATGTTCAGATAGACATCCTTCCATCATACTGTCGATGGACACTAATTCATCCGGTCCAAATATGTGTATACTGCCCCAGGCTGGAGCACTGTCACCTCTATGCTTTACAGCCGCCTCATTATTTGCGACTTTAATGTCTTCATTCTTATCCACCACAACATCCTCCGTCCATCTGACAAAAAAAAATGTTAAATTTGCTTTCGTCTGGAAATATGACGTCGATCCACCATGTTTCTTCCTCCGTAATAAACTCCTTAGCAACATCTTTAGCGAGTCTTCTTTCGATTCTGTCTATTCACATTCGGTTTTTTCCTAAACTCTCTTCCCATGCACGTATCGTGTTTCAGTGCTCTGCGAATCGTTTAAGGATGTTTCTCCTATCCAGTGCCGGTTAGGAGCTCACTTACTGATTTGTGTGCTCTGAGTGTAGGATCCTTCTTTATTTTTCGTATTGGAATCCTCCTGTCATTTGATCAACTTCTTTGGTTGGCCCTTTTGAGGTATAGAGTCTATTCCGTCTTGTTTCTGAATCTGCCTCAGTATACACACGCTGATCATGGCAGCAGTTTGTGTATGTGGTTTTCCTTTCATGTTACGAAAAGCCACAAGTTTTCGTATATTAAAAGTGGAATTAGTTTTTGTGTCATTGTACAACTTGGGTAGTTGACCACGCTTGTAAGCAAACACTGGTTCTAACTCAGAGTATATAACTTCTTTTGAACCATCAAAAACAAAGCTATACTGTCAACTTTTCGAAAATTAAAACGACATGAAAATCGAACAGTGTTTTATTTAAATCGTATTATTTAGCAACTGTTACACCGAAGAGCCAAGGAAACTCGAACACCTGCCTAATGTCGTGTAGGGCCCCCGCGCGCACACACAAGTGCCGCAACACGACGTGGCATAAACTCGATTAGCGTCTGAAGTAGTGCTGGAGGGAACTGACACCATGAATCCTAAAAAGCTGTGCTGAAATCCGTAGGAGTACGAGAGGATGGAGATCTCTTATGTACAGCGCTTTGCAAGGCATCCCAGATATGCTCAATAAAGTTCATGTCTGTTTGGTGGCCAGCAGAAGTGTTTAAACTCAGAAGAGTGTTCCTGGAGCCACTCTGTAGCAATTCCGGAGATTCGGGTTGTAGGGTTGTCCTGCTGGAATGTCCCAAGTCGATCGGAATGCACAATGGACAAGAATGGATGCAGGTGATCAGACAGGATGCTTACTTACGTGTGACCTGTCAGGGGTCGCAATCACTCCAACTGCACACGCCCCACACCATTACAAAGTCTCCACCAATAATATTATCTTGGAACTCTTCCATTTGGTCCATGTTTGCATAGAAAAACAGAATGAGGTACGCAGAGCACATGAGAGCTCTCAGTAGTGACAGCACACATTCAACTTTTTGAGAACATCTAATGAACAAAAACCATAACCACACTCATATCGAAAACGATCTACGCATTCTGAGTAACAGCAACAGTCTATACCGACAACTGACGATAGAAGAAAATTACCACATACAAAAGGCTATAGTCGAAGGGAAAAATGTAATAAATGAAAACACAACACTCTGCGACAACACACTCTTTACCTCTCTGAGAGAACTGACCAAGGACACAGAACAGAAAGCACGCAGACGCAAAAGAACCACTTCCCCATCACACATAGAGACATAAATAATGAACGGAGATGTCGGAGATTTGATATTTTACTGGATTCCAGGTATTAATACACATGCCTGTACCAATTTCTTTGACGCTTTAGTGTATAACTTGGTTTGAACCGTCAAAACCGGAGCTACACTGTCAACTGTCCGATTACTAAAGTAACAGGAAAATCAAATGGTGTTTTATTTAAATCGTATTATCTAGCAACTATTATAAATTGTGTAAAACTTTGATACTATTATTAATTGAACGTCTACTTTAACCTAATACTTCATTATTTCTTAATTTAGTTTTGTTAAGAATAAAGTTCTGGCGCCACAAAGTAAAAAATTCTTGGTGTCCGAATATTAAGGCTACTCACTGTATACAAATAAATATAAGTAAAAGCGTTTTCATCGTCAGTGTTTATCCTAACCCTGAAAGACTCGAAATAAACAAACTGGTGCACCGTGAATGTCTTGAACTGAGTGCTCCAAAGAAGAAGCGAAAATGCAACGTAGGTATCGGCGGAGCCACAGCTGCATTATGTCAAGTTTGAAATAGAGTTTTTTTGTATGCAATTCCCTCTCTGTTATTGACATGGGCAGTATTTCATAGATAGTTACATTAATGAAAACTGACAAAAGATCATTTCCGTGCAGTGTTGGTAGAATTGTTCATTTAATTTGGGTACCTTAATATTTAGACATCTTTTTTTGTTTTTAATGGAAGGAGGATACACATACTTGACAACTCACGTATTCACGTCAGGAAACATAATTAAAAAGAGCTGAATTTGTCCGTTATTGGTAATATTGAGTATTATACCTAATACGCTTATCGGTAGCGACTCTACAAAAATTTGCAAGCGCTAAGTCACTGTACTCTTTATTCTGCGAACTATCGAATGCTTACCTATTTATTTGACTTACCGCAGCAAAATATATTTAAGTTATCTTAGTAACATGATAGCGAAAACCGAAAGAAATTGAAATGATCCAGTGAAGAGCCCAAAAATGCTTGTATTTGTGTTTCGATTGATAATGGTGGTTTTAGCGTGTCATTCAAAACGCTAGAGTTATCGGCAGATATAGAAGTAACTGTAGACGTACAATAGGGAAGTGCGTAGGGACACTTGCTGATCATTTAGTACATTAATTATTTGCAGACTATAATATGAATAATATCAGACTCTTCACATATAATGCAAATATCTACAAATAAAGTACCACCAGAAAAAAACTGTACAGATAGTGAGATCCTGACGACTTTCGAAACAAGTCCGCAAGTTGATACTGTGTTATAAATGTTGAAAAATATAAAATAGTGCACCTAAAGAATCTGTGGTGTCATGTGTCTGCAGTATACAGTATCTGTCTCAAATAGATTCAGTCAGCTCACAGAAATATCGTGGTATTACAGTTTGTGTAGGTATGAAATGGAATGGTTACGTATGATGAACCATAGAAAAAAAAAACCAGTTGCAGTTGACATACATCAATTCTTTGGTAGGGTACTGCAGAAAAGCCATAAATCTACAACGGAGGTTATTGGAAGACGCACGTTATTAGCGTCTGCCCACGGCAGCCGTTTATGTGCAGTTTTAAACGTTGAGATAATTGTAAGCATAGTAGCATTGAAGCGAGTACTACCGCTGAGCCGACAAGCATTTTAATCGTGAAGGGAACGTATTTTTAATGATGACTGTGAGAAAATTTTGCAGAGAGGTTATTGTTGTTGGCCATCCTGCATTATGACTCCTGAAGGAATCAGTGTATCCAGGCAAGGCTGCGTGGGCAGGGAAAGCTGATCTACAGTATGTCGGCCGTCACGGAGTGTTTCGCGCCAAGGCAGCGACATGATGCCCTTGAAATAACGGTCGTACATTTCAGTTCTGAACTACATTATATACATCAAACTTCTATGTGCTAGGGCAAGACTTTTTCATTAAACGGACATTGTATTCGCCTTAATCAAAAATACTTAAACTCAAAGGGATTTGCGCGGCGCCTAGCCTATAATAGTTGATTCAAGGATACATCCGGCTTGCGTTACAGCAATTGGCGTCTTGTGGTAAGTACGATGACGTTTGTTGAAGTGAAATTGTTTGGCAGTTATTTTCTATTTGAATAGGATTGTGAACAGTTTAATCTATTTTGAGGGAGAATAAGTACATGGCTTGTTGTGGTGCATAAATATTCTTACCAATTTATATGACTTCTATATGAATGGAACTTTGTCTTATTGTGAGTAGCTACGAAATATAATTCGAGGTAGGCGTAAGAAGTGGAGCAAGGGGCCTATCGCCCCAAATCCAAGATGGTGACCGTGACGCAAGTACGCGACGTTACGTGACGTCGCTGATGATGCCCATTATCCACAAATGGCGGGAAGATAGGTCAATTGGGCTACCTCCACTAACCTAAGTCACCCCATCCTACGAACTCGCGAGAAGTTTGAATTTTGGCGGAAAGATAGGTCAATCGAGCTACCTAAGAAAATGGTGCGAAATAAAGGACAGTTGGACTACCTCCATTAACCTAGGAACTGGACGTAAGTCTTTCTTTAAACAGTTAGATACAGTACTGCCATCAAGTGTATTCGCCATCCTCTTGGAATCTTGAATTTTGCTCTAAGAGCTTACATTCAATTCCAATATAATTTCTATACTATTTTTTTAAATTTTTTTTTACCGCCACAAGAGGCTGAGATATCGATAGCTGTATTACATGCACTGGACATACGTCTTTATTTAAACAATTATACGCAGTACCACCATCAAGTGTGCTCGTCATCATCCTAGAAAATGTTCACCAATTTTGCTCTAAGTGCTTACATTCAGTTCGAATATAATTTATTATCTGCAGCATTAGTTTCATGTTACCGCCACAAGAGGCTGCACTTCGCGATATGTCACGTTGTCGTCAGGCTGTATCTGTGTGTCACGCGCTAATAATACGATCTACAGACGACTAGCCTACTGTCACACCCTTTGACGTCAGTCGAACACAAACATTCTCACTTTCTCTAAGAAACCTCAGGTCTGCCTGGGCCAGTATTACGTGAAGCCGAAGTCCCACAAAGCTTTACATAGGTAACACAAGGGGTTTACTACGCTTTCAACTACCTAGTTTCAACTACTTTTCAAGGACATCCAACCACATTTCCTACATACATCGAGGAACGTATGACACCTATTTTACTACGCTGATACAAAACACTTACCCCGCCGACGGTCTGGATAGAGGGAAAATAGGTTTGAAAAACGAATCAGCATGTTCTGGGCTGCTGGAGAGAGGAAGGAGTGTACTTTATTTATTTTTTGGACGATTTATTTAGCTACGGATTTCACCTAATTTATTTATTACGCTGACGCAAAACACTCACCCTAACATGTTTGGAGTCAAAATATACAGTTTACAGATCTCGGAAGTACTCCTAAATAATGCATTATGCGGATGTGCATAAACACAAACAACTCGTAAATTACGAGGTCGCGCAGTGGCTAGCACAATAGACTCGCATTCGGGAGACGCTCACAACGTTTAAACACCTGAAAATAATTCAATGCACAAACACCCAGTGCAAGTAAAACCACTCGAACCCTGATTCTACTGGGTGGAAAGCCTAACGCCTGGAAACTCTCCAGATGCGAGAAACTGACCCAAATATCCACCCTAATTACAAAATTAATCACAACGATCGGTCCTAATTACACAACTTTATGCATAGCGCTACATAAGGATGGCCTAAAATCGCTGAAACTAAGTATATAACTCACCTTATCATGCTTTAATTGCACAACTATAAGCATTGCACTGCACAAGAACCGCAATACTACGCAAAAAAACTGACAAATCGTTTTATCCTCTTCGGGAAAAAAAATTATACGCTCGAAACCAGCGACGGAAACTCTCAAACTCTACACTACACCGACTAGCTAGGGGAAAAACGTTCAACTCACTAGATCCTGCTGTTCGACTGAGATGAGTTCAAAAAAGTCTGTAAGCTCCAAGAATATACCATCTATTCCTGTTTGACGTCAGAGTCCACTACACATGCCTACTAAAAAATCACTCTAACCGATGTCAGCGGGAGATCCTCGGCCGAAAAGACTGCCTTCTCATCCATATACAATCACAAACTACGCAATCGAGCTACTACGCTGACAGTCTCACGGCACCTGCCTTGCTGAAATGCCTTGCCGCGAATGCCCCACTTTCCCCTTCAAGTGCATCCTGTTTGTCCCTAATGCCTCCTAATCATAGCTGGTACAGCCCAACAACACCTCGCGTTCACAGACTTTGTTTTTACGTCACGTAGGACCCTCGAGCAGGGCTGCACGAGAGTCACCATTCAGCGCTCGATTATTATTCTTTATTTAAAATCAACTTCGCATCTATAATAAAGCAAAACATTTCCGATCACAATAAATGTCCTATTTTTCACCAAAATAGATAAAGTACAGTTTTATGTGCAAAAATCTATATAATTTTTCACGTTCGACTTCTAAATTAGTCACCTCTCCGAACACATTTACGTCTAAACCGATATTTCGACTTGCGAATACAGATTTCCGTGATTTAGCAGATTCCAAATCACGCCCTATAATTTACGAAGTCAAATAACGTCTTTCTTATACCTAGACAACCGGCAAACGAGTCTTCCACCTGCTGGAGGCACATTCCACAATCGATCTCCTCTCAACTAAATAAAGAAGTCAAATGCGAAGACGCACTCGACCGACAATTTACAAGATGACAGCGCAGACACACATCCGTATTAAATCTTGTCAAATTCCCACTTGATCACGAAAGCTGTCCAACACATACTACGTATTAGTTCGCTATTCGGTCGTCTAGACCACTAAACAGTTAAGTAAAATACACTCCCGCATTGCTACAGCCCTCTCCGTTCAGATGGCCTCCCACTGTCAGCGGGATACTTGAACCATCCCCACCACAGACCCCACATAGACATAATCATCCAACCAAATCGAACACATATATATTTGATCGCTATTCTTACAACTGAATGACATTAGACAATGAGCTAAGTATCCGAAAGACACCCTGCTTACGGCTCTGGAAATAGAAATATCTGTACCATTCTTATCACTTGACATACTCTCCCCTTTGCTATCACAGTATTCCATGTCAAATCCGAGCCTTCCTTATCACTGGACATAGTCATATCCTTTACACACATCTCAGAACACAAGCACATACTTTATAAACCAGATGGTCCTAATTTAGAAAATTATTCAGCTAAGGAACGTGTTATGAAACCGGTATTTTCAACGTCCTCAAGCCACCGTGGCTAGATATGTATCCAGTATTTGTAAAGCATTCTCTCTCTCTCTATGCCATGTCAGAGGTTCTGTGACATATCGACTGGGCTATAGGCGATACTTCATTGAGAATGATCTCTAATAGTGGATGATGTAAGAACTGTACACTAGCTTTTCAGATCTCTAGTGCTACGCTATCCGCTAGAAATGCAGTATCCGATTTTGAATCCAGTCCTCGCATTCAAGTACATACCTGCATAGGATCCTATGGAGAAGTCCTTTATTACAGCCACTAATGAATCATATTTCTAGCACTCTCATATCTCGAAACTATTCGCCTTTCTCGAGCCGATCTGCTACAGTAAAATCCCAACCTCTTTTTAGTTAGCGCCCATGCAACTGCAGCCATTTCTCCAGCTTTACGAATGTGATCGTTCCAATTTAAACCGCAGCTAAGTAGGAGTTGGGGGAAAGTATATCTACCACCCTCTACAATCCATGTAGAAACAGGCTAAGCTGCGTTACCGCGACAGGACAATGTTTTAATCATTCGATGGGAACCGGAACTGCTAGAAGGAAAATGATTTTTTATACTGTACTGCGGTGCACCCTCCCAAACTACACACAAGTCCTACAGATCCACATCCATTCACATCTGTCTTCGTTATTCTGTACCATCCAATAGATAAATATCACTAACTATGAAAGCTCCACTAACTCCATCCGATAGATAACTCAATCAGATTTTCACCGCATCTCTCTCCTACCATATACCGAAAACAAAATACTGCATGCGTGCAGTCATCGAGCACATGTGACGATCCTATTAAATATACATGTTTTGATCAACTGCGCACCTCAGTTTAAAGTTTCACCACCTGCTGTACCATAGTACAATGATTGTATCCCAATGACTATACTGCAAGCAGCAAGAGACGCACACTATGACCCTGTCTCATTGTTTGAAACATTAATTTTTCTGCTCTAATACGCTTTGTACACTGTCAAACATTTTATCTACTTTTCCCCATCACGACTTCGAGGTCTCTGTCAAGTTCTAAACTGACATTAACACAGCCTCTTACAGAAAACTAGCCCTTGCACAGTGACACGATTGGCGTCAGCTGATGACGTGAGTACTGCTACCCAAGACCACAGGAGAGTGCCGCGCCTCCCTGCCAAGCCTCCCTTTGTGGGAAGTTTGAATTTTGGAGGTGAAATAGGTCAATTGGGACACCTCTACACTTCACACGGTGCAAATAATTTTTTTACTGCTGTTAGTATAACACACACTCGATGATTTTAAATAAAATTCACTTACAAGATAACGAAATTGGAATAGTTTTACCGCGTTCGCATGGGTTTCCAAACTACAATCCGAATCTGATTGATATGGGTTCTGTTTCGACTGATTCCTCAAACTGAATTCATGTACGCTATCACTGTTTCGGTACTAGCATCCCCTAGAAGATGTCCCCCTCAATAAAACTGTTTCTCCAACTCGAACGCCCGCATCTCGTGGTCGTGCGGTAGCGTTCTCGCTTCCCACGCCCGGGTCCCGTGTTCGATTCCCGGCGGGGTCAGGGATTTTCTCTGCCTCGTGATGGCTGGGTGTTGTATGCTGTCCTTAGGTTAGTTAGGTTTAAGTAGTTCTAAGTTCTAGGAGACTGATGACCATAGATTTTAAGTCCCATAGTGCTCAGAGCCATTTGCATTTGCACCAACTCGAACAAGCATTGTCAGTCAATCATTATGTGGTAACCAAAAACGTGCAAGTGGACGGAAAAGACACCACCGATCTACTGAAATAGTAAGCATTACAATTTTTATATGAAAAATTTTACCAATTCTAAATTAATTTTAACTCCGACCAGTGATGTGAGAGCATGTTTCCGAATTTCAGTATCATAGCTAAACCACCCCTTCTCCACTTTGCGAATCTGGATAGATGACTATGCAGTACGTCCATTCACTGTTAATTCTCGAACATATGCGTCATCAAAGTATATTACAGAGTGCTCTACATATTTCTAACACCTACAGCATATTGCTTAATTTACGATCCATGTCTATGCTGATGCGAATCACAGAGCATTCGCACAGTCTTATGCTAAAATTAGAGACTGAAAGAACTCCCTCCCACTGTCATCGGCCAACATACTCTGCGTCACTGGTACCTATTTAATCTGCAACCAACCAGAAGTAGTCAGCTATGTTTCATGTCTCGTGAATGGATGGAGCGTGCTGAGTCCTAGCCCATCCAAGTGAACAAAATTTCTCGAGATGCGTCCATGTGAAGGAGGTTAGCACTCCTTACCGGTGTACAGTAACATATTTGAAAGTGTTGCGATCTAATAGCAGACCGTTAAGAAGAAGAAGAACCCTAAAAGGGTGTTTTTTATGCACCATAGAGCTTCAGACGGATGGAATTCGAAGTATTTTTATGTATATTAGCCAAGCCACCAATTTTAAACTATTATTCCTGAGTGTAGGATTACTAGCTGGAAGATATTGTTAAGAGAGAGAAAATAAACATATGCGCTGCTAAGGCTACAACGTTCTTAACTTAAAACGGACTTTAACGTTAGATCGCTTAAGTTTCCAACCTGTCACTCGTATGGAATGTAGCCCTGTAGAGTAAAGGTCAAATCACAAGTCCAGGAGTAAACAAAGATATTGGTAACCATCTTATAGATTTTATAAAGTGTCCAGACATGCGACAACGGACACTTTTACGTCTTCTTTGGCTAAGGAGCATGGCATTACCAGGCTGGAGGCCACAATATACAACTATAGAATGGATCGTGTGTTCGACGCAGTGCAACGCTGTTTAAGTGTATTAGACACCAATAAGCAGTATTTACGATATGCTCCATTAACTTTGTGTCAATTGCGTCAATGTGGTGTCAGCTAACTAACAATTTACAGAACAGTTGCTGTGTGGTGTTTAACAACGTTCTACAATTTGTCTACTGGGGTAATAAGAACACCCGAAAATTAATTGGTGTGCAAGTAACTCTGCCGGAGTCTCAAGACAGAGGAAAGCTTATAAGTTATGGAGGTTCTTAACTCAGACAATATAAGTATTACGCAGAAGTGTTATGTTAAAGCAGGAAAAGTTATTTTTCCCAATCTAGAACCGTGTTTTCCACAATACCGTCCGATATAGATATCGCCGAATTGGGACTGGGTCCTACAAATAATGTTATACGTCAAGTACTAAGAAAAGGACCAATGTATTAAACATACTTAAGCCATTCCCCATTAAAGAAATTGCTCCTTTAAGTACAGTTAATGTATTGAGTGTACGGAAACGAAAACTAGAAATGAAGGTACTCGAAGTAAAGAAAAGGAGACTGAAATATATGGAGAAGACAACTGTCATCAAGGAAGACTATAAGCTGCAATTGGAAAAGGAAGAAGCTATTGCCGATGTACAGGGCAGGTTTACGTACGGATTTAAACATTGTGTATGGAAAAATCTGACTACGAAGGGGGAATACAAAATATTGGCATTTACAGTAAACAGCCATTGAAAGTGGTCACGTGTTGGTGCACTGGCCGAAATCGGTGGGATCGAGAACGTTTACTACATTAGGGGATACAAGAAAAATGTGTTTATTAAGCTTTATTCCCATTTGTATCGGCTTAAAAAGGATGGTTATGTTCTATGTAAGCGTGGCGAGCTGGATGTTGTCAACCTATCAACAGAACAGCCGTTTGTCGAGTTTAAAACTGATGGAATAACACAGTTAATAGCCACTCGTTTGCAAAAGTTTTAAACTTAAAGTTCTATACTGAAATCCCGCAAGAATGTAGAGCAGAAGAGTTACCGACATACACACAGGAAGACGTGGAACGCTTTAACAATAGCGTCATGGAGGAGATACGAGGAAAAATTAAAATTTCCGAATGCTCTCGCCTAGAAGAATAGCAGGAGGGAACAGAGCTAATAGTTAAAGCTACAAAACAATTCTTTTACAGCAAGAAAATTAGATATGTATTAGAATTCGAGAATATACCTTCTCCGTATTTGTCAAATTACTGGTTGGAGAAAGAAATAGATGATTCAGATGTAGATTTAAGTTATAAGTTAAAAGTTAAATTGGGCATTGTTAAAACTACACCTAACAAAAATAAGGAACAGTTTCTTCTGTGTGTAAATGTGTATGCAAAAGTTAATAAATATTTTGTGTGAGAATATTTACCTGCTTTATTCGCTAACCTACAAGCTGAAGTGTCAGATGTTTGATGTCCCGTGAAAGACTAATTACAAAAATATTAGTAGTAGGTGAGGTATCAAGGAATGCTCTACAGCCACTATCGTATCACTCTGGTAGGTGCACTGTAGGCCTACAGGTCGCACCGACATTTATGAAGTCATGCATCAAGCGCTCCTTATGTATATGGTAAAAAAAGAAATCCTAAAGTGTGGCGCAATGGGAAATGCCCTGCTACATGTATCTCATTGTGGTTGGAGAAAGTACAGATATAGAAACAGATGTGCCTGAGGGAGTAATTGGACAGGGGTTGACGCTAGTGGATACAGGTATCAAGTACAATTCGCTTGGGTCGTTATACCGTTGGCAGAAAATTAGCTGTGGACATCTTTACCCTACGAACTGTGTCCCTGTCAAAAGTCTTGATTTTCCTAAAAGATTTTGGTGAAACGGAATTTCGATTCCAAGACGGGAGTAGAGTAGATAGTTGTACAAACGAGATGAATGTCTCATAACGTGGCAACTTTTCCAGCAAATACTTTGACGGCAAAAAAACAAATTCGGACCAATCCAGTTCTAGGCACGCCTCATGTGAGGTTTCCAGAAGCTGCAAAAGACTTATATATCCTTCTTCCTCATGATGCTTACTGTCGAATACTTGTGCCTCAGTCTCCTGCCTCAGAGTCCCAAGCGAATACTTCTGGGTGAGATGCGGATCGCGAGTTTAACTGCGTACGCAGATGGGTTGTCTATGTGCTACATCAGAGACCAGTTGATGATGATGTTTGGTTTGTGGGGCGCTTAACTGCCGGTCATGAACGCCCGTACGAAGTCCCAACTTTTACATAGTCTAATCTAGCCACTGTCACAAATGATGATGATGAAATGATGAGGAAAATACAAAAATCCAGTCCCCGGAAAGAGAAAATCCCCAACCCTGCCGGGAATCGAACCCGGGACTCCGTGATCCAGAGGCAGCAACGCTAGCTACAAGAGCACGAGCTGCGGACGATACCAGTTGAGAGATACAGCTGGGTCCCGTCCTTGACGACTGAAGTAACCACAGCCGCTTGCGGACCGGAGAGAGCGCTACCACAATGCTGCCATCGCCACCCTACTCCTGATATTAGTGGGCCTTGGCGTATTTGATCAGAAACTCACGTGATAATGTCATGACGAAAATCCGTAGACATTCATCCAGAAAAAGTGACCCTGAGAATGACCAATGCTAATGTTTAGCAGTAATTTCTTTCTTAAACATTGTAAAAGGAGTGTGCCTGATTCTTAGTCATGTAATGATATGAAATCAGTAACCGTAATGAAATTTAGCCCTAGTAGAAAGTGATTGATACATAAAAAATTAAAGTAATTAGAACGTACTGTCCTCCAGTTTGCAGCTGGCGTCCTTAGTTTATTTGTGTATTTCAATGTAGCTGTCATACGTAAGTATAGTTAATTAACAAAGTTTAAATCAATTCACACATAATTTGAGTGTCTTTGGTTACGAAGCGGTCCACAAAATTGACCACCAATAATTCACTCCGTAGTCCAGTCAAATAGCAGATATACCTTGCAAAAGGTGGGGTAGAAGAGTTTATTTTTTCAACTCGTTCATATGGTTGGAAAGATTAGAAAACCGAGTTTTGCCAACAAAATTTCGCTTGGGAAAACTTTCTGCAGTCAAAAAACTTGGAAAATTTCGGCCTTTTTTTCAGTTTTTTTCAAAATATCTCAATTTTTTGCTCCTATCGCTTTAACGTCTATTTTCTTTTTGAAAGAGCACAAAATTCTCTACAAATTTGATGCTTGCCATTTTTTTCTACTCTCAATATCTAAGGCGCTACAGCGCCTCAAAAAATACCAGTTTTTCAAATTTTGAGCATAGTGGCAAGATACCTTATTTTTGAACACGATTTTATCTGTTTCTGTTTGGTTAGTATAAATACAATATACATCACGTTATATGTTGGAATTTACCACCTCACTTTCAGGTTTCAATTTCTCTGTATGCAACATGAGGATTGCTGGGCACCCAACTATTGTGATTCTTGCATCACTACCTGAAGTTCACTATGGGCCACCTCAGCCCTGGTATTTGTAAAACTATAATTAAAATGATTGTCAGTTACTAAAAAATGTTGACAGTTCTGGGTGTGTAATACTTGTAATATCGCACTTTAGCGCACTTGGGACAGATATGAGCATCACTTCCAACGTTTTGATGGACCAGGTTCGTCAGTGTCACCATAAATTCCTTGACTTACGGATTCAGGGTCTGTACATAGAGTTGATCCCAGATTGACCTCTTCTTTAAACAGCGAGTCAGCCTCAGCAACTTCGTTGATTTCGTCAATGGTTTCCTCAACATCCTCCATAACATCTTCTTCATTGTCTTCATATAAAAATCTTACAGATTCTGGTACGACAGACTTTACATCACATAAAAAATTATCAGAGGGAGGGTACTGTTTTACATCGTACACTACTGATCTGATATCGTCTAATATGATATTTGTAGCTGCTTTGACGATTCGTAGTCTTTCTTGCTGAGGATCTGAATTTCTTTTGGTGTACCAATTTTCACTGAGTAGTTGGTGCCCAACAATCTTGAAACATACTACTGCTGGCTTTTAAGCTGTTTCAGCTATCACCACATCGTCACCATATTTCTGGAAAAGGCGAGCCTTGACAGTTCGAATATCAGGACGAGGTGATGTGGGTATTTGCTCTAACAGATCGTCCATAGAAAACTGACACTCTTCCGTATTGGTTTCCAGGTAGGAAAATATAGCCTCCATGCCTTCATCTACTTGTGTTGCAGGTCGGTAACCTCGTTTCTCTCCAGTAGCTGAAACACGGCGAAAGAACTTTCTGTAGCAAAATCTGTGGTACCACCCATCTGCAGCAACGAAATCATTTACAGAATGAGATTTTCACTCTGCAGCGGAGTGTGCGCTGATATGAAACTTCCTGGCAGATTAAAACTGTGTGCCCGACCGAGACTCGAACTCGGGACCTTTGCCTTTCGCGGGCATGTGCTCTACCAACTGAGCTACCGAAGCACGACTCAGGCCGGTCTCACAGCTTTACTTCTGCCAGTATCTCGTCTCCTACCTTCCAAACTTAACAGAAGCTCTTCTGTGAACCATGCAGAACTAGCACTCCTGAAAGAAAGAATACTGCGGAGACATGGCTTAGCCACAGCCTGGGGGATGTTTCCAGAATGAGATTTTCACTCTGCAGCGGAGTGTGCGCTGATATCATTTACATTTTGAATCCGCTCTATCTCTTGTTGATCAAATTCATCATCACGTCGTTTAGCCTGTTCTAATAATGTCGATTGCACTTCCAATTTCATTACTTCGTAAACAAAATTTCGTTTGACATATGGCAATTTTAACTGCTTGGTTAAAAACTCATCAGAATTTCCTTTTGCACATAAGAAGCATTTATCTTTTAAATTGAACTGACCTTTTTCCTGCGACCGACGTAGCACGCCTGTTGGTTCCTGAGGATGTCGAAGGCTAGCTGCTATTACTCTCTCATTAATGTACTTCTTGTAGCATGCTTCATGCACCATCACTTCACTGAGCGTTTTCAAAAAAACGAGTGTGTGCAGACTCCCTGCGTTTAGCACTACGATCGATAAGTGTGCTCAGTCCTCTCTTTTTCACATTGCGTCCACCACTCACCACAGTTTTTTCGCAAAGGAAACACAAATTCATGTCAGACATACTCATTTTCAGCACCACAGCATATACTGAATGGAAGCGACTCCAAACTGTAGGACCCTTAGTGTTGTGTGCTAATAGCTGTCAGCGCGCTGTAAACAGTCACCAGAGATAATCGCCTTCCGCCCGCCAAAGAACAAATACGCTTTTGTCCGCTAAAGAACAATTCCTACATACTTTTTCTTATAACTGATCATTAACGTCAATCAACTGTAGAAAATGTACGGCACCTGCGTGCAATCGTATTACATATTGTAACACAAATAAACCTCACGCAATCCGACGTGAATGTGTTCGTAGTTACTGAATATGATGCTGTTTGTCCTGGCTCTGCAGCATAGTGAGATGGTAAATTCCAGTGAATAACATGATGAGTAATATGTTTATACTACACAAATAGAAACTGAAATAACAGTGTTCAAAAATTAGGTAATTTGCCACTTTGCTCTAAATTTGAAAAATTGGTATTTTTTGACGCGTTGTAGCGCCTTAGATACTGGGAGTAGAACAAAAATTATAAGAATCAAATTTGTAGAGAATTTTGTGCTCTTTAATCAAGGAAATAGACGTCAAAGCGATAGGAGCAAATGAAACTGAGATATTTTGAAGAAACTGAAAAAAGTCCGAAATTTTCGAAGTTTTTTGACTGCAGAAAGTTTTCGCAAGAGAAATTTTGTTGGCAAAACTTGGTTTTCTAACCTTTCCAACAATATGAACGAGTTAAAAAAATAAAATCTTCTACCCCACCTTTTGCAAGGTACAGGATTTTTTCTGACAGTTTCACTGGACTAATAGCTGAATTACCGAAACAAGTCGAACATCGTACAGTGACACAGTGACGGTAAAACACTCGCCAAGTTTTGTACTGTTTCTTACCGAAGAGCTTATTTTGTATCACTAACACTATAAAGTAACAGAGGTGTCCACAATAAGTGAGAACCTCGATAACACTTAGAAATGTGGTATTTGTTTTAGAATGAATATTCACATGTAGTGGAGTACACGCCCTGATGGACGTCTCTCGTAGGTGAAAACTGTGTAAGATGAAGTCTTGATATCAGAGATTTGCCTGGCGCAGTCAACGTTCATACCATCGCAGCAGTTTGGTTTACATACTGTTATTAAACACTTTTTGCAAATAAGGACAGTTATGTCCAGCTCGTTATTCCACGCTCAGTTGAAAGGAAAAAGCAATCGCTCGCACCCTGTTACATCTTGTTTCGTAATGAGAATGGATGATGATGATGTTTGGTTTGTGGGGCGCTCAACTGCGTGGTTATCAGCGCCCGTACAATTACCCAATCTTTGCTCAGTCCAATTTCGCCACTTTCCTGGATGATGATGAAATGATGAGCACAACACAAACACCCAGTCATCTCGAGGCAGGTGAAAATCCCTGACCCCGCCGGGAATCGAACCCGGGACCCCGTGCTCGGGAAGCGAGAACGCTACCGCGAGACCACGAGCGGCGGACACGTATTGAGAATGATGACGTGCAAGTTAGCGTCGTTACGATTCGACTGCTCGTCAACAGAAGATGGTCCTTGTAACATAGGACGACACAAAATTACCGACAGGTATACTACGTGTTCCTACCTCCCGATTCAAAGGAATTTTTATATGATGACTTCACAAAGAGAAAGAGCTAAGGACCGACGATGAATACGATTAATCGTGTAATTTTACGTTCAATGCAAATCGTGCTAACAAATGACGCTATATACAATACACAGTCCAGCCGACTTTTTTACTTATATCAAGTATATACGGAAGGTTTATTGACTCTCTTCATGATGCTTGGGTCCTTTAACGAAAGACAGTACTCAATTCAGTCCTCCTCTGGAGTATGGTATGGAGGGACTGTCACGGACACTATATCGAGTTAGGGTGTCCATTACCGAAATAAAAATGTGATATTTGCGGTAAGACTTTTATCGAAATTGCAATCACTAAATTTCTTCTCCGATTGCCAAAACTCCCTCCTACACGAGGAGAAATGACTGTAATCATAAAATTAGAGAAATCAGATCTTGCACGAAAATATTTAGTCCCCATCCCCCGTGCTGTTCGGGAGTGGAACAACAGAGAATATCTGTGAAAGTGGTTTTGTAAACCATCTGCCAGACACTCAAGTTTGAATTGCAAAGAGTTCGTGTAGATGTATACGTAGATGTGACAAAGGCATTTGTTATGGACGACCTGGTGGGACCAGTCGTCCCTTCCACAACGCCCCTCATATTAGGCAAATTTGCACTTCCTGCGAGTGACACCGTCTCCCATACTGGAAGAAGTGCCTAAGGTGGTACACAGAATAATGTGGCTACTACGTGCTGGTGCTGCAGCTCACTGCCCCCTCAGTGTAGAGTTATAACATTAATACATACAGAACATTCCCACTTAGACTGTGTTCTTTCAATCACTGAAAACTATACTATCAACGATCTGTTCTTGGAAGGCATTTTCTACCTTATGGTTTCCTACCTTATGGTCCCACAAGCCAATAATCTCAGCCAACATACAGAAGCTGAAACGGAGCTGATGGATCGCTGACGTAGCGCGAAGGTAGTTTACGGAGAGTTTGGGGATACCTCCCGCCGTCAATGTAGCCTCAAGACATAAATACCAGCAGCGTAGTTACCAGAGCGACAAAATAGCGAAAAAACCGTAGGCGCGGAGGGAAGTCCGTAGATAATAAGACCTACACACGTTGTATGTGATACGGCTAGTGGCAGTTGTCGCGGAAAATTTTCCACGTGGTCACCTGACTTACCCCATGCATCTGGGCCACCTGCCTGGTGCTGACACCGGGTTCAAAAATGGCTCTGAGCACTGTGGGACTTAACTCCTAAGGTCATCAGTCCCCTAGAACGTAGAACTACTTAAACCTAACTAACCTAAGGACATCACACACATCCATGCCGCGGCAGGATTCGAACCTGCGACCGTAGTGGTCGCGCGGTTCCAGACTGTAGCGCCGAGAACCGTTCGGCCACTCCGGCCGGGCTTGATACCGGGGTCACTGTCAAAGATCTTTTATGTCCGCTTATAGCACTGTAACTGCACTTACGTAGCGTTTGCAATCAAATACCAAATTTGGTTCATTACGTACTATGCCCCAACAGAACAAATAATCCTGTCACGGAAAAGCCATGTATAACACTACCGTCCACTGTTGCTATACCTTAACCTTAAAGTTGGAGGCAGTTCGTATAAATTAAATTATTTTTATTAAAGCAATTGCAGTATAAAGAAGCAGAGCAGTGTTATCCTCTGAAAGGAATTTAGTTGTGTTGACCGTGATATACTTAACGGAGGTGCTTATCGGAAGTGAAAGTTAAAATAGGTACATATTTAAACAGTAACAAACAGCGTCCAATTATAATGAAAACGGCCGCCAGCCTAATTAGGCATAAGAATGAGTAATATTCTTGTTCACGAATGGAAAATAAGTAACTTCAATGGGCAAACACAGCCTATACTTTTGTCACACGAGAGTGCAATGAACTCTGGCACCTGCATATGTTAACGTTAAGGTTGGAGCTGACAGATCAGAACAAACTATTTGCATAAATATAACAGCTAACCAAACACACTGTTACCTTGAGGACTTAGTCAAACTCAATGGTCTCAATAACGTTTCTATTAATATTCACTGTAGAATCGTAAATTGGACACAGGTTCAGTATTACTTTTCAAACATATTCCTATTTGACATAAAATATGGATATGGTTCACAGCAAAATTAATTATTGTGCATAGATTAAGTCTCTCACTACTAAACACCTTTCTACTTAGAATGAACATTAACCGGAGTTCACTAACAAATTACTTCTCACTGTCTTTTGAATAAAGAAGTTACTGTTTTCATAAATAGTGGTCTTCCTATTAATCGTTATCTAGCATGAGCACAATAGACAAACTGTGGATCCTGTTACACCGTTAATATGCACTTCTAATACACAAGAGGAACCCAATATTGTACAGGACTTGACAGGAATAGCAAGATTAATTGAAACTTACTATAATTAAGTAACTTTGAGCGTTTGGACTACTTTCAGTTGGGGGGTGCTGAGCAATAAATGCACTTTCATTACATAAGTGAAACAAGTACTTAGAAAGCATGAACACATAACACTGGACAGTTGCAGTTCTGAATTTTTACTGCAGTGAAACACAAAATTGAGATATTTGTAAGATCCTATCAACAAACAATATCAATTTTATCACACTCTATTGCTATATAATTTTAATATGCTTTCAATAAAGGACACTCGGTAAGCACTTCAGCGTGGGAGGGACCCTAAGTGGATATGTGACTGAGGATTAATCACGGTAGTTACAAGAGTTCAGTTAAAATTTACCTTATATTTGAGTACACTATAACATCCTTCACTGTACATTACTATAGTTCTTCTGTTCCATTACAGTGCTTGCGCAATGTGGTGCCGAGTGCATGTTGGTAGGTGGATTTGCAAGTAGAAATGCTGGACTCTGTCATTTCTTTGTGGCGATGATAGAAAATACCAATTCCAGAATAGTTCCAGTTCTTTATCCATCCATCCGAGGCATTAGCACCTTGGCACCAAAAGCCTCTCTCCGCACCAGTACAATACACAACTTTTACATGAGCAGTTGACAGTTTGGTAGCTCTTCCCCATCTGACTCTTTGTTCCACCTTTCTATCCATGCCCACCACATTTTGCGTGCGCCACACAGTTCCGTTCCCGAGGGGAACCACACCATCTTTTACTTACAAAATAACTAAGAACCCTAAGTGAAGGTCAGCAGTTTACATAACAGCAAACAATCACTTTAAATAAATAGACCAGTTACACATATTGGTATTACTACAAAAAATTATTCAAACAAAATTACAATTATATACCTTAAGTTTTGTTTCCACCAAATGAGACAAAGTATTTAAATGATAGATACACTACATTGCATAGAATGAAACCACGAGATCAAAGTTTTTACACAGGAAAAATTGAATACTCTTGTGCTATCAATACAATCAAACAATATTTACAATGATAGAAGGTAGAACAGACAAAAAAGAAAAATTTATGTCAGTAGAGCTCTGGAGCTCTGGTATTACACTCTGAGTGGGTAGCTTCTCTGGAACGCACTTCCGGTCATATGTGCGTGCATATTTCTTATTTGCTTCTTATCTTCTCGGGGGCCGTCTCCTGTAGTTTGTCCCAATGTAGTAAAAACACCCTGTACTGTCAACTTGTTTAAAATAGTGGAATTTAACAACAAAGTCATGAAAGCTGTTGGGGGAGAAGGGGTAGCAGGTAAGTACAGGATAAATCAAAAAGGGTAAGATCATCCTTAATTGTGCAATCCAAGAAAATTATTTCTTTCGAGTGAGGGTGTATTTGTGCTTACCAATATTTTGTCCAATATTGATAAGATATGTGATATTCCGCGCAAAGGCCTTGTGAGAATCTTGTTTTCTTACACGACGTATTATTTGGTTGATTCTTACATTTTGGGTGAGATTACTGTTCAGCGTCCGCCAGAGGTGGGTATCATCATGAAACAGTTTCACTGAAGCAGAAAATTTGGAATGTCAAATAACTGGAGTGGATGTGTGTGTGTGAAGGGAGCAGGAAAGGTGTGACTTTTTGGCAGTCGTACGGAACGGCTGACGCTCTCTACTGCGGCATCTGGGTGTTGTGTGTATGAGTCACTTTGTATCGGAAGTGACTGTATGATAGGGAATGCTAGTTCTTCAGGGTGGAACCAGTAGGACAGACACGTGGAAAGGCGTGAGCACTAAGCATGTTTTCACTTAAGCGGAGCGTTGGGACCCTCGATTGTGCATAACTGGCATGTCCAGCGTCGTGTGCCACACCGAAGTTTCTTATACTAAAGTGGACTCAACTTGACTCAACATTTTAATGGTACGGTATGTGAAGCGTTTATGGCATTTAATGGGAGTATGTAGGGCAGTGCAAATTGTGTGTACTTCCGATATGGATGCCACCTTGTTAGACTAGAATAATTACCAATTAGTTGTGACTGTTTCATGACTATCCATTTGGCTTGCTCTTGCGGCGGCCAGTTAGTGGGGTTTTATATCTCGTTTGAGAGTACTGTTCGTGCGTGTCTGTAAGCTTGTTGCTAAAGTATTTGTTTCAGCAAGAATTCTGCACTTAAGGGAGAAAACGATCCTGTTGATGTGTGTAAGGGGCATGGTCATTGTCTCGACTTCTTTGTGGTGCGGATAACCGGAAGTAATAGGCTCCGACCTGCAAACCTTCCGCATACGGAGTAATTCCTGTTAGATGGGTTGGACTGATACTATTGAACTGTTATTGATATGACTAATCTTTTCATGTACTTTTCTTGATTCTTTACGAAGGTTTGAGTTTTAGTGAAGATTGCGTATTTTTAAGGCACTGGTCAGCATTTGTTATATCTTAATCGTATTACTCATGTGTGGAATAACTCATGATATATGGTAAACTGCTGATCACAAGTTTTCATTTCTTAAACTTCAGCAGAGTTTCCTTTTTTTTCACGGCTCCTGGTAAGCTGAAGACTACAAAGGCCTCATTTGTTAAATTTGAGCAGAGATTTTCTTCTTCTGGTTAATTTATAAAAATATAGCTTGTTATTCTACAACGGTTGCTGTATTTCAAGGAATAAAGATGATTTTTAGCGTTTTATTTTTGATAAATTTTTGGAACATTCGTTGTGTGTCCTTTTTCCTAACTGACCACTGCCAGTAGGGTGTAATCTCAGTTTCATCACAAGCGTTACCGCAGACTGAGTATTACATTAATACAGCTACACCTGCTTAAGTCATCTCCAACGGTCTAAATTTATTTTTGCCCAATGAAACGTATGGTGACATGTTAGTGTTATTGTGTCGCACACGCGCTTAGCGTAATGCATCTGCTGGATTTCATCAGCCGCGCTCTTTAGATGCAGACAGGTTTAGACTTGTGTGTTTGGAAGTAATCGGTAGTACGACGTCTGCTACAAATATTTCGGAACATTGTCCAAAAAAATTTTTACACACTTACCTTTTTCGTATTGTGCTTGGTCTCCTCCAAATTCTCTCCTCCACAATTGATACACCGCTCCCAATGCCGTTTCCACTTCCGGAAGCAGTTTTGATACCCCTCTTGCTTGATTGCGCGAAGCTGGATCACCTATCGTCTCAAATCTTCGTCCTTTCAACAGGATTTTGAACTCCGGAAAAAAAAGTCCTCTGGGGTCAGATATGTTGAGTACGGAGGGTAAGGCAGCACAGTGATTTCGTTTCCTGTGCAACAGTTACGCACAAACAGGGATGAATGTGCGGGTGCGTTACAGTGATGCAAGAGCCGTGAACTGTCTAGCCACATTTCAGGCCGTTTCCTTCTCACATTTTCTCGCAGGCGTCCAACATTTGCCGATTAACGGTTTGTCCCTGTGGCACGAATTCATGATGAACTATTCCTCCAAAGTTAATATGGCTTTGATGTATGACCTGACCTGACGACCTTTTCTTTTGGTCTTGATGAACCTTTCCCAGCCCGTTGTGAAGACTGAACCTTTGTCTCAGCATCATGACCGTAGGCATCATGACCGTAGACACACATCTCATCAGCAGTTGTGATTCTCTTGAGGAACATCTCGTTTTCACCTGCGCGATCCAAACGCAATTTACATATTACGAGGTGGAGGTTTTTCTGGTCTTGATTCATGGGCCCTGGGACGGACTTGCCTGCAGCGCGATGCATTCGAAGATGCTGTTTCAGGGTTTCATAACATGATCCAACAAATATTACGTTCTTCTGCTATCTCTCTGATATCAGTCATTGTTTGGCACGCACAATTTCGTTGACGTTCATAACATGAGCGTCGTCGGTAGAGGTTGAAGGGCGTCCTGAACGAGTGTCATTTTTAACATCCATCCGACAATTTTTAAACCGTATGAACCTTTCGTAACATCGAGTAGGCTTAGTTACTCTTCACTGTAGGCTTCCTGCATTATTTAGTGTAAAGATTTTCTTGACTTTCACGCAAAATTTAAAGTATACGCTTTGCTTCTCTAACTCTGCCTTCTTGAAACGCAAACTGTGCGACACAACGTTCTACTCAATAAAACACTGAGCGATAACTAACTGACATACAACAATGAAACTTCCGGTAGTTACACATTAAACACAGATGTGTGCAGGGATGCCAAGCGCGAAATTGCAGATGTTCCAGAATTTCTGAACAGACCTTGTATATTCGACGTCGACTCCTGTCGTCAACTTTTTGTTGCGTAAGGCAGTTCAGACGTCTCGGTGATTGTCCCAGAGTTGATGCACTGCAGACGAACTCTTGACACGAGGAACTGTACAACCACATTTCTTTATTAAGCAATAATATGCATAGTCATTCATTGTAATCCTATTGTAGTCAGAAATATTCTAACATGCTGCACCCTACGATGAGAAACGGGGGGATTCGAACAGGTTCTGAGGTACCGAAGCTAATGTGGACATCACAAGTCTGTTGGGAATATTAGAAACTAGGTCTTTTTGCAATATTCTCCAAAGACATTTCCAACTTATCCTTGCATTGTTGCAGCTACTTTTGTTCGTGCGCTTCAGTAGCCCGTTGGCAACGCCTCTATTAAGAAAAAATCTTCCATGTACAGCTTAAAAGTTTACAAAAATATTCCTATTAAGGGACATCTCAGTACATAGATGACTCCTGACATTGCAGCGATACCACACCAGTATTACAGTCAAAGTGATAAAGCAGCGCACATATAACACCAGTTTTCCCAATACCAGCGATTCCTGCTGCCGGTAAAATTCACCTAAATAACCGCATGTACGAGGGTTGGCTGAAAAGTCATGCCTCCACCTTCTTAACTCTTCAACAGTTGGCATCATTGGTATGAGGCAGGTGCTGGCTTGTTCCGTAGCCTCTTCTCTACAGCTCCGGTTAGACGGAAGCCTTAGCATTGAACGGTTGTGTTGTTACAGTATAAAGTATGGAACCCTGCGCAGACGATCGGTCAATGCGATTTAAGCAACGTGCAGTCATTGAATTCTTGACAGCAGAAGGCGTCACCCAAAAGGAGATTCATCAGAGAATGAAAGCAGTTTAGGGTGATTGTGTTGATGTGAGTACTGTGGGTCGTTGGGCGAGTAAGTTTAAAGATGTTGAGGCGGGAACATCTGACCTGCATAACAAACAAAGAGTTGAGCGTCCAGTGACAGTAAACACCGAATTTCACAATCAGAATGTTGGTAGATTGATTCAGGACGATCGTCGTATCACTCAGAGAGAAACTGCAAGCACAATCGGCATTTCACAAGAACGTGTGGGTCACATTATTGCTGTGTTTGGCTATTGGAAGGCCTGTGCGCGATGGACACCCCGGATGCTGACACCTGAAATGAAAGCACACAGACTTGAAATTTGCCAGGAACTCCTCTCGCATTACGAGATTGAAGGTGACTCCTTTCTCCATTCAATTGTGACAAGAGACGGAATGTGGGTACACCATTACGACCCGGAGACGAAACGTCAGTCTATGGAAAATCGACACAAAGAAAAAAGGAAATTCAAGACGCAGCTCTCAGCTGAAAAAATCATGCCCACAGTGTTCTGGGACGCAGATAGGGTTATCAATGTCGATTTCCTTCATCGTGGAACAACAATAAATTCTGAGCGTTACATCATAACCCTGTGAACTTTGAAATGAGGGCTAACAAGGGTCCGACAGGAAAAGGGAAATTTTCACCTGCAGCATAACAATGCCAAACAACACACTTCACGTGACACCACAGCAGAACTTCGGAGACTGAATCTTACCACCGTACGGCATCCTCCATACATTCCCGATTTAGCACCGTCTGACTTCATCTGTTCCCGATAGTGAAAGCGATCTGCGTTGACATCATAATGTTTCTGATGAAGATGGTGAAATAACTGTGAGACTCTGGTAGCGGAAACACAGTGTCGACTTCTTCCGTGTCGGCTTGAGAAAACTTGTTCACCGTTGGCAGAAATGTATCCAATTGGCTGGTGATTATGTGGAAAAGTGGATACCGGTAATTAAAGATAACGTTCTAAGGATTATTTCTGTGTTTTATTTATTAAAATATTCCCATCCAAACCTAACTAACAAAGTTGGAGGCATTACTTTTCATTCAACCATCGTAATATTCTCAAGCTCTCCGCATGATAATACTATTAAATAAAATTAAATAAAGTGTTGTCCTCAAACTTGTTTCCCACATACGACGCGTGTGTCCAACTCCACACAGATTGTTTTCCTAAACTCAAGGGTAGTCCACACCATCCACAGGAAGCTCTAAGCAAATTCTGACAACAACCAGTGTGGAGCTAAATTGTATGTAGTTACACTTAACTTACCAAATAGGCAACGTTAACTGACATTATGATGTCGGCAACGCATGGTACAGTTATGTTCAAGTGGGAGAAAATTTTAGTTTCACTGTCCATAAAAGTCTGTGGGACGCAGACGCACAAAATTCAAGCACCTATCGACCGTATGGCAAAAATAACACACCAATAAACGCGTTTTGCACAGCTGTAATTTGGCGATTCAGGTTGTCAGGCTTACATTAGAACACATGCTAACTATAATACGGCTTTCATTAGTTGCAGATTTTTGGGAAATTAGTAACTTACCTACGCGACAACTCTGCAGTTCGCCGGCCGAAGTGGCCGTGCGGTTAAAGGCGCTGCAGTCTGGAACCGCAAGACCGCTACGGTCGCAGGTTCGAATCCTGCCTCGGGCATGGATGTTTGTGATGTCCTTAGGTTAGTTAGGTTTAACTAGTTCTAAGTTCTAGGGGACTAATGATCTCAGCAGTTGAGTCCCATAGTGCTCAGAGCCATTTTTGAACTCTGCAGTTCACACTCAAATGCTCGGCAGAGGGTTCATATAACTACTTCCAAAATATTGCTGTACCGGTTCACTCTCAACTTTGTTTCTGCGGTCTATGCTTGCGTCGTCCTCTATTGGCACTAGTGTTGAGTCTAGTAACGTGAATATCATAAGATGGATAAGATGAAGGAAGAAAATAATAGGTCTCAGGAAGAGATGTACAAAAAACTAGAAGAGAGTAGTAGGTGGAAAATACGAAGAATCACAAGGAAATGATCACTTGACTAACCGAGAAATACCATTCAAGATAAAACACGAATATACTACCAAAGCAACATATTTGTGAAACAATGAAGAGAGAAAATCTGACGACACTTTACCAGTTCGATTTTCGGAAACAGTAGATGCAAAGTCTGGAAACAACGTAATGATGATCAGATGCAAATCAACCGACAACAGAAACGCGAAGTAAATACTACCAAAAATTTAGCCATTTGATAAAAAAATATTTATTATGTAAAAAAATGAATGGATGAAAATGGGGAAGAAATGGCTTTAAATGTTTTTGTTATTTACTCTTTCAGTACCAACTTTGTTGTAGAAGCCCTTATTTACGTGTGGTAATAAAAATTCATTTACACAGAATTAAGCACATCCAAAATTACGTGAACCTTAGCAACCTTCTCATGCTGATAAATGCATACTAACTGATTAATAACATTTATTTGAGAATTGTATAAATTAAATTTTTTACGTATTTCGGCCTTGGCACACATTTTCTAAATGCTGTGGTTTTTTAAATATTTACTGAATTCTTTCCCAGCGTTAGCTATGGAACACAAGACTGTCTCTGTTAGCATAAAATGGTTAAATATTGCCAAGCCGACCTGAACGTTTAATTATCATTGACAAAACACACTTCACTATACGTTTAAGTTATTTGCTTTAGAAATTGAAAGAACCAACAGATTAACAACTTCAACGTTAGTTATCCGCCTATGAATGCACAAATGTAAAACCAGTAATAAATTCAGTCAGCCTCAGGATCGCTGTAAAAGAAAAATATTTCGTAATTCACTGCTAATTTCACCTGCTGCCAATTTACGGGTTTGGTTAATTTTATAGCAGAACAATTTTTTAAATGTGCCGCCGCTGCAAATCGTTCGGTCGCGGCACACCCCAGCAACACCAACGATAATCGCTAAAAATGCTGAAAATCCTTTAAAGAAATATTATAGATGACATGAGCAAGCTAATTTGCATAAGTAATCCACAATTTTGATAAATTATAATGTATTTGGACCACAACAATAATTAAAATTACACACCTTTATAATTTCTTCTCTAACGGTGGCTAAAGATAGATACAGACAAAAGAAGTCTACTCATCCATATAATGCCACGTCACAGGTTCCTCTCTCTCTCAGCTCTCGAGGGAGACGACAAAGAATGTACATTATGTATTGCTCTTTATACTATTGCTGATTGTGAATGTCTGTTTGTAATCTTACAACATTATTTTCCTCTGTGGCTATATATTACATTTTTTCATCGCAGATATTAACATATTTCGTAATTACATTATGAGTATAGAAATATTACAATCATAAATACATCGAGAATATTATTACAGAAAATGTTACAATAATAATGAACGTCCTTTATACAAAATTAAATAATATTTTTTGTTAAACAATTACAGTACATACGAATTGCTTCATAGCGGCGTACATAGTACGATTAAATGTCATTTCATTTTATTAATAGTGTGTGTGCTGCCAGGGAACGTTACATTGCCCCCTGGCAGCATTTGGCAAAGAGTTTCTATACTTTTACACAATGGTGCCAGTAACGTTCTTTACAATTCTGTTTTTTATTATGGAGTGGCTCTTTTAATTAGTTCCAGGGTTATATATGTTCATGGCTCCCTCATTTGGGCGAAGGCAGACAGGAAACCTGGGCAAAACTGTGCCGGAGCCCAGCCATCCCAGTTGGTTCATGATTAATCTTGTCTCTTTAACAGTAATTCTTTTAAAATGATTTAGCAGTTTGTCATCAACGATTACATAATATCACAGTCACATACAGTTCAACGAAAGTTTGTTGTGTGAGTTTAACAACTCGTAATTATCATTTTGCGATATACTGCAAGGTCACTTGTCCTAGGATATATCACTTAGTTTTTTGAAATCATTTAGAACAATTACACAATTAGAACAATCACTTTCATAAAGTTCTCACTACCTACGTGTTACAAATCCATCTCCTACACTTGTTAGTGTTCATTTTCTCTCGTCAATTTGCGTGTATACATAACAAGTCTTCAATGTTTGTCAAAAATCGAGTTCATTGACATGTTATGCAGTTTGTGTAAATATTTGGGAATATTTCAATAATGCTGTAGTTGGTGAGCGGTGCGGAGTGATTGTTGAGCGGCACTCGGCGCGGCGCGTCGGCTCCGTGTAGGTCACCGCCCCCGGTGTCGACAGCTACGGCGCGGAGAGGCGTGTGGCTGTCTTGTCTGCTACGGGTTGCTGCGGCCGCTGCATGGCTGAAGTAGCCGGATGCGCGTTGTATATCAGCTCGCCCGTGTGACATCTTCTTGCAGTGCTCCAGCAAACATGCAACAAGTTCACAAACAGTGTACTATCCTTATGGGCATTTTTCCTGCTGTGGAAAAGAACGCACACAGTTATTGGCAGTTATTATTCAGTAGGCCTTCACTAGTCTGGTTTGCACAATGTTTCGTTGTCACAGTAACGCGTTTTATGGGCACACAATGTTTTTTCACCAGATCATGACTTGTCATTAGTCACACGCAAGTTTCCACCTTAGAACAAAATGTGTGTCTGTAGTCAATGCGCTTTCCTGGCGTCCCTTGACACACAAAGAATTTTTTTTTTACACACGCACAGTACAAGTTATAGTTTGACACTAGCTTGGTCTACCGTCTATTATCGGCTCACTGTTCGTGTCGTGTTGGTTCCTTGTCCACTTGCACACACGGCGATGATACAGTTTCTTATTGCTTGTTCAAAACAACCTCGTGACCTATTGCTGCAGTTTTAACAGTCACTGTCTGTCTCTGCCACACAATACTGCACTTTTGTCTAAGTTTTTTTCAGTGACAATGTCCGTTGTGCAATGTTTTGTAACAGCACATTCGTAACTTCTTTGTTCGCTCTTTACCAAGGTGTGTGATAATTGCGTACATGGTAACAAATATTAAAATTTCGTATTAGTTTGCCCAAAAATCATCTATATTTATATTCGAGTAGATTTTATTTGTGCATTCCAGCCGGATTCAGGCATATTGTTCAATAACTCCTTTGAAATTATGTCTCACTTTACTTGCAAGGTCCTACGTAACTACAGTGTAGTCTCTGTAGGCTAAAATTGACTTGGACTGTATCAGGCTAGCTCTTCTTACTGATTCGATCTGCACATGCTTCAATTGAAGCTTCTTTGTGCGTAACTTTGCGTTACTTAAATTTGCAATACGTTTGCTTCCCATGGTGCCCTCGGGTCACTACTGGGTGCATTACTCTCTTTGATAATACTGGTTTGAAAATAAAGTTCTCAGGGTCTCATATTATTAATATTATTCTGGGTTAGAACCCGTCAATCTGACAGCTACACACATATATATGCATGTAATAGAAAAGACTGTACCAAGAAATATTTCAAGTTTGACACACATAGAATATTATGCAGTACACAAACTAATCACTACTAAAGTGTTCCTCCTGATTGATTTAACACAACAAGTAATTGCACTAATCAGGTTATCTGTGCAGACATTTAGAGCAAGTTTAAGCTAACACTAATTAAAAAGAAGATATAACACAAATAATCATAAACAATAGAGAAAGTCAATCATATTCTTATAACTAAATAGTTCTACACTAGTACATTATCTCTACAGATAACATATCATTAATGTTCATTCATTTCCAAAAGAATGGTGTACCTTTTTACACATAACACATAGGACTATTAGTCATTTACTGTAGGAATATTTTCACATCCTTACGCGGAAACAGTCCCCGTACTCAACCTGATTGGGGATCTGCTAAGAAATAACTACACTCATGTGGCACACTTACTATTCTAAAAGGTCCATTGTACACCAATAGCCACTTGCTATTCTGTTTCAAGGATGCCGAGGACTTAGGATGATTGCGTAAGAGCACCAAGTCCCCAACACTAAGTTTTTGATTATTCGTCACATGTCGATTATATTTTTCTTTCCTTTTCTGAGCGCACCTGGTAAGGCTGCACCCTGCTTTCCTTATCCTCTCTTCCTTAGGCTCAGGAATGACTGGGACCTTAGGCAAAGGTGCCAGCCACTCATTCAGTACTCTGTTATTATTCATTATAATCTCGGTTGGTGGATACCCCGTAGAGGCATGCGGGGTTGCGTTGTGAATTTCCAAAAATTTAGGTATCAGATCTGGCCATCTTGCGTGCTTATATGCGATGTATAACCTGAAAAATTTATTTAACTCTCCAAATGTTCTTTCTACTAAACTTGCTTGTGGACGAAAACTGGATATTAGTATATGCTTTATACCTTGTTCATGTAAATAGTTCTTCCAGGTATGACCTGTAAAATAGGAAGAATTATCCGATATTGTCGCTTCAGGCTTACCCACCTGTGTAAAATATTCTGTCCCTAACCATTTAACTATTCCGCGAGTGGTGGCTGATTTAAGGTAGTATATTTTTAAGTATTTAGAGAAAAGGTCATATACCGCTAAAATGTGCTTTAATCCACCCCTGGCTCGAGGGTATGGTCCTGCTATGTCTATAGATACTAACTGAAGTGGCCGCTGAGGCACTATAGGATGCAGTTCAAACCTTGTGGATTTATTTTGAAACTTAGCTTTTTGGCACAAAGTCCTGATAATGTTGCGAGTCTGCTGGCTTATTCCCTTAAAGTAACAGTATCTGTATAAAATCATTATTGTTTTGCCTATCCCAGTGTGACCCCATGCTAAATGCGTGTGCCACACTAAAGTTGGGATAGCCTGTTGCGGTATACACACGACTCCATGGTCATTTGACACACCTGTTTTATAATACAGAATATTATCTACTATTTTGAAGTTCTGAACACTTTTGAGATTGGTACCTTCTTTAATTTTGCTAATGACATCTCGCCAAATTGGATCAGTTTCCTGCAATGTAGACATATTCTTACACATATGTAAAAAGTCCCTCCTATGTACCTTATCTTGTACTAAGAGTATTCGATATTCCTCCGATTGTTCCAAAATCTTTGACACTGAGTGGGAGCCTCGACAAGGCGTCAGCTGCAACATTATCTTGTCCTTTTATGTACATAATCTTAATTTTATATTCCTGCAATGCTAACCTCCATCTTAGCAAGCGGGTATGGTATAATTTGCAAGACATCAAATAGCTCAGAGCCTGGTTGTGGGGTCGTTGCTCCTGTCCCACTGAAACAAACAAGCGCCCAGACCGTATCAACACGAATCTGTCGCTATGCAAAAATCTTTTTTCATGTCTGGGTGTCGCAGTATGTTTGCATTCACCAAGGCGTTTTTGATAGCGTCAAATGCGCGTTGACATTCTTCTGTCCACACCCAGTGCGCATTTTAACGCAACAGGCTCATAATTGGTTTGGAACAAACCGTCTAAAAAAGGATGCAAGACCTATAAATGCTTTGAGTTGTCTCTTAGTTCTCGGGCTAGGAAACCCACGAATTGCAAGTTTTTTGCTGTCAGGTTTGATGCCTTGTGGTGTTATTATGTGACCTAGAAATTTAGTCTGATTACGTCCAAATTTGGATTTCTCAAGATTCGCTGTTACTCCCGCTTGCTTAAACCTTTCTAAGACTCTACCCAGTAGTCCTACGTGCTCCTCCCAGGTGGCAGTAGCAATCACCAGATCGTGTACATACAATGTTACCCTTTGCAGCAAATCCGGACACAAAACCGCGTCGAGGGCTGTAATGAAAACTCCTGCACTTACATTTAGGCCAAAAGGTCGTACCCTAAATTGGTAGCTCATTCCCCCAAATATAAATGCAGTATATTTCCTCGATTCGGGTGTGAGCAGGATTTGCCAGAATGAACTTTTCATATCAACAGATGTCAAATATTGCACTCCATGGAATTTTTGAATTTGCTCATCTAAGTTTTCCGGATGAGTCCTGACAGGTACAATAATTTCGTTTATATCTCTTGTATCTAATACTAACCGTACCTGTCCGTCTGCTTTTGCCACCGCCACCAAAGGACTACTATAAGGGTACAAAGACGGTTCTATTATTCCCCACTCGTTCAGCTTTCTAATTTCTTTAGCTACTATTTCCTTCTTGGACCAAGGAATGGAGTGTGAGACTCGACAGTAGGTTTTGTGAGGCTTCACCTCGATATTGTATTGATATCCCTTAACAATTCCTGGTCGTTCTGAAAATACATTTGCATAGTTAGATAATAACTCTACCAAATCCTGCTGTTGCATTGAGTTCAAATTTTCGGACTGTGATACTTTGTTCACAAGTGCGTCCACATTTGCTTTTAATTGATCACTTTGTACGTCTGGATAATAGAGACTGTGTCCTAGAGAATGATTGTCTAAATGTAGTATCCACTGATTCCTACATTTTATGTTAATAGCATTACAATTAGGCCCAGGTACCTCTTTAGATCTGAGCATGGACAATTCTATCCTCCTACCCATGTTCATCAAACTTAATTATCCCCGAGAAAGGTCGATTACTGCGTCCCTTTCTCTAAAAAAATCTACCCCCGAAATGCAGGCTACCTTTAAACCCTTTACTACCAGGAACGAGCATGCTATGGCTTCTCCCCCTATATACATCTCTACCCGCACTTGGAGTTTAATTATTTGTCGCTGTGCACTGATGGCTCCAGTGACTTTGCAATTGTTCACAGGAAAAGTCAGCATACGCTTTTCTTTCCCCAGTACTCTGAATAAGTCCATACTCATGACACTGACAGTAGCACCTGTATCTACGATTGCTTGCACATCAATATTGTTAATTTTGATCTCTATTATCGCTTGTACTTTGTCTTTGTGCTCCTTTATGCACGTGGGTGTTTCTGTTATTAATTCATTTCCCATCTGTACCCCGTCATTATACCTGAGGATACAGGTTTCCGATGTTTTATTCTGTGTCGGGCTGCTCTCACTCCAAACCTCAGCCGACGATGGAGAGCGTATCTCGGCTGAATCTAGTTTGTTGGATTATTACTGGTGGATGGGTGTGGCTGCTCTGTGTCGCTGACCTCCACTATGTGTAAGTTGTGTTGCGTCGGCCGCCACGGTTGCGCAATTGGCGCATTTTGTGGTGGCGGTCGGTTATTGTTATATCTTTCACTGTTTTGCCGGTCCGGACTGGGCCTCTAATTCTGTGGCCAAGTTCGGTTTGCATCGTCATAGGTATTGGTGTTCCACGGCTTCTTCTCCGTTGTAAAGATCTGAAACTGTCGGTTTTTAATCAGGCTTTCTTCAATCACTATTTTGGAGTGACAGTTGTTTGTTTCGCTAACATTGGTTGCCTGTTCTGTCTCGCAGTCGCAATTTTTCGCTGCTGTATTTATATGCCTATCATTGTTGGACCTGGCTGGCGTCACACACGCCTGTGCGTCGCCGTGCAACAAGCTGTTTTCTAGCTCCGCCAGACCATGGTTGACATTCCGCTGCCACAGCGGAATGTCAGTGGGCACCGCCCTTCTTAGGTCCTGCACTTCCGCACTCGAACCCAAGTCTTTGGCCTCAATCGCGGCGTGCACCTTCTCGTCTATTTTTTTTTTTTGTAAATTCCTTTTCAATTTTGTTCGCCGGTTCGGACATTTTCTGCTCTATTGCTTGACTTGTGTCAATTTCTAATTTTTCCATCCTGTTAGCCAGTACACTGATTTCATCCACGATACTGCCGTTAGCCACCTGGATATTATCTACTCTTTCGCTCAGTTCTTGCACCGCTTTGGGTATGGTTTCATAGTTTTGTCTCAAACTAACAATCTCATTTTGCATAGCTTCCAAAGATTGCATCTCTCATGCTGGCGTCGATCACGCTCTGCTTGTTTAGCATCACGTTCTCTATCGCGTTCTGCTTGCATACGTGCAAATTCAGCTACCAATCTCTGGTCACGTTCTGCTTGTTCATGCACAAACGTAGCTTAGAAATTGAGCATGCGCTCGAACATAACTCTTAATGATTGCACTTCTGACATCTCACCACTCTCTGATCCGTGTCTAGTGCTTGTGGGTAGCACAGTATTTCTACTTTCAACTGAATCACTGGCTGGCAATGGCAACATTTCTTGCCCTTCTGCCCCCAGATTCTCACATTGTACTTCCTGAACTACGCCACTAACATTACTTTGTGCCCCACTTTCTAACTCGGTATCACTGCTTGCTAACTGTTGTTCATTATCCATGTTTATATTTTTCTGACTACGCAATCTAACCATAGTCAACAAAAGAAACAAAATCTGAACTAAATATCCTAACACTCAGGTTTCACTGTCATAGTCACACAAGAAATGGTCATTTGTTGAAACACACTTATTATAGACTACGATGACTAACTACTCAAATGTCCTGTTATTTAAAGAAAAAAGAACATTAACAACGAGCTCACCACTAATGATCCGAGACCACCGCACTGAGGCTACTTTACTACTCACAGGACAACTACACTGTAGCTTTACCTTTTGGTGATCTATTTTGGGTGCAGCTGCCCCCTGGTATTGTGGTAGGTAATTAATTTTTTGATATAATGAGCTCTCTTCTTCAGCTTGCCTCTGGGTATATAGTGTTCTCATGCAAAAAATCAATACAGGTATTACCACACAATACTGGTTAGGCAATACATACAATACATGAAAAAATTATTAATTGTTTTCCAACAAAGTTCGACTACAATAATTCCCTAATTACCTCATGGGTATTTTGTGGCCACTGCTTATTCGGGCCCCGCGTTATTGGGCGCCAGTTTGATGAAAAAAAATATTTATTATGTAAAAAAAATGAATGGATGAAAATGGGGAAGAAATGGCTTTAAATGTTTTTGTTATTTACTCTTTCAGTACCAACTTTGTTGTAGAAGCCCTTATTTACGTGTGGTAATAAAAATTCATTTAGACAGAATTAAGCACATTTAAAATTACATGAACTTTAGCAACCCTCTCATGCTGATAAATTCATACTAACTAATTAATAACATTTATTTGAAAATTGTATAAATTAAATTTTTTGCGTATTTCGGCCTTGGCTCACATTTTCTAAATGCAGTGGTTTTTTAAATATTTACTGAATTCTTTCCCGGCGTTAGCTATGGAACACAAGACTGTCTCTGTTAGCATAAAATGGTTAAATATTGCCAAACCGACCTGAACGTTTAATTATCATTGACAAAACACACTTTACTATACGTTTAAGTTATTTGCTTTAGAAACTGAAAGAACCAACAGATTAACAACTTCAACGTTAATTATCCGCCTATGAATGCACAAATGTAAAACCAGTAATAAATTCAGTCAGCCTCATGATCGCTGTAAAAGAAAAATATTTCGTAATTCACTGCTAATTTCACCTGCTGCCGATTTACGGGTTTGGTTAATTTTATAGCAGAACAATTTTTTAAATGTGCCGCCGCTGCAAATCGTTCGGTCGCGGCACAGCCCAGCAACACCAACGATAATCGCTAAAAATGCTGAAAATCCTTTAAAGAAATATTATAGATGACATGGGCAAGCTAATTTACATTAGTAATACACAGTTTTGATAAATTATAATGTATTTAGACCACAACAATAATTAAAATTACACACCTTTATAATTTCTTCTCTAATGGCGGCTAAAGATAGATACAGACAAAAGAAGTCTACTCATTCATATAATGCTACGTCACAGGTTTCTCTCTCTCTCAACTCTCGAGGGAGACGACAAAGAATGCACATTACGTATTGCTCTTTATACTATTGCTGATTGTGAATGTCTGTTTGTAATCTTACAAGACTATTTTCCTCTGTGGCTATATTTTACATTTTTTCATCGCAGATATTAACATATTTCGTAATTACATTATGGGTATAGAAATATTACAATCATAAATACATCGAGAATATTATTACAGAAAATAATACAATAATAACGAACGTCCTTTATACAAAATTAAATAATATTTTTTTGTTAAACAATTACAGTACATACGAATTGCTTCATAGCGGCGTACATAGTACAATTAAATGTCATTTCATTTTATTAATAGTGTGTGTGCTGCCAGGGAACGTTACAGCCAGCACGAGTTTAAGCAGCGAAACAAATCCACGCAATGACAAAGTAGAACAACAATATCTAAAGAGAACAATGTAATATCCTGTACTATTATAGGTCATGAGAACAACAAATCAAACATCTTGTCATCCCAACCCATGAAGAGCGTGAACAAACAGCTGCCATAGTAACATAAGCTGAAACTCATATCACATCATACTAGTTTGTTCCTCATCTACAAAGAAACGTAAAGCACTGAAACAGTATACAGAAGATTATGTACGAATAATGAAGCAATAGCTACACAAAGTGAAAGAAAATTCAAGTACGATAACTTTGATTCTTCTTATTTACATTTTGGCATTTTCGGTATCTGTATGCATTCATGACATTTACGTGACTTTTCGTGACAGTATAATTTCACTCGCAGTCAAAATAATGAACACCCTTGGCGGCATACTGAAAAATTTTTTTGGATACTGAAGGGTTACACTTAGTTTAAATTACAAACACTTTGATACAGTCAACAACTTTCTTGTACAAAAATGCCTTTACACACCAGACAGTGAACAATGTGCGTTATTATACTGATCGTTTAAGCAAAATAATTGCAAAAAGAAGTGAGAATCAGAATTCGATACTTTTTGTATACTGTATTCAGATGTAAGTACTGAATCCATTATACTTATATGTATTTTTAGACTGGCGAAGAATGCCTCCACAAATTGGATGTTTACTGTTTTCCTGTTTCCTGGTACTCTCATCTGCTTCTGCTGTCGCATTTAGTTGATAAGTACCAGGAATTTTCTTCTATTATCCCAATGCAAATATGTTGCAGATAATTTTAGTTAATTGTGAACTGTTGTTAAGAATGTGTCATATTGGCTAAAATTTAAAATCTGATACTGACGAAACGGAAAACTTCGATTAGACATATTTCATGACAGTACCAAAATATGACTCGATTAATAAAACGCTAAATGAAAAATTACTCGAATTTCTTGAATATTTGATCCCATTAGGGAAAGGTGTAAAGGGAAAGAAGAGTCATTTTGTTGAAGTTCGAGCACAGCACATACGTCTCAATATGCGAAAGGAGAGACTACAGAAGAATGACTTACAATTCCGGAACTAAAAAATGCGTCACATCACACAGAACATATCACTGTTACAACACTACACCTTTTTCACTTAGGGGATTATCTGAGACATCTTACTGACCGTCACAGGCACGACGTTAAACTGCCCACCTCCCACAAAAATGGAGTTGTAGTTTTAGTAAACTTTCTAGACGAAATTTTTGGAAGTGAAACGCAGGTTGAAATAAATAAAGCATGCACGGAAGTTCTCACTACAAACTTCCAGGATTCGTAGAGGAGGCTAAGTAGAAAATATTTTGAACAGGAACCAATGCCCGAGAATGCTCTTCAACGTTTTCAACTCAGATGTTTAACTCATCCATTTTTAAGTTTTTGAAAACAGCCGCAAGTCGCGCCTTGTATTTCATATTTACGGGTTTCGCTCTTGAAATGGACAAGACCACCAACAGAATATACTGGCTCGAAAATTAAACAGTCTGTACTATAGCATTTAAGCTTACGTTTAAAGTGCAGTGTAAATGATGACACTGACAGCGCCAAAGTTTCTCTTTCTGCTCGAGGAATCGAATTAGGCGTGACGCAGTACAATTACTGCGTAAAAATTCGAAAGGAAACATGAACGAAACCCGCTTATCACTTAAGCACATTCATGAAGACAGGGGAAAATCTGCTGGCACGATCTCTGGGCGCTGCACTAGAAACTGAAGAGACACAAGGTAGGATGGAGAGTGTGTGTGCTTCATGGTTGAAATACTGAAAGTTTCGGCTGGTTTCGTTGTCTAGGGGCTGGGATACGTAGTTGCCGCATTACAGGCCAAATACTGCTGCGTCTACAGTATACAATAATAATACACACATGAATCGAATGGTCAAAGGTTTCTATCACTCGGCAATTGCGAATTATGAATGTAACACATAAATTTATAAATGATAGATTGCAATTAAATAAAATGTGCAGGTATTAACTTAACGTCTTTAAATGGTGAGTACGGTAGTTGTAGTACTTTTGAGAGCGTGGTTATTTATGCAAAACACTTATTGGCGTCGATGGTACAGCAATTAAATAAAGTATAAGTTGAATAACAGGGAAACAATAGATTCCTACAGTACGTAATTAGTTATGAACAACAACATAGCTCGCAAGATATTCACTTCTAAACACACACTACATCTTCACTGTAGAGGCCACGGAAATCTCACAAGTGCAGAAGTCAACACTCCAAAGTATTTCTATCTGCCGCGAGCCCGCGCATACCGCTCCACACTCTGCAAGTCTCTGCCGCGACCGTCCATCGCGCCTCCGCGTCCAGCATGTCCCTTGTCCAGTCCCGTAGCGTCCAGCACTACCGCACTGCCCCGTTCCAAACTGCCTCGTGTCCTCTCCGGAAACGATGCTCTTCCCCAACTTACATACGTGTCTCTTAGTAACGAACGCTGTGATGGGCTAGAGCGCTCCTGCCCTGTCTTCAAGCGAACGCACACTCACAAACATAGCGAAGCATATTCGAAATACTAAATTTACATTTAAATACTTGAAATTAAATAAATATTCCTACGGCTGGACCATAAACACCCTCTAATACATATTATCAAATACATAAACAATTAAATAAACATATATCAAAAGTAAAGATGGAAAAGGTTGGCCAGGAGCCTCATGTCTCTGTGCTTTCTAACACACAGTAAATATTTAACCAATTTCTTCATGAATAGTATATATCGGATATAAACAAAGACATAGATGAATATATTTATAAGCATACTGCTACAGTTTTTTTCTTCTAACTGTGGAATACTTACGGTCTGAAGCGATCGATATAATCGGCCACTTTGACCTCCTATAACTCATGTACTATTCACGTTGCACGCTTGTAATTCGTAACAATTTAGATTTACACTAATAGCTTTCTAAAGACATATAGACAGACAAAATTGAATGAACCGATTACCTTTTGGAAATTCGTTTATGGGTGTTACTTGTCTAATTTACCGTCAGATACTAAATTTTAAGCTAATAAAGATATGGAAAATCTGATTACACCACCAGAATCGTCGTGCAAATAATAGTAATGTACATGTTTCCCTTTGAGGTATCATGATTCATCTGGCTACTATTAATTTCTATACAAACTGTGAAATGTCTGCCATTAAGGTTTCAAAAAGTCCGCCGTCTTTGGCACTCCCGGCGTGTCACCTTCATCAACAGCGTCACAATGGAATTCCCAGCCACGCAGCTGGACCATGCGCTGGGGCTGTCGCTCTCGTCCGGCTAACGTTCGTCACCACGCGTTTGCTGCCGGGCCCCGCCTCGCCGAGCAGCCTGTGCGGCCACGCCAACTTAGAATATTTTCAGGGCGCCACAATTCGCCCCTTACCTCACACTGTACACCGATGGTGATCGTCACGTCGAACCGCTGTTGTACTGCCTCAGACTGTTTTGTAAGTACAGTATGCTGCATTTTGTTGTTTTGGTGTAATAGACACATGTAATGCTTCAGTGATAATAGAAGCCAACGTGCTTAAGTGATAAATAGATGTATCATTGCGTTTCCTTTCGAATTTTTACCTAATATAGGAACTGCGTCAAGCCTAATTCTATTCCTGGAGCAGAAGTAGATGAGTTAAACATCTGACCAGATACCTGTAGTAGAAAGGAAACGGTACGTTTCCGTCCGTGGGTTCCTATTCTAAAGATTATGTATTCCATCCCCTCTAGAAGTTCTACTAGTTTGTATCGAGAATTTACAAAACGCTGTGAATGGCTTTGAACACCATCCTTCTTTACGTACAGCAAGAGCAGTCATCAATTGTGAAATGAAAGATTTTTTACCATTGCTGGTGAGCTATACATGTTAATGAGATTATATTTGTGTTGTCCATATGGGAAGTCAGTTCGGCAAAGAGTAGTGGTATTCATAAGTTGCAAGTATATGAAGGATTTTCTAAGAGTTCAGGGAATAACTGCAGGTTGTTAAAGGTGAGACTGTACTGTCTGAAAGAAATTACAAGTGTTTGAGCTGTCTCTTCGTGACCAGCTGTATAGTACTGAAGGTTTGTTTGCTCAGTAGTGTTATTTATGAATTGCGATGACAGAATTTCTCATATAAGGGTTGGTTAATGAATGATTCTGTTTAACTTTATTTTTTTCTTTGCATGAACGTATTTAGTTAGCTTGCACGAAGTAAAAGAAAAGTGATGAACAGCTATATGGTAAGTAGCACAATATAAATCTGAAATTGTAACACCAATATGGTAAAAGGGAACAATTTATTCTTATTACATGTCAAGTTTTTGAGTCATCAGGTACAAATGGTATGGATACATGACCAACACGAAAAATACTTAACTGGGTAAAGAGCTTCAACAGCAAATGAGCAAATGAAGGAGTTTTGAGAAAAATACATGCTTCCTTACCATCCTCCTTTCAGTGCCAAAAGTTAAGATTTTTTGCAATTGTGAGCCTCCTTGAATTGTAATGATTTTCGATGACTAATGTACAAAGTGGATGTGATAAAATTATCCAACCAGTTACCATGACAAAATTGCTTTTGTGCCAAATGTTTCTTTGAATGTTTTGTGGTTAATTTTCGTGATGAGGCAAAATTTCGTTGTGTACATACACGCTTACCTTGCAGGAAAATATTTCAATTTTTCATCCATATGTCACAATTTTTGTAACACAAGAAGTCTTGTTGAGCATTTTGTGATAAATTTTAGTAATACTTGTATATAGGCATACACAGTTGTAGAATTTCGTTTTTCGTCAGTATTGTAGGACTAACCAGGTACTTTTTGTTTAAGATATGTTAAAACATTCAAAATGATTTAACGTTGTTAATAATTTTTTTCTTGTAGTTTGTGTACGCGTTTAAGTTGTGTGTTGAAGAAAAATAATAAACTGAAAGTATCACAGAAATAAAAGAAAAGGGAAAGAAAATAGTAAAATGATAGAAGCTGCTCTTAGAATAACGAAGGGATAATAAATATCATCAACAAATATTATGACCACCATCATCTAATTTTTATCCAGATTTTTCTATTACATCAATTACTTTTGCCATGGTAATGGTGTAAGTTTTATTACTAGTGATAAGTCTCTTTCTACCTCACGAATTCCTATTTTGCAATTATCTGCATACCCCGGCGAGGATGTAGTAAGGTCAATTTGACTCTCCTCATTTTGTTTTGTCGACATTTCGTTGTTACACAGTTGTACATCGTCAAAGTTCTCAGTAGCTGTAATTATTGAACTCCCCTCCCTAATGCATGCACACACGTAGATAAACGAGTGCAAATGGTAAGAGGGTATTTATGACCCTTCAACAACCGCGAAGTAGTATATCTGCGTCATTTTTCAATTTATGTTTTTTCACGGAATATTTCATGCGTTTTGTGTTTTTAGTCAGCATGGACAATGAAGAAACGGAGGCTGAGTGTATATGTCGTTGGCTGGCGGAATTATCAGACAGTGAAAACGACTTTCCGACAGATGGCAGTGAAAATGGAGATTGTGTAACTGAGCGCAGTGGCAGTAGTAGTACTGAGGAAGATGCAAGTGAAGGCAGTGACAAAGAAGATAATATACTACTACATGAGCTACAAAATAGTGACCACAATGTTGTGTTACCAGAATTAGTCGAGCGATTCGAAAATCAGGTACGCAGTTCATTTTATTTTGGTAAAGTTGGATCAAGGTTGTGCAAAATTCCACTTCAGCAACATGTTCGCACCCTTTCTGAAAATATCATCAGGCAGCTACCTGGCGTGAATTTAGTGGCAAGATTAGGAAAGACAGAGCTTGAATGCTGGAGTCCGTTTGCAACGAAAATATCCTTAGTATTATCTTGAAATACACAAACTGGCAAATTGCAGAAATGAAAGCAGCGCTGAAGTAGTTGCAAATCACTATTTTATAAACGAAATGACCATGAGCGAGCTGAAGGCTTATATAGGCTTGTTGTACATTGCTGCATTTTACGAACCTAGGAGGCAGAACACCTTTGACCTTTGCGCTTCAGGCGGAACAGGCGTTGAAATATTTCGGCAGACAATGACACAGCAACGTTTTCGTTTTATTCAAAGCTATCTTCATTTTGACGATAAATCCACACGTGAAGAAAGAAAACAGCTGGAAAACTTAGCACCAATACGTCAGATATTTGAAATATTCGTTGAAAACTACAAGAAAGCCTATGTACTAGGAGAATATACACCTAAAAATGAAATGCTGCTTGCATGCAGACGCAGATGCAAATTTAGACAATACATTCCATCAAAACCGGCCAAATACAGCATAAAAATATTTTCCTTGATCGACGCAAAGAATTTCTATATCTTCAACCTCGAAATATATGCTGGGAAGCAGCCAGAGGGACCGTTTTCACTGAGTAATAAACCATTTGATTCACAGACAGAATTTGATTCAAAACATACTAGGCTGGTGCAACCCATTTCGAAAACAAGCCGTAATGTGACTTTTGATAACTGGTTTACGACCTATGGACTAGTGTCACATCTCCTGAAAGATCACAAGCTAACTTCTGTGGCAACAGTGCGTAAAAGCAAGAGGCAAATCCCTCCTGAATTTTGCAAAACTCGTGGTAGAGAAATCTACACATCTAAGTTCGGTTTCCAAAAGGACATATACTAAAGAAAAACGAAGTTGATTTACTCATTTCTAGTCTTTACCTCAATTCTGAAATTGATGAATCGACAGGAGATAAAAAAAAAACGAAAAACGTTTTATAATTCTACGAAAGGTGGAGCTGAGGTTGCAGTTGACCTGTCAGCAACTTATGACGTAAGCCACAACTCAAAAAAATGGCCGCATACGGTATTCTATGCTATACTGAATATGGCCAGCACAAATTCTACTATTGTTCAGTGCTCAAATAACAATAAAAACCAAATGCGTCGTAACTTCATAAAAACACTAGGCCGTATGCACGTCAGTGAACACTTGAATGTCCGACAAGAAATACATAAACTGCCAAGCACTTTGCGTAAGAGAATCAGATAATTTAGTGGAGAATCTTCACAAGAATCGACTGCCAGAGTCCAAGGTGTACGAAAAAGATTTCAGGAGTGTCCCTATGCTAGACATCGTAAGACATCTCACGTTAGTGAAGGTTGTCATGAGTACACTTCTCAAGAATACATTGTTCCATTCTGCCAACTATGTGTATGACAAGAGATCAGTAACAGCTTATGTCAACCGTTTATTGTTCATTTTGTGTTCGAAGAAGATCTAGCTCGTAAATACTTAGCACAACATCAAAATTACTGATAAGAATGTATGGTTTTGTAGATCTAAAAAAATTTGTAACTTTAATAGCTGTTAAAATGATTCTTTTGTAGACTTTATGTGAAAATTAAGTAATAAAGCATTTGTACGTTTATTGGTGTCTATTTCTATGAAAATACTGTAATTAATAAATAATTCATAAAATTAATTCCCATCTGTTGTTAAAAAGTGCCAATAAATACTTCAAAAATATAAATGAAAAGTAGGGTCAATATGACCCTCCACATCCGTGATGTACGCTTTTTGAACCAAATCCTCGCCGGTATATGCATGTATTCTTACAATGCCTTACAATGTTTCAGCATGATGTAATGGTATTCTCTTTTCGGATCACAAATGTTTTGTACAGTTTGCAGCATGTAGCCTACTATTCTAGACAATTTTATTCAAGTTTGTGCTCTGCTGTTATACTAAGAAGTATTACCATACAGATGGCAGTGCACTGATTTGTTTGTGTTATTGTAGAGCAGTAGGGATAGTACTCCTTAGAAATATTTACTTATTATAACTCTATAGATATATTTAGCGTTATGACTAAACTTACTATGTGACTGACTTTGGTAAATCCTTCCTTGGAGTGCACTCAATCCCTTTTTGTAGTTATGTGAACCATGTTTACTCTCCTGTTTAAACATTCCCTTGTTTTAACTTGTTTCCTTGATTATTTGTCTTTTACCGCTTGGCCTTAGACGTTTAAGTTTTCTGCTGTTTACATGTTTGTGATTTCCTCATGTGTGTGTGTTTCCCATTCTTACGTGTTTATGAAAGTGCTACTCCCTGTGCTTATGCATATTTGTAGTTTGTAATTGGTGATAGTACAAATTCTAGTTAATTAAGTAGACTAAACTTTTTCTGTTATACTGTGCCCACAATACTTTAGTTCATGATTTCCTAGTCTTCAGTAATCCTCATGTTATTATTACGTCATCTACATAGCATTTTATCTATTTTGCTTAACACCGAATTACTTTCTTTGCTATATTACGTTTTTAAACATCGTAGATGATTAAATACTCAGATTTTCTGGGTCTTAAAGTTAATCTGCAAGCGCACTACATGATCGTAATTTACACACTTTTATAATCATTTCTTCCCTTGATATAATTTCTTGTTGTACAGTGCCAGTACGGTAGATTATAATTTGATAACACACAATACTGTTCACTGGGATCTGCCAGGGGGAGACTTGTCACTTATCACACAAGCACTTTCCATGCATGCTTTGAATATTATGATAACATTCAAGAACACATAATAAAGCTACGTCGTTTTCGAAGACTATACAATATGTGCCCCATTTACGGACATTGTATTCAAGAAATGAGCGGCTTATGAATTGAAAACCGAGACGGTACTCAATGGGTCACAATTTAATGAGAAACCGCATGTGAGAAAAGGTCTGAGAATGCTTCCCCAAGAACAATACTTTCCTAATCGGTGCTCATTATATGACAATAAATCGTTTTCTTCCCGGTATTTCATAGTGATAGAACACAATGTATGTTTAAAGTCCTAGTGAAAATCATGTCAAAGATATCGGTCTATGACTGCTGTAATGCGGCCCGCCACGAAATCCCCTTCAGTGCCAAACTTTTCACCTCAGAGTAGCAACTGCGACCTATGTTCTCAATTATTTGCTGGATGAAATCCGATCTCCGACTTCCTATACCGTTTTTACCCTTTACAGCTACCTCCAGCACCATGGAAGCTATTCCCAGGTATCTCAACATATGTTCTGTCATTCTGTCTCTTCTTTTTGTCAGTCTTTTCCATATATTCTCTTCTTTGACAATTCGGCGGAGAACCATTTCGTTCCTTACCTTATCATTCCATTGATTTTTCAACATTCTTCAGTAGCACATCTGAAATTCCGCGATTCTCTTCCGTTGCGGTTTCCCCACAGTACATGTTTCACTACCATACAGTTCTGTGCGCCAAACGTTCATTCTCAGAAATTTCTTCCTCAAACTAAGGACAATGTTTGATAGTAATATACTAGGAATGCCCTATTTCCGGTACTAGTCTACTTCTTATGGTTTCGTTGTTCTGTCCATCATTGGTTATTTTGCTGCCAGAATTCCTTAACTTCGTCTACTTCGTGATCGCTAATTCTGGTGTTAAGTTTCTCGCCGTTCTCATTTCTGCTACATCACGTTACTTTCGTCTTTCTTCGATTAAACGTCAGTTCGTATTACTGTACCCATTGAACTGTTCATTCCGTTGAACAGCTTCTGAATTTCTTCTTTACTTTCACTGTGGATAACAACGTCATCAGCGAATCCTATCACTGATAGCCTTTCACACTGAATTTTAAGCCCACTTTCAAATTTCCTTTATTTCCGTACTTATCCTTCAGAAATGGTTCAAATGGCTCTAAGCACTATGGGACCTAACATCTGAGGTCATCAGTTCCCTAGACTTAGAAGTATTTGAACCTAACTAACCTAACGACATAACACACATCCATGCCCGTGGCAGGATTCGAACCTGCGATCGTAACAGCAGCGCGGTTCCGGACTGAAGCACCTAGAACCGCTCGGCGCACTGATTCTTTGTTGTACAGACTGAACAGTAGTGTTAAAAGTCTACATGCATACTTAACACTCTTTATAATCTGAGTACTTTGTTCTTAGTCTTCCAGTCTTATGGCTCTTTCTTGGTTCTTGTGAATACTGTATATTACCCGCGTTACTATAAACTCGTAGCTTACCCATATTTTTCCCAAAAGTTCGAACATTTCGCAGCACTTTTTACTGCCGAACGCTTTTTCCAAGTCGAAAAATCATGTGAACAGGTCTTGATTTTTCTCTGATCTTGCTTCCATTATCGACCTCAACGTGAGAACCTTCGTCTCTCTGGTCCCCTAACCGTTGCTAAAGCCAAACTGATCTTCGTCAATATATCCTTAATTTTCTTTTCCACTCTTTTGCACATTATTCTTGCCACCAACTTGGTTGTTAGGCAAATTCTGCAACAATTCTCGCTCTTGTCTGTTCTTCCTATCTTCGGCATTGTGTGAATGACGTTTTTCCGGTAGCCTGATGGTATATAGCCACTCCCATACGTACTACACACCAACTAGGACAGCCATTTCGTTGCCACTTCGCCCATTTATATTAGAAATTCCCATGCAATGTTAGCAATCCCTTTCGCCTTGTTTGATCTTATGTCGTCTAAAGCTCTTTTATAGGCTGGCTCTGTCGACTCCTATTTCAAATTTTGTCACGCTATCAGCACGTCCTCTCCTCATAGAGGCCCTCAATGTACTCCTTCGCCTGTCGGTGTGGCCGAGCGGTTCCAGGTGCTTCAGTTAGGAACCGCGCTACCGCTACGGTCCCAGGTTCGAATCCTACCTCGGGCATGATGTGTGTGATGTCCTTAGGTTAGTTAGGTTTCCAAGTTCTAGGGGAATGATTACCTCCGATGTTAAGTCCCACAGTGCTCACAGCCTTTTGAACCATTTGAATGTATTCCTTCCTGCCATCTGCTATCTCTTCTGCGTTTAACAATGGTTTTTCCATTGCACTCTTACTGTTACCACTCTTGCTTTTAACTTCACCGGTGGATGTTTTGACTTTTCTGTATCCTTAGTCAGTCCTTCCAACAATCATTTCTTATTCGGTTTCTTCACTTTTCTTCAGGCAAACGTTTCGCCTTAGTTTCCCTGCACTCCTTTTTTATTGTATTTTTAAGTTACTTTCGAATTTCCCTTGAACATTATTGTACCTCCTTCTTTCATCGATCAGCTGAATTATATCTTCCTTTACCCATGGTTTCTTCGCAGTTGCTTTCTTGGTACAAACGCTTCCTTTCCAGATTTTGTGAATGACTTTTTAAAAGTATCAATTCCTCATTAGCTGAAATGCCTACCGATTTATTCATTACCGGAGTATCTATAGCCTCAGAGAATTTAATGCGTGTCTTTTCATTAGTTGTTGTTGTTGTGGTCTTCAGTCCTGAGACTGGTTTGATGCAACTCTCCATGCTACTCTATCCTGTGCAAGCTTCTTCATCTCCCAGTACCTACCGCAATCTACATCCTTCTGAATCTGCTTAGTGTATTCATCTTTTGGTCTCCCTCTACGATTTTTACCCTCCACGCTGCCCTCCAATTCTAAATTGGTGATCCCTTGATGCCTCAGCACATGTCCTACCAACCGATCCCTTCTTCTAGTCAAGTTGTGCCACAAATTACTCTTCTCCCCAATCCTATTCAATACTACCTCATTAGTTATGTGATCTACCAATCTAATCTTTAGCATTCTTCTGTAGCACCACATTTCGAAAGCTTCTATTCTCTTCTTGTCTAGACTATTTATTGTCCATGTTTCACTTCCATACATGGCTATACTCCATACAAATACTTTCAGAAACGACTTCCTGACACTTAAATCTATACTCGATGTTAACAAATTTCTCTTCTTCAGAAACGCTTTCCTTGCCATTACCATTCTACATTTTATATCCTCTGTACTTCGACTGACATCAGTTATTTTGCTCCCCAAATAGCAAAACTCCTTTACTACTTTAAGTGTCTCATTTTCTAATCTAATTCCCTCAGCATCACCCGACTTAATTCGACTACATTCCGTTATCCTCGTTTTGCTTTTGTTGATGTTCATCTTATATCCTCCTTTCAAGACACTATCCATTCCATTCAATTGCTCTTCCAAGTCCTTTGCTGTTTCTGACAGAATTACAATGTCATCGGCGAACCTCAAAGTTTTTATTTCTTCGCCCTGGATTTTAATACTTACTCCGAATTTTTCTTTTGTTTCCTTCACTGCTTGCTCAATATACAGTTTGAATAACATCGGGAGAGACTACAACCCTGTCTCACTCCCTTCCCAACCACTGCTTCCCTTTCATGTCCCTCGACTCTTACAACTGCCAACTAGCTTCTGTACAAATTGTAAATAGCCTTTCGCTCCCTGTATTTTACCCCTGCCACCTTCATAATTTGAAACAGAGTATTCCAGTCAACATTGTCAAAAGCTTTCTCTAAGTCTACAAATGCTAGAAACGTAGGTTTGCCCTTCCTTAATCTAGCTTCTAATATAAGTCTTAGGGTCAGTATTGCATCACGTGTTCCAACATTTCTACGGAATCCAAACTGATCTTCCCCGAGCTCGGCTTCTACTAGTTTTTCCATTCGTCTGTAAAGAATTCGCGTTAGTACTTTGCACCTGTGACTTATTAAACTGATAGTTCGGTAATTTTCACATCTGTCAACACTTGCTTTCTTTGGGATTGGAATTATTATATTCTTTTTGAAGTCTGAGGGTATTTCGCCTGTTTCATACATCTTGCTCACCAGATGGTAGTGTTTTGTCAGGACTGGCTCTCCCAAGGCCGTCAGCAGTTCTAATGGAATGTTGTCTACTCCGGGGGCCTTGTTTCGACTCAGGTCCTTCAGTGCTCCGGCAAACTCTTCATGCAGTATCGTATCTCCCATTTCATCTTCATCTACATCCTCTTCCATTTCCATAATATTGTCCTCAAGTTCATCGCTCTTGTATAGACCCTCTATATACTCCTTCCACCTTTCTGCTTTCTCCTCTTTGCTTAGAACTGGGTTTCCATCTGAGCTCTTGATATTCATGCAAGTGGTTCTCCTTTCTCCAAAGGTCTCTGTAATTTTCCTGTAGGCAGTATCTATCTTACCCCTAGTGAGATAAGCCTCTACATCCCTACATTTGTCCTCTAGCCATCCCTGCTTGGCCATTTTGCACTTCCTGACGATCTCATTTTTGAGACGTTTGTATTCCCTTTTGCCTGCTTCATTTACTGCATTTTTATATTTTCTCCTTTCAGCAATTAAATTCAATATATCTTCTGTTACCCAAGGATTTCTACTAGCCCTCGTCATTTTACCTACTTGATCCTCTGCTGCCTTTACTACTTCATCCCTCAGCTCTACCCACTCTTCTTCTACTGTATTTCTTTCCCCCATTCCTGTCAATTGTTCCCTTATGCTCTCCCTGGAACTCTGTACAACCTCTGGTTGACCAAACAGTAAAGCTGCATGCCCTCGGGAAAAATTACGTCCGTAGTTTCCCCTTGCTTTCAGCCGTTCGCAGTACCAGCACAGCAAGGCCGTTTTGGTTAGTGTTACAAGGCCAGATCAGTCAATCATCCAGACTGTTGCCGTTGCAACTACTGAAAAGACTGCTGCCCCTCTTCAGGAACCACGCGTTTGTCTGGCCTCTCAACAGATACCCCTCCGTTGTGGTTGCACCTACGGTACGGCTATCTGTATCACTGAGGCACGCAAGCCTCCCCACCAACGGCAAGGTCCATGGTTAATTAGTTAGCGCCTCCATATTGCTTATTTTTGTGCACTGATTCCTCCTGACTAAACTCTTAAACTTAAGCCTACTTTTCATGGTTACTAAATCATGCTCTGCCTCTGTATCTGCTCCGATATCGGATTTCGTCGTCTGTTCCTGTCCATGATGAAACCTAACTTCAGTCTTCCAGTATGCCTCGTCCTCTTGTTTTTCTTGAACAGAGTATTCACTACAGTAAACAGACATTAATTGCAGAGTTCAGTTGGCTTTTCTCCTCTCTCGTTCGTACTACGAAGCTCATATTTTCCTATAATGAATTCTTCTACTTCGTCACTTACAACCACATTCCAGTCGCCTGTGACTATCAGATTTTCATCTCCCCTTAGGTACTGAATTACCTGTTTAATATCCTCATATACGTTATCTGTCTGTTAATCTGCTTGAGATGTTAGCAGGTATACCTCAACAGTTGATTTCGGTGTTGGTTTGCCGTCAAGTCTGATGCGAACATACCTGTGACTGAATTGTTTTCAGTAACTTACTCTGTCCTACATTGCTGTTTCCTACGAATCATACTCCTGCTGTTGATATTACCCGATATTCGTGTGACCAGATATCGCTGTGTTGCTTTTCACTTCACTGACACACCCTGTATCTAATCGAGCCTTAGCATTTCTATTCTCAGAAGTTCTAGTTTCCCCGCCAGGTTCAAACTTCTGACCTGAGACGCCCCTGATCTTAGAACATTACCTTTTCGTTGGTTGTTGCTGGGTCTTTCTCTCATGATCACCTCCCCTTGCTAGTCCCCTACTAGAGAACCGAATGAAGGCTAATCCGGAATTTTTTGCCAATGGAGGTATTGTCATGACACTTTTTCAGTCGGAGACCTACTGGATACACATTATGTGTGTTTAATGTAATGGTTTCCCTTGACTTCTACATTCACATGCAGTTGATCACTGCTGATTCTTCGTCTTTTAGCGGCAGTTTGTTACCCCACGGGCAGGAAAGTGATCTGAACTGGAGCTCTGTCAACACCTCCACCTCTTTGACAACGCTGTTGGCAGAACGAAGGTGACTTCTCATGCTGGAAGTTTTCGGTAGCCGTTTCTAATTACTTTCATTGGAAGTCTACGCAGCGGTGCGGTTCAAAACCGAAAACGACGCTACTTCTAGACCACGGATGCACCGGTTCTATACGACTGTAAGAAAATGTAGCTAATGTATCATCTAATTCGAAAGGAACATAACTGGTATACAATCTGACCCGGAACGTTGCTTTGCTGCACCGACTGTATTTAATTCCTAAATTACTCATGTTTACTGTTCTTTGTGATGCAGATTCTGAAATACTTACTGCATCTTCGTTGATAAAAGAGCATCGGACAGTGGATTATATAGGACAAGAGAGCTTTCTAAACAGTAGCTCTATTGACATCCGCTGTTGCACCACAATAGTGTGAGGTATGCAGGAAAAATACCACTCGCACCATTCTAAATCAAAACAACAATAAGTTTCGGAGTGTCAATAAGTTATCTGTGCCTAGAGAATTTTTCGACAAACGAACTTTGGACAGTTTTGTTTTAAGTGAGTAATATTACATTTTACTGTATCTTTAGGCTGTGACAGTGTGTATCCCAAGTAATAACAATGGGCCGGGAAGTTCGGGTTGCATCGGACAAAGAGTTTCTAGTTGTACTGAACAATTTAGATGGCTTAAAACGTAGGTTTTATGTTTATTTTCTTTAACAGACAATGATGTAGATGTCAGCACATAAATACAATGAAAATATCATGAAAGGAGCCATAGGAAAAATCAGTCTTTTTGAAATGACAAGCAGGGAAGCGGCTGAGAAATATTCAACTCCGAGAAGTACATTGCGTTATAGGCTTTAAACTTTGCCGGAAAGCAAATAGGTATCCATGACAACCGGTGTTGAGAAAATTCTGTGTTGAACAGGAAACAGCGTTTTACGATCATAATAAAATTTCTGAATAACCACCTTATACCTTTAGGTAAAGAGGAGTTCTTAAACCTAGTGTACAAGTATGCAGCGCAACTGAAAGTAAAGCACCATTTCAGTACGACAAAAGTTAAAGCGGTTAAATACTTTTGCTACGCTTTTACGAAACGACGTGAAGGCCTAAGAATGGAAAAAGGTGAATCCACGAATTCGTCTGAACCAGAGGGTTTCAGCAAAGGAGAAGAAGATATATTCTTTGAAAGACTAGATGAGCCGATGGACAAATTCAAGTTAATAATCATTTACGATCCAATTAAAACATTTTTTCCAATAAAAATTACTTTCTTACACATTAAAATTTCTTGTCCAATACAGTCCTGTACAAATTTAAACGACCAAGTCTCAGAAGGCAGAAAAAAATACTCGATACTGCGTCGCAAAGTTGGTGGTTCGCATGTACGGCTTGAAACGCCCCTGAAAGCGAACATTCTACAACAATCGTCAGAAGGGCCCAGGCTGAAGAAGGGAGAATTACAGTCCGGGGAAAATTTTCGTGTCATTCCCCGGGTGACCTCATTCTGGAAGACACTATGAATTAACGCAGGTATGCATCTACCATTGGGATTCATGTTCACTCCTACACGGGATGCTATCTACGAGCACGACAGTGCAACGTGTACCTGCGTGGTTCGATAAGAACCAGGATGAATCGCCACCAAGCTCCCCGTATTTAATTCCTGTTGAGAATTTCTGAGATCACCTCGATCGGGCCGTACGCGCCATGGATCCTCAACCGACAAACCTAGTGCCGGTGGCTACGGCGCTGGACCAGGCATGGCTCCTTATCCCCGTATACAACTACATCTACATCATATTCCGCAAGCTACCTAATGGTGTGTGGCGGGGGGTGGGGGGTGGGGGTACTTTCGGTACCACTCTCTGATCCCTCCAAACCTGTTCCACTCATGAATAGTGCGTCGGCAGAATGATTGTCTTTAAGCCTCAGTATTGGCTCTAATTTCTCGAATTTTCTTCTCGTGGTCAATATGCGACTCCACCTGAAAAGTTGTAAGCGTATTGTCATATCGCTGGCTTAGTTGTGGAGTATCTTTGTGGGCAGCCGCGTCTGCAGAGTCGAGCGCGGGACACCGAGCTGTTATGTTCTGTTGTGGATAGCTCTGCATGTAAGAAACATTGTTAGTATGGAAGTCGAAGTGTTGCTACAAGTGCTGTTACAGTAAAGTGATGAAATTTGAAGTGATTCAGAGGAAGGTGCGTCAAAATGTAATTAAAAATGAGCAGTGCTGCCGATAATGTATTTGTGTATCCTCTCGTTGCGTGTCGCACAGAATCAATGATCCGCGCCGTGTTCGGTTTCCCAGAATGAACTGATGTGAATCAGTAGAAATTAATCGCCATAAAAGAGCGCAGTCAACTGCCAGTGTTTTGTAGCGAGCGTGAGAACGTGCGTTCCATCATCGCGTTTCCGCATTATCAACAATTAACCGCGCCGCGAGGGTTACGCACACGCTCGTATAACTGAGAACTGTGAACTGTAAATTTAACTTTGTGAACAGTGTTAAAATATCATTACTAGTGACAAGAAGGACTGGTACCAAATATCTGCGTAAGCGTGACAAGCGTCAGAACTTTCGTGCGATCATTCGGCTTCCGCATCATCAACAATCGCCCGCGTCCTGTCGGTTACGCGTACGCTCGTCCGAATGGTATTGTGGACTGTAATCATCCGTTAATTGGGATAACACTTCTGAATTAGAATGTAATCAGTGCAACCTGCGACTTTCTTTTATCGTCTCATAATATAGTTGTTCATACCAGACGTAGAACAGTGTTGTGTTTTGACCGTTGAGTGCCGCCCCTAACTCGCTTGCGTATTTCGACAGATAATTTCAGGCAAGCCAGCTGTGGAGCAGAATAGTACGACCGCCTCGGGATTACCAGGTACGTGGTGGAGGAGGAGGAGGATATTAGTGTTTAACGTCCCGTCGACAACGAGGTCATTAGAGACGGAGCGCAAGCTCGGGTGAGGGAAGGATGGGGAAGGAAATCGGCCGTGCCCTTTCAAAGGAACCATCCCGGCATTTGCCTGAAGCGATGTAGGGAAATCACGGAAAACCTAAATCAGGATGGCCGGAGACGGGACTGAACCGTCGTCCTCCCGAATGCGAGTCCAGTGTGCTAACCACTGCGCCACCTCGCTCGGTCCAGGTACGTGGTGTGGACAGGGTGCCCGGTCGAAACGACAAACAGTTACCAGTTTAAAGTAACCCACCCATCTGTACCCCGGGCGTGTTTTGAAGTGCTGTCCCGAAAGTCCAATAGTAAATCTCTCCGTGATGCACAATGCCTCTCTCGTAATGTCTGCCAGCGGAGTTTGTTTAGCATCTCCGTAACGCTCTCTCGCCATCTTAGCGAACCCGTGACGAAATGCGCCGCTCTTCGTTGGATCTTCTCTATCTACTGTATCAGTCCTACCTGATAGGGATACCACACAGATGAACAATACTCAAGAGTCGGGTGAACGAGTGCCTTATAAGAAGCTCCTTTCGTGGATGAGTCACATTTTCTTATGATTCTTCCGATGAATCTGAGTCTTGTGTCTGCTTTTCCCGCTATCTGTTTTATATGGTCATTCCACTTAAGGCCGCACTGGATAGTCACGCCTAGATATTTACGGCAGACTCTGCCTCCAGCTGTTTGTCATCAATAGTGTAGCTGTACAATAGTGGATTTCTTTTCCTATATGTGTCCTATATGTTACATTTATTTACGCTCAGGGTCAGCTGCCAGAGTCTGCACCATTCATCAGTTCTCTGCAGGTCACTCTGCAAATTCTTACTATCTTCTGACGTTGCTACTTTGGTATAAACAACTGCATCATCTGCGAATTGCCTTAAAGAGCAATGGTCTTATCACACTTCCCTGTGATACTCCAGATATTACCTTTACATCTGTCGGTTCAGTTACGTTAAGAGCGACGTGTTGAGTTCTATTTGCAAGAAAGTCTTGAATCCAGTCGCAAGTGTGATCGGATGTTCCGTAAGCTCGTATTTGTTTCATTAAAAACAGCAATGCAGGTGTCAAATGCCTTACTGAAATGAAGGAACGCGTCACTGGCCTGATTGCCGTTGTCCACTGCGCTGTGGATCACATGGACGAACAGAGCGAGCTGAGTTTCGCAGGATCTCTGTTTGCGGAATCCATGTTTATTTCTATAGAGGAGATGTTCATTTTTCGAAAACCTCATAATTCTTGAGCATCAAACACGTTCCATAATTCTACAACAGATTGACGTTAACTATATAGGTCTATAATTGTACGGATCTGTCTTACGGCCTTTCTTCAAAACGGGAATGACCTGTGCTTTTTTCCAGTCGTTAGGTACCTTTCGTTGCTTAAGCGATCTACAATAAATTACTGCTAGAAGGGGAACAAGTTCTTTCGTATAATCTTTATAGAACCTTATTGGTATATCATCTGATCCGGAGGTTTTTCCGCCACTAAGCGATTGTAACCGCTTTTCAATTCCGCTATCGGTTATATCAATATCTGCCATTTCGACATTCGTATGACGATTGAAAGGAGGAAGTGTGTTACGATCTTTCGTGGTGAAACAACTTCGTAAGACCGAATTCAGTATTTCGGCCTTTTCTCTTGCCTTCCGTTTCGGTGCCGGTGTGTTTGCTGAGAGAATGAATAGATGATTTTCACCCACTTAGTCATTCTACATACGACCAAAATCTCTTAGCGTATTTACTCACGTCCGATGACAATGTCTGTCGGTACTGTCCATAACCTCACTGACACTCTTCCTGCACTTCTCGCAGCAGTACGCCCTGCATAAGCTGGTTATTCAGGCTTTTGACAGGTTGCTAGATAGTGACTAGACAGTGTAGTACACGGTGCCGTAGAATCTAAAAGTTGTGCGGGAAGACAGATACTGGAATGCATCTCACAAATGAGGGAAGTTCATGAGGTGATGTGGTTGGCACAGAAGAGGAAAATATCGCGGACTGAATCAGACTAGGCAAATGACGTTTAAAAAGTTTTCGTCTTCTTGTGGATTGATCTGATGACGATGGCGATGGCCAAATTAAATCACAATGGAAACTAAATAACAAAAATGCGTAATTCTATGTAAATTTTAATATGAGACAATAGACATAGTACAATCATAGGAAAACAGTAAATCCGTGTGGATGATGATGTAGGAACTTCTGTTCAAACCCTCTTCGACTGTTCCCTTTTTTTTTCAGCGCGGAGGTAGCACTACGTGATACTCGCCGGAGAGTGGTTGTTCTCAGTTCAGCTGTGATGAGCTACTGGACCACCTACTGAGGAGGACGGCATTTCCACGTTCGAAGCCAAGGTGATGACGTCGTGCCAGCTGGCAGGACGATCGGCTGGACTCGCGCAGATTTCCCTCGGGGCGCGGCTCGAAAATTAGCAGCGTCGACAGCTTGGAGCTCTCCCTCAAGAGCTGCCGAAGCACCGACTCTCAATACGCAACACAAGCGGCATGTCGCTTCCCACAGTTCGCTGTGCTATATGTTATCGTCTCGACGTTTGCTGTAAGAAAAGATGAAGCTCGGACAGCATTCGGACATCATGATGTGTTCACACCTTCGGAGGTCATTTGTGTACTATGTGACTGTCGTACTAACTTCACAATATCCGTTTACGTTAACATCCTCAATCCGGCAAACCTATCCCATACAAACGCCAAAGCGTACAAGTCTGGAAATGCCAACTTTTTCGTTACCCCGTTACACGATATACGAAACGTGAAACTCTGCACCAGCGTCCCAAGTGTACATATCTGGAAATACATCCTTGTAAAGCTGCTGTCTGCTCATATTGAAACTTCTGAGAGGTCTAGCTTCTACATCTACACTACTGGCCGTTAAAATTGCTACACCAAGAAGAAATTCAGATGACAAACGGGTATTCATTGGACAAATATATTATACTAGAACTGACATGTGATTATATTTCCACGCAATTTCGTGGCATAGAACCTGAGAAATCAGTATCCAGAAGAACCACCTCTCGTCGTAATAACGGCCTTGATACGCCTGGGTATTGAGTCAAACAGAGCTTGGATGCCGTGCACAGGTACAGCTGCCCATGCAGCTTCAACACGATACCACACTTCATCAAGAGTAGTGACCGGCGTATTGTGATGAGACAGTTGCTCGGCCACCATTGACCACACCTTTCCAATTGATGAGAGATCTGGAGAATGTGCTGGCGAGGGCAGCAGTCGAACATTTTCTGTATCCAGAAAGGCCCGTACAGGACCTGCAACATGCGGTCGTGCATTATCCTACTGAAATGTAGGGTTTCGCAGTGATCGAATGAAGGGTAGAGCCACGGGTCGTAACACATCAGAAATGTAACGTCCACTGTTCAAAGTGCCGTAGATTCGAACAAGAGGTGACCGAGACGTGTAACCAATGGCACCCCATATCATCACGCCAGGTGATACGCCAGTATGGCGATGACGAATACACGCTTCCAATGTGCGTTCACCGCGATGTCGCCAAACACGGATGTGACCATCATGATGCTGTAAACAGAACCTGGATTCATCAGAAAAAATGACGTTTTGCCATTCGTGCACCCACATTCGTCGTTGAGTACACCATCGCAGGCGCCCCTGTCTGTGATGCAGCGTCAAGAGTAACCGCAACCATGGTCTTCGAGCTGATAGTCGATGCCGCTGCAAACGCCGTCGGACTGTTGGTGCATATGGTTGATGTCTTGCAAACGTCCCCATCTGTTGACTCAGGGATCGAGACGAGGCTGCACGATCCGTTACAACCATGCGGATAAGATGCCTGTCATCTCGACTGCTTGTGATACGAGGCCGTTGGGATCCAGCACGGCGTTCCGCATTACCATCCTGAACCCACCGATTCCATATTCTGGTAACAGTCATTAGATCTCGACCAATGTGAGCAGCACTCTTACGATACGATAAACCGCAATCGCGATAGGCTACAATCTGACCTTTATCAAAGTCGGAAACGTGATGGTACGCATTTCGCCTCCTTACACGAGGCATCACAACAACGTTTCACCAGGCAACGCCGGTCAGCCGCTGTTTGTGTATGAGAAATCGGTTGGAAACTTTCCTCATGTCAGCACGTTGTAGGTGTCGCCACCAGCGCCAGCCTTGTGTGAATGCTCTGGAAAGGTAATCATTTGCATATCACAGCATCTTCTTTCTGTCGGTTAAATTTCGCGTCTGTAGCACGTCATCTTGGTAGTGTAGCAATTTTAATGGCCAGTAGTGTACATCTAAATGGATACCCTACAAATCACATTTAAGTGTCTGGCAGAGGGTTCATCGAAACACCTTCACAATTCTCTATTGTTCCAATCTCGTATAGCGCGCGGAAAGAACGAACACCTGTATCTTTCCATACGAGCTCTGATTTCTCTTATTTTATCATGGTGATTTTTCTCCTGTGGAGGTTGGTCTCAACAAAATATTTTCGCATTCGGAGGAGAAAGTTGGTGATTGGAATTTCGTGAGAAGATTCCGCGGCAACGGAAAACGCCCTTGTTTTTATGATATCCACCCCAAATCCTGTATCGATTCAGTGACGCTCTCTCCCCTATTTCCCGATAATACAAAAAGCGGCTGCTCTTCTTCGTAAGGATCCCACACCGCACAGCAGTATTCTAAAACAGAACGGACAAGCGTAGTGTAGGCAGATTCCTTACCAGATCTGTTACATTTTCTAAGTGTCCTGCCAATAAAAAGCAGTCTTTGGTTAGCCTTCCCACAACATTTTCAGTGTGTTCCTTCCCTTTAAGTTGTTCGTAATTGTAATTCCTAGTTATTTACTCAAATTTACGGCCTTTAGATCTGACTGATTTATCGTTCAACCGTAATTGACCAGACTCCTTTTAGCACTCATGTGGATGAGGGTCAACTGTCAATTTCGCACCATACAGATATCTTTTATAAATAGTTTTCAAATTTGTTTTGATCTTCTGATGACTTTATTACTCAATAAGCGACAGCGTAATCTGAAAACAACATAAGACTGTTCCTCACGTTGTCTTACATATTGTTTCTATAGATAAGGAATAGCAAAGGGTCTATAACATTACCCTCGGAAACGCCAGCGATCACTTCTGTTTTACTCGATGACTTTTCGTCAGTTACTACGAACTGTGACCTCTCTGACAGGTAATGAAGAATCCAGTCACATAACTGAAACTCTGTTCCATAAGCACGTTGTTTCACTATAAGCCGCTTCAAGTGTCGTATAGTATCAAGAGCCTTCCGGACATCCAAAAATACGGAATCAATCTGTAATCTCTTTTCAATAGCACTCAACACTTGATGCGAGTAAAGAACCAGTTGTGTTTCACAAAAACGACGTTTTCTAAACCTATGTCAACTATGTGTCAATAGACCGTTTTCTTCGAGGTACTTCATGATATCGACCGCAATATATATTCCAAAATCCTGCTGCATAATGACGTTAATGATATGGGCCTGTAATTTAGTGGATTACTCCTACTACCTTTCTTGTATATTGATGTGACCTGTGCATCTTTCTACATATTTATTAAGTATTTCCATTTCGTAAATCGTTACAGAGTTCAATGTTCTTAACAGCAGTTAAAATGAAATTACATTATGATTATACAGGATTATGACTAAAGAGTTCGTTTTGTGTCATGCTGATCCAAGCAAATGATTATGTGTACTGAGATGACAGAAGTCATTGAATAGCGATGAGTACATTTACGGATGGTGGTATATCAAATAAACAAGGTATAAAAATGTAGTGAATTGGTGGAGCTGTGATTTGTGCTCAGCTGATTCATGAGAAAAAGTTTACGACGCGATTATGACCGCACGTTGGGAATTAACAGACTTTGGACGTGAAAAGGTAGTGGGAGATAAATTTATATAAGGTCCATTTCGGAGATCGTCACAGAATTGAACATTCCGAAATCCACAGTGTCAAGAGTGTGCCGAGAGTACTGAATGTCAGGCATTACCTCTCACCACGGACAACAGACTGGCAGACGGCTTTCACTTAAACATGAAGAGCAGCGGCGTTTGCGTGGAGTGGTCAGTGCTAACGATAGACAGCATTGCGAGATATAACCGCGGAAATCAATTTGGGACGTACGAAGAATATATCAGTTATTACAGCGAAGCAAATTTCTGCGTTAATGGGGTGTGACAGCGGAGGACGGACACGAGTGCCTTTGGTAACAGCACGACATCGCTGCTTTCCTGGGCTCATGACCATATTTGTTTGACCCTAGACGACTGGAAAACCTTGGTATGGTCAAATGAGTCCTGGTTTCAGTTGGTAAGGGCTAATAGTGGGGCACAAGTTGTCAACGCGGCAATGTGCAAAATAGTGGTGGCTCCGAAATGGTGTGGGCTTTACAAGGAATGGACTGGGTAGTCTGGTCCAAGTGAAGCGATCATAGATTGGAAATGGGTAAGATGGGCTACTTGGTGACCTTTTGCAGCCATTCATGGACTTCATATTCCCAATCAACGACGGAATCTTTTTAGACGGCAATGGGCGAAGTCACTGATCAACAGTTATTCGCTACTGGTTTGAAGAACGTTTGGGACAATTCAAAGCAATGATTCGGTCGCTTGTCGAACATTTATGGCACATAATGGAGAGATCAGTTCGTGCACAAAGTCCGCCACAGGCAACACCTTTTCGATTACGTATTGCTATACGGGCAGCATGGCTAAATATTTCTTCTAGGGAGTTCCAGCGACTTGTTGAGTCTACGCCACGCCAAGCTGCTAAGCTACGCCGGGGAAAAGGGAGTCCGACATGATATTAGGAGGTATCTCATGACTTCCGTCACCTCATTGTATGTTTACGTTTCACAGCACATTAGACATGTAGAACGAAATTATCTATGCAGCATTTGCTGCGACAGTGTCCACCCTCATCGTTAGGATAGAGCAGTATACGACGTAATGCCAGGAAAAGGAATTGGGTTCGACCCTAGCTGGCAAGAAGGAGGGAAGGCGGAGACATAAACTAAACTCCTTCCGAACACGTCTTGGAAGGCCCAATGGTACCGACCGGCCGCCGTGTTATCCTCAGGCCACAGGCGCTACTTGGATGCGGATGGGGGCATGCGGTCAGTACACTGCTCTCTCACTTTACGAGACCGGAGCCGCTACTTCTCGATAACATTGCTCTTCAGTTTGCATCACAAAAACAAGGGCTGAGTGCACCCCACTTGCCAACAGCGCTCGGCAGAACAGATGGTCACCCATCCAAGCGCTAGCCAAGCTCGAAGCGCTTAACTTCAGTGATCTGACGGGAACCGATGTTACCACTGCGGCAATGCCGTCGGCCAGTCACTCAAACCCCATGATAATGTAGTAAAAATGGTTGAAATGGCTCTGAGCACTTGTAAGGTGTCAGGCAAATCCAACACCTTCCATGAAAACCCTCACATGATACGCAAATCCAGTAGTATGTCACATAGCTCCGAATAAATCGTGACATTAAATTAACCAAAGTAATACGAGTAACGAGTGAGCAAATGGAATACCACAGACTAACACAAGAATGCCTAATGCATATCATACCTTCCTACCGTGAGACAGACGCAGTTTCGAGGGGAGAAACGAGAACAGAAGCCGAGAGCAGAACCGTGTTAAGCTAGAAGGCCCTACGATAAGGGACGGACACCAACATCTCCAGCTAACCGCTAGGACCACCCCCCAGCCCATGTTAAAAGGTAGAGCCCTCCAGAAGAACAGTCTAGATCTTACGATAGCACTAAAAGGGCCACCCCAGCCGCAAGTTATAGCGTGAGACTTTTTTGCGTCTCTTTTACGTCAGGACCACCCCCCCATCCCATGTTGAGAGATAGAGCCCTCCAGGAGAACAGTATAGATCTTACGATAACACTAAAAGGACCACACCAGCTGCAAGTTTTAGCGTGAGACTTTTTCGCGTCTCTGTTACGTTGCAAACTTTAAAAACATTGCCCCACCACGAAAAGTATAACTTTTCTCATTGGATAGACAGAATTTTTGTAGGTGGAGCTTAAGGTTAACATTGAGACCCTGATTGGTCAGTTGAAAACACAGCCAGATAGTGTTTTTAAACCAACTTCGGTAAATTGTAGTAAGGAGAAGTTAGGAGAGAGTTGCTTCCGAGATGGCGAGGTGAGGGGAGCTGTGCTGTCCGCCACCCCCTGACGAACACCGACAAGGTAATGAATGCACGCAATGCTGCATAACAGCACATAAAGCTTCACTCAGAACTGCGGGAGTCTCATCTGTTACACCCCCTTTTTGCGTAATACTAGCGTCGATCGTCAATTAAAGCTCATGGTGTTCACATTTGCCACTTGAAGTAAAATCTGAAACGCGATGATTTTTCTGTTATATAGTTATTGAGAAGCCACATCAGCCACTGTAATTTACGAATAGTTAGATAAGTAATTAAAGATAATTGAGGGTCACTGTAGACCATTTTGATAGTTTTCTCCTTTGTGAAACTTAATTTAAACCTAGATTATAGATGTGATATGGCATAGGTCATCCTTCGATCCATTGTAGAACTTGGAAACCCATTCAGGGAATATTCGTTCACATTTTTGTTGAACGCAGTTGGTTTTTACCATCCTGCATTAAAACATTTTCTTTTATCAATAGTGCAATTTATAAACAATGTTTTGTGAGTAGAATAAAATTTCCAATGGTAAACTTAACTGCTTTTTCGACGTTATTTTAACAGCTAACTAAAAATAGGAAAGACTTGAACCCCATCCACTAAATTTAGTTAGTATTAAGATTCTTTTACAGGGAGTGCAGTGGAGCTGACGCTGAAATCATTAAGTATTCGGTTATATCATCGCTAGTCTCACTGAACTGTTCTGAATTCTACATGTCATGTGTGGTCTGGCGTCACCTTACCAGCAACAGGTCCCAGGTTCAAACTAGTCAATTCCTTAAAAAACACACTCAGAGCGTCGTTGCAGGAAAGTGGTAGGGAGACACGACGTAGAACAAACAGAAACCACGCAGAATGTTAGAGAATGGCGACCCTGCCAGGATGGTAAAATACCATGATTGAAGGTCGACCACATGCCTAACCAGGTCAGAAAAATATCCTGTTAAAAATTTTTCGTAATAAAAAAAAAATTTTTAAAGGCATAAATAGTTGAAAACAGTAGCTGCAGCGATAGATAGTGAGACATTCTAGCAGAGACAATAGCATAATTAAGCTATGTGTTTTAAAAATAGTTAGAATTAAGTTTTATCCTCAATGCAAGTGCACAGGTGGCGGCTATATCGTTGACAAGTTGGTTCTGACCCAACAAGTAAGTGAATGGATTGTCAATCTTCGGTATAATAGGTGTCAAGTCGTGTCATCAAAAAGTTTATGAAACGCGTGAGATCGTATGAGCGCATGTTGACTCGAAGTAGGGCGCGTGAATTGCTTTTAAAGCAGAAAATAAGGGATTCGGAAAGATTAGCAATGGCAGATCGAGACCTTGACCGAATTGAGGTAGAGAACCAGCATGAAAATGGACAGAGAATAGAGGACAGTACAACAGACGATGCAGTATCGCGAGAAATAGGACATATAACGAACCATAACGAGGATAATGTACGTCAAGGCATAGAAAACATAAGTCATCATACGACAGAATAGCAGGAAAGTAGAGAGACAGTCGATGAGGGTTCTAACTTGCGTCTTGAATATGTAGAACCCATAGTACAAGTAATCAGAGCTCCCTCACCACAGAGTTCAAGGAATGCGAACAGAAACGTGTCAGAGCGCAGTTCAATGCAATCGGTTGCGAACCAACACTTGGGCGAAAACACAGAGCGTAGGAGATCGGAAGAAAACGCAATAGGACCCACCAATCTGGCAGAATTATTACAACAAATTACGGAAACCATGGCAAGGCAAAATAAAGACATAGCGAACCAAATTCAAATTCAGAATGCAGAAACCACGAGACAAATGCGTACGATTAAAGAACAAAACAAAAAAATTCAGTCACACCTAAGTCATATTGAAGATGAGGCAAAAGAATCTCGGGAAGTGATAGGAAACTTAATAACAGGTCACAATCAGTTGAGAACAGACATTGACAAAGCACAAGCGGACGTACAAACACTGCGTAATGACATTCAGGACGAGATCCAAACATTACGTAACAACACCCAGGGAGTAGTCAAGAAACTAGAGAAACAGATAAACGAAATTACTAGACAAGCAGCAGGTACAGCGCGTGAAGTTAATGAAAACAGTGTGTTACACAAACGTATCACAAAAGCAGCGCTGAAAAGATATGATAACCGCATAGTGAAAATAGAAGCGCAAACGAAGCGACAATTTCAGAAATTGCGAACAGAGTTGTTGCAAACCATTTAAGAGCGTAGTGAACAGGATCGAACAAACACAGAGTCTGCACCCACTTCCGTATCTGTAACAGCACCGGCAAAACAAGCAATTAAGGAAGATATTACGCATTTGCGATTCCAATCACAGGCGGAAAGTAACATACGTGAAATCAGACAGCCTGCACAGCAACAAACACGTTACGAAATTCTTGATGAACAAACGTCATCACAAACACATGCGGAACCACAAATGTATGTTTCAAGACAGTTTGGATCGTGCAATGAAGCAGCAAGGTTAGCCAGACAAAATACCGAACCAATACCTGACAATGGAAAGCCAGGTCGCGAAGAGTACAGTGCAATGCATTCAGCTACACGTTCACAACCGATGGAAGAAAATTATTGCGTACCACTCCAAAGATACTACGCAAGGGTAGGCGAAAGTTACAGTGGACAATATCCAATGGATCTACCACAACCGGAAAGAACGACGGGAGAAATGGTCAGAAACAAAAGTGGCGAAGAATCGCAAATTTCATATGGAACTATGACGAAGTACGACAACGATCATTTCCTCACAGTCAGAAAATTTCAACACTTTCGAGAAGGAAACTCATTACAACCACGAATTTTTATTGGTCAATCCCGAGTAGGATTACCAGAACACTGGACGTTAGCGCACAAATTAGACTTTATATGTGCACACATGTCAGGAACAGTCTCAGAAACCATGCAGAATGTAGCAGCGACATGCCGATCGTACGAAGATTTCAGAGAGAAGTTTCTCTCACGAGATTGGTCCAGCGAAGGACAGAACAGAGTGAAGTACGAATTATTACAGAACCCATATTTCGAAAATTCAGGAGAGAAGAGTCCCGCGAAATTTTTCGAATTAATGGCAAAGAAAAATCAATGCTTAGATGTACAATACAGTGACAGAGAGTTGATTAAATTATGCGGGATGAAGCTACGATTGAAATACCGGCAATCATTAGTAGGTCGCGGAGGCTATGACGTCGAAGCATTTAAAGGTATTCTAAGGGAATTAGAGTTCATACTTTCGAAAGATGACGCAAGAAAAAGACGAAACGCACGTGAAAACGAAAGCAAAAAGCAGTGGAATCCACAAGACACAGTAGGAAGAAACAATAATTACGAACCATGTGATAATTTCGCACCAAGAAACGACAATAGATTTCAACAAAGAACCGGTTATTGATTTAGAAGAGAATATGGCAATAACTATAATTCACCCAGGAACGGCAACAACTATTACAGAGGGAATAATGACAACCGGAACGGGTACTGGAGAACCAACAGACCGACAAATTATCAACAAATAAACCACTATCAACAAGCTGAACAAGAAAAGAGAATACAGATAGAAGAGGTGGAGGTAAGACCACCAAACCCCCATAAACGTTCGAATTGACAGCTAAGCGCCCATGCAAAAGAGAATGACGCACCGACCCAGGACAATTGCAGCACCTTGAACAGAGAAGTAAAAATCTTATCACGAGAAGAAAAGAAGGAAGAAACAAATCCGCAGGGACCAGATCAAAATGAACACAGGAAAATAACAATATCGTGTTGGGACGAAATTAATTGGGAGAATACTGACGAGGAAGATGAATTACCAGAGGCATGCACAACGAATGTAGGAGGAAAGGACGAAGTAATGAGTATTGCAGAGCTGTTTGAGATGGAAACCAGGGAAAGCGAATTCAATGAGGATAATGCGCAGTCAGCAGGAGTTGAAAATAAGTTACTAGTGGGCGCACAACCCAACGTATATAATGAAGGAAGTTATGAAGCGATAATTAGAGCATTTAGATGCGATTATGTGGAAGTAGTGATGAAGAAGGAGAAGATAGACGAGGATGAGGAAAAAGTAGAGGATGCTGAAGAAAGCGTAAATGAAGTAAGAAATAGAGAAGAGGAAATAAAAGAGAGAGAAGTAGCAGTCGAAGCTTATCCTACAGAAAGTTCGAATTCACAAGGGAAATTCCTAAAAAGACTCATGTATGATTCAGTGGAGGATTCGTTAATGCAACAAGAAGAAGCACAGAACCAACCCTTTCAAATTCAACCAATTGTGAAGGCCATAGTAAAGCATATCCCAGTCAATATTGTAATTGATAGCGGAAGTGAACTGACTGCGCTCTCAGAAAATGTATTCATGTAGTGTAATGTAAATGAGGATTTGCCAGTTCTGAAAACACGTAAGATTAAATTAAGAGGTCCTATTAGGAACAATGCTGCGGAAGTTATGAGACAAACAAGGTTAACTCTTTCGTGTCAAGGTCAAAAGATCGAAGCCAACTCTGTGATTATACCTAAACTAACTGTAGATTTGATTATAGGTGCAGATTTTTTAAATGAGAGACGAGCGATAATACACTCCTGGAAATTGAAATAAGAACACCGTGAATTCATTGTCCCAGGAAGGGGAAACTTTATTGACACATTCCTGGGGTCAGATACATCACATGATCACACTGACAGAACCACAGGCACATAGACACAGGCAACAGAGCATGCACAATGTCGGCACTAGTACAGTGTATATCCACCTTTCGCAGCAATGCAGGCTGCTATTCTCCCATGGAGACGATCGTAGAGATGCTGGATGTAGTCCTGTGGAACGGCTTGCCATGCCATTTCCACCTGGCGCCTCAGTTGGACCAGCGTTCGTGCTGGACGTGCAGACCGCGTGAGACGACGCTTCATCCAGTCCCAAACATGCTCAATGGGGGACAGATCCGGATATCTTGCTGGCCAGGGTAGTTGCCTTACACCTTCTAGAGCACGTTGGGTGGCACGGGATACATGCGGACGTGCATTGTCCTGTTGGAACAGCAAGTTCCCTTGCCGGTCTAGGAATGGTAGAACGATGGGTTCGATGACGGTTTGGATGTACCGTGCACTATTCAGTGTCCCCTCGACGATCACCAGTGGTGTACGGCCAGTGTAGGAGATCGCTCCCCACACCATGATGCCGGGTGTTGGCCCCGTGTGCCTCGGTCGTATGCAGTCCTGATTGTGGCGCTCACCTGCACGGCGCCAAACACGCATACGACCATCATTGGCACCAAGGCAGAAGCGACTCTCATCGCTGAAGACGACACGTCTCCATTCGTCCCTCCATTCACGCCTGTCGCGACACCACTGGAACGGGCTGCACGATGTTGGGGCGTGAGCGGAAGACCGCCTAACGGTGTGCGGGACCGTAGCCCAGCTTCATGGAGACGGTTGCGAATGGTCCTCGCCGATACCCCAGGAGCAACAGTGTCCCTAATTTGCTGGGAAGTGGCGGTGCGGTCCCCTACGGCACTGCGTAGGATCCTACGGTCTTGGCGTGCATCCGTGCGTCGCTGCGGCCCGGTTCCAGGTCGACGGGCACGTGCACCTTCCGCCGACCACTGGCGAACAACATCGATGTACTGTGGAGACCTCACGCCCCACGTGTTGAGCAATTCGGCGGTACGTCCACACGGCCTCCTGCATGCCCACTATACGCCCTCGCTCAAAGTCCGTCAACTGCACATACGGTTCACGTCCACGCTGTCGCGGCATGCTACCAGTGTTAAAGACTGCGATGGAGCTCCGTATGCCACGGCAAACTGGCTGACACTGACGGCGGCGGTGCACAAATGCTGCGCAGCTAGCGCCATTCGACGGTCAACACCGCGGTTCCTGGTGTGTCCGCTGTGCCGTGCGTGTGATCATTGCTTGTACAGCCCTCTCGCAGTGTCCGGAGCAAGTATGGTGGGTCTGACACACCGGTGTCAATGTGTTCTTTTTTCCATTTCCAGGAGTGTAGATATGGGGAAAGGTAGCGTAACATTCGGGAATGTCACACTTCTCTTTGAGCAAAGCTAAAATTAGAAGAAATGCCAGTTATAAACAAACAATTAAGAATGATGTGAATAAAGAGGATGAAGAATTAGAATGGTATGCACAAAAGGGGGAATCGCCTCAACTCATGTTAGAAGTCCATAAAGAAATGGACGAAAAATTGCAAGAAGTTCAAGGTATTTCGGAACACAGTAAAAGAGAATTAGAGGGTATTTTACGAGTTAAAGCAGAGGTATATTTACCTAAGACTGGCAATATTAAACACTTTCAGTACAAGTTTAAAGATTACTTTTATTACTGGTAAATAATCAGCACAATATTTCAAGATTATGTTGCAGATAAGATCGTCAGGAAAAAGAAGAATGAAGAGAGAGGAAGGTGGGAAAAAGTAGTTTCAATAAAAACAAAAACAAAAATAACACCAATAGTACCATAGATTAAGGTGAAGGGATAAAGTGTAGATAGTCTAACAGCATGAAATACTAAAATACTATACACCATGACACTACACAAAAATAAAAAACGAATTTGAGGATTCTTGTAGACATTAAGACTCAAAATATCTTAGAATTGTAACATGGAAAGGGCGCCGAAATTTGTAAAGCTTTTAAGAAGGCGTAAAACAATGTAGGTACTAGACATATGTTAGATGATTATAAGTAAAACTTTTTGTAAGAACCATTGTAAAAACTCCAGCAAGGACAAGATGCAACGATGCACAAGTTGCAACATGAGAAGTATCAAGAATGGAAAGGACGTAATTAGCACGACACGATTCCTACAAGGCAGAAGCATCGAGAGATGGGAAAGGACAGCGAGACCAAGAGAAGGCCCTTGTAGCCGAAGTGGGCAGTAAATAAACCACAAGGTGGCGGAACCCTGCTGGGACAGAACACAGAACCACACAGTGGCGGAACCCTGCAGAGACACGACAGGGCACCAAACGCCAGAAGGGTCTCCGAACGCTCTGACTCAGCAGAGCGAGCAAAAAACAGCCCGACGAGAAGACCGCTTGGGCAAGCCACCACTGGCAAAAAATATGTGTGAAAGTCACAATACTGCTATTAAACAGCAAGCTGATGCACGACACTGAAGAAAACTTCCACAAAGTAAAAATTACACGCCCAAACAATTTATCAAACTGTTACTAAGAGGAGAACTTCAAAGCAACTAGTTATCAATAGATATTTCCATATCCTGCCCAGATAAGAACCAAGAAGCAAGTAAGAAGCAGAGAAAAAGCAGGAAGAAGTTGAAGAAGTTGAAGATTCACAAGATTGAGACCGAGAAAGAAGATGGGTGAAGAACAGACGACATACCTTCCCAAATCCCTATCCTATTGTAAACTAGTCAAAACAACGAAAAACGACCGCTTTCAGCGACACATAACGATGACTTTCACGCGTACAAAGCCAGTAAACCACGATATTCTGCACTCACAGCTCCATTCCATTATGGGACCTCCACAACAGCAACACACACTTGCAAAGCCAACAAGGAATGACAAACGAAGCTGTACATCAAATACTTGCCCACATCCATCTCGCTCAAGTCCATCACCTTCGTGCCAAAAACATTCGCCAACCTCATGCTTAAACATTCATAGGATTGTGTGAATGTGTGAAATCAAATTATGTGATATAGGAATTGTGCAAAAGAAACATGTGAAAAACCAAATAAGTTAAGCACACCAGACAGATAATAAACTACAAAATAACAGGCATTGACTATGGACTTAAGTAAAAAATAGACTATCGATAGAAATAAGTCATTAGTTCTGAATTGGACATTATATAAAGAACAAAAGTAAGGCATAATAAACACTAAAACTATATGCCACTTATTTTCTCCTCACAAAAATAAACGAATAACTATATTTTACTTATTTTCTCCTTATAAAAAACAGAATAAAAAATTATCTTGTTGGATATTTTACCTTTTTTTACATTTGTACCATTTGTTAGGATAATATCTCAATACTTGTGTATGTATATTTCTTTGTCAAACCAATTCTTGGAAATAATTCTTATTTGTTAGTGTAACAGTGTTGAAATAAGTATCTAGAAACAAAAACATTTTACTCGTACATGATATTTAGAAAATGTGTTAGGAATAGGTTTTACTTAATTACTACATTTATAAAAAGAATATTTCTAAGAAAATCGATGTGAAAGACTCCTCACTTTCGATAACAAACTTCTTAAAAAACAAATTTCACAATTAAATAAAGAAAGAAAATAATTAAAAAATAATAATTATAATAGAACAAAAATATTCTTCCCTTGTCAATATAAACATGTTTTTGATAATAATGTGGAAGAATATAAAAGTATAAATTAGTAATACAAACTAGCATAGAACAGAATAATGTTGCTGAACAGTAGGCAACCAAATTTAGATAACAGAATAATTTTTGACTGGCTTAGACAATGATTCAATCATTACCTAACTTCACTACAAAAATTAAGTTCGAAGGGTGGTGATATGTAAGGTGTCAGGCAAATCCAACACCTTCATGAAAACCCTCACATGATAAGCAAATCCAGTAGTATGTCACATAGCTCCGAATAAATCGTGACATTAAATTAACCAAAGTAATACGAGTAACGAGTGAGCAAATGGAATACCACAGACTAACACAAGAATGCCTAATGCATATCATACCTTCCCACCATGAGACAGACGCAGTTCTGAGGGGAGAAACGAGAACAGAAGCCGAGAGCAGAACCGTGTTAAGCTAGAAGGCCCTACGATAAGGGACAGAAACCCACGTCGCCAGCTAACCGCTAGGACCACCCTCCAGCCCATGTTAAAAGGTAGAGCCCTCCAGAAGAACAGTCTACATCTTACAATAACACTAAAAGGTCCACCCCAGCCGCAAGTTATAGCGGGAGACTTTTTGCGTCTCTTTTACGTCAGGACCACCCCCCATCCCATGTTAAAAGATAGATCCCTCCAGAAGAACAGTATAGATCTCACGATAACACTATAAGGTCCACACCAGCTGCAAGTTTTAGCGTGAGACTTTTTTCATCTCTGTTACATTGCAAACTTTAAAAACATTGCCCCACCACGAAAAGTATAACGTTTCTCATTGGATAGACAGAATTTTTGTAGGCGGAGCTTAAGGTTAACACTGAGACCCTGATTGGTCAGTTGGAAACACAGCCAGATAGTTTTTTTAAACCAACTTCGGTAAATTGTAGTAAGGAGAAGTTAGGAGAGAGTTGGTTCCGAGACGGCGAGGTGAGTGGAGCTGTGCTGCCCGCCACCCCGTGACGAACACCAACAAGGTAATGAACGCTCGCGATGCCGCATAACAGCACATAAAGCTTCACTCAGAACTGCAGAAGTCTCAGAGCATCGTTGCGCAAAAGTGGTAGGGAGACACGACATAGAACAAACAGAAACCACGCAGAATGTTAGACACTATGGGACTTAACGTCTGAGGTCATCAGTTCGCTAGAACTTGGAACTACTTAAACCTAAGCAACCTAAGGACATCACACACATCCATGCCCAAGGCAGGATTCGAAACTGCGACCATAGCGGTCGCGTGGTTCCAGATTCTAGCGCCTAGAACCGCTCGGCCACTCCAGCCGGCTTTAATGTAGTAGTCGAGATCCTAATATCCTCATGAATGTAGGACCTTTGTCGGAATGGATGTACATTGTCGATTCCTTTCAGGAGATTCTCGAAAGTGACATGGGAGTGAGGGAACTATTTCACAGCAGTACGGCTGCAAAGATGCAAAAGGGCTTTTACAGTCGTCATTGGTCGCTGCGCTGACTCTTGTGACTATTCTCTAGTCATACTTCTTCCTGGAATGCTGAAAGTATATAAAAGATGCAATTAAATCAAGTACATGCGGTACTGTTACCGACTAAGTTGATACGTTCACACATTGAAAGCAAAATTGTATGCACATGTATGTAAAACACGGTAACTCAGAACTAAACATATGTAGAAGTTCTTTATTCTGGCACAGCGTATCTAGAGAGTGATACAGGTCTCAATAAGAACGCTTACACTTTCTTAATGTGATTGCATTCCTACAACAAAAGCCTATCAACAGATATACAGCTTTCCTCAACGGCAGTACAAAAAACAGGAATTTCTACTGTTTTATTATTGTATCTGAAAAAAATTACTCACTAAAAATGTATAGGGTATCTCGCACAGTGGCCCAAATAAGTCCTCAAGAGGTCACAGATTCCTCGTCTGCAATCACACATGAAAACAATAAGAAACAGAAAGCCGATGGAAATGATATGTCCTGCGCATGCGGGCATCCGCCTTTTCTACCAAGAATGCATGGATCCACGGTCGAATAGATCAATTCCTACTTCTCCACTGCGGGTAAATGGTCTGCTAAAATCGCAGCTTTATCTGTTCTACCGCTAGGTGACAGGCCATCTATTCATGACGTTCACACGTTAGATGTGTCGTGTAATATTGGATTTAAAACTACTGTCACGTTCTGGCCTGAGGGAGACAGCTATACCGGTCATGGAACAACATGCCACTACAACTGTCTTTCCAATAGGGAGAGCAGAGGTCAGAACTTACAGTAACCAATTATCAGACAATGTCCTGAGTAGCATTACAATCCTCTCCGCAGTCTCTAATGATTTCGTGAAATGTTGTGACGAAATTGTTGATCGTAAATGCACTATATAAATGATGAATTTTCACATACAGAAACATGTGCCCTTTAGGTATAGTTTTTTTTATTTGTCAACTGGTCTCAGTAACTTGTGTGTATTGAAGAAGCGAATAAAATTCATTGGAATGAAATGATTGCTCATTGAGGATGAAAAAATGAAGACGCAGTGAAACTTAATGATATCAATGAAACAGTTCAGGAATGCTGAGCCTAAAATGTATTTGCCTTCACAAATGAAAATTTGTGGAAGACTCTAACATACTCGTACATTAACCACGTTTCACAGGCAATGCCTTAACAAATTAAGGTACAATTAGTCATGGCGTATGTATCACTTCTGCTAGTTCAGTGTTTGTGGAAGATTTAAGATTGTATCATTCTGTAACTGTATCATCCAGCCATTCATTTGATTTCACTAGCAGAGGGAGGTGGGGGAGGGGTTGGGGAGAGAGGGTGTCTGATACGTGGGTCATCGATGTTGATCAAGTTTTGCAAGGACGATCTATATCAAAAATAAAGAGATACCTCGATCAAAATGGGTGACACGTATTTCAGACCCTTCCCCTTGTGAGTTTAACTTGTATGAGGTGACCGGACAAAACGTCACCTACCCGCTTAAAAGAGCACGTTGTTCGTTTTGGAGTGCAACAGATGGTGCAGAAACGTTACCAAGCAGTGAAGGGCCCTCCACCACTGACATAAGTGACGGCAGTGGAGAGGTGTGTGTGCGCGCCAGTCGGTTACATGTTTTGAGCACTGTGAGATGAATGGACTTGGATACATGACAGAATGAGAGAGCTGTCTTCGTGCCTGCTCGTTGAGTGCACTTAGAGCAGTGTGGTGGGTCGACGTGTAGAGAAGACTAAATGCCAGAAAAGAGTTCTCGTATTTTTGTGTGCCTGTGACTACGCTATGACAACGCTGTGGGTACGAAATTGCCGCATTGCTGGTGCATCAACACGACCTATCCAACGTCAATATGCGCTGGTGCGCAAAATGTACGGCCGAAATTAACTTTCAAATGATGTGTCACTGAAAAGGAACTTGATCTACACAGAGAAAGAGCTGCTAGAATATACATCAGACCTGAAAGAAATACACAGTGAGACAAATATAAATGACACTTTTATTCAAAGAATATATTTACACGAACTCACTGCGTTGTATGATGGTCCCTGGCCATTAAATAAGGCACGAAATGGTTTTTTATAGTGTCTGTGATAATCACGGAGAGCAAACGCATCCTGGCGTTCCATTCTTCCATCAGCACAGCTGACAACTGCTGAATGGTCGTTCGTGCAAGGGACGGGTTGCAATATACCTCCTCAAGGCATCTCGTACGTGCTAGATGGGATTTAAGTATGAGATCTGAGCAGACCAGCCCCTTCGCCAAATATCATTCTGTTCCAAGAGCTCCTACAATCGCGCTGTTTGAAGCAGTTGTGTTTTGGCACCTATAACAATAAACTCAGCGCTGGATGCTCCCCTGAACAAACGCACATACAGAAGTGTCATAATAAAGTTGACCGGTGAGTGTACCATGTTCAAGATTTGCAGGTTAGTACACTCATACAAGAGTAGTTCAAGAGTGCAATTAAAATTCAAGGTGAAAGTATATCATGATTCCTTTACTATCCTTAGTGAAAATGAAGAAAACTTACAGCATCAGTTGAATGGAATGAACAATCTACTGAATACAGAATATGGATTTTAAGTAAATCGAAGAATGGCGGAAGCAATGAGAAATAGCTGGAATAAGAACAAGGAGAAATTTAACATCATAATAGCGAATCACGAAGTAGACGAAATTAAGGAATCTGCTACCTGGCCAGCGAAATAACCCATGATCGACGGAGCAAGAAAGACATAAAACAGAGTCTATCAGTGGCGAAAAGGGCTTACTGACCAAGGGAGTTCTACTAATATCAAACAGAGCTCTTAATTAGAGGAAGAAATTTCTGAGAGTGTGCGTTCTGAGAACAGATTTGTATGGTAGTGAAGCATGGACAGTGGAAAAACAGGAAAGGAAGAAAATCTAAGCATTTGAGATGTCCCGCTACAGAACAATGTTGAAAACTGTGTGGACTAATAAGCTGAGGAGTGAGGAGGTTCTCTGCAAAATCGTCGAGGAAAGGAATATGTGAGAAACGGTGACAAGGAGAAAGTGCAGAATGATACCACATCTGTTCAGAGATTAGGGAATGTCTTTCATGGTACTAGAGGGATTCATAGTAAAACATTTTTATTCACCAATCAGCTGTATTGGTTATATGCTGTTTAAGACTTTCTGACGTAGTAATTGCTTCCTTGGTTTACGTCAGTCAGCACCTGAAGATGACGAGCAGCTGTCTCGTTGAAACATTGTGCAGCTTTCACGACATTATCCGACGCCCGTCAACCAAGGAAGCCGTATTAATTATATTTATTCGACCGATTTCGTTTCTTTCAGTCATCAACAACTGGAGGAAAAACTTACAACATATGTTGGTTTAGAAATTCATTGTTCATATAGTAGACACTGTCATATACCAAACACGAAACCGGATAAACGTAAAATGCAACACAATCGTATTTGGACAAATTCTTAAAAACTTACATAAACTCCACATGCACTTGTGACAGTTAAAAGGTCGCCTGTTGGGTATGGTACAACTGAAGAAATTTATGGAATGTGTTCCTAGCTGAGGACATGATAAATGAAAGTGATGTTAGACGATGTTAGCTTAATGTTCGTGGTGTATACCTCATTCCATATGGTACAATAACACACGATTCTCCACAAAATCCGTTCTCCGTGCTAGCATAGGCAGCAACACATATAACACAGAATACTTGAGACAGGCTTAGTGGCGTGCTCATATGGCTTAATACTTTTATCTGAGTTTGATTATCGGTTCAGTACAAAATTTCATCCGATACAAGTTACTATAATATTACTGTAATAATCCGAGATGCTAATAGTTTCCCCACAGGTAAGGTAAATATTTTGTTGGCTCCTACTTTTCAAGTTGGATTTTTCTTTGTGCAACCCTCTAGTTTAGTTCTATTGCACGATAGAAAATGTATGTAATTTTCTTCACGTAGTGTAAATGGAAACCTGACACAAGGCCTCTGCATTTGGAAAAAGCTCAAAAAATTACATAAAAGTTGTATATACATTTTATTTCAAAAGATGTTATACTAACGAAGGTAAAGCACTATTATGGATGCTATTTGTTGGATAAATATGGTGAATAAATCAAATTTTCTTTTGTAATTCCTTATTTTTTGACAAAGTCTTTTTTTGTGTTTTGTGAACCTATTGTGAAACTCGATCATAATCTGAAGCACATAATGTTTCCGTTTCTCGATTGTTTTAAGCAATTTATTGTAGTTCTCAACGAGCTTGACACTTCTTTCTGTTAGATAATTTACAACTCTGAGTTAAATAAACTGGGCCCAGAGTGTAGATTAAATTTTCTCTTTCCTAACACCGCGAAGAATCTGTCTTAAGGAACTCGTCTCTCAAATGAAATTTGGTAAAATAAAGTCTTGTCTTATTTGAAACAAACTGTTTATTAATGATTCCTGAGATATTATCGTTTCGTACTTGCAACTTTTCTATTATTCCAGTCTGCTGCTTCCACTCCATAACTTCTCTGCACGTGATGGTTTCAGAGCAGATGACGCAGAGGAACACCCTTTGACAAACACAGTGATTAGGAAAATACAAATATTATAAACTGCTTTCATTTCTGGTGGTGATAATTGAAATTTATTACGGAAAACCACCTTTACAATCAGTAAACGGTTTAGTCATCCAGCTAGCGTTGTGGACAGAGCTCCGTCAAGAAAGATACCAATTAATTATAAATGTTACCTACAGTCCTCTCGAGGTTACTGTTCTCTCAAAGTATCTCAAACAAAATCTAGAATTCGAGACAAATCGACTCGATCAGTGGTTCCCTTGACTTTCTATACATAATTCTGGTTTGGAATTTATTAATATCAATTCCATCTCAAGGGATTTGAAATCTTTGAAAGACTGTTTTCGTCTGAGCTCAGAAGCACTTTCGACACAGTGTTAAGCGTTGAATAGAGGAGATATTTTTCTAAAGAATTTTCGAGAAAATCACACACTCCTCTAAAAGTTCTCTTATTTGAGAGTGTTGTCCCAAAAACGAATGCAGTAAGTCAGGGCTGAAAATATTATACAGCGAGAGTTTCAGACACAGCTGTAGTCTGCTGGTTCGCTGTAGCAGATGGCAATGTTGGAACTCCAGAATGTTGTTCAGTACCACAATTTAAAGAATCAATGTCTTTCAGCAGTATCATTACCTGTTAATATACAGCCCTCAAATGACATTTGCAGCCAGGAATTTCTTACCATTTCAACATTTAGACCACTCTCTGAGTCGGTACCGCTCACTATTTTTTTTTTCTGAAATCACCCACCTTCTCAGTACTCTCAGCGATTTCAGTATCGAGATGGGATTGGAGTCTCTGGTCGCCGCATATCTTTGGCGAGTTGGCTTCCCGCTTGCCTCGAGGCGACAGAACGAGGAAGAAGGGTGTTGCTGTGAGTTATCTCTGGACTGTGCGTAAGGAGCAACGTCGGTGTCGGAGGGCAAGGCCGCTTTGTCTGAGAGCCCCACGGAAGCAGTCGATTGGGGACGGAACGCTGTGGGCTCGAAGATCCTAGTGTGGACGGCCGGTGTTGTCCCGATGGTGACCATTGTGTGATCATTGAAGGCCTGAGAAGTAATTTCTTGGCTCTGCTCTTGGATTCCGACTGTTAATTACCGATACTTTGGTGTATGAGGTGAACATAAGAATTCTATAAAGATGCACGTTGGTGGCGCGTATACCTGACTTGTAAGTGGTGTAAACTTTGCTTGGGTACTGATGGCTCCAGTTAGGGCGGTGCTTGGGAGGAGAGCGTTGATATCGGCGTTGTCACCTATTTAGCTGCTTCAAAGTAGATGACTGTTTAGTATCGAAAGTGGATCTAAGTGAGGGACCGAATCATTGCTTGTCTTATTAAGACAGCGTGTTAAACTTTGTTATCTACAGTTATAACGAGTAATTTGACACTCTGGTAATGTCCACGAGTGAACTTTGGAGGCACTGTTAATGTTTGTAGCAATTAAAAGACTGACTGTGGAGCTTTTCAGTCAGACGTTTATGAATCGTGTTAATTACTGTTCACTTCTTATGGTATTTTAAGGTTATACTTGCCCTGGCGAAATATCCGAAAGTATTTTCATAATTTAGCTTGGGACGTCATTCTGTGGTTTGGTGTGGCCCTCCGAAGAGTGTAAAGCCCCAAATATTTTCTTATTGCCTTGCTGAGATTGCCTTGCAACAGTTCATCTACATCTACGTCTACATCTACATCTACATCTACACGATTACTCTGCAATTCACATTTAAGTGCTTGGCAGAGGGTTCATCGAACCACAATCTCTCTACCATTCCACTCCCGAACAGCGCGCGGGAAAAACGAACACCTAAACCTTTCTGTTCGAGCTCTGATTTCTCTTATTTTATTTTTATGATCATTCCTGCCTATGTAGGTTGGGCTCAACAAAATATTTTCGCATTCGGAAGAGAAAGTTGGTGACTGAAATTTCGTAAATAGATCTCGCCGCGACGAAAACGACTTTGCTGTAATGACTTGCATCTCAATTCGCGTATGATATCTGCAACACTCTCTCCCCTATTACGTGATAATACAAAACGAGCTGCCCTTTTTTGCACCCTTTCGACGTCCTCCGTCAATCCCACCTGGTCGGGACCCCACACAGAGCAGCAATATTCTATCAGAGGACGAACGAGTAAGCTGTCTCTTTAGTGGACTTGTTGCATCTTCTAAGTATCCTGCAATGAACGCAACCTTTGGCACGCCTTCCCCACAATATTATCTATGTGGTCTTTCCAACTGAAGTTGTTCGTAATTTTAACACCCAGGTACTTAGTTGAATTGACAGCCTTGAGAACTGTACTATTTATCGAGTAATCGAATTCCAACGGATTTCTTTTGGAACTCATGTGGATCACCTCACACTTTTCGTTATTTAGCGTCAACTGCCACCTGCCACACCATACAGCAATCTTTTCTAAATCACTTTACAACTGATACTGGTCTTCGGATGATCTTACTAGTTGCTGATTTGTCTCTCGTCTACCCCACTGTACTGCTGTTTGGTGCGGTGCGGTATAGTCGAAGTGATCAGTAGTACCGCATCTACTGCCTTGCCCGTTTTAAGATTTGCGAGCCGAACCAGCATCGACGTTTAATACCAGCTAGCAATTTGTGTACGTTGGTTGCGCCCTGTTAACGTTTTGTACATCGTGGAAATCTTTTCCGTGTCGCATGTGATCCTGATGGACAGCACGATGCACAACGGCGCATGACCATGACGAAATCAAAAGATATGTATTGTATATGATTTTTTTAACGGATGAAACCACTGAGTTTAACAGTTGATTTGTGTGTTTTTTATTTATTTATAAAGAAAAAGATTTGCATACCTGGTTAATTATAACATCTATGCTTCATTACTTGTCATAATTCATTGGGTGTAGTACGCATCACATGTAGCAAGGCTTATGGTGTAAAGTTTAAAAGGAAGGAAAACATGTTGTGATACGTTGCGCGCCATAGGAGCTACGGGGTTTGAGTGTACGTTGATAGCAATCAGATTTTGCTGCATTTAAGTTGTTGTTTTAATTATAATTTTGTAATAAATATTTTATTACCTTTAGAGTTCACAGGTAATTGCATTATGCAATTTGTTTTCTTTCCTTGCTTAAAAAGGTAGTTTTAGTTTTAAGAGCTGTAAATTGATTCTGAGAGCTGTTCTTTGATCTGCTATTATTCAAGAGACTATTGGTTAAATGATGCATCAGGAACATTCATTAAGAAACAATATTGAGGATAGTGCTGTTCATGATAACGAATGTTCACTTACTATTTTAAAATCAAGTTAATAAAGTTGTAAAATTTCAAAGGTAAAAAAAAAAACTTTTATTACAGAAATGGTGCCTGCCCGTACTCCCCAAACCTCCCAGTATTAAAGGTATTGGCCTTCTGGCGTTGTCTGATGTTTTCCCCAGTATCTATCGCAGTTAACGCCTGCGGGTCCATGTCACACTCACTGATGTAAAAGATAAAAAGTGAAATAAATATTAACCAGATTTAATTAATCAGGTTAATCAGATTTAGCTACTCATACTTCCACCAGGTGCCATTGTGCAACCTGGCATCATACTAGGAATGCATGAGTACCTAGCAGAGTGATGTAGCAATTCTGACGCATTACACATGCTTTGCAAGTAAGCGTTTTATTTACGTAAAATCGTAGTATAATCACCCTTGCAATACCAACACATTTTCCAATGGTGAGTGGGGGTATCTTATGCCCACCTAAAAAAAAATACTTTTTGAAGAGGTTATTGATTTTATGTAAGTTCTAGAACCTGAAAACATCTTTTTGCTCTCTCTTAGCAATACCAATGCACTTTTAGAGACATGCACCACCTTTAGTGGTTTACTTTCTTAACAACACAAAAAATTTACAAGATAAAAATTTCGTTAATCGTTGCTAATTTTTACTCACGTTATAATATTTAGAGAAATTAGGAAATACAGATATGTATTTTGGGTCCTGAATCAGGAAATATTGAATAATACGCTCACTGTGAAAAGCCACATCCGCTAGTAACACTTAAATTTAATTGAAAAATTTGTCTAATCTGGTAGAAAACTTCATTAAAAACAAGAAATGCAAAGTACTTCACTAGACCACTATATTTTCTAAATCTTCAAAATCTGGGCGTAAAGTACCCTCTCCCACTCCGCCCCCTTAGTGCAGAGTGGGTTAACATTCAGATAGAGCTAACAACGATAAGGCTTTTTGTTTACATATTTCGGTTTTCTTAGTGTTTTTGAGTAGGGTGGATTTGCTGACCCAGCGCTTGCTATATTTTAATTACATGTGTATAAACTATGACATAGTCTATCCGCCGGAAAAAATTCAAGACACACGAATATGACCATAATATAGTATATACGCAAGCAGCAAAATAAACGAAAATAACGATTTGTGCGTTTAGTTCATCAAACTTCGGAAAGCATACCGATGAAGAAATGTGTTTTCAAAAGAACACACATATCTATTGGATATTATAAAACGTTGCTCTCGATTACTGTTTGAAAAATTTATGAACTTTTTGAGAATAACCATGTCAAGGAACGAAATATTTTACCAGAAATGCCCACCGTAATCGATCTGGTAGATACACTTGTACAAGTACTACCATAACATTAGTTTTCCGCAAAGCAAAGTCTAAAATTGCTAACTTTTTCTGTATGAAACTGTTAGCTATATTACATAGTGAAACGGAAAATTAAAATTCTGTACTTGACAAAATACGGAAGAAAATGTGTAGCAACACTTATAGAAATAAAGTTATCGGTTACCTGTTACAGCGCTTACAATTTATTTAGAATAAGATGATAGAAATAGGGGTCTTCTTTATATATCTGCTATTCCACTTTATTGGAACAAATACACTGTAACGTATTTCTCTATTAGTAGCAATATCAATGGCAGTTAATATTTTTTTTAATAGCAGAATTTAAGACATCTTATTGTCTTTAATCTGCGTACACAACAAGGCTACTTAACCGCTCGTAGCAAATTTTCGCGTCTTTGTATGACAACGTCTGAACACAAAACGACGCTAATTTTCGTCTTCTACTTTGAGATCGAAGACAACGAGCGAAACAATATACAATGACAAATGTTTAACTACCCGCTCTGAGTCTTTGGCGTAGTAAGCATACACTGTTAGACGAGTGATACAATTTATTTTCTCGTAAATTATCATGATTTAAATATGCACTGTCGGAAAAAAAATTGTACAAATTGAAAAACGACTATCTCCGTCGGGCATGGGTGTGTTTGTTGTTCTTAGCATAAGTTAGTTTAAGGTAGCTTAAGTAGTGTGTAAGTCTAGGGACCGATGATCTCAGCAGTTTGGTCCCTTCAGAATTCAAACACACACTTCTAGCCTGTGTTAAAATCATGCCAGAGCATCGACGTGCACGGTTCTTTACTGCTGTCGTCAGAGGATCACTTGGAAGACGGAATGACGCATCATTCTCTTCAGCAATGAGAGCAGATTCTGCCTGCTTGCACATGATAGTCGTTTGTATGTACAACGTAGATCTGGTGAGCACCGTCTGGTACAGTGCACAGAGCGAGGTGGCGCAGTGGACTCGCATTCCGGAGGACGACGGTTCGAATCCGCGTCCGGCCATTCAGTTATAGGTTTTCTGCGATTTCCTTTCCCGTCCCTGACACAATCCGAGCTTGTATTCCGTCTCCAATGGCCTCTATGTCGGAGGGACGTTAAACCAAATCCTAATTAATTTGAGGGATGCATTCGTTGAAGACACAGTGGGCCAACCCCAGGCTCTATGTTCTGGGAGGCGATAAGTTACAATTCCCGTTCACTTGCGGTGTTTGTGGAAGGAACGCCAAGTTGAACTCAGTATATGTACCGTAGTATGTTGATAGACATGTTCTTTTGCTGTTCTTGCAACAGAATTGAGACGTATGATTCCAACAGTATAATGTTCACCCACACAGTACCCGTGAAACTCAACTTGCTCTGCAAGACGTGCATCAATTTCTCTGGCCAGCACAATCTCCAGACATTTTTGCAATTGAACACGTGTGTGATGTGGTGGGGTAAGAAATGACTCGTGCGACTCGTCAACCAACAATTACAGATCTGGATGAACAGGTCGAACATGTGTGGGATAACGTATCGCAGGACTGTATTCCCCATCTGTACGCTAGACTTGATTCCAGAGTCAGCGCTTCCAATGCCCTCTGTGGAAGCTATATTGCATACTGATACGTGAGTTTCAGCGTGGATCAATATGTGGTACCACAGAACCGCGTGTGCTACTGCTATAAATATACTTGTTTCACGTACACCACATGCACTGTTGCAACATTAAATCTTGAGTGATTTGGAAACGTCTAAAACATTTTTTCCAGCAGTGAATTTTGTTACGCTACGTAAGCTGCCTTACTTCTCTTCATAACTGATGGCCAGCAGTGCAGAATGGATTGAATGACCTCAATTCTGTTTCAGTAATAACATCAAATTTAATCATTATAAATAAACAACGTATCCTATCCAAACCCTGCCTGATGTATCTTGTTCATACCAATTATGACGGGTAATCCTGTAGGGCACCGTCATATGTCCCACTTCTGACGCTCTGCTCTCAACCACGCAATCATCTCCGAAAGGATAGCTGCTCGGTTTTGTTTCGGCTGTGCCCGTTTCACGCCCGGGTACTGAAAGCCGAGAGCAAAAAGAGTGTGCAGCTGGGCCAAAGCTTTGCCTGTGCGCCTGCGATTCGGCAGCCCCGCACTACAGCGCCCTCCCAGGCCGGAGCACTTGCCGGCCACTAGATCCCGGCGAATTTGCGCCCGCTGCTCACTTGTTCGCTGCGTGAAAAAAACTCTGGGCAGCGGGAATGAGTGAGAGATTTTTTGCTGGGTGGACAGCAAAGAGAATGGTAAAATACAAAAGCCGAATAGGAGGCAGCAGTCGCTCACTGCGGTCAAGCGAATATGCACAAGAGCGACAGCAATTAGCGTCACGTGGAAGGTGCTGTCAACAAAAGCTCAATCGTCTCTCGTTCCCAAAATTCTCTGATATTGCTGATATTATAGGGACAAAACTGTCCGCCTGTGAACCATGCTGGCGAACCGGAGTTGTCCTCTCCCTCGACCTCTGTAGATGGAAAAAACAGAGGGAAACCACAGCGGGTTCCTATTCGTTTGCGTACTACTGATGTTGTTTAATGTTAACTGTACTACTGATGTAGGCAAGATCCCTATGAAGTTCATGTTCAGTAGGATAGCCCTTCAAAACAGCAGAATCCATAAAAATATAACCGCCAGTTTTGCGAAATGCACAAAAAATTGATTAATTATTCAGTATAGAAAGACTTTTAATTCATAACTGAAAGCGTTCTAAAGACTAAGATCACCTTGTCTGGTTGACATGATGGATCAATGATCCCAACAATCGTACAGGGAGGGCAACTTTCATTCTTTCCGACAACTTCAATAGTACATTTCTACAGCTCTAAATTTGATGATTTATTTTACAAAGCGAGAATTTCCTAGCACGTAAATATTTTTTTAATAGAGAACAATTCCGCTTATAGAGCGTCAACGTCTATCTACCTATCTGTGTTTCACACTTTTCACCGTCTGTTTCTTCCAGTTATGTGGGCAACAATGCAGGAGGAATGGAATTCATTTCCAATGAAGTACACAGTAGAACTACACCAGATTTAATCTGATACTTTTATAAATAATCTCTAAGTTTCCCTGGGCTATCATCCATTTGGTACATTTCATGAAAAATGATCCCTATGAAGTTCATGTTCAGTAGGATAGCCCTTCAAAACAGCAGAATCCATAAAAATATAACCGCCAGTTTTGCGAAATGCACAAAAAATTGATTAATTATTCAGTATAGAAAGACTTTTAATTCATAACTGAAAGCGTTCTAAAGACTAAGATCACCTTGTCTGGTTGACATGATGGATCAATGATCCCAACAATCGTACAGGGAGGGCAACGCGCCTTTGTGGCACAACCGGCACCATCATAATAGTCTTTCACCTGCGAGGAAAGGTAACAGTCTAGCTGAGAGAATGTCTCTGTCCTTACTTCACCTACTGCAGAAAATTTATTTACTCTGCTGTCGCTCCAATGAAGTAAATGGAAGCTAACTGCTACCTCTCAGATATACGTTAAATGTTTTCTATTATCATTTGCAGAGGAGTTTGTAAACTGTATTACAAAGTGCTGTAGTGACTGGACGAGAAATTACGATTTATTGGGAAAATGCAAGAATTCCAATTCAGCAGCTGCCAAAATACATAAAGTTAGAACCTTTGTATCGACAGTGAAAGCAGCTACGAAAGCATGACGGAATATCTTTAGATCTTGTACAGAAACGTGGCGACATTTTTGACATAGTACGTGTTAGCTATAGCTTTAGTTACCATTACTCCTGAAGAAGACAAAGTTCTCGATCATCCACCATTTGAATGAACGTCCAGGATTCACACATGAGATCGATACCAGGTACTTGAGAGAGAGCAGAGCATCTCAGCCAGCTGATGCACTGAAGCGTTAACATCTGGGGACTGTTGACCTCAGAAGTTAAGTCCCATAGTGCCCAGAGCCATTTTTTGTTAACATCTATCTTTTCTTTGGTTTCTTCTCATTTCGTTGGTGTTCGTAATGATGCTCTGAGAGTACAATTTATTTATAAAAATTATGAGATCAAATTTATTACTTCTCAACTAAGCAGCGAACACATTTATAATTGTAATAAATACATCGAAGCTACCAGAAGCTGTATAAAATATTAAAGTAGGATGACGTATTCTATCCCATGGCCGAAAAGGGAAGCAGTACAGCGAGACACAAAAGAAATATGTACGATATAGTTTTTTACACAGCGTATTACTTGCAAAGACTCTCCTTTTTTCCCAAGATTTTGGTGCATATTTCATTATCAATATGTATGCAGTAAGATAAGTCTTTTTGCTATTTGGATATGTGGAGTGTTCCTCACTACACAATTCCAAATACTTGATGTGTATCTTCATCATGTTGTATATACGTATGTGAAGTATTGGTGCTCTAAGATAGAGCTATGTAGAATAAAAGTGATTCATATTTGTCTTAGAGCGTTCTGCTTTACTTTGTACATGTAAAGTAACGGTATCTGAATAAGGACTAATTAGTTGATTTCTTGTAAACAGATAGTTTGTAAATATTTATTTAAGCATTAAATGAGAACAGACGTTTGATTTAGTTTCTGCGAAAAATGTTTCTGCCATATGGACAATGCTAGAGGAAGTAGGAAATGTTATGCTTGTGGCCAAATTGATTGTAATCTGATCAGGAAGAGTTACTATGAATGAAAGATATTACCTTTGTGGTGTATCACAAACTTGTACAGCTTACAGATAAAGCATCCTACATGCTCTGCTTGGACACTGGGACTGTGATACGCAGAATCTCACTGATCTACCTAGTGACAAATATGCAGATGTTGTGATACAAGTCGCGTTTTCTTTA